>NC_140594.1:623569156-624956031 GCF_964204655.1 Triturus cristatus | reverse complement strand
GCTATTCACAAAGGTAGCTTATACTTGTGAGTAATATACATATGCAATTTACTTACACTTTTAGGTAACTTCACTGCTTTGGGCAGTTCTCAAAATCTGAGTGTAAAGTTACTTAAAAGTGTACACTTGGTCATCTCCACTCCGAAAAAAGGGGTGAACCCAAACATACAAGTGTAAGTTACTTCTGCCCAAAAAAAACAGTAGTAAGTCCAGCACTATACATAGCCAACCAATGGTCATGCAAAACCCGCCCAGAGAAATGAATGAAGGAATGTTTAAAAAATATAAAAATAATACTTATTTATTATTTAATTACAAACTATCTTAACAACCTTTTGTGAATTAAAAATTAAGGTTAGATTAAATATTAATTAAATATGATTACATTCCTTTTAATTAATGCAACACATCACTTCATTATTAATGCATTATATTTTTTACTTTTTTTTCTTTAGGTGGAAATTCAATAATTTCTGTAACATTTTTTTTATTTTGTCCTGCAATAAAAATAAATTCATCAAATTAATCTACAATAATATTTAACATAAACATATTTTTACTAGCTGTTTCCCAAGTTGAATAAACTTTTTATATTTTCCCTATATTTTAACATACAGAGATCTCTGCCACCAGGGTGGAGATCTCCCTATGGTAAACTATAGGGAACCTTTCCCTATACTTTACCATAGGGAGAGCTCCACTCTTACTACAGTGTCTCCTTATGGTAGAGTATTGGGAAGATTAAAAAAGTTTAATAGACTTTGAAACATTTTTTAAAAATATTTTTTATGTTAAATATGAATGTAAATTAATTTGATATATTTATTTAAATGTAGAACAAAAGAGAAAATGCTACACGTCCACCCCTGATGATTCCTTTACCTCTCCTTACTCCTTCCTAAACCCCTCTCCTTAGTAGTAAGGATTCCCATTTTCCAGCCACTTTCCCATGTCCCACCCACATTTACTCCTAAAACGTATACTTATGTGTGCTTAGACTCCACTGTTGGGACAGAGATCTCCGCACAGAAAAAGACAGGCCAAGGGGAGGCAAAACCTCAATCAATCAATTGAGGTTTTGTAGAGCGCTACTTGTCACCCATGAGGGTATGCAGGCGGTGGCAGGGTACAGTTGATTAGCCAAATAGCCAGGTCTTTAGGGACTTTCGGAACTCTGGAAGAGATGGGGAGGTCCGTAGATGAAAGTGTAGTTGGTTCCATTTCTTTTTCATGCTAGGTAGGAGGAGTGGCAACCTCAGCATCTTCTACTTTGGATGCGAGGCATGAGCATTATAGAAAGAGACGTGGAGTAGATGTGTCTAAGGGGGTTGGTGGAATTTCAGGCAGTGATTTAAGTACGCGTGTCTGCAGTTGTGTAGGGCTTTGTGTGCATGGTCAGAAGCTTGAACTGACATCTTTTCTATACAGGGAGCCAGTGGAGTTCCCTGAGGTAGGGGGTGATGTAGGTTCGTTTAGGGAGATCCAGGACAAGTTTGGCTGTGGCGTTCTGTATGGTCTGTAGTCATCGGAGGAGGTGAGCTGCGATCCCTGTGTAGAGAGTGTTGCTTTAGTCCAGTCGGCTGGAGATGGTGCGTCTTGAGCTTTGGAGTAGCCATTTGATTATCTAACGAAGCATGTAGAGGATTAAGAAATAGGAGGAAAAGACGGAGTTGACTTGAGTCGTCACGGTTAGCTTGTTGGCCATATTGGTGCCTAGGTTCCTAGCATTGTCAGTGAGGGTAGGGGTGGGTCTGAGGGCCTACAGGGTGTGTCCCATATGGAGCTTTTGTTTCAGAAAAGCAGGACCTCTGTCTTGTCTTTGTTGAGCTTCAGGCAGTTGTCCTTCATCCAGATGGTGATGTCTGTAATGCAGTTGTGGAAGTTGGTCTTGGTGTTGGGGGTGTCTTAATAGAGGGAGAGAATGAGTTGTGTGTTATCAGCTTAGGATATGATGTTGTGTCTGTGGGCTTTAGCAATGCTGACCAGAGGTGTCATATAAGTACTGAAGAGGGTGGGGCAGTGTATAATTTGAAAGGACACAGAAAGAAGGCATTTGCTAGGAAACTTTGGTCTCCTATTGAAAACTGGATTTAATCTTATGTACTAATAATTGTGCGATTGACTGTCATTGTTTAAAATGTTTTTTGTTTTTGTTTTTCTTCTCCCTGTATTGTGTATGCCTCTGCCACTGAAAATAATAAAAATATTAAAAAAAAGAAGAGGGTGGGGCTGAGCAAGGTTCCTTGGGGTACTTTGCAGATGATTTCCTTGAGTTCAGAGGTGAAAGGGGAAGAAGGATATTTTGCATTGTTCCCGTGAGAAAAGAGGCAATCCACCTGAGAGTGGCTCCTTGTATTCCTTTGTTGTGCATCCTTGTGATGAGTGTGTGGTGGGAGACCGTATCAAAGGCTGCTGAGAGATCTAGGAGAATCAGAGCTGCAGTCTCTCCTCATTTGAGTATGGCTCGGATGTCATCAGTAGCCATGATGATGGCTGTCTCGGAACTGTTGTTGCTGAGGAATCTGGATTGGGATGAGTCGAGTAGGAGGTTCTATTCTAGATGTGAGGAAAGTTGTTGGTTGATGTTTTCTTTTAGTACTTTGGCTAGGAACGGGAGCTGGGAGATTGATCGATAGGGGTTGAGTTCGCTGGGGTCTGCTGATGCTTTTTAGTAGGGCATCGACTTCTGCGTGTTTTCAGTCCTCAAGCAAGGTGGCTGTGGCAACTGAGGTGTTGAACAAGGTGGTGAATGCATGGCTGATTCTGGCATTGCCTAGGGTGAAGATGTGGTGAGCGCGTGGGTTGGTTGGGGCCCATGAGTGTACCGAGTTCATGCTAGAGGCAGTGTTTTGTGGTTTTGAGACTGCTTCATTTGGTTAGTTGGGTGTCTGTGGTTGGTAGCGGGGTCATTGTGATGCTTGAAGAAGTCGGTGACCTTGGACTAGTTTCTGTAGCTGTTGGTGATCTTATCGTGGAAGAAGTTTGCAAGGTTGTCGCAGAGTTCCTGTGAGTGGGTAATGTTGTTTGTTGCATTTGAGGGGTTGGAGAAAACTTTTATGATGTTGAAGAGTTCTTTGCTGTTTTTGGAGCTTGAGTCAATGAGTGAGGCTAAGGCCTTTAACTAAGATTCTCTCAACTGTCTGTGGTAGAGGTTGAGGGGTGTCTTGAAGGTGGTCTTGTTGGTCGTGTCCTTGCTAGTGTGCCATCTCCTTTCTGTTTTTTTACAGTGTCCTTTAGCGGTTCTGAGGTCTTCAGTGTACCAGCTAGCCTGCTGGGTGGACCTTCAATGAGTGTTGTTGCCTCCAATACGTATGTTTGTGAATATCATATTGTGACGTTTTCAGTACTAATGTAGTGCTACAAATCATATTTATTCATTCAAATAACTTTATTTTGGCCACCAGAGCCATAAACGGTAATATGCAAACACAGGTGAAAAATCATTAATTATAGAGGTTAAAACCTTCTGATAAATTGCAAATGTCATAAAACGTCTCCAATAAATAATGTAAAATATAATATAAAATAAATAGAAGTAGGCATTGTGATGGTAGAATGCATCAAATACAGTCATCGTTGACAAAAAAAAGAAATCATCAGAAATTAAGCAGGAAGTAGGAGCTGCCTGCACAGCATCCACAAAGCCCCTGAGAACTTAGCAAGAGGTATGAAATATGATAGACAGCAATCGGATATCAGTATGTGGAGGGCCACTAGATGGCTACGCTGGCAAAAATGCCTACAAATGGGAGCAAGCCAAAGCTTGTGGGGGCGAGCGAAAGCAGGACAAACAAAGAAGACATGCAGGACACTCTCAACCTGAAACTGAAATACAAGACATGGATCAATAGCCCCTGCAGACCAACTCTTTGTAAAACCTCTCAGTGGGCGAGTGCCCACTCTAAATTGAAAGTACAGTTTTCTGTCACTGGTTACAGTCACTTGGTCCCGATAGGGCTCATAGCCTGTTTGGGGCTTGAAATCAAGGAATTTCCAGGCTAAAGTGGGGAGATCAGCTCTTTTGCCTCAATTGCTCACCAGTATGAGATAAACCCTTTTTAAAGGATTTGTGGGTGTTGAACGTCATTAACTTTGTTTTATCTGTGTTGATCTCCAGTCCCCTTGCGGCACAGAACTTTTCGAAATGCACCAAGTGCTTCTGGAGGCTGCTTGGAGACCACCAGAGTGTAATCTGCAAATAAAAGTATTGGTGTTTAAACATGAGCCAAAGAGGGTGTGTCTGCATCGATTTGAGTTTTTTTTTAAAAAAAGGTAGAAAGTAATTTATAAAAAAGTGATAATAGGGTAGGGGCCAACACACATCCGTAACTTACACCTCTGCTGACTGTGATCTTTTCTGTCAGCTCATCCTGACTCCCCCATCTGATTCTTGCAAAATTCTCCTCATGGAGGCGGGCAACCAGTGACAATAAAGGGGGTGGCATTTTCTTGTTTCTAAGTGTTTGCCAGAGATTGGAGCATAGAACTAGATCAAACGCCGAACGTAAGTCAACGAAAGCGGCATATAGGTTACCCTTACTTATAAGAACTGTGCACCAATAAATCATCAAAAACCAAAATACTTGATCTATTGTAGAGACTTTAGATCGAAAACCCACCTGAAATGGTCTAAGTATGAGCGTATCTGACATCCAGTCTTGGATTTTGGCAAGAACACATTGACAAAAGTTTTTCTGAATGCAGTCGATGAGACTTATAGGCCTAAAGTTGGTTGGGGCAGACCAATCCCTTTTTGTGTGCACAAGAATCACAGTAGCACATTTGCAAGACTCTGGGATAGGACCCCTGAGAGCAAGGGTAGTATTAACAAACATATTAAAATATTTAGCTTGTCAATAGGCCCCAAAGTGTATCAAGAAATTCACATGTGCATCATATAGATTGATCAAGAAGTACATTATGAGAAACACTAAAAATACACCACGGAAAATGCAGGAAGTACGTGAGAGTATTGGACGAATGTAGATCATTACAAAAGGAGGCTGTGAATCAACTGAAACACAGACACAAAAAGAAGGTAAGACCAGAATTTTATATTAAGGGACAAACAGGAAACGATTTCCAATCCCATCTTCCTTGTCCAAGTGCTTGGAAATGAAGATTGGCCTCATCCAGCAGACTGGATTAACCTGTCTTAACCCAAACAAAAAAAAAAACGCAACCCATAGTGTTTGTCCTTAGGTTTGCTGCGTCTCTTCCTTTATGCCATAAGAAGGAAACGGGGGCAGCGCTGTTCCTGCTGCGGTAAGCAGCCACTTCCCAACATAAGGAGACTTGTTTTTTATGCCTCCATTGTATGTGATATACTTGTCGTTTCACTGTTCCATGTGGCTGTGCTTCAGCCAGTGCATGGAACTTTCTGGGTTATTTTTTTGTAATTTTTTTCTTTGCAGATAGTCATGATTTAGCAGCCCTTTCAGACTGCCCCCAAAATGGCAGCATTCCCTTGGTCTCCTATTGACTACCGGTTATTGTCTAACCACTGCATCCGTTGGTCACAGGGGTGGGGGTATGGGTGCTATTTTTGTCTGGAGCAGGCAGACAGGGTTTGAGCCGTGCACTTCCTGTCAGTTTGGGGTGTGGGTGTAGGAGAGTATGCCCTAGTTCACTTGGGTTAGCCTGACACTGAGTGGTTGCCACTTGGTCAGCACTGCTGGCCACCTCTGCCTGGCATGCGGCCTGTGTAGCTTCAAAATGGCAGTGACCTCACAATGTTTTATGGGCCTTTGTTGGTTGCCACTATGGTGGCACAGAACATGGGGTGCATTCCTAAGTTTCAACTTATTGAGTGGTTCGCTCTCCCTGAGTTTTGCTCTGCCTGGTTTTGATTTAGGGGTTCTGTGCCCCACGGAAGCACCTGCCTTCTGCTTTAACCTACAGGATCCCACCCTGAATATCCTCATCTGTCTACTCTATGCATGAAACAGTTGTTGTTCTTACTTTGAAGGGTGACTTCCTATGACAGTCAGATGTGGTCGGCATTTTAGCATTGGAGCAACTGAGTTGCAGAATTGCACAATCCCTTTAGTGATATCCTTGCTCATTGTGTTCCAACTTTTGGGTCTGCCTCTGAATATGATCACTGTGAGAAGGTCGCTTGAGACTTAGACCTGTTGCTAAAAGTCTATGACTGTGGAGACAGGCAGTATAGCATATTTCATTTCATGCTTGCCTCTGGCATAAACTGTGCTCTGCAGATCATAATTGTGTGTCTGTACCAGCCCACTCAGCCTTTCACCCACCTGATGTCTGGGACAGCTTAGTGTCCAAATTGCATTTCAGGGTTATGTTCAATTATATTGATGTGTATAGCACACTAATCACCCAAGAGGGTATCCAGGTTCTTGAGCAGGTGGGTAGGTTTTTGATCCCCACGGTGCTTATATGGAGAGCCAGGTCTTTAGCTTCTTGCGGAACTCAAGAAATGAGGAGGAGGCTCTGATGTGTTGAGGGAGGTCGTTCCATGTCTTGGAAGTGATGCAGGAGAATTAGTGAGTACCAGTTTTGCTTTTTTGTATGCGGGGAATGTGTGCGATTGAGACTGAGGCAGAGTATAGGTGTCTGGTGGGTTGGTGAACTCATTCTATTTGCATGAAAGGAGCAACAAGGCTTTCATGAGAAACATTCCTTTGGCCGACATTTGTAAAATAGCAACACAGATATCGGTCCACACAGCCCCACATCTTTTGTATGGATATTCAAAATAGAGTAAAACACAAGTTGGTCAGACAGTTTAAAAAAACATTATTTGCTTCATCTTCTGCTTCTTCCCATGACGTTAGAGGGAAAGGGTCCAGCGTTACAATCTATGCACAGCATGTGCTCTACAACAATACCTGCTGCAAACAGAAAACAAGACCTACCTGAAACAACTGTTCTGAACCTTGTAGTGATGTGGAATCACATGCAATCTCCGCACTTCCTCAGGGGCAGGAAAGCAGCAGAACTCTAATATCAAGATTATATAAATATTCGTAATGCCCATACACAAAGACATCTCTTCCAAAGAGGAAAAAAGTCAAGAGGGGGTATATGGTGCTTCTGTACAGTGTGCGGTTCAGGAGACGCGATCCCGAGTCATTCCACTTATGCACAAAAAAAATGAAATTCTTTAGACTAGAGAAAAATAAGTTGTAATTTTCATAACAATACACTATGGCATTAGAGAACAGAGCAAGTGAATTAAAAAAACTATAAGTTATTAACCTATGGTTACAATTGAGTAACTTTTCCTTTTGCAGCTTCTATGCGTGTCCATAGATGAAAGAAAGGCGGATGCCTAACGATGGTTGACCTCTTTGAAAATAAACAATATATCACATGAGAAAGTGCAGAGACCACCTTTAACCTGGTAAACGAGCAGTTTCCTCAGTATAGGAAGATATCCCAAGTAGACCGGGAACTATGGTCCTCGTTCCCTAAAGAACCCCTGTCACAAATGTATTGAAAATAACGCTATATATGGCCCAGGGACGCCGACTTATCTTGCACCTATACCGGGCAATGAGGGAAGACAAGATGACCCATAAACTCCCTGTTCAGACACGATGAGCAGCAGTAGTGAAAGCCCCTTTAACAGCAAAGGATTGGATTAAAATAAATGAGGGTGTTAAACGAGTGAGCTCTAATACACAGTTTAAATTGATCCAATACAACTTTGTGCACCAAACCTACCTTACGCCAAAACACTAATTAGAATTTACCCAAATCACTCGGGGTAATGTCCCGCTGTAGTGAAGCGGAGGCGGATTTCATACATAGGACCTGGTCTTGCTCAATCATGGGCCCTTACTGGACCGAAATTTTTGCCAAACTAAAGGAGGCTAAGGGATGGGTGGTTCCTAGGGAGATACGCACGGTCCTGTTGGGTTTACTTCCTACTCCTAAGACCACAAACCTCAGTAGGAAATTTGTGATGCTAGTGCCATATCATGGATGAGTCACTTCCCCCTAAGAGTAGCGATGTGGGTGAAGGATATTTATGAACGGGCAGAGGCGGTCCGATTGAAACAAATTAGACATGATGAGAAAGTGGAAGATGATTTACGTGCCTGGGAGGCAATGTTAAGAGATGATGGGGAAACACAATTGCCCGGGGCTCCCCTGACCCCGAATCCGGATGCTGGGAACACCCCATAGATAATAGAGTAGCGACTAACAACAGCCTTATGAACCATGAGTAGTACACGAGATGAGCTACAAACAGGAGTCAAAAAGAGAGTAGTGTAGACATGCTAACACAGAAGAGTGTGGGAAGGGAGGGGGTATATAGGGGAGTTAAGAGATTCTGCTGACAAAATAGGCGTCATCCACAAAAGTTTAGTTGTATATGCCGAGGGAACAGACTGAAAAGATAATTTGCTGTCTGATGATCCTCCTAATGGAGGCTGGAAATGTATATTTTCTGCTCAAATGTTTCAATATATGTATAAAAGAATTACCCTCTGCATAGGTTAAAAAATGCCAATAAAGATATTTAAAAAAAAAAAAAGTCACTTTTCCTTCTTCGCTATCCCTATTCTGAAAAGAAAAGAAAATTACGGGAAACATATTGGCTAGTAACCGTAAATTTAGGAAAATGGTAATGTTTTATGGCAGCCAGGCACCATCTTTAAGTTGTAAGCCACAAATCACTACGCTGGCATTTAACTTCTCTTTGATTTTCTGGTTTGTATAGCGTGATCTGTGAAGAATGTTTCCAGCCGTGTATCCTTTTTTCACTTTGAAAATTTGCTTTTGAAAGAGTTTATTTTATTTATTTTAGGTGCTGTTGTCACAAATCCATTTGCATTTGTTAGATCAAGTTACAAATGGCTTAATTTTCAAGTGCAAATAACTGTGGTACATTCTCACAACCACAGTTGCACTGATACATCTATGTATTTACATGTAACATTACACCAGCAGGAGATATTGTTTTGTGGGAAGAACTCTGCTCCCAGTGTCTGGGAGTAGGATGGCAGGGACACAATGGAAAGGTTGCTCATAACAACACACTTGCCTGAGTTTTCACGGGCGATTCCTGTCCCGGATAAGGTGGGAGATTTAACCCTCTAAAGTGCAGGAGTCATATTCCCCACCATTTTTGATGGACAAGAGTGGAATTAATTCCACATGCAAATCCTTCTCCACTGACTCTTATTCAGGCCCATAATAGAAAACTAGGATTTCAAATAAGTAGCCGTTTCTTTTGCTTATCTGCTCAAATTTTTCTTAAAAGATCCCAGTCAAATGCAGAACGTTGCAATGGTTTGCTGCAGATCTCACTGTGCTGGAGAAGGATGAGGGGGTTGGGGTTAGGATCACACAGTTGCAAGCTACCTCACTCAGGTGCAAAATGTTTACCAGAATTCCAGCTCATCTGGTGTCTAGTACGCCTGGAAACATTTCGCTCAGCTGAAGCAGGGATCACAGACTTAAATGTGGTGCTCTGACTGTACTGCAGAAGACCTCTTAAGTGCTGTGTGTTCTAGTTGCGAGCGTTAGGACATATTGCTTCACAGCATTACCTCTTCGGAAGTCTTCCTCGCCACATGAGTAACAAAGTGAGCTTCAGCTCCACACCAGTACCCTCCAAAGCAAAGTTAGCATCCCATGCCCCCATCCTTCCCCATCATGGCCGACCACCGTCACCCCATATCTAGTATAAGAGGAGCATCGCCCCATCCCACTACCTGTAAATTTTGTTCTGTGCTGGACTATCCAAATGTGCATGTTCAGGTAAGTCGAGGTCCTGCTCTAGCAGGATCTACGACCCTAGGGCAAGGCTCTACTCAAGTGGGCCCATTTCCTGGGGTATGCCCCGTCTCTCTCTCTCCCCTTATGCAGGGATGTTAGCTAGGATCTGTGCTAGCGAGCCATTGGGGTGTGCGACCCTACGTGTGCGGGTCTAGGAATGAAATTATGGCGCTTGTGCTGGTAGTCCGGGTGGGGCTTCTCATGTCCTTGCGTCTCTGCTCCATCTAGGGCGCACGTGTTTTATCTACACCGGCGCCTTCAGCCTTTTTGCTATACAGCTCCGGCACAGCGGGCTGTCTGGTTATGTCTACGTCTCAGATCCGTTTGGACGTTGGCATTCGGAGCCGTCTGGTATGTGAGCGGATACTAGCTGCCCAGCCTCTGCGCAAGGCTTACCTTGCAGGCTGGGGTGTCCAGTTGTACGCGGTGCAGGCGACTTGTCTTTTACCTCTCAGCTCCTGCTCTTCCACTTTGTTGTGGGGGGGGACAGGAGTCACATTTCTTTTGCATTCTCAGCAGTGGTGGAGGTTTGCGACGTTCAATCAATCAATCAGGAGTTTGTTAAGCGCGACTACTCACCCGTATCTCTGGGTCTATTCTGGCCTCCAGGGGGGGCGGAGTCTCGCACGGCTGGCTTCCTGCTAGGGAGGGTTGCCTGGCTACGTGGGTTGCCGATAGTTTTGCGCTATCCCACCTTACAATTACGACAGGAGAAGGTACTTAGGGAGGATTGCTCCAACCCTCTGTGTGGCTCTTTGCGGTGCTTCACTGCTGTTTCCCTGCTGTTTTGTCTCCTGAGGTGTCCCAGTGATGGAGCCTGGTGAGGATCCTCCAGTAGTGGTGGGGCCCAGCTCCCAGCCTCCATCTGAGTCCCTATCTCTCCAGACAATTCAATCCAAGATTCAGGCTGCGTGGCAGCAGCCTTTGAAGAGTGCAAGTGGGGCAGGCCCCCTCTACCCCTAAGCATCAGCAACTGGACCCTCCCCCAGGCACTGAGGGTGAGGAGAAGGACCTCAAGGGTCGTTTTATGCAGGGCCAGGAATTGAGAGAAGTCCTTCAGCACATCAAGGACAACATGGACTTCCCTGCTCCTCCTATCGATGAGCTGATGGAGCATCTTTTCATGCAAGATCAGCGAAAGGAGCCCAGGTCCTTGCCTCTACATCCTTCTGTAAAAAAGGTGATTGACAATGAGTGACAGGAGGTAGACAAACAGGCTTTCATGCGTTACATATCTAAATGCTACGCCATCCAGGACTTTGTAAAGGATTTTCCATCTTCCGTGAAGGTTAATTCTCTCATGGCAGGTCTGGCATCTCAAGGGTCCATCATTTCAGAGGATGCATCTCCCTTGGATCCGGTCGATAAAAGACTTGAGGCTACTGCTAAGTGTTCCTATGCGGCTGCCAACTTTTCCATTAAGGCTTCCACCTATTTTTCTTACACTGTCCAATCTCTGTTGAAGGACTTAAAAATGCTTGGCCGAACTGTTGGAACAGGGGGCTGACGTCCTTCCTACTCTGGCGATCATGGAGCAGCAGACAAGGCTGTTATCTGATATCTCCTTCGACACCTCGGGGGCCGCCGCCACGGCTGGAGGTGCGGCTGTTCAGGGCTTGTCGCCAGGAGTGGCTCCGTCACAGGAAAGCGGACATGTCCCAGAAGGCGATCCTTATGAGGATTCCTTTTTCAGGGACAAAACTGTTTGTTTCTTCCCTGGAGGAGATGGTTAAGAAGTCCGCGGAGGACAGGAAGCTGTTAGCTCCCACCCGCCCTTCTCTTGGGCGTTTTGTTGGTCTGATAGGTCTTTTGCTCCTTCTTCTACTCCCAGGTGGGGGTCATGCCCTTTCGAGGTCACAACCGGGGCCTCTCCAGTCTTCAACAAATCCTGGTTTCAGCTGGCTACTTCTACCCCCACGTCAAAATCTTGAATATCCTCGGATCCTGGCTGTCGGGGCTCTGGTGGGAGGGCGACTGTTGAATTTTGTTGCTGCCTGGGAGTTCTCAATATCAGATCAGTGGGCCCTACGGATTTTACGGGACGGCTTCCCAATCTGGTTCGACTCCCTCCCTCAGGACGCTTTCCTTGTCACTCCCCCGCATTCTGCAACACGGAAAAAGGGAGGCTCTCCTGGCTGGTGTTCAGGATCTTCTCTCAAAAGAGGCCATTCATCGAGTTCCAGCTTGTCAGATGGGCTTGAATGTTTATTACATCATGTTTCTTGTGAGGAAGGTTTCGCGGGACCTCCGGCCAGTGCTTGATTTGAAGCGGGTAAGATCTTACAGTGCCCAAGTTAAATTAAGATGCTGTCTTTGCAGGAGATCCTCCCGCTGCTGGTTCAGGGGGAGGTGGTGGCTTCACTTGATCTCCGAGATGCCTACCTCCATTTGCCCATCCACCCATCTTCTCAGCGTTACCTCCGGTTTTGCGTGGGGGGCGGACACTTCCAGTTCCAGGTACTTCCTTCTTGTTTGTCTTCTGCTCTAAGGGTCTTCACAAAGGTTTTGGCTCCCTTGGTTGGGATCCTTTACAGGGAAGGGATTAGGGTTTTTTCCTACCTGGATGACTGGCTGATATCTCCCTCTTCTTTTTATAAGGGGACTCTTCACGTCCAGAGGGTCTGCAAGGTCCTGTCCGTTAATGGATTCCTGATCAATCACAAGAAGTCCCACCTGGTGCCTTCCCAGGACTTGGTGTTCATCGGGGGTCGCCTGGACATGGTCCGGGCGATGGTTTTCTTGCCAGATGAGCAGAGGACTACCTTATGGAGGGACCTGGGTTGTCTCCTGGCTCAGGACTATGCCCCTGCCCGTCAGAGGTTGAGGGTGCAGGGGTCAATGTCAGCGACTATCAATGTGCTTCCATGGGTACGCCTCCATTTGTACCCATTGGTAAACCATCTTCTGTTCCGGTGGGCTCCCTGTTCAGAGGATTACGATTTCCCGGTGGATGTGTCCCCACAGATGCAGACCGATCTGGGTTGGTGGTTGGTGGAGTCCCATCTCTCCAAGGGTCTTCCGTTGCTGGTGTCCCCTACCTGGGTGGTCACGACCGATGCCAGCCTCCTAGGCTGGGGGGCAACCTTAGATTCCCGGTCTGTTCAGGGTCGGTGGGATCGACTGCAGGCGGGATGCTCCTCCAACTTTCGGGAGATGAAGGCCGTACATCTGGCTTGTTTAGAGTTTTCCCCTGGCATCATGTTCTGGTCCGTATGGACAATCAGGTGGTGATGAGCTACCTCAGTCATCAGGGGGGTTTGCAGGGTTCGCTCCCTGTGGCTCCTGGCTCAGGAGTTCCTGTCTTGGACGGAGGGGTCGGTCGTGTCCCTCAGGGCGGTGTATGTCCCGAGGAGGGAGAACTGTGTGGCGGATCGCCTGAGCCCGGTTTTTCCTCAGATGGCTGCCATATCCCTGAGGGTGTCTGTGTTCCCTCGGCTGCAGGTCCTGTTTGGGTGCCCAATGATGGATTTGTTCGCGAACAAATTTAATGCTCTGCTGCCTCGCTTCTGCACTCTTCTCCCGTGCCCGGGGGCATGGCGGCTGGATGCATTGTTGTTCCGTTGGCCGGACTCCCTTCTTTACGTCTTTCCCCCAATTCCCGTAATTCCACGTGTCCTGTGCAAGATTCGCCAGGAGGGGGCTTTTGTTCTGTTGGTGGTTCTCGGCTGTGCCACTTTGTTCGCCATAAGTTGGCAGGGTATGCTCAGACGTTGAGTCCCTTGCTCACTTTGCCACTGAATTCAAGCAAGCCCGGCTGAAGACGGCTGAAATGCCAGAAACCAGTCCTAGGAAGCTTGTTTCCGGTCCAGGGAAGGCATGGCTTGGCAGTTCGGGCTGGACTGTTCCCATGAGGCACAGGGTCAGACTGATTTGCATATGGCCATGTCTGAACTGGGGTGGCAGAGTGGGCTAAAGAACGGTGATGGATCAAACCCAGATCTCTTGACTGGGTGTGAGTGTTTGATTGGTTCTGATGCTCCGTCCATCACCACCCCCTTTTGTACCGCTGTGTTCGCCGACCTTGGTTTCCTCATCTGAGGGAGATGGCTGTCCGGGAGTGCTGGGCGATTCCGGATCTTCCATACCCCTTGCGGGGCCCGCTGCTTCGGGTGGTGGTGTTGCATCGGCTTCATCTTCAGGCCTGGCTTTGGTGGAGTTGCTTCAGGGTTCCCGCCGCCCGACCCTCTTCTTTCTTATTCTCCACCATTGGGGTTCCTTTTCTCAGTGGTGTGTGTCAAAGGGGGTTGACACTGTGTCTGTGGATCCCTCAAGTTTTCTCGATTTCCTTGCTGACAGGTTTTCCCTGGGCCTGGCCCCTTCTACTCTACAGGCTCAGTGGGTTGCCTTGCGGGCTTTTCGCAGTCCTCTGTTGGCCGGGCTGGATCCTTTGGTGGCCTGTTTGCTTCAGAGTTGCTTTTTGCATCGCCCTAAGGCGATTTGCCTGGTTCCTTCCTGGGATCTTCTGTTGGTGTTACGGGCCCTTCAGTGTGTTCCCTTTGAACATCTGGGTTCTGTGGATTTGAAGTTCCTCACCATGAAGGTGGTGTTTTTGGTGGCCATCATCTCTGCTGGTCGGATTGGGGGGCTGGGCTCTTTTCTGCGTTCACCTCGGCGAGTTGGTGGATCAAGCAGGCTATCTTGCTGGCCTATGATTCTCAGGGTTCAGTGGTGTCGGCCCGGGTTCAGGGTCGGCTAACCAGGGGTCTGTCTGTCTCCTGGGTCTCTTTCAAGGGAGTGTCTACTGAGGATATCTGTCGTCCGCGATCTGGTCCTCCACGCACATGTTCATAGATAACTACCGGGTGGTATTGGGTGGTCTTTCAACTGAGTTTTTGCTGAGGCGGTTCTCCAGGCTGGTTCTTCCCACTCTTGTGGTTTTTCTGTCTTCTGTATTTTTCTTCTGAGCTGTTTTTACATTTGTTCTATATGTTTTGGATTTAACCATGTTCTTTTGCATCTCATACTTGTCAGTGGTTTCTTGTGTGTGCCGTGAAGCTGCTTTGCTTGGCCATATGCTCACTTTGTTATTCAGATGGCGAGGAAGACTTACAAGGAGGTAATGCCCCGGTTACTTACCGGTAATCTTCATTACTCCGAGTATTGTCTTCCCGCCACATGAGTTCCCATCCCACCCTGCCTGTTGTTTCTATTGGCTTCATTTGTTCTTGGGGCTTGGTAGTTCTACAGGTAGTGGGATGGGCCGACTCTCCTCTTATACTAGGTCTGGGGTGATGGTGGTTGGCCATATTGGGGAGAGATGGGAGGTATGGGATGCTAACTTTGCTTTGGAGGGTTCTGGTGTGGAGCTGAAGCTCATTTTGTTACTCTTGTGGCAAGGAAGACAATACTTAGAGTAATGAAGATTACCAGTAAATAACCAGGCCATAAACCACTGCAGCAGCGGGTCCCCGTGGGCGCGGCAGGGTCCTCGTTCTGTGAGTGAGACTGTCAGAGGTCACTAACATACCTCTGCTTTTCTGCAGGTCCTGGAGGGGATGCCGCTTTTCGTAGAGTTGTCAGGGAACCTGGTGCCTCTCAAAAAAGCAACCCAACAGCGCAGCTTTAACTTTCAGGCCTTCCGCGAGAACCGGCTCGCCATCCCTGTGAAGGTAAATACCCGCCCTTCGAGGCCGGAGGAGGAGCTCGGAGGGGCGCTGCTGTGTCATAGACACTGCCATGTGTTGTACAGTATCTCAGCTCGGAGCTGCATTGTGTGGCGTGCCTCAGCTCAGAGCAAGTGCGGTGTTGCCTCAGGTCAGCCATGTTGTATGTTGTGTCTCTGCAGTGTTGTGTGCTGTGCCTCTGCAGTATTGTGCAACCATGTGTGCTGTGTCTCTGCAATAGTGTAAGCTGTGTCTGTCTGTTTGGTGTCGCAAGCTGTCCTTGTGCATTGACGCACAGTCTGCAGTTGTTGCATACTGCCTTTTTGCGCTGTTGTCTGTTAAGCCTTCGCTATTTGTTGGCTCAGTTGTGCTGCTGATGTCGCTGTTCTGTTGTACTGTGTGTCTTTTTGCATTAACTTGATGGACTGCACCTCCAAGCTCTCTCTCATGTCTGATCCTCCTGATGACCTGCACAGGATTCTCTAGGCCCCCGTTACTCTGCTGAGAGCCACCAACCTGCCTAGTCCACACAAAGCTTCATAGTTAATGCACAGATACTTCATTTCCAGAACCAGGAAACCGGGTGAACTGCGGAAATCAGAGAAATCACACATGTATAGGAGTTATTAAACAGCCCTTAAGGCACATTGTGCATGCTTGTGCTCTTGTGAGTTGTCTTTGTGTTACTTACTTACTATCAGTATGTCTGTTTGCACACAGAAATCAACCAGACGCAACTTTAGTGCACCTGACTGTTGTGAATTGTGCCGTAGTTTTATAATCGGTGTTTTGGTCCAGTTACCTGTTGTGTATCTGTGCTGCTCTAATGCTTACTTTGGTGCCGTTTCATTTTGTGTCGTAGTTTTGCCTGATTATGTGCCCTAGTACGTTTGCACACTGCATCTTTGTGGTGTTGCAGTGTGTATTTTTGCACTGCCTCTTTGGTCATGCAATTTCTACAATAGTGTTATATATAGTGCCTTTGTGCTATTGTAAACCACACTGTCATGCAATAATGCTGTTGTGTGAGGCCTTTTTTAAATGTGTGCTGTATGAGAATAATGCCTTTAAATATCATTGTGCTGTCTAATGTCGTTGTGCCGTTGGTCAAGGTGACTCCTCAGTGGTACAAGTTGTGTGGCTGTGCTGTCAGTTACATACTGTATTTTTATGACATTATGAGATATGCTGCAGTGCTGTTATATGCTGTGTCCCTGTACTGCTGTAAAGTGTCCCTTTGTGCTGTTTGGAGCCATATCTCATCTGTGTTGTGAGTAGTGACATCGTGGTGTCATGTGCTGCCTTGCAGTAGTTTTATGATTAGCGCCTTTCTGCTGTTGCATTATCCATCCATGGGTGTTTAGCTATATATGGTGAATGCTGCCATTTTGTTGTTGTGTAATGTGCATTTGTGCAGTTGTACCTACTTCTTTATGTATCATGAGTGGACTGTGATTCTTATGTTGCTGTGAGCTGCTTTGAAGTGTGTTCTTCTTGGGTTCTCTTGTTCATGCTATGTGTTTGTGATATTACAATTTTGAGTTTCTACTGTTGTTAGTTTTGTTCTTGTGCTGTTACATACTTTATCTTCGTGGTTGGATGTTGCGTCTTTGTTTGCCCTTTTATATTGTGAGCTGCATATTTGAGGAGCTTTGAGATTGTGGTGCTGTGTTTCTGCAGCTTTTATGCCACAGTATTGAGAGTTGTGTCTGCAATGTTGTTGAGCCATGTCTTTGCACTGATGTGTTTCACGCTGTTGAATGTTTTGTTTTTGTGCTGTTGTATGCTGTGTTTTTGTGCTGTTGGGAGCTGTGTGCGTTCTGTCTGTACAGTTGTGAGCTGTCTCAGTAGTGTTCAGGAATGTCGTTTACCAGCACTTCGAGCTGTGATTCTGATTTATTTTAATCTTTGTGCTGCTAATTCTCTGTGTGCATAATGTGCTGCATCTCTGCATCCTTCAATGAAGGTGTATACTGTCTTCTTGCTGTGGTGTTCTGTCAAGCTGTTGAAACTTTTTTTGGGCTGCTGCAATCTACTTTTATCATGGTATGAGTTGTCTCTGTGCTACACTTGTTGCCCATGTACTTATGAGAGTATACTATATTGCTGTGAGTAGTGTTTGCACTGTTGAAGGTTGTCTTTGTTCTGTCCCAAGCTGAGTGGCTTCAGTATTTTAAAATTATTTCTCGGTGTGCCAAGCAAAACATGTTTTCAGAATTTTGTGTTGCTGCACATTCTTTTATTTTCGGATGCAAATTATCTTTGTGCCGCAGTATGTACATTTGCTTTTGAGTGTTATATTATTGCTCCTGCAAGCTATCTTTGTTTTGTTGCGCTTTGCCTTTAAGCTGCTGAAATTTGTTCTTGTGCTGTTTCATGTTGTCTTTAACGTTATTTGTCATTTTTTTGCTGTGATTTCTTTTTGCTATTGTAAGTTGTCTTTTTGCTAGCAAACATTGTCTTTTAGATTGTTCTAAAATGCTTTTGTGGTATGTTAAGCTGTTTTGTGTTAAGACTTGTCTTTATGATGTTGCAATGTCGTATGTGTGTATTTTGCAATTTATTTTTTGTGTTGTTGTGGTAGTTTTCGTGTACCGGCCTGTTGCCTTTCAGCTGTTACTTGCTGTCTCTGTGCTGTCACAATTAAGCTGTTTAGTCTGTTAGAAAATGTCATTGAACTGTTGTAAGTTGTGCCCATATGCTACTGAAGTTGTCCTTGGGCTGCTGCAAGCTTTGACCTGTATTGTGCCTCTTGATATGTCTTTGCCTTTCTGCGAACTCTTCTTAGCTGTGTGTGTTGCTCTGTGCTCTTGCGTGCTGTCTTTTGCTTTGTGGTGTGCTCTGGCTTTGAGCATTGTGCTGTGCTGTTGTGTCTGTCTCAACCTTTATTTACTTTGGTGTCCCTGGTGTCTAATTCTTAAGCAAAGATTCTGCCCCCTTGTCTTCTGTGGGGTTTGTCTTTAGGTGAGAGACAGCACCCGAGATGGTTGTGGGTCTCTCTCTTTCCTCCGCAAGGCGATGAAGTACGAGGACTCCCAGCATATCCTCTGTCACCTGAATGTCAGCATGCCAGCATGTAATAAGGTATGTATTGCTGATACTGGTGCATGTATAAGACCAGTTACACAGGTGACAGTGTACTAACACCACCATGTAGCAAGGGTAGCTGCTCTGTGGCCCTTGTGTTACGCCTGCAGCCTCACATATGAACTGATCAACACAGGTTAAGTTTACATGTTATTTTGTATTCAAAAATGTGAATTTACACTTTTAATAAGATTTACTAACAAATCAAATTACACCAGCATAAAGATTTACTCACACATACAATTTTACCAGTGCGAAGGATACAGTGCTTGAATGTCACTTTGTCCATGTAACTTTGATTACATATTCAATTATCCCTGGTTAATGTGTATGCATATAAGTATGCATAATGAGTAGGAATTCACTTGCTTGCACTCACTCGGCAAGAGAAAGGGACCACCCTTATTTAAGGTAAATCAATAAACAAACATGTTTGCTCACAAATAGGATATTGAGCTCCACTAATAATATTTCATACATTCAGAAGAAGCACTACATAAACAATGACCTCTGGAATCACACACACTATAATGTGAGAAGACAGCTGCTAGTATAATTAAAAAAAACATGTGTATGGACTAAAAAATATGCAACATGCCTCTACACTTGAAACCATGGTCAGGCACACGAGTCACACAAATCCTGTACCTGCTCATGGTTTCAAGGAAAGAGGGTCTTAGCCAGTGGATGGAGAGAGGTCAAACAGTGTTCCTATACAATAATTATATCAAATTGAAAAATAATTATCCCTATTGTTTGTCCCTATATAGATTTATTTGCCCTATGGGCTTTAAACCGAATTGTACAGCATGAATTTAGTTACATACCTGTAACTCTACTTCTCCAAATCTGATATCTTTTATATATTCACATGCTTCAATCATTCCCTGTCATCAGGCTGGGATTCCCTGGTACATTAAAATAGCAGTATACAGTGTAAAATATATAGCATACTGTATACAGTGTAAAATGGTCATAGGCCAGAAACAACGTTGTACATTTAGTAGCACATTCACCTCATTTGAAAGCACCCAAACTTCACCAATGGGGTGGAAGGTTAAGTTCTCCTAGTCCCTCAGGAGGTCATCATAGCTCAGATTTCAAAGCATATGTATGAGAATAATATTAAATGAGCCTCTGACAGGGGAGGAGGGAAGGCCACATGTGTATATATAAAAGATCCAAATGTTGTAGAACTGGAATTACGGGTAAATAACTAATTTCTTCTACAACATAGTGGGCCCATTTCACAAAGGTAAACTGAGATGTAAGTCGAACTTTAGGACTTTTGGTGTGCACAAAGGGCAATTACTACTTGTAAATGCCCTTTGTTAATACCAAAGGTCGTAAAGTTGGACTTTCGGTATTCACAGATGGCATTTGCGAGTAGTGAATACCGAAATTCATAAAGCTGGGCTTTCGTCTCAGTTTACCTTTGTGACTCGGCTCTGGATCTTTTAGATATTCACATGCTTGTTCCAAACAAGTCCCACCCAGGAAACTGAGTAAGACTCCTGTTTTGCACTGCCTTTGTGGAAGTATGTGGAGGAGCACTTTTCACGGACTCCTTCCCTGAAGAGGGGGCATCCCCTTAAGAAGGAGGAATATTCTCTTTTTCCTTAAGAGTTTTAGATGAAAAGCACCTACAAATGTCACATGTAAATGCCTTATGTTTTGGATACAGGCAAAAAAATACACTGTAAATAAGGATCTTCAATATATATCTTTTTTAGACCACACGATGAACAAGCCTTGAAAAGAACTTTCTTGTGTCTTTCAGCCATTGTGAAAGTTGGTGACAATTGGCTGTCCAGTAAAATTATCTCTCTGGCAAAGAAATGTATACAATTTTCCTAAAAACAACTCACAGTACTTATGTGCCGTAGATAGAGCTGATTTAAATCCAGGGCAGATCAAGAAAGTTACAAATGTAAGTTTCGCTGAAAGGTGAAAGCAGAGACCTGCAGTAGAAACCTGAGCTATAGTGGGCTTTAAGGGGGGAGTAGGAGAGCTTAAGATCCACCTCATTGGCTGAACTTTAGGTGCTTTCAAATGAGGTGGATGTGCTACTAAATATGGAATGTTGTTTCAGGAATATGGCCATTTTACACTGTATGCTGTTTATTTTACATTGTATACTGTAATTTTAATGTACTGGGGGTTCTCAGCCTGACGACGGGGAATGACTCAAGCTTGTGAATATATAAAAGATCCAATGTTGGAAAAATAGCAGTTTACACATTCAAACATTGTCAGTAACTCCAAAGCACAATGCATGCTATGAAGTTGTAGTATACCATGTTTTGTAGAGGTAAACATTTTCCGTCAATTAACTGATTATAAGTTGCTCATGAGCTTACATTCTGTAGACTGACAGATGATCATTTGTGTATGCATATGATTGCAAATAATACTGAAAGCAAAAGCAGTGTGGCTATGGTGTTATGTCGATGTATGAAACTTCCTTGTTACGCAACAGGGAGAGCACTTGTGCCAAACATTAAAATGTTTTTGAGAGGAAGGTGGTCTCCATCCCCTCTCATTTTTGGGGTCCAGAATAAGAGAGAGAAAGGCAGAAAAAGGAGAAAGAAGGAATAAGAAAAAGACAAAAACACAGTGACAAAGGAAGAAAGCAGTAAAGAAAAACAATCTTCCAGTTTGATACAAAGGTAGGGAGCGTCTGGTGGTGGATCAGAGGCATGCGGTAGAATCAAGACTCGAAATATTTGGTATTCTGCAAGCCAGACATTTGTCAGCACTGGCTACATGCTACTGAGGAACACTTTGGGCACTGGCACTTATTATTTTACAAATAAAGCAATGCCTTTGCAGGCTCCCAGATGGACTGTATTACAGAGAGCTCTGACAAAGCTCCCTCTGTGATTGACTTGCCTGGTATGAGTCCCGGTCCAAAAGGTTGATCGAGGGGATAGGGTGGCTGTGTAGGGTGCTCTGGATGGTCTGATCCCAAGCCTCTATTTGTTATTTTCAACCCTTGCAATGGTCACAGGTGACTCCTTTCCCTCCACTGCAAAAAGGAGATCCAAGATCAGATGGCTTAGCAGCCCTTTACACGAAGACATAGAGGTGCTGCAAGGACATGGCAGCCTGCAATCAGCCTGCCAGCACCCAAGGGATGGCAGAAGTTGAGGGCACTGATAGAATGGCTCTGGCTCCACACCTCGTGTGGCGACGTGATAAGTCTAGTGAGCAGCGGGGAAACCTAATTGGGGAGCGGTAGGGCACTGAGTGCCTGTAAAAGGTGCCCCCCATTGGTGACCACTGCCTGCCTGCGGTGAGCCTATGAAGGAACCTCTAGTCCTGATATTCAGCGACTGAATCAACTCTGTACAGGGTAGTTTGGATTTGATGAGCTTCTGTTACCATGACTCCTAAAGAGATCAACCAATGGCCACCACAGAAACAATGACTTTTTACTACATAGTAACAGACGCGGTTTGCTGCCATGCTTAATTGAGCGGTTGGCTTGGCGTTTGCACCTATGGCCATGTGCCAGGGACAAATGATGTAAGATACCTGACAGTTGCAGGTACACCAGTGAATCTGCGGAACAACCTGATCACTGGCTTTGTATGACACTGTGTCGTTATGTTATTGCACCCTTATTTTTCTTTTACACACTTGCAGTAGCTTTGATAAAAGAGATCCTGAAGAAGGCCACAACACCATTATAGGTCAATACGGCTGAAACATGTTGATTACTTTCGACTGTAACTGTCTCTAATTACGGCAGCCACACTTCGCGACTTTTGTTTTTAATCCTGGCACCAGGAAGCATCAATAAACTATGGTAGGCTTACCTTGTAGCTAGTTTTAGTTATTCTTACAGTTTAGTTAGCACTGCACTTACTCACTCACACATTTGCTCACATTGGGTCTTAGTATTACCCCTTTTCCTCATTAAAACATCCCTGAGCTCCTCCCTCGCAGTGAGGGGGTTGTAGCCCGCGTCACGACTAGGTTTGTGACGCGAGGAGGTATCCCCATGATGATGCATGACACCTTTGGTGTGTGAGGGAAACTATCCTTAAAAGGGACACCCCCCACTCCTTCCCACAGCACTGTTTTCTCCACTTTCTCTTATTGGGACAATCGGTAGTCCATTGCTCGGACCCGAGGGCTTCTTGCGTTTTCAACACAAACTAACACAATAACAAAATGACAGTGCAACAAAAGACAATGACACAACATATACACTACATGGTACCCTGTAATCACTTACAAACACACTTACTACAACCCAAAAGTGCAATAATACAACAGCGCATCCCAGAACAACACAACAAAAACACAGCCACAACAATGTACCAACACAATGCAACAATAAAACACAAAATCAGAACAGCCCCTAACACACCACCTCACAGTTGTAACAGTATGCTGTATTGTGTGGGTGTGATACTGTGCTGTGTTGTGTTGGTAAGTTGTGTAGTATTGCTTTTATTGTATTTTTGTGGTGTGTTTTTGAACTGTCTTTGCTTAGTTGGTTTGGCACTTTCTTATGGCATATTGAATTGTCTTGTGTTGTATACTTACTGTGTCATGGATTCATTGTTACTTTGTAGTGTGCCTTATTGTTCTTACTGTGGTGTTGGAATGTATTTGCTCTAGGCATGTGTTGCTGTAGTTAAACATGCTCTGCATTCTATTGTCTTCTAGTGTTGGGCTTCGGACGTTTACAACTTGATTTTCTTCGAAGAATTCTCTCAAGTGACCAGGTATATGGTGACTACTCCTTATGTCTGCATTGCGCATGGGCACATCTCCATTTTAGATTGAGTTTTCCCACCGTAGGATTCGGACTTGATGACCAGAGCTCCTGGATCGAGGGTCTCTTCGATGCTTTCATCGACCATTCTCGGTCTTCTTTCAACACTGATCAGAGCAAAAAACAACATTCAGCTGCTGACTCGCTACCAAGACCTCAATGCCACAGGGGATCAACAGAATATCCACAACCGGCCTGGCTAGGGGTCTCAAGCTCTGCAGCCTGCAGCCTCTACTTGATGTTTTCTCCTTCAAGAATACACAGCTGGAGACGGAACCGATCCCGTTTAAACATGGTTCCTGCTGTAATGCAATATACTCCTGGTCTGAGCGCCACTAGGTTTTATAATTCGTGTTTGTCCCCTCCACATGATGACATCAAGAGTGAGGCCTGCCTGGCCTTTACTTCTAAAAAGATTCTTTGTCATTGAAGGAACAGGTGCTGGGTACACCATACGATGCACAGACATTCCATGGAGGATACCCCAGACATTTTCAGGGAAGAAACCCCCCGTGCTGAGGAAATTTAAGAAGCTGGGCCTTCAGACATTCCGGCTCAAAAGCAATCACTGGAAGTGGATTTATCCTCCAGTTCAGATGAAGAGCTGTAACAATCCCACATTGAAGTTGAGGCAACAGGACAACACACACTGACAACGTCATGGGCTGTGAATATAGCAAACACTCATACCAAGTTCACTGAAGTCCCTCAATGTGAGGTATTGCACCAGCCACGAGATGGTCAAGCTATTAGCCCCTGAAAGACGAGCCAGCCGTCTGGGGCACCCCATGACACCAGCACAGGTTGAACTCACAAGAAGCAACGGAGCCAGCACCCCCCACATCCATGGGCTCACAACATTCCTGCACAGCTGCCAAGACAAAAATGTTAGCCACCTCGGCGCCCAAACCATGCCAGCATCAAAGGCACCACTGGCACCGAAAGTCCACTTGTAGCTGACACCACCTTCAGGTGCCGACCTCAAAGGTGTCACTTCCGCGGGCTAACCCTTCGATGCCGAGGACCACTGACTCCGAAAGCCCCCAACAACTCAGAGCGACCAATCCATGAGCGGCTCCATGCAGAGCTCGATGCGATCATAAGCGACTGTATATTGAGCCACATACAGGAAAGAATACTACTAAACCACCACCTATGGTGGTGGACACCCTACCGCCTAAGTGGAAGCTGACCATTAAGGAGGACTTAGCTTAAGCGCCATAACTGCCTCCCAATCACATAGAGAGGCACAAGGACAAGGGCACCAGCCACATCCACTTTGTCCCTTCTACTCCTCCGCCACCATCTCATCCTGTACCCCCCATGACACACTCCACATAAAAAAGGGCTCATCCTTGGCTTTCCCTGGCAACATCCCATTAGCGGATATTCATAAAGCAGTTATTTAGTCAACTTCACACAATGTACCAAACACTACTGTGTGGATATTCTTGCTAGAAAGCAAGCTCTAGTTGGCCAAACTAGCCTAAGTTCCCTCTTACAGAGACTGCCCCATCCACACACTAGCCACCGCTTAAACTGAGCATGTATATCTACAGCAACACAAGCTATGAACGGAAAATGTTCTTACCCTGTAAGCATATGTTCATTGCCTGTAGTACTGTAGATTCACATGCACCCACACCCATCCCCATAAGAGTGTGGCTCTAGCTGCAGATCTCTTTCTAGCTTTCTCTTCTATCCTTACTTATTTAGCAGTGCAGATGTACACCATCTTCTTCTACCTCTCCATACCATTCTCACCCGCTGGACTAAAAGCAATCTAAAATGGAGTCAGTGCCCATGTGCAATGTAGGCATGAAGAGTCACCATATACCTCGTGACTCAGGAGAATTTGTCAAAGAATAACAAGTTGCAAATGTCTGAGCCCAACACTAGATGGCAGGAGTATGCAGAACATGTGAATCTACAGCGCTGCACGCTATGAACAGATGTTAACAGTGTAAGTAACAGTTTCCTTGTGGTTGACCTCTCCATTGCAGTCTGTCTTCTTATATGTTCAAACATTCCTGTCTCAAACACAAACATGGTTTCATGATATTGTGGTAGTGTGTTTGCACTATTTGAGCTGTTAGTATCATGCAACAACATCAAATAAAACAAGTTTTGCGATTTGTACATGCAACTTTTGTCAAATACCTATTGGGGCTCAGAGTCAATAGCTCACTCTTGTCATTCAACAGTCCCCCTGTAAGAGTAGCCCGGGCTCCTAGCAACGCCACTTACCCTACGCTACCATATAGCCTGTCTAGCCAGGTCAGGCTCTGACAGATGCTGTCACCTGGGGCTCACAGAAGTCATTTTTTCCTCTCAAGGCCCTCTCAAGTGTGAAATAATTCTACTCCCAGGAGTCAATAATGGTAGTCTCTTTGCTAAATGGGTCAAATTAAGAATCTTCTATCCCTAGGAGTTGTGCAGAGAGAGTCTGGCTCCCAGGGAGTCACAAGAGGAGCCTGATTCACTCAAATATGAATGTGATAGGTCCCTGTCCCAGTAGTCAATGACGGCAGGTGGCCTTTACCCTTCCCTCCAAGTATTTATGACTAGAATTCCTTTTCCTTCAGAGTTTGCAAGCCGCATCCAGAAAATCTCAAATGGCCCATGAATTGCAGAGTAGTACCACTGGGAGAGCAGAGGCAGCGTGAAACATCCTTCTCCCTTAGTCCTAGTCAAAACTGAACTTTCTTCAGAAGTCCCCTCTTTCCACAAGTCAATGTGAGAAGACTAATTCCACCAGAATTCAATGAGAGCAACTCTTCTATCCCAGGAGGCACGGTGAGGAACACCTTTACCCTAAGATGAAGGGACACACATCTTTGCCCCATGAGTCATATTGGGAACAACCCTTACAGTCACTGGTTATATTGAAAATGTCTGTCCCCCAGGAGTTGCAGCAAGGAACACCTTTCTGCTGGAGTCACAGAACAGTGCCACTTTTCCCAGGGGGTGCTGATCATTCTGATACCCCTACATGTGCCCTCTACTTTGCTGTCTCCTCTACAAAGAACTGACTGTCGGTACTAAGATAGATTCTGTCTCTCCTTATACAGGGTCTAGGAAGTGAGGAGAGGAGACGAACCCTTACACCGCTGGCACTAAGAGAGCGCTACAGCACGCTGAGTGACAGCCCCTTGGGTAAGAGCCTCTGTCCTATACCATGCTTCATCTCTTATCAAGACTTATGTCCATTGGTAGAGTAGCTTGTATGTCTCAGTACTGGAACAAAGGAGGCACTGGAAGTCAAGACTGAATACATTGTCAGAGTTGTGTGTGGCTCTCAGTGCTTGCATAGCTGAGTTAGGTGTGTTGAGAACAGTCAGGAGGTATAGTCTGAGCAATGCATGGGCCTCAATAGCAAGGATGCTGCACAGCAATGTCAAAAAAGTGTTGGTACTTGAAAAGGAAAGGGCACTGCAAATCAAGACTGATATTCATTGTTAAAGAGGAGCATGTGACCCAATAATGGAATTGCAGGGTTGCAGCAGGTCATAATTGAGATGCTTTGTCAGGGTTTCTTATCAGTGTACATGTCAGAATAGAGGTGCATTGACAAAACAATCTGAGGGCCCCAAAACATGCATATCAGCAGTGCTGCCGGACAGAAGTAAGACGCATTAGCAGACCTCTGTCTGAGTCCCAGTACTGGAACAGTTGGGGTGCAGAAGGTCAGGATTGAGGGAAATTGACAGAGTTGTGTATGAGTCTTAGTTATGGAATAACAGAAGACATTGGTCCTGGGGGTCGGTATTGTGGTGCAGGCTGTATGGGCCTAACTAGTGTACCAGCAGTGGTATTACAATGCATGGTTTAAGGAGAACTGCCAGAGCGGTTTAGTCTTTCATGTAGGAATAATAAGAATACTGTATGCTAGAATTGAGGTGTACTGTCTGAGTTGTGTATGGCTCCCAATACTGGGATTGCAGTTCTCCTATGGAAGTGGATTAGGAGCACGGGCAGAGGTGTGAATTGGTGCCAGACAGTGACAGAAGATGTTTGGGCAACAGTGTTGAGTAACACTGACAGAGATGTGCATGTGTGCCAATACTGAGGTAGCAAATCTCTGTCATCAAGGGATTTCTTTCACAATCCTCCTGTCTCATGGTTTATACTCATATCCTCCTCTTTGTTTCTACTTCTTCATATCTCTTGCAGACGTTCAGTGCCCTCCCTTCTTTGTCTTTAGTGCTGTGTTTGTCACTCAGCTTCTTACTCTGCCTGCACACTTGTCTTTTTCACTCTCTATACTCTGCGCCTATAAGAGACTTTGTAATGCTCGCTCTCTCTCTCATACTCTTGTTCTGTCTCTCTCTCTCTCTCTCTCTGTTTTGGTGTAATGCTTTCCTTCTCGTTCAGTAACTGTCGTTTCCCCCAGGCTCCCTGAGTGGAACTGACCGAGCTGACATGAAAATGGCTGTTATTTCTGAGCACTTGGGCCTCAGCTGGGCAGGTAAGACCTTTACTCTAATCTGTATCTTTGCCCCACATGTACACTATTAATTTGTAATCAGCATCACATACTCCTGTTTTTAAATGAACTGCTTCAAGTTTGCAATGAAATACCTTTCAGAGTTCCTCATTTCCTCTGATACACTGTTGTCATCGGTCGAAGTCTGGAACTTTAAAAGACAGTGTTTGTCCCATAACTTGATGTTCGAGGCATATGAGCTGCAGATTACACACTGTGCATAGATCGCCATCTGGTGTTGGGCCCGGATGTTGCAGCTGTTTTTCTCTTGGAAAGTCTTCGGAAGTCACGAGGTATGTGACTCCTCCTTTGGATCGTATTGCGCATGGGCTTCGGCTCCATCCTCAGATAGTTTTTTTCCGCCATCGGGCTCGGATGTGATCTTCGCGCTCCGGCTCCGAACAGTTTCCAGTTCTCCAATCGACGCGCACTCCTCACCCCTTTTCGCGGTATTGTTTTCGATCGCGATCCCCTCACTCGACGCGGTTCTCATCGATCAAGACCTTCGATTCCAGTCGTCGACGACGGCCTTCGGGCCTACCCAAGCTCCGGTCCTGGCTAATGGAAAGGACTCCTTTCAAGAAGTGCCCTCGATATGGGTCCAAATTCCCCCACACCGATCTTCACGAAGTATGCAACCTCTGCCTCTCCCCTGAACACGAGGCTCGAGACTGTCCGGCGTGCAAATCCTTCCGGTCCAAGTAAACCATTCGAGACCAAAGAGTACGAAGAACTATGGCACACTCGTCGACGGCGATCCCAGACGACATCTTCGGAGAAGGCGTCGACGCTCCGGAAGGACAACACACCGACGAGGGCCTCGTCAGCACCTCCGAAGCCGACGATTCAGATGTGGAGGACATCACTCCGGCACAGAGGGTCGTGAGTACCGAAATCCCACCCCCCCACACT
This sequence comes from Triturus cristatus, assembly GCF_964204655.1. NCBI lineage: Eukaryota > Metazoa > Chordata > Amphibia > Caudata > Salamandridae > Triturus > Triturus cristatus. The sequence goes on along the minus strand of NC_140594.1, from coordinate 624,927,395 downwards.
CTCAACGACACCGAAAAAGGCTTCGGTCACGCCTTCGCCTCCAAGCCTAGGCACGACCAAGAACACTGCTTCCCACACCGCACCTTCGGGACCGGTAAAGAAGCTTATTAAGCCTTCCGGCGGCTCGGGCTCGAGCCAGCCCACCGTCGGTGCCGATAAACACTCCACCGCACCGACGCCGAAAAAGAAAATGGCCTCCTCCTCGGCACCGAATTCCTTACCGAAGCACTCGGCGCCGAAAACCAGCTCAAGCTCCTAGGTACCGACACCGTCCCCGGAACTGAGCAACAAACATAAGGCCACCGACACCCATATCTCGAAGCCGAAAACCATCTCGAAGCCGAGTAACCAACCAGCCCTTTCGAAGCAGCATAGTGCAAAACAGCGCACTACTGCAGACTCTAAAACCAAAAGATCTACGGCCCGACGCCTTCGGCGCCGACGGACAGGCCACTCTCAGAAGAACTTTTTAAGCCTTATCCATTGCAAAAAACACTGGTCAAAGATCCCAAGACTGGACATTTGATGCTCAGCATCAAAAAGAGACAGCTGGACAAGCCTGCCCCAGCTCCACCTCCAAATAGGAAAGACTGTGCTACTTCCCCTCTAAGAATACCTTCGCCCCCTCCTCCACCCCCCTCCACCTCCCCCTCCTCTACCACCTCCTTCTCCCCCCACCTCATCATTCCCCCACGCCCTCTCCGGATGATGACAATGATGATGTCTATGATGACATAGGGGACGAGCCCCATGACCAACCTACAGGGGACCCCACTCCCACAGGCTCCCCAGACCCATGGGACGACTATAACATTCCTGACATTCCTAACGTCCCGCAGGATGATCTCTACCCTTCGAGACCATCCCCACCAGAAGATTCATTAGGGTTCAACCACCTACTACAGAGGGCTGCACACTTCCACGGTGTGGATCTCCATACCGACCCCGTGGAGGAGGACTTTCTCCTTGATACTTTTGACAATACACACAGGGCCACCTCCATCCTGCCCATGCTCAAAGGAGTTATCAAGCACACGCCGGAGGTCTTTAAAGATCCAGTCAGAGCCAGGATTATCAACCCCCGCATAGACAAAAAATATAAGGCCGCCCCTACAGATCCCACCTAAATCAGAGGGCCAGCACCACTAGATTCTCTAGTAGTGTCTACAGCACGAAAGCGAGCAAACTCCCAAGCATCAGGCGAAGCACCACCACCTGATAAAGAGTCAAAACTCTTGGACACATCGGGCAAGCGCACTGCATCCCAGGCTGCCAACATATGGCGCATCGCAAATACACAAGCGTTTCTGGCAAGATACGACAGGGCCCATTATGACGAACTAGAAGCCATAATGCAACACCTCCCTGACAAATATAAAAATAAGAGCCAACAAACTAATTCAGAAGGGCAAAACCATCACCAATACCTCCATCCGCTGTGCCCTAGATGCAGCTGACACTGCCTCTAGGGCAATTAACACCAGCGTCCTCCTCCGTCGCCATGCCTGGCTAAGGATTTCAGGCTTCAAACCAGAGGTGCAAGCCTCCATCCTGAACCACCCTTTTGACCAGGAACACCTGTTCGGCCCAAAAGTAGATGAGGCCCTGGGAAAAATGAAGGACACAGATACGGCGAAATCTATGGGAGCCTTACAACCACACACTCCCAGGCGCTCTTTTCACCGCTCTTCCTTTCGAAGCACCTCCAGAGGCTACTCCTCAGACACCGCTTCCACTTCATATAAAGCCCCTACCCAATCCACCTTTACAAGGGGTTACCAAAGAGGCGGATACAGAGGCAACAATAATAAAGGCAGAGGCAAGACAAACACCTCCCGCTCTGCCTCCACCCCTACCCAATGACTTCCCTCCTCTCCCCCTAAACCATCCCACTCCGGTCGGGGGCAGACTCCAAAATTTCCTTTCTGTCTGGACTACCATCACCTCAGACAAATGGGTAACACAAATAATTTGGTCAGGATATTGCCTCGAACTAACATCTACCCCCCAAACATTCCACCCAAACATCGCCCAATTTCACAGGAGCATTTAACACTACTAAAGCAGGAGGTAATCTCCCTCCTAGAAAAGGAGGCAATAGAACTAGTTCCTATCAACCAACACAATATAGGGGTTTACTCCCTATATTTTCTCATACCAAAAAGGGACGACACGCTAAGGCCGATCTTAGACCTCAGGCCCCTAAACCAATATATCCACTCAGACCATTTTCACATGGTCACACTCCAGCAGGTACTTCCCCTGCTCTCCCAAAACGATTTCCTTGCCACCCTAGACCTCAAGGACGCCTATTTCCACATTTCTGTTCACAACGCTCACAGGAAGTTCCTCAGATTTGTGGTAGACGGCCAACATTATCAATTCAAAGTGCTCCCATTCGAGTCACCACAGCCCACGAGTATTTACCAAGTGCCTAGCAGTAGTGGCCGCACACCTGCGAAGACAACACATCCATGTCTTCCCATACCTAGACGACTGGCTAATAAAAGCCAGCTCATACAACCAGTGTGTGCAACACACGCACGCAGCTATCCAACTACTTCACGACCTGGGATTCACAGTAAACCACGCAAAGTCCCATCTACAACCATCCCACGTAAAACAATACCTTGGTGCCACCATAGCCTACCCCAGTCCTGCCAGGATAATAAGCATTCAGGCTCTAAGCGCCAAATTTCTGCCACAACACTCTCTTCCAGCTCGAGTGTTCATGCAACTAATAGGGATGATGGCCTCTTGCATATTCGTAGTGCCTCACGCAAGACTCCAGATGCGTCCTCTCCAAGAGTGCTTAGCAAGCCAATGGAACCAGGCCCAGGGTCAACTGACAGATCTGGTGTTGGTAGACGGTCGTACCCATCGCTCTCTGCAGTGGTGGACCACCAAAAACCTTTCCAAAGGGCGACCGTTCCTGGACCCGGTTCCTCAGATAGTACTAACAGCGGACGCATCGCTCTCAGGCTGGGGAGCTCACCTACTACATCACACCATGCAGGTCAGGTGGACACCTCAGCAAAAGTTACTCCACATCAACCATCTGGAGTTACTAGCCATATTTTTAGCCCTAAAATCTTTTCAAACACAAATCTCAGGCAAGGCTGTCCTAGTCCGCACAGACAACATGACAGCCATGTACTATATACAAAAGCAAGAAGGCACACACTCTCCGCAGCTCTCTCAGCTAGCACAGAGCATATAGAGATGGGCCATACCCCGGAAAATCTTTCTCCTAGCCCAACATGTCCCAGGAGTCCAAAACACTATAGCAGATCTCCTGAGCAGACAAACTCAACAAATCCATGAGTGGAAACTCCATCCACAAGTTCTTCACCCGTACTTTCAAATGTAGGGGCATCCACAGATAGACCTCTTCGCCACCCCAGAAAACGCCAAATGCAAGACACACAAAGCAGTGTGGGGTAAAGGACCTATTTACCTGGCGGAGAAACTGAATCGCTATATTCCCCGTAGAGATCTCCGCTCTGGCTCGAAAACCCTCCTCAAGATACCTAAAGTAAGAAGTTAAGGACAGGGGAAAACGCTTTTTCATATTTAGCACCTCTCTACTGGAATCAGCTCCCCATTTCACCGAGGCAGTGCCCGTACCTTCTGCAGTTCAGAAAGGCTCTGAAAACTTTGCAAAAGCATAAGTTGTTCTTCACTTTGCTACTTTACAAATGTCATTTAGGGTAATGCCTATAAATAAGGCAGTTGTCACTACCTTTGCTCTTGTCGAATATGCTCTCACTCACCTTTACAATGGTCTTTTCATTGAGGTAAGCACACAGCGGCGGCCGGCACTGGTAAGAATGGTGAGGCGTGGCAGGGTGCGGCTAGCGGGGGAAGTCAACAGACAACAGAATAGGTATTATTTATGTATTTAATTATACTAATTCTGTCAACTTCCCCCTGCTCCACCCCCCTGCCTCACCGCGCTTACCTGTGCCGGCCACCACTGTAAGCACAGTCCTAATACATGACACTATTTACCTCACCACAGTCTGCTTACTGACTGCTTTGCCTTTACTTCCTGGACAGTATGCTAGAAATAGCTAATCTGTTTTTCTAAAGTCTTTTGTTGCTTGCAAATAGAATTTCAAACATCTCTTAATGTCCAATGAATGTAAATGTTGCTCTGCAGCTGAACTTGGATTTGCACAAAACATTGGCAGTGTGATCTTTTGCTATTAATGGAAAGACAGTTCTTTTGGTATAAACTTTGTATTAGGCACTAAAGTCACTTATCCTTAGAAAAAATCTGATATTGTTCTTAACAACTTAATGCTTGCAATAAGGTAAGCCTCATTCCCACTGTACTCTTTATTGAAGTTGAAATAAAGTACTGCTTTGATAATCTGAATTCAAGCATGTGACTCCTCAAGCTGAAGTAATAGGCAACAGAAAAGGGATGGTATAAAATGTGAATCTTGGTAAGTAGCTACAACGCAAAAAAATAAAATCAGTCACAAGTAAGACATAGCAGCAATATGGGAACTCATAAAGTACACACAATTGGGCACTCAGCAGCACAAAATCACATAAAAGGACCCCCTCCCTGTACACAATACAGTCATAAAAGGGAGTGGCTGCTCATACTTTAAAAAATGAAGGCCATTAACCCATGTCATAGCTTAAAACATTGGTCTTGATCCAGGGATATCAGCATTGGTAACTAATGTGGAATTTTTTGCAAATCAGATCATCTCTTTGGCCCGGTTGTATGACTGAGGCATGGCTAAACCGCGCGTGCCTCTACAGTGATTCCCGGACAACAAATGCATCTTAACAACGCATTCCTTCAACACTCATGCCTTTACCTCGCATGTCTTTACCACGCAATTTCGTGACTGGTAAAGGGATATTGTGTGGTAAAGATCACACTGCAGCCACCTGGTCCTGAGTCTTAAAAACAAACCTGACCCACCTCCCACCCCCCTAAAAACAAACCCGCCCCCCCTCGGCCCCTAAAAACATCCCTGACCCCACTGAGCCCAAAGCAACCCAACCCCCCTTCCGAGCCCTTAAAACAAACCTGACACCCCCCCGAGCCCTAAAAACAACCTGACCCCCGAGCCCTAAAAACAGCCCCGACCCCTCCAGCCCAAAAACAACCCAACCCCCACAAACCATTAAAACAATCCCGACTCCCCCCAAGCCTTAAAAACATCCCCGAACCCTAAAAACAATCCCAACCCTCCCGAGCTCTAAAAACAACCCTGACCCCCCTGAGCCCCGAAAACACCCCAAGCCCTAAAAACCACCCCACCCCTAAAAAGTTCCCTCTCCTACTTCTTCCTCTTCTTGTGGCCGCCCATCCGCGCATCTAGACCACGCACTGCCTTAACCACGCATATGTGTGGTTAAGGCAAATGTGGTTCATCTTGCGGGGAAACAGCACGTGTAAAGGCCGTTTCCACTTTGGCCCTGATGCTTCAATACCAGTGAAGGTATTTGGCGAATGCACAGACAATAGATTCTTTGGTCTCTACTCGCAAAATCCTCAGAGTCACCAGACATTGCATAACCGCCAGCTTTCTACAAATTGGGAAAATCCAACTAGACCTTGGTCGAGCGTAATCAGGGCAAAAGAAGTAAAAATGTTATGTGTTCTCTTCGGATTGCAGGCATACTCGACAGGCCATGCTCGAGTCTGTTATGGGTTTCCAGTTTGCACAGGACTGAAGAGGCAATGTGTCATTTTGAAACCTGTATTGATAGCACTTCCCACACAGGGTGTGTCCCCCTTAGGCACTACTGTGATCCTATGAAAATAGGCTTCAAGTTTGTAAAGAGAAGAAGACGAGTTTTTTGGGATGTTTGTACATGTATTTTAATCTTCATACATTATGTCTTCATATTCCAGTCTCTTTGATATCTCATACTATATGGACTGTTTTAATCCATCCAATGCATTTCGGGTTTTACATATACCCTTCGTCAGGGATCAGTCCTAGGACAAACGTCAGAAATAATAATGAGGAGTATTCTTTGTTTTTGATATAACGTACTAAACATGCCGATGAGTGGCTTTAAACTGGTTGAGATAAATATGGGGCTTATGCGTGCATTCATGGGTTTAGTGGTACAAGCTGTTATGCGTTGTGCTTGTTGTCAATAAAGTTTCGGGCGTGCAGTACTTGTGAGATTACGAGCAGGGGCCGAGTGATTGTTAATAATGTGAGGGTACGTGAATACTTCTGAACTGGTTCGCATCGGTGTAGGCGTTGGTGAGCCATTCCGAAATTAAAAAATGCGTTAGTTATCACTTCCGTGTTTTTGTGGGGGAGTTTGATGAAATAATACGTGGTTGCATGAATATGCGGTTCAACAAGTGATTCTTGTTAATGTAGGAGTGCGTGAATGATTATAAAATTAGTGCAGACATTAATAAACCGTTCCGGAGTTGAAAACACGCTTGCGGCTGCTTGCGTGCTTTACGGAAGAGTTAAATGAAGTGATTAGACAAAGAGTTGTGCTCGCGTATTTAAATAAGCGGTGAGGAAAAAAACGGTCATTATAAACAAAGTTCTGATCAATGGTATAGTTTTCATACCTCGATATGTTGCGGTCATGTTGCGTGAGGCTTCGTCGATCTGTGTTAGTTGTGCGGCTTGTTCGATGTGGTTTAAGTGTATGTATTAGTAAGGGAAATAAGACTGGGGTTTGTAGGAAGAATAAAAAAGGGACTAAGTTGAATGATGGGGCTCAAAGGCGGCCATCTTGAAGAAACAAGGTTAAGATGAAAAACAATCAACTTATAGTGACATTTAAATCTTAAGTGCATCAAAAAACCAAGTACATATTGATAATGGAAGTTATAAATAACATGTTAATTCAGTTTGTTCGTTCATCCCAAATGGGTGTAGGCTTTCAAGTCTGTTGATCCAGTAATTTTCACGTTGTAATAGGTGTTTTTTATTTTCTCGACCTTCTTGTTTGGCTACCACTTCCAGGATTAAGAACTTAAGCTGGATGATGTGGTGATTGTGTGATAAAAAGTGATTGGCCACTGTTGATTTAAGATTCTTGGTACGAATGTTGGATTTGTGCTCATTGATTCCTATCTTAATTTTTCTCTTGGTTTTGCCGACGTATACTATGCCACATGGGCATTTTAGCTGGTAGACCACGTTCATGGTGTCACATGTGGCTGTGACTCTAAGTTTAATATTTTGGCCTTTTCTCTGGTGTGTTATATTGGCTCCAACGATGATATTGTTGCAGTTGTGGCAAGCAATGGTTCCTTTAAATCTTTGTATGTTTTCTGTCGTTTTGCGCTTTAACATCTCTCCCAAATGTTTGTTTCTGGTGTAGGCGAAAGTCGTCAGATTTTTTAATAGGTTCTTGAAGTCGGGTTCTAAACACCTTGCTGATGAAACTACTTATATCAAAATGGACACTAATCCTACTGAAAGATTTCAAATCACGCTGAAAACACTCATCAACCATGCTTTCGAAAATGGAGTAATTAATGACAGAACCAAACAATTCCTCATCAAAGAACATCCCAAAAGCCCCATCATCTATATGGTTCCAAAAATACACAAGGACTTGAAACATCCACCGTTTAGGCCAATAGTATCAACAAAAGGAAGCCTACTCGAACCAGTCAGACAATTTATAGACCGATATCTACAACCCTTGGTGTTTAAAATGCAAACATTTGTGAAGGATACAACAGACTTCCTAAACAAACTCCAAAACACCGTAATAGATGAAGATGAAATGACACTCATGTGTACCATAGACGTGAAGTCATTATATACTTCGATACCACATGAACTAGGGATTGAAGCCGTTGAAAAGGCATTATTAAACTCACAGATAAACTTAGAGATGCAAGTTTTTCTAATGGAACTACTACACTTCACCTTGTTTCAAAGCTATTTTACTGGGAAAAATGAATGGTAGTTACAAACAACAGGCACTTCCATGGGCAATTGCGCCACACCGGCGTACGCGTAAACTATTCTTGAGATACATAGACAGCATATTCATCATATGGAATGGTCCAGAAACCGCACTAACAGACGCATTAAATAACCTAAACACCATCAACGAAAGGATACAATTCACCTACGAAGTACAACACAAACAAATCACATTCTTAGATGTGTTAATAACTTTGACCAACAACACCTTCACAACTGATATTTACAGGAAATCCACTGACCGAAACAATACATTACGCTAGTTTTCACCAGGAATCGTTAAAACAACACCTACCTTATTCACAGATGTTACGAGCCAAACGTATTGTGTCTAATCCACAAACAACCTCTGTCAGATTAAAAGAGATAAAGCAACGATTTGAAGAAAGGGGGTACCCAAAACAAGATGTAGATGATGCTGAACAAAGATTCCAACAAAAAAACAGACAAGATTTATTACGAAGAACACCAGTCAAAAAAGAAGAACGCATAACGATGGTGTCAAAATTTTCCATGGCTAGCCCTAATGTAAAACGGATAATCAAACGCCACTGGCCTATATTAACTTTAGAACCCGACTTCAAGAACCTATTAAAAAATCTGACGACTTTCGCCTACACCAGAAACAAAAATTTGGGAGAGATGTTAAAGCGCAAATCGACAGGAAACATAAAAAGATTTAAAGGAACCATCGCTTGCCACAACTGCAACAATATCATCGTTGGAGCCAATATAACACACCTGAGAAAAGGCCACAATATTAAACTTAGAGTCACAGCCACATGTGACACCATGAACGTGGTCTACCTGTTACAATGCCCATGTGGCATAGTATACGTCTGCAAAACCGAGAGAAAAATTAAGATAAGAATCAATGAGCACAAATCCAAAATTCGGACCAAGAATCTTAAATCAACAGTGACCAATCACTTTTTATCACACAATCACCACATCAGCCAGCTTAAGTTCTTAATCCTGGAAGTGGTAGCCAAACAAGAAGGTCGAGACAATAAAAAACACCTATTATAATGTGAAAATTACTGGATCAACAGACTTGAAAGCCTACACCCATTTGGGATGAACGAACGAACTGAATTAACATGTTATTTATAACTTCCATTATCAATATGTACTTGGTTTTTTGATGCACTTAAGATTTAAATGTCACTATAAGTTGATTGTTTTTCATCTTAACCTTGTTTCTTCAAGATGGCCGCCTTTGAGCCCCATCATTCAACTTAGTCCCTTTTTTATTCTTCCTCCAAACCCTAGTCTTATTTCCCTTACTAATACATACACTTAAACCACATCGAACAAGCCGCACAACTAACACAGATCGACGAAGCCTCACGCAACATGACCGCATCATAGCGAGGTATGAAAACTATACCATTGATCAGAACTTTGTTTATAATGACCGCTTTTTTCCTCACCGCCTATTTAAATACGCGAGCACAACTCTTTGTCTAATCACTTCATCTAACTCTTCCGTAAAGCTCGCAAGCAACCGCAAGCGTGTTTTCAACTCCGGAACGGCTTATTAATGTCTGCACTAATTTTATAATCATTCACGCACTCCTACATTAACAAGAATCACTTGTTGAACCGCATATTCATGCAACCACGTATTATTTCATCTAACTCCCCCACAAAAACACAGAAGTGATAACTAACGCATTTTTTAATTTCGGAATGGCTCGCCTACACCGATGCGAACCAGTTCAGAAGTATTCACGTACCCTCATATTATTAACAATCACTCGGCCCCTGCTCGTAATCTCACAAGTACTGCACGCCCGAAACTTTATTGACAACAAGCACAACGCATAACAGCTTGTACCACTAAGCCCATGAATGCACGCATAAGCCCCATATTTATCTCGACCAGTTTAAAGCCACTCATCAACATGTTTAGTACGTTATTTCAAAAACAAAGAATACTCCTCATTATTATTTCTGACGTTTGTCCTAGGACTGATCCCTGAAGAAGGGTATATGTAAAACCCGAAATGCATTGGATGGATTAAAACAGTCCATATACTATGAGATATCAAAGAGACTGGAATATGAAGACATAATGTATGAAGATTAAAATACATGTACAAACATCCACAAAAACTCGTCTTCTTCTCTTTACAAACTTGAAGCCTATTTTCATAGGATCACAGTAGTGCCTAGGGGGAACACACCCTGTGTGGGAAGTGCTATCAATACTTGTTTTAACTGACGTCAAGAATGAAGACGCCACCCCTGGTGCACACATAAGCATTGATAACCCAACAAGGACCTTTGACAAATCTGCGTTGTAGCGGGTATTCTAGCCCTATTATCATTTTGAAACCTAACATACAAGAGTCTTGCTGCAGGAACCAAAATGTAATCTAGAATTGGTACACGCACACAGTAGGTTATCTGAAAGAGACACGTTAGTGATTGATTCCTTACCTTAGAATATCCCCAGGTGTCAGACTGGATCCGGAAAGTTTTCGTCAGCAGTACCCCTGCGTGTCGGAAGGTTGCGTCGTGGGACTTCGCGTCCGTCGTAGTCGTCATGATTGCCGGGATGACATCGCGGCAGCTACTTAGACTCCGCCCTCGTGCGCTGACATCAGTTCTTTCTTTTTCCGCGCCAGCAAGCGCAGATCCGGAGAGAGCGTTACACCCAGTCAATTTTTGACAGAGTTTTTGTTTTGGGACTTTTATCTCTGTTCTTTTGAGTCTTTGACTCCAGGTGCATAGGTATGCCCGGTATCAAGTCTTGCGAGGCTTGTCCCTGCACGATGTCAGTGACGGACCCACACCGTAAGTGTCTCTACTGCCTGGGGCATGACCACGACCCCGCGTCGTGCCCCGACGGCCAGGCCATGGCTACGAATTCTTTGCGGGAGCGGTCCTGAAAGTTGCTTGAGGCCCGGGAGTCGGCTCCTTGCCGTTCAAAGTCATGGTCCTGTGGGAGATTGAGGGACCGGTCGCGGAGACGCCATCATCGTTCGACGGAGTCTTCTCACTCGGGGTCAAGTAAGGCGAAGCACAAGAAGTCGAAGAAGCGGTGTCGCTCTTCGCCTTCCCCTAGCCTGTCGCGTGACACAGATGAGGGTGCGCCCCATTGCGGCTCCGGCGGAGCCTACGCAGTTTCCGACGGCCTACCCACCCTTCCCGGGTCCGTCGGCGACTCCGGCCCAGCTGTAGGACTTTCTGTCAGCCATGGCCCGCCTCTTTGGCCAATTGGGCACTGCTGGCGCGCCTTCGGGCCCCGTGGGTCCAACTTGGGTTCCTCGCCCTTCTTCGTCGCCGGCTCAGGCCCAACGTCATCGACGGCTCCGGCCTCAACGCCGCAAGACCCCCATAAATCCATGCATGGATCCCAGCTCATGTCGGTTGGCCTCGTACGACCTCTACCGACATCGATGTCTACAGCACCACCGCCGGCCAGATCCCCGGTCGATGCTGTCCCCGGCTTCCACCCTGACATGGAGCAGGTGCCGGACCAGTGTCAATCGATGCCGATGGGGAATTTCTATCCCTTTCTCCATCCTCCTCCTTCTTTTCCACTTGCCCATCAGGTTACGGAGGATGGAGAGGACTGGGAGGGTTCTGAAGACCCTCACGCAGCACAATGTGAGTTAGATCCGGACTGGGAAGAGGATTTGGAGGATGCAGGTGGACTGGATTTTTCTCCAGAACCTGGCGCACTATCTCCTCCTACCGTGGCTACGGTGGAGGGTGGTTCTTATTCTGAGGTGTTGCATAGGGCAGCCGAGGCTCTCCACCTCAAGCTCCCTACAGTGGCCGTCCGGACTAACCTCCTGACAGAAGTGCTTCGGCCAGCATCTTCCTCTGCGTAGCCGCTGCTGCCCTTCAATGATGCACTTTCAGACGTTCTTTTGGGCACCTTGTCCAGGCCCAACACAGGGGATCTTGTGGATAGGAATGTGGCCCGACGCCATCACCTGGCCCAGGGCGACCCCATTTTCCTCTCCCAACACCCTACCCCATAGAGCTTGGTTGTCCAAGCCTCTGCATCCCGAGCGCATTCCCTTCCGCACCTCCGGACAGGGAATTCAAGAAACTGGAGCAGTTTGGGAAGAAGATTTTCTCTTCTGCCAGTTCAGGGTTGCGGTCTGTGCACACTGCATGCCTCTTGTGTCGTTATTCCCACTCTTTTTGGGATATGGTGGCGCAAATGCTGCCTCAGTGTCTGGAGGAGGCCCGGACAGTGCTTTCCCAAGCTATTGCTGAGGGGAGAGACGCAGCCAAGTTCACAATTCGTTGTGGCCTTGACACCGCCGACTCACTGGGCAGAGCGATCTCCACGACAGTGGCGCTACGCCGTCAGGCCTGGCTGAGGACAACTGGCTTTTCTGGGGTTGTCCAGAATACTCTGATTGACATGCCTTTTGATGGCACTCGCGTTTTTGGCGATAAGGCAGACAGTGCGTGGAGCGTTTTAAGGACTCGCGGGCTATGGCCAAGTCCTTGGCCTTTCGGCCACACACACTCCTTTGGCTTCTGCTTTTTGCTCCTTTTGTGGCCAAGGAAGGGGCGCCCAAACACGTTCATTTGAAAACCACAGGCCTGCGCAGCAACAGTCTCAGCGAAGCCGCGGGCATGGGACCCTCCGAGGTGGGTCAAGGGGCCAGCGGGCGGGTCAGTCCTTCACCTCCCCTGCCACCACTGCCTCCAAAACTTCCTAGTCCGGTGTTTCAGGCCCACCAAACTCCAGTGGGCGGCAGGATTCGCCATCAATCAATCAATCAATCTATCAAACATTTGTAGAGCGCGCTACTCACCCGTGAGGGTCTCAAGGCACTGAGGATTGGGGTGAGGGGGGTAGCTGCTACTGTTCGAACAACCAGGTCTTGAGAAGTCTCCTGAAGGTCAGCAGATCCTGGGTCTGTCGCAGGTGGATGGGGAGGGTGTTCCATGTCTTAGCGACGAGGTGAGAGAAGGATCTGCCGTCGGTGGTCATTTGGTGGATTCGTGGAACGGTGGCGAGGGCGAGGTCCTCGGAGCGAAGCTGGCAGTTGGGAGTGTAGAAGGTGAGTTGTTTGTTGAGGTATGCTGGTCCGGCGTTGTGGGGTGCATTGTGAGCATGGATGAGGAGCTTGAAGGTGATCCTCTTGTTGACGGGGAGCCAGTGCAGGTCCCTCAGGTGGGCGGTGATGTGGCTGTGGCGGGGGATGTCGAGGATGAGGCGTGCGGAGGCGTTCTGTATACGTTGAAGTCTCTTCTGGAGTTTAGCCGTGGTTCCCGCGTAGAGGACGTTGCTGTAGTCCAGCCTGCTGGTGACGAGTGCCTGGGTGACCGTCCTTCTGGTACCAGTGGGGATCCATCTGTAGATCTTGCGAAGCATGTGGAGGGTGTTGAAGCAGGAGGAGGAGACGGCGTTGACTTGCTGGGTCATTGACAGAGATGAGTCCAGGATAAACCCCAGGTTGCGTGCAGGGTTGGTGGGTGTCGGCGCAGCTCCCAGCGAGGCCGACCACCAGATGTTGTCCCAGGCAGAGGGTGTGGAGCTGAGGATGAGGACCTCTGTCTTGTCAGAGTTCAGTTTCAGGCAACTGCTCTACATCCATTTGGCCACGGCCTTCATTCCTTCGTGGAAGTTGGTTTTAGCGGTGGCGGTGTCTTTGATGGGGGAGAGGATCAGCTGGGTGTCATCGGCGTATGAGATGATGTTGAGGTTGTGCGATCGGGCGATGTTGGCGAGCGGTGTCATGTAGACCTCTCCCACTGGCGCACCTTCACTTCGGACAGGTGAGTTGTACAGATAGTCCAAAAGAACTACTCCCTCCCCTTCGAGTCTACTCCTCCAGCAATTCCACCTCAGTATCACTGCATGTCGGGGGATCACTTAGCACTTCACCAGCAGGAAGTTGCTGCCCTATTGGCCAAGGGAGCCATTGAGCGCGTTCCGACGCCAGAAATAGGTTGTGGGTGTTACTCTCACTACTTCTTGGTTCCAAAGAAGAACAAGGGCCTGCGTCCTATCTTTGACCTTCGGAACGTCAGTCGCTTCCTCTGGAAGGAGAAGTTCAAGATGCTCACACTTGCTCAGGTCTTGTCTGCCCTAGACCCGCAAGACTGGATGGTGGCATTGGACTTGCAGGGCGCTTATTTTCATGTCCTCGTCCTGCCGGCACACCGGCGTTACCTGCGATTCACGGTAGGCCACGAGCACTTTCAGTTCACCATGCTCCCTTTTGGCCTTACCAGCGCCCCTCGGGTGTTCACGAAAGTGATGGCGGTGGTCGCTGCTCATCTGCGCCGATCAGGGGTTTCAGTCTTCCCCTATCTTGACGACTGGCTGTTGAAGGCGGGCTCGCCCCAGGCAGTCGTCTCCCACCTCCAGACTACGGCTGACCTCCTGCATTTGCTGGCGTTCTGCATCAACGTGCCAAAGTCGCACCCGATTCCCTCTCAGAAGATCCTCTTTATCGGAGCGGTTCTGGACACGGCGCAGTTTCGGGTTTATCCTCCCGAACAGCGAGTCCGGGACATTCGGGCTATGATTCCAATCTTTTGGCCCTTGTCCTGGGTTTCGGTCAGGATGACCTTGAGGCTGCTGGGCCTCATGGCCTCCTGCATCCTGCTGACCAATCATGCCAGATGGCATATGCGGGCTATGCAGTGGGACCTGAAGTTCCAGTGGGCGCACCATCAAGGGAACCTGTCCGAGTACATCCATATCTCGGAGGGCACTGCACAACAGTTGCAGTGGTGGCTCACGAACCAGCATTGGGTCAGCGGCAGATCACTCTTCCCTTCCCCAACCGGAGCATACAGTGGTGACGGATGCGTCCCTCCATGGGAGAGGCGGAGATCAGAGGCCTCTGGTCTCCGGCGGAGTCCACGCTCCATATCAACCTTCTGGAGCTCCAGGCAATCCCGCTTGCACTTAAGGCATTTCTTCCCTCTGTAAGGGGAGAGTGGTGCAGGTGTTCACAGACAACACCATTGCCATGTGGTACTGCAACAAGCAAGGTGGGATGGGTCGTGGACCCTATGTCAGGAGGCTCTGCATCTCTGGACATGGCTGGAACGTCAAGGCATTTCCTTGGTGATTCAACACTTGGCAGGTTCTTTGAACGCCAGGGTGGACGAACTCAGCCGCAGGTGCGTGATGGATCACGAATGGCGTCTTCACTCGGAGGTGGCGCAAGGTCTCTTTCAACAGTGGGGAGAGCCTTGGTTAGATCTATTCGCCACCCAAGAGAACGCGCAATGTCAGCAGTTCTGCGCATTGGGATTTCCAAGGCAGTACTTGCTCGGCGACGCTTTTCGTCACAAGTGGAGTTGCGGTCTGTTGTATGCCTTTCCGCCTATACCACTTCTGCCCAGAGTTCTGAAGAAGATCAGGCGTGACCAGGCCCAAATCATTCTTGTGGCTCCGGACTGGGCTAGAAGAGTTCGGCATCCCGAGCTACTCAGTATGAGTGTGGATCCCCCGACCCGACTGCCTCTTCGGGAGGCTCTTCTGTCGCAGCAGCAGGGGACGGTCCTCCACCCGAACCTATCCAGCCTCCACCTCCTTGCGTGGACATTGAGTGGCGACAGTTGATTCCATTTGGCTTGCCTCCTGGAGTCTGTGATATCATTTTGGCAGCCAGGCGTCCCTCCACTAAATCGGTATACTCCTGCAGGTGGAACAAATTTGTGGCATGGTGCACAGCAAAGGCTGTGGATCCCATTTCTGCCCCACTGTCGGAAGCCCTTTTGTTCCTTCTCTCTTTGGCCCGGAAGGGCTCTGCTCTGGGCACTATTAAGGGCTACCTTTCTGCAATTTCAGCTTTTCTCAGGCCCCCTGATCAGCCCTCTCTTTTCAAGTCCCCTGTTGTAAATAGATTTCTCAAAGGCATTACTCACCTTTTCCCTCCTATTCCGTTTGTGATGCCGCAGTGGGACTTGAATCTGGTTCTTACTTATTTGATGTGCTCTCCTTCTGATGGATACATCTGCCAGTGGATTCCTCACCTTGTGAATATCCCCTGCGCCAGCAACATTCGGAAACTTTTGTAGCAGTCCACGCTGATGAGGTCGAAGACGACGTCACAGAGACACGGCTCCGCTCGCAACTCCGCTGACGTCACCGGCTCCATAAGAAGACCACGTCGGCGTGATGACGTCAGTTCCCTTTTTTCCGCGCCGTCGAAGCCAACGGATTTCGGGAATCGCTGTTGTTAGCGTCGTGGATACTTTGTGTATTTTCATTGTTGTTTCCTGTCTTCTTTGAAGATGTCGACATCTTTGAAGATGTCGACGAAGAAGTCTGGATTTAAGCCTTGCCGGGAGTGTGGCAAGCATATGTCCATCACTGACCCACATGAGGACTGTGTGTGGTGTTTATCCTCGGACCACGATGTGGATGGCTGTACCAGCTGCCGTAAAATGAGCTCAAAGGCTCTGAAAGAACGGGAGGCAAAACTCTTTATTGCCAAGATGAAGAAAGAGAAGAGAGGGAGGAGGAGATCGAGATCGAGGTCTCGATCGAAGTTGAGGTCGGCGTCGAAGTCGACTTCGGGGCATGCTTCGAGAGCTAAGAAGCACAAGAAGAAAAGAAGGCACTCCTCTCGGCACCATTCTGACAAGAGCACGGCGCCGAAGCCGAAGTCACCTGCTCGGTGTCGAAGGGACTCCGTCTCTCCTTCTCCTGTGCCGGGTTCGCCTGCTGGTCCTTCATCTCCAGTGGTCTCTTTGTCTCCGGCTTCGCCAGTTCCAGTCCGGACTCCGACGCCGGTTCCATCTCCGGCTCCGTCTCCGGCTCCATCTCCGGCCCCGGAAGAACTTCAAGCTCCGGGTGAGCCTGCGACGCCGTTTAATCCACCGTCGGCGCCGGTTGGCCCGAGTCCGGTGGGGCCTGACCAGTATCCTGCCTTTCCTGGGCCAGGTCAGGACCCCTCGCATTACTTAAATGCGATGTATGGGGTATTTGCTCGTGCCATGTATGCCCCTGGTGCACCTACGGGTCCGATGGGTCCTTTGGCCTTTAACTTAGGGGTGCCGCAGGTGTATCCTCAGGCCCCTTTCTATCCATTTTATCCAGCGACGCCGTCTTGGAATCCTCCGGCTCCGAGAACGTCGACGCCGCTTCCATCCTCGCCGGCTCCGGCTCGACCTCGTTCGACGCTGATGGCTCCGCTGGATCCACGTTCGACGCCGATGGCTCCACCGGCACCGGCGCCGTCGGAGTCGATTACGGCGCCGCCGACGCCGAGGATTCGAATTCGCTCAAGGAGGGTAAGTGAGCTTCAAGCTCTAAGTTCAAAACCCCCATTCTTGACCATTCATGCTGAACGAATGGTACTCAGGACCAGGGCTGCGTTTTTGCCTAAGGTGGTAACTCCCTTCCATTTGGGGCAGTCCATTACCCTTCCTTCTTTCTATCCTCCCCCTCACCCCTCCAAGGAGGAGGAGAGACTTCACCGCTTGGACCCTAAGAGGGCGGTGAGCTTTTACCTGGACAGGACAAAAGACTACAGGATTGATGACCAGCTCTTTGTGGGCTTTGCTGGCTGCAGGAAGGGTCGTGCGGTGCACAAGCGCACCCTTTCCAGATGGATTGTACTATGCATCAAGATATGCTACTCCCTAGCTGGTAAGGAGCCTCCGGAGGGTTTGAGGGCTCATTCTACCAGGGCAAAGTCTTCTACATCTGCCTTATCTAGGGGTGTTCCTGTGGAGGACATTTGTAGGGCGGCAACTTGGGCCTCCCTCCACACCTTCGCAAAACATTATTGCTTGGATAACGAGGTGAGGAGGGACGGACATTTTGCACGATCCGTCCTTCAGGATTTTCTGGTATAGAAGGGTGGACACCTTCCTCCGGGAGTGGGGACTGCTGTGGAATCTATTCACAAGGTGAGGAATCCACTGGCAGATGTATCCATCAGAAGAACAAGTTACTTACCTTCGGTAACGCTTTTTCTGGTGGATACAGTATCTGCCTGTGGATTCCTCACTGACCCACCCGCCTCCCCGTTGTCCATCCTTCTATACCTGTAATTCTATTGATGGTATTTCAAATGTGTTTTGTTACTGTCAAAGGCATTATGTTATTTCTTGTGCCTTGCTATTTATTCTCCACACTGTGTGTGTTGCTTTGCATATCATGTACTGTGTATACTGTGTATATATTGCTGTCAGCCCGTCCGTGTGCCTCGAAGTCACGGAAAAAAGGGCGGAACTGACGTCATCACGCCGACGAGGTCTTCTTATGGAGCCGGTGACGTCAGCGGAGTCGCGAGCGGAGCCGTGTCTCTGTGACATCGTCTTCGACCTCATCGGCGTGGACTGCTACAAAAGTTTCCAAATGTTGCTGGCGCAGGGGATATTCACAAGGTGAGGAATCCACAGGCAGATACTGTATCCACCAGAAAAAGCGTTACCGAAGGTAAGTAACTTGTTCGTTTGAGCCACTTCACAATTGTCCTCTTCCTTTACTGACTTTAAAGACTGCTTTCCTGGTTGCCATCACATCCGCTAGGTGCATGAGTGAGCTCCAGGCTCTTTCCTGTAATTCTCCTTTTCTATTGGTTCATACGGACAAGGTTGTGCTGCTCACTCGTCCTTCTTTCTTGCCAAAGGTTGTTACTGCCTTCCACATCAGGCAAACTATTACCTTGCTCACTTTCTTTCCGCCTCCACACCCTCCCAGAGAGGAAGAGAGGCTCCACCGTCTGGACCCAAAATGTGCGCTCTCATTTTACCTGAATCGCACACAACAGTTCCGGGTGGATGACCAGCTCTTTGTTGGCTACTTAGGCGCCAAGAAAGGCCGGGCTGTACACAAGAGGACTATCTCCCGGTGGGTCATCTTGTGTATCAAAGCCTGCTATTCTCTGGCTAAAAAGGAACCTCCGGTGGGGCTGCGTGCTCATTCTACCAGGGCGACGGCAGCTACTTCTGCATTGGGGCGTTGTGTCCCCCTGCAAGACATCTGTCAGGCAGCCACGTGGGCCTCGCTGCACACTTTTACTAAGCATTATTGCCTTGACAGTCAAGTCCGGAGAGACGGCTTCTTTGGCCGTTCTGTTCTCCGTTACTTTCTGGTGTGATCTTGGTTCGCAGACCCACCACCGGGGTTGGTATTGCTCGGGTATCTATTCTAAGGTAAGGAATCTTATCACTAACGTGTCTCTTTCAGATGCACAAGTTACTTACCTTCGGTAACAATATATCTGTAGGAGACATTAGTTAGTGAAAGATTCCTTACCGCCCCACCCATCCTCCCCATTCTGCGAACTGATTTCTAGGGTTAAGGTCATCCCTTTCAGGGCCCTAGTTTCAATGCACCAGTGGTCAGTATCTTGCATGGATCTGCGTTCTTGGCACGGAAAATCGTGTACAGAACTGACGTCAGCGCGCGAGGGCGGTGTCTAAATAGCTGCTGCGACGTCATCCCGCCGATCATGACGCCTATGATGGACGCGGAGCCGCACAACGCCACGTTCCGACTCGCAAGGGAACTGCTGACGAAAACTTTCCAGATTCAGTCTGACGCCTGGGGATATTCTAAGGTAAGGAATCTATCACTAACTAATGTCTCTTACAGATATATATCGTTACCGAAGGTAAGTAACTTGTGCTTCAGGTCCAGAAAGGCTGTGGTAAGGGTTCCTTGTTTCCCATTACTCCGGGCCCATTTGTGAGAGTATCCCTGGATAGACTTAGTATGAAACTGTGGTCTCTCCAGTGATCCCCAGGGCCAATCTGGTGCAAAGTGTCCCTGGTAGAGCATACCCAATGTATCCTGCAATTCTTATCAACATCAACTATTTCTTTAAGAGCATTGTGATACTCCAATAAGGCCTGCGTAAGTTTAGGCCTCCGCCAGAATGTGACGGGTCTTAACTGTGCTTTGTGGGTAAAAGGTGTGACACCCAGATCCCACCATAAAGGTAGCATGGGTGTACTTTTTGGGAGATTACCAAGGATTTTACGAAGTTGTTTTCAGTTATGCCCAAACTAGGCAGCCCTGCGTAGCCCCACAACTCTACTCCATAGAGGGTGCTAGCTTCAGCCTTCATGCTGTATACCCTAAATGCTGGTGAAATCTGCCTAGTGTTCGAGTCCCAATACATTCTCTGTATCCCAAACACATAGTGACATAAGTTCACACTACTCTTCTTGACCTAGGGAGACCATAGTATATAACAGGTGAGCATGATGCAGAGATAGTCAGATTATGCTACTCTGTCTAGGTTTCTTCCCACAATGGTGATGGATCCCCTGAAAGACTTATGTGGGTTGATGGTCATAAATTTATTTTTTGCATGGTTTATTACAAGCCCTTTCTCTACACAGAAGGCCGCAAAACAATCAACAAAAGTCTGCAGGCCCATTGGAGCTTTAGACACCAACAAGGTGTCATCTGCAAACAAGAGCAGGGTAATCTTACTACCCGCAATCCTAAGGGCGCCACTCTCGCAATCCTGCAGGTAGGCCACCACATCATTGAGATACAGAGAAAATAAAGTTGGGGCGAGTACACCTCCCTGTTGCATCCCTTTGTGTATCTCAAAACATCTTGTTAGCTTACCCAGAGAGCCCCAGCAAACTTGTGCTTACCTATCTTGGTGTAAACGCGTCAAAATGCTCATCAGGTCAAGGGAACCCCATTATGTTTTAAAACCTCCCAGAGTTTATTGCCATGGGCCATGTCAAAAGCAGATTTAAGGTCCACAAAGACCGAATATAAGTGTGATTTCTGGAGGATTAACCTCTTCCAGTATATTGTCATAAATCTGAAGACCTGGTCAATAGTACTTATGTCACTCCGGAAGCTTGCGTGAAAAAGTCGATAGTGCCTCATGCTCATTATCCAATTGTTTAGATTGTTTAGCATTTGCCAGTAGAAAACCTTCTGAATAACATCTATCAGGCTTATTGGTCTGTAATTTAGGGGTGAATCCCTGGAGCCCTTTTTGTACACTGGGACAATCTCAGCTGCCTCCTAGGGGGGGTCTCTGAACCCTTGAGTAGTGCACACAAGAGTTTATAAATAGATGTAGCCCAGTTATCTGGGTCTGAGCGGAAGAGATCTCCCAGGACTCCATTCAGCCCGCTGCTTTCCCCAGGCCGACACAGCTAATCACGCTTAAGGACTCGCTCTGTTCAAAGCTTAAAAATGGTGAGCTCGGTGTAATCCAGGATCTATCAGGCACATCGGGGAAGAGTCAAATAGATCCACAAAATGGTTATACCACATCTCAGAGGGGATAGAGTTAGTCAGGTGGTCTCTAGCATTCTGAGCTCTGTTGGCGACCAGCTGCCAAAATCCCTTCGTATTTCTTGATTTACTTGCCTCATATATCTCCTCCCAAATCCGGGAATCCCAACTACTACACGCTTTTGTCTGGGTCTGCTTGTATAGTTTCCTTTTTAATATATGCAGCATTCCCATCCTTCAGAGCTAAGTGTAACTCGCGCTTTGCATTCCTACAGTCTTTGTTGTACCATGTAGAGGCTACATTCGCAGGTTGTTTGGCCCTGTAGTGCTCCTTTATGAAGCATGCCCCAGTGTTTTAAAAGACTTGTCATGGGGATTTGCAATGTCCTGAATAGGGGACTGTGAAACTGGGAAACTACTTAGGATCTCTATGGCATCTACTTGGGCTTTATTCATGGCCAATTAAACATCTGGTCTGGGTATTATATTGGCCCATTTGAGCCTGCGCCTATTGCTTGATGGGATCAGGTCAGAGGAGTGCGATAGTGGGATATGCACTATGTGCAGGCAAGGCTGCTCTCCCCAGTAATTTTGATACCTTGGGTATCTGGGGATGGAATGGGTATTGGACTCAGTGAGGCATTTAGAGAAGTTCATTCCCAGACAATAAGGCCACCGGGGAGTGGCTCAGTCACTTCCCATTTGAACTATCAGGGACAAAAAATGTACGTATCCTGGCCTGTGTATGGGGTCCAAGTTCCAGGTCTCATGGCGCAGACAAATATCAAATTGGTCCATAAAGGAACCCCATGCGGGGTCTCCCAGCTTGGAATGCAAGCCTGCAGCTTTCTAGGACAAAATATTTATGCTAGTCAAGTTCTTAGCTTGGATGGCATTTGAAAACATACATGGCTCTGCCAAGAAAGATATATGGGGTGTTCCGGGGCTTTTAACCAAAGGCTCTTCCTCTCTGGTTGATGTGGAATGACACCTATCTTTAAGTCAATCCACCATTGACAACCCCAGATCTCTATTGGGGGAAGTATGGCAGGAGAAGGGGGGGAGGGAAGTGGTGGTCGTCTGAATTTAAACTGCATTAATATGTATGCTGGAGGGTTTTTGCGTAGCTGAAGGCCCACAAACCCTTCCACCATTTTGTGATCCTTCAATCTGATCTCAATGAAAGCATGCAAGATGTCTGGGCGAATTTTCAGTGTAGCAGTTTCCTACAGATTGTATGAAATAAGTGCATTTGTTTATTAGGGAATACTCTTCCTCCCTCGTCCGTTTAGCAAGCTTTGGAACCTTTGTCAGAAATACACAGTTCGATCCCCCAGTGCAATCCCCTTGGTCCCTTATCATGGTGCCCTTTTGCTGTAAATAGAGCGGAAGGGACACCATTCTAGCTTGGTCTTCGTTACCATTAATTGAGTAAATCGGTTCAGTGGGTGGGATGCATCACCTTCTAGCTAAGGGTTGCCCGTGGGGGGGTGGGGGTATGCCTAGGACGTAGCTCAGAGTTGGATTGGAGCTCAAAATGTGCTCTATCGGCGAAGAAGTGGCCAGGTGTGACAGTACTATTCTTCCGTTTATTTTGGTCTTGCCGCTATATGCACCTTCAGATTGTTTAAACATCTCTACCTCCGCTGACACAGCAACCAGCTATAATCGCAACTCAGTTTCTTTTGTGTGTAGTCTTTTAACTAAGGAAATAACTATATACATGTCTATATCACCATCAGCCCCCTGCCTCGTAAGCACAATATGGCTATCCCCTGGATCATTATTTGCTACACAGGCTTCTCCCTCGACCCCCCTCTTGACCCCTCCGTGTCATTGCACTGATGGTTGTCCGCAAGGACTGAGTACCTGTTTGAGCAAATAATCACTGGCTCCAGTGGCACTATCACATACTTGGAGGGATTGGTTCCAGGGGAATTTGCCACATTAGCCCTTGGGGCCTCACTAGGTGAAGGCACATTTGTGCTTTTTTTGCTCTGGGCTGGGTATTGGGGATTTGAGCTTCCATATGTGTGAGAAAATCAGTGCCATTTTGCCCACTTGGTTCGAGCCATCCACAGCTTTAGCCTCCCCCAAGAGTGATTCAGCCTCCTCAATGAAAGAGTCAACTCCCTCAAGCATTGTATTAGCTAGAGGTCTTTCTTCAGTCTCACCAGAGGCAATCCTGGAACTTTTCACAATTTTCCCGGGGAGTGGCTCAGTCACTTTGCGCCTACTCATTTTAACAATACTGGATACCAGATGTAAGGTTGCAAGATGGGACAACAGTTTCCCAAGAGGGAGAAAGTGGTGTGAAACTTTCACAGTACAAAGCCAAGGGAGGTGGCCCTTCCTCTTCCTGGTGCTGACAGGCGCAGGACGGGCCTGCCCGATGAAGTCCCCTGAGGTCAAGGAGGTCCAAGGGGGTCAGACACCCCAAAGCTGCCAGTGACAATGTCCTGTGCAGCGATATTGCAGAAGCACTTTTCAGCGCGTCAGAGGAGGCCCCGTCCCCTCTGGAGCCACCAATCAACAGGTGCGCCTCCTGATGCTGTGGACAGTGGGGGATGGAGTCCCCTGAGGTCAAGGAGGTCCAAGCGGGTCAGACCCACAAAGCTTCTAGTAAAAATGCCCTGCACAGCGGGATCGCAGAAGTGCTTTTCAGTGCTTCAGCGGAAGCCCTGTCCCCTCTGGGGCCAACAATCAGCATGTGTGCCTCCTGGTGCTGTGGACGGTGAAGATTGAAGTCCCCTGAGGTCAAGGAGGTCCAAGGGGGTCAGACACCCCAAAGCTGCCGGTGAAAATGTCCCGCTAGGTGATGCACTTCTGGGTTGTAGTGAAGTATTTGTGCCTCGTTCTTTGAAAACAGATTGACACCAAAATCTCTTTGCAATTCTCTCTCCTTATCTTGCACAACACTCTCGAGATCAAAGGTATTGGTGGGAATGCATGCACAAATTTACCTGTCCAATCTATGGAAGATGCATTCTCTCGAGTACCGTGCAAAACCATCTGTTTGCAAACATCTCACACTTGGAATTCCGATCTGTTGCAAGCATATCCCATTCTGTTTTCCCCCACCTGTGAAATATCAAATTCAACTATTTGTTGTCTAACTCCCATTTGTTAGCTTCTACATAATGCCTGCTCAGCTAATCCACTACATCATTGCGCTTTCCTGGTACGAGCTCTGCTGAGAGTACAACACTGATCCAAATCGCCCAATTCCACATGTTTTGTGCTTCTTTCAAACGTTGCCTTGATTTTGTTCCTCCTTGCTTTTGTATATAATACATTGTTGTTGTATTGTCTGTCCTGACCAAACCATGCTGCTTTGTTACAATGGGCAAAAAAGCTATTAGAGCTAGCCTCACTTTCCTAATTTCCAACACATTTATGTGCCATTGTCCTTCTTCCGTCTGTATGCCTTTCATCTGTTTTACATTCAAATGTGCTTCCCATCCTGACAGGCATGCATCCATTGTCAAACACAGTTGTGGTTTCTCCAAATGCAGTTTCTGACCCTTGAAGATATTCTCCTCTTGCTTCCAACACCTCAATGGTTTCTTCACACCAGGTGTTACTTGGGCTATATTGTCCCATCCTCCTTGCAACATCTGCCACTGCTCATCCAACTGCTCCTGAATGATATTTATTCTTAGTCAAAAATACGGAATTAGCGGAATGCAAGATGACATCAATACTAGCAGAGCTTTGAGCACTCTCACTGTCGCTTTCCTGTCAGAAAACACACCTGCCTCTTCAGCTTGTCGACTCTGTCTTGCGAAGAGTATGCTATCCGCTCTCTGTCACTATCCTTGCTCTCAGAAAAACCAATTCCTTTTCTGGCTGCATCCATTACCTTTTTCTATTGATGGGGTATCCTAGCCTCTGAAGAACCTCCTTTTCCAATTTGGTAGTTCATTGAGCCTTCAATAAGCTGTCTACCTTTATGAGCCAGTCATCCAAATACGGATAAATCACACTTCCTTGCCTCCTTAAGGAAGCCACAATTGGTGCCATGTATTTGGTGAAAACTCGAGGCTCTGACCTGAGCCCGAAAGGAAGGGCTTTGAACTGGTCCATCTACCAGGAATTGCAGATACTGTCTGTGTCCCTTGTGTATCATCCAATTCAAATAAGCATCCTCCAGGTCTATTGAGGACATAAAATCTCCTTTCATTATTAATCGCAAAATCTCTTGCAATGCTATAATTCTAAATCTCTCTTTCCTTATACACTTGTTCAGAGCTCTCAAGTCTAATATAGGACGTCAGTGTCCTGATTTGTTTCATATGAGAAAGAATCTAGAATAGAATCACATGATCTCCTCCTCTACTAGTACTCTTTTGATAGCCTCTTTCTGTAATAGTTGTATTATTTCCTTTTTCAATTCCTTCAAATGCCTGTATTTCTCTGTGACTGCTGATGTATACAGTGGTTCTTCCACAAACTCTAGAGCATGTCCCTGTCTGACAATATCCAAAACCCGCCAGTTGATTGTCAGAGTAATTGCTGCTTGGCAAGTCACGTTCTGCCTCCTTTAATGTCATATTTTTCTGACTGGTCGCCTCTTCTCCTTCTGTCTTGCCTGTAACTCTGTCCTCTCTGTTGTCCCTGCTGCATTTGCTGGCCATATGACCCATTGTGCCTTTATGCGCCATAATGTCTATTGGGGCGAAAAAACGATCCTTGCGACCTTCTTTTCCAATTTTGTCTTCTGAAACTTTTAGACTGCTGTCTATTTTGTAGCATTCCTAAAGACCGAGAAGTCTGTGTGACTGCTTTTTTTGCCTGTAATGTTTCATCCACCTTTTTTCCAAAAACGTTACTCCCATCAAATGGCATATCCATACACTAGACTGAACTTCTGTCCTGAAGGATGTGCTTTTAAGCCAACCATATCTTCTCATCAGTGTTGCATTGCCAATCTGTCTGAATGCACATGTGGATGGATCCTTTGCTGCATCAATCAACGAAGAGGACACCTGCTCTCCATCCTTCAATATTGCACTTTCCTTCTCTTTATCTTCGTCAGGCGGCTTCTCAGTGAACTGTGACTTATTACTCCATACCTGCCTGTCAAATCTTGCTGCTATCGCAGCTGAATGTGCAATTTTCCCATTATGTTCCCTTTTTTGCCTTCCTTATCTGTAGGCACATTACAAGGAGCCGATGGATTTCTAGATTTCCTCTGAGCTACCGCTAATATTACCGAATCTGTTCTCACCTGAATCAAGATGCATCCGAGGGCAGTATCCGTCACCTTATGTTTTTTCTCTATCCTTGCCAATTTTACAAATGACATTGTTGGATTCTTCATCATACTTAGTCCTTCTTCCCACTAGTGATCTAGCCCAAGGATTGAGCAGGTGCTTCTTTCTGATTTCTCCTTAACTTTGAAATGGGAGCACAACTTCTCCTCTGCAGATGGTGGTAGGCTAAAGCACTCAGATGCTTTCCCAATCAAAGCATTAAACCTGTCAATGTCATCTGGTGGCCAAAGTCTGTGTGCCTGCTCTGGGCTCGCATATTTCGAGACTATGAATTGGTTCCGTTCAGAGTCATGATCCCCATGATCACTTGGAGTCTCTACTACATCATAGAGTCTGCATTGCTATCTTGATCAGATCGCCATGCCCCATTGGTGACGTTCGACCACCTTCATCAACATCCTCATTGTCATCTCTACTTTCATCATGCTCTCTATCCTGCTGATTTGGCTGACTCTACTTTGAACTCCTGTTACTACCAAAGGGTTCCTAGTCTGAGGACGGGTATGAATTCAAGCAGGGAATCTATAAAAGAACCCATGCTGAACTCCTATCCTCCTGATCTGGTTCTGTGTATGCTTGAGATGTGTGCAAGTAGGAGTCATGCAGAGCGGAAATGTCTGTGTGGTTAGTGGAAGGAGATGTGACTGTTCAGGTAGGTTTGGCATAAGTTACGTAGTGCCTTGAATGTGTGTGTGAAGAGTTTGAAATGAGTGTGTTTGTGTTTGGGGAGCCAGTGGAGCTCCCTGAGATGTGGTGTGAATTCTGTGTTAGAGGTTGAGCACAATTCTAGTTCCCGAGTTCTGAATGGTTTGTAATCTTCTGGTTAGTTGTTTGGTGTTTCTGGCCTACAGAGTGTTCCCATAGTCCAACTTACTGGTGACTAGAGTGTGAGGGACTGTTTTTATGGGGTTGCTTTGGAGCAATTCAAAAAGTCTGAATTTGGAGAAAATAAATTGCTGGAACAGCACTGCTAACAGTCAGTGACAGACACACGCATTTTCATTTTTTTTTAAAAAGGCACATCTGTCACAGCACATGGCAGTGGCATCGCCCAACAAATCTGCCATCAGGGAGTGCCACTTATTCAAATACCATTAGTTGAGTTGAGCCATGGTGGAACATGTCAGTTCTATCCTTCTAGAGCACCATCTACGAAACCATCCAGTGTGGAAGTGGCTACTTGGTTTGACACTTGCGGTACCAGATTTAAATTTATATTTAGAACCCAAGCCAAGGAAAGTAGCTCTTAAGTTTCAAGTTAGCTCTCAAGTTAACTTGGGGAGAAGATGTAGCCTTACGGCTAGAGCGGCCGAGCTCGATCTTGGGAAACCAGGTTCGAGTCTCTGCAACGACGCTCAACATCCTGTGATTCTGGGCAAATACTTTAATCTCCCCGTGCCTAACAAAAAAATGAATGTGTTCTCATGTAATGAAACTGGTGCTATGTAAAGCGCTCTGATACCCGATATCTTCGGGTCTAGTTCACGCCATATAAAACTCTTAAATTATTTTTTTTTTAAAACACACGCACCCCTCATTAAGAGTATTGCAGAATTTGGATTGGGGATACCCACACCAAGGCCTTATGTTGCCAATGCATTCTGTAAAAGTGGTTGCAATTTGCACACCAACTTGTATCGAATGCATTGTTTTTTGTGAAATAACACGTTCAAACATGCTGGTTTGCAAAATTCCAATTCGTAGGGGTTGCAATTTGGCCTAGCTCATTTACATGGATGAGGTAGGTTATAAATTGTGACCCACTACTAATCGCTGCCATTACAGGGGATGGTGGCCAGCAAATCAGTAGGGCGGTATCCAAACAGCTTGCTCTGTGTCATGGCACACGTCAAGGATGCCCATTGTCTCCTCTGCTGTTTGCAGTATCTATGGAGCCTCTGGCAGCCACTCTACAGAAAGTATTGGAAGCATAGGGGATCCACCTGGGAGAGACAATCACGTTGTTTCTCTCTACCCCGATAACACGCTGATTTATTTATGGCAGCCGGAGCACTCAGTCCCGGCGCTCCTTTAAGTGATGCGCCAATTTGGAGTAATCTCTGGTCTTTATATAAATCCCGGGAAATCTAAATTAATTCCCATTGGACGCCTGGCATGGCCGATGCATGCGGAGCTGCCACGACTGGAATTGCCGTGGACGGGGGAGGGGACGCGATACCTAGGGATAAGAATGGCAAATAATGCCTCCACTTATCTGGATCTTAACATCGGAAAGTGATCGAGGGTCTTAAAGGCTCTGTACAAATTTGGGAGGAGCTACCGTTATCTTTAATGGGCAGAGTCGCAATAGTGAAAATTATTATCGTACCCCGATGTTGCAGAACTCCATATATAGGATACCATGGCATTATTTAAAATATTAGATGCTGTGGTGACAGACCTCCTGTGGGGAAATAGACAGAGAAAAGTGAAGCTGGTGACACTGCAGAGAGCGTGGGCTAGAGGAGGATTGGCGGTGCCCTGCCTTGAGTTCTATTACATGGCTTCCCAATTGCAACATGCAATTCATTGGTTAGATAGCGACGATAATTGGGGAAAAAAGTCTGTTGCTGGGTACGCATCAGGGCTGCCCACTATCGTAGTTACTGATGCTTGGAAAGGGCGTTCCCCCTTGACCCCATATGTGGTGCATCATGTGGCCATGGTGTGGGATACGGTAGTGCGACGGGTGATAAAATGGGCACCTTTTGCGCAGGATATGTTTATATGGGCACTGTGTCCCTGTATGCATAACTGATTCAATATCTGTGAACCGGTGGAAGGAAGGGGGATGTCTTACATTGGGTGACTTGTATGCAAAGGGCAGATTTATCACACGCGACGAGGAAGAAGACACCTTTAACTTGGGGACAGGTCAATTTCTACATTATGAGAAAATTTCAAGTGTGGAAAGGGAAATTTGGCCAACATTTCCTAAAGAACCCCCTAGCACTAAGATGCTATCTGTATTGCTGGATATGGCACAGGGCAGACGACTAATATTGCACCTTTATAGGGCAATACAAAAGGATCTACCGGGAGGAGAGCTCCAGGTGCATACAAAATGAACAAGGTTATTAGAAGAACCCCTGACCGATAAGGAATGGGAGAAAGTACACGAGAGGGTACGAACAGTGAGTTCTAACTCGCGTTTTAAGCTCCTTCAATTCAGTATAGTTCATCTGACATACCTCAGTCATCGAACACTGTACATCATATACTCTGCTCGTAAAGGCGAATGTCCAAGTTGTGGAGGAAACACAGCAGATTTTCTGCATATGGTCTGGACATGCTGGGCACTCTGCGCTTATTGGGGGGAGGTCTCGCTTGCCTGCGGAAAGCCACAGGATGGTTGGTGCCTGAGGAGATCAGGCAGGTACTATTAGGCTTACTACCCTCACCTAAGGGCAAAAAACTGAGCAGAAGGTTTATCTTGCTTGGTCTTGTGTTGGCAATACGCCGGATTGCTATAGCATGGCTGTTTCCTAGACCTCTGAAGAGTGAAAGCTGGTTGAGAGAGATGCATGAATGGGTTACAGTGGAGCGGGTCCGTATGAAATTTGTGAGAACAGATAAAAGCTTGACAAGGATCTACAGGCCATATGATAACAGAGCTCAAGGGGGAACAGATCGTGGAAGGGGAAGATGGCTCTGATGACGGGGGGATTGCCCCAAGTGTACCCAGTCCCCACTACAGTTGCAGGGAAAAGTTTGGAGGGGGAATACCATGTGACACCTAAAAAGACCATGTAAACCAGTATAAAGTTGCTTTATTGGGTACACTACCGAGCGACAAGCGGGGGTGGGGATGTGGTAGGGGATTATTGTTTGATATGACATGACACACATTGTCATTAAGTAGCTGAAAACTCTGCTGGATTGGTTGTTATAGAGATGTAAAGCATAATTACTTGGTTTTTAAAACACCATGTCTGTAATTGCTTTTAAATAAAGCAATGTTTTTTTTTTTAAAGCATAACTTTTTTTCCGTAAAGAAGAGTTTCAAAAACTATTTTTATGAGCAAGCAGTGGTTCCAGGGACCGCTGTCTGCCCTACAAAATGTGTAATACAACATACACAAACGGGAAAGAGTTCCTAAGGGACCCCTTCTTGCATGCAAAAGGTTACCACCTCCTTTGAGGTGTTGGTAACCTATCAATGATTTGCGTGTATAAATGCAGTCGCAAACCATAGGAACATACCATAATTATTCGCAAATTGGAAGGGACGTCTTTAACACGCCGCTTTCTATTTGCAATTCGCTATGTAATTGCAAACCTATTTTGCTATTTGGTAATAACTTACTGAATCACCACTTGGGTTTTGAACATCCCCAAAAACTATTTAGCAGTCTCAAATGATTCGATTTTGCAAATCTGAGCCTTTGAAAACACAAAATAGCTTTGAACATAACGAACCATTTTTCAGTGATCACAAGTTTTTCCCTCCCATGAGGAATAACTGCCTTGGATCCAAACTGAGGATCCAAACTGGAGGTGACATGGTGTGCAAAATAATTATGAATCGGAATGTGGCCCGAGTACTTACCAGTGGTTGACATTAATTCAAGCTTTCCATTCACCACTTTTTTGTATACTTTATCGCAATATATTTACCATCAGCCAGAGTACTGGCGCCGGTTCTTGCTTTTCCAGGCCTCACCGATGCAGACTGAGAGTTCTCTCAACACTTCACCGACTGAATTCCTCAGCAATTTGATACGATTAGGGCAAATGTCTCCTACTAAAATCTGGGGGTTTAAATCCTGTCGCAGATTCCACAAGAAAATGCCTTTTTCGTACCTCATTGACATCTTCATGTGGTTTACCAGAATATCAGTTGTAACAATGCGTTTTGTTACGGTGCGGAAATTACTTTGCAGATATACTAGGACCATGATGTTTTACCACACTGTACTTTACAATGCTTCAGGGACATCTTAAGGATTTCGGGGGCCCTGGGCGAAACAAAATTTGGAGCCCACCGCACAGAACAACTCTGAATTTATTATCGGGGACACTGAAATTATGCGATTTTGCGGCTGTGCATTTTTTTGCAAAAATATAGATTTGCTGCATTTGCCACTTAATTCATCATCTCCTGCATAATCAGCAGATTTTTTTTATTTAAATATTTTTTTCTAGGTTAAACCGTTCAAAAGTTACTAAAAACTCATCAACACATTGCAGCACAATGGAAGGCGCTTTGCAAAGGTTAACTGGTCACCTTTCTGTTGCCTAGTGCGATATTTGTGTGTTAAACTGGTACTAATGAGGCACAACCAATGCCCAGGCAGCGTAAAAATGTCAAACTAATAAAGTAATACTGTCACAAAGTGTGCCACATTTTGGTGCAAAATCTACCTTTTCTTAACGCATAATTTACTCGACACTGCCACATAATTTGTG
Organism: Triturus cristatus; assembly: GCF_964204655.1. Taxonomy (NCBI): domain Eukaryota; kingdom Metazoa; phylum Chordata; class Amphibia; order Caudata; family Salamandridae; genus Triturus; species Triturus cristatus. The sequence goes on along the minus strand of NC_140594.1, from coordinate 624,895,590 downwards.
TCTTGTTTATTATCCATTTTTGGCTCATTCACGCCCTTGACAACTATGATTGGATCCTTGGCAACCCTCTTCCTCGGCCAGCCACCATCTGAGACCAACCCTAGAACAAACAGTCTCACTGTCTGGTCAGCAACACAGAAGCTAAAAGGCTAGATGTGTGAACAATGTAGCTGCATGTGGACTAGTGCCTCACTTTGGGCTTGTGCCTACAGATAGTATTTTTTTATGTTGACTACTCTCCTGTCTCAGCTGTATGGGGACTCTGCATCAGGTGGCACTAGATTATGATCACACTCCCCCAGTAGCGGCACCAGATGGACAATGTAGTCATGGAGAGAGCATATAACACAGCTCTGCATTGCACGTTGCCATGTGGCCTGCCCTCGGGCTCCACCTTGGCAAAGCAGTCTCCAGCTGGACTGTACCAGAAAAGCAGACAGATTAGTGATCCGACCAATCCATCTACTCACACACGATGTGTGGTTTGGAGCCCTGCCTGTAACTGGTATTTAGAGTTATGTAGCAATAGGTTCGCACCAGTCTGGCAGCACCTCAACAAGGCCGATATAGTCCCTAAGGGAGCCCAAAATGTCCCTTTGCACTGCACAGTAAGTTGCATTTGTTGCATTAAGTCAAGGGCTGTGCAGTTAAACTGGGACTATGAACTCTTAAAACTTAAAGTGCTTGCTGAATCTAACCAGAATCAGCCCGCACTAGCTAAAAAATAGACAGCAAGTAAATAAACTGATTATTTGCAAATTCTAGACAGTCTGGGAAAATTACAAAAGCTTAATCAGAGGGCACTGGCCCAAAGCCCTATTTGGCCTTGCCTTAAAACGTTTCTGGAATGCATCTTACAGTAGTATTTATAACAGACAGACACATACATATATCTATGTAGCTGCACAAACACACACGCACACACAAAAAAAATGTGTGTAGCTACACACACACACACTCCTGTGCGCACACACACACACATTTGTATAGATACGTTATAAAATACTACTATAATAATACCATAAAAGTTAAAGGGTACCTATTACTATCTTTTTAACACAGGAGTAAATTTCCCCATGCCTCCCTTTTTCCTTTTTTGTGCGCACATATTAGCTCTGGGGTATCATCTGGAGTCTCATCAACAGTACCTCATGCCAGACTCTTCCTCATCATCTGATAAAGTTCCAATGTTGAAAAAGATGAGACTGGAGTTCCCATCTCCATCGGTAGACCTTGCGCAGGTCAATGCCTTCCAGACAACAATGATGGGCTTATTCAGGACAGCCTCTGTTACCTTTAGGCCACTCCCTAAGGGTCAGCACAGTACTGCAGATATGAAGACTATGGTGGCTGTGACCCCTACAACATGCGTACTTCCAAATGTGGTGCCTAAGAAAAAGTCAAAACCTGAGGCGGCTCCTCCATTTGGGCTGAGTGTCACCCCTCCCTGTTGTGGGTGTACCAAAAGTGGAACATAAAATGGTAATAAATGACTTTATCGCCTTTTTATTTTTTCTTCTGCCAGCCCGAAATGAGTATGAGGGTGGCCCATTGCTACAGATTGGCAGCAGGGATGCGTGGTGGTTGGCTACACTAGTTTAAAGTGCGCATGTCACTTTGGCTGGCTGTCTTGCGAGGGCCAGCCTGACATGTCCATTTGAAACCTCTGCAGACCACACTGTCTTAGACAGCTGGGTGGAGAGCAGGCTGCCAGTGCCTGAGGGAGCGGTGAGCCAACCTGCTCCAACCAGTCCTGGAGCTTCTCTCATGCTGGTTAACAGCATGAGAGCAGCGTCTGGATTGGTTTGGGAAGTTGGCCTTCAGCATCAATCACAGAGCTGTCAGTTGTAGATCATTATGAACAGTGTTTATAATAAGCCACAATTGACAGCTTTTTTACTGAGCCTAAAGGCATTGTTGGTTTCTCTCAGTGATAGCTTGTTCGCCTCACCACTTTCAATTGTTGCCAGCTGCCACTGGTCAATGTCTGCTGTTGTGCTATCTCTTATTTGGTTGGAGCCTCCTTCAGCATTGCATAGGCGCTTCCCTCGAGCAGACTACAAGCCTTCAGAGTTTGCTGAGATTAGATATGTGGTGTAGGAGGAAGCAAAGGCATATTTTAATGACAGGCTTTTGGTGGAACACCTTCTTAGGGCATGAAGATTTGCTGGATGGTAGAATTGTTTGGCACTGACTCCAGTACCCTTAAATTGCCTAAAAAGGATTATTGCTAGATAGAAGATGATGACATAGAGCCTGACAACCTCTTTCTCCACTATTACACTGATGCTGGCTTGTATCTGGGCAACATGAAGGTAGTGCTGAAACAACTTTCTGCCCTGGCTGTTACATGAATGAACTGGCTGCTGATGCCTTTGCACTTCACTATTGGGGGTTGAGAGGCTCAGTGTTGCTTCAGTGACCACTTGGACTAGCGTGCCTTGGCCCCTCCTCCCTGCTCCTCTACAAAGTCCAGCACATGGATGCAACTTTGAAAAGCCTTTCTGCATGGGCTGTTACTTGGATCAAGTGACCATTACTGCACTTGTATTTTACTAGTGGGGGTTGAGAGGCTCAGTGCTACCTCAGCGATTACTTGGATAGACTTACCTGGGCCCATCCCCGCCTACTCCTCTACAAAGCCTTGTGCTGATGTGGTCTTTCAAAACCCTTTCTGGCGGTGCTGTTCCCTGGATATACTGTCCATTGCATCAGTGTTTTTCAGGGCTGTGAGAGGCTCGGTGCTGCTTCTGCAATTGCCTGGATAGTCTCTCCATGACTCATCCCCACTTCTCTTCTATAAAGCCATTGTGCGGATGCGTTACCATGCAAAGTGCATTACTAATGGGTCGACTGGTCCAGTGGTCAAGGGATAAGCTTCTTGCTTGTTTTTCCAGCTGTTCACAATTAATTGTGTGCTATAAGATCTTTGAGATTCTATAAACCGTCTGTATACCCTGGAGCAATTGCCAGCCTTAGGGTCAAATTTAGAAACTTCAGCAATAAAAGGAGTAGGCTCTGAACTGCAAACTCCACTCAATTAAAGCAAATTGGCATGCCCTTCTCATAAACAGCTTGACTGTCCATCTTCTCAGGCCCAAAAGGGTAGGGAGTGGCAGAGTGGGCTGCAGGAAGAAGCTGGATTTCTGCCACACTCTTCTCAGGGAGACAGTGCCCTTTGTTGGTCATATTCACCTTACTTTTGTCTTGAATGGGATCTAAGATAGTCTTTAATGATGGCTCGTTAGGGAAGAGTGGGGCTTAAATTTATCTAATACGCCTTTTTCAGCGGTTCCCTCTTCTTCCGCTGTAATGCTGGATATTTTACTTTCAATGTAGAAGACTCTGCAGAGCACGTTAGAGACACTTGTACTACTATAGTTTTTTAGAGTATCCCATCAGATTTAAATCTACTTTGTAAAAACATGGTGCCTTCTCAGTGTCACAGGATATAATTGGACTTGCCAAGGATGATTCCTCAGTAACCTACCTCTGTATGCTGACCTCTTGGCAGCAACATATATTTCTTGCAAACCTATGTTAGTAGTTTCCCGGAGGCAAGCAACTGGGAAATTCTTTGCTTCCGGCTCACTGAGACTGAGATACACTCATAGGAAGACTCAGGGAAAGAGGTTGCACTCTTTGGGCAAGTGTAAAAGATCCTTACAAGTAAAAAAGGGTGAGATATATGTCCCCGAAACTATTATAGCAGTAAAAAGAAGGTTGAAATACCAAAGATTGTGAGCACCTAAAACTGACTCCTAGTGAATTTTTAGAATTTTTTGTATCAGGTTTTCCTGGGTTGGTCTTCGGCGAACAGACCATGTAGAGGACTTCACCCAAAAAACAGTTCTCACCCCAAATAGAGATTTAACTAATTTGAATCAGTTAATCTAAACAGATGAGCAAAATCTTTAGTCCAGCAAACAGAAAGAGAAGTTGAGCCTTTGGAAGGTTACCTTCCTGGTGGCAAAATCAGGTTCCTCTGTGGGTTGGAATTTTGATGGCTTAGCTTTGCATTTTGGTGTTATCTCCACCAACAAGTAGAGAAGGAAGATGTATCAATTTTTTTTAACTGTACAGAACAAGCAAGGTACAAAAGCATTGCTGTACTCAATACTGGTAAGAAATTAAATCAAATTTGATGAGAATTTAGCCCAAGCTGATCTGGAACTAGTACTGCCCCTACTCAAGGACCCCCAGCTGTCAATCTTGGCCCCTGCTCTAATGTTCCATTTGAAGCTAGTAAACTGTCAGATCTTTATAGATGCTAGGAGTAGGGGTCCTAAAAGTACGTTAAGACCCAATATGACAGATAGTGATTTTGGGATGTTATTACAATAGTTATTTGACATTTACCCAAACCCCCACCCTACTTGTAAAACCAGGACCAATTTTACAATTCAGTCCCTAGCTTTCCCCTCTATACACTCAAATTTAGATCCGATGGGTTCAAAGAGTTTCCTTAGATGGATGGGCCCCCATGCAGTCTGGTTCTGTTATCCAGGAATATCCAAGAGTACAGAGCACTAATGAGGATAGAAAATGTTAACAATCTTGGCATTCACTTTGAAATTGTAATTCCAGGAAACTTGGCAGTGGAATTGCCCAGACCTTAATGGTTTTGTTGTAGTTTCAAAGGAGACCTACAGTGAAAATGGTGGTAGGCCGCCGAGGGTTTACTGTCGTTCTTTTCTACAAAACACACATGAAAGCGTTAGTACATTTAAATATGAAATGCCCTTGGGCTCTGGGTTGTAAAGTAGTGCTTGAAAGTGGATGAAGGGTGTGGTCAAGTTTATTCTTATTAACCTATACATCCCACTAGATCCACCAATCTCAGTGCAGCTGGAGTTATTAGATAAGGACCTAATTTATTTTAGGTCTTGTTTTCCCTCATCGCTGGGTAATGTTGTGAAGGATCTCGACTTGAAAATACATCCTTTGCCATCAGATAAGGTCCTGATGCCAAAGACTTAGAATTTGAGTATTTTGGCTGTTAGAGTTCATTCTTTCAATCACTCTGGGAGTGTGAGGGCTGTTGGTGCTCTATTAGCACAACATGGACTAATGGCTGCTATGATACTAATATTCCAGATAAGAATGCATTTACATTTGTGGTGAGAATTCAATCTACTGGTTACATTTTCCTTTCTTTGGAATACTTTGGTTGGTTTTCAAAATGAAGCACCAAACAGTGATCACTGGCAACTGATGGACTCTGTAAATACTGTGCCAATTGCGTCTAAGGTACCCTGCCTATCCTGTTAATGTATCCTCATAGGATGTGAGCCTGCATAAGGAAAGAGTCTCTAAACAGCATGTCACAAATCCAGTTGTACTTCCCTTTAAAGGATGCTGTTAATTTTGAGAACCCGATTAGTTAGTATGAATATATAATATGAGAGGAGGCTGTGACTATCACTTTAGTGTTTAAATCCGGAACAAGCTCTGATGTTAAGAACTGTGAATTAAGTGCTTGCAGGGAGTTGTTTTACTCATTTTGTAAAAAAAACTAAATCAATGGCTCAGGCAAAATATTGTACCCACAAAAGGTGCTTCAACTCCATAATCTTGAATTCGCTTAGATTCTTAAAATCAAAGTTTGAGGGTGTTTTGAAAGATAGGAAGAAACTCTGCTTTAGACAAAATTGGAATCTAATGAATGGCATAATCAAGTTGGGGGATATCCAGTGCTTCTGGGCTTCTATACACCAAACTATAGGGACTAATTCTCTCACTTCAACCTGGTGCCTGCAGAATCTTGGTTACATGTTAGGCTTCCTTCTATAGAGAGAATAAGGATTTATATTGTGCCAGGAAGTCCCACAGGAATATATTGTTGATAATGTTTTGATTTCCATGGTGAACTCAGGGAAAGTACTCTTGAATCAATTGAAATTATTAAGATCAAAGTATAGGAGCTTCATAAACAGGATCGAGGCCCACTTTAGATGTAATTGGGATCTAATGAATGGATCAGTTGAGAGATATCCAGTGTATATTGTGCCTTTTAAACCATAGTATGGAGACAAATCCTCAACTTGTGTGGTGCCTGAAGAATCATGGTTTATGTATTTGGTTGGCATCCTTGTATAGATGGAGTGAGAATGTATACCCTGAAATGTAGGTCCCACCGGAATATGTTGTTCATGATGTTTTGTTTTCCATGATCAACTTGCAGGAAATCCTTAAACCAATTCAATCAATTAAACTAATTCAAGTGATGGATCCTGATAATGTGCATGCAAAAATCCTTGGTTTTTTTATCCGGTGTGGTGGACATCCATATTAGCTTACTTTTCAGTGGACTATCTGTTTTGTGGCATTAACTAACTCATGGACAGGAGTGACAATAAAATTGATCTTGAAAAAGGGTAATGGACTGTTCCACAGAACTACAGATGCACTTTGGTTTCCTCCAAAGTGCTTTTAGAGAGGTCTTGTTTGGTGGTCTGCAAAAGGGATTGTCCCTTGGAAACAAGGGTGTTTACATCCCAATCATTCTACATTGGAAGATTGTTTTACTCATTGGTTCCTTGCCGATTGAGCTATAGAAGTTGCAAATGAGTGATGCTGCCATTTCGTAGACTTTCGAGAAGCCTTCAATTGGGTGGATCAGGCACACCTTTTAGCTAAACTGTTGTCATCATGCTTAGGTATTTTAAATATCTTAAAATTGTGACAGTAATAAATGGGTGTAGGTTGAAATTGATCTGGATGGTCATCTGTCTTAGCCTATTCAGTTTGCCAGTGGTCTTAAGCAGGGCTGTGTATTGGCTCTGTCCCTTTTCAGCCTTTATTTTACAGATTATCCTGATATATTGCAGAATCCCAGCTCCTTTCCCCTGAAATAGAGGTAAAGCATATTTCTTGTTTGGTCTGTACTGATGATTTAATAATCATGGATTATACCTGTGCTGGGCTACAACGTAAACTAAACTTATTAGGAAAATATTGTAGGACTAATAAACTTGTTGTTAATGAGGAAAGCACCAAATTCTCATATTTTCTGCACACAGTAAAAACTGTGGTTAGACGAGACAAGATTGAAACAGCTTTCCAAGTATAGATATTTAGGACTGCTGTTCTCATATAATTTAAAAGGGAATACCTGTCTGACTATTAAAAAATTGCTACCCTCGCCTCATCAGATGCTCTTTTTATATTTGATTCTTGGTTTGCTGGGTTGGCACAGGTGAACCAGTCATGAAAGGTTTTAAATGAAATGTAATTCCCCATGCTGCTGAGAGTTGGCATTGGAGCTCACTTGATTGGGATAATACAGAGGAGGTGAACCTTCAGAAGCTATTAAAGCTTCCTTCTTGGTTCGTGCTTGAGGCCATAAGGCTAGAAATGTTGATGACTTAGTGGACGTTATTGATAGAAGCTTGTTTTTTAATGTTTGCTTATTCTTTACATGTACCTCTAACTCAAATTATTTAAGTATTGCTTTAAAGCTCTGTTGGAGGGAGAGTGTCAGTTTGCATCACAATTTACAGCACTGTTGTCTGATGCCTGGCAAATGTTTCTCCGTATCACTTTTCGGGGAATTTTCCAATCCATGTATTGAAAAAGTTATGTCACTTGACCATTGTTGTCTACTCTAGATCCTCTCTCCCTAACAATGGGTTAGTTAGGCTGACCTTTATCTTTTCTGTACTATTTGACTTTGTTGTGCTATCTGTTACTTGACTTAAAAATGAGGTTCTAATGGTCTGTGTCTGGGCATTGACAACTCTGTCTTCACAGGTTTGTGCAAATAATGAGTTGTATTTGTGGGATCAATGTAAAGCTACATATATAAAATATCTTCTTGGATTGTTTTCTGTTTTTACAACAGCGAAGAAGATATGCACCTGTTGTTTGTGAAATGTAATATTGTTACTCTCTTCCTTGCAAAGAATCTAGTAGGCAAGATGGCATCCGTTGATATTGCTTTTACCTTGGCTAAGTATCTTTGTGTGATAAAAAGGAGGTTTATAATGTATTGCTGTAATTATTTAATTTACTGCAATATTGTAAAAGCCAATTGCTTAAATAAACTTAATTTGTAAATTGAAACTAATATAGATTGCATCTTAGATATGCCATGTCCTATCACATCAATTGCATTTAACAGCACAAAGTGGATGGTCAGCTCTTTGTGCCCTCTCATATGCAAAGAATAGCAAGGCAGTGAACTAATGTACAATTTAGCATTGGGGCATCTTCTATTAAAGATCTATTTACCTAGGCAAAGAATGACTCTCAGGAGAGCATATCCACCCACTCGACTACAGCTGTGGCTGCTTCCGCAGCTCCTTCCAGAGGCACCCAAGTGGCTGACATCTGCTCGGCAGCCAATTGGTCACCCCTGCATGCTTTTGCCAAACATTACTGCTTCCCAGCTCAGGCACGCAGTGACAGGTACTTTGCAAAATTAGTGTTGCATAATGTCCTTGGTTCTTGGTTAACCCACAACTCCATCTTTCCTCATAGGAAGGTCTTGCTTTGGGACTCACTTATAAGGTGAGGAATGTGCAGGAAGATGTAGCCCTCAGAAAAAAAAGTTACTTACCTTGAGTAAGTAAATATATTTCTGGTAGATACAGAGTCTTTCTGCAGATTCCTCACTGCCGTTTCTCTTCTCCTAAATGAGTTAGCACCCTAAAAAAAAAGATCTAGATGTATATAAACACATTATATTCTATACGTCTCTTGGTTCCTCTTCGCATGCTTCAAAGTAGCAAGGAAAAATTGCTAGTAACTGACACACCCTGGTCAGTTTTTACCATGCTCCACTGTCATCATGAGCAAAGTTTTGGCTGAAGCTGCATGCACCACCATTGCAGGTCTGTTGCTTGGGGAAAGTTTTCTGGACCAATCTGGAGCCTGAAAGGGTATTCATATGTTTTGGAATCAATGGGAAGATTATGTATCTATGAGAAATATTGTTACCAAAGGTATGTAATGATTTATTTATGTCTATAAGCAGCACCTACTATACAGTGAATGTCTGTATCATCACCTGTTGCCTACAGTGTATGTCTACATTCACCACCAACTATTGAGTACATATCTGCAATCATCATGTACTGTCAGCAGTGTATATCTGTATTCACCTGCTGTCTGCAATGACTGACTGTGCTCATCACCTTCTGTCTGCAGTGTATGTCTGTACTCATCACCTCCTGTCTGCACTGTATGTCTGTACTCATCACCTCGTGCCTATGGTGTATGTTTATAATCATCACCCGCTGTCTGCTCTACATGTCCATAATTGTCACCTTGGTCTGTAACACGTTAAAAATGTGCACCTTTTGCCTGCAATGTATCTCTGCTATCACCACTGCCTGCAGTGTAGTCAACACCTACAATACTCACATTTACTTAGGGCTTGGTTGCTGCTGGTGCCTAATTCCTGAATGTTGTATTTTAACTGTTCTTATGCACGGAATAAATATTTTGTGCGTACAGCAATGCTTTCCTATCTCACTCTTTGTGCAGAGCTGGCCCGGGAACTGCAGTTTGGGGTGGATGAAATAAACAGGATCCGGGTGGAGAATCCAAACTCCCTGCTGGAGCAGAGCGTAGCCCTCCTGAACTTGTGGATGATCCGAGAAGACAAGAATGCAAACAGTATGTAAAGGGTCTGAGGGGGGCCAATAGCGGGATGGGTGTAAAAGCATGTGCTGGAAGGGAGGTGCATCTAACCACCACTGCGGCAGGCTTTTACTGTATACAGACTCAAGAAACATCAGTTAAGGCTAATTCTTATATTGCACATTCTGACAGAAGTGTTATGTTTAGATGTTGTTATGTTCCAGAACTTAACTCTCTAAACTTACAAAGCTCTGCTACCAATTCTCATTTCCACCAATGTCCTTATCTGTAGAAGGGATTTTTTGATGGACCTCAACATGTGAACAGGTTGATATTCAAAATAATTCTTACTTTCGAGGATTTGGTCAAACTTATAGAAGGGTCTGTGAATATAAAGAGCTTTGACATTCATCTGCTCCTGGACAGGCAACCAGTGAAGGGAACAAAAAGGGGGAAATTGTCAAATTTCTCGACTGCAAAGAGAACACTCGTAGGACTATTTTGAATGTACTGTTGGTGGCATATAGAAGAGGCAAGAAAAGCCTCATAGATGCCATTGCCTTAACCTAGTCCAGATGAGATAAAGGCTTTCAAAACACAGACATAATGTTTGAATGCTAATGAAGTCAAAATGTGACATACTACCCACGGTTGGACAAAATAACTCTTGGACAGCACTACAGTGTGTGAAGCCAAGTATAGCTCCATGTGCAACCATCTTGCAACAAGTGTTTGATGCAGCTGTTGGAGTCGTACATAATTTAGTGTGGGGGAGTACTTTGGAGTCCCAAAGGGGGAAATCTTTTTGAATGAACAACATTTTAGGGTTGAGCATCACAAAAGTTAGGTTATATCCATTACTGCACAGCTCTATGGACTAAGGCGATCTGAGGCTCGTGAACAACCACTCTTATCTTTAAAGTGAAAAGAGTGTCACTGATGTAATCACTGAGTCACTGAGGCTACAACTGTGAAGACACATTATATAATTATATATATGTGTGTGTGTATATATATATACATATATATACATATATATCCCACTGGAGGGTCAGACTTTGTCTCGGGCGCTATAACACACAATTGGTGTTTGATATAAAAATAATGGATTGATTATTAAAATGCAACAAAGACTCAATATATGTATAACGACTCAAAAGTATTATGAAGTATCTTCTCATTTGACACCGAATACCTTTTGATTATAGCATGCTTGATTGGAATATATAGTTGTTTTCGCACAGTGTCACTGCATTTAGAATGAATTTCTTTCCTTTGAAACTACGTCTCCCAGAAAGCATAGCGATGTATTGACAGGAAATGACCACGAAATACGTAATGAATAACAGTGTACATAATTGGTCTAAATACATTGCTGTTTGTGAACCGTGAACAGGGTCTCAGGAAGACCGAAACACGTTAGTTTGTGGTATTTGGCCCGTAAGAATCTGAAATTGCCGAAATTAAAGGAAATTTGAACCTACCCGTGAGTGCGATCCATTCTTCCTTGGAAGTTGCTCTTTGACATTATACGGCGTGGCTCAGCCGTTGGATAACGCACCGCAGAGAGTGCTGGAAGGCCAGCAAGGACAGTCCCAGACAATGCGCTGTATAAGCACCACAGGGACACGACACAAAAGATTTGTGCTGAATCCGCTTTATTTTTCTTTACATGACGGTATGATGCGTTTCGGCCACCGCAAGAGGCTTTGCTCCCATTAAGCAACACACAGCTAATTAGTCCTAATTCCGCACCATGTGACTCCTAGTGATCATAAAACTGGAAAACAGAATGTTGCTTAGTGAATTCACGGATTACAAATATTCCTCCAAATGTATATGTAATGCAGATTGTCTCCTTAGTTATACATATTAAAACCACTCTAAAACCTTGAGTAAAATCACAAATAAGTCAGTAATAGTCTAATACATTAAATTCCTAATCCGGCAATAAATTTACAGTGGTTACTCTGCAATAATAACGTAAAATAGAAAATAGATATTATATTTTACGAACTCCTTCATGATTCTAATTCTTGATAATTAAATATCATCATGTTGTAGTAAAATCCAGAGACAACATAGCGGGCTAAGAAAATCAATAATGTTGAAATACCAAACTAGACTTATTGTGATATAAATCAATGTAATGGTATGTCTGTGATAAAAGGAGCACTACTCTTTAAGATCACAAAATCACATAAAAATACATCTATATATATATTCACTGAAAAAACCATAGGTTTCAGAGAAGTTATAGTTAGATATTAGCATTTAAAAAACCTTAGAAATTCACAGAAAAAAACATAGGTTTCAGGGGTGTTATAGTTAGCTGGCCATTTCACTCGTACAAAACCATAGAAATTCCTCCGTTATAGTTAGTGCTGCTAACTATAACTCGCGCGCCCGCAATGCACTGCTGATGATGTCACATGTTGCATCATTCAAGACATGGTCAGTGACATCACTGATGACATCACTGATGACATCTCAAATGACATCACTGATGACATCATCCACGTGACAATCTGATATACTTAATCTTACACTAGTATAACCTTTCATCACTCACTGTAAAATACAGAGTACCATATTTGAAACCATTGACACACCAATACCAGTAACTACATACCCACTCACTGATTCCTAAGTCTACTCACGCATCTACCCATTCAACAACAGAATCATTTATACATGCAGTCACTAATTAATAGAACACTATCAAATGCAATTATACACATATATAGACATTGACACATCAGCAGTCATCTTAGTCGGTTATGCAGTCATCCTACTCACTCATGAAAAAAATTAATCACACTTACAATTACTTACTTATACAATTATCCAAAAACACCTCATTTATTCAAACACATAGTAACTCATAGTTAATATGTTAAAAAATCACCATTACAATTATACACTCATTCATATAGTTACTCTCACAATCACTGACTCTTACACGTACTTATTTATATACACCAACTCCCACGTACAATGCCTTTTATTTTTTTTAGTTTGTTGAAGATGTACAACTAAAATATATATTCGCTCACCAACACACAAATAAATACACTCGGTCACCCATACAACTGTTTCCACTTGCACTCTTAAACCTATACACCTAGTCAATCAACCATTCACACCTGAACTACATTTCCCATGGGACAAAGGGCACATTTAGTCAACAACAAGAAAACATGGCAACAACCAATCACAGCCCATAAGTCCAGTGTCCAATCAGGGATCAGGCTGCCCAACATAGTCCTTCAACAGTCCTTCAACAGTGTCCTCTCCTCCTCTTTCTGAGCGCGCAGCCAGCCTTTCTCCACTCTTCAGGCATCCTGTTTGTTGGAATCCGAGCCTGAGGACAAGAGGAAAGAATTACCGGAGGAATCACTGAGAATTTATCACAAAAGAGTCATCCACATTGCCAAGAAAGATATAAGCATTTGAAGTAACAACCTTACTTACTGTAGTACGGGGAGGGGTCTCCTCCAGGAACTCTGGGCGGGATAATCCTCGCCTCCGAGTCCTTAATAGAATTGAAACTTTCCGTTACGTTAGCAAGGAAATTTTTCATTCTATGTCAGGACTGGAGGCGAGGATTATGCTTGTTTAAAGCTTGCCCACAACCAAATGAGCTATATTCAGAATCAACAAGAAATAAAACCGCTTGAATGTGGAGTCCGAAGACCAGTCTGCCGCGTTGAGAATATCCTCAAGACGCGCTCCCAGACTGAAGGCTTTAGAAGCCATGGCACCCCTAGCGGAGTGCGCCTCGAATTGGGTAAGACTGATACCGGCTTCCTGCATTACCCAACGAACCCATCTGGCAATCGTGGGAGAAGAAACCGTCTTGAAAGGCTTCCGCAGTGAGATGAGAAGCTGTCTTTCCCCAGGGGGACAGAATTCCTCCGTCATCTCTTCATGAGCCGTAAGACAACGAACCACACAAAGCTTCGGGGAATCTGGAAATTGTGGGTAGGAAATGGATCTGGTATGGCACTTAGTGCGTCTGACCAACGTAAAGGTTCCCCCTTCAGGAGTAAAGATTCTGTTAGAGATGTCCAGAGCCCGTACGTCGGACACCCGCCTACAAGAAATGAGGCACAGAAACATTGCCTATTTTGCAGACAATTCTTTCCTGGAGAGATACCTATTCTATTGCCAGAATAAAAACAGGTTTAGGACTTGATTCACGTCCCAAAGGGTGGAATAGCGTGGCTCCGGGGGTAGGGCAGGCGAATGCCCCGCAAAAGACGACAAACCAAGGGGTGTTCACCCACCGGAGCCCCTTCCACTGGGATGTGACCAGAAGAGATAGCCGACTGGAAGGTATTAACTGATCTATAAGCCAAACCCTCGGAGGCTAGTTGAGCTAAAAAGTTCACTATATGCACCACGTCCGCGACCAAGGGATCGAAACCCTGTCGCAAACACCAACAGGTCCATCTGTTCCATGCGGATCTGTACCTTTTGACAGTACTGTCCGCCCACGCCTTCGAGATAAAGAACTCAGCCTCTCTCGAAAGGTCAGTGGCTTCCCATCTGCTCTGGAAATCCACCACGCCATGAGCCTCAATGAGTTCGTGGACACTAGAGGATGGGGAGACCCGTCCGGACTCATGAGGAGAGTCGGAAACTGGGGGAGTAGGATCAGAAAATCCCAAGAAAGTTCCAGAAGAACTGGAAACCACACTTGAGACCTCCACAGCGGTGTGATCACCACCAGATCTGCTGCCTGTCTGTGAACCTGCGCAGTTACCCTTGTGATCATCGCAAAAGGTGGGAAGGCGTAGCCCAGTTCCGCACTCCAAGGCTGGAGGAAAGCATCCGTTGCCTCTGCCAGAGGATCCGGCCGCCAGCTGAAAAAGCGCGGGATCTGGTGATCCAATCGGAATGCAAACAGGTCCACCGAAAAAGGACTGCAAAGGGCGTTCAGCCTCGCAAACACCGACCGATCCAGGTGCCAGAGACTGGAATCCCTGAAATGACGTGATTGGAAATTGGCTTCCAGATTTTCTCGGCCCGGGAGATACTCCACCGTAACAGACACCTAATTGTCTAGGCAGTACTGCCAAAAACTTGCCACCAGATCCGACAGGGCCTTTGACTTGGTTCCCCCCAGATGATTCACATAACGGACCGCCGAAATATTGTCGATTTTTAGCAGTACACAAGACTGCACTGAATCTCTCGTCCAACAGCGTACTGCGAAGGACCCCGCCAGAAGCTCCAAACAATTTATGTGCAATTTCTGTTCGTCGGGTGACCACAATCCTCCTGTAGAGAGGTCTCCGCACCTGGCACCCCAACCGAGCCTGCTGGCGTCCGATTCTATAACCATGTCCGGGGCGGAACCGAAGATTGCCCTTCCGTTCCACGCCTCCATGTGGTCCAACCACCACTGAATTTTGGACCGTGCCTCGACAGACAAAAGGACTTTGTGGGAATACGGAAACCCTTTGCAAAGGAAAAAACCTTTGAGGCGTTGCAGAGCCCTGTAATGGAGCGGGCCCGGGAAGATGGCTTGTATGGAAGAAGACAGTAGAACCACCACCCGAGCCAACTGGCGAAGGGAAATTCGCTGCTTGACCAGCACTCGACGCAGTTCGTGGTGAAATTTGGTCACTTTCCTGCTGGGCAGGCTGAGTGTGGAGGTAGTGGAGTCTATGACGAATCCCAAAAATGTAATGCTCTGGGTCGGCCGCAACAGAGACTTCTTCTTGTTGATAACAAACCCTAGGTCCTGAAGGAGTGATACCGCCATCTGAAGCTGTAGCAGCAAGCGACGAGGGCAAGCCGCCATCAAGAGAAGATCGTCGAGGTAAACGATCATTCTGACACCCCTGGACCATAGGAATTCTTTCGCCGGTCAGAGAACCTTGGTGAAACACCAAGGGGCCGACGAGAGGCCGAAGGGGAGAGACGTGAACTCGTAAGTCTGGGAACACCAGAGGAATTGCAGAAAACGTTGATGAGGCGGGAAGATCGAAACCACTAGATAGGCATCCTTGAGGTCCAAAAGGATCATCCAATCGAGGGGTCGGAGGACAACCCTGAGAAATGGATTCCCTCCATCTTGAAATGACGATAAACCAGCCATTGATTGAAGTCGCTCAGGTTTATCACCGGCCTCTTCCCCCCCATCGGATTTGTCGACTAGAAAAATGTTGCTCGAAAACCCCCTGGGGTGCTGAGTCATACGGGAGACAGCGCCCTTCCGGAGAAGAGAGGAAACCTCTTTGTCTACCAAGAGAGTCTCTTGCACCGAAAACTGGATAGGGCGGGGGGGATCCTTGCACTGGAGTCCCTTCGAAATCTATGTGGAAACCTCTCACAGTTTTCAACACCCATGCATCTTGTGTGATAGTCACCCAAACCGGGAAACACCTTGCCAACCGCCCCCCTATGTCTTGTGGGGAAGAAGGGAGAACTCTCACCTGGGCTAGAGGCTGCAGCTCCACCGCGGTATCCTCTCCCTTTACCCCGCCTTCCTCAAGTGGGGTAAAAGTTCCCGAACCTGGATTGGTCCTGGTATTGTCCGGAGCCTCTCTGGTTGGTCTGGCGTTGCTGGCGACCGGCCCCTTCCTCGGCCGGCCCCGCGAAAAACACGGGGCAACACCTTTTTAATAGTAGACTGCGCTCGGTCTAGTGAGGTGAAGGTGTTGACAAATTTACCGAGCTCCTTCACAAAAGGCTCGCCAAAGAGACCGCCCTGGGCAACAGGGCCCACTTCTGAATCCGCCAGATCCCCTAATTTGGGGTCAATTTTAATGAGGAGAGACCGGCGGCGCTCTGTAGAGAGGGCACAATTAGCATTGCCCATGAAAATTACCACGCGTTGTGCCCAACCTGAAAGGGTCTCAGGGGAAATGATAAAGCCTGACTCCTTTGCCTCCTCCCCCATATCCAATATTTTTGTAATCAGGCCTAGGGCGTCCAGGAGTTTATCCTGGCAGGCCCTCCAGGATCTATCTATGCCTTTTTTGGGGTCCCTGATAAACTTC
Organism: Triturus cristatus; assembly: GCF_964204655.1. Lineage (NCBI taxonomy): Eukaryota > Metazoa > Chordata > Amphibia > Caudata > Salamandridae > Triturus > Triturus cristatus. The sequence goes on along the minus strand of NC_140594.1, from coordinate 624,878,992 downwards.
TGGAGAAAAGTGCCCATCCGCAGGTCAATCTCTGGAGTCAACGCCACCTTGCCTTCCAGAGAGGGGCGAGGGCACTCTGCCCGCAAACAGTTGCGGGCCTCCTTCTCAAGGGGGCGCCGAATATGGGCGGCCACATAAGAGGCTACCTTGTCAGCCGGGGCCCACTCAGAGGAGCGAGGATGGACGATGTCGATGGGGTCCAACATATCAGAGGTGCTCGGGGGATCCTGGAATGTCCCAGGAAGTTGATTGGACGGAGGAACCGGCAACGGAGCAGGGGGGACTGCCGGTCGCGAAGCCATGAAGGCCTGTCTAAGGCGGTCAAACGCATCCCCACCAACGCCGTCCTCGCGGGAACGTTTGGGAGGAGGGGAAGAGAGTGAGTCCTGACAAGAAGTGGATGGATTCGGGGTGGAAGGGGGAGCAATCTGCTGAGACAGCTTGGAAAAAGCCTGCTCAATTTGGCGCGAGAGCCTGTCTTCTAAGGGGAAATGGCCTGATCAACTGCCCTGTAAATAGAAGTATCCATCGCCTCATGAAAGGCGTCGCCCCAGGACATATCAGCGAGGGGGTCTTCCTCCTCCTGGTAATCGTCATAATATTCCATGACGCTTAGGACTGATTAATGTCGTGACAAATACCACCAAGTGGGTCTCACTGAGTGTGCCAACAGGTTTTCACAGGCTGGGGGGCAGCCAAATCCTTTCACAGAGCGGTGAAACCCCAGAATTAACGGGTTCAAGCCCAGAGGACAATATGCTGGTAAATGAAAATTCAAGCAACCCTTTCTCGGGCCCACAGGTCTGGGTCAAGTCCCTCTACATGCACCCCAAACATACAAGACCTCGCAAGGCGTAAAACAGCACACAGCTGCTCATACAGGCTCTGCCTTATGCAACAGTATGGGCCAAGGCACAGAGCGTGGGGCACAATGTCCAAAAACGGCAACACAAACTCTCCCTGCCGCGTTACAGCCACGAAGGTGTCACCCTCAGACCTAGCTCCACAAGAAAAACGCAGGTGCGACGTTTGAATCTCTCTGAGGAGAGATCAAACGATGCGCCGCGCCCGCACTGCCTCCCGCGCCCTCTAGCGGCGGGAGGTCCGGAGCCAGCAGGAGCCGTGTAGGCGCGGAGAACCGCGCCCACGGCTCACTCCCCGCAGCGAAGCCCACACGCTGCGTGAAGCCTTAGATCAAAGAAAGCGCGTTATCGGCGTAAAACAAACAAAGCAACTTCGGCACTAAACAAAGCAACACGCACAACGCACAACAATGCAGCGCGATCACAAATTAAACAGAGCGGCGCGAGCAGCGCTCGACACAGAAAATGCCAAATAATATTCCATAAAGTCACGAATAAGAGTAAACAAGGTAAAATAGTACTTAACTTGCTGCGCAGCAGCGAAGAAAGAGAAGGAGAGGACACTGTTGAAGGACTATGTTGGGCAGCCTGATCCCTGATTGGACACTGGACTTATGGGCTGTGATTGGTTGTTGCCATGTTTTCTTGTTGTTGACTACATGTTCCCTTTGTCCCATGGGAAATGTAGTTTTCTTGTTATCTTCACTGCTGTGCATTAAAGTGAAGAATGAAGGCATAATCCTCGCCTCCAGTCCTGACATAGAATTCTTAAAATCGACCCCATACTTTCTCAAAGTTCTGGGGCACCCCCTGTCTCCATGGACCACTTTTCTGTTACACAAACATATAGCCATCCCTGTGCTGCCACTCCTCAGCCTTGCGGTGTGTTGCTCCACTACTAAACTCAGCATACAGAATAATTTTATCTGAAGATCAGTGTTGCCAGGCACACTCTGGAGCAACAATGGGGGGAGATAATATCGCTTAACTCTCTTAATATCCTATACCAATAACTTTGGATCTTATGGATGCTCCATAATGTATGAAGAAACAGGCCTTCTGCGTTGCTGCATCTCAGACAAGTAGGTGTTGGGTTATTAATGAAAATTGTTTATTGCAGTTATACTGTCAACTTATCAGAAGTGGCAATAGTGAAACAGTGCGATAGCTTTGGTAGATGTTTACTAATCATCTGTCCATGACGCATGCACTAAACCAAAGGAAATGATGGACGGAGTGTTGAACATTGCCAGCACTCACCCCCAGTCAACAGATCTGGGTTTGATCCATCACCGTTCTTTAGCCCACTCTGCCACCCCAGTTCAGACATGGTCATATGCAAATCAGTCTGACCCTGTGCCTCATGGGAACAGGCCAGCCCGAACTGCCAAGCCATGTCTTCCCTGGACCGGAAACAAGCTTCCTAGGACCGGTTTCTGGCATTTCAGTCGTCTTCAGTCAGGCTTGCTTGAATCTAGTGGCAAAGTGAGCAAGGGACTCACGTCTGGGCATACCCTGCCAACTTATGTCGAACAAAGCAAAAACCAAAGGAAATGATGGACGGAGTGTTGAACATTGCAAGCACTCACCCCCAGTCAACTGATCTGGGTTTAATCCATCACCGTTCTTTAGCCCACTCTGCCACCCCAGTTCAGACATGGCCATATGCAAATCAGTCTGACCCTGTGCCTCATGGGAACAGTCCAGCCCGAACTGCCAAGCCATGTCTTCCCTGGACCGGAAACAAGCTTCCTAGGACCGGCTTCTGGCATTTCAGCCGTCTTCAGCCAGGCTTGCTTGAATCCAGTGGCAAAGTGAGCAAGGGACTCACGTCTGAGCATACCTTGCCAACTTATGGCGAACAAAGCAAAAACCAAAGGAAATGATGGACGGAGTGTTGAACATTGCAAGCACTCACCCCCAGTCAACTGATCTGGGTTTAATCCATCACCGTTCTTTAGCCCACTCTGCCACCCCAGTTCAGACATGGCCATATGCAAATCAGTCTGACCCTGTGCCTCATGGGAACAGTCCAGCCCGAACTGCCAAGCCATGTCTTCCCTGGACCGGAAACAAGCTTCCTAGGACCGGTTTCTGGCATTTCAGCCGTCTTCAGCCAGGCTTGCTTGAATCCAGTGGCAAAGTGAGCAAGGGACTCACGTCTGAGCATACCCTGCCAACTTATAGCGAACAAAGCAAAAACCAAAGGAAATGATGGACGGAGTGTTGAACATTGCAAGCACTCACCCCCAGTCAACTGATCTGGGTTTAATCCATCACCGTTCTTTAGCCCACTCTGCCACCCCAGTTCAGACATGGCCATATGCAAATCAGTCTGACCCTGTGCCTCATGGGAACAGTCCAGCCCGAACTGCCAAGCCATGTCTTCCCTGGAACGGAAACAAGCTTCCTAGGACCCGTTTCTGGCATTTCAGCCGCCCACAGTGCTTGATGGCGCCTGGCATGCCACACGTCTACGACAACAAATATTATAAAGTCCTGTCCCCCTGAACATTGGAAAACAAGCATTGGCAGAGCAATAGGTCTCGCATTTTCGAAACTTTAACATGTTAGTATTGTAAATGACAATACCTTTTATTATTGCAGGTTTTTTAAACAAATAAATAAAATACATTGCTATTTACAATGCCAATAGCTCAAATTCTCGCAATTACGAAACCTATTGCATTGCAAATGCTTGTGTACCCTTCCTCTTAGCGAAAGGGAAAAAAAAAAAACAATGTCATTTACAATGCCAATAGCTCAAAATAATGTCATTGCGAGACCTGTTGCATTGTAAATGCTTGCTCTAGAAGGACAGTGGGACTGGGGCAGTCTGTTACCTTCTAGGTTCACCTGTGGGTCATCCATGCCAGAAGCATCTGAGTGGCATGCACGTAATAGCAAGGAAAGAAGTGCAAATGTCGGTTTAGTCACATGCTGAGTCAGTCTGCCTGGGCAATCAGTGGGGCTGCCGTAGTCATTCACATTGTTGGGCTGGTAGACAGTTAATAATTACCTGATCAGTCAGTATTCTTATTGCTTAAAGTTCAACATAAAGCAAAGAACAAGAAAGGTGAGATACGCTCCAAACAATTGACACTCATAACAGAATACAACTCACATAGCAATTTGATTTTCAAACTTATGTCAAAACATTGGCACATACTTAAGTTAGATTCAGATATAGTGCCATACATTGCTGACAAACCTAGAATCACCTACAAAAGGGGTAGAACTTTACGCAACTGGCTTAGGGCCATATGTAGGTAGAATGAAATTTGCGAATCGGAAATTGCGATTTTTCGCGAATCGCAAATTCCGAATCGCAAATAGCTATGTAGGTAGATTTTAGCGAATAATTAGCGATGCGCAAAAATTCGCAGAATTATTTTGCGATTACCCTAATAGCGATTCCTTAATTGCGAGAACGCTATTAAGGAATCGCAAATCTGGGAATCTGCAATTCAGGTGCAGAATGATGACATCACAACCAGGAAGTGTGACTGCCCATGCTGCACCTGATTGCCAGCAGCTGTGTGTGAGCCAGTAGCTGTTTGAGAGCCTGTGTGGAGAGGAGAACAGTGAAGCTCTGCATTTGAAAACCAGTCAAATGGATTCCCAGGGGACTGAAAAGCAGCAGGAGGAACCATCAAGGAAGAGGAAACAGAAATTCAGTGAGAGGGAGCTGGAGGTCCTCACACAGGAGGTGGTCAGCAACCATGATCTCCTATTTGGGAAAAGTTCCCTGAGAGTACCTGAGGCCAGAAAGCGCAAGATTTGGAGTGACATCCAAGAGAAAGTGAATGCCATTGGTGTCACACACCGCAGTGTGGAGGACCTACGTAAAAGATGGTATGACATGCGTCAGAGGTCAAAGGAGAGGGTGGCAACAAGACTGGCAGAGGCTAAAAAAACCGGTGGGGGCCCTTCCACTGCAACCGAACCGACACCCCTGGAGGAGCTGGTGGAGGGCACACTGCAGCCTGAGAGCGTGAGTGGAGTGGCTGACCTGGACAGCTCAGAACACCCAGACACCAGACAAGGTAAGGTGCATGGCAAGACCCCCTGCTACATCCCCAAACCACCCACATCCCCCAAAAGGCAACCTGACTGCAACTCCAGTAAATGTCACACAGCACACACAGTAATGCATTATGGGAAACGTAGTCACATGCACTGATAACTGTGCCAGTGAGACACAGACAGGTGGAATAGGAAGGACTCCATCATGCAGAGATAGAAATAGACCGATAGTACCCATGAGATTCTATTGCTTGAAACTAATGCATGACAAATACCACACAGGACACAGTACTAATGTGTGTCATTTAATCCACAGCACCACCACCAACACAGGATAGTGAGGCTGAATGTGAGCCAACAGTTGAGATGGAGGACCAGGCATGCCAGAAGGATCAGGGCGCAGCCACAACTGCCGACACAGCACCATGCAGGCGTCGCATAATTGTCCCACCACTACCACTGTTGGAGACACAGGCACCAGACACAGCAGAGGAGCAACAGCCAGTGCACAGGCAGCGTGCAGGACTGCAACAAACACAGTCCCCTGAACAATCAAGAGTAGGGAGAGGGATGAGACGCAGGGAACGGCCGTCCACCAGCACTGCTCCTGTTGAAGAGGACACGGTGTTCTCGGGCCTGGAGGGCAGCATGCTGAAGCAGCAGCGCCTGCAAGTGAAGGGAATCAGGTCAATACAACGGCAGCTGACAGCACATAACCACAACATGACCGAGTTGCGCGCAGGAGTGATGGCCATGACTGGTGCATTGGAGGGACTGTGCAGGGAGATAGCGAGGGACAGGGCAGCGCGGCGCCGGGACAGACATCGCCTTCACACACGGCTGGACCTATACACAAGGGCTGTGAACCGCCACACAACCGCCACATCCTTGCTGGCCAGAAGATGTGTTGGCATGCAGCGCGAGATGGCCCACTGCTGCCAGGACGTGGGCAGTGTCTTGGTGCAGGTCACACATGCGGTGGACCAGATGCGCGCAACCGCCACAGGTGGCATAGGTGCACTTGCAGCCACGGACACTGATGGACAATCGAGCAGGAGCAGCATCACTCCCCCAATACCACAGGAAAGACGCAGGAGTGCACGACAGAGCACAGTGGAGGATGAGTCAAGGGAGGGCACAGCGCGCACACAGCGAGGCGCACCAGGCCGTGCACGTAGGAGGTGAAGGGACACAAGGGACTAATGGCCATGTGTGATGCAACACAGTCCATGTAGACTCAGTGTCTGTTGTTACTCTTTGCACTGTGACACAAACAAGTGCATGCAGGGACTTTAACGTCACAACGTGAGATCACTCAATGCCTGATGACACAGAAATAAACATCCCTGTCAGTCACCAATCAGTGTCATTGTGTCATCATTACTCACTTAGAAGTAGTTTTGGGTGATCTCATCACGTCTCATACGTCCGGCAGCTGCACCAGCACCTCCTGCGGGAGCGCGATGTGGTGCTGCTCCATCCTCATCTGATGATTCAGAGTCTGTCAGGTCCACTGGGGTTCCTTTCTTGGTAGCGATGTTGTGTAGCATTGCACAGGCAACCACTATTTTGCAACACGTCTCAGGGCTGTACTGTAGCGCTCCACCACTCTTATGGAGGCATCGAAAACGGCTCTTTAGGATTCCAAATGTCCTCTCAATGGCACAGCGTGTAGCTCTGTGTGCGCTGTTGTACCCCCTCTCACCTGCAGTTGATGGATTCAGGTACGGTGTGAGGATGTAGTCTCGTACAGCATACGCACTGTCACCTGCGGGGCATAAGCAGATTAATGTTCAATAGTGTCCTGCCACTGCATCACTCTACTGCCTCTGTGTGTGTTTAACAGGCATTTACCTAGCAGATAGCCCTCTCCAAAATCACCATTTGTGAGTCTGCGATGTAATGCACAGTGGCGAAACATGAATGAGTCGTGTGTGCTTCCAGGGTATTTGGCCACAATATCAGTGATTAAGTGTTGGGCATTGCACACCACCTGGATGTTCAGGGAATGATATGACTTTCTGTTGCGAAATACATACTCATTATGTGAGGGGGGTGAAATAGCGATATGTGTCCCATCTATGCAGCCAATGACATGGGGGAATTGTGCAATTTGGTAGAAATCTTGCTTGGTCTGATCCAGTGCCTGTGCTGTGCTAGGAAATTGTATGTGGTGATGCAGCCTCTGTACCATTGCATCCAGGAAAGCGTGGAAGAAGCGCGAAAGTGCACTTTGGGAGACACCTCCTGCTGTGGCAATGACCCCCTGGAAACTACCTGATGCCAGGAGGTGCAGTGAGCACAGCACCTGTACATGGGTGGGAATGGAGTGTGCCCTGCGTGTGGGGTGGTCAAGTATGGGTGTCAGTTCAGCAATTAAATCCAGGATGCTGTCTGGGTGCAGCCTGTAGTTGACATGGATCTCCTCATCGGTCACTTGGAAGAGGGTGATGCGTGCTCTGTAGATCCTTTCCTGGCGTCTCCGTCTCTGTGTGGCATCCCTGATTCGCAGCCTCCTGGCTATCACGTACAGCCCAGCCATGGTGGAAAGGCCCTGTGGCATTGTGGGCCTGTTTAAATAGGTTGCAGTAGGTTACCACCTGCTCAGTGTTGATGGTAATTGGGAAGTGCAAAATTGCGAATTTTGCATAATCGCTATTTGCGAGTTTTCTGAACATGTCATTTTGCGCTATCGCTATTTGCGAGTTCGGTAACAGCGATTTTCGCTAATACTGGTGCGCAGACTGCGATTACGCTGATTTATTCGCAGACTCCACTTTCCGCAAAATAGCTAATCGCTAAATTAGCGATTCGCACAGCTCTTCTGCGTATACCTTTCCTACATGGCTCACGTATGTTTTGCGATCGCAAACACCCAGATTCCTGCGAATCGCACTGTTTGCGATCGCAAAACTGTTTCCTACATATGGCCCCAAGTCCTTCCATTATTAAGGCCAACAAGGTGGAAGTGAAAAATACATGGCTACCGGAACAGCCCAAGGGGTTTTACAAATGCACCATGTGCAATGTGTGCCAATTTGCGGAAAACAAACTTAAGAGCTTCAGTTATAACAATGGGCAGACACATACACTTTATCAGTTCATAAACTGTAATACTAAGTTCACAGTGTACTGTATCATTTGCCAATGTAAACTGATTTATGTGGGGAGTACCATCAGGCCACTGAAGGAGCGGATTCAGGAACATATCAGAGCTATCCGCAACAATAACAGGGAATATCCACTAGCAGCACATTATAACACCGTACACAAGGATTCTGAAGTTCTAGGAATTAGATTCCATGGGATTGCGATACTTAAAAATGACCCCAGAGTTGGTGATAAAACTTTGGCCTTGAGGAAACTGGAAGCCAAATGGTTGATAAAGCTACGATCGGTTGACTTGGGTTTAAATACAGATAGAGAACTTCATGTATTTTTAAAAGATTAAAGGATGACATGGGAGAGGATTCTCCTTGTACTGGGTGACATCTGTTCCAATTGTTAGATGATTGGTTTCATTGTGTTTCCATACTCAAGTCATGTTATCCATTATCTACTGTCTGATAGGTCCTCTTCAATAATGACGTCTGTCAGATTATAAGTGTTTTACACTTGACGGTACACACATATTGTGATTTGTTGTCAAATTGCTCAAAAGATACACTCATATTTGACTGTATGCGCAAACTGTGTCAATTTTTGTCAATTGTTTATATGGTCACCTCTGGTGATAACTTATGACTTGGAAGTGTGATCTCATTGTACCGTTCATAGAAACTGATTGTGTTATATTTTCTTGGAGTTGTTTAATGAACTCACGTAACAAGATCATGAATGATATGTAAAATGTAGATGTAATCTAATATTCTAACACTTTCATGATGAGCACCAAAACTAACCACCATTACATTTGATATAGGCATCTGTACTTTTGTTTTTTCTTCCTTTTGTCCTTCACTCTATAAACACTCCGGTATTTTATCGAGTATTGGTGATTCATGCCATTGGTTCACATGCAACATATGCGTTTGAGCCGATATTAATTCGAATAAGTTGATCCCCATAATATGTCTTTTTTATTCTGACGGCTCCTACATTTGATTATGATTAACCATTTAATACGTGGTTTACCGGTGTGGGATGTGGCCATGTTTTATTGGCTCGATTTATTTTATTTTCCATTTAACAAGAATAGGTCATAAATTAATCTTTCGTGTGGATTTATTTGCGAGATTGACCCTAATTCAATAATATTACACAATTTACATTATTCACGTATCGTTACGCACATATATTAAATTGTGCTTTGCTATTTCTTCTTGCAGTGTGTTTTTAACATATAACACATTGGTAGTACCTATCACTCCAATATGGCGGCGATGGTTTTATGCAGTCCTTTTTCTTTTTTGAACTTGGCTTTGTGAAACGTAATTACACGTGACTCCATGGTACATCACGTGATACCGGCAATTTATCCTTTTAAACGGATGTACTTTTCGGCGTTCGCCGAGTAGTTGAACGGTGCGGAAGGTGGTCAGATCTCTCGACCGGCGGTAACAAGTAAGAATTATTGACCAATGTGTCAAAACCTAATGATAATGTTTTTCCGTTAACCCAATACGTTACGGGATGACTTTGTTTCTGATCTATTGTGTTTGATCCTAGGCAGTGAGTGCACTCTTATCAAGGAGTCAGCACGTCACTTATATCAAGCAGCACATTGGAGATACTAACTGTTGACTTTTTATTCACTATTCAACTTGGAGATAAGACAGCGCACATATTTCTATTGGGTATGTTTATAATTCTCTATGCGGGATGACTTTGTTCTCGTTCGAGTTGTTTATTCTAGGTTGGGAGTACACTCTTATCTAGGTATTAGCACATTGCGCATATGTTCATTACATTGGAGAAATACATAGTTGAGTTTGTACGTACTTTTTACTAGTAGACAGTTAATTTTATACAGTTTTCTGGGTGCATTTGGTTATATGATTATTCAGAATGGGTCAATTATACCGCCATTTCCACTGGTACTATTGGTCTACAAATTAAATCCATCTTCTTTTGATCTTATACGAAGCTTTGCACACGTAGCAAATTACTACGTTTGGTGGTTATTCATGGAGGATATATTGCCACAATATATCAGCAATGCTTATGTTCGTCGCGCACAGTTAGGTGTACTTATGTTGTGACATCACTGTGCTCATGTATAATCGAGCCATAACATATGATCTTTTACTGAGAATGTTTAGCTTTTATCTATTGCTTTGTCCATCTTTCAGATGGTGTGACCATACATATGATGGTTTTACATGGGAATTCGTGTTTATGAACCACATGACTGGATATATTATCAACTACCGCATTGAATTTATTGGTGGGTTGATATATCAATCTTTCTAATTTTTGTTTTGTGAACTTCCGATTGTTTAAGACACACGTCTATCATTCTTAATTTTCGTCTTTTCATTATTGACCTACTAGAACTATAGGCTTTGGGTGTCTCTAGTGGGGTACTCACGCTTTGCGACTTAAGTTTCTTCATCCTCTGCTGGATTTTAACATCAAACAATTGATTTTTGAAGTTTGGTTATTTTCTTACCCACGTCTCCTTTCTCGGACTATCACCTATTTGGGTGAACACTTAGTTATGATTTCTTGTATAGTGATTTGTTTAACCTATTTTAAGATTTTGTACAAGAAATGGATGCATTTAGTCTTTGTATTTACTTTTTCCAGCCTTGAAAAAGTCTTTTGTAAGACGAAACACGTGTCGGCTGGTCCGTGTATTTGGAACTTACTATCCTGCATCAATAAAGAAATGATGAAAAACAGCGATTATTCCAAGGGTCCTGGATTTATCATGTGACAGCTTAATCATTTGAAGGAATTAACTCTATCTTTCTTGACAACAGGACAGGCATATATGATCTGAATAAGAACTGACAACTTGTATCAGTTGGGTACTTTACCCATATATTGTGTGGGAGTGCTACTTTAGTCTTCTAAAATTGCAATAATTAGTATTCTTATTGGGGCAGAACAATACAATCAGTTTCAAAACCTGTTTGCTAGTGTCACAAGAAAGAAGGGTAGACACTGTCAGATTCAGTAACAAGTTAGATTGATGACCAGAGTTTAGCATTGGTAGGCATAGTCAGTCATCTGTTTTTCCTTTCATTATAGAAGCTTGAAGGTGTGAGGTGGGATCAGTAGCATATGATGTCAAAGTGTGTGCAGCTAGAGGTTGGGCACGGTTTCCCCATGCTAGGTCAATCACTCCTGGATTACTGCCAGGGCTTGCGTACAGACAGTTGCATTTTAAGTGGGTGCTTCTTTAAAGTTGGATGAGCTTGGGTCGAACCAGTTATATTTCAGTTCAGCATCTCTGTAGGTTGGATGATCTGGGACAAGGTTATTCCCCAGGCAGATGAGTGCCTCAGAAAAGAGTGTGCAGTGTCAGGCCAGAATGTTACAGCCTGTGCACTCTGAGGATAGGGGAAAAGGTGTGGGTGTTTTACAGTGACTCATGAAGAAGAGTTGTTGTGCCTGTGTAGACCACTTCTCTGTATATGGAACAGCTGTGCGCTCTTATATGCAAAAGTATTCCTTTCCGGATCTGTCACAAATTTACCTAGAGGTACTACATTGTTTTTCAAAGTGTTCAATAGCAGCGTTATCTTTGTCTGGACTCATGAGAGTGCTGGTGAAAATGAATTTGCTTATGTAGCACATGGCTTGTTTATCCAATCAATTACCCCCTCCCCCCTCGAACATTTTATACACATGATTAAGCATACCAGATTTCTGGAGGCACAAACGAATATTTGATTAATTTTGTAGTCTTTCCTCGCGTGCTGTTGTTGCTTGATTGTATTAGAAGTGTGGATGTTCTGGTAGGTTAGACACCTCTTATTTTTTCACAGCATTGTCAGGTTAGACAACTCTTTTTTGCACAGCATTGTTCCCTTTTCCATTGTATGTGTGTCTCATCTGCTTCTTTCCATAAATCGTTTGACACTTGCTGGTTGTCAATTAAGGGGGGGGGGTGTCTGGAAAGACCTTTTCGAATTGCTTATCTTGCTGTAGAATAGGTGGTAATTTCCTAGCAATCATGTGTAGGGTCTCAAACTGTGGGTTGTACGTGATAAGTGGGACTATCTTAGGCCTCTCTTACTTCATAGTCTGAGAGGCTGCTCCAGGTGATCCTGGTTTCTCTGTGCATTTGGTTATCCACAATTCTGTAGTTTTACCCGTGGTTTATAAAGTCAGGTCTTCGATTATGTTTTCGTCCCTCTCTGATGTGACTTCAGCATATCCGGTTGCGTCATAAATCCTGGCTGAATAATGTGGCATGCTGCAGGTTCAAGCAGAGTGCTCTTCAGAGAGCTGTCTGTTGGTTTCTGGTATACTGTGTTTGCTAGCCACTTGTCTTTTATGGTGATGGTTGTTTCTAAGAAATGTCAAATCTTCTGCAGAACTGTATGGGCTCCTGTTATCCAAAAGTCCACATCAGAAGATGATCAATTTTTCTGAGGCATCTTAAAGTTTTGCAGTCGCAGATGTCATGGAAGTCACTGTCCAGATGTGCCACAAATAGGTTTGGAAACCGAGGGTCCATCCATGTACACACAGCAGTACGAGTCAGACTGCATTATGTCACTTCTGAATGAGAAACAGTTGTGGGTCAGGTTGAATCCTGCACTGCCTCTGGCAGTCTTTCAATACAAATCGCTTCATGTTGTTTAATACCCAGCCACATATGTTCTAAGCTAGCATACCTTATAGATGGATGATCGAGGGCCCTGCGTACCTTTGGAAGCATGACCTACTAACAACTGGGTTCTTTGATATAAGGCTCCTGATCTTTTTCCCTGTCAATATGCATATATAATAGTAGAGGGAAGCTCTGACTGTGCACAGGGAATTACAGAGACAAGCTCAAGCTGTGCACCAATGGGGAAAGATTGAGCCAAGTGTTGCCTGCTCATCAGTAGAGAAGTTTTATATCTAGCACTGACAGTGCACACATGGCAAGACAAACTGAGGCTTTCTCTGACAGCACAGATGGAGAATGATTGACAAGTGCTGTAACTGCGCTACAGATAGGCAAACTGACGTAGCACACACATAGAAACCATTATGAAACAAACTCTGAAGGGACACAGATAAAGAATCACTGGAGGAAGTTCTGAATCTACACAAAGAATTGCAACGACAACCTATGAGTCTACATATACAGATACCCTCTATGGTAGACTCTGTGCACAAACTCAAGAAGATTGACTGAGCTCTGACGGTGCAAATAGATAGTCGCAGCGACATGCTTAGGGGCGCAGCCGGATCAGAACGACAAATGTACTATTTTGTTGTATGACCACTCTGAATTTTAGATAAGTTATCAAAAAGCCCCCAGGGATGTAAAGTTATCTTACGCCATCCCTTGGAGAAAGTTGCTGCACGCCTGCATGCCTCTGTGCTACAGATGTTCACTTACGACATTATGATGGCCTTGCTTAGTTTGTGAAATGTATGACGTGTATACTCAATTCTTTATGTATGTCATAATTATTTTCTTCCTTTTCTTCAGTGGAGAGTTTGTACACTGCTTTGCGGAATATCGACAGGAGTGAAATTGTTAACATGCTGGAAGGATCAAGGCGCCAGAGTCGTTGTCTGAAAGGTGACCGCCGATACAATGAACGGGACTATTCTCTTTCTCCATCACAGATGAATGGTATGTTTCTTTTATGTCAGAGCAATCAGAAGAGTTGCATGAGCTCAGTCATGTGGAAAAACTGGGGAAAGGGACTGTATCACTTTCAGCTAACATATCATCCCAACATAGTCCACTCTGACCTCCAGCCTGTGCCTTACCTCCAAGCTCTGCTTGAGCCCCTGCCTCTGCCTTAACGCTAACGTTTGTCTGACCTTAAGTGTCAGCCTGGGGTCAGCTTTAACCATTAGCTTTAATGCTTTGCCTGACCTCCATTGTCAGGGCACGCCTACTGGATCTTTTACCTACATCCAACCTCTGCTTGACCTACCACTGCTTGCCCTCCAATGTCTGCAAGACCCACATCTGCTTGACCCTCAGCTTCTACCTAACTTTAAACCTCTTCCTGACCACCACCCTCAAAGTACTCTCACCTGTCCCTGACCTCCAGTCTCAGCCTGCACTTTAATCTCTACTTGACCCCCCAACTGAATGTACTCTACCCTTCAGCCTATACCAGACCATCAACTACTTTTCTGATCCTTCAGTCTCTGCCAGGCCTTAACCTCACTTCTGAATGTTGTCACTGACTAGCAACATATGCTCTATCCTTCATCCTCAAAGTCACCTAATCTCGACTTTCTGCCTGAACTTCAACATCTTCCTGAACTTCAACCGCTGGACATCTCCGAATTAAGCCCAATTTCTGCCATGAGTCACAAGGGAGTCTGAGCTTTGCTTGACCTTCAACCTTTACACAACCACAGAATTCCAAACTATTTCACCACTCTCATCATCTCAAATCCTTACACATAACGTCTGATCATAAAGGTACTCGTACAGCTATTATAATCTAGAAGCCTTGCCCCCCTTTCAATCTTTCCTCCTGCTCAAGAGTAAGTTGACTTGTGCCGTGATATTGAGCTTCTGTGTCATTTTCATCTCCAGCCTGAAGGGCACTCTTTCTACTTGGAGGTGCTCTGATCTCTGACGTCCTCCAGTTTCTGTGGCACAGTTATGTCTAGCCTTGAAGCCCGCTAACATTTTATGTAACCACTGAAATCCAGATGACCTCAAGGACCCTCTGTCTTTTGTGATGCTCTCCAGGCCCAAGGGTACTCTTACCGCTGCGATGATGACCATCCACAAAGTCACTGTCACCTTGAACCCGAATAGCACTTGACCCTCAAACATAACTATAGTCTCCAAGTAAAGCCACTTCACAAACACTGTCACAACCTGTAAACGCAATGGCGCGTTGATCCGTGCCATGATCTAATACCTTTACCTGAAATGTATCATCTGCCACAGCTTCCGGGGCAGTTTCACCTCTCTTGTCACACCCAGTCCGAAAAACAATCTGACATCTTCCATGCCCTCTAACATCAGTCTGACCTCCAATTTCATGGACGCCAATGACTTTGGCATTACCTTAAGTGTCAAGAGCAATTTGACCTCTGCCATGCCTCTAATCTGAAGAATATTTTGACCAATGGCAAAAACCTCCAACATATGCCACAACCTCTGAACCTTGAACTCTGGTGTGACCTCCTATGTCTATACTAACAGCACTTTGACTACTCCCTTCACTTCAATCCTCAAAGCAGTCTGATTCTGGCAGATTCCCAAATGTGAAGGAAGTATGACTTCTCATATTGTATGCAACTCGGAGGCGTCCGCTTCTTGACTATGTTGAAGGACTACACACAACAATTCGGCTGTGCGCATGTGCAGATGATAAACACATCTATCTCCATGAGTGTTTAAACAATTGATAAAAGCCAGGATGTATGTGCAGATAGTGCAGTCCACACTTAGGCTCTCATTACGAAGATATGTAATTTCACCCAGAACATTAACTCTGGATCAAATAACATACTTTGCATTTATGGCAGTTTTCGGATCATCATTATTGGACCTGAAATCTCCTGACCTGATAATTCCGGCCCGATGACAAAGGGCCTCTCAGAGATGCTGCAGGGGCTGGACCTGCTGCAAGCAACACAACTTTGCAACCCCTCTACCCTCCCCCAACACAATTACTGCAGCAGTCCAGGGAGAGCAGCTAATGCTTACACGAGGACAGGAACAAGCCTTCCCTCCACTCCATTCAACACCCACACCAGCCCCACCAGGCCCACTGACATTTTCTACCTGCTCAGGGCAGGCAGAAAATGTCAGTGTTTTTCACCTAGAGTTTTTTCAGGAAAAGCCCGGTAAATCTGGGTGCGAGTAGTTATTCTCCATTTTGGAGGGGAAAAACCTCGTAATGGCCGTGCTTTGCAATGGAGATACCAGCGAGTAAACTAAATTCTGACTCTCCTATATCTTATATCTCTGCTGCAAAGTCCGGCCAACCGAGGGCCTTGGTGTTTCTTCACAGTACATCCATCATTTCACGAGTGAGTCTGCCGAAAGTATGTATGCATTATGCTTTGCGCCTGTAAATATGTTAAGAGCTGTATAGAACTTTACATGTCTGCATATGCAGACTACTCTTGTACCCACAAGTGGTGCCTGTACATACACCACTACATGTGCTTGCATGTGCTGACAGAATATACCTCATGCTAAGTATGCATGTGCACAGAGGCTATTGTTCATGTCGTTTGTGCACATCTGCAGACAAGAATGAATTATTTTAGAGTACTTTTACAATGGCCTGTAGCAAAGTGATTCACAAAGTATAAAACGTATGTCAGATATATGGGTTACTGCCAGGATGTGCTACAAGGCATGTTTATGCATGTGACGTAAGGATGCTGTGTATGCATGTGCAGGGAGGGTATACCTCACGTCATGTGTGTCCAAGTGCAGACACAATTTATTTACTTCAAAGTACTTAAATAATGTTTTACCCAAAAAATGATGTACAAAGGACAAAACGTACTTCTATGGTATGCATGTACTGCCATGATATGCCTCATATCGTGTGTATGCATGTTCACGCAGGATATGCACAATGTCGCGTGTGCATGTGCGGACTGAATATACGCCATGTCTGTTGTTGCAGACTTAACATATATCATGTCACTTATAAATAAGCAGACAGGACTTATGTTGTGTGTGCATTTGCAGACTGCATATACCTTGCTAACTGTGCGTTCAGGTGCAGACTGATACCGCTTACCTTACGTGTGCATGCGCAGATAGATATAGCTCACAATGCTCTCAACCCCTAGAATGTCTCCAGATCTCTGCAATGATAGTTATTTGTGATACATACTTTTGTCTGAGCCTCTAAATAGTCCTAGTAGATGGGTGCAAAAGAGTAAAATCCTACAAGTTCCCAATCATGAGATGTTCAGACTCCTGGAGCACCTTAATGAGAAATAGTTCTTTCCAAACATAAGTATAATCAGTTGTGTATCTAATGGCAAAGGTTTATATTGTTAGTATTCCAATACATTTTGAAAGCTAGGCCCAGAAATATTTGTGTGGAGGTAGGATATTTATTTTTATCCAGAGAAGTTTTCTTCCCCTTTATGCACCACAAAGACTCTTTCTAATGTATATTGCTCCTGTAGTGGCCAAATGTCCACGAACGATCTACACATTTTCTGTGCATCTTTTGATTTCTGGATAGTCACGCTCTCATGGAGTGTTACATTTCTTGGGACGCGCTTTTCCAACATGTGAGGGGACGTGGGTAACTCAACTGTGGGTTTAAATGGCCATAACTAGAAATCACAAATGCTCCCCCTTAGTGAAGAATACCATCCCTTTTAATTCAGAGGTCCAAACCAATAAGATGGACCAATATACCAATACACAATATATAAGATACTAACATATAATACATACTATATAATATACTAATACTCTAATACATGCATACCAGTTAGTGAGCACTGAAAGTAGATCAAACCCCTTCCAGATGGCTGCAGCCTCTTTTGATTGGGTACTAATACTAATATCATAATATGCTAATACACTATATACTATACTAATACACTAATACATAATATACTAATATATAATATATAGTACACTAATATACTGATACACGTGTACCAGGCTGTGAGCATTGAAAGTAGATCAAACCGCTTCCAGATGGCTGCAGCCTCTTTTGATTGGGTACTAAGACTAATATAATAATATACTAATACACTATATACTATACTAATACGTAATATACTAATATATAAGATATAATACACTGATACACGTGTACCAGGCTGTGAGCATTGAGAGTAGATCAAACCACTTCCAGATGGCTGCAGCCTCTTTTATCCAAGGGAGGTCGTTACAAGGTTGATTGGTTACTAATATAGAGTTACTTCCATCCACCGTCAGGTTCCAATGTGGTTCCGAAGAACAGTGGCCCATACAGGGACATTTGACGAATTAGAACCTACATCGTTGTTCGAAACTTGTTCCACAGTTACCCCCAAAGTTTCTATGCTAGAACCTGGTTTCTTTAACAGTGATGGGGTGCTTTTTCACTCTGGAGTTGCCTTGTGGGGGAAAAACTCACAGAGCGCATCTTTCCAGACAAAGCTTTCTAAGGCAGCTCTCATTCATGCCCTCTCTTCTACTATCTCCCCTATCTGAAGAGGGAAGGAATTATAACAGGTCTTTCCCAACAAGTGCCAAAAGTCGAGCCTGTCTACCTGATGTAAATAGGGCAGACAGGAAAATAGAATACACTGCATTAATAGCAAGCACAACAGTTTCATCTTTAATGGGCCTCCATGGGTGAGGGCCAGTGTTTCGCATAATCGTTTGCACTTTCTCTTTTCCTAGGTAGCAATGTGAATTTCCTTGGACTAAGCTGCCTGAAAAATATGATAATGCTTATTTCTTATAGTACCCTTAATTGGTAAAAGTTATGAAAAATTCAGACTCCACCTATAGAAATGCATATTTTTTATGAACATGACTAGAGGCCTGAATTAGAGTTTGACCGATAGGTTACTCATCGTCACAAATGTGACGGATGACCTGGCTGCCATGTCCCAAGTGCCTTGGCACTTTAAATTCGGCGGACGGGATATCCGTCAAACTCTAAACCAGGCCCTAAGTTTCAAGAGCCACCATCAGGGCAGAAGATGAATTGTGTTCAAGAGACACATATTGTCTTTAGCCAAATTGGCTGTATTTTGGCTGACACGGAAGTCAGATTCTGCAACATTTTCCATGGAGGAGAAAACGTGCTTTATTTACCACCCCACAAATGATACATTTGTAGCCAGGATACTTGCTCTGTTAGGGTTAATGGGAAATCAGGTAACAGTATAGCGGAGAGGATGCAGTTTTAAACACAGTTGTTTGTTTGGCAGGCTAAGGAGACAACAGGCTAAACTCCCACAGTAAAAATAAACAGAGTCAAGGGACCACATATGGGGCTCACTGGAAGGGGCAACTTAAGACAGGTCTCTGCCACTGTTTTGAGTTTACTGATGTCTTAAATAGTTGAAGAGCTGGAACAGTGCTATTTTGGAACCTTAAACTGATAAATGTTTGCTTGCTATAAGAACTTTCTAGGCATGTGCTGCATTTGGTAGGAAATGTAGTAGCATTTGTGACAGTGCTAAAGTAAGCAAGAGAATATATAACTCATTACCACCTCCAGAAATCAGCTTTCATAATACGGTAGTACAAGGTGTTTGCAGCAAACATTGCCTTACATGATACGGCTCAAGATATACAATAAAAGAAAACAAAATCATGAAACATGCACAGAAGGGGAATTCATCACACATATGTTGTCGGGTTTTCATTGCACAGATGAGTCCAGAGAGAGATTTCTGCCTATCACGGGACTGTAAATCTGCTTTAGACTTATCTGCAATAAAGTGATTAGGACATGTAGAAGTTATTAAAAGGGACTCTGTTGGCTCAGAGAGGCAGTGAAGAGCCAGGTGATGATAGGGTGTGAGAGCAGAGGTCCATTTGTAAGGCTTGTGATAACTGCTGGGTCTGGATATTTCCTCCTGTCAGGATGAATTTGCAGAGTGAAAAAGGACAACATATCTCATGCATGCTAATCTAAATTCAATTCAATTAGAAATAGTTTTGCCCAAAATTGTATATTAAAAGTGGAGAAGAGATTGTTTTTGCCAGCAGTCTTTTGAATGCACTATTAGTGTTAGGCCCGAGAGACTCAAACATTGGGTGAGGATCGTACTTTGAAGTGTTTACATTCTTTTTTACACCGGACTAGGTGCACTTCACCAGAGGACACCAGGAATCATCAGATTTGAGGAGGCAGGCAGGGAGTGACTTAGGGAATTCCAGTTTGTGTGAAGGGATGGAATGAAGGATTTGTTCACTTGCAGTGAGTTTTCATTTGTGCCCCATGTTCAGCACTGAGTGACTACAGATCAGCAATGCAACATGGTGCGTCTCACCATCTTCTCATGCAGCCATAGTGTAATTTTTAAGCATGGAATATAATTGATCAAAGTTAATGTTGTGCACCGCCTTAAAGCACCTACTGAACTAGGGCTATGTTTGAGATACTGGGACATACAGTTTTGTAACTAAAGCTTATTGATTGTGGAGCTGTTCGAAGGATCTGAACAACTTAAGGGATCGGTATTCAATATTGCATTGTTAATCGTTTGCCAGACCCCATTTGTGAGTGCACATAGCAGATGGGGTGAATGGGCCACAGCAGTGTGTTTGGGGTCTTTTGCTTCTGGTATCCCGGGATCCTTTCTACCATAGCTCTGCAAACTGACCCAAGTACATCAGTTCCATACTTGACTATCAGGGTTGTGAGGGCGAATACTTGAAGGCTTCTGAAGAAGGTAGTGTGGAGGACAAGAACTCAGAACGCAACAGTAATCCAGCAGACACAATAATATGCTCTCTACCCTGGTGCTTTTCTCGTAAAAAGAGAAGTACTTTAAAAATACATCAAAACGTAATACTACACAAAGTAATGAGGATCAGTTACCAGGTTCATCCAGCGTTATTGGTTGCAACCAGTCATAAAGCCTCAGTACAAACCAGGAATTCTAAACCAGGAGTGCTAATTCCCACACTATTACAGAGATACAGTACTATGAGTGTGGCTTCCAGACTCCTAAGAGGACGTGCTACTGTAGGGACACTCAGGCAAGATTTGCCTCCAGGTACGAGTACACTTTTTCATTAGGTGGGTGATTGTTCAGGGCAGGGGACCTGCAGGTTCAAATTGTATCTTCCTGAAGAGTTTATGTTGGCACACTTGCCAGATTTCAGTCTGCAATTCTAGGACAAAACACAGTCTCTTAGTCTTTAAACATGTCCTCCTCTTACCTGTTTGTGCAGAGCGCTGTTTGAAGTTGGTGTGGTCAGCAGAGACCTTACCGGTCCCACAGCAGAGAACACCAGCAGTGGCAGCAGGATCGGAGAGGCACTCCTGCTTCTCGATTCAAGTCGGACTTGCAGTACAGCAGGCTGGGAGTTAGCAGTGTTCTTCCACTGGGCAGTTGGAACACCCGGGCCGTCGTGGTAGTCCTTAACTGCAGCAGCGATGTGTGGATGCACAGCTCATTGGCAGTAGCAAATAGGCCCCTCAGGTCACAGAGGAAATGCTGGACGGCATGCTGGTACTTGAAGTTGATGTTGCTTCTCGTAGTTTGCCAAATGAACAACTTACAGAGGCCGGGTGACCCCTCAGAAGGAATACTCCCAAATGCAAGTCGGCTTCTCCTGGGCATTCCATGAAACAAGGAAGACAAAAATACTTCTCCTTCTGGACATTTTCTCCTTCAGCAAAGCCAGGCACCCTCTTCCCCTCCCTGAGCTGTCAGGCAGGCATGCTTCTAAGGTGTAGGTAGAACCACAGCTTCTCCAGCAAGTTGTGTAGACTTTATGTGATGTCCCCCCACCTCTAGGAGACTGGCTGTCCTGCAGGCACCAGCCCTTGTCACAAAGCTTCTCTTGGAGTTCTCAGTGGAGTGTTCCCTTCCTTGATCCAGAAGAACTATGAGGGTCATTATGATGACGACAGACTTCAGTCTGTTCTCCATCGTATCGTATTGGGACCGCCCGCCTACAAGGCGGCGGTCCCACAGGGCAAATTAGGATGCGACCGTCACTGTGGCGGTCGCATGCCCATGTTTTGTATTGCGGCGGGTGCTAGGTTCTGCAGCACCCGCCGCAAGACAAAACAGACACCCCACACATATCCCTGCACTACGTGGCAGGCACCATGCGGTGCCTGCCACATGGTACAGAGATATATAGGAGGGCACCGTTTCCACCAGCCAATTCACAGCGCTTTGACTGCCGCAGAACGACCGGCGCAAAGGTATATTGTAATCCCCACAATGGTGGCTTACAGTCACCGCCAGTATTCTGGGGATGGAAGGCGGTCCGCCAGGTGGTCAGAATGCTTCCAACCATCGGGACCGCGTCGGTCGGTCTTTCCAACCGCCAACACACCGCCCTCCATCGTAATGTGGCGGACGGTGATTCAGTCACCGATGGCGGGGAGACCGTCACTGACAGCCTGTCGGTGGCAGTCTCCCCATCGTAATCAGGCCCTAAGAGTTGAAAAAAAGTGGGGTGGTTTGGATCCTAGATTTATACTCATTTTCCAGAGAAGGGATGTGAATCCACTGTCTAGGGTTCTGGAATTGGCTTGAGATGGTTTTCTTTCAAATGTCATTTTCTGTGCAGACACAGCCATTGTGCAAGGTGGTGGATGTTACAGCAGATGATGATGCTGCTTCCAAGCAGAATTATCCAAAATATGGGTACAATGACATGTGAAATCACTGCACTTGGCTGTCACCAGCCTTTCTGAAGTAGCAGTCGGATAGACTTTCTCATCTTTAACTGAAGAATCTGCTTCTTCACCCCCTCTACCTTACAGTGCTCCAAATGGCTCTGCTCAGGAAGGACTAATCAGAAACCCCTTGCTAAATTTCTTAATGTAACCCTTTCTCCATCCACCTTCACTTGTGTGTGTCTCCACCCTCTGGAATGCAGACAATACACTTCCACTGTCTAGGGAAGCTGTATCCATTTTTCATCTTGTACCATGCTAAACCAGGGGCAAACCAAAATGGGCCCCACTGGTCCCAGCAATCATGCATACACCACTCACAAAGTCTTTCTACCATACATGTGCCACACTCAGGACACACAGTACAAGGGTCTAGGTATTACATTTCAGCTGAACTTTACATGAGTGGTACCGGTAGGCCGCACTCCCCCTGAAGCAGAAAAAGGTATGTTCAGGTCTACGAATCTCTAAAAGTCAGTATGCTGCTACCACCATTGTATAAATATGAAAACAATGGTCTCTTCCATAGTGGTTCAACTGCCCCAGGATCTTGGTGGTTACTGGGCAGCTCCTACTGTGAACATAGTAACAACTGTTTTATGTCAATAATAGAGCACATTGACCATGTTGTTACAGAGGCTACTTTGGATGAACCCAATGGGAAAGGCGCAGTAGATTACTACTGTGCCATCTGAGGTACAAGCTCTGGCAAGAGTGGGCCATATTAGGGCAAGTTTGTCAAGTGGCTGGCACTTAATATTTCCTTGAGTAGAGCGGGTCAAGTAGGGATAGCTTTTTGCCCCCAAAAAAGCTTGCCTGGTGCAAGGATTCATAGAAAACAGATACTGCATAGCAGAGTGGCAGTGCAGGGAACTATTGGAGGACCCTTGTAGAACTTTGATTGGGCAAAGTTAGCTGGCAAAATAGGAATGGCGGTAGGGAGAGACTTATCAAAAAGAATACAGCAGAGTGTGACAGTTGTCATATGAATTATTTAGCTCATACACAGGGTAGGCAGCAGCAGAAGACAAGGCCATTATTTGAGATTATTAAGGGGCAAGACTCAGGCAAAACAATATCATTTGTACCAAATGACAAATGGATAGCACTGTACATCACTGTATGTGCATATTTTGGTAGCATGCAAAGAGAATGTTTGACTTTGCATGTGCATGTTACTTATTGTGCTTAGCCAGCCTATAGATTGTTTAACATGTTTGCATGTATGCATCCTAAAGTATGCACAAGTGCAAATACTATATATATTGTTTAATTATGTGCATAAAGGATTGCATTATTGCGTTACATGTTTGTATGCATACACAATCAAAACAGATATTTTAAAAGGTGCATGTGCAAACCAGTTATTGATTGCATTGCACATTTACAGAGTACATAGCATTTTACAGGGATGCTGCCAGTATTTCCTTGAATGTCTGTAAGTGTGTAGGTGTGTTATTGTGAGTGGGTGCATGTGTGTACACGGTAAGCATCAATATGCTTCACTGTGTATACACCCTGTACATTAATGTCTTTCTGTGTATGTACAAACCATGTACATCAGTGTGTATGTCGGTGTCTATTAAAGTGTATTGTATGTCATTGTTTATCTGTGTGCAGTACTTGGATGTGCATGTATGTGTGTGTGCATAGATTAGGTACATCAGTAGGTGTGTGTGTATACATTATGTCTATTTGTATCCCTGTGCCTAGATAGAGAATAAACATTGAGGGTACACAGGGTGTACATTAGTGTGTTTGTGTATATTTGTGTCTGTGTATAAACTAACAATACACAGTGATTTGTTTTAAGTTTGGCAGATCCAGACAGCTGCCAAGATGTGGCTGACGTGGTGTCTGTGTCACTGACATGACACTGTTAGTACAGAGGGTGGTATATCTGCCACGTTTTGGCACAACACCAAATAAATAAGGCCTTATGTATGCCTGTGAATCACAATGTAGTGTCTGTCTTTGTGTATTGTGTGTGTATAGTACATATATGTGTGTATACACAGTGTACATCATTCAGTGTATATGTGTGAATACAGTGGGCATCAGTGTGTGAGTCTTCTGAAACAAAGTCCAGACCGTCAATTTACACTGTGCCTCCAGTTATGCTCAAAACAAGGCCATACTCTTAACATGAACGAAACACTTTTTTGGACTAATTAACATGTGACCAAGCCCCTTCTTCCACGTTCACCTACCCCAGTTGTCCAACTTCACTTGCTCTGGTCTCCCACACTCACCTGTTCTACAAACTCACCATCATCTACTTGCTCTCCCACCTTCACTGACTGTTCACCACTTTCACCTACTCTGCTCCTCCACTTTTACTTTAGCTTAATTTATTAACTCCTTTGTTTTACCGCCTCCACTAACACCTTTGTCAAATCCACTCTCCCACCTTCACTTTCTCCTCGCTCCTACCTTTTCCTAGCCCGCCCTTTCATCTTTTCCTACTTAGCTCTTTCATCTTCATTTTCTGCTGTACTACCTTTTACTATTTCCCACTACCTAATGTATTTACTGCTCTCTTCCTACTTTACCTGCTTTCTCTTCTCTTATCTTTGCCTGTTCTGTCATCCACATTCATCATTTTTGCTCTCTATATTCGCTTATTCAGCTTCCTCACCCTCAGCTCTATTGTTTTCAATATCTTCTTTCTTTCACGCTATCCTGCCCCATCTACTCTACTTTTTCCAAGCATCATCAGCTTCTTTCTTCAACCTTAATCTGCTCTTCCTTCCCCTCCAACTCTTGTTTGCCACTAATACTGTCATTGCCTCCAGTACCTTATATTCACTTCCTCCCTTATGCCTTATCCATATACTCTTATCTTCCTTGCACTCACCTTACAACCTCCCTTTTTTCCTCCCACACTGACCCTCACTGTCTAGCAGTTACCGGCTCTTAGACAACACTTTCACTGGTCTTCATGCTCTAGCACTCATTCTGGTGCTCACCCTCCTTTCTCTGTCCTCTCTCCTTTCCTCCATCCTTTTCTGTGCAGCTAGCCTCATGAGACAGGTGTATGTAACATGAGTGTGAGAATTTTGGTTAGACTACTGCCCAAGCTCCGAAGTGCCCCACATTTCGCAAATGGTTTGGTCTGCTTAGCCATTACTTGTCCCCTGTGACTTCTGCAAATAGTGTTTTCATACTTGGAGAGACACCCCACAGTCTACCAGTCTTACACTGTCTTCCTCAGGTACTATAAACACAAGACATTTGAATGAATTGACAGCTTTCCCAAGGCTCTGTCCTAGTTTCCTGAAAACGGCCATGGGCTCGGAGGCTGCCCCCATCCAAGGTCTGTCCTTTAGATACTTTTCAGTGTGGTGGACCGCCTGTGCATTTTAACCCAAGACCTAGATATCTGTTCAGGTTTTACCTTTATAAGCACAAATTCAATGTTTATTTCACAACCCTTGCCCCAGCTTGGGTATATCCTTTACTTTCCACTCCAACTGAGGAACACCCATACCCACTCTCCCCTGCATGTATGCACCCGTTGCCCATTTGGGTACACCCATTTCCACCTCCTCTACTTTGCGCACCCATTCCTCACATCCTCTGGTGTTCTACCACAAATTGAGTGCAGAATATCAACTACCACTATATCGTAGTACGGTTAGGGTGTTTTCACTATTCTTAACTCCTCATGTACCTTGAAGATATAGACGTAGATGTTCAGTTGAGAATAATAATTCTAGACTACATATAAAGTTAGAGATGTGGAGTTAAAATAGAAACTCTACACGCATTTATGTAATTAACATGGCAATTTAATGCTAGTTGATTTTGTGCGCTCATTATTGTGCAGGCCAATATTTTGTCACTCAATATTGTGACACACAACCCATCCCCCACTAGAGTACCCTAATTAAGATGTCTTCCATTTTTGGAATGGAGAGACCCAACCACTTGCTATGCCACTGTCTGCCTGCCTCTTAGTCTTGACTTGTACGAATAACACCACCTGCCAAAAAGGGCTACAGCTGCTCTTATTAGTGGGGGGCAAGGGATTGTGCAGATGAGTAGTCACCCTCTCTACTTCAGAGGTGTACCTCACCATTGGCTCACTTTTCACCAATGACTGTTTATGGACTAGAAGAAACAGATAGTCAATTGTTCATTGTGCACTACCCAAGGCCTGTTGTTAAGGTTTGGGTTTTTCATTCATTTCAGTGGCGGGCTTTCTCAATTGTGCTTCAGGAAATGTCCCGAATGGATGCTATATAAGCTTCAAGAAGATTTTGGGTTATGGCAACAGCCGGCTGCTTAAGATTTGTTCAGTCTGCATCTTTTTGGGTTCAACTGCAGGTGGTCCACGTCTGTCTGTCCTGTGTTGTTACAGTTCCAAGTGAACAGCTTTGTATATATAGAAACAAGGCCCATTTCCACAGAAGACAAATAGCTTCTTTTCTGAAGCCAAGTAGTCTGCAGTCACGTGGAAGGTTCTCTGTATTGGATTGTGGGTCTGGAATCAATAAGGCAAGGCAGTCGCATAAGGAATCGCCATCCCAGTTTGTACCATCCTCCCAGTTAATTGAGGTTTTTTTAGCATCTACAGGAAGGACGTTTTGCAAATGTGCTATAATAATGTTACTATTCACTCATGTAATTTAGGGCCAAAGCAAGTGCAGGTGTTATTCTTTTAGGGGTTATGACATGGCCTATTTACTCTAGACCAGTAGTGATGTCTCCTGCACTGTGGAGGAGAGGAGTTGCGGTCTTTGCAAACTAACACCGCAATACTGGAGATAGCAGGCCTCTGTCAAATTCCGATACAGAGGCTTTCATATTGGATATATTGGAGGGCAAAGTCCATGTTTATTTCTACCTGGACAGATTGGTGAGTAGGACTATTAAGTAAGCCCCATCTGATCTTCAGTTTAAAAAAAAATAACTTTCATGAATTGAGCTTTGTGGTCAGTCAGTCCTGATCACCACTGAGGTCATCTCCCAGGATTCAGCTCCTGTGCTCCATTTAGGCTTTGATAAAAACATCTTAGTGGTTACTTAGGGCCTACAATGGGCATGATATCCCTTAGACCATGCTAAGAATAAGGCCAATTCAACTGCAGACTCTGGCTAGAATCAGAAGAATAACCCTCAATCCAAGAATTTGTCGATGTTATACTCTTTGGTGCACTGTCTTGGTGGACCTGTGAAGTTAACATCTTGTGTCTTTTTCTTCTAGATGCATACAATTCAGTCCTCATTAACAGACTTGTAGGATGTCCATCAGTCTGGAGCTGAAGGGCACTTTGTTGATTCTGACCTGCCAATTCTTTGGGGGGAAATCTTTCTGTTGTACACTGTCAGAACACTTATGGGGTGGCAAGCACTCCTGGCCATTCTGAACTTTGAGGATGTGCTCCTGATCTGGTTAGCCATACTCTAAACCACTCTAATTCTAACTTGTAGGTACTTACATCAGCTAGTAAGAACTCTCCCAGATTGTACTCTAAGGGCAAAACATGCAGTAAGTTTGCTGGTGTTGATATGTACTTTTTCTTGTTAGTTAGATCAACATTGCATTTTAGTTTGCACTTTTGTCAGCTGCCTAAAACAACCATGTAGCATGGAGAAATAGTCCAAGAAAGGCTGTGTCTTCATCCATACTAGTCACGGAAAGGTATTGTGATCTTTCCTAAATGTTCTGTCTCAGCAAGAGAATCACAGTAATATCCGCAAATTATTTACACTAGGCTGACAGTGCCTACCCCGTTTAGACCGACATTCCCCCAGGATAAAGGGTGTTGACTCAAAGGATTTCATTCTTAGTTGCCATTACCTCTATCAGAGGAGTCAGCGAAATGTATCCTGTTTTAATTTATATATTTTCATGTCCATCAGGAGAAAGTTCTAATTTCTTATTTCCTAAAATTTGTGATAATTTAGCTAAAGCATTTCTTTGCTATTTAGGTGTGAGAAAAGCATTGATAACCATATCGGAGAGCTGAAACTGATTCTCAAACTCACCCTTTTTCTGTGATGGAAATGCTACAGGAAAGCAAGACACACATCACATAAAAAATAGTTTTGTTTGATTTCTTACTGTTGCAAGATCTAAGCGTCTTCAACTTCCCAAGAACGGGTCAATGTCCATCAGGCACATGGCAGCATTTTTATCTTATTTCACGCTGTTGGTAAGGAGATCTTTAGAGCAGAAACAGGACAAGCAGTATGGGGCTAGTTGAAAAGTTGATGAACTTTTTGCTCATGCTATTCCTCACAAGATATTTGTTTACAGCGTAGCTTGAGCATCTGCTCTCAGTAAATTGTCCATGGTAATTTGTTCCCACTACTTGGAAAGATCAGAGAGTTGAATATCATCTTTGGCTAGAAATGTACTAACCTAAAAGGTGAAAAAAAGGTGAGGACCAAATGGGTGAGGTAAACTTGAGATGTAGAGACTGTAAAGCCGGCCCACTCGGATGGAATTGCTCGTGCAGTGCCATGGTCAATTTAGTAAAGTCACTTTAGAAGTAATATTGAGTAACGTGACCAGGTGGTGCTGTTCCTACTTGTCGTTCCTAGGCAAGTGCCTTAATGACAAGGTCTACAGAAATTACTGGTAAGGAACCTTTTTGATTACATATAAATCTTTCACTTACACTGCACATGCTCTCGTAATCAACACACTTCTGCCCTTCCAGCACTCCACAAACACTAAACACACACCCCTTACACTTCTACATATATAAGCCTATGTGGGTACTTAGACTGGGACTGGAGCAGTATGATGGTACCAGTTGTTTTAAACTTCCTTTGTGAAGGGTTGCATGCTGGGAATTCAGTCTGTCTGTCTCTCTTTCTCCTGTTGCTCTCTCTTTTTGTCTATTCTTCCCAACATGCCATCCAGTGCCTTGCAAGCTGCTTCCTCTGCTGCAGGCAGCTCTGCTGCTTCACTTCCTGTCACCTTTCTCCTCTGACCTCTGACCTCGTCCTCTCATCCTTTACACTGCCTGTCTCAACTGCCTCTACATAAGCTGGGCCCTGCGGGAGTAACCCTCCTTCCCTCTGCCACCCACCTCCTGCATATCGAGCACATGACGTGTGACTGTGTGCATGAACCAGCGTATGTGATTGGCAATGAACACGTATGAGCCTTCTGGTATGTCTCCTTGTGGACATTAGAAAATCTTTACCCAATCACTTGCCTCACGAGTTTAAATAGTTAAGTGCTCGGGGGCTTTATCACTGCTGAACCTTTCTGCCTAATTTTGTAGGGTGGAAGACTGTTCCAGTGCAGTTGAAAGGGTGACATACTTTGCAGTTATGCCATGCAGAAATAGCACTCCCGGCATCTACATTCTGAATAAAGGGCAATAAGTGTTTGTCTTTTTAAAGAGGCTATCCACATTTTCAGTCCATTTTGGTAGGAAGTAGACTGTTCCACTTTGATTGTAGGGGTGGCAATTAGTGCTCCAATGCCTGGGTTAGGGGGACTATTCGAGATGGTAAACTATTACATTGCATTCTAGAGGTGACATACAATGATTCACTCTGAAAGGATGTTGTTGACTATTCCACTCCATCTTGCAGGGGCGTGGGGGTTCCAACTGCTTTCTAAATACTGGAGTTTTACCAAGGTACTCTTCAGAGTAGAGGACTGTTCCTCTAAACTCTAGAAGAGTGCAGAGCTTCCCAGTCCACATTTTAGGGATATCATACTCTTTGTGCCCCTCTGAAATTGTGCACATTTTTCTATTGCGCTTAAGAGGAGTTGTGGGCCATTTCTCTGCACTTTTGATTGAAGGCCTATTGCTCCATCATACTCCAAAGGAGTGGCAATTATCCCTCTGCTGTTTTTTAAAAATATTTTTAGGTAGATAGGCAAGAGGGGTAAATACCCATGGACTAATGCTACCTTGAATTGGCTTACTATACACTTGGGTCTGTCGGAGCCTAGGAAGTGGGCAAACCCCGTAAACTTACATATGCACAGTCAGTGTAAGAAAGATATGGTAGACAGTATGGTGTTTTTCAAAATCATTTCTGATTAAATATATCTCCAATGTTCAATGATTCAGTTGTAGTCATGGTCTATATTACACTAATATTGATTCAGTGAAGTAGAATGTATATATATAAGGAGATGAGCTAGTCAACAGGTGTTTCACCTCCAAGATGGCGCCCAGGCCAGAGGCTTTTTTAAGGCAGTTATTTGGGGTAATCTCGTAGTCTGAAAAGTGGCTAGGTATCGAATCTAGAAGTCATATTGGTATAGGCTTCAAAGTCCATGTCCGCAAAAAAATCAAAGGGGCATCCTAATGTAAACAGATTCGATATGGTAGTAATTTTGTCGCGCACCAACATGGATTAGTAAATAATTAAATTCCTACCGTTTTGGGCCATAGTTACCATAGTGATTCTGTGTCCTCATGACCAGGCATGATTACGACGTGCTGTTCCCCCTTCCTACTGTTACAACCAGAGCCACCGAAGTGTAAGCCTATGGCAGCAGATAACTCTGAAGTTAGCAGGAACTTTTTACACTAACATCACATATGATATCTGTTCCGTCTCCCCCCAATTTTTCATAACCACCTCGGGGAGAACCACCTTGACCAGCTGCAAAACCAAAGAAACCCTGTGCCTCATCACCTTTGCATTCCAAGTGCAAGAGAACACGATTGAGAACATGCTGCAGGAGATTCCTGGTGTTATAGATGGCTGAGGATGCTTGAAAAAGAAAAGTGTGAAGCTACACATTGACCCATCCGTGCAGCCAGTGGCGCTGCACCATCAACAAATCCTGTTCCATGTCAGAGCAGGGGTTGAAAATGAACTTGATACTCTACAAGTTGTTATCCTCATTGTGTCAAAAAACCCATTCCTTGGGCCTCGTCCATTGTTATAGCAAAGAAACCCAAACAACCTGGATAGGTGCAGATATGTGAGGACATGAAGCTACCGATCAAAGGCATCAAAAGAGAACATCAAAACACAAGGTGATAGCTAGAGGCTTGAATTAATCTAAGTCACTGGCAATCTCTTGGACTGCATCGCAATCCATCGTTTTTCAACCACCATGCCACCTCATTTTGGATCCGGCCATATGAAAATCAGTCTCGATGCTCCAATGGGAACAGCCCAGCCCGAACTGCCGGGCCAGGTCATTCCTGAACCAGAATACAAGCAACCCAAGACTCATTTCATCCTTATTAGGGCTCATCAGCCAGGTATAGCTTAGTTCCACTGGCACAGTGAGTACAGGGCCCCCCTATGGGCATACCTGTCACACTTACTGAATCAAAAAGAAGGTGATGGATAGAATGCTTCAAATAATCAAAAGAGAGAAGCACATGACTCTAAATGTAGATGATATTGTGACTACGACCAACTGAGCTAAGTCGTTTTCTAAGACTGACCTTAGCTGTAGATGCCACCAACTAACGCTACACAGAGAATAGCGATACAAAACAATGTTCTCCACCCGTTTTGGGATCTATAACTATTGATACCTCAATTTTGGGATCTCCACCACAGCAGAAGTATTCCAGCAATGCATCAGGGAGGTGCTGCCAGGACTCCCAGTCTTACTAAATCTCACTGATAGTATTCTTCTTCACGCCACCTCTACAAAAGAACATAATTATTGCATTGGAGACATTTTGACAAGCATCAAGGAGAGTGGGTAGACTGTGCATAGGTGCAAGTGCAAATGGATTCCAGTTCACCAGAGAGTTAGCAGCCCTGATCTGAAGAAAGTGCACGATGTCAAAACAGCAGCTGTTTCCAAGAATATCACAGAACTCATACGTTTTGGGGGAAGTTATGTACTGTGTGTTTCATCCCAAACCTCTTACCAAGCCATTGAGTGACCTCCTTAAGGCTGAAAATTCTTCAACATTGACAGTCCAACAGCAAGAAGTATTCTGAAACACTAAGGGAGCCCTTGACCCCAGTCTTGTGCGCCACTCCCCCTGGTCTCTGCCATGAATCAATGACAGAAGATGTCTCGGCGGCACCAGGTTTGGTTCCTGCCTGCCTGCTGTATCTGCTGTAGTCTTATCTCCATTTTGCCCTTGCTGCCACTGTTCTTTTTGTATTTCACTGTGTTGTACCCCTGATGCTACTGTTATAGGCTTTTCTGTTTTGCCCCTGTTGCCACTGTTTTTTGTTTTGCTTTATTGTACCCCTGCTGCCACTGTTGTAGTTGTTCTTTACTTTGGTTTTCTGCCACTGTTGTAATTGTTCTTTACCTAGTTTGCTGCCACCGTCTGTATCTTCCCGCTCCTGCAACCCCACTGGTTCCCACCCTCCTTCCTCCCAGCCAGCCCCTCCCACCTCCCAGGGCTACTTATTGAGGCCGCTGTGCAGCCACACCGCTGGCGTGCCAAAGGCAAGCCCGTCTGCGCCCGTCCGCGCCTGGAACCCTGGCTTCGCAGCCATCCACCACTACATCAGCACTGAAATCCTAGCCCTGGGCCCCGGAAACTGCAACAACAACTGCTGTATCACCTCCCTGAGACTCATGGAAGGAACCTTCACCTGCCACCACTGCCGTTCACCTGCAACATTGAAAACCTCGTAGCGCCTCCTCTACTGATCTCCAACCCTCTGGGACAGTTCCAGTGCATACTGCTCAACTTCCGCTCAATCTGCAAGCACACCACTGAGATCTGGGACACCATCACCACTTACAGACTGACGTGACGTTCATCACTGAGACCTGGCTCACACCATTACGACCGCAAAGCCCCATGGATACCCCATGATACACAGAGATCGGGCCAACAAACACGGAGGAGGCATCGCCATCATCCACAGGGAGACCCTCCAATGCACCACCACCGAAGACAACATTGCATCTATCATGGAACACCTCAACTTCCATATCCAAATTGATGTGAACACTACCATTTGCGTAAGTCTCACCAACAGACCCCTGGGCCCCAGCTCCAGCTTCTGCAACACCATCTCGGAGCTTATCGCACCCCCCTCCAAACCCGGCAATTGACGCCAAGCACTATATAGTCCTCGGCGACCTCAACTTCCACCTCAATGATCCAAATGACACCAACTTCATCAACCTCTTGGAAAGCATGCGCAGGACACTCTTGGAAAGCATGCGCTGGACACACCTTGGACCCCATCTTCACTGCCAGCATTAAATTCTAATTCAACCCCACCTCCGAACTCACCTGGACTGACCACACTGTCCACTTCGCCATCGTAGGCTCACCACGATCCACCCCCACAAAACCCCTACACACGCCCACCGCAATTGGAACATAATTACTGAGACCCAATGGACTATCACCCTCAATGCCACCAGAACCCTCACCACCAGCAACCTAGAGCTACCCTTTCAAAACTTCTCCGACTGGATCTCCAGCACCATTGCACCTGTGAAAGCAACCAGCACCAGAAAACCCTTCAAGCATGCCAGTTAGATTTACACCCAAGCTCCACACCCTCAAACATGAGTGTAAGCAACTGGAGAGATGTTGGCGATCCAGCAGGAACCCCTCTGACCTCACCACCTTCAAATCGGCCCTCAGAAAACTACCACCACCGCCTCAAGGAAGCCAGAAAGGATGCCTTAACTACTAGCATCGAAGCCAGCGCCAATCACACAGAAGAACTCTTCAGCATCATCAGAGAGTTCTCCTGCCCGTCAGCCACTGAGACCACAATTTATCCTCACCAAAAACTCTGCTTCTGGTGGACTACTTCCATGATAAACTAGCAGACATCTACAGCAACTTCGACCCGCAGTTCACCGACCTTGCCCACCTCCTGACTCGCATGGACACTGCTCACCACACCAATCATCACAACGATCCTGGCCTCCATTCACTCCGGAGCACCAGCAAGCCCCGGCCCCCACCACACCTTTAACCTGGGACAGAAAGAAATTAGCAGCACTCCCACCAGCATCCTTAACTCATCCATCACCACAGGTTCCTTACCTGATGCCCGGAAACATGCGCAGGTGAAACCCCTCTTGAAGAAACCCTCCGCCAACCCCAACGAGCTCAAGTATTACCGCCCCATATCACTGCTCCCCTTCCCGGCCAAGGTCCTGGAGAAAGCCATCAAGCGCCAGCTCACAGACCACCTGGAAAAACACAACCTTCTTGACGCAACCCAGTCCAGCTTCTGCTCCAACCACAGCACAGAGACTGCCTTAATGGCCACAACGGACAATATCAGATCCATCCTTGACCATGGCGAGACTGCAGCCCTGATCCTTTTCGACCTCACTGCAGCTTTGGACACTCTCTCACCACACTTTCATCACTAGACTCCACCATATCGACATCAGAGGAAACGCGATCTAGTAGATCACCTCCTTCCTCACAGGACATACACAGAAAATCCACCTACTGCCCTATCGTGGATATCAAGGGATCATAAAGACAAAAATGAGAACCCGCTTAAAGGTGTGGTACCCTGAAATCGACTCTCACATAGAAAAAACTGTGGGATCCTGTCTGTTTGTCTCAGGTAACTGCGCCACAGATCCTCTATCCCTGATCATTTCAGAAGAGCCACTGAGTGGCCCTTGGTTTTGTGTTAGCAGTCTACCCAACAAACCGCATTTGCTAGTTGCTGTCAATGACTTCAGCAAATATCCACAGCTGGAGTTTGTGCTATCAACCGCTGCTGAGGGGGTCATTCCAAAAGTAGATAAAAAAATTGGCAACACATGCGTTTGCCTACGTGGTCCACACCAATATCGGACCACCGTTTCAAAGCCAGTAGTTCAGTTGATACCTAGATGAATGAATTTCAGACATTGAAAGATAACACCACAATGGCCTCAAGCCACCATATGGGACACAAGATTCACGCGTACGCAAAATAAAGTGAACCAGACTAGAGAAGGACAACCTTGAGTAGACACGGTACCAGTTCCTGAGAGAATACCGTAACACACCACACACTCTTAACAGGTGTGTACCTGTACATCTGATATTTGAGAGGCAGCCCATCGATGCTGTCCGGTCACTCAACGTGGACCCCAAACCCCTTTGATGAGGCAGGTGTCAAGATGTGAAGACATGAGGGAAACCGATCAGTAAGTCAGAGACAGATGGCGAAGCATAAAGATATCAAATTAGGAGATGACGTGTTGCTGATAGACAAGACGTCAGGAACCAAGTTCAAGCCTCCATTTCATCCCATACCATGAACCATAACAAGGGTGAGAGGAAACATGGTGTCAGCACTCTGAGGAGATACTGAGATAACTAGCGATGTGTCGTGGTACGAAAAGCTTTGAGAAAGTCCACCAAGAGTAGGGAATTTGTCACTAAGCCATCTTCCTAGTGAGTAGTCTGGCAAGGTCACCAGTGTGAACACCAATGGTCACAAGACCAGTAAAAGTAAACTACTACTCCAGAAGGTGCTATGAACGAGTCCTCTTGTGATCCTGCTAGCAGTGCCTCCCTACCGCCTGTGACTCAAACCTGGCTGGGCAGCCGCCATTATGCTCTGATACCAGACCTTACCCCGTCTCAATGATACGGAGACTTTGGGCCCAATTTTTAGCTTGGTGGAGAGGAAACTCCATTGCAACTTTGACAGAGTACCCTCTCCACCAAACTGAGTCATCATGCCTCATTTGGAGTCCAGTAGACTTTCACAATGTTTACAGCAGAGACTACTCCATCTCCGGCGCCAACATACACCTCCAATGGCCCTTAAGAGTAAGGGCCGTCTGAGGTTTGGCCATTTGTCCACTGACCCTTTAGACTGGGTGGATAATGGCCAGTTTTCACTGTCCCACATGCCAAGTAAAACCTGGCAGTAAGGGATAGTGAAAACTGTAAAATAACCCCCACACCATGACAGAAAACTACCTTACAGAGTGGGGTCATTGTTTTATTAATTTAAAAAATAAAGTCCAGTTTTGAGATATTCTTTTTAAAAAAAAAAAACATTAAGCGTTTGCCACATGGCTCCATCATGTTGACAGAGCAGCCTGTCAAACTTTCAATGTATTTACAGGAACCGCTGTGACTAAGCCGATGAACATGTCAAAATTTGGTGGGCGGGTAATCTCTCAGGACAACGGAGTACTTTACTCCGCTGCCCTGACGGAGTAAATACCCATCTCTTCAAATTATAAATCAACCCTTTTGTGATCTAACAGCATAGCATCAGACTGGCGACTGCTTATTTGCAGGCCTAGTCATTCAACCTATGTCTGGATGGCTTGATGATATCCTGTTTGTTCCAGAGAAGTTTTTTCTTTTTAAAGTTTTTGAAGAATGTTGTATACACAGATCAGCCCATTTGCTGATGCACCACATGGGGACCCCTGCAGGCTTCTCAGCAGTGGCCTTGCGTTTTTAGTGTGTCAGCAGAAGAGAACAAGCATTTGCAATGCAATAGGTCTTGGATTTGCGAGAGTTCAAGCTATTGGCATTGTACATAACAATGCATTTTAGGCATTGTCATGTACAATGCCAATAGCACGAACTTTTGTAAATGCAAGACCTGTTACACTTCAAAGAAGCAGCTGCCCTTGTCCTTGTCTGCTTGGAAAGTGAAAGCATGCATGGCACGCTAAATGTTGCAGGAAAGAAGGTTGTGCCTGCAGTAGGAGAAACTCATTAAAGAAAATAGGGGCATATTAGCAAGACTGGCGATAATGGGCTTGCTAATATGCGTTATAGAATTTCATTAGAAGCCCAGGTTAGATGTCCTGCACATCTAACCTGGGCTTCTATTGGAATTCTATAACGCATATTAGCAAGTCCATTATCGCCGTTTTAGCGGCAGTTTCCTGCCGCTAATACGGCGATAATTTTATCGCCGGTCTTGCTAATATGCCCCATAGTGCTTACAGACATACTGTGTTAAAAAAGAAGTAAAAGGGCCAGTCCTCATGGGAGGTTACAAATGAAGACAAGGCGGTACTAAGGAGGGACTAACATATCAGAAGCACTCATTTATGAAGGACAATGACACAAGCCAATGGAACATATGGGCGGAGCTTCAAGTCCATTCTCAATAACAGCATGCCTTGCAGAGCAGTGCATGCGCTGCCCAGGTTCGACCTAAAAAGGAGTGCCTGAATGCTCCTCCATGCTCTGTCAGGTCATCCCATGACGCCCTGGCTTGGCAGGAGAGGTGGCAGATTGTTTCACTGTACCATAAAGTGGGACCAGGCTGCTCCACAGACATCTAAATGGATCGAAGACTGCTCAGCTGTGATGGGCGGTATGATGGACTCCTCCATTTCAACCAGGCACATAGGGTTATGCCACTACAAGCTGCCAGCACAGCAGGTGGTTCTAATGCTCTTTCGCGGGATTGTGCTCTACTACATTCCTAAGTGAAGTAGGCAGCTCACCCATGGGCTGAAAGGTGGTATCCTTTCCCATGGTACGTTGCAATGGACTCTTCTGCTGCACTATGGGTGGGTAGCTGGACCACCCTGCTGTCTTATGCATTGGATGGGATTGATTTTACATTTCACCCTGGAGGGATAGCAACATGTTCCACCCCTAAACTCTGGGAATTCAGTAGACCACTCCACTGCATTCTGTAGAGGTAGCAGACTGTTTCCCTGATCTGACGGGGTTGCACTGTACCACTACACTTAGTAAGGTGGCAGGCTGTTCTTCTCACCCTAGAAGAGTGGTCGCCTGCTTCACTATAGCCTGGATGGTGTCCAACGGCCTCACTACTCTGAAAGGGTAGATTGATGCCGATCCGCAGCAGAGGGGCTGCAGGCTGTTCCAATTGTATTCTGGGAGGGGTAATCTGACTGTTCCATTGTGCGTTGAAGCAGTGGCAGGTGATTCTCTTCATTGTCTGGTGAGTACGAGTGCTTCTCTGTGAAGCGATTGATACTTGTGTGAGAAGCCAAAGGCGCTAAACTCTATTCCTGAGGTTCAATCTGTGTGCCTCACCTCCCCTAAAGGACATACATTTACAGCCCCCACTCCCGGAACGCACAATCATGTTCTGGTCCTACTGCTGGCATCTTTCATTGTGCCACCCCAGAGCTTAAATAGGCCTATTCATATTTCATCAACTATGATAATATTAATAATACCTATCAAACTATAACCACCCATCTAACAGTATGGTTGTGTTCGTTTCTATGGAATGCCAAGACACGTGAAGCCTCCCCCATACATTATTGTGTCAGAAGTCAGAACTCTGTACTCGCTTCCTCTCCGGCAACTGGTCTTAGTGTCCTGTTCCATATTTACCTTTCTGAGGCATGGGGTTCTATGGAGCAACGCGCGGCTCTTGTAGCATTTCACAGGATGTTGTACAATTCTGCTTGTTCAAACTATACTTATAAACAGAAGCTTGCAGTTACTAGAGGTCCTATCTCCTCATAGCCATATTTCAGGTGCCACATTCATGGAAAGCCTGTGTATCAGAATGTACATTTTCCTTCTTGTAACCTGAATTTTAAAACATGGCAGTTAAGCACACATTTATTATCTGCACCTTTCAAGCTGGTTAACCTGCACCTTGGTCTTGCAGTTGCACCAGTCATGCAAATAAGGAACCACCTGAGCACCTGCATCTGATCCAGTGGTCGAAGTGGGGAAACAAAGTTGGGGAAATGTGGGCGGAGAAGCAGAGGGCAGGAATAACCAGGGGATTGGGTCAGTGGGTGGAGTCAGAGGTGCGGCCAGAAAGAGCAAAACATCCCAATTTGTAGTATTTGATTGTAATTTCATTGGCCAGTTACAGCTTTTTTACGTTATTCAATTTAACCAATGGATACACATTTATTTAAGGTTTAATACCAGTTATTGACATTAATATACATTCACAAAGTGGTATACGTTTCCAATCGCAGAATGTCCCAAATACACTTAAAAGTGGAAGCACAAGCCATTTGTCTCCGAGCCATGCAGTTTCTGTCATCAGCACTTTTCCTCCCTTTTTCCACAAGAATAGTTTAAACATGAATACCAAAACAGTTTTGAAAATATTTTCCACATAATTATGGCTCTGCCATATTTGCCACATAATACATCATCTACTGGATAATCTGACGTTTTTAACGAAAAATAAATTGTAGCTCAAGCAGATCAAAAGTTACAAAACAGTGTGACTTGTGTTGCTGCAAAGTTGATGGCTCTTTGAAAAAGTTGACTGGTCACCTTTTTCACTGCTACATGTTTGTTACACTGGTACTAATAAGGCAAAATCTTTGCAGAGACTGTTAGTATGTGTAAAAATCTCAAAATAATAAAGTAGTTGAAAATGTACCGCATTATGCGGCAGCCTTTTTTTTGCTGCATAATTCCAGTGGCCTCAAAGCAGGCAGCACATGCTAAAAGTGCTTCATCAAAAGAAGTCCCACTTGTTTTCTCAAAAACAAGATGGTGGTTTTCTTGGCAGTACAAGAACATGCTAAAATAAAAAATAAAAACAAAGACAAACGAAAGAAGAAGAGACAATATTCCCACTACATCCGGAGGGCAAATGCTTCAATAAAAAAAAATAATAATAATAAATCTTTGCACTGGTGGGTAATCTTGGAACAGTAAAAAAAATAATGGCGTATGCAGAATTTCATTTCAAAGATGGTGGCATTTTTTTTAAACACTTTATTTTCAACAAAATGATATCGGTACAAAGCAATGTGAAAACAGTAGTCGGGCCCATAATATGTGACTCCACAGTCATTACAGCAACATGACAATGATCACAGGTTCTGTCAATTCGCTGAATCAGAGTATTGTCCAACCACCCAGTCGACGACTCATTAAGCAAAAGAGGTATACACATCAATAAAATACAAAAGTAATGAGGACACATGGATATAACAACCTTAGTGAGTCAGAGGTGAGGGCTCATCATTATCAGTTAGTTAAACTATCAGAGAGTGTCTTTCACGCTGTAGTTCTATAGTAGGAGAGATGCAGATATCCCCTCTATATTTGTTCCATCTCCTTCATTTGTGGTCCCATTTCCTGGGGCACCCTCTACTCTTGAACACAGCCTTCTCTGCAGTCATTGCTCTATCCATGTCTTTGGCCCGTTCATGCAAATTTGGGACCGTATCTACCACCCATTTCTGTGCGATATTTCGTTTCGAATGGCCCAACCCATCGATGCCCACGCCTGCTCCGCCTGGGAAAGGTCAGTAGTCTCCCATATATTGAGGAGACAACGCTGGGGAGATGGCTTTAGGGACTTGCCGCATGTCCTTTCCATTTGTTTCGTGACTAAGATGGTGGCCTATTTTGAAGCTTGCAGGAGTGATGCCTGGCGCTCTGCATTACAAAGTTGTGGTCCAGCAATGGCAGCGGAGCTGCTGGTACTCTCATTACTCAATTAGCACTACCCTGCCTTTGCAGGTGATCTGCTGGGGGATGAACTAAAAGAAATAATTCCTGAGGTCGGACTTCTCTGGATGCAGAGTAACAAAGAGTAAGCACGCAAAATACCATTACTCAGTATACCTGACATCCTAAAGACCAGCGGTTGTCTCTAGCCAAAGCTAAACATTAGAAACAAAGCCAATGGCCGAAGAAGGCTCATCCACTGCCTAACTGTATGTATGCTGTTCAGAAGGGCTGATCTAATGTGTGAATGACACTCCGATGAATAACTGAAGTGAGCTTACCTAAAGCCCATTTTCTCTGAGCAAGAAGATGTATTATTTATGAGAAAACATGAGGTTGGTGAGAAAGCTAAAAGTGTATTTAGGTCAGACCTAAAGCATAGAAATATATAGAGCTCAGGAAGCAGGAGTGCAGGCAGTCCTTGGCTCACACGCATAAAACATACAGCACTGGTCAAGATCAACACAATCTTCCCTGAAAGACATAGAACTCATATTGTATGGTAGGACCAGTGCAAGTTTCCTTTAAAGACATGGAACAAGTGTTGTACTGCAGTACCAGCCAGTGCAAACTCCCTTCCAAGACATGGAAAAAGTGTGGTATTGAAGAGCCAGCCCAAGCTTCTTTCAAAGACATGGAACAAGTGTGGTATTGCAGGGCCACTGCATGCTCCCTTCAAAGACAAGGAACAAGTGTGTCAGTGGGCAGCGCCCTTTAACGCCTCAGTTGGATACGAAGAACAAGCAGCATTTCAGATTTGGTACAACTATAAGGAATAGCAATGGATTGTATGTGTGTAAGATTTACTCACACACACGGCAAGATTTCCATACACAAAACAGATACAGCCCCAGTCAGGAGTACACGCATCCCTCACACCCATAGAACATGTAGTGATCTGGTCAGAAACAATGCTAGCTTCCCTCCATTGCACAGAACATGGACAGCATCTGCAGCAGCAGTCCAAGTCTGTGTGTAAACACAAACACACATTTGGCAGCTGTGTAAGGTCCCCTCCCACTCAGCATAGATACATGATGTCATCAGCAGTGCAAGCTAAGATATCCTTACATACAAATTGGTACCACACTGGCAGTAGCCTCTAAGCTTATTTTAGGCACACAATACCCAGGGTAAAGTAAATAGGTGTGTGAGCTACTGAAGGCTCGAGCCAGATACAAGGCTTTACTTCAGCTGGAGAACCTCTTGAGTGCTTAAGCCCAAAATGAGCTGAGATGTCTTGTGGTTTCTGCCCGCTACCCACACTCTAACCACATTCACCAAGAATGAAAGACAAAGTATTAAACCTTGATGTTAAACGGGAGGGAAACAGGGATACCAATCTAGTGGCTGAATTACACAATGTTAGCCCTCAATACCAGGAGTCAATCTTGGCTTGGTCACTTGACCAAATTGTGTGATCCTAGGCAATTATTTTATTTTAGCATGCCTCCTATTTTTCATTATTGCATATGAGAAAACCTCTCAATGCAGTGATATAATCTGATGTACTGAGGTGAAACACATCAAAGAAATGTAATTTTTAAATTTTGAAGACACCTCATCATAATTTTTATAAAATTTGTTGCACAATTTCCATGCCATATGTTCCTATGGCTCAGCTTGTGCCTGGGTTCGTAAAGCCAAGACAAGCTCTCAGTGCCAAGACACACCCTTAACTCGGCTCTCCCTGGTAATTTGTTGGCTCGCCCACTTATACTAGATTACTGTGTATAGCTGTTATTCAAGTTCCCCGCCTCTCTCAGTATCTTGTTCTGGGGGGCAACATCTTTTCAGAGATTCTGGACTGTGTCCGCCTGTCTCAGAAGGATAGCTATGCCTACTTCTAGTTTTAATAAGGAATAACTGTGCATTAACGACCCCAAGAAGTTGTTTAAAGTTACCTCTGCATTTTGTTAGAATACAATTAAACAAATAAGTCCCATATCATTAATTTTCCCATTTCTATGGTCTTTTAGTAACTGCCATTGTCTGCCCTCCACTTTTCAGGTTGAACGCAGCTATTACTGTGATCATTTGGTCTTCAGAAGCCACCCAGCAGTATGGTCATAACTTCTTTGACCTCTGCTGGCATCAGGTAGTCAGGGTCAAATGGCGCACTCTGGGCCCGATTCACAGAACTAACTTAAGACAAAATCCTAAACTTACTACCATTTTCGTATTCACAGAAGGCACTTACTCATTTTGGTATTCACAGAAGACACTTACTCACTTCGGTATTCACAGAAGTTAGGAGTCCTAACTTTAGGACTCCTAAATGCCTTCTGTGAATACCGAAAGTCTTAAAATTATGATTTTTCTCAGTTTAGGAGTCCTAAAGTTAGGACTCCTAACTTTACTACTACTAAACTGAGAAAAATCCTAATTTTAAGGTTTTCGGTATTCACAGAAGGCATTTCGGAGTCCTAACTTCTGGGAATACCGAAATGAGTAAGTGCCTTCTGTGAATATCAAAATGGTAGTAAGTTTAGGATTTTGTCTTAAGTTAGTTCTGTGAATTGGGCCCTCTGCATTTACAAAAGTGAGCATGTGCACTGCTCAACTATTCAGTGTGTACCGAA
The DNA here is from genome assembly GCF_964204655.1 of Triturus cristatus. NCBI lineage: Eukaryota > Metazoa > Chordata > Amphibia > Caudata > Salamandridae > Triturus > Triturus cristatus. Next base: position 624,835,769 of record NC_140594.1, on the reverse strand, counting down.
TGAGATGTTCCCCTGCATGTGCTTCAGTAGATTCTGCTGCTCGAAGGGACTTCTGCAGCTGAGGAAATTGGATGGAATTAACACCAAGCTCCGAGTGCTGGAAGAGGTCTTGTGGCCCTAGTAGGCAATGGTGCTGGAACAATTTTCAGACTGGTGGTCCTGCCATCTATGTTATACCAGTGATCTTATAGAAATTCTGCAAAATCCATGCATCACATCAAAGAACAAATATTGAAGTTCCATCAACTTAAAGAGTGTAGGGAGGTCAATCTATGCAGTGGCCAGAGCGGCTCACTCCGGGACGTGGGGCTCACATTTTGAGCGCCGGTGGCAGCTCAGCTCAGCATCATGTGATTCTGGACAATAGCTCACTCAATCTCCCCGACAGCTCCTTGAAACCTTAAGGGGTGATATGTTTGCGCTTTACAAAATATGGATCATGTACATAGATCCTGTTTTTGATCAAACTTTTGTTTAGAAGAAATAAAAATATGGAAACAGCCTATTATAATGTCCTCGTCTTCTCATTCTAGAAAATGATTATATCCAAAACTAACATTGTTTAACATTAAAATGCCACTCTTGATTTGTACTGTTCACAGTCCATATCCTTGTTTAGTTAAAAAGACTAAGTCAGCAGAACAATTACAGCCTTATGCACATAATCAGCCTCAGCCAGAACATGTTTCGAAGTATACCCAACTGCTTCTTCAGGGCTAAAAGAAAACACATATTCCACATTGCATGATCAATAGATGCTTTACTCAATCAGTGATTAGATGTGTAGAGCACGAATCATCACCCATGGGGTTATCAAGGCGCTGGCAGGGTACAGAGTCTCAGTCGAATAGCCAGATCTTCAGTGGCCTTCAGAATTCCTGTACATTCGAACTCTTATAAATGCAAGACCTGTTACACTTCAAAGAAGCAACTGCCCTTGTCCTTGGCTGCTTGGAAAGTGAAAGCATGCATGGCACGCTAAATGTTGCAGGAAAGAATGTTGTGCCTGCAGTAGGAGAAACTCACTAAAGAAAATAGTGCTTACAGACATACTGTGTTAAAAAAGAAGTAAAATGGCCAGTCCTCATGGGAGGTTACAAATGAAGACAAGGCGGTACTAAGGAGGGACTAACAAGCCTATTAACATATCAGAAGCACTCATTTATGAAGGACAATGACATAAACCAATGGAACATATGGGCGGAGCTTCAAGTCCATTCTCAATTACAGCATGCCTTGCAGAGCAGTGCATGCGCTGCCCGGGTTCGACCTAAAAAGGAGTGCCTGACTGCTCCCCCATGCTCTGTCAGATCATCCCATGACGCCCTGGCTTGGCAGGAGAGGTGGCAGATTGTTTCACTGTACCATGAAGTGGAACTAGGCTGCTCCACAGACATCTAAATGGATCGAAGACTGCTCATCTGTGATGGGCGGTATGATGGACTCCTCTATTTCAACCAGGCACATAGGGTTATGCCACTACAGGGGTTTTGCCACTACAGGGGAGGTCCTTAGGTGAAGGGGAGGCCGTTCCAGGCCCTAGCTGCGAGGTAGAAGGAGGGGTGTCCTCCTATCCTTCTGCAGGGTATGCAGGCGTGCCATCGCGAGGGAGGCAGAGCAGAGGTGTCTGGCAGGTTTATGGAAGATCAGGCGGTGGTTGATGTAGGTGGGCCCGGAGTCATGTAGGGCCTTGAGCACGTGGGTGAGGAGCTTGAAAGGACATCTCTTCTGTACAGGGAGCCAGTGGAGCTGCTGTACTGTGAGATTTTCCACTTTGATGTTCATCCACTCCTCGTGTACATTTCATTATTACATCCAGCCATTTCGATGATCGTCTTGAATATAAATCCATTCTTTTCAGTAGGTAGGAGCTAGCGCAGGACTTTTGTCATCCCAATAACCAAATGAGATAGATTACAAAGAAAAAGTGTTGCATATGAGCCATGCTCATTCAGCAGCAGAGTGGTAAGGGTGTAGTATGTAGCTGGTGTTGCATTTACTAGTACATTGTTACAAATATATATTACTAAAGCGTTGTGTGACAGCCATTGTCGTTTACAGACCGCACGTTTTCCATTGAAATGACCCCTAAATATCCATAGACATATAATTTAGATATAAAACTACATAGCGCACTAACGATAATGTGTGGAAATTGGGTATGAAAGGATATGTCATTTGCGCATCACCAAGTAAAGTATATCTTCATTTGTTTTGGTTCGATTCAAATTTTTGCTTCCATCACACTTAAGAATTAGAAAAGTGCTTCATTTTGGCTTTCCTGTTTCTTAATTTTGAAATATTTGTACAGTTCCTTTATAGGTATTTACATTTTGTTGTGTGTTTGAAGTAAACAACATCCTACAGCCTTTCCTTTCCTATCAGCAAGATTTTCAACTAATTTACAAAATCCAGTAAGCGAAAGAAAACACCAGCCTCCGTGTTAAAAGAATAAGCAGCAATGCTTTCAGAAGACTAGTCTGACATTTGACCTCAGTGTGTGAAGATAGAAGCACCATTTAACGTCATCTTTCATGCCCGTTCACCTCCAGCATGGTTATTTAGGTGCCCCCTCAGGGCTCAGGGAGCTGTTGTAGTTGTGCCCCCTCCCACCTCGTGCCCCGGTGCGTTGCTCCGGGTGCACCACTGGTAGCTACGCCCTTGAGTGCTGCTCCTCTGTGAATGAGGGGATTTGCTCCCCATCCATTGGGTCAAAATTTTACGACAAAAGCAAAACAAATGTTGAAACTTACTGGTGAGCTATGGATTTCTCGCAGCTGCCCCCACAGACTCTTGGGAAAGTATCATTTTTGGAGGAAGTGCTACCAATCTTTGCTGCTCTGCAGTCACCTCTGGTGTGGGAGGTCACACTCATTTATATTCTGAAAACTGAAGGAAAGTGACTAAGTGAGGTCGCAAACGCCAGGACCACAGAGAAGTGCAGAGGCCCTTCGGTAGTGAGAGCGCCAGCCAGGCAGCGTAATGTATTATGAGGTGCAGAGATTGACACAAGGTCACGCAGATCCAGTGACAGGGGTGGCTTTAAAGTGAGGCTCGGGGAGGGAGGCTGTGTCTCAGGTCACAGAGCGCATCTGCAGCCGGGCGCGTGGATTATTAATGGTCTTCTCTTACAAACGTCCTGTGCTTTCTCATGCAGGCGACCTTGACTCCTTGGAATGTCCCTGACACACGGTGGTCACCAGAGATATCTTCCTACCGTCTGTCTCACGCCTAGTGACGCCAGCAGAGAGCTTCAGTACACAGGGAACCTCTTTACCCCAAAGCCTCTGCCCTCTCGGGTGCTGCCGCTGTTCCACCCATGCAGGGCAGCCACCAGCCCCCCTCCGTCCGCGAGGGGTCTCAGCCCTCTTGGGATCCTGTTTCTCCAGCCCCTCTTCTGCCTGAGCGAGGAACGCGGAGCTGATCCGTGTGACAGCTGCTGCTGCCGCTCAGCTCCATCCCAGCCAGCTACCAGCTCAGCACCATCGCCCCCAAATATAGTGCAAGGCAGGCTGCCGTGCAGAACCGGAAGTCCAGCGTGGAGGCGGGACCCAAACTGGAGGCCACGCGGGAGGGTGGGAAATGGCCCAAACCAAAGAGCCAGCTGTGGGTGGCGCAGGCCAGTGAAGTTCAGCGGGAGGTGATACCTGGGAAAACGGCAGTCTGTAAGAGAACGCTGGGCAAGAGGGCAGGGAGGCACAAATCAAAAGGAAGGGAGCTAGTGCGGGTGGTAAAAAGGGAAAAGCACTGGAGCGGTGAGGGGATGAGAGGACTCAACATAAGCAGCAGACAGCACTAGGTGAGGTGGATATAGAGGTGCGAAGCAGATAGCCCTTGTTGACGTGGATAAGGGAGTTCATGCCAGAGAGCACAGGTGAGAGTGATATGGGGGCGCCCAACAGAGAGCTCTGGATAAGGGGACAAGGACCAAAGGGTACAGACCGGCAGTGCTTAATTTGTAAAATATGAAGTGCCAGGGCTCTGACCAGGAGGCCACTGCAGCTTGCACCACCCATCACCCTTGTCATCGCTGCCAAAACAACTACTAACCATCTTTCTCGCATGTAAATGTGACAGTTCAGATTATTCCAGGGCCCCAAAGCTAAAGGAATGGCTGGGGAGGGAGGTATTAGTCATTTTTAAATGTATATTGTTTTCCTAAACAACTGGTATACTGCTCATCTCTAAATGACATGAGCAGCGCCACCTTGTGGCAGACTGCCCTAAGTGTGGTGTTGACAATTAGGTGCCGGTGCCGAGCACCGGAAACCAATTAAGTGCTGGTGCTCAGCACCGGAAAGCTCTGGCTCAAATTAAGCACTGCAGACCGGGGAGCACTAGGTAAGTGGTACAAGGAGGGGCAATCTACAAAGCACTAGATGAGTAGACTAAGGGTTACTCCCCAGAGAGCACTAGGTGCGCATTATAAGGAGACACCTACAAGGAAGTCATAGGTGAGGGGGCACAAACCAGAGATCACTTGGGTGAAGTGGGAAAGAGGGCACAAACCAGACACCAGCCACTACGTGAGGTGGAACATGGCAGCCAACAAGAGTGCAGTAGTAGAGAGCAGCAACGGGACACAAAGCAGAGAGCTGAATAAGTGAGCACTCAGAAGAGAGAGCACTTGGTGAGGCCCATAAGGGTGTGCATTCCGCGCAGCACCAAGTTAGGTGAATTAGGGGGTGCATCCTAGACAGCACTAGATGAAGGGTAGAGGGTGACACAACCCTTATGGAACTAGATGAGGTGGATAAGAGGACGCAGATCGGCGCACGCACGGTGAGGTGGACAAAGGGGTAGGAAAACCAGACAGCACTAGGTGCAGGGAACACAAACCAGACAGCACATACTTAGGTGAAACAATTGAGGGCACTCATCGAGATTTCCAAAAGGCAGAACCCAATGAGCAATAGGTGGGATGGACTAAAGGGTCGAACCAGCCTGCACTGGGCATGGATGATAAGGTGGTGCACACCTGGAAAAAGTAAGTGAATGGGACAAGAGAACATAAACCAGAGAGCACTGCCCTAGAGTGGCATGAAGACACAATTCAAACCGCACTAGTCTAGGTAGACAAGAGCGCCAACCATAGAACAGTAGATGAAGCTGCACAAACCAGGGAACATTTGCCAGGGGGAACAATGAGGTGCAAATCAGAGATCATGATATGAAGGGGAAGAGGGGTATTAACCTGGGTGCTCTGATTGAGGAAAGTTAATGCGCTTCAAACCAGAGGCACTTCTCTCAGGGCCCGGCTCTGATACCTAGGGTCTTTGCTGTGCTTAGCACAGTCATGCAGTGCTCTTCCTTCTGCTGTAGCAACTTCACAAGTGGCCAGGCCAACTTGCCATCCCCATTTCCCTTCTCCCCAGATGAACCTGCCACCACATTCTTAGCTACAGCCGGCGGCAAGCTGTGGGTCTTGCTCTTTCCCCTCGCTCCCCCACTGGAAATTGTGGCTGCCTGACAATGGCCATGCAGCCGCTCCCAACACTGCAGCCCCATCAGAGTTCCCACTCCCACTCGCCTCACCTTCCTTCCTTTGTCATTTTAGTTTGTGGTGGCGAACTGGCAAAAAACAGAGCAACCGTGCCCTGCGAGCAGGCGGGGCCTGGCTTCTTCTTAGACTGTCCCCTACACCTCCTGCCAGCACTTCACCACAGGTGGCTGGTAGCCCAATATCCCCCTTCATATAGTACCAGCCCGCCTCTACCTACTATGTTGCCTAAACTTCCACCAATAGTCCTCTGGACTGTACCACCTTGCCCAAATCTCATAGGGGTTGTAGGAGAGTAGGATCTGCACTTATGTTGCCCCCACTTTTTTTCTGATGTATACACTGGTTTCTGGCTATAGTCTGGCAGTGTCCCTGCTAATCAGGGCCCCAGTCTCTCTGTTCTCTCTAAACGACTTGGTGTGCATATTAGATGCACTAGCAATTGGATACTGTGGTACCTTATGAGCCCTAGTATATGGTACCTTAGGTACCTAGGGCATAGGCACTGCACAGGCATACCAGGGGCTGAAGCATGTATTATGCCACCCCTGGGAAGCAGACTAAATCTGACACCACAGACCTGCTACTGCAGCCTGGGTGAGGTAGTGTTAGCACTCCTCACTGAGGTATAGGTTTCTATATCTCACCATACACACACATATAAACCTATCAGCCACCCCTATGGCAAGTCCTATCAATCCTGAGGGCAGGGTGCTTGGTTTACAATGTGAGGGGGTTCCTCTGCATGAGCAGGGGCCCTCTGCAGCTGGCAGAGTCTATTCTCTGTGGTTGTTTGGGGATGCGGTTAAACCATATACTCTTAAGTGCATTATAATGCTAACTTTGGAATGACTGCATCAAAACATGTCGTGTTTGGTGTCAAACATCTTGGAATCATACCCCCACATCAGTCCATAATGTGGGAGTGTGATCCCACCCTTCTAGAGGGGACGACATGTGCCTACTGTGGTAACACGGTAGAAATCTGAAAGAGCCCTGGCATCACAAAATGGATGCCACCAGCACAGACACTGGGCTGCCCTCCTGCTGCTGACTGAAACTCGCAGTGGAGGAGTCCCAACAATAGGCATCCTGTCACAGGGAGGTGTCACCACCTTCCAGACAGGATTTAGTGTAGTGGAGCTGGGTGGGTGCACTTCTAGAGTGCTTTGAAGTCCTGCACTGGGGGAGCAGTAGGCTCCTCTGTGCATATGCCAGCTCAAACCGGTTCAGGGGCTACCTGTCCCTGCTCTGGCGCGAAACTGTACAAAGGGAAGTGGGAGTAACCACCCCCTACCCCGACCCTCCCAGAGGAGTGGTCATAGAGCTAGTCCCTCCCCTATCTTCAGTATAAGATAGCAAACCTTGCCATTGCAAAACAGATAACCCTGGACGGCGCTCTACAAAGAAGAATCCTGGCCCTTCGACGTTCCACTACCTTTGGAAGACAGAAGAATCTCCCTTGGAGTCAAGGAGTGACTCCCCTGCTTGGCAGGCACCAAAAACCTTAATCAACGGTCGCAAACTTTCCCACTCCCGCTGGAGTTCGAAGACCTTGCAGCCCTGGAAGTGGATTTCCTGACTTCTCGACGGCCATTGTGAGTCCCCAGCAGAGCTGAGGCGAGTGGACCCCACGAGTGACGAGGAACAGCAATACCCGGGTACCGTGCACTATTCTCGAGTGCAACCCCTTCATGACGTTCTACGAACTTGTGCATTGGACCATTTGTGGCCCAAGTCTCCAGCAGGTTTTGCAGCGAAAATCAGAGGCCTACCCTGTCCCGAGTGACCGTGGGCTCCTGTGAAGCATTTCCTCAAGAGGCGTCTTCGCGATCCCTTGCCCGTTGACTTGTGGGTCCCCCAAAGACTTTCTTATCAACTCAAAGGGCTCCCCTAATTGCTCCAGGCCTGCCCTCACTCACCCTCACTGGGTGAGTTCCTCAGACCTTGCTGGTCTGCAACGCTGACCTTCTTCGATTTCCACGAGACTTGCTGTTGCCAAGGCTTGTTGGCTCCAATTCGGTTGCCGACACCTCAGTAAGCTACAAACGTCATGGGACACTCCGAATCCAGCTGCTGGTCATCGTCGATCCTTCCTGGACCTCGTGAGCGAAGAGTCAAAACACCCTTGATCACCTGAAATCACCCGACATCCGTGGCCAGCCATCTTCCTGGCCACCGGTCAAGTGACTTTGAACACTGTCCCTTCAATTTTCAGGTCATCTGCATCTCGAATCCACCCTTGGATTCCACGGACACTTCTTCAGTCGACGCAAGCAGCAAGTCTTCTTTGGTCTCCATAGAAAACAGCGACACAACCCGACACCAAAAGACACCTATGCACCCGGCTTCTCTGGGTGAGGTAACTCGTGCACTCCGGTGCCCTAGTGTGTGTTGGCCCTCGAATTACTTACGTTGTAAGTGGCTTGCTTGTAGACTTCCTCGAAGTACCCTAAAACTTTAAAAATCAAACCGCAACTTGCTCCATTGTAATCAATAGGGAACCCGTGGCTGTGTTCACACACTGCATGCGTCTCCCGTGGGTCTGTTACTTACCTGCTTTCACTGCAGTAGTGAGGCCCCAGCGATTCTACAGGCCCTAGGCCTTGTCATTTTGCAAGTCGACATTCTTAACCCATTTTATTAGTATATGGTCTGGTACGCCCCTAGGGCCCCAGCCATATTTGTGCTTAACTTATTGTGAAACGTTGATATTTGAATGTGTTCCTGGCTTCTAATCTCATACAGAGATTAGTAGAGTGTGTCTAGAAATAAATAAATATATATTTGATATATATACCTGTGTGGTGTCCTTTCATTTGGTAATTCAAGAGATTATAAGGTAAAACAAGCTGCTTTACATTCCTCTGAGACTTAGCCTGAAGGCTGCTCTCCACAGCTACCACTAGGATAGCTTTCTTTAAAAGGTTGTCTTAAACCTATCTACCATAAGAGTCGAATTGGACTGGTGCAAGGTGGCCACTATAACTAGTGACCAGCATATGCTAGGCCAACTTCTCACAGGGGCATACCTCCTGGTCGGCTGTTCCCCAAGCCCCTTTTATTCTCACTACAAAATTCTCTGCGTTCCAGCTTTTACTACCATGGACTCCTATTGAGCTGTCTAAATGTTTGGGCACTTCTAGGCCTGTTGGTTGATTAGGTGTGTGGTTATTAATCACAGCTTCCTAGTTAACATTTAGTGGATCGTCCCTTTCTGTTTAGAGGACTTGAAGGATTTTTCTTATTGGGGAAAGCTACATGTTGAAGACATGACCACTGCATTGAATTGAGGACTAAATAAAAGGTAAGAATTGTGCTAACCAACTTGCTGGCTCCTCACTAGTAACAAATAACTGAGTTCCGAGGCTCAGAGGCCCTTTGAAAGGCAGTTCTGATTTTCCTCTACACAATGACAGGATCTCAGTGTTGGGTGCTTCCATGCAGAGGAAACCTTTACTAAATCGAATTTATGGTCTGAGCACAAACTGAGATTAGCATGATTGTCTGATTTATTTTCGGGTCAAAGTCAATTTTGGTGTTATCAGCATACATTTGGAAATCCACATGGTAGTGTTGTAAAAACAGTGTAGTTTGGTACAAGTAGAAGAATAGGCAAGAAAAAGATGACAACTGGACTACCCTGGAAACGTTTTTGTGTAATCTTGACTCCTCTAACCCAACCACAACATGGAGCCCAGGGTTAGAGGGAAATTAATGGATCCAGTAAATGTTGGTGTCAGCTGCATTCATCTGGAACTGCACAAGATAACGTAAAAGCTGTGCTGATGGGCTTACACAAACATTGAACAGTATGCAGGACAAATAGGATCACTGGAGTACGAAGAAATCCACTGTGTCTGAGATTGATTTGAATGACCCAATTCAATCTTGTCAAGGGTTAGACAGAAATTGTTGGATCAATTTGAAGGCAGGTCCTAAAACACCCAGCTGTATTCTGAGCATTACCAAAAGTATGTCATAGTCAGCTGCACCATATGTGGCTGAGAAGTCAAGGTGAATCAGGGTTGTGTTTTTGCTTTGGGCCTAGGTGAGGAAGATCGCTCTTATTTTGATCAAAGTGGTTTTGGTACAACTAAAGCCAGATTAATGATTGTGAAGTAGGTCATGCATGCTTTAAGTGGTCTCTTTTTCCATGATTTTCCAGGGTAGTATAATTAGAGATTGGTCAGTATAGTTTACCAAGAATTTCATCTCAAGCATGCCTTAATTACCCCACTGTTTAAAAAACCATAGACTCCCGCCCTTCCTTTCTGAACCCACAGAGATCAACTGCGGAGTACCCCAAGGATCATCGCTCAGTCCCACGCACTTCAACATCTACATGGTCCCCCTCACCGCCATCGTCAGACAGCATGGACTCAGCATAGTATCCTATGCCGACGACACCCAGCTCATCCTCTCCTTCACGGAGGACCCCAAAGCCACCAGACTCAGCTTCCAGGAAGGAATGAAAGACGTTGCATCCTTGATGAGCAGCAGCTGTCTGAAGCTCAACTCGGACAGAAGACCTCATCCTCGGGCCCACACCCTCAGCTTGGAACAACACTTGTGGCCCACTGCCCTTGGCAACCCCCCCACCCCCACTGACCACGCTCGAAACCTCGGCATTATACTCGACTCCTACCTCACCATGACCCGCCAGATCAACATTGTCGCCTCCACCTGCTTCAACACCCTCTGCATCCTTTACAAGACTTTCATATGGATCCCCCCCAAATCCAGAAAGATTGTCACACACACTCATCACAAGTAGACTGGACTACAGAAATGCCCTCCATGCTGGAATCAACAAATCTCTTCAATGCAAACTTCAGACCATCCAGAACGCAGCGGTCAGACTCTTCCTCGGCATCAACACATCACCCAACACCTGCGAGACCTCCACTGGCTCCCCGTCGAGAAGAGAGTAACTTTCAAGCTTCTCACCCACGCCTACAAATCCCACCACAACACTGGACCCAAATGCCTCAACGAAAGAGTCTCCTTCCACGTACCCAAGAGAAACCTCTGATCCACTGACCTAGCCCTTGCAGAAACCCCCCGCATCCCCAGAACCAGAGCGGGGGGAAGAGCCTTCTCCTACATCGTGACAAAGGACTGGAACGAGCTCCCAATCAACATCAGACGCTCCCCCACTCTGCACACCTTCAGCCGAAGAGCCTCAAGACCTGACTCTTCGGCTGACTCAGAGCTGCACCCACCTCCCCCCCAGCACCTTGAGACCCTCATGGGTGAGTAGTCACAACTCCCTGATTGATTGATAGTTTTTTCAACAGTGGGGTAATTAGGGCATGCTTGAGGTGCTGAGAAGAATTCTCTCAAAAAGAGAGGCCTTGACCACAGCTGTGATGTCTGTTGCATATGCAGCGAAGATTTGTTCTACGATTGTACCAATGTCCAAGAGTGATGATGGATGCTCAGGTTTTGACAATCCGCTGAAACACTTCCTCTTTTTAGGGTTTGAAAGTTTTAAAAGCATATTGTAACAGAGGCAGTGGTTAAATATCAGCTGTGGATGATGAAGTTACAGATTTTGTTAATTTTGACTATGACAAGGTTTCTACTTTGTTTTGGGTTGCATATAGCCAGTTTATATTGGGTGTTTAAATTTGATAAATAGTAAATATCTCCATTGTTTTATTGTTGCCCTTGATTCCCTTTGCAAGGTTCTCATTGTTGGTTTCTTGTCATCTTTATGGTATGCTGTGGGATTTCTTACAGTGGATCTTGTCTTCTTTAGTCATCCTATACTATTAGCACTCAAGGTTGTGATGGTGCATTTCAGCTTAGTTAGTTCCCCGTTGTAGCATTTGTTCGTGGAGTTGATGCCCAACTTCAACTTTCTTGTTTGGGGTGAACCCAGAATGTCTAGTGTGATACAAAGTTTGCAGTAAAAATTGTTAAACAGGTCTTCCAGATCTGTGGCATTCAGGGAATCAATACTCGCAACTCTGTAAGTCCTCGCACCTCCTTACTGCTGACCGATTGGATGTACCTCCAACGACCCGTTCTCAGTGAAAATGAATAGTTTGCTAGTGGTGTCTGCAAATGTGAATTGTAATATGTAGGTACCACTAGTTAAACTAGGGGTGTCAAGTAAATGTTTATCCTGCACTAATAGTTCTAAGGGAGAGGTTCTCTTGTGCTCGTACTTCTCAGGAAGTGTTTATCTGTTCTAATGATTATCTGGTACTTAAGGTTTCCAGTGAATCACTTACTTCCACAAATGATTTCAGCACTGATTGTCCTAAATAAGAGTGTATTTTCAATCACAAAAAAAAAAAAAAAAAAGAGTGTATTTTCAAGTTGTGGTCCTCGGTGATGCTATATTGCTCTTATGAGTTGCAGAGAGTGAATTTCTTTCCTATATTGTCCTTCGTCTGTTCCTATCATCCACTAATGGTGCTAAGTGAGAAGTTATATTACACCGATGGTTCCACTGAGGGTTTATACTCACAGTGAAGTTTTAAAATGATCTAATGATTTTCATTCATGTTACTTTACGCTATAGATATCACAGAGAGAATAGTCTGCAGTAACGGTTCTTGGTAAGAGGGTCAGCTTGCAATCAATCAATCAGTCAGTACATTTGTAAAGCGCACTACTCACCCGTGAGGGTCTCAAGGTGCTGGGGGGGGGAGGGGTGCTGCTACTGCTCGAATAGCCAGGTCTTGAGAAGCCTCCTGAAGGTTAGTAGGTCCTGGGTCTGCCGTAGGAGGATGGGGAGGGTGTTCCAGGTCTTGGTGGCGAGGTGGGAGAACGATCTGCCGCCGGTCGCTCTTCGGATGAGGGTGACGGTGGCGAGGGCAAGGTCGGCGGAGCGGAGCTGTTTGGGGTGTAGAAGGTGAGTCGTCTGTTGAGGTATGCCTGTCCGGTGTTGTGGAGTGCCTTGTGTGCGTGGGTGAGGAGCTTGAAGGTGATCCTCTTGTTGACGGGAAGCCAGTGCAGGTCTCTCAGGTGTGGTGTGATGTGGCTGTGGCGCGGGATGTTGAGGATCAGGTGAGCAGAGGCGTTCTGTATGCGTTGTAGTCGTCTAAGGAGTTTGGCCGAGGCTCCTGTGTAGAGGGCGTTTCCGTAGTCCAGCCTGCTGCTGACGAGGGCCTGGGTGACCGTTCTTCTTGTTTCGGTGGGGATCCACCTGTAGATCTTGCGGAGCATGCGGAGGGTGTCAAAGCAGGAGGAAGAGACGGCGTTGACTTGCTTAGTCATGGAGAGTGTTGAGTCGAGGATAAACCCCAGGTTGCGTGCGTGGTCGGTGGGTGTTGGTGCTGCTCCCAGTGCGGATGGCCACCAGGAGTCGTCCCAGGCTGAGGGAGTGGAGCCAAGAATAAGGACCTCTGTCTTGTCCGAGTTCAGCTTCAGGCGGCTGTTCTTCATCCACTCGATGACGGCTTTCATTCCTTCCTGGGGGTTGGTTTTGGCGGTGAGGGGGTCCTTGGGGATGGAGAGGATCAGCTGGGTGTCGTCGGCGTAGGAGATGATGTTGAGGTCGTGCAGTCGAGCGACGTGGGCGAGCGGTGCCATGTAGACGTTGAACAGTGTTGGGCTGAGGGATGATCCTTGGGGTACACCGCATATGATCTCGGAGGCTTCGGAACGGGAAGGGTGGAGGCGCACGCTCTGGGTTCTGCCGAGAGGAAGGAGGTGGTCCATTCCAGAGCTTTGTCTCGGATCCCTGCGATGTGGATGCGTGTGCGTAGGGTTCGGTGGCAGACAGTGTTGAAGGCGGCTGATAGGTCCAGGAGGATGAGGGCCACGGTTTCGCCGTTGTCCAGCAGGGCCCTGATGTCATCGGTGGAGGGCAGTCTCGGTACTGTGGTTTCTGCGGAACCCGGACTGGGACGGGTCCAGGATGTTGTTCTCATCGAGGTAGCGGGTCAGCTGTCTGTTGACGGTCTTCACGATGACCTTCACCGGGAGCAGGGAGATGGGCCGGAAGTTCTTGAGGTCCCTCGGATCCGCCTTGGGTTTCTTCAGTAAGGCGTTGATCTCGGCGTGCTTCCAGCTCTCTGGGAAGGTCGAGGTCTCAAAGGAGATGTTGATGGCGCTGGCTTTGTTGAAGATGTGGTGTGGGCATGGGTCTGAAGGAGAGCCGGAGTGGATGGTGTTCATGATTTTGATGATATCGTCGTAGTTTATGTTGGTCCAGGTGAGTAGGGGATCGATGTGGGTGGTGACTGCGGGGTCTGAGGTGTCGGTGGTTGTTGGGGTGGTCAGGTTGTTGAAGCTTTCGTGGATGTCTGCGACCTTGCGATGGAAGAAGGTGGCGAGGGAGTCGCACAGGTCTTGTGATAGTGGGATGTCGTTGGTGTTGGAGCTGGGGTTGGAGAGTTCCTTCACAGTGTTGAAGAGCTCTTTGCTGTTGCACACGTTGTTGTCAAGTCGGTCCTTGAAGGAGGCCCTTTTGGTGAATCTGATGAGGTGATGGTGTCTGCGGATGGCGTTCTTGTGGGCTGCGTAGCTGTCTGGTGTCTGTTTGCGGTGCCATTTCTTCTCTAGTGTACGGCAGGTTTGCTTGGAGGCCTGGAGGTCTGTGGTGAACCAGCTGGCTTTCTTGTTCGTGTGTCTGTTGGAGGGTTTCTTGATTGGGGCGAGAGTATCGGGGCGAGAGTGCTGGCGCAGTTGTCGATCCAGCGTCTGAGGTTGCGTGCGGTGGTGTCGGCGTCGGTGGGGTTGGCGGGTGGGCTTAGGGCGAGGATGGTGTTTAGCTGGTCTTCGGTGATTTTGCTCCAGCTGCGGAGGGGGATCTGTTGGGTGCGGTGGTACATGGTGGGTTTCCGGAAGGTGAAGTGGATGCAGCGATGGTCGGTCCAGTGGAGTTCGGTGGTGTGGCTGAAGGTGACGTGGGGGCTTGCGGAGAAGATGGGATCAAGTGTGTGGCCGGCGAAGTGGGTGGGCATTGTGACGAGCTGTCTCAGTCCGAGGTTGGCGATTTTGTCAATCAGGGTGGTGGAGTTGGTGTCGTTGTTTTTCTCGAGGTGGAAGTTCAGGTCTCCGAGGAGGATGTAGTCTGTGGAGGCAAGAGCGTGCGTGCTGACGAAGTCGACGATGGAGTCGCTGAACTGAGGCCAGGGTCCGGGGGGTCTGTAGACGAGAGTTCCACTGAGGGTGGTGTTGGGATCGGTGTGGATCTGGAAGTGCAGGTGTTCGGCAGCGCTGAGGGTTTCGTTGGTGCTGGTTGAGACCATGAGGGTGTTCTTGTGGATGATGGCGATTCCACCTCCTACTCCGTTGGTGCGGTCCTTGCGGGTGATCTTTTAACCGTCCGGGATGGCTATGGCGATGTCGGGTGCCGAGGAGGTGTTCATCCAAGTCTGTCAGGAAGGCGACGTCCGGGGAGGATGTGTCGAGCAGGTCCCAGAGTTCGACGGCGTGTTTGCGTGCGAAGTGGGTGTTCAGTAGTATGCATCTGAGGTGGTTGCGTCCTGGTGTCATGGTGGGCGGTTTGGCGGCTCGGAGGCTGGTAAAGCTGCAGCTCCGGCAGGAGAAGGGTCCTTTGGTGTGCTTCGGGGCGGCCAGGAAGCAGGTGTGTTGTCGTCCGGTGTTGAGTGCGTGGAGGGTGTTAGTGTCGGGTGTCATGGCATTCGCGGGGGCCAGGGGGTCTTGCGCTGGGCGCGGACGGGCTTGCCTTAGGCGTGCCTTTAGCGCGTCAGCGGCGCAGCCGCACAGCGGCCGCTATATAAGGGGAAGTGGGAGGGAGGAGCAGCTGGGAGGCGGGAGCGGGGTGGCGAATGGACGAGCAGGGGGTGGGGAGGCTGCGGTGGGAAAAACGGGAGGTTAGAACAGGCGGAAAAACAGAAGGGCACAGTACAATGCAAGAGGAAGAAGGGGGGAAAAATGAATAAAATAGAATACAACACAGTAACATAAATAAAACAGAATACAACACAATAGCAGAAAGCGGTGGTAGCCTGCGGGTGGAGGCGGGCCTGAAACTTCTAGCAAGCGGCAGCAGCGGGCTTAGGGGCATGGACACACAGGTGGTGCTGTGAGGCGTGGGTAGCGACCTGCCTGAGGAACAGGGTCAAGGGTCGCTCTCCTCCCCGCGCAGCGGCCACCATATAAGGGGAGGTGGGAGGGAGGAGCAGCTGGGAGGCAGGAGCGGGCGGCGAATGGGCGAGCAGGGGGGCGGGGACGCAGTGGCGGGAAAAACAGGAGGTTAGAGCAGGCGTAAAAACAAACAAGTTACTTACCTTCGGTAACGCTTTTTCTGGTGGATACAGTATCTGCCTGTAGATTCCTCACCTTATGAATATCCCCTCTGTGCCAGCATTCTGGAAATTTTTCGTAGCTCTCTGCGCCGACGAGGTCGTCACAGCGTCATGGCTCCGCACGCGGCTCCGCATGACGTTACCGTAGCCATAAGAAGACCACATCGGCGTGATGACGTCAGTTCCGCCCATTTTTTCCGTGCCACAGAAGCAAAACGGGCAGACCGACATAGAGACAACGTATACATAGTATACAGAATTCACACAAATACACTCAGTGTATATAGAAAGAAGAAAGCTTGCACTTCAAACAAGACAATAGTAAATAAACAGAGGTAACAAAGTCTTGAGTACAGATAATATGTCAAAAAACTAAAACCTCAGCTTTTATAGTATAAAAGGGAGGACAACGGGGAGGTGGGTGGGTCTGTGAGGAATCCACAGGCAGATACTGTATCCACCAGAAAAAGCGTTACCGAAGGTAAGTAACTTGTTCTTCTGATGGATACATCTGCCTGTGGATTCCTCATCTTATGAATAGAATCCCACAGCAGTACCTCTCCCGGAGGTGGGTGTCCACCCTTCTATACCAAAAAGTCCTGCAAAACAGAACCCGCAAAATGGCCATCCCTCTTCACTTCGGAATCTAAGCAGTAATGCTTCGCGAAAGTGTGGAGGGAGGCCCAAGTTGCGGCCTTACAGATGTCAAAAACAGGAACACCTCTAGACAATGCAGAAGTAGACGATTTAGACCTGGTGGAATGAGCTCAAATGTCTACAGGAGGCTCCTTACCAGCCAGGGAGTAGCATATCTTGATGCACAAGATGATCTATCATGATAAAGTGCGCTTGTGCACCGCCTTGCCCTTCATACGACCAGCATATCCAACAAAGAGCTGGTCATCCTAACGGAAGTCCTTTGTTCTGTCCAAATAGAAGCTAATTGCCCTCTTTGGATCTAAACGATGAAGTCTCTCCTCCTCCTTGGAAGGGTGAGGGGGAGGATAGAAAGTAGGAAGGGTAATGGCCTGACCTAGGTGGAATGGAGTCACCACCATAGGCAGAAAAGCAGCTCTGGTCCTAAGTACCATCCTTTCAGCAAATATGGTCAGAAAAGGCGGCTTTGAACTCAAAGCCTGGAGTTCACTCACCCTCCTGGCCGAGGTGATAGCTACCAGGAAGACCGTTTTAAAAGTCAAAAGTCTTAAAGGACAACTATGCATCGGTTCGAATGACGAACCCATTAAAAAAGTTAACACCAAATTCAAGTCCCACTGGGGCATAATAAAAGGAGTGGGAGGAAACATGTTTGTCAGCCACTTAATAAATCTTAAGACTATACGAGACTTAAATAAAGAAGGCTGATCAGGTAAACACAAAAATGCAGACAAAGCCGACAAATACCCTTTTACAGTGGCCACAGCAAAACCCTGCTGGGCCAAATGAAGAGAAAAACAAAGAACATCAGATAGATGAGCTTTTAAGGGATCAATAGATTTCTCTCTGCACCACTTAACAAATTTAGACCACCTGTATGAATAGACAGACTTAGTGGAATGTCGCCTGGCCGATAATATAACGTCCACCACGTCAGGCGGGAGAGAAAAAGAATTCAAGTTGCCCCATTCAATCTCCAGGCATGAAGGTGCAGGCTCTGGAGTTGGGGGTGTAGAACCTGCCCCTCCATCTGAGAGAGAAGGTCTGCCCTGAGAGGGAGACGGAGCTGAGGGTGCGACGAGAGGTGAAGAAGGTCTGTGTACCACACCCTTCTTGGCCAATCTGGGGCGATCAATAGGACTTGGGTCCGGTCTTGGCGAATCTTCCTCAGAACCCGAGTAATCAAGGGTATGGGAGGAAACGCATAAAGGAGTTGTGAGCCCCAACTCAACTGAAACGCGTCCCCCAACGCTCCCTGCCCCGGAAACTAGAGACTGCAGAATGATGGATAGTGCTCGTTCTCGTGAGTGGCAAACAGGTCCATCCGAGGAGTCCCCCACGTCTGGAAGATGTATCGGACTACCTCTGGTTGAAGCCTCCACTCGTGGTCGGCAGAGAACTTCCGACTGAGACTGTCCGCACGCACGTTCAGCACCCCGGCCAGATGATTTGCCATAAAATAAATCCGATGGTCCTGAGCCCAGGACCAGAGTCGCAACGCCTCTCTGCAGAGACGATACAACCCCACTCCTCCCTGCTTGTTGACATACCACATCGCAGCAGTGCTATCCGTCAGGACTTGAAACGACTGACCATGAAGGGAAGGGAGAAAGGCCTTGAGCGCCAAACGTATCGCCCGCAATTCCAAAAGGTTAATGTGAAACAACCTTTATTCTGGAGACCAAAGACCCTTGATCTCCAAATCCCCCAGATGTGCTCCCCACCCTAGGGTAGAGGCATCCGTTATCACTGTGGCCACCGATGGAGGAAGATGGAAAGGCTTTCCTTGAGACAGATTGCCCTCCACGCTCCACCAAGACAGATCCGCTGCAACTTCTCTGGAGATCTTCACAGACTCCCTGAGATCTCCGTTGTGCTGATACCACTGCGGAGACACCACTGGAGCGCCCTCATGTGCCAGTGTGCATGGTTGACCAACAGGATGCAGGAAGTGAACAGACCGAGCAGGCGAAGGACCTTCAGAACTGGAACAACCACTCCATTGTAAAACAAGGGAATCATTTCCTGTATGTCGAGAATCCTTTGAGGTGGAGGGAAAGCTCCACACACAGTGGTATCCAGTACTGCCCCTATGAACAGGTTGCGCTGTGAGGGCACGAGGTGAGACTTGGGTACATTTATTGAAAAACCCAATTTGTACAACAGCTGGGTTGTTACCTGCAGATGACGACACACCATCTCTGGAGACTCTGCCTTCAGAAGCCAGTCGTCTAAGTATGGGAAAACCAGAATCCCCAACCTTCTGAGAGGAGCTGCCACCACTGCCATCACCTTGGTGAAGACTCGAGGTGCAGTAGTAAGACCAAACAGAAGGACCTCAAACTGGTAATGTTGCGACCCAACCGTGAAACGGAGATACTTCCTGTGCGACTTCAGGATCGGGATGTGGAAATACGCATCCTGCAAGTCGATGGACACCATCCAGTCCTCTTGTTGCAGTGCCTGAAGAACCTGGCCTAGAGTGAGCATCTCGAACCTCTCCTGCTTGAGAAATAAATTCAAGACTCTGAGGTCCAGGATAGGACGTAGCTGCCATCCTTCTTGGGAATCAGGAAATACCGGGAGTAGCATCCCTGACCCCTTTCCTGCTCCGGAACCACCTCTATCGCACCTTTTTGTAATAGGGTAAGAACCTCCTTCTGAAGGAGAAGCAAATGATCCTCCGTGCAAAACCCTTGGCAAGGAGGGTAAGGAGGAGGGAATTCCCTGAAGGGAAGGGCGTACCCATTTTCCACAAAATCTCGAACCCAAAGGTCGGAAGTTATTAATTTCCAGTCTTGTAGAAAATGGGTAAGCCGACCTCCCACAGGACCCACATGATCCAGGATGGCGGATCTAGGGCAGCTTTCCTGCATTACTGGGAGGGGGCGGGGAGGTAGAGGAGGAGGAGGAAGAGGGAAGTCGTCCAGCCCCAAGAAGGCGACCTCAGCCTTTACCTCTGTAGGATTTATACAGAGGGTTTTACTGCTGTTGTTGTTGTTGCTGAGGCTGACGGGAAATAAAGGATGACTTCCCAAAACCACGGTATCTTCCGTAACCATACCCTCTTGACTGAGACTGTAAACCCAGAGATTTTGCTGTGGCTTTACTGTCTTTAAATCTCTGCAACGCCAAGTCAGCTTTTTCGCCGAAGAGCTTAGAACCGTCAAAGGGAAGGTCCAAAAGGGCAGTTTGCACATCAGATGAGAATCCTGAAGATCTTAACCATGCATGCCTCCTAGTGGCCCCAGACGAACCCATCACCCTTGCCACCGAATCTGCAGTGTCCAGATCCGACTGAATTACTTGGCGAGCAGCCGCCTGGGAGTCCATCAAGACCTCACTTAAATTGCTCTGATCCTCTTCCGACAGCTTAGGGAGAATCTGCTTGGCAGAGTCCATAAGGGCGTGGATATGCCTGCCCAATAGACAAGTTGCATTTGTGGATTTTAATGCCATACTGGCCGAAGAAAAAACTTTCTTTGCCGATTGCTGAAGCTTTTTTGAGTCTTTATCAGCCGGTGCTTGAGGAGAAGAGCCAACCGACTGCTTTGAACAAGAAGCTTGAACTACCAGACTTTGAGGTGATGGGTGAGTAGAAAGAAAATCAGGGTCCCCTGGTGCCGGTCTATATCTTCTAGAAACAGATCTAGAAACTGCAGGGGCAGAAAGAGGATTACTCCAGACCTCTAAAATTGGCTCCGTCAGGGCATCATTGAATGGTAAAAGAGGTTCCACTACAGCAGAAGGAGAATGAAGCACCTCTGTTAAAAGATTTGGCTTATATTCAGCCATAGGAAGCGGCAGGTCCAACAGTTCAGCTGCCTTCTTGATGACAACATGATACGGAGCTACATCCTTCGAAGGAGAAGCCTTCTGTAAAGCAAAGCCCCCCTCCGAAGATACAGCCAAACCACTTGCTTCACACAAATCTTCCAATAAGTCCTCAGACTCATACATTTTCCCTTCCTCTATGTCACCAGCCCGATATTGCTCCTCTTCAATCAGCCTTTGAGCTTCCCTTCACGAACGCATCCTCGGCTGCGCCATCCGCGGCGTCGACGGCTCCGGCAACGGCGTCGAAGAAGGCTCCGTGACAGGGACCTGCGTCGAACGAACTCTGGAAGAAGGGATGCCGGACGGAGCCGGAGACTGCTCAAGCGGCGTCGACACACTCGGCGCCGGAAATTGCCATGACAGCGCCATCGGCATATAAGGCATAAAGGGGGCCGGAGGATAATGTTGAGGCACGCCCAAATTAAATGCCAAAGGGCCCATGTGAACCGAAGGTGCTCCAGAGGGGCATGTAGCTCTGGTAAAAATACCATACATCGCATTCATGAAGTGCAACGGATCCGAACCCGGCGCCCGGAACGAAGGATACTGCGCCGGTTCAACTTCCTTACGAGGAGTCTCCGGAGTCGGATCCACTGGAGTCACAGGCGGAGTCATAAGAGCAGCAGGAGCAGCAGGAGACTCTTCCTCCACTGGATTCGGATCCCCATCCGAAGCCGCAGAATCAACCGGCGCCGTAGACTGCACTGGAGAACCCAATACAGGAGACAGGCCTGGCGAAGCCTGTGGAGACTCAGAAGGTGAAGGAGAAATAACATCCTTGGTACGACGTCAAGGAGCAGGACGACCTCTTTTCTCCTTTCTCACCTTGGACATGTAGAGCTTGGCCTCTCTTTCCTTCAGCGCCTTAGGGTTCATTTTTCTGCAGGATGAACAACCTTCGATGTCGTGATCACTAGAAAGGCACCAGAGACAGTCATCATGCGGGTCAGTAATTGACATGTGACCTCTGCATTCCTTGCAGGGCTTAAAACCCGACTTCCTAGGAACAGACTTAGTCGAAACAATAAAAAATAAAGTCTCGAAACAATGTAGCAGTTGAAAGACAGGAGAGTCCCAGAAAATCCGTTAGCTTGTAGCGCGGAAAAAAAGGAACTTACGTCATCACGCTGACGTGGTCTTCTTATGGCTCCGGTGACGTCATGCGGAGCCGCGCCGCTGTGACGACCTCGTCGGCGCAGAGAGCTACGAAAGATTTCCAGAATGCTGGCGCACAGAGGATATTCATAAGGTGAGGAATCCACAGGCAGATGTATCCATCAGAAAGAAGGGCACTAATGGTTCTTAATAAGATGTTATCGTAAACAAATAATTCTCAATAACAGGTTATTTCGCAGGGAAGGTTTTTAATGAAAGGATTTCTTGTGATAGCGATTCTCAGTAAGTGTTATTTTTCACTAGTGACTCTTAGTGATAAGGTATTTTAGACTGATGACTTCCAGTGAGACATGATTCTGCACTTACAGTTCTCAGTGAGGTCTCTTGGACCAGGGCGCTAAGTGAAACATATTTTGCAGTAATGGTTCTCAACATGAGTGTACTGTGCACTAATGGTGCTCAATTCGAAATTATCGGGAAATATAGTTCTAAGTGTCTAAGTGAGAAATGATCTAACAGTAATGGTTCACGATGAAAGGGTATTTTGAGCTTTGCCATATGAGCTATTTGCTTACGTTTCTAGTTTTTTGTATGTGGTTACTTTCCACTAATGGTTCTCAATGCCATATTTCAGTGCGATTTCTTCCTCCGGTAAGTCTTAGTATCTGGGTGCTTTGCATGTATAGTTCTCAGTCAGAGGTTCCGTGGCACTATTGGTTCTCACTGAGAAGATGCAATAACGGTGCTGATGGCTTGTTTAACACTATTTGCATTTTATTTAAATAGATCATTAAGTGTGCCTTGCATCTGTGGTTTTCAGTGACAGTGCCCCCTTCACTGTTGGAACTAGGTATCCTATGGATAAGTGACGGTGTTTGACGATAAGTCGCAAAAGGTATAGTCTGCCATGCACAGTAGTTGTCAGTAAGAGGTGGGACACAGAACTGTAGTGACGAGTACACAAAGGCGAAAAACACAGGATTTCATGCAGAACAAAGGGTCACTTAGATCATAGGCAATGACGTACTGCCATTAGATCAAAATTGAGATATATAGCCAATCACTATTGTAAAGTATGAGTAGAATAATCAGAATATAATGCACTGAGCCAGTAGCCTGGGCGTCAAGCAAAACCATGCACTGTTTGACGATTGTTTGAACTTTAAATATAATTTTCTCTGCCTTGAAAATAATCCCAGATAGATTCTTAAGGGAGACGGGTCTGGTCTGATAATTTTGTGTACACCACAAATAGAACTTTTTCCATTTGATAGCATATGATCTTCTAGTGGAAGGTCTATTAGCCTTCATTAAAATGTCCATGAACTCTTTCGAAAGGCCTAAATGTTCATATTGGAGGAATTCAGGAGCCATTCTGTCAGGTTTAGTGATGGAAGGTTGGGATGTAGTATCTGACCTCCGAACTTGTACTGGAGATCATGTCTGCACAACAATTTCCTGTGTGGTCTCTCTAACATTCTGGTGCTATTAATGTCATCCTGGTTTTGGGCTTGTTCTGTTCAGCGATCACTGTTGGTATGAGAGGAATTAGGGGAAATGCATAGAGAAATTTCCCTGACCAATTTATCAGAAGGGCATTCCCCTTCGTCGCTGGTTGGCGGAAACTGGATGTGTAATCTTGCCATTTTTAGTTGTCTGCGAACATGTCTATTTAGGGGAATCCCCATTCCTGAAAAAATGTCTTGCAAGACCTTGTTGTGTAAGATCCAGTCATGATTTTCGTGGAAAGTTTGATTGAGAGAGTCTGCTTGAGTATTTTGAACACCAATGAGATGAATGGCTGTTATGGTTACATTTGTAGTTCTTGGCCATTTCCAAATGGCTTGGGCTTTGAGAGACAGAGGACAGGAGTGAGTCCCTTCCTGCTTGTTCAAGTAATACAGAGTTGTTGTGTTGTTGGTTTTAACAAGGGGAGAATTTGTTGTTATCAATGGGAAAAAGGACTTTAGAGCCCAATGAACTGCTCTTAATTCCAGCATATTGCTGTGATATGTCTTTCCCTTGCCTGACCAAATTCTCTGTGTCTTAAGGGAGATGGAGAGAAGCATCTGTGACTAGTGTCTGAGTTAGTACATCCTGATGAAATGGTACTCCTACCAGCAGGTTCTTCCGCTGAGACTACCATGGGAGAGATTGACTGGCATCCTGCGATAAAGTCAGCTTGTCTTCCCTGCTGTTGGAGAGTTGATTCCACTGGTCCTCTAGGCATTGCTGCATCGGTCTTGTGTAGTCATGCGTAAGGGACTATGACTATGCAAGCTGTCATTGACCCCTGTAAAAATGCAATCTGTCTAGCTGATGGATGACGAGCATGCAGAAGATTGCGACACTTCAGATTGATTCCTAATAGTCTCTCCTCTGAAGGATACACTTGCCGATTGTGTATCCAGTGTTGCTACAAGGTACTGTCATTTTTTAACTGGGCATATTGTAGACTTTCTGAAGTTGATTGGAGACCCAGTTTGTTTAATGTTTTCACACTAATCTGATAGTGGTTCTTGTCTCTACTGGTGTTAAACCTTTTATTAGCTAATCTTCTAGCTAAGGGTAAACAAAGATTTTCAGTTTCCTTAAGTGCATTGCGATTACAGCCATGCATTTGGAGAATGTTTGTGGAGCTGACTTTAGGCCGAATAATAGGACTTTGAACTGAAAGTGTATAGGTCCTACTTTGAAACTGAGACATTTCTGATGTTTTGAGGAATTTGGGATGTCAAAGTAAGCATCCTGGGGATCTGTCGAACATATCCAGTCTCCTTAATGCAGCTATGGGTAAATCTGACGAAGTGTCAGCATCCTGAACTTTTCAGTTCTTATGTATTTGTTCAGCTCTCACAGATATAAAATGGGTCTTAACTCTAGTTTTGTTCCTTTCTTTGATGCTAGAAAGTAATTGGAACAAATTCCCAATCCTTTTTGATGGCATGGGACCTCCCCTACAGCCTGTTTTTGTATAAGATCTTTGACTGCTTTCTGTCGCAGGTCTTGTTGATACCGTGATGTTTTTGCCGGTGGAGCAGAAGAAGGAGGGGACTTGGAATATCCATTCTGAACAATATTCCAGACTCCTTTGTCTTTTGTTATTACGCTTTACTCTTTTAGATGATTGATGATACTGCCCCCCCCCCCCACCACCACTACCACCACCATACATTGTAATGGAGAAGGGGAAAGTGAGGGCTCATTGTTTAGCAGAAGGCTTTCCTGTAGCTGCAGGTTGTTGTGATCATCTCCCTCTAGATGGTAGTGTGACCTTGCCTGCTGGTGATGTTGTTGCCAGTGAGGGGCTTGAACCTTCTATGGAAAGAATCACCTGTCATACGGACTGTACCTTCTGAAAAATTCCTTCTTCTTCTCCAGACCAACAGTCTTGAGTGTGTCCACTTATGTTTTTATTCAGGACATCTCCTCATCTGTGTAAGTGCCAAAGAGAGTGTTGCCTGAGAATAGTAAGTTCATTATTTTATGTTGTGCCCTGGTTTTAAGCCAGCTAGACGTAACCAAGATGACCTCCTTGCACAGACGCCATGTGGGTAACCATGCGCAGTTAGATCTTTTGCATCTGCAGTTGCACTTATGATTTGATTAGACACCAGGCCACCTTCATTTAGAATTACCTGGACATCCTGTCTGTTCACCTAAGGCAGCTTTACTGTGAATCTGGTCTGTGAACCCCATAGGGATCTGTCGTACCTCCCAAGTAAAGCAGACACATTCACTACCTTCATGTAAGATGCAGATGTTCCACACATCTTTTTACCAATGGAGTCTATCTGATTACTTTTTTTGTCAGATGGAACCAAAGAGGAAGAAGCTGCAGGGTGGGATTTTTGTGCGCCAACCACTATAACAGAACCAGGAGGAAGATCCGCTCAGAGAAACAAAAGTTCTTGGTCAGGAGGCTTGTATTTGTTAGAGAGCCGAGATGGGGCAGATTTTACCAATGCTGGAGTTAGAAATAATTGCATCGCAGGCTCTAAAAGTCATGGTACCAGTGACAGGAGTGGTCTTGAGACTGTTCCATGATGCAAAGTCTCAAAGAACACAGAAGAAGTGGTTGTAGCAGTAGGAATGTCCACATTTTATTTGGTTGTACCTCTAATTAGAACATCATTAAAACTCAAGTGATCGTCACTGGTGACACTCTTGCCGGAGGTGTGTCCAATAATGTAGGAGAATAATCTCGCACTGAGGTGCGTGAAGTTGTAGACCAGGAAGATGATCTTCTCCTTTTCCTGGATGGTGAAGCATGGGATCTCCTTGATCGTGATCTGGTTCTAGATGTTGTCTTAGATCTAGACCGATAATGTAGAGGACTTCTTGACCTACAAGGAGACATAGTATGTAGATGTGGGCTCGTACGCAGCGTAACTCTAGAAGGAATCATAGGAGGTATCGAAGGTGTGTCAGGCAAGAGTGTAGAAGAAGGTGTCCCTTTAAAAGATGGCATATATGGTGTAACTCTTGAAGGAGAGTATGCTTGTGAGTACTCAGAGGTATGAGGTACAGGCCTTCTACGTAGGATTTCCAGCCACCGTGGTAAGATTTTTAATGGTGAATGTGACTTGGATCTAGATAGAGAGCGAGGCCTAGATTCAGCCAAATCCATTGATACACATTGGACCTCTGTCAACGTCGATTGCAACCTTTCTGCAGCATGAGATAGTGCATGCTTCGTTATCTCGTGACCTCAGTGGGATATGCACCTGCTTCTCGCTTGACGCCATGTGAACTTTCTTCGCAGGACTCAACGTCGACCCATGCAATTACGACGTCGATGAATGTCGCTTGCCCATTAACGGAGATGGTTGTCTTGTTGTTTCATAAGACTTTGCAATCGATGAATGCCTCTTCGCCATTGCCTTTGAGCTTAATGGCAATGGTTGTCTCGGCATCAATGGCTGTCTCAGCATTGACGGATGTTGCCTCATTGCTGGCGATGCACTCTCAACATCAAGCATCAGTTGTGTTCGGACGTCGAGCGATGAACTGACTCCACCTCGACGGTGTCTTCGATGGCAAATATACAAGGATTGTTTCAGTCCTTAACACCATACCTCTCGACGTCGAATAGGAATGCCTTTTCTGATATCTTTCATGAAATCTTCCTCTTTAGGACAAGAGGAGAGCTCTTTGGAGGAAGGCTGGTGTTCCCCAAGGCCTCTTGATGATCCAGTTGTTCTTCTCTCTGTCCTTGAGAGTCCGCCTAGATAACTTTTGGCAATGAGGGCCGGTCTCAGGGCGATGAGACTCTGGCAGGCAGACAATACAGAGTGAGGATCCATCTGAGCCTTTTTTTCCCCACAGGAAGGACGTTTCACGAAAAGTAAATGCATATTTTGACAGAAAATAAAATCTTTTTTTGTCAGAAAAAGGGTTCTCAGTAGTCTAGGTATTGAGTAGAATCAAACACTGTTATTTTTGAAAGGTTTGAAAAAGATTTTTCTGACAAAGTTGTCAAAAAAAGGCAAAGCTGATGCACCCCACCTTTCTTTGTCAGTTAGCAACGTCATAGCAAATCAAAGCCTTTAGGTGCACATCTTAGTCATGCTTCTGGCTCTCTCTGGTGCACTCCCAGCCTCCAAGGATATGCAAGGGCCTCAAGTCAAGTTACAGTCGGCAGGTTTGCCCTTGACACCATCTTTTGAACCCGCTTCGGCCATGGCTTCAGTGCACACTTCGGATTAGGGGCCACAATCTGGGCTGGTCTCTTTAACACTGCCATAGGCACTGGAGGTATTTACTATCTGACTCCGAGCCGAACTTGTCTTGTCCTCTGCCAAGGCAACACTGCTGCAAACTGGCAAAATCCTGACTCTACGCAGTCTCACACAGACATTAATTCAGATTCAGACGACTTTTTGTGATGAGGTGGACACCTTTGTCCCACAATATGAGTAGGACAACAGGTATGAAGAGCTACAGGATGCCGGTGGCCTGGCCACCTCCCCTGATACTTGATTAGTCACCCCTCCTGTTGCAGCCACTGAGGAGAGAGCCTAATTTGCAATAGTGATCAGGTGAGATGCAGAGATCCTTGACCTGCATCTCCCATCTCTGTAGGGTATAACTAATGTTCTTATGGAGGTCCTTCAGCCTGGTCAGTCACCAACCAAACCTATTCTACCATTTAATGATGATCTTACAGATATGCATTTGGGCATCAGGGCTAAAATATGTTCTGGTCCTCTGTTCAATAAACAGGTCTCTTGTTGCCGCAGACTGGCTACAGGCACCCCTGACTTTCTTATGTAGCACCCAACTCCAAACAGCTTGGTGGCACTGGCATCCACCAGCAAAGTCAACCCTAATGCTTTTCTTAAAACCAGTCCTTTTATGTTTGGGCCATGACTACCAGAGACAGCATCCAGGACATCAGGGACAATGCATAGCCCAGTCTCCACCAATCCAGAAACCACAAGGTCAAAACCACTTAAGGGTGTCCTTTCCATCATAAGTCAACTTTTAGGAGGCAGGATCTTATTTTTCCTCAAAGCGTGGCAAAACATTACCTCTGACTAATGGGTCCTTCAAATTGTACATCGGGGCTACACCCTCCCATTTCTTTCTACCCTGCCACACCTTCCATCCCCATTAGGGCGGCTGATGGAGGACCACATGTCTGTTTTAAAGCGGGAATTACATGCCCTTTTGGCTAAAGGGACAATAGAGAGGGTTCTGGCCTCAGAAACAGGAACTGGGTATTGCTCCCTGTACTTCCTTGCACCAAAGAAGGACTAATGCCTTCGATCTTTGCCCTTTCAACGCCTTCCTGCAAAAGGGCAAATTCAAGATGCCCACTCTAGATTAGGTTTTGTCTGCTCTTTATCATAGATGGTAGCACTGGACCTGCAGGATGCTTATTTCCATATTTCTGTGGCACAGGCATTACCTGCAGTTCACAGTGAGCCAGGACCATTTTAATTTTGTGGTGCCCCCTTTTGGCCTCACCAGTGTCCCTCGGGTGTTCACAAAAGTGATGCTGGTTATCATAGCACACCTTCAGACGCTGGGTGTTTCAGTCTTCCCCTAACTCAATGGCCCAGGAGTCACAGACCTCCTGCAGACGACAAGTCTTCTAAAATCATTAGGGCTCACTATAAACGGCCCAAAGTCAAACCTGACTCTTTCGCAGATGCCCCCCTTTCATTGGAGCCATCCTGGTAATGGTACAATTTTGTACTTTCCCCCCAGAGACTCCATGACATTTGGGTTATGATTTCAATGTTTCAGCCTCTGTCCTGGATTTCAGTGAAGATGACTGGCTACTAGGACTGTTGGCCTCCTGCGTCCTGCTGGTCAGTCATGCAAGATGGCACATGTTGCTCTGCAGTGGAATCTGAAGTCCCAGTGGGCGAAGCACCAGAGGACATATTGAATTCCATCCAGGTTTCAGAAGAAACTGTGAAAGACCTGCAGTGGTGGCTGCAATTGAGCCAGTGGCAGACCACTATCTTTACCTCACCCAGAGCTGACCATGCTGACACATGCATCACTACTGGTTTGAGGAGGCCATCTGGGAGATGGCGATCCACTTTATGTTGGAGGCCTTCCTGCCATTCATCAAAGGGAGGATGGTACAAGTTCTCACTGTAAATACCACCGCCTTGTAATCTTGCAACAAAGGAGTAGGGTCTTGGGTCCAGTGCCAAGAGGCTCTATGCCTCTGGAACTCACAGAATTGTCAGGGCATGTCTCTGGTCGTAAAACCACCTGGTGGGATCTTTAAAGACAAGGACAGACAAACTTAGCCACCAATGCTTAGTGGATCATGAATGGCAATTACACAAGAAGGTGCTGCAGAGCGTCGGCTTGCAATAGGGAGAAGCCTGGCTCGATCGCTCTGCCTACCAAGATCGCGCAATGTCCACACTTTTGCATGCTGAAGTTCACAAGAAGGCTCTATCTCAGAGGCACATTCTGCGCGGGATTCCTGTATGCCTACCTGTCTCTGCATCGAGTTATAAAGAAGATCAGGATCGAAGGGGCCCAAGTCAGCTTAGTGGGTCCAGATCAACTCCTGAGTATGGACATCTGTCTTCCAATCAAGCTGCCTCTTTGGTAAGATCGTCTGTTACAGCAGTAGGACAGAGTCTTGCAACCAGTCCTGCGCAACTGGCACCTCCATACATGGAGATTAAGCAGCAGTTGATTCCGTTTGATCTCTTTCCTGATGTTGCTGCTATTATCTTGGCAGCTAGGCACCTTTCCACGAAGTCATTGTATGTCAGATGCTGAGACAAGTTTCTTGATTGGTGCAGCAACCATCAGATGGATACAGGCCAAACTGTTGGATGGTTTATTATTTGTTTAATATGTAGCTCAGTAAGGACTTGCACTGGGTACTGTTAAAGGATAGTTGCGAGCTATTTTGGCTTTTTTGCATTCGCCAGATCAGCCTCCTTAATCCAAATCACTTGTGATGAGCATTTTTAAAGGTCTACAACACATGTTTCTGCCGAAGCCCTTTGTGAAGCCACAGTGGGTCTTGAATTTGGTTCTCCCTTTTCTAACATTTTCCCCTTTTGACCCAATGCACTGTTGTCCACTATGCCTCTTGACCCTGAAAAAGGTCTTTCTGTTCACAATAACATCAGCTTGTCACGTGAGTGAGCTACAGGCAATCTCAGTCCAGCCGTCTTACACACCATTTTTCCAGACAAACTGTTGCTGAGAACTTGAGCTGCATCGCTGCCAAAAGCACTAACACCTTTCCATGGCGTGCAGGCTATCACCCTTCCAGCATTTATTGTCCAGCCCACATCCCTCGAAATTGTGGCATTCTCAGCGACAAAGAAAAGCATGGCAGCACAGAAAAGAACCATCTGTAGGTGAATAGTCCTCTGCATTAAAATCTGCTGTGTACTACTGCAGGGTTATGAGCTCATTCCACTTGTGCAAAGGGTGTCACTACTGCACTGGCACATAGAGTGTCTATCCTGGATATTTGTCAGGCTGTTGTGTGTGCTTCGGTGCACATGTTCATGAAGCACTACAATCTTGACAGTCAGATCCGTAAGGATGGGCATTTTGCCTCTTCGGTCCTGCAGGAAATGTTGGTCTTTGCTATTCCACAGACCCATCACCTTAGGAGGAACTGTTTTGGTATCTAGTTGCAAGGTGAGGAATCTATGGTTAGGAGTATCACTCAGAAGAACAAGTTATTTGGCTTTTAGTGACACCTTCTCTGGTGGATACTCAATCTAACCAAAGATTCCTCACCGCACTCCCACCTCCTCATTGTGTGAAGTAGACTCTTTTCAATCCAAAAAGGTCCAGCCTAGGAATATGCACACTGGTAATGCCAATTTGCTGATGGGCCCTGCATCTGAGGGCGTGGAGAAGCATGTGAAAGAAATTGACGTCAGCGTAAATTGGTGGCGCTTACATACGTTCGTCATTTCCGGAGTAGTGCAAACTCGGTGCGGAGCTGCATGGTCCCATCAAACAGTGCACAGGAGTACTGCTTTAGAGTTTTTCCAAATCCAGTCCGACACTTGGGGAATATTCACAAGCTGAGAAATCTACAGTTATATAGAGTATCCCCCAGAAAGAGTGTTAATGAAGTTAAGTAACTTGTTCATCTGGCTTAAAGTGGTAAATATTTTGGCAGTATTAATATACTATTTTGTCATTTTAATACTTTAATACTGTCTGGGCAAAGGTTTAATCACACTAACATCTGTTTCACATTTGAATACAGCAATCATCACCTGAAATGTAAACAGGTAACCTTTGCATACGGCTTGCCACTGTGTGGCACCATGTATTGCACTTTTTTAAAGTAACTTTTAATCCATTTGTGCTAGAGACAATGTTTGATGGCATCTGTAGATTATGCAGCAGTTGGAGAAATAATTGATGTGGTAAGTCCAAGATTGCACATAAAACACTGTAGATAAATAATCGCAAAATTCAAGTGGCCATGATCAAACATAATAAAGATGTACAACCACAAGAAACACAGGGTTAAAACAAGAAACCTCTTCTTTGGCCTTAGTGTAGGCATCTTTAGGGTTGAGACTGTGAGAGCATGTGCTCTCGCTTGGGAGACACTATTGTCTATAAAAAGGGCTTGGAGCCCGCCCATTGCTTACAATTTGTTGGCTTCACTGTCACTGTTCTTTACGTACTCTTTAAGTGGCCAATGGTTGCCAAACATTTTCACTTACGATCCTTTCTTGGAGCACGGACCAAGCAGAGGTTGATTCAAGTTAATTAGTGCCCGTCCGCTACTCCAGACGCGATCCAAATACTATTTCTCCCACCCTCCCACTCCCCCTACCTACTGTTACCCTCCATAGTGCGTTTTGGGTCTCGCATTGACAGCGCATGTGCTGTCTCTTTGAGACATTTTTTCTTTTTTTTTTTTACTGTTAGTGGGCTTTCTGCCGCTAAACCGGCGATAATGTTAACGCCGTCCTTAATAATATGCCCCTTATTTTCTTAGAATCACCCGCTTGAAACCTAATAGCAAGCCATTACTGTATTTGTATATCTTCTAGTATTAGCACAAATAGCGGAAGGCGGGTATAAAATGTATACATAACATATTCATATGTTGGTTCTTTCTGCACATCTCTTCTTCTTCCTGCACTTTTCTTTTTTTCTTTGTGGACTTCTGTTGCTGCTTTCTGCATTTCTTTTTTTTCTTTCCGTGCGTTGTTTCTTGTTTCATCACATGTCCTACCTCTGTAGGCATAGCTAGAAACTAGCATTTGAAAAACCTTTGAAATTCACTAAAAAAACCATAGGTTTCAGGCGCGTTATAGTTAAAAATTAGCATTCAAAAAACCTTTGAAATTCACTGAAAAAAACCATAGATTTCAGGCACATTATAGTTAGAAATTAGCATTTAAAAAACCTTAGAAATTCACTGAAAAAACCATAGGTTTTAGGGAAAGTTATAGTTAGTTGGACATTTCATTCGTACAAAACCAGAGAAATTCTCCCGTTATAGTTAGTTCAGCTAACTATAACTCGCGCCCCCACAATGCACTGATGATGACGTTACATATTGCATCACTCATGACATGGTCAGTGACATCACTGATGACATCACTGATGACATCTCAAATGACCTATGGTTTTTTCAGTGAATATATATATATATATATATATATATATATATATATATATATATATATATATATATATATATATATATATATATATCCGAAAGAGACAATAAGTTATAGATTCCTTACCTTTAGAATTACCCCCAGGCGTCAAACTGGATCTGGAGAAATTTTTTTGTCAGCAATACCCCTGTGCGTCGAAAGGTGGCATCGGTCAGCTCCGCATTTGTCATTGGCATCGTGGTCGCCGGGATGACGTCGCGGTAGCTACTTAGATTCCACCCTCGCGCGCTGACATCAGTTCTTTCTTTTTCCGCGCCAGCCAGCACAGAACCAGAGAGTGAGGTACCTTCAGTCACTTTTTGACTGACTTTTTTGACGACTTTTGTCGACACCGTTTTTGAGTCTTCGACTCCTGGTGCACTTTAGGGATGCTCGGTTTCAACGCTTGCGGTTCCTGCCGAAAACTGATGTCAGTGACAGATCCGCACCGCGTGTGCCTGTGGTGCCTGGAACACGACCACGATCCCAAATTGTGTTCAGACTGCCGGACCATGAATCCGAAGTCTTTGCGGAAGCAGTCCCGAAAGCTTCTCGAGGCCCGGCAGTCCGCTTCACGCCGTTCGAGTTCCCGGTCGCACGGGAGGCCGAGGGACCGGTCGCGGAGCCACCACCACCACTTGTCTTTGAAGTCTTCGCACTCCTCAGGTAAGTTGAAGCACAAGAAGAAGACGCGACGAGGGATGCGGGTGGTGCCCCTCCCACGGCTCCGCGTACGGAGCTCGAAGGGTCGGCGCCAAGTTTCCCTCCCTTTCCGGGACCCAGAGCGACCCCTGCCCAGCTTCGAAGTTTTTACTAAGTGATGCATGCCACCTTTGGGCAGCCTGACTCCGCTGGCGCGCCTTCGGGCCTTGAATGCCGGCGGCTTCATCCTCAGCACCGTAGGGTCCCCTTGGATCCCCCGGCGCCAATTCTATGCCGGTTGTGTCCCCAGCGGGCGTCGACCCCGGCCTCCACCCTGACGTGGACATGAAGCGGGACTGGCGCCGGATCCGGTGCTGACGGGTACTTTTGTACCCCTGTTCTACCCTGGTTCTTTCAGGCCAGATTGGCAACCAGAGGAGTGTGAGGAGGACTGGGAGGGGTCTGGAGACCCTTTAACTGACCAGTTGGAGTATGATCCAGACTGGAGAGAGGAGTTGGGAAATGCCAGAGGTCTGGATACTTCCCCAGACCTTGGCATGTTGTCTCCTCCTACCGTGTGAGGAGGGAGCTTCTTGCGCAGTGGTGTTGCGTAGGGTGGACGAGGCCCTCAACCTCGAGCTACCTACAGTGGCGGTCAGGACTAACCTCCTGACAGAGGTGCTTTAACCGGCAGCGAGCTCTTCGTTTAATGAAGCCCTAACTGACATCCTTTTGGGCACCTGGTCCAGGCCCGACACAGGGGCTCCTGTGGATAGGTTGATTGCCCGACGCCGCCGCCCGCCTCCTGGCGACCCCACTTTCCTCTCCCAACACCCCACCCCTGAGAGCTTGGTGGTCCAAGCCTCGATTTTCAAAGGCGCATTCCCTAATGCTCCACCTGATAGGGAATCCAAAAAGCTGGACCATCTTGGGAAGATGATGTTTTCTTCCTCCAGCTTGGGACTGCAGTCAGTAAACACCGCATGTCTGTTGGGCCGTTACACCCACTCTGTGTGGTATACGGTAGCGCAGGTGCTGCCCCAGTGCCCGGAGGACGCCCGGGCCGTGCTCTCCCGTGCAGTTTCCGAGGGGAGAGATGCAGCCAAGTTTACCATACGATGTGGACTGGACACCGCCGACTCGCTAGGCAGGACAATTTCAACGTCGGTAGCCCTGCAACGCTACGCCTGGCTAAGGTCGACTGTTTTTTCTGGGGATGTCCAAGCTACCCTCATGGACATGCCCTTTGATGGCCGTCGCCTGTTTTGAGACAAAGCAGACAACGCGCTAGAGTAGTTCAAGGACTCTTGGGCTACTGCCAAGTCCTTGGGTCTCTCTACAACCCACCCTGCGCAGTCTGCTTTTTGCCCCTTTCGTGGCTACGGAAGGGGTGCCCCGCCACGTTCCACCCAGAGCCACAGGCCGGCGCAAGCTGACAAGCCCCCGTGGGACCCACTAATGTGGGTCTGGGAGCCAGCGAGCGGGTCAGTCCACCAACCCCCCCTCTGCAGCAGCCTCTAAACCTTCCTAGTTCGACCTTTCAGGGCCACCTATCGCCAGTGGGCGGCAGGATTTGCCATCACCTCCCTCACGGGCGCACCATCACGTCTGACAGGTGGGTTTTGCAGATAGTCTGAAGGGCCACTCCCTCCCCTTCGAGACTACCCCCCTGGCCATGCCACCTCAGTACCATCGAATATCGGAGGATTATCTGGCCCTTCTCCAAGAGGAAGTTATGACTCTCTTGGCCAAGGGAGCCATAGAGCTAGTTCCTACCCCAGAAGTAGGTTGTGGTTGCCATTCCCACTACTTTCTGGTGCCTAAGAAGGACAATGGCCTGGGTCCTATCTTGGATCTCAGGGACGTCAACCACTTCCTCCGGAAGGAGAAGTTCAAAATGTTGACTCTAGCTCAGGTTCTGTCTGCCCTCAACCCTGGAGACTGGATGGTAGCGTTGGACTTGCAGGATGCTTACTTTCACATCCCCGTCCTGCCGGCCCACTGGAGTTACCTGTGGTTCACGCTCGGCCACAAGCACTTTCAGTTTACTGTGCTCCCCTTCGGCCTTACCAGCGCCCCACGGGTGTTCACGAAGGTGATGGCATTGGTCACAGCTCATCTGCGCAGATAAGGGGTTCCGGTCTTCCTCTATCTCGACGACTGGCTGTTGAAGGTGGACTCGCTCCAGGCAGTCGTCTCCCACCTCAAGACTATGGCGGACATCTTGCACTCGCTGGGGTTCACTATGAATGTGCCGAAGTCACACCTGACTCCCTCTCAGAATCTCCTTTTTATTGGAGCCGTTCTGGACATGACGCAGTTTCGGTTTTATCCTCCTGAGCAGCAAGTCCGGGATATTCGGGCTATGATTCCGATCTTTCAGCCTCAGAATGACCCTGAGGCTGCTGGCCTCATGGCCTCCTGCATCCTGCTGGTAGATCATGCCAGGTGCCATATGCGAGCTCTGCAGTGGGACGTGAAGTTCCAGTGGGCACAGCATCAAGGGGGAATCTGTCTGATTGTGTTCAGATCTCAGAGAGCAATGCACGTCAATTGCAGTGGTGGCTAACGAACCAGGATTGGGTCAGCAGCAGATCCCTCTCCCTTCCCCAATCAGAGTTCACAGTGGTGATGGACGCATCACTTCTGGGGTGCGGCGGCCACATGGGAGAGGCCGAGATCAGAGACCTCTGGCGGAGTCTGGGCTCCACATCAACCTTATTGAGCTTCGGGCGATCCGTCTTGCACTAAAAGCATTCCTTCCCTCTGTCCGTAGAAGAGTAAAGCAGGTGTTCACGGTACTGCAACAAACAGGGCGGGGTGGGGTCGTGGGCCCTATGTCAAGAGGCCTTCCGTCACTGGACATGGCAGGAACATCAGGGCATATCCCTGGTGGTTCAACACCGGGCAGGTTCTCTGAACACCAGGATGGACAAACTCAGCCGCAGGTGCATGATGGATCACGAATAGCCTCTTCACTCGGAAGTGGCACAAGGTTTCTTTCAGCAGTGGGGAGAGCCTTGGTTAGATCTATCCGCCACCGAAGAGAACGCGCCAAGTCAGCAATTCTGCACGTTAGAATTTCCAAGGCGGCACTCGCTGAGCGATGCTTTTCGTTACGAGTGGAGTTGCAGTCTTCTATACACCTTTCTGCCTATACCACTTCTGCCTAGAGTGCTGAAGAAGATCAAGCGCGACCGGGCCCAAGTCATCCTTGTGGCTCCACATTGGGCACGAAGAGTCATCAATCCTCCGATCTGACTGCCTCTTCAGGAGGATCTTCTGTTGCAGTAGCGGGGGACGGTCCTCCACCCGAACCTGTCCAGTCTCCACCTCCTTGCATGGAGATTTAGCGGCAAAATTTGACAGCCTTCCACCTTCCTCCTGAAGTCTGTGATGTTATCTTGACGGCCAGGCGTCCCTCCATGAATATGGTATACGCCTGCAGATGGAACAAATTTGTGGCATGGTGCACAGCAAAGGCTGTGAATCCCCTTTCTGCCCCTCCTTCTGAGGTTCTCTTGTTCCTTCTGTCTTTGGTCCAGCAGGGCTCTGCTCTGGGCACTTTAAAGGGCTACCTTTCAGCCATTTCAGCCTTTCTTAGGCTTCCTGATCAGCCTTCTCTTTTCAAGTCCCCTGTTGCAAATCGCTTCCTTAAGGGCATTACTCATCTTTTTCGTCCTGTTCCCTTTGTAATGCCTCAGTGGGACCTGAACTTGGTTATTACTTACCTCATGTGCGCTCCCTCTGAACCGCTTCATAACTGTCCTCTCAGACTTCTTAATTTAAAGACTTCCTTTCTGGTTGCCATCACCTCTGCTTGCAGGGTGAGTGGAGCCCCATGCTCTTTCTTCAAAGCCTCCTTTTCTGGCTGTTCATCCGGACAAGGTCGTCCTATGAACCAGATCTTCTTTTCTTACGAAGGTGGTTACTTCTTTCCACATTGGTCAAACCATCACTTTGCCCACCTTTTTTCCACCTTCGCATCCTTCTAAGGTGGAAGAGAGGCGCCACCGTCTGGATCTAAAACGTGTGCTTTCATTTTATTTGGATCGCACTAAGCAATTCCGGGTGCATGACAAGCTCTTTGTCGACTACGTGGGAGTCAAAAAAGTTTGGGCCGGGCACAAACAAACCATCTCTAGGTGGGTCGTTTCGTGCATTAAAGCTTGCTACTCTTTGACGAAGAAGGAGCCTCCCAGTGGGGTTGCGCTTCCACTCCACCAGGGCGACAGCAGCAACCACTGCTTTGGGATGGGAGTCCCTCTCAATGACATCTGTCAGGCAGCTACGTGGTCATCTCTGCAGACGTTCACGAAACACTACTACCTGGACAGCCAAGTCCAGAGAGACGGCTTCTTTGGCTGTTCTGTTCTCCAGGACTTTCTGGTGTGAACTTGGTTCGCAGACCCACCTCCGGGGTTGGTATTGCTGGTGTATCTATTCTAAAGTTAAGGAAAATATAACTAATTGTTTCTTTCAAATAAACAAGTTACTTTCCTTTGGTAACAATATATCTGTGAGACATAGATTAGTTATAGATTCCTTACCGCCCTACCCATCCTCCCCGTTCTGTTAACTGACTTCTAGGGTCAGGGAATTCCTTCCAGGGCCCTAGTTTTGGCACCAGTGGTCAGTGTCTTGCATGGCTCTGCGCTTCTGGCTTAGAATGTTGTGTAAAAGAACTGACGTCAGCACGCGAGGGCGGCATCTAAGTAGCTGCCGCAACGTCATCCCTGCGACCACGACGCCAATGATGAACGCGGAACCGAACGACACCACCTTTCGACGTGCAGGGGTACTGCTGATGACAAAATTCTCCTGATCCACTCTGATGCCTGGGGGTAATTCCAAAGGGAAGTAATCTATAACTAATCTATGTCTCTTACAGATATATCGTTACCGAAGGTAAGTAACTTGTTCATATATATCATACATTAAAATTTGCATAAATACATAAGCAAACACATGGAACCAACCGCTACATCACTGAGCTGTGCCGATTCCAGATAATATTGCTGAGTGAATATATACACACTCGCAGCACAACACATTTTCTCCAAAGACACTTCCACAAACAAAGTAGTTGAGGTAGAAACTGCCTTTGTTAAGTGCGCCCTGGTTTTCCCTGTGAGGGGCATTTCAGGCTTTGAGTGGCACAGCTGGATTGCAGTCCATAGAGCTATGGTTGCTATTGTGACTGGAGCACCCTTACGAGTGTGTCCATTGAGTTTCTACCTCAACTACTCTTCTGTTTGGACTCCTGAGGCGAAGAAGCCGGGAGAAAGCATTTCTCTGTTTTGTAAAATTGAATCGTGATATTGTGTGCTTTTAAACTCCCCTCTCCTACCTGCACTCCTTGCCTTCTTCTTAAAACAGCGCTACACGCTGCAACGAACCCCTTTCCTTCAGACGCCTTCCTCGAGCGCGAGGCGCGCCACAGACACGCCCCCTCTGTTGGCCACGCCCCCTCGTCAGTTACTACATATAGTGGGCGCAGACGCCAGGCGCTTCACTTCTGTTTGGACTCCTGAGGCGAAGAAGCCGGGAGAAAGCATTTCTCTGTTTTTTTAAAATTGAATCGTGATACTGTGTGCTTTTAAACTCCCCTCTCCTACCTGCACTCCTTGCCTTCTTCTTAAAACAGCGCTACACGCTGCAACGAACCCCTTTCCTTCAGACGCCTTCCTCGAGCGCGAGGCGCGCCACAGACACGCCCCCTCTGTTGGCCACGCCCCCTCGTCAGTTACGACAGATAGTGGGCGCAGACGCCAGGCGCTTCACTTCTGTTTGGACTCCTGAGGCGAAGAAGCCGGGAGAAAGCATTTCTCTGTTTTGTAAAATTGAATCGTGATACTGTGTGCTTTTAAACTCCCCTCTCCTACCTGCACTCCTTGCCTTCTTCTTAAAACAGCGCTACACGCTGCAACGAACCCCTTTCCTTCAGACGCCTTCCTCGAGCGCGAGGCGCGCCACAGACACGCCCCCTCTGTTGGCCACGCCCCCTCGTCAGTTACTACATATAGTGGGCGCAGACGCCAGGCGCTTCACTTCTGTTTGGACTCCTGAGGCGAAGAAGCCGGGAGAAAGCATTTCTCTGTTTTTTTAAAATTGAATCGTGATACTGTGTGCTTTTAAACTCCCCTCTCCTACCTGCATTCCTTGCCTTCTTCTTAAAACAGCGCTACACGCTGCAACGAACCCCTTTCCTTCAGACGCCTTCCTCGAGCGCGAGGCGCGCCACAGACACGCCCCCTCTGTTGGCCTCGCCCCCTCGTCAGTTACTACATATAGTGGGCGCAGACGCCAGGCGCTTCACTTCTGTTTGGACTCCTGAGGCGAAGAAGCCGGGAGAAAGCATTTCTCTGTTTTGTAAAATTGAATCGTGATACTGTGTGCTTTTAAACTCCCCTCTCCTACCTGCACTCCTTGCCTTCTTCTTAAAACAGCGCTACACGCTGCAACAAACCCCTTTCCTTCAGACGCCTTCCTCGAGCGCGAGGCGCGCCACAGACACGCCCCCTCTGTTGGCCACGCCCCCTCGTCAGTTACTACATATAGTGGGCGCAGACGCCAGGCGCTTCACTTCTGTTTGGACTCCTGAGGCGAAGAAGCCAGGAGAAAGCATTTCTCTGTTTTTTTAAAATTGAATCGTGATACTGTGTGCTTTTAAACTCCCCTCTCCTACCTGCACTCCTTGCCTTCTTCTTAAAACAGCGCTACACGCTGCAACGAACCCCTTTCCTTCAGACGCCTTCCTCGAGCGCGAGGCGCGCCACAGACACGCCCCCTCTGTTGGCCACGCCCCCTCTAACATCCTGTCCCATTACCATAAATCATGTGCCTTGGTAGGACGCGCAGCGGATGAGCGCAGCGGGCGCGACGATTGCGCGCCGAAGGCGCGCTTAAGGCAAGCCCGTCTGCGCCCGTCCGCGCACGACCGGGCACAGGGCCAGACACTATGCCGGACCCCACAGCCTCAAGGAGACACTATTCTCGTCGTGATCTCCTTAGCCTCAGACCTATTAGAAACAGCAACTGCCATGTCATATCCGACCCCAACGACCCCTTTACTGGATGCAACACCTGCAAAACTGGAAATTTATCCCTTCCCTGTGTTACTCCGTCGCTCCCGGGGCTCAACATAGCGACACTTAATTGCAGATCGCTGCCCAAGCACGCCCTACTCATAAACCATCTTATCGTCGATTACGAGTTAGATATACTTTTTCTAACCGAAACATGGATCACCGGTCACTCTAACTCCGACATAGTCTCAGCCCTCCCCCCGGGCTTCCTTATTATGTCCCAACCCCGCTCTCTTGGTCGAGGAGGCGGACTCGCCATCATTCACCGAGACTACTTCACCTGTCGATCTACGGAGATTCAGAGCCAGGAGTCGGAGAGCTGCCACTTCTCGCTCCAGCTTTCCCCGACCAACTCCCTATCGGGCCTTCTGGTCTATCGGCCCCC
The DNA here is from genome assembly GCF_964204655.1 of Triturus cristatus. Lineage (NCBI taxonomy): Eukaryota > Metazoa > Chordata > Amphibia > Caudata > Salamandridae > Triturus > Triturus cristatus. The sequence continues at coordinate 624,795,168 of NC_140594.1, read as the reverse complement.
AGGGCACTTCGGCCCCTTCTCTGCCGCCTTTCTGGAAACCGTTTCATCCCTGGCCCACCTAACATCTAACTTCCTGATTACAGGTGACCTCAACATCCATTTCGATGACCCATTCGACACAGGAGCATCCGACCTAATTTGTGATCTGGGCGCCCTCGGCCTCTCCCTGGCTAATTCAGGAGCCACGCATTTGAAAGGACATCTGCTCGACCCTGTGTTCTCGAACATCCCTTCCCTTCAGTTTACTAATTCCCTCCCCCTCCCGTGGACAGATCACTTCTTGGTCTCGGTCTACCTTCCAGGTTCTTTTAAAAAACCTCATAAACCTCCAACCTACACCAAGGACAGATCCTGGGCCAGACTTTCGGTGGAAGACTGGGCCCTGGCTCTGGACGCCACCACCCCCAGTCTCACAGCCGACCCCGCCTTTGCGGACACTCAAGTCAGAGACTGGATTTCCTCCTCCCTCGACAGCCTCATCCCCTTTAAAAACCGAGAGGTCAAAAATAAGACCAAGGGCCACGCACCTTGGTATAATCCCGACCTCAGAGCGCTCCGTAAAGAGTGTAAAAAGGCCGAGAGAGTGTGGAGGAAAGACTGGCTCCACAGTAACAAAGACCTGTATCACAAGGCAGTAAGACGCTATAAAACTGCCTTGAAGTCAGCCAAAGCGACATACTATGACATTAGAATCAAAACCGCGACAAACTCCTCCAAAGAATCATACCGGATAGTTAAAGAACTATTGAACATCCATACAGCACCCTCTTCTCACTCCCCCCCCCCAGACAGAAGTAAGGATCTGGCCAACTATTTTGATTCTAAAATCTTGCGGATACTGGACTCCCTACCCACCGTTAGCCCCCCTTCCATCTCGGACATAGCGGACGGTACCAACATTCCACAGCTGGACACTTTCAGAGCAGTCTCCCTCTCTGAAGTCACTTCCACGCTGGAGAAAATGAAGAGCGGCTCCCCCCTCGACCCAGCCCCGGCTAGAGTCCTAAAAAAGGTAGCTCACAATATAGCCCCTATCATCAAGGACCTTATCAACACTTCCTTGTCGGAAGGCACGGTGCCCCCCAACTGGAAGAATGCAGTCGTTAAGGCCCTGCTGAAAAAGCCCCAACTCAATCCGGACGACATGGCTAACTACCGTCCTATCTCGCTGCTCCCCTGTATCAGTAAGATGGCGGAAAAGCTAGTCAACTCGCAACTGTCCCAATTCCTTGAGACCAACCATCTCTTGCGCCAATCCCAAACCGGGTTCCGACCCGGCCATGGCACGGACACCGCCCTCCTCTCTGTCATCGAGGAGGCAAGGGGCATTCTGGACTCAGGAGGATCAGTGGCAGTGATCCTCCTGGACCTAAGTGCCGCCTTTGATACGGTGGATCACCGTGTCCTATTACATCGCCTGGCCAAGGCAGGAATTGTGGGCACAGCGCGAGCATGGATTGAATCCTTTCTTTCCAACCGCTCCTTTCAGGTGTGGGATGGTAATTCCCGGTCAGACCCACTTCCTCTCAAGAACGGAGTCCCCCAGGGGTCGTCGCTCAGTCCCACCCTGTTTAATGCTTATATGGCCCCCCTGGAAGACGTAGTGGCCCCCTATGGTATAAAAATAATAAACTACGCAGACGACACTCAACTAGTCGTCTCCCTGTCTCACCTGGATAACCATCCTGACAGCCTGCTGAACTGTCTCCAGGACATCCATACCTGGATGTGTGACTCGGCCTTGAAGCTGAACGGTGCTAAGACCGAGATCATGCTTCTGGGCAACAAATGGACGTCCATCCCACCCTCAGCTTGGCCTGACTCCTTTGGTGAAATCCCCGCACCTAAAAAGGAGATCAAAACTCTAGGAGTATGGTTGGAACCTGACCTGACCATGAAGACGCAGGCGACCAAGACTGCTGGTACGTGCATTGGTCTCTTGCGGTCCGTGCGTAAGATCCTACCCCTTCTCCCCCCGCTATCCAGGAAATTACTGATCCAGGGACTTGTCTTAGCCCGGCTCGACTACAGTAACGCCATCTATCTTGGGGCTCCGGAATACACCCTGGCCAAACTCCAACGCACCCAAAATGCGGCGGCCAGGCTCATTATGAACCTCCCCCCCAGAGTTTCAGCCAAGCCTGCCCTCAAAGCCCTACACTGGCTCCCGGTCCGCCAGAGAGTAGAATTTAAAGCCCTGTGCACCACCCACAAGCTTATCAATGGAGTTGGCCCAGCCGCACTAAGACACATGATTACCCCATATAAAGCTTCCAGACCCCTCCGCTCTGACGCCGAACATCTGGCCACAGTACCAAAATTCAGGAAGGCTCGAACCGGCGGCCGCCGCTTTGCGGTCAAAGCCTCTATAGGCTGGAACGCACTCCCTCACAGCCTACGTCTGGAACCCTCGCACACCCTGTTTCGTAAAAAACTCAAGACCCTTCTGTTTCCTAAATAATCCTCCCCCTCTCCCCTCTCCTGGTCTGCTCAGATTTATAGCGCGGGGATGCCTACGGGTCACCAGGCGCTCTAGAAATCACAAAATAAATAATAAATAAATAAATTTGAGTCCAACAGTTCGTCAGTTCTCCTGAGTTGTTTGGTGCGATGTAAGTAGAATTTTAGATATCTTTTGAAATCTAGCGTATGAATAGACCTCTCAGCTGGTGATGTTGAATTTGGGAAGAAAGTCTGAAATATTATAGGTTCATTGAGGTGAAAATCCGAAGGAACCTTGGTAATAAATTTTGAATTGGTTCTGAGAAGTACTAAATTGCCTATGAGGCGCAGGTAGTGTTCTTGAGTTGAGAATGCCTGTATTTCCTTTACCCTCCTGGTCGGAGTGAGTGCTAGCATCAAGGTGACCTTATATGTGAGAAATATGAGGTCTGCTCTGTGTATGGGTTTGAATGAACTCTTAATGAGTTCACATTGAACTATGTTCAGGTGCCAGTCTGGGGAAGTAGCTCTTACTGGAGGATAAAACTTTGAATAATTCTTTCATGAACTGTTTGATGATTCTGCTAGAGCAGAAAGAGAGAAAATGTGATCAGCTTCTGTATCTTGATATTGCTGCAAGCCGTACCTTAGAAAGACGCATGTACCAACCATGACTGAGCTAACAAGGGGAGAGAGGGTAGTTATCTGCCAGATTATGCTTGTAGAGGATGTAAGTTTGGTTTCTGGCACCATAGGCAGAAACCTTTCCATCACGGTTTACATGTCGTTATCGTGGCTTCTGCCTTGACTTGGAGAGAATATCCCTGCAGTCCTCATGAATATTGAGATCTTTGTATTCATGGAATTTAGGAGCTGTGTGCAGAAGAGGAGAGAGGTCAGGGCAGGATGAAGTACCTGGCCTTAGTTCATCGTCAAACGTTTTGCGGGATGTTGGTAGGTGAATGTGGTTGGATTCAGATAGCTGGAAAAGCTCTGTTAACCAATGCTGCATGGGCCACCTGGGGGCTATCTGGATGAGACTACACCTCTCCGCTTTCATCTTGATGAGAGCCTTTGGTATTAGAGGTATCGGGGGAGGCGGAAGGTAGGCATGGATCGGGGACCATCTGCCGAAAGGCATTCCCCCACTGTCTTGGATGTGGATGCCAACTTGCATAAAACTGGCATTTGCAGTTTTCGTTTGTTGCAAAGAGATTTAGAGCTAGTGTACTTCTGAACGAGAAGATCCTATTTATGGCTGAATGATCAAACTTCCATTCGTGGAGGCTGTTTCCAGTTCTGCTTAGTATGTCTGTCAAGAGATTGCTTGTCCCGCGAACATATTCGCCCGAAAAGTTATTCTGTGTGTTGTTATCCAGCTCGAGATTTCCTGAGCTTCCTTGGAGAACCCCAGTAATCTTGAGATGCTTTGTTTGTTTACGTATTGCAAGCTGGTGGTATTGTCCATGCAAACTAACACCAAAGTCCCTGCTATAATTGGCAGAAAAGCTTGGAGTCTGAATTAGATGTATTTAAGCTCCAGGTGACTGATATGTATGCTCTTCTGGAGCAGAGATCACTTTCCTTGAATTTGCAGGTTCTGAAGATGACTGTCCCAGTTCTCCAGGGAAGCCCCCGTAGTCATTACAAAATGAGGTATTTGAGGTTAGAATGTGAGGCCATCTGACAGGTGGTGTTGTATGGCTTCCACTTATCAGTAGGAACTGTTTGTTTGTTGGACAACATAAACGTTGGGATGGTGCCAGACTGATTCTATGCAACCCTCTGTATATGTTGCCCTATAGACCTACTAGCTCACAGTGCCGCCTTAAGTACCCCTAAATCTACCAAGGCAACAAATGGATTGGGCAGCCTGAGAACATGACAACCCTGACTCCCCTAGGAATCGTGCTAACAGTTCTAGAACCTTTTTGCTCAGTTACTCGTGCTCACTCAGAAAAGTAAGGGGGCGTTTTCAATATTTATTGAACCATTAGGATTCTTGTATAAAATATATGCGCTGCAATGATTAATAGACAGAAGCAGATTGCAACATAAGAACGGTGAACAGAATGAATGATTCCACCATTGTGCTTAGACCATGTATATATGCCGGCATATAAGTACTGTGTATAGGGTACTCCTACTATGTGTCCCTAACCTAGTTACCTAGGGCGGGTGTTCTATCAATAATCCCGTACTGGATGATCTAACTCCCCATTACCCAAAGGTAAACGTATGCAGGCCCCGGTCTTGGTCCCAAGTTGGTCATCCCTCGTCGCTTTTCGAGGGAAAACACGAATCATCTGCTCTGAGACTCTGACACAGTGACGACCTCGTAATTTAAGCAGAGCGCTCCTCTTATTTGAGCACGAAAATGCGTGTGTATTTATAATCACATCATCCAAGCTTCCGTTTCGAGCCTGTCTTTGTGATAGCCATTGTAATTATTTGCACCATTTCCATCAATGTAAATTAAATTATTTCATAAATGAAAATGAAACAATCCTTTCCAATAAACATGATCCATATTTACTGTCACACTATCCATTATCCACCTTACTTATTACCTACCACTACCCATCCCATTCTCTATATTAAGCACCGCCAACTCCCCATAAAAAAGTGCAGTGTTCGCTATATCATAATACTTTTTTAAATCAGCTGTTGTTCTTGTTGCTACTTCCCTTCCTTTTCACACTTTAGTTCAAAGCTCATTCCATCCCTCAAACATTAATAAACTACAAAAGAATAATGGATGTTTCATGGCAATTTAAAATAAAACTTTAAACATACTGTACAACCACAGTGCTGTACAACACAGCTAAAATAAACTAAACCACAGCTCTCCCGAGTGCTTGGTTTTCTTGTTTTTTTAGTGCACTTAAACCGCTACACAGTGTCTTTAGTTTTGGGTTAGTGAATGCTTTACGATACTTGGGTTAAAAGTCTAATAAAGGCCAGCAGCTCTGAGTACAAAGTGCCAGCCACCTCAAAAATCTGAAAACACGAATTCTAGCGGAATATTTTTTTCTGTTAAACAAATCAGTAATAGATGTGAGCATCAAGGCGTTCACACAGCAGAGCTTGTTTCAAAGCATCTTTCCAGAGTGAGCAACTGTTTCGGGCACAGGTTTTCATCAACATTAACTAAACATCCCCTTCTTCTGCAAGAAGGGGTGTACTCTGCCGTTTTCTGTCATTCTTGTTTGAACCTCCTAGTGTAGGTTCAGGATAGAAATGTTCCACCAGAATATTCTGAAATGAGCTGTACGCATCATCTCCGCAGCCGAAGGTCTTCCAGCCATTTGTATTGCTTATCTGATAGAGACTTCTAGCCGCAAATCTCTCACCTTCGAATTATCCCCAGGCGTAAGCCTGAATCTGGAAATTGTTCATGAGCAGTACTCCTGTGCACGGCTAGGTGGCACTGTTCATCCCCTCATGGCGTGATCAGTGCGCTGACATCAGTTCTTTTCTTTCCACACCAGTCAGATAAGATCCGGGGAGAGCTACCCCTAATAATTTTTGGGACTACCCTTTTTTGACTTTTGTCAAAGTTTCTTGAGATCTTTCTCCTGGTGGGGAAGGGATGTCCACTAGGAAAGCTGGCTTCAAGCCCGGCGACTGACCCGCATCTTGTTTGCCTGTGGTGTCTGGATAGCTACCACGACATGAAGACCTGCGTCAACTGCCATGTCATGCACCCCAGGTCCTTCAGGGAGCGGTCCCTCAAGCTCCGTGCTGCTTGATGTGCGACGCCACGACTGACTCGATCCCGGTCGAATGGATGGGTCCGAGATCTGTTGTGGACTCATCAATCTTCATTGCAGTAGAAGTTGTCTGGGTGTTTGGGTAGGTCCCACAGAAAGAAGAAAAGTCAGAAGTTGAAGAGGTCCTCGACTTCACCCCATCTGTCAAAGTGATCCAATGAGATGAGGGAGCTTCGTCATTCAAGGCCTGGCTCCGTGGTTGAGCCTGCACCTGTGCAGGTTCCATGCCTCCCTGAGTTTCCAGGAATAGGAGTGCCCCCCCCCCGCCGAACTCCGTGATTTTCATGAGGTCAAGCACCTCATATTTGGGTGACCTGTTACCGCTGGTGTGCCTTCAGACCCCGACTGTTTTGTAGAGGCCCCTACTGGTTCCACGCCGGCAGGCCTGCCCTTGGCACCAGTCAGGCTCCTTCAATCCATGGATGGCTGGATCTGGACTAGTAGTACTACTTCAACCTTCCCCGGTGCCAGTCCCGATGTCGACACTCCCAGCACCCCCTGGCAGCCCCATCCCCATTCTCATCCTGGACTCCGACACGGAGCGAGAGGCACGTAACACGACATCGACTCCGGTGCGAACTAGAGCCTGAGCCCTATTTTTATGGGCTAGGACTTGGGAAGGAATGAGCGGACCATTGGATCCTGAGGAATATGAGTCCCCAGACACCAACATGGACTGGTGTGAGGAAGTGGCCGGCGACAGTGAACTGGCACCTCTCCAGATATTGACATGCTCTCTCCTCCTACAGTGGCAATGGAGGAGGGAGCTTCTTTTTTTATGATGGTGGGAAGGACGGTGGAGGTCCTGTACCTTAGCCAGCTCTTAGTGATAGTGAAGACTAGCGTATTGACAGAGCTGCTTCAGCCAGGAGAGACCTCCTCGGAACTGCTTCTCCCTTATAATGAAGCCCTTACGGACATCCTGCTTGAGACCTGGTCCAAGCCTGGCACAGAGGCTCCTGTGAGCAGGACAACTGCCTGCCGCCATCGCCCCACCCCAGGGGAGCCCCAATTTCCTTATGCAACACCCTACCCCTGAAAGCTTGGTGGTCAAGCCTCCACTCCTCGCGTAAGCCCTGGCGCATTCCACCTACCGGCACGCAGGTGTACTGCTCACTAAAAATTTCCAGATTCAGTCTGATGCATGGGGATAATTCTGAGGTAAGGAATCCGTGGCCAGGTAGAGTCTCTATCAGATAAGGTATTTCCTAATGTAAGTACCTTGTTCATCTGCACATGTCAGATGGGTCCGAGGTCACTCGGTGAGCCACATTCTCCGCAAACACAGTGGGAGCAATAGCCGCGACTATGCAGTAATCATGTTGAAGGGTTGTACCTGTGGAGTATAGGCAAACAGCTCTCTCAACATGGTGGCTAATAACATAATTTTATGCATTAATATAAACAAGAGCTGGCAAGCCAATAGGTTTCACCTATGTGAGATCTTTTGTCTTCATTCAATGTTTTTAGCCATATTGTACAGCAGTGCTGGCTGCTATGTAGCATGGCTAAAAGTAAAAATGAAAGTGCTATGACATGTCAGTACTGGCTGCCTCATAGCCCTTTTTTAGTTTACTTTCAGCCTTGTTGTACGCAGCCGCTCTGCTGTGCAACATGATTAAAAAACACTGACCAAGCCAATAGATCTCGCATAGGCAAAACCTAGGGGATTCGATTGTTTGTTCTATGACTCTGTTTCTTTTGGTCACCCATTTTCTGAGTATACATAAATCGCTTCAGCTACATGAAAGCAGAATTGCAGTGACCCTGATCTTGAATAATAAAGATGGAGAACCACAAGACACACAGGAATAACACAAGAACGTATTCTTTGGCCTTGGTGTGGGCATTTCTTTTTTTTGGTTTATGTCTTTGTTTATTTTTGTCATCCATACTTTTAGTGTATGATACTGTTACTCTAGTCCTGCTTCTGTTTCTTTCTTGACAAACTAATAGCTCTGATGTCACATGTTACCACATGCAAAGAGCATTTTCTTTCCATGTATTAGCACACTAAGTCTTACCCATTGGTTTTGCCAATGCTTATTTTGTTTGGCAAGCTTTCACCCCAGGATTGCCTAGTGTGTGCTATGCTCTGGCTGAGCAAAAGTGCTGACTGGGTACCTCAGTATCTATGATTCCACAGCTATGTTTTCCTAACATACATATCTGACAGTCCGTGTTTACCTTTATGCTGAGGCTGGCATTGAATATGGATGTTTGGTAATGTCAGAAACAGTTTACTTACATCCTTCCCAACAAAAAATTCAAGTAGACATTACCTCCCAAATATTCTCCTTATTCCATACTCACAAAGTAAATTGGTAGCCAGCCCATCACAGTTTAAAGGCAGGGAGCGGAGTGGTATGCTTTAAAAATAGGAGCGTTGGCACAACTACTGGCATTATATCCCATGGAATTGGGGTATACGTGGGAGGCTGCAAGATCCACTTGTCACCAGAGTTGTGTGCAGAAGCCTGTAGTACACAACAGCAGCCTACCACAAACAGACAACTAGGGTCTGTTTGTGGTAGGCCCCAGCTTAAAAGGGACGCGTATGTTTACATGCCCTATGAACATAACACAAGTCAGTGCAGCTGTTTTTCTGTTTGCCCTTCACAACTAGAGCTTATAGTTCTTAGTGTGTTAAAATTAAGACACTTTAACACACTCTGGGGAAAGGAAGACATTACCAGTGTCCAGAGGCCAGTACGCTTACACCTGTCACATCCAGAGGCCGGCTGCACGCTTGGAAAAAAATCATGATTTCTTCCACTTACAGTGACGGGAGGTAAATCTCCACCTGCCTCTCTTTTACACCAAAGTTAAATTTACACCTCCTCTGGTCACTTACGTCCCAGATCACTTACTTACCCAGATCCAACTAGAAGGTGAATAGCGGAAAGAAGGGTGCAATGAATAATACCTCAGGGTGGAGTAGTGGCCATATTCATCACAGTGACACTGTAGCTCCTGTTGAATATCGCAGGTGAGGTACAAGAGGCAACACTAAAGAGCCCTTTGGCAGCCGTAGTCATCCTTGGGTGACTAGAGGGGCATGAACCAACACCTCTGTATGGTATGGCTAATGAGACACACTGAGTAAACCCTCAGGATGGTATGGCTGATGAGGGGGTATTAATCAACACCTCCTTATGTGCAAAGATCAGCAACCCAGGGGCTATGGCTGTGAAACACAATGAGTTGCGTTTATGGCAGGATGGTGAGACACAGGAAGAGGCTTTTTAGGTCAAACACCCTTGTGACAGTGTTGTGAGAATATGAACATAGGACTTTGCTCATTGTACAGTTGCAAGCAACAAACATGTGCAAATCAACCTTGGCCGCACTCCACAAGGGACACTGTAGCCTGAACTGCTTTCCAGATCCCAACTACTCTGTAACATAAAGAATTCCAGATATGGTTCAGCCTTGTACCATTCCCATGTACCTGGGTTACTCACTGAGTGAAATGAACGGGTGTGGAAGGAACTCATGAATCAACCCCAGCCACTAGTAATTACTCGGATATGCTGAGTCGTGGATCCTGCACTCCCCTTGCCATAAAGACTCAAGTTGCACCTCAATGCCCAATGAGGCAGTAACCAGTCTATGGTTGCCTGTGTCCCTATTTCTAAGTGGTCTTAGCCTAGCAGTTTGGGCTGCACTGTCCCTTTTTGTGTGTGCCCAAGACATTTGCATGTATCTGGTCCCTCTGTGTAATGGCACAGGAAGAAAAAATTTATTGTATAGTGTTGTAATTTAATTTATATAGCACTTACTATCCCAAACGAGGTGTAGAAGTGCCTTTTCTGTGAAAAGCACGCTACTACAGAACCCAAAAAGGTTTAGTGGTGAATTAGTATAGGGAAATAGTAAATTAATTTGAGCAGTGGACATGTTAGTCTGTTATTTGGATTGAAAAGGATAGCAGAGGGATAGAAGAGGGAAAAGTTTGAATTTGTTTAGTGCTTACTACCCCTGATGAGGTGTTGAAGCGCTTTTCGGAATGCTACCAATATAAACTGTTGTGCGCGTCATTAATTCAAACATTTTAACATTTGTTGTTCAACTCAGTGTGGTACCCAGAGCAGTACTTCTTGGTGGTTATGGCTGGTTAGTCACAGGGACCAACAACAAAGGGTGGCTCTGGCTAATACAATCCAAGGAGCAGTATTTGCAGTGTCAATAGTTGATAAGATGCAAGGAGTACTGTGTGTTGGCATGAGTGTTGAGACATGAAGCGTAGCTCATCATGGTGGCTATAACTGGTGGGGCGCAGGACACAGCACCTCATGAGGTAGATTGGAAGTTGAGGTAGAAAGAGCAGCACATTGGGGTGACGTCTCAGTTGGTGCCTGAGATTGTGCAGGTTGCTCTTGTACGTGTGTGAGCGTGAAACAGCTTCTGGAGTGTGCCCTCCTCTGTCCCTGCAGGTTATCCCTCGATGCAGGAGGAGCTGCTCTCTCCCGCGTCCATGCACTACACACTGCCATCACCTCTGCGCGTGGACCAGTACTGGAATGAAGTGGCTATCATGGACGCCATTCCAATGGCGACTGGTGAGCAGGACGGCTTGTTGGACATGTCAGACATGCAGGTGTGGGCTTCAGGCCTCACTCCGTCCCTGGTCACAGCTGAGGACTCCTCGCTGGAGTGCAGCAAGGCCGACGACTCAGATGCCACCACGGATGGCCGGGGCCTGGACAAGCGGTATGAGGACTCCCCAGGGCCAGACGATGACACAGTGGACTCCGATGCCCTCAATGGCATGGGGGACTCACTGGACCAGGAGGAGGTTCAGAGGTCAGAGGAGATAATGGCAGCCAGTGACAGCCCAAGCCAGGCTGTAGTGGGAGGAGGAGAACAAGACCAGGACATTCAACTTTCGTCTCTTGCAGCCCAGCAGCGAGTGCAGGCACGGATCACCGACTCCCCAGTCCTCCTGCGAGTGATGGACAAAAGCAAGGAAAGGTGAGTGTCACAAGGGGCATGTGAAGCGGGGGTTGGAGGGTTGGGTCAGCAGAGGCCCAGTGCTACTGCCCGAGGTGGAGGACAAAAACAAGAACAGGTGGGTGAATGAAGAGTTCACATGTACTGGGGGTTATGGGGCAACAGCATGTGGGTGCCAGTGAAAGAAGTGGAGGATAGAACGATGCAGAGGCGCTAGAGGCAGTAGACAAACGCTAGTTCAGGTGGCTGTCACCAAAACCACTGTGGGCCTCATTCACAAAGGGCCTTCGCCCCCGGGGCAGAGGCCCCACAGGAGTGTATTAATGATGTGACGGAATCACCGCAGTGAGAATTCTCATTGCAGAGCTTCTGCCCCGAGTGAGGAAACTCCCCCGCGACTGTGGGGCCTCCACCACGAGTGCGGAGGCATTTTATGAATCAGACCCTGTGTGTGGGAGAAATAATTTGTGGGTACTGGGAGGGGTCATCATGTACAAGAGGGGAAGCACCGGCAAAAGATAGCAATTGGCTACAGGTATTGTGGAGAAGGTGAATGCAAGGATAGATGGTATACAGAGAGCAGGGAGGGTTCACAAGCACTTGGGGCAATGGACAGGAACTGGGACAGGTAGGTTCAGGTTCTACTGACCGCATTGAGGGGCTAGGGGGGCTTGCTGAAACTGGGGTGATGGACAAGAGTAGAGAATGGAGTATTCTGCTGTGAGAGATGAAAAAGGAAGGACAGGTACTGGGAGAGATAGGCAAGTACAAAAATAGGTGTAGACCGCCACAAGCACTATCAAGAGAGGACACGAAGAGTCTACAGGAGTCAAGGCTATGCTTTAAGGTAGGTGGATAATACTGGGAGCTCTGGTGAATTGTGAGAATGTAGGGATGACACTAAACTATTTAGGATCATGGGAAAAAGTCAGCATCGGTGGGTCCTGAGAACACAGGAAAGAATCATATTGACTTCAGTCAAAGAGTGTTGAGTGAAGGCATTGGAGATGAGGAGGAGATGGTTCCCACTTGGACAGTTGGTAGGGGAGAGCATGGGGCAGCAAACCCCCACATGTACTGAGAAAGATAGACAAGAACAATGAAAGGAAGATGCTACCCCAAACTTAAGGAAATGGGCAGGGACGATTCACAGTGGTACTAGGTGATGGATTAAGAATCACAAGCAGGCGGATAAAACCAGGTAGGGGCCAAGGGCATCTGGGATGGTGCCCAGGAATGTCATTCGAATGGGAACGAAGGCTGATTGACTAGAATTGAGCACGATGGGACCTATTGCGAGCACTGCAGGAGGGGTCTCACAGATACTCTGGGAGGGCTAGCACACCAGAGCAGGTTCTAACAGATACTCCTTCCCACAGATTCCTCATTATGAGCCCTCCCTAGGCCCCTTGTTGAGGTGCCACCACAGCAGTCCCAGCCGTGGATCTGTGTGACATCATCACAGCATGGAATAAAGCGGGACTATAGAGTCATCAGCTGGCATTGGTGATGTTCGTTTTTTAACACACTTTAGATTTACTCCACCAAATCCTTCACACTTCCAAGTTTTGCTCAAACTGTCACCTGGATCCAGAGCCGACATGTCTTTTTCTCTACAGTTTACCATTTTTCCTAACTTTTCCTCGGAACTTGACTCCATCAAATTACTCAGGCTTCAAGCTTGGTTGAAAGTGTTGGAGATGGCTGTCTAGTAAAGACATGAATTTGCCATGGGAACTTAGATTCATGCAACATTGGCTTTTATGTCAACATAAACAAATGGGGCCATCCCTTGCAAAATACAGTGAGAAGCCCCTTAGACTCCCATAATCTCAGAAATAGTTAATGGCCCCTGGGCTGAATAGGCGCTGCAGGAATCTTTGTTACGTCCCTTTCGCCTCCTGCACTCAAAGACAATCCGTCGGAAGGAGGCCAAATTGGCCATGGCCTAAATAAGGAGCATCTGACTTCTTAAATCAAAGTCAAAATCACAGTCTTCCAATTACAGCTGTTCTCCGGTATCCCCCACCAGAAATGGCACTTTCACCCCAAAAATCGCAGGCACCCATCCCTATCTTCACACGAAAGCAGTAAGTGAAAGAGAGGATTGAAGAGGAGATTCCTAACACATCTTCTGAAGCAGTGCCGATAACTGAAAAACGTACGTCTGCATCTGCGAGTCTTCCTGCTCCCAATGTTTCCTTGGAGCAAAGAAATGTTTTTTCGGGAGACGATGATTGCCCTTTGATGTGTCCCCGGGAAAATCTATGGATTCTTTGGTTCCTTCAGTGCCAGTGGTTCTCCTGCAGGTGCAAGTGGGCTGACCTCACCTGGACCTCTCCAGACTCCTACCTCTAACACTGGCTCCTCCTTCAGTGTTTGTCACTCTATTCTCTCTGAAGCCCAAAGAAGCCAATCACTTCAGTGCCTTTGTTGTCAAGTTTGACAGCACCGGCAGCTGATCCAAAGCCAGTTTGTCTGTCTGCTCTTTAACCATGTCTATGTCAACCTATCTTTATTACTGGCAAAGAAAAGGACAGCTGGCTATCTTAAAGGGGTCCCCCAGTGTAGAACAAGAGGGTAGTATTTATCCAATCCTGTTTTGCTAACAGTCACCAGCAAAAGGCATTGTAGAGTGTTAGTTTGTCTGATGTCAGCTGGGCTTTGAAATCCATTGCAACACCATTCACAGGATGGCCCCTTTAAAGAAGGGACATTGCCCTCAAGGCCAGATCCCTGTGCCAAACACTATTTGTACACTACGTTCACCTTGTCACATGATTTAGGATTTTTTTAAAGTTTTATTTTGATTTTCAACATATAGCAAAACAGTACATATATGATTCAGGATTTTCTATTAAAAAAGATCATCTTATTTTCTTTCTAACAAAAAGAAATCCATTGGATTCACTATCCAAATACAAGCCCCTCTGGAGGATTCGAGGGATTCAGCAGGTGTTTGTGAAGATCTGGTCAAGCGGTCAAGACTTGAGACATGTTCTGACAGGATTCCACCAATCCCTCCCTCTGATGCAGGCCAGTGAACACTTGGATAGAGGCTCACAACCAGCACCTTGTCTGGGGCAAAAGAGTGTCAGAGATAAAGTACGGCTGTTGCACCACTTCTAGATTTGGCATGGAAGACACTTCGCAAGAGGTTAGCGATGGAACAGCTTTCTTTGATGAAATAGAGAATGCTTAAGTACTTAAGGCAATCAAAAATCATTGGTCTTAAACAACAGGCTTACCCCATGCTCCAGATATTGAACTACTGACAAAACACAGACATTGCCTGGAAATCCACTCACTTTGAGAGCTGAGGAGGAAGCAATGTTTATGGCAGAGTGGACTCGCCAGCCGTGGTGGACTTTGTCAGGTCACGGCCCTTCAGAATAGAAGCACAAAGAGGGGAGGATAAAAACAACAAAGGTGCAGGAACGCTAACGGTGACCGTCTACAGCACAGCAAGTTGAGAGGCACAGACTGTTTCTCGCTGCCGCTACTTAAAAAGCCAGCTGGAAGTACCCACCCTAGCCTGTTGACTGAATGGTGTTCCTCATTGGTTCTTTAACCCATGTTGTATTGACAGTCTTTCCTTCTCAGCCACCCTCTGGAGGCCTATCTTTGACCTTGTCCAACCCAGCCCAGGTCTTGCTCTATGCCTTCTGGTCATGGATGTTTTTCGATGCGCCAATCTTTCAGTAAATTTCTCTTTGGCTAGTCTCGGCATTCTGACAAGTCATTTGCTGACAACATTGAGGTGGCTAGGCCATCATGGTTCAGTCATTACAATCCAGTGGGCCGCTAGAGCAAGTTCCATGGCAATCTGTCAATCAAGATTTGTTATCCCCTGTATTGGCCCAGGAACTACAGTTGTAGACTCCATCAGATAACTGCTTCTAAGCGAGCTGTTTTGGCCTCCTGTCCGTGCTCACCATTGCAAGACATGCATCCCTTGCGGAATACATGGCCCATGTAGGGAACAAATCAATAACTATTCCCTGGAATTCACAAGAGAAACGGATACGTAGTGTTTAAAGCATTTCTTCTAACTGTGTAGTTAGTACTTTTTCAGATACTCAAGGATAACACTGTCACAATGGTGTTGATTTAAACCCTTTTGTACCAAAGCCCTAATCATGCACTGGGCATGAACATGAACTTTTCATGTGCACAATGCCTTCCCTCAATTGTCCCTCATTCTGAATTCCGATTTGGGGCATCCTTACTTTGGACTTCTTTCAGCACTGCAGGATGTCTTCACAACAGACTGGAACTTTTCATCTGCACTATGGCCTTCCCTCAATAGTCCCTTGTTCTGAACGATCGGTCCAAGAAAAATTAACACAACTTATACTCATTGCACCTGTTCGGGCATGAAGATTGCGATACCTGGGTTTTCGGAAGTTTATTTTAGAGCCACCTTGGTATCTGCCACTAAGAGATGACCTTGCTCTTCGATTCAAACTTTCACAAAACACTCCTGACTGGACACAAGAGGTGAGGAAGGAGTTGCACTTTGGATGGACAGTCCTGGAAAGATTTATGGTACACGATTGACCTCATTGTTAAGGTTCTTTGTGATGAATACATCACTTCTTGCAGATCATTTAAGGCCTCACACTACCCCTCTTTCTACACGTCATCTCTTTCTAGTTCCTCTTTCAGTTTCCTTGCTCTGCTTTTCACTCAATCTTGGCCTCTATGGAGCATGAAGCATAAGGTAGAACTGACATCACCGGTACAAGTAGGTCCCTTTACGGCCATGTCTCACCACTTCTTGTGATGATGTCACAGATGTTGCGGGCAAGATAATCCACAGGTACCAAAGGTGATGGACAACAGCAATGGCATGTGGGTTCCACCGAGTACTAGAATGGCATGGAGAGCCCACCAATACTGTTGATCAAACATAGATGACAATCACTGAAGGCAATAACATAGGCGCATGGAGGACTCATAGGTCGTGGGGCAACTATGGACCCAAGCAATGGCAGGTGGGTACCAGAGAACACAGAGGGTGAGTCAGAGAACACAGGGTAAGGCCTCAGACTCATCCTGTGTGCGGGCTAAAGGTTAAGGAACCATAACAGGAACTAGTTGGTGTAACGAAGAGCCCTGATTGAGAGTCGCCTGCCCCCAGAATAGGGCTAAAAATGGTCCATATGCTGACAGAAAAAGGAGGTCAGACACTCGTGGGTCACAGATACAGCAACAGAAAGCATCCACATTCCTCCTGACACCCTACAGTGAACAGGAGGAGGGTGTGGCCTTTCAGACTCAGGTGGTCTGGGTGGTGGTTAGAACCTGGCAGTATAGGAAGGGAGGGAACCTCAAGATATAACCACAAGATCGGAGTCTGGCTTGAGACAGCCCAGTTGAGCTGCTGGTGTGCTTGAATCTCTGCTGGCTGTCAGCATGACTGAACCCCTGTTCACAGTGTGTATGCCACAGCCTCTGCTGTCACAGCTTCTGGGTCTCGGCTATCATTGTGCTCGAGCCTCTGCCAGTGTCTGAGCGTCAGTTTGCTACGGTCTCTGTTGTTATTACACCCTCGGCTCTGCTGTCAGTGTGCTTGAGTGTCTGCTGTCGGTGTTTCTGAGCCTCCGCTTTAAGTTTTCCCCAGTCTATGTTGTCATTTTCCCACCATCTCTTGTGTCAGTGTGTTCGAGTACCTACGGTCATGGCTTCTGTTATCAGTTTGCCCCGGTCCGTGCAGTCATTACATCTGTGTGCCTGAGTCTCTGTTGACTGCGAGTGTAGTGTTCAGATGTCCGTCAGGAGTATATGCTGCAGCCCTGAAGGTTAGGCCCCAGAACCTGCGTGGTCATTTCTCACGACCTGCACAGGCTCACCAGTTACTCACATATTACCTCGGAATTCGCATCATACACTCCCCGCCCTCCACTTGAAAGGGACAGCTGTACCATCTCCCATAAGCGTGATGAAGGAGGATGCAGAGTTAAGATTAGGAGTGAGTGCTAGATTTACTACCGTGTGTTATTTGTTTTGCCTGAGCCCTGCTGGCAGTGTGCCTGAGTCTGTGCTGTCTGTGTTCTTGAGTTCCGTTGACTGTTAGTGCCCCTAGTCTGTGCTATCATTCCTCGTGCCCCTGCTATGCTGTCAGTGTGCCTTTCTGTGCTGTGAGTATTGCTGTCTGTGCCATCGTTCTTTATTCCTGGCAGCCTTCCTGTGTGTGTTGTGTTAACTCTCAGCATTTCTGCATCTGGCAGTTGATATACCTGCCTGTACTGGTTGTCGGTATGTCTGCCAGTTGGTATGTCTGTCTCTGCTGTCACTCTACCTGAGCCTGTGTTGACTGTCTGTGTGTTTGTTTTCTGCCATCCTTGCTCCTAAGCTTGTGTTATTCTACGCTGGGATTCGAATGTCTCACTGAGCTGAAGTTCAGAATCTCTGCGTCTGCTGCCTGTCCATATGCATGTCCCTGTTTTCATTGCTCCTGACCTTGTGCTCTCTGTCCAAGTTCTTCCTCCTGTACTTGCTCTGCTGGCGTATGGTGCCTTTTGCCATGTCTGCCAGTGCTGTCTCTCTGCATGTCTGTCTCTGCTATCATTATGCCTAAGCCTGTTCTATCTATCCATATTCCTATGCACTTCCTGTCTGATGTCTCCTGTGTGCTGACCTTTGATATTCATGCCTCTGCTCCCTGACGGATGTCTGTTTAAGCTGTGCTGTCGTTACTCATGCATGTGTTGACTGTTGGAGTAGCTTCCTTTACTATGCTGTCACTATTCCTGCCTGTGCTGTCTGTCGGTATGTCTTCCTTTGCTGTCACTGCTCCTGTGATGTATCTGTTGCTGTCAGTGATTAGAGAAACTTACACAGCCCACTCTCCTCAGGACCAGGGACTGGAGCTCAGATGGCCCGGAAGCCACCCGAAGTCCAAAGCGTGTGCCCCGGCCAATGCCTGGAGTGCCCACGGTGAGCAGCGTGCGGGCACACATGGACTCCCTAGAGAAGGACTGGCAACTGCAGCACCACAGCACCCACAGCCCGGCTCGATGGATACAGGACAGCAGCAGTTTCTTCGTGGCACAGGTGATGGCACAGGGTCACTATGGAGGGGGATGTGAGGCATCAGAGCACAGGTGAGGAGCGGGGTACAGCTGCAGCTTCTTCAGACATGGGAGATGGGCAAGCCAAGCAGTGCTTGATCTGAATATCTGGCTCGACCCATGTCCAATGGAACCTGGTGAGGCGAAAAATGCTGAGCCAAGCATCACACGCCCTACCAAGAGCAAACTCTACACATTGTCAGAATCCTTTTTTATTTGCTAATCAATGTAATGTCTCTGACTTTTGAATGTTCCCCAGGCATCAGACTGGAGCTGGAAACTTCAGATGTATCTCAGCGTGTCAACAGGTGGTGCTATGTGGGTCTGCACTGATGCCATCCTGCACCTGAAATGATGTGTGGGGCCCTTATAGGCACCATCCCCATACGCTGTATCACTTCCTTTCTTTCTGCACCACCAGATGTGGATTTGAAGGTCCTTTCATGTCTCTCAGAGACATTTACTCACAATTGTTTCCAGTGTACAAGGGATGTCACTCCCAAAAAATGATAGGATTCAAGTCCTGTAGGGATTGTTGCAAATAAATGTCTGTGACAGATCACCATTAGATATGCCTGTGGTGTCTGGGGGTCAGGCCACGACTCCAAGGCCTGAAGTTACTGTGCGTCAATGAACCGGATGGCCATCAGGGACCGCGAGGCAAAGCTCAACATCGCAAACACAAAAAGACTCCTAGAAGGAACCGTTGCAAGTCGCGCTCCACTAACAAAGTTCGGTCCCGTTCTTGCTTCTGGAGTTGTCGAAGCCGGCTGAGAAGTTGATCTTTATTGCAGTCAAAATCATCAGATAAGTCTAAGAAAAAGCACAAGAAATTGAAGAGGGACTCTGCTCACTCACATTAACCTGAGCAGGCACAGGGGCGGCACCACACTTCTTGATTTTTGCTCCCGGAGTCAGCTGACTTTGGCGCCAGTCCCACAACTGATTCTGGCACAACCTAAGTTTCTGGGGCCATCAGCCATGCCACAAAAGATCGAAGTGTTCCACCCAGCCTTACCCTGGCTCTTCGAATCTGTACCGACTCGCTCTGGCACGCCTTTGGGCCCCTAGGAGTCAAGAGGCCTTCCTTCCGGAGTACCGCTGGCAGGTTTGCCCCGGATGCCAGTTGACTCCTCTGAGCCCAACTTGCCTCAGGCTCCACTCCTAACCCTGCTTCCAGCACCATGACCTACACCAGCCCCAGGTTCTTACATGCTGATGCTGACACCATTGACTCCGGAAGAGGAGATCCTGACTGTTCTATCTGATGCTGAGTCTACACAGGTTCACCCTCGATCGAAGTCATGCCCGATTTCCCTTGAGACACCCTTCCCCCACTTAATTCGCCACCCTAGAAGGGTAACAACACACTTTATATTCCCTATCTGATAGAGACTTCTAGCCGGAGATTCCTTAGCTTTGAATTTCCCAGGTGTCAGCCTGGATCCGGAAGATTTTTCGTGAGCAGTGCCAGTGCGCACCGGTAAATGGCGTTGTATGTTCCTCATGTGTCGTCTGCGCTGAAGTGACATCTGTGGCACTTATATAGGCGCCACCTAGACACGCTGACGTCATTTCTTTGCTTTCTGCGCCAGCCAGCGCTGTTCACGAGAAAAGCTACCGCTTCATTCACTATTTAACTGGAATTTTTCAACTTTTGACTCTTTTTGAGGTTTTTTCCTCCTAGTGTGGCAGGGACGTCCTCCAGGAAACCCGGCTTCAAGTCCTGCGGAGCCTGTCATCGACCAATGTCAGTGATGGATCCGCATCTTGTATGTCCATGGTGTCGTGAGTGCGACCACGACCTGAAGTCATGCTCCATCTGCTGTGCCCTGAATCCTAAGGCCTTTCGAGAGTGGTCCCTCAAGCTCAAGACAGCTCAGTGGGCGACATCACAACGTCCTGGTCGAGAGGAAGGTCCAGGGAACGGTTACGAAGTCCAAAATCATTATCCCACTCCAAATCCTCAGGACATTCAGGTAAGTCTCGAAACACAAGAAGATGAAGTTGAATAGGCCTTCAGCTTCCTCTCGTCCTTTGGCTGACAGGACGAGGGAGCATCATCATTCAAGGCCTGGCTCCACGGTAGAGCCTTCACCTGGGCCAACTCAGCGACTCCCCGGCTTTCCAGGAGCCGGAGTGACCCCCGCCCAAGTAAAAGACGTTTATGAAGCCATGCACCTCCTAATTAGCAGCCTGACACCACCGGCATGTCTTTGGGTCCTGCTCGGTCAGAAGGGGCCCCAACTGGATCCGCGCAGCCAGCTGCAGCCCGACTCCAGTCAGGCCCCAAGGATCAGTTCCCAGATCCGAACTGGCGTAAGTCCTACCATCTCGACCTTTCCCGATGCTGCTCCTGGCACCACCATTCCCATTCTAATCCCCACTCTGATAAGGAGCGTGTGGGGCATCACCAGATGCTGTATCTGGCTCCTACACAAGCTTTGCCTTCTAGATTGGATATTCCGGTTATGATACTGATCTTTCAGCCTCTATCCTGGATTTCGGTGAAGCAGACCCTGAGGCTGCTGCTACTGCTTGAAGAGCCAGGTCTTGAGTTGCTTCCTGAAGGAGAGATGGTCTTGGGTCAGTCGGAGGTGGGTGGGGAGGGAGTTCCACGTCTTGGCAGCCAGGTAGGAGAAGGATCTTCTTCCGGTGGTGGTTCTGCGAATCCGTGGGAAGGTGGCGAGGGCGAGGCTGGTGGATCGGAGCTGTCGGGTGGGTGTGTAGAACGTGAGGCGGCTGTTGAGGTATATGGGGCCCATGTCGTGGAGAGCCTTGTGAGCGTGGGTGAGGAGCCTGAACGTGATCCTTTTGCTGATGGGGAGCCAGTGCAGGTCTCTCAGGTGGGCAGAGATGTGGCTGTGTCGGGGGATGTCCAGGATGAGTCGTGCAGAAGCGTTCTGTATGCGCTGGAGTCTTTTCTGTAGTTTGGCTGTGATTCCAACGTAGTGGGCGTTCCCGTAGTCCAGTCGGCTGGTGACGAGGGCCTGGGTGACCGTCTTTCTGGTTTCGGTGGGGATCCACCGGAAGATCTTTCGGAGCATGCGCAGGGTGTTGAAACATGATGACGAGATGGCGTTGACTTGCTTGGTCATCGTGAGGGAGGAGTCCAGGATGAAACACAGGTTGCGTGCGTGGTCCGTGGGCTTGGGGGCGGTGCCCAGAGCAGGGGGCCACCAGGAGTCGTCCCAGGCGGAGGGGGATGGTCCAAGGATGAGGACTTCCATCTTGTCTGAGTTCAGTTTCAGACGGCTGAGCTTCATCCATTCCGCGACGTCTTTCATTCCGTCCTGGAGGCTGGCCCTGGCGGTGGTGGGGTCGTTGTTGAGGGAGAGGATCAGCTGGGTGTCGTCAGCGTCGGAAATGATGTTTAGGTTGTGTTGGCGTGCGATGGCTGCGAGGGGGCTCATGTAGACATTGAAGAGGGTGGGGCTGAGCGAGGAGCCTTGGGGTACGCCGCAGATGATCTTGGTGGCCGCTGAGCGGAAGGGAGGTAGGCGGACTCTCTGAGTTCTGTCGGAGAGGAAGGAGGTGATCCATTCCAGGGACATTCCTTGGATCCCGGCGTGGTGGAGGCGGTTTGTTAGGGTGCGGTGGCAGACTGTGTCGAATGCGGCCGGTAGGTCGAGGAGGATGAGGGCAGTAGTTTCCCCGTTGTCGAGTAGGGACCTGATGTTGTCGGTGGCTGCGATGAGGGCAGTCTCGGTGCTGTGGTTTGCTCGGAATCCGGACTGTGATGGGTCGAGGGAGCCGTTTGTCTCGAGGAAGGCGGTTAGCTGCTTGTTGACCGTCTTCTCGATGACTTTAGCGGGGAAAGAAAGGAGCGAGATGGGGTGGAAGTTCTTGAGGTCCGTGGGGTCCGCGGTGGATTTCTCTAGGAGAGCGCTGATCTCCGCATGCTTCCAGCTCTCCGGAAAGGTGGCAGATGCGAAGGAGTTGTTAATGATGTTCCGGAGTTGGGGTGCGATGATGGAGTCGGCTTTGTTAAAGATGTGGTGTGGACAGGGGTCGGCTGGGGAGCCGGAGTGGATGGTGTTGATCACGTGGGTGGTGTCTTCAGTGCTGACGGGGGTCCAGGCACAGAGGGTGGTGGTGGGGGGCGTTGGTTCGGTGGTTGGGTGCGTGGTCTGGGCGCCGAAGCTGTTGTGTATGTCGGCGATCTTGCGGTGGAAGAACGAGGCGAGTGCGTCGCAGAGGTCTTGTGAGGGCGTGATGTCGTTGTTGCTGGCGCTGGGGTTGGAGAGCTCTTTAACGATGCTGAAGAGTTCCTTGCTGTTGTGGGTGTTGTTGTCTAGTCGTTCTCTGAATGCTGTCCTTTTGGTGGTGCGGATCAGCTGGTGGTGTTTGCGGCTGGCGTTCTTGAGGGCTGTCATGTTTTCTGTTGACTGGTCGTGGCGCCAGGCTTTCTCGAGGGTACGGCAGGATTTCTTGGAGTCTTTGAGGTCGTTGGTGAACCACAAGGTTTTCTTGCTGCCGGGTCCGCTGGGAGGATTCTTCAGTGGTGCAAGGGCATCGGCGCAGTTGGTGAGCCACTGTGTGAGGTTACGGGCTGCTTCGTTGGAGTCCGTAGTGTTGGCAGAAGGATTTTGGCTCAGGGAAGTGGTGAGCTGGTCGGTGGTGATCTTGCTCCAGCATCTTCGGGAAGCCTGTTGCGGGTGGTGGTGGGTCGTGGTTTTCCTGAAGTTGAAGTGGACGCAGCTGTGATCTGTCCAGTGTGGTCTGGTGGAGTGGCTGAAGGAGATGTGGTTGCTGGAGGAGAAGACGGGGTCAAGCGCGTGGCCGGCGTAGTGGGTGGGGGTGTTCACTAGTTGCTTGAGTCTGAGGTTGGCGAGGTTGTCTAGCAGGGTGGTGGTGTTGTTGTCATTGTTGTTTTCCAGGTGGAAGTTGAGGTCCCCTAGGAGGATGTAGTCTGAGGAGGTGAGGGCAAGCGGGCTGATGAAGTCTGCGATGGCTTCGCTGAATTGTGTGCGTGATCCCGGGGGTCTGTAGATGAGAGTACCTCTGAGGGTAGATGTCTTCGCCTTTGCAGAGAATGTGCAATGTCAGCAGTTTTGCACATTGGAGTTTCGAATGCGGCTCTTGCCCGGAGGCAGTTTTTGTCTTGAGTGGAGCACAGGCTTCCTATATGCCTTTCTGCCCATACCACTCCTGCCCAGAGATCCCAAGAAAATCAAGAACGACTAGGCCCAAGTCATCCTTCTGGCTCCAGATTAGACACGGAGAATCTGGTATCCCGAGCTACTGAGCATGGCCATCGATCCTCTTGTTATCTATGCCGCCTTACTTATCAGTCCTGACAAACTGGTGCTTCGCACAAGGGCCTCCTTTCTCTCGAAAATAGTTACCCCATTTCACGTAGGCAAATCCATCACTCTGGCTACTTTTTATGCTTCTCCACATCCCTCTAAAGAAGAGAAGTGACTTGACCTAAAAAGAGCGGTGTTGTTCTACCTTAACCGCACATGAGAGTTCCGGGTGGATGACCAACTCTTCGTGAGGTATGGGACATACACCAGGCAGCAACGTGGGCTCCCTTGCTCACGTTCACCAAACATTACTATCTGGACAGTCCGGTCATAGGGTTTGGCACTTTGCCCGTTTGGTCCTGCTGGACTTCCATGTTTGAAACTGCTCCAAAGATACACCGCCTGGAATGGTATGGTTTGAGTATCTATTCAAGGATAAGGAATCGGCGGCTAGAAGTCTCTATTAGATTAACAAATTACTTACCTTCGGTTACGCCTTATCTGGTAGAGACTACATCTAGCCGCAGACTCCTTACCAACCCACTCATCCTCCCTGCTTTGCGAATGGATTTCTCGGGGCAGGGTCGATCCCTTTCAGGGCCCTTGTTTTCCACAGCAGTGGTCTGTGTTCTTCATGACTTTGCGCTTCTGGCGTGGAAAGTCGTGAAAAGAAACTGATGTCAGCGCGCCTAGGTGCAGCAGATGTTACTTCCAGCATGGATGACAATGCACGCAGAGCTGAACGACGCCACCTACTGCTCACAAAAAATCTTCTGAATCCAGTCTGATGCCTGGGAAATTCAAAGGTAAGGAATCTGTGGCTAGATATAGTTTCTACCAGATAAGGTGTTACCCAAGGTAAGTAACTTGTTCTTTTGAGACAGACTTGGACAATGACTATGACGCAGGTGATAAGTTTGCTCAACTATATCAGGATAATAATTGGTACGAGGACCTACAGGAGGCTAGTGGTCTCAATACCTCCCCTGAAATGGGTCTCCTCTCACCCCCTGGACCTGCCATAGAGGAATCTGCTTCCTATGCCATGGTGATAGAAAGTCCTTGACCTCCAACACCTCACCATGGAGGTGCATACCAATGTCTTGGTGGAAGATCGCCACCTGGGACAAACATCTTCTGAGCCCCTTCTTCCATTTAACGAGATACTGATACCATATTGTGGTGTGGACCAAACCTTCCCCCGGACCCCTAGTCAATTGACATATTGTCAGGCCCCATCCCCTGCTCTAGGTGACCCTGTTTTTCTTTCATAGCACCCTTGGCCCGACAGACCAGTAGTGCAAGTTTCCACAAGTTGCTCATATGCTAACACTTTTCCTACCACTCCCCCTGACAGGGAATCTAAACTGGTAGAAACGTTTGGCAAACGTGTGTTTTCAACCGCCAGTCTGGCTCTCAGATCTGTTAATGCCAGATGCTTGTTGAGCCGTTACTACCAAGCCCTTTGGGATTCGGTGGCACAAGTGCTCCCTGATGTACCCGAAGATCTTTGGCCTGTTCTCACTCAGGCAATTTAAGAAGGCTGAGATATGGCCAAGTTCATGATTCATTGTGGCTTGACACCACTGATTCCATCGGACGTGCTATAGACACCGCTGTGGCCATGGGTTCTCAGGCAATGTTCAGTCCTCCCTGATGGGCATTCCCTTCAATGAGACTTGCCTGTTTGGGTATAAGGCTGATTCAAAATTAGAGCGTTTAACTGAGAACATTGCTGTAACATGCTCTCTGGGCCTTTCTACTCTACCTTGCCACCTGCAATAGTGCCACAGCTCGTTTTTGTGGCTTTGGCTGCGGTGCTCCATACCGCCAGCCTGTCCAGCCACCACACGGAACCCAGCAGTTTTGCTGTGGTCGTGGTGCCCATGGCCTCTGTGGTCAAGGTCACAAGTCTCTCAGTCTGCCACCCCCTAACCAAATCCCCCTCCAACCCTCCCCCCCCCCCCCCACAGCACCACCTGCGAAACTTCTTTAGCAAGTCCTTACAGGAGCACAGCTACCTGGTGGGAGGCAGAATCCCCTGATTCTACCTAGTCTGGCAGGCAGTAGCTTCGGACAAGAGGGTTCTACACATTGTTCGCAGGGTCCATGCCTTACCTTTCCTTTCTTCCTCGCCACTCCTTCCACCCCCCCACCCCTCCCCCCCCCCCACGTGACTGACAGAGGACTATCTCCCATTTTGCAGGAGGAAGTGCAAGTCCTTTTGACCAAAGGGGCTATTGAGAGGGTGGTTGCTCCAGAAGTACATTGTGGTTGCTATTCCCTCTACTTTCTGGTGCACAAGAAAGATGAAGGCCTGCTCCCTATATAAGACCTACACTCTTTCAATGCCTTCCTCCAAAAGGAGAAATTCAGAGCGGTCACATTGGCCCAGGTCTTGTTTGCCCTCAACCCTGGAAACTGGATGGTAGCATTGGACCTGCATAATGCCTATTTTCATATACCCATCCTGCTGGCCTACAGACATCATATGCAGTTCATGGAGGGACAGGAGCATTTTCAGTTTGTTCTGCTCTTTTTTGGCCTCACAAGTGCCCCTCTGGTGTTCATGAAAGTGTTGGCGGTGGTGGCAGCACATCTTCAGAGGTGCCAATCGTTCCCTACCTCCATGACTGGTTGTTGAAAGCGGGCTTGCTACAGTGAACCTCCTGTCATCTTTGGGGTTCATGATCAACTTGTCCAAGTCACATCTGACTCATTCTGAGACAGCTCCCCTTTATCGGAACTATTCTGGACACGGTTTGGTTTTGTGCCTTTCCTCTGGGAAAGAGAGTCCAGAACATTCACACAATGCCGGTTTGGGATTTCAATAAGGTTGACTTTGAGGCTGCTGGTACTAATGGGCTCCTGCATCCTAGAAGTCAAGCATGCCAGGTGGCAGTTGCGGGCACTGCAGTGGAATCTGAAGTCCCAGTGGGCCCAACGTCAAGGGGACCTCTCTGACCACATTCAGATTTTAGAAGAGACTGCAAAGGATCTGCAGTGGTGATTTCTGGACTGCAATTGTGCCTGCAGTAGACCTCTCTCCCTTCCCCACCCAGAGCTGACAGTAGTGACCAATGCATCTCTTCTGGGCTGGGGCGGGCATCTGGGAGAGGTGGAGATCACAGGCCTTTGGTCTTGGGCGGAGTTCCAGCTCCATATCAGCCTTCTAGAGCTAAGGGCCATCTGCTTGGCACTGAAAGCCCTTCTTTTGTCCATCAAGGGGAGGCTGGTTCAGGTGCTTACGGACAACATCACTACCATGTGGTACTTCAACAAACAGTGTGGGGTAGGGTTACGGATGCTGTGCCAGAAGGCCTTGCATCTTTGTAAGTGGCTGGACCACTACTTTCACAGAAATTTGCTGGTTGTAAACCACCTGACAGGATTTTTGGATGCCAGGGCAGTCGAGCTTAGCCATCACGACCTAGCAGATCATGAGTAGCAGATACATTTGGAGGTGGTGAGAGTTCTCTTCCGTGAATAGGGAGAACCTTGTGTAGATCTGTTCGCCACAGCTGAGAACCTGCAATGTCAGCAATTCTGTGCCTTGGAATTTTCAAGGCATCTCTCACTCAGAGATCAATCCAGTCCCACGTAGACTTTGGGACTCCTGTATGCCTTCCCACCAATACCACTCCTGCCCTGAGTTCTCAGGAAGATCAGGAATGACCTTGCCCCAAGTGATCCTAGTGGTTTCTGATTTGGTACTAGGAGTTTGGTATCCAGAGCTTCTTGGCTGGAGCATCTGTCCTCTTTTCAGGCTGCCCCTCCGGAGAAGATCTGCTGTTGCAGCAATGGGGCAGGTTTCTGCACCAAGCCTTCACAACCTTACACCTTCATGCTTGGAGATTGAGCTGCGAAAGCTGAACACCTTTGACCTTTCGTCAGAGGTGGTTAATGTCATATTGGCAACCAGGCATCCCTCAATTAAAACTGTATAAGCCTGTTGTTGGAACAAATTTGTGGTTTGGTGTGGCACATGCAAATTGAACCCCTCTATTGCAAATTAACTGACGTTCTCTTGTATGTTTGGTCTCTTGCTCAGCAAGGTTTTGCTTTGGTCGCTGTTAAAGGTTATCTTCCGGTGCTTTGGGACTTCTGGCGGTTTCCAGATCAGCCCTTCTTGTTTGTTACCAGTTGTGATGCAATTTTTGAAAGGGCTTCAACACATGTTTCTCCCTTTTCCTTTTGTGGTGTCCGAATGGGACCTTAATCTGGTCCTTAATTACTTGATGTGCACTCTGTTTGAACCACTTCATAGCTGCCCCTTACGGCTACTTACTATCAAGACTGTGTTCCTCATTCCCATTACCTCTGCACCCCAGGTCAGTGAGCTTCAGGCTGTTTGTGTAATCCACCATACCACCTTCTTCCCAAACAGGTTCTGCGGACTCAGGCATAATTTCTGCCAAAATTTGTGATTCCATTCCACGTTAGTCAAATCATCACCCAGCTGGCGTTCTATGGTCCATCTCACAGGAGGAGAGACTCCATTGTTTGAACACCGAGAGAGTGCTGAGCTTCTACATAGATCGTACTAAAGACCACCAGGTGGACGATCAGCTCTTTGTGCGGTTTCCTGGGTCAAAAAAAGGCAAAGCTGTGCAGAAGAGTACCCTTTTCCTTTTAGATCGTGCTTTGTTTAAAGTACTTTTTTTTATTCTTCAACGACAAATTAGAGTTTGTTTTTTGTTTGAAACAATACAGGTACAAGGTATGGGTTGACATTTCTGCAGTAATACTTGCAATATTTACATCAACAATACATAAGAAAGAGCATATATGGTAGTTATACGAATGAGGCAAGGTGCCACAACTAGGGGGGCAGCATGTGGCATAGCAAGCTCCTATAGGGGCGTTTACATTACCTGTTTGGCTCAGGATCATAGGGCACTGGTTCTCATAGTAGTGCTTGTGGTGTTGTCAGCGTGGGGTCTAAATCATGTGTTGCAGAGGAGAGGGGAATCTGGCAATGGGGTTATTGGCAATGGCGGGCGACAGGGGCAGTGTGGTGATAGGAGAGGATAGTGTTTTAACTCTGCCCAACTCGGGTCACTCTGGCCCGCTCCTAGCTCCCTGCCGACTCTTAGTAAACTTATAGTAGCATGCACGTTATCCCTCAAGTGGCCCCTTGGACCTTGGAGCATCGCAAGGAGGCAGCCTAACACCTTGTCCTCTGTGCATGTTAGTTATGTGTTGTCTTGAGGCACTGTAACTGGCACTTCTACCTTATCTGTGGCGGCTGAGTGGTCGGAGTCTGGGTGTCGGTCAATTTGAAAGTCCTTCAATATGGCGTCCCACTTGGTGGCGATCGGGATTTTGTGCAATCCCAGGGTGTCCTTCCGATGCAGTGCAGCGCTTTCAGCTCATGCCCATACCAATAGTGAGTGAGTCCATGCTATTGTGGAAGGGGGTTCACGCAGCTTCAATCGCGTCTGTTCCAAGGTGGTACCTATCTTTTCCACTGCCTGGAGCAGAGTGTCTAGTTTAGAGCCGAAGGAATCGGCTGAGACCAGCTGCCCAGTCATTGTTTGGTCTCAGGTCCACCGCTCTGCGAGTGATGGTTGTCACGGTGTCACCTGTTGAGTCCCCGAGCGCATTCGGCACATATCCACACACTCTGTGCTAATTGTCAAGAAGAGATCACTTCCGGATGGCTCACCCTCGAGACTCCTGTCACAAATTGATGTCGGTCTCGGACCCACACCTCGTGTGCCTCTGGTGCCTGGACCGCGACCACGACCCAAATTCGTGCTCCGACTGTTGGGCCATGAACCCGAAGTGTTTGCGGGAGCGGTCCCAAAAGCTTCTGGAGGCCCGGCAGTCAGCTACATGCCGCTTGAGGTACCGGTCGAGAAGCAGGTCGCGGAGTCACCACCATTATTCCTCCTCGAAGTCTTCGTCATCAGGTAAGTCGAAGCACAAGAAGGCGAAGAAGCACCGTCGCTCTTCGCCTTCTCACCGTCCGTCGGCCGATGCGGCATGGGACGCAGAAGGTCGTCGTCCTTCGGCACCATCAGTGGAGCCTGCTGGGACGGCTCTGAGCCTCCCTCCCTTCCTGGGAGCCGGAGCGTCCCCTGCCCAGCTTCATGAATTTTACGAAGCCCTCCACTCCATCTTTGGATAGCCTGACTCCACCGGCGCGCCTTCGGTCCCTGCGGACTTGTCTGGGGGCTCTAGGCCTTCGATGAAGGCAGCTCCGGTGCCGCAGGGCCCCCAGGATCCAGGCCTGGATCCGGATTGGCGACGGTTGACCTCATGACACCTCCCCCGGTGCTGATTCCTCTGAGGACGCCTCTGCCACCTCCGACGCTGGTTGTGTCCCCGGTTGGTGTCGACCCCCGGCCTCCCCCTCGACTTAGACACGGCGCCGGACCAGTAGATACTTTTGTACCACTGTTCTATCCTGGCGTTTCTTTGTGCCCTGAGTGGCAGCCAGAGGAGGGTGAGGAGGACTGGAAGGGTCTGTTTACCCTCTGGCAGACCAGCTGGAAGAGCCGGACTGGAGAGAGGAGTTGGTTGAGGGCAGTGGTCTGTATACCTCACCAGACCTTGGTATACTTTCTCCCCCTACCATGGCCATGGAGGAGGGAGCCTCCTAGGCTGTGGTGTTGCCTAGTGCGGCTGAGGCCTTGGGCTTTCTATGGTGGCAGCCAGGACTAACCTCCTGACTGAGGTCCTTCAGCCGGCAGCAGCCCCTTCGGGGCCCCTGCTGCCGTTCAATGAGGCCCTCACAGACATCCTTCTGGGCACCTGGTAAAGCCCAGCACAGGGGCTCCTGTGGATAGGATGATTGCCCGACCACACTGACTGGCCCCGGGCCACCCAATGTTCCTCTCCCAACACCCTACTCTGAGAGCTTGGGGGTCCAAGCCTCAACATCCAAAGGTGCGTTCTCTACTGCTCCCCCAGATAGGGAATCCAGGAAGCTGGACCATCTTGGGAAGAAGATGTGTTCTTCCGCCAGCTTAGGACTGCGTTCGGTGAACACTACATATCTCTTGGGCCGCTACACCCACTCTGTGTGGGACACGGTTGCGCAAGTGCTGCCACAGTGCCCAGAGGAGGCCCGGCCTGTACTCTCCCGTGCGGTCACAGAGGGTAGAGACTCAGCGAAATTCGCCATTCGGTGTGGGCTGGATACCGCCAACTCGCTAGGTAGAACGATTTCTACGTTAGTAGCCTTGAGACGCTATTCCTGGCTGAGGTCCACTGGCTTTTCCGGGGATGTCCATTCGACCCTTTTGGACATGCCCTTTGATAGCCGTTACCTGTTTGGCGACAAGGCGGACAATGCCCTCAAGCGCTTCGAGGACTCCAGGGCCACGGCCAGATCCTTGTGCCTCGCTGCCACCTCTCGCCCCGTTCAGTCCGCTTTTCGCCCCTTTCATGGCTAAGAAAGAGTTGCCCCACCACGTTCCACCCAGGGCCACAGGCCGACGCAAGCTGCTCAGCCTCTGCACGGCCGGGGACATGGGACCCAGCACCGTGGGTCTGGGGGCCATCGGGTGGGCCTGTCCACCGGTTCCCCCTTTGCCTCAGCTTCTAAATCTTCCTAGTTCGACCTTTCGGGGCCACCAGTTGCCAGTGGGCGGCAGGATCCGCCATCACCTCCCCCACTGGCACAACATCACGTCGAACATGTGGGTTTTGCAGATAATCCGAGGGGCTACTCCCTCCCCTTCGAGACTACCCCATCATCCATGCCACCAACACTCCATCGCATGTTAGAGGATCATTTGGCCCTTCTCCATCAGGAAGTTACAGCTCTCTTGGCCAAGGGAGCTATCGAGCGAGTCCCTGTACCAGCAGGAGGTGGTGCAAGGTCTCTTTCAGAAGTGAGAAGAGCCTTGGTTAGATCTGTTCGCCACCGAAGGGAACGTGCAATGTCGGCAGTTCTGCGCATTAGCATTTCAAAGGCGCCTCGCTCGGTGACGCTTTTCGGCGCGAGTGGAATTGCGGTCTTCTATACTCCTTTATTTATTTATTTATTTATTTATTTGCGGGTTTATATAGCGCTAGAATCGACTCCAATGGAGTATCTCTGCGCTTTGGAACAGGTTTCAGCTGATCATTAGTAGACAGGGAGAGCCGGCTTAGATGTCACTTTTAAACAACAAAGTTTTAAGCTGTTTCCTGAATTGCAAGTGTTCGGGACATAGTCTTAAAGTTTGTGGTAGACTGTTCCACAGTGTAGGTCCCACGACTGACAATGCTTTACCCCCATGTCTAGCTTTTTTGGCACGGGGCACTACCAGCAGATAACCATTGCTGGATCTCAAGGTCCTGGTAGGAGTGTAAGGAATAAATTTGTTTTCCAAATACAGGGGACCTTGGCCATTTATACTTTTGTGGATCAGGCAACAGATTTTAAACTTAGTCCGTTGACGGATTGACAGCCAATGCAGTTTTTCCAAAAGAGGTTTAGACGCTGTTCTAGGAGGGGCATTAAGGACCAGTCGAGCTGCTGTATTTTGGATCACCTGTAGTTTGGCCAACACTCCCTCATTTGCTGAGAGGAGCAGGCCATTACAGTAATCCAGCCGACTTAGGACAAGAGCCTGCACCAGGGTCCTTCTGGAAGAATCCGGCAACAAAGGAAGAATCTTACGCAACAGGCCAATAGTGTGGAAGCATATACCTGTGATATAATTGGTATGCTGCCTTAACACTAAATCCTGGTCAAGACGTATCCCCAGATTTTTAACAACCTGCTTCGGTTCAGGAACCATACCCAGATCGGGGGGCCACCAATCGGGGGACCACAGTACCTTGGCTCCTCCAAACAACATAATCTCTGTTTTGCTGACATTGCATTGTAGGTAATTAGAGGACATCCATTGTCCTACAGCCTTCATGCCTGCCGAGAAAGAGTTCTTAATTTCCGTCGTGAGGGTTTTGAAAGGGAAGAGGAGCTGCGTGTCGTCAGCATAAGACACGGGAATAAAACCAAATTTGCGCATCACTCTTGCCAGGGGAGCCACATAGATGTTAAAGAGTGTAGGGCTCAGACAGGAGCCCTGTGGCACCCCTTTCGTGATTTCTACTTCCCTGGAACGGTAAGTACCCATGGTGACAGTCTGGGTACGGCCAGTAAGAAAGCTTCTCAGCCAGGCAAGGGCTTTGTTCTTCACTCCCATGTTCGACAGCCGGTCAACAAGAATGTTATGTGACACGGTGTCGAACGCTGCTGACAAGTCAAGCAAAACTAAGATTACAGAGTAACCTCTATCTTGAAGCATATGTAGGTCGTCTACCACAGACAGAAGAGTAGACTCTGTACTGTGTTTTGGCCTGAACCCGGATTGTGAGTAGTCCAGGCCACCCACATCTTCAACAAAACCTGACAAATGTCCGCCTATACCACTTCTGCCCAGAATGCTGAGGAAGATCAAGGGCGACCGGGCCCTACTCATTCTTGTGGCTCTAGATTGGGCAAGACGAGTCTGGTATCCCGAGCTCTTGAACATGGCCATCGATCCTATCGATCAGAATGCCTCTTCGGGAGGATCTGTTGTCGCAGCAGCAGGGGATGTTCCTCCACCCCAACCTGTCCAACCGCCAGCTCCCTGCGTGGAGATTGAGCGGCAACAGTTGACAGCTTTCGACATTCCTCCCGAAGTCTGTAACGTTATCTTGGCAGCCAGGCGTCCCTCCACCAAAACGGTATACGCCTGTAGATGGAACAAATTTGTGACATGGTGCGCAGCAAAGGTTGTGGATCCACTTTCTGCCTCTCTTTCAGAGGTTCTCTTCATTCTTTCCTTGGCCCAGCAGGGCTCTGCTCTGGGCACTCTTAAAGGCTATATTTCGGCAATTTCTGCCTTTCTTCGCATTCCTGATCAGCCTTCTCTTTTCAAGTCCCCTATTGTGAATAGATTTGTTAAGGGTATTACTTACCTTATTCCTCCTAATCCTTTCGTAATCCCACAGTGAGACTTAAATCTTGTCTTGATTTACCTCATGTGTGCTTCTTTCGAGCCACTACATAATTGTCGTCTCAGACTCTTAACTTTAAAGACTGCTTTTCTGGTTGCCATCACCTCTGCTCGCTGGGTGATAAACCTCCTTTCCTTGCAGTCCATCCGGACAAGGTTGTCCTCTGGACTAGACCTTCTTTTCTTCCCAAAGTGGTTACCTCTTTCCACATTGGACAGACCATCACTATGCCCACCTTCTTCCTGCCCCCGCATCCTTCCAAGGAGGAGGAGATACTCCACTGTCTGGATCCAAAACATGCATTATCGTTTTATCTGGATTGCACAATACAATTCCTGGTGGACGATCAACTCTTTGTTGGCTATGTGGGCGCCAAGAAAGGTCGGGCCGTGCAAAATCGAACCATCTCTCGATGGATCATCCTTTGCATTAAAATCTGTTATTCCCTGGCGAAAAAAGGAGCCTCTGGTAGGGCTGCGCACCCATTCCACCAGGGCGACGGCAGCCACTACTGCTGTGGGACGTGGAGTCCCCCTCAGTGACATGTGACAGGCAGCCACGTGGGCATCACGGCCCACTTTCACTAAGCATTATTGCCTGGATAGTCACGTCCAGCGAGATGGCTCTTTGGCCGTTCAGTTCTCCAGGACTTTCTGGTGTGAACTTAGTTTGCATACCCACCTCGGGTTGGTATTGCTGGGGTATCTATTCTAAGGTAAGGAATCTATAACTAATAGTCTCTTTCAGATGAATAAGTTACTTACTTTCGGTAACAATATATTTATAAGAGACTTATATTAGGTATAGATTCCTAACCGCCACACCCATCCTCCCCGTTCTGCGAACTGACTTCTAGAGTAAGGGACTTTCTTTCAGGGCCCTAGTTTTTTGCACCAGTGGTCAGTGTCTTGCATGGCTCTGCGCTTCTGGCGTGGAATGTTGTGTAAAAGAACTGACGTCACCGCGCAGGTGTGGCGTCTAAGTAGAAACTGCGGCATCATTCCGGCGATCACAATGCCAACGCGGAGTCGACCGACGCCACCTACCGACACGCAGGGGTGCTGCTGAGAAAAAATTCTCCGGATTCAGTCTGACGCCTGGGGGTAATTCTAAGGTAAAGAATCTATAACCAATATATGTCTCTTACAGATATATCTTTACAGAAGGTAAGTAACTTGTTCATTCGAGTGAAGTGGACGGTTCATAGTGGCGTGCACACCTATTTAAGTGTCCTATAGGGCTTAATGGCCTGACCTTTCATCATCAGCACTACCTCATTTGGGGGTTACTGTTGCTCGTTATTGCCAGTCCTGTAGTGGTAAACGGGACCACAAGGAAAGACACTGCCCATGATACATACAGCTAGTTAATATTTTGGAAGCTTATTTTCACAGACCATTTGAATTACACTTCTTGACTCTGCATAGTTGGCTGAGTACCTTCAGTGACTATTTTTGCCCTGAAGAAGACCATTGTTATGGACGAAACGCGTTGGCTGTCTTCATCACATATGTGTGATACTTTTTAAGAAAAAGAAAATAAAAACAAGAATCGCACAAAGCTTACTTGTTTCATTGGGGTGTTTCTCTCCTCTTATTCATTCTTGTTATTTGATATGCTGCATTGCTACGTTTCTCTCTTACTATTTGAAACCTTTTTGTATATGCACCTTGGCAGCAGGTGCTTGTGGTATGTGCACACACTTTAAAATATTTGGGTGAGCTGTATTTTTGGGAACGTAGATCAGGTGTGGTCTCTCTTGTCCGTTGCCTCTGTTCTTATGATTACCAACATGGAAGGACATACTTAGTAGTGTACAAAATGGATGGCGTTTATAAGGTTGAATTTACATTGATGTAAAAAATGCGTTTCTAGGAGAATATTGTTAAAGGGTGGTTGGTGTTTCTTTCTCTTATTTTAACAGTGGCCACCGCTCGCCACTGAAATCTTTGTCGTTTAAACTTCTATCGTGTTTTTTTCATATTTCTGCCCTACCCTGGACCCCCAAACCCTTATCCTTCGGATACTTGTTATTCCTTTTTGCAATACCATAGATGTGTATAAGTACTGACCTTTTGCGACTATGCCTCCAAACTTTAATTATTTGATTACCAAATCTCCCAAAAATAATCTTTCTTTAGTACTCTTTGAACGTTTTGGGGTTTTTTGTTGGGGGGTTCTCTGATTAAACTACTCTAAAACAAAATCAGCAGTGGGGTGTGAAAGAATGCAAGACCCAGGAGTAACGCCGCACATGAAAGCACCACTAAAGGTAAGCATTGGACGTTTGGGGGTTTTCTGTTGGGGGGGGTTCTCTGATTAAACTACTCTAAAACAAAATCAGCAGTGGGGTATGAAAGAATGCAAGAACCAGGAGTAACGCCGCACATGAAAGCGCCACTAATGGTAAGCATATCACGTGCGTGCACTTCACACGTGCAAACAAGCGACCTACTTTGAGAGGCGCTGACCTGTCGATAACGCCTTGCCACTGTCTGCTGTAGACCGAGCTGACAGAGGTCGCGCGGGGATCTGATTGCGTCGCCACCCACTGGGCTACAGATTAGGGGGCAGGTTTGGCTCGCACTCTTGAAAGCAACACAGCCGGCGATTCTGGAAGAAGGGCTGCAGGCTTCGCTCTCAAGGGAGCTGCTCTGCACCCGCAGGCTCTGCTCCCGGCCATTCTTGTTGCGGTTACATTTTGTTCGCTGTTGGTGGTGGATAATGGGGGAGGAGCAGGTGTCCATGAGAGATGCCGCGTGACGGACACTTTGACGCGAGGCAGCTGCTGTTCAAGGCTAAAGTTACAGCTGCCCAGGACGCGGGCTTCGAGAGCCGTCCCACAGCCGAAACGGGCTCAGTCGGAGCCGCTGCCGGGCTTGGATTACCTTCCTGTACCCAGACAGGCTGAGCAGGCCTGGACCGCTGCTTCTGTCGAGTCTGGTGCTCGCGCCTGGGTGTTCGAGAGGGATGCGGGGTGACCTGCGCGCGTGAACAGGGGACCTCGAGCCCCAAGGAGCGTCGACAGCATGCTGGGCTTCCTCACGGAGCTGCTGGTCAGCCTGGTCCTGCTGGGCTTCTTCCTGGTCAGCTGCCAGAATGTGCTGCACATCATCAAGGGCTCGGTGCGCTTCGTGCTCAAGCGCGTGCACCAGGAGCTGGACAAGGAGCTCGGCGAGAGCGAGGGCGCGACCGATGACGAGGACACCATGACGACGAGGGTGGTCCGGCGCCGGGTCATTGTCACGGTACGGAGGCGGGATCCGAGTCTGGGGGAGAGCGGAGACCCCAAGAATGAAGATACCCCTCTGACAAGTTGGTCCAGACTCCGTGTGGGAGGAGGGCACTAAAAACAAAAACACAATGATAACACCAGTGGGGAAGTGCAGTGGAAAGTTTTGGAGAGATCGAGGGGGTGGGTAAACTTTATTAGATTGAGGAGGCCGAATATGGGGTTACCATGGCAATTTAAGTTCTGTGGCATAGGCTACATTGTTACAGTATTAAGAAGTAAATCAGGTGGCTCAGCGAGCAGTGGGCACTGGGCAGGATGATGAGGAACACATGACTGTCAGGCTGGTAAAGTGGCGGCGGCTGTCCAGAGATCAGATGGCGGCGTGCTTAGCAGAAGGCACACACTGATACTCAGTGGTGACTTGAGGCCGGGGTTTCATTCCATGGTCCGCGTCAACCTACAGAAATCGGAGCTCAGTGAACTGTAATTGGATAATGAGTTGGAAGCACACTGAGGTCAACTTGACCCGATGGCAGTATGGCACAGTGTTGCTACCGTCAAGGAGGGCGGGTCATGAGACAGGACTCCAATGATGGCTTTATGGTGATGAAGGTTGGGCAGTGCAGAGATTTTGCCAAATTATAGAGGGGTCATCAGAGAAAGGAGCAGAAGGGACACAGTAACAAACAAGGCCCAAATAACAAGAGCCCTGCAATCCAACCTCACCGTTATGTTCCTTTTACACAATTTTTGGTAACATGCTAAAGCCGGGATTAAAACACTGGTCTACTGATTCCAAAATTAAGATGAGTACATTTGAATGTGGTGATACTAAAAGCTGTTTCTTCACATGTGAGGTAGGATGCGTATTGCTTGATTATGTACCACTCTTCAACTATATAAACTTGTTCCAAACATTTAGCAGAATGGATTTTTAAGAAAGAAAAAAAAAAACATATTCACACAGTTGTTACTCTGTGTTCGTGAAAATCAGGACCATCTTACTGGAGAGAGGCAGCTTTGGCTGAAAGTGCGGACAGATGTATGACGGGCGTGAGAGGGAGAGGCTGGGTATAACGCTGGAAACCCCTCTATACAAGCCCCCTGCATTTGTTAGATTGAGGCATTATGTTTTATATGATATGTACATTACAGACCCACTGGCCGCAAAGGATGGAAGGGAACAGGTGTTTGTGTATGTCAGATGTGGATCTTCATTACAGTGCCATGCTCAAAATACCACCCTTCCCTCTCCCTGACAGCTTAAATGGTCAACTTCTGTTTCCAGAATGAAGTCTCTTGTGGAAGTGTTTTTAATAAACACGAATCACAAAAAGGTTATTTGCTAAATTTAGGACTCAATAAAAGCGTTTCATCCAGTTTGGGCCCTTTGGAGTCAAAATCAACCAAAATAGGCATTTTCGGGTAACAAGCAACCAGGTTTTTCTCATTGACTGGAATGTGTGAAAATTCCTATCTACTGCGGCGATGATGAACATGTTTCTGAAGTTTCTTTACCACAGCTCTGTCCTTCCATTCTGCCGTGTAAAAAATGCCAATGTCAATTAAATCTGTTCATATGCCAATAAGATTCTAAAAGAGTTTTTTGGCTAAAACAGAATAATCAGTGAGAAACCGATTCAAACAGCCAGATGCTCCCTCATCACTAGTAAGTGGAGCAAGCGCTTCGAACTAGAGCCAAACCCAGATGTATTCTTTAGCAAACACAAGTTGCTAGTCAACGTTACCTATCGAATACAACACAATGCAAGCAGGATCCTAAACTGATCATGAGAACAAGAAAGATTGGCCTTCAGATAGTAACAGAATATAATACGTTTCAGTTGAGTCCGCTCTTCTCTGGCTTTCACACCTCAGGAGCCTAGATGCAAAACCAGCTCCATCACCCAGACAGGCACTTCCTGGGAGCAATGGTAGCCTGAGGAAGAAAACAGGACTGAAGGAGGCTTCCGATACACTAAATGCGAGTAAATACCATTTACCAGACCCCCCCAGGATATTGCGGCATAGATTTGCAAATTTAGCGGCACAAAAATTGAAATTTTGCTGCATTATTGCGGCACTTTATTTAACTCGTAATCATTCCTTTTCAGCCTTAAATCAATGTAAGCTGATTTACCCAAATACTCCACTGTGAAATAGGCATGTTTAAAGTGTCCAATCTGCACCTCGTGAGAGGGGGGGGGCCTATTTCTCCCTGGGGTGTTCTAGCACCCATGTATGCACCCCTGCTGGGGCACCGCTGCCTCCTGGACCCGTCCAGAATGTGCTACACCTATGGGCCAAGAGGAGTGTTTGCCATAGGGCCAGAGTGAGTGAAAGCCACAACTCAGGCAAGCTCATTCTCCTCTTCACAGGGCTGAAATCGGTGCTACGAGCAACTCTTGAAAATGTTTGGATACCAGGGCCCACAGCACTGGTGAGTGCCACTAGACAGCTTAACCTCATTCTGGGCTGCAGTAGAGGAATGGGTGCCCTCAACCATTGTTAAATGTAGCCACTCCAATGTATTATATGGATTTAAGGAATAGAAATGCAGTCCTTTCACTTGACATCAAGTAGCAAAAAGTGTCATATGGCGAGAACATCTAGACACTATTGATGGTTGTCTGGACAACTGAATCTAAAGAGCAACATTTCTAGAATTACCCCTCAACTTCCAAGCTGTTAGGTAAAGCTGGAGCAGGTAAGGCACCAATAACAGTGGGGCAGGTCAACAACTAAATAGAATGAAGTAACACAATAAATTATTGCCTGAAGGGCCTATAAGTTACTATACCAATCAGTTCTCCCCCACCATCCTCCTGAAACTTTTCCACACCTATGGGAAAATTGTAATGGAGAAACTGAAAAAAAAGAGCTCCTTGGTTCAAAAGATTTAAAGGGCAACTGAACAAAATACTGAAAGCAGAGCGCCTGCTTAAAAAGCAAATAAGTCCAACCAAATAAGCATGGACAGAAAGTCTGGGCTAACTGCACGCATTTCGCCCGAGGGAGAAGACATTTCTGATTCTTAATTCTGTTTTATTTATCATGTACTGGAGAACATGCTGGAGGAGATTCAAAATGTGTTTCTTTTCAACATCAGAGTCAGTTGCTCCTCTTAGTCACGCCGGACAGAACATGTGTTGCACTGGTTGAAACATTATCCTGTGGCAAAATCGACCCTTTAAAAAACTCTGCTAGATGCTGAATTCCCTCTAAACGAATGTAGTCTGGCAGAGCAACATGACAGAGAGCTGCTCTCACAATACCCGCCATGTTTATAACATTGAACCAGAGAACACTCCGCTGTGGCCCAGTTCATTGTCCCTGAAACTTCCAGACTGGCCACTTTAGTAAGACCAGACTGTCAGGTGATGGTGGTAAGCATGCATAGTGGGCTCTGCTGGCAACGGCCTCTCCTCTTACCCTCAGAAGCCAAGTGACGTATACAACTTCAACAGTATAAAGTTACTCAAAACTAACTCCAAACACAAATACACTACATTCGGGATCTTTAACTCGGAAACCTGGAATGAGGAAGAAATCGCATCCTAGTCTGAAGGAGTGTTTTTTCAAATAAAAATATGTTGCTTATCTGGGGATGAAGGATTTAGATAAGAGGATAATTAAGTTGGGGAGAGCGTGAGCCTAAGAAATGGGGCAGATTTTGTTAATAAGCATAAAGTTTAAATCCGTTTTCTGCTATAACAGTGTCATTTATGTTATGTTATGCCATGTAATGCTTTGCTATCAACTGAAAACAAACAAAAAATAGATTATTATCGTATGAAATACCACAAAAAGTGGTATTTCATATGATAATAATCTATTCCAGACGCATTCCTTCCATTTCGCAGGCAGTTTTGTAAAAATCGCGGCATTTTTACAAAAGTGCTGATTTCGAGGCAAATCGCGAAATACTGGAGGGTCTGATTTACATTTTCACACCGCCCACTTAGAGCACTTGTACACACTTCATGAATGACTGCTGAAGCCTATCAATTCAGTATCAAACTCAGAAATGCACTGATTATGAATGATATTTCACCCAGGAGTGTCAGGCACGGAGTAAATTAATTGATGACTTTCCCACGATGTTGAGAAAGCTGATTGGACATTTTAACATTTATAAATTCTCCTATGAAGACACAACATGCATACTAATTATTGAAGATTGCTAGTCCACTGAGATCAGAAAGACACCACTGAAAGATTCAATATTAATACACATACTGATGCT
Organism: Triturus cristatus; assembly: GCF_964204655.1. Classification (NCBI taxonomy): domain Eukaryota; kingdom Metazoa; phylum Chordata; class Amphibia; order Caudata; family Salamandridae; genus Triturus; species Triturus cristatus. Next base: position 624,754,249 of record NC_140594.1, on the reverse strand, counting down.
GGCCTGAACAAAGGCCAGGACCAACTCCCACAGTGCCAGCATGGAAGTAAGGAAGACAAATCACAGGTTGTATAGTGCAGACCTAGCCAACAAAGAACACCTTGCAATGATGAACATGCCTTGCCATAGACCAGTTAAATCTACTACAGCTGTGAATTATTCCTTCCCCACCCTGGACTGTGTCCAACCATAAGACACACTTGACTTGTTAGCCATAAGGATATTGCTTTGTTGAAGTCTGCAAGCATCTGTGCAGGCCAGAAGGCCCGCAAAAGCCTGTGTTTGAAGCACAGACAACAACAATACTCTGATGATTACTCCTCCCACAGTAGGACCATGAACACCCGTACGTTATCCATCTTCAAAAACGTATAACGCAATATGAATTTGATAGAAAATACTCTTTCACTTGGGAAATAAGTATTTATGCAGCCTTCATTGCACTGGACTCCAGAAATACATGCAATATCATGTGCACTGAGAGAATAACAGAATACAAGCAGAACGGAGGCTGTCACAACAGGGCTGCCAGTGGGTGCAAACTTCTGTGTCTAGTGGGTTGTGTGTGTTAACAGATACAAACCCATAGCACCGAGGGAAAGCTTTAATATCTTAAGGGATGGCGTACGAGCTCCTGACCTCCTGAGCAATGTCACTTTTCAGCACATAATGTCCACATATACAGTAATGAAAATATTGAAGGCTAGTTTCCCTAATTATTCAAAGATCTGGTTTTGCTGAACATGAGAAAACATTGCACATCAATAAAGCACTACAGCTAGTGGCTCAGCCTCATTTCAGTGTGCAGATAAATCTCTTCAGCCAAAACATGACAGAAGCTTTCGATGCCCACCGACCTTGGATGTCACTAATAGCAGCTGTACCTAAGAAAGGCACCCACATGATAAGACTATTTGTGGATATGTGTATCTAGAGCATGGAAATTGAGCCTCAAATCGTCAAGGGCCTCCACAGTAAGTTCAGGCAGCTGAATGGAACCCAGGTTTTTCCAACCTTGAATAATGCAAATGATACTACAAATAATATTAGATAGAACTAGACCCGTAACTGAGATGCACAACAACTTTCTCAACACTCCTAGGGCTACTTAAATACAAACAAGTGAATTGTGGCATTTTTCTAGTCGCTAAAATTATCTAGAAAAGCATCAGAAAGTTGTTCAGACTTGTGTTGAACTCGAATCCCTTTCTAGTTGTTTTCCATTCCCTTATCAATTGTTTGTCTCTCCTGTCCCAGGGCCAATAGAATAAAGGAAAGAGAAGGAGTGCTCAATAGACTCCAATCACTGCCTGACTGCCCACGAAGACACAAGGCAACAGACAAACTTTACCATATTGAGGTCTACCTGTAATGTGAAAGGGCAAGCTATGCCCTAAATTATGGGAAAAAGTGTGCCGGACGAATGTTAGAGCAAAATTACACTCACAGCTTCCGTTACCCAAACAGACTTTTGACTTCCCTTTCACTCGGTTAAGAGGGTGCTTTGTTAATATGTGGATCAGACTTTTACTCAAACTGAAAAATGATCCCTGGTACACTCATATTTTATGGAATTTTCTGAAAGTAGTGCTCTTCTGGGTAGAGGTACTTTATCACATTGAACCTATTCTTGTAAATAAACTTGACAGAGCATATATATTTAAATTATGTCAGAGTTGAATTGGGCTTCTTATATCACAGATTATGACTACTCTATGTTCTGTTGGTAGGTAAAAACAAGATTATATAGTTGTGGAAGTGGGAGAAGTGTGGGGAGCAGTGGAGGTGGGGCATTAACAGATGGTAACCTGCAAAGACAGGATAGGGGCTTTACTAGTGCAGGTTAGAGATGAGATTTCTGTCAGTGACACACAGAGCCGAGAATCCCACTCACCAGGGACACACATGAGAGAGTTGTGCAGTGGGCAAGTGGCAGAGTTGTACCAGGAAAGATTTAATTTTGGGATGATGGCACTGTACTATTGCTGCAGCAGAAAACCAATGCATTTGAGAGATCTTCATCCAGGCATCTATCCGGGCATTGCATAAGGTGAGAGGGATGTGCCAGGTGTGCCTTTCAGGTGAGACAGCTGTGCCCAGAGGTCCAATGGGGTCGTGGGGTGGGTGAATGAGGGTGCCTTCTGCTCTACAAAGCTGTCCTGCACGAGTAGTGCCCAGTGTTCCTGTCAGTGGTTTAGATGAAAACTACGCCTTGTGAGGCTTTCACTGCAGCTGATGGCATGGGTGAGCATGGTGAAATGTTTCTGGGCAAATGCTTTCTGTCAAAAGAAAATGAGATATCAGCTGTGTTTCGACACTTCACAATTGGACGCCACCGTATTTGCCAAAGTTGCTTCTTGACAATTTGGCCATAGAATGAGCAATCCTTCCTTATTTCAGACTCTCTCCTTCTCTCCCCAGGGTAATGAAGTACAAGACATCCCCGGTGAGCAAGTGACGGAAGAACAGTTCACAGATGAGCAAGGGAACATCGTAACAAAGAAGGTATGGGAACCGCATGTAGTGTGGAAGGCTTTACACCCATTTTAGATTTTAGTTTATGCTTGCACTACATGTTAACATAGTCCCACTCAGTCTTATATGACATTATGCAGTGGTAAAACCTTTTGATATGTAACTCAAGAACCGTAAAGGCTAGTGACATCTATTTTTCACTGCTGTTCCCCGTTTTATATAAGTCAATTGAAATACATTCTTTTCAAAAGGAATACCACTTGCTTGACATTTAACTTTATTTATTGTGATTTAGATGTTTTATAGAAGTTGCTTACTTTTTTTTACTACATTTTATTGGCATTTTAACACATACACCAACAACCAATGGTAATTCCCATCTTCAGTTCTATTGCTCTTATAGTTATACATTAATCATATCCATATCCATGTTACACAACATATCTCTCTTGTATTTTCCCCGGTGTTCAGCGCTCGCGTAAAAGGATTCTACTGTGTAGGTCATCCAGATTGCCCATATCTTCTTATGTTTGCTTGGGCAGCCCTGTGCTTTATAAAAGTTTTTTCCATAATGCAACAATAGTCTAATTCCGCCTTACATTTAGAAATGCTAGGTGCTTCTGGTGACCTTCATTTTTTAGTTCTTTCTTTTTCTGAATCAGGTATTCAAAGGGAAGAGAGGGATTAGAAAGCCAACCCTCAGTAATAGCTCCAATCAGTTGTGGTAAGCAGATATAAAATGACTGCAAGGCTGTTTTTTAAGCCTCTGAAAAATTGTTCCCAGTTTATTTGCCTTCTCCTATCCTGTGCAGATGATAGGTTTCGTTGACATTTCTTTGGTTTTTTTAAATTACCAAACCCAATTCCACGTAGCAACCTTAATAACTGTTATGGACTTGATCTTCTAAAATATTTAGCTGTGCCATGTGTGGTCTGAGCTTTAACTGCTTACCCAACGCCCTGGATAGTGTATGCTGTACTCTTTTCCAGAAAGGTGCAATAGTCTAAAGTCCCATATAGTTCCATTTCCCTCATCCATCTGCCATCTAAGGCACGCAGGAAAAGGGTTTCTCTTCATTCGACACAGTCCTTCCCTCATATAGAAGTTAGTTCAATTGAATCAGTCTGTACCATGTTGAAAACGCCACTTCACTGCCGGCTGTTAATGCTGCCTGTCATGCTCCCTTGCCCTCCTCCCCCCTGGTCCCCGTCCCAAGCCTGTCTAAGGTTTGGAAATGTACCTGAGGTACTGAATATTAAGAATCTGTAGATCTTAGAGATCTTTCAGTCAAGCAAGGCGTACATTGTAAGTTTAGCATTCAATGGACTGTATCCTGGAAGCACTCCATATACCTCTGGTATGGTGTGAATTTGTGTTGCAATTGTAGGAAGCGGATTAATTTGTTTTGAAGTACCCCTTTCTGTTCTTTAAGCTCTTCAAGTTACTTTATGTAGACATATGTAACCACATTGCCCCTCACTTAGATTCCCAGTCTGTCTTCCGGACCCGTTTAGGGGCCACAGGGCAGATGGGCTAGTGGGCCACAACCGTGGTAGTTGAGGTCATTTGGAGCTGGTGTCCTGGAGTCCTTCCTACTGTGTCTCAGCAAAGTGGACCAAGCTCAACCCATTAAGCATTTGACTCTCGAGGCAGCAACGGCTGGCAGTCACATGTTTCACAGGTACTGTGGGAGCGAGAGATCAGAAATCTCCAGTTAGCCACCAGACACATTAGCATTGTCTGGCCCAGTGCTAGTCTTTTAAGTAAATACATTACTAAATACTGCACAGTCTAAGGGTAGTTCCGTTACCAGGTTGTATACCCCAAACAGCTTTTATTATTATGCAGTATCACTGTGGTGCCTTCTTTTTCCTCTTCTCTCTCATGCGACTCAGGCAAAGATATGGGTAGAGGCATCGGTTTGGCAGAGGTGCAGTTTAATAGGGATCACCTTGAAGACTCGCCAGTACAACAGTTCAGTTGCATCTGGCCCTACAAATCAATGCCAGCAAATGGTTAGCATTAACAGCAACAGCTTCCCTATACTGGTGTTCAGTCACAGTCCTCAGTTTGAGCCGACCCAGTCCAGCTTTAACTGCTCAGTGATGCTGGTGAGATCCAGGCGCGGGCTATTACGATCTGCGTCTTTGCATTCTTGAGCTTCTGCGCCAATGCGGGAGACTACGGATGGCAGTCTAATCCCCTTAATATTAGTAGTGAACAACAAGTTCAATGAGCTTGTCAGGGTTCATGGAAGACGGGCACTCATCTTTGGCAGTTCTGTTCCTGGATGCGGATACAGGCAGAAACTTTTCTTCAGCAGTTGCAGCTCTGGAGGGTAAAACAGCAGCGTCTCTTGGGTGGGTACCGCAAGTGCTAGCAGATGTATTAGGCACTCGAGTTGATGGCTGCAATGCCAGGATAATGATGACAACTTGTTGACTATTTAATTACGCTGCCCACTGTGGGAGCTGCGACAACAGACTAGGAGACCCTGGAGAATTTGGATCTGGGACTAATTTGCTCCTTCTTACCAGTCAGCTACTTTTGGGTGCCCCCCACTGAGAACACGCTTGGTTTCTTTTCCTGGACAATCTCTCCTTCTTCAGGATCAGGCAGAACTTATAGGAAGGCTTCTGCGTGGACGGGCGGACTCTCCGCTTTTCCAGCAGGTTGTAGACTTCAGATGATGTGCCCTCACCCCTTGGAGAGTGGCTGTCATATGGACCCCAGGCCTGGTCACACAGAAGTCCTCAGAGTCTTCTTGGAAGCACTCTGCTCCTTGGTCTTGGAACTGGAACGAAATGGGGTGGCTTGGATCACACTTTTATGCACATTTTCCAAAGTGGATCCACTGTCTTGGTCTTCAGAAACAATTTAAGTTGATTCTGTGGCAGATGTCATTTCCAGACTACTCTCCAGACACAGCCTGTGTGCTAAGTAATGGTTCTGATATGAGGTAGCAACAGAGCTGGCTCCAAGCAGGAGTATTCAATTCATGGGTACAATCAGCTATGTCACCTAGCTGCTGTCACCTTCCTGACTCAGTAATCAGATAGCCAGTAATGCAGGCCCTGCATTGATGCTTCTTCACCTTGAGCAGCAGAAACTGCAGTCCCACCCTCACCCCTAACATCTACCAAATAGTAGTGCTGAGAAAGAACGAGTCAGCCGCCTTTTGCTAACAGGGCTCCCATTGAATATTTAAAGTTATCCCTTTCTCCATACTCCTCATTTCTGTGTCTGGGTCACCGCTCACCAGTCACATGAATGCAGGCAATACATTTCCAGTGTCTTGTGAAGCTATCATCACCCTCCATTGTGTGCCATGGTAACCAACAGCATACAAAAATGATACCTCTGGCCCTAGAACTTATACTCATACAACAGAATCCATTACCATTCATGTGCTTCATACGCAATGCACATTCACACAAGCATGCTTTCAACATAGGGGGATATTTACAATAAAATGATGGAGCCCGGTGTTACTAAAAAACTAATATCACCGCAATCCAACCTTTTTTAAACTCAGGGATGTGCCGTATTTACAAAAACACGGCACACCCCTGCGTTTTCCCTGGCGCTAAAAAAGCTGCCTATCACCAGCTGCAAGGGTGTCTGCGCTGCAGAGGTGATTGTTTATGTGCGGGAAAGGACACCTTCCTGCACATAAACAATCTTTAAAGGCGATTTGCTGGTTCTATGTGTGCTGCAGAATTCAGCACTGATAGAAAGATAAAAATACGAGGAGAAATTAATCATTTCTCCTTGCATAGCCATCCTAAGACCAGGTTTTACCTGGCATTAGTTTTTGGCGCTGCACCATCTTTGTTAACATGGGGCAGCATCAGAAAGCAATAGGTGTTGCGACAGAACGCTCACTGCAACACCCATTGCACGCCCCTTTCACGCTAAGTGAAGCGGGAAAGGGGGCCTTATTTACAAGGTGGCGTTAAGCCACGTTAAGTGTCTGACCGCCGCCTTGTAAATAAGGAGAAGGGGATATTGCCACCAGAACGTCACTAAATGAGCCGTTCTAGGGGTCATATCAATGTCAATAAGAGTGACGATCTGGTAGTAATATCCCCTTATAAATATGCTCCATAATGTCAGTGCAATATTCTGGGTTTCACATAACAGTGTAATTTCCTAGTAGAGAGTTCAGTAGACCATGCCGTTATTGACACAGAAAAAAGGTTTAGTCACTTTATAAATTTACAAAACATGTTACACAGCCAAAACTACTTTACAGTATGTACCTAGGACAAGGACTCTATTGCTTAATATAAGGTCCCTCTTGGGGTCCTGTACCTCGCATTGTCATGGACAGGGCTAGGCCTTTGCAGACATCCTAGGTTAGTGTGACTCCAGGGCCAAAATAAAAGACAGAATATCGACATCACATGCAGTCAAGCACTAGGGGCAAGTGCATATGCCTGTGTATAATGAATGCAAGGGGCATACCCATCAAGACACTGTCCCATTTCTGTATCCCTTTCAGGTTCCTTACCTGAGGGAGCATTGTGCTAACCCCTGGGGGAGTTTGGCCCATCAACTTCCCTTTCCAGCCGTCTGGAAACTGTCCTTCTGTAAACCTGTAGCATCCATCACCTTTGTGGTTGCAAGAATATGAGCTATCCGTCATCTTCCATATAGGTATTCTTGTAGGGGCTGGTGCCCCATTTTCCACAACTAGGTTGTGTTAGCTGAGGTGTTACTAGGGCTGAATATCCATCCACTTATTGATAATAAATGTGTAGCTCTATAATATGATGTGAAATCCAACCTTTCTAAGGCCTCCATCAAACGTAGACTTGACCATTTGGCAACAGAGACTTGTGGTACCCTGCTTCCTTACAGAAAAGCCCACATATAGGATGCAATTGTTAAAAAAAAAAATTGACAGATTTTATTTGTCGAAAGTTCTGGAGGACATGTAAGATTTTGGGAAGCTTCACTATTTTTATAAGATCAACCCTTCCCAATATTGATAATGGCAAGGGGGCCCAGTGTGAGAGATCCCTTTTGAGCCCCATCATCATGGGGACGATACTAAGTTTGCAAGTCTGACTGCTATATATTGCAACTTGCACTCCTAGATATTGGAACCCTTCTTTGTTATTATACTTGGTAGGCCAACTGCACCACATAATTGTCTTGGAGTATGTTATGTTGTCTAGGCAAAGTTCAGATGGTAAATGCACTCCGGCTCAGCCACACTCCTTCCCAGCAATATAAGTTAGGTTAAATTAACTCCTGGTAAAATGATGTCCTCTTCTAGTTTCTGAACAATAATTAAGATCTGTCAGTCGTGATCTATTCAAACTCAAGTTGTGTTGGGCTAGTGGAGCACAGTTAATTGTGAATCATTGTGTGTATGGCATTTGTGCTTCAGGCTCAGCAGTACCATAAGGCAGTGACCAGGTCACCTCATTACATCACACAGTGAGGGAACAAAATCACATGGAATACGTATAGCCACGCCATTGGGACTGCTCAATTGACCAGGCTCTGAAGAGAGGCCCTAGTATTTTTCTGTGGGAGGAGCGAGAATACGGTCAGAGAGTTCAACATGCATCTACAAAAGAATTAAACATTCCAGATTTTCGGGATGACCACATTGTAAGTGAATTCCATCCATTTTCATTGCTGTAAATTGATTTTGTGGGAATATCTTTAACAAATCTCTTTGATCTGACTTCCTAGGCCACCATTTGAGGAGGTGGGGGAGTAGTGTGACGGTCTTTTCTCCTCCCCAGCTCCCCATCCCCTCTCTCTCGAACTGTAAGCATTTCCTTTTTAGCTAAGACATGCTTGAGATGGCAGAAAAATGTATGTTTCCTCAGTACAATATATTGCACATTCCCACACAAGGTAGGGGAGGCAGAGTCCCCTAGTACACCCACCCTTGCAAACAGTTACTAGCCCAATAAGGATCTGACTGTAGACATGCTTGCTATTCGATAAACGTACCTATTAACTCCTTGTGAAAAGGCAAATCAAATAACCATACATATGTATGGCTTATAACTTCATTTACATCATTTTGTTAGGGAGTTCAAAAGTTGTCTAACCCTATCAGCATCAAAAAAGACCCTAGAGACCTTATTTCCACATTCAATAACTCCTCACACATTCACCCTGGTGGATCTTGAGGGGCCTATCTTTGATTTTAAATAGGTAAACCAATACAAACCATTCTGTCATCAAAAAGGAGCCAACTAAGCTAGAGTCACTCCTCAAAGAAAATGGTGATGGGTGTCTCCCTGGCTACCAGGGTCTAGATCCTTAGTTGCCTTGAGTCCCACAATGGTAACTATTCGGGGTGTGCACCACTGTGTGTGTACAGTTAACAACTTTGCATATCAGGTTAAAATGCAGTGGGCCTGGAGGGATCTCACATTTCATGACTTGCAGATACACTGCACGTCCTCTGGACATTCCTGGTCGTTAATATTTGCTACGTCACTCATTGGCCAAGTGTCTCGTCTTAGTGTTGGTTATAAGCCCTGGTGCTCAGCTGAGATCACCCTCCCTGCTCTTGCATTAGACTATGGGAAGAATAAATAGCATATGTCCCAGTGCCCCCTGGCCTAGCTCCAGCATTCATGAGCCTCAAACAAACAAAGCATTAAGCACTACTGGATTTGACATCAGAGTTGAGTCATGCCCCTGGCTCCAGCCTCCACGAGCCTCAAACAAATAAAACATAGCTCTGTGAATATCAGACCTGAGGATTCATTTACCAGGTTCACAAAACTCTACTCTGCGGAACTATTTGAGAGTCACATTTACCTTGTGTTCACCACTTATCTCCTCGTGGCACTTTAGTACAGGGCTCTCAACTCCTCGTCGAGAGGTGCACAGCGGAGTTTAGCGCTGCCGCCATTCCTGGCGTCGATTGAGGCCACGCCCCTTTTGTGAGGCCACGCCCCCTTCACTACATCTCCCGCCACTATAAAATATGTGTATATTCCGGAAGCGCAGCGGACGGGCGCAGCGGGGGCGCCGTTTGCGCGCCGAAGGCGCGCCTAAGGCAAGCCCGTCTGCGCCCGTCCGCGACGGGACCGCGACCAGCGCCAGCCACGCTGTAGGTAAGAGTAGGGACGCTACGCGGATCGTTTGGTCTAGGTCTGCATTACTAGCTCTGAATACAGACAATCACTGTCATGCGCTCAGGTATGACCTGGCCAACGTTACACCACCGCGATCATGTCCGGTGTGCTACAAGACACTTCGCGACGTTCCGCCCCCTAAAACAGTATTTTTAAATTCTAAAACAGGCTCCCCGATTAACCACCCTGATATCACTATTAAAGCCGCCCTACTAAATTGCAGATCCCTCCCTAGGCATGCGGATGATATCTGGCTGCTACTAGAGGACTCCGATTGGGACGCCCTATTTCTTACAGAAACATGGCTGTCTGTGGATAGTGTAGCTTCTATCTCACTGGCTGTCCCACCAGGCTACAAAATGAGCATCTCAAACAGAGAAAATGATAAAAAGGGTGGTGGGGTAGCGATTATTTTTAAAGACAAATATACACTGTCATCCTCAACGCCTACCTCCATCCCAGGCATTGAGGGGCTTCATTTCTGCTTTCAAATAAACCCCCATTTGTCCCTAGCCGGCCTGATTATCTATCGGCCTCCGGATTGCCATACCAACTATACCGCCGAATTGATGGACCTTATAGTCCAAAGCTCAATAGTTCACCCCCATTTTATTGCAGTTGGCGATTTTAATGTTCACATTGACAGTCCAGACTGCCCCCTAGCCACCCAACTTATTTCTACACTGGAAGCAGCGAATCTATTCCAAATTATCTCGGAACCAACGCACAAGGCAGGCCACATGTTGGACCTGATATTTTCCAATATCCCAGACTGTTCAGCTAAAACCGCACAACCATTGCTTTGGACGGATCACTTTTTAATCCCTTTTTCTTTCTCCCTCCCCTCCCACCACCAGACAAAAGGGAGACGATCCTATGTTCGCAGAAACTGGGTTAATATATCAGCAGAGACTCTCTGCCCTGCTCTCTCAGCTACTACTCCAACTCTGTCATTAGATGTGAACACGGACGCTGTGGCTCTAAATCTTTGGATAGGTAATACGTTGGATACCATCGCGCCTGCAAAAATCGCTACATCACGCAGAGAATCCCCTTCGGCCCCATGGTTCTCGACTGAGCTATTGGCTGAAAAAAGTCATTGCAAAAAACTAGAGCGTCTCTGGCGGATAAACTATTCCATATCAGCAAAAATTTGCTACAAAGAAGCCTTGCGTGTTTTCCACAAATCCATAAAAAAAGCAAAACAATTGTTCTTTGTGTCCTCCATTCAGCAAGCTGAGCAATCTAGCAAAGAAGTTTTTAAAATTGTTCAATCCTTTTTTAAACCTCGTGCAATTGAAACTGAAGTGACTCCGTCGGAGAAACTCTGCGAGGACATCTCGGTCTTTTTTGATAAAAAGATCGAGAAAGTCTACGACACCTTCACCAGTCCCGAGCCCACAATCATGTCCGACACAAATGATAATGTGGCATACCTCCCCGCCTTAGCTCAATTCCACCCTATTTCCCTCGCCGAGGCCAAAAGGGAACTACAAAAATGTAAATCAGGGGCTCCTGATGACCCATGCCCGCCCAAGCTCTGGAAAATGATGTCGGACTCAATTACCACCTCACTGTTACATATCTGGAACACATCCATTGCAACAGGTCTATTCCCCGATTGTTGGAAACATGCCACACTCCTGCCTTTAAAAAAGAAACCAAACGGTGCCCCGGATGATCTTAGCAATCTCCGGCCAATCTCCCTGTTGGCAGCCCCCGGCAAAATGCTCGAAAAACTGATACAACGCCAACTAAACAGGTTTATAGAAGAAAGAGACATACTGCATGAAACCCAGTCAGGTTTCAGGGCGGGCTTTAGCACCGAGACCGCTCTGATAGAAGTGGCTGAGCTGATCAGGTGGTCTTTAGATTCAGGAGCATCGGCTATGTTGGTGCTCCTGGATCTATCTGCCGCTTTTGATACTGTGGATCATGGGAGGCTACTGTTAAGGCTAAAAAACACAGGCCTGGAAGATAAGGCTCTGGGCTGGCTACAGTCTTATCTCACTGATCGTACCCAGAAAGTAGCCTTGGGCCCCCTTTCTTCAAAACCCAAACCCCTCTGGTGTGGTGTCCCTCAGGGCTCGGCCCTCAGTCCATTACTTTTTAATATTTATCTGGCTCCACTCTTTTCTCTTATTGCTAAATGGGGCGTCAAGGCGATTTCATACGCCGATGACACACAACTAATTTTCCCCTTCTCGGATGTTTCAGAGGCAGCCTTCAGCAATATGAAGGGATGCTTGCGAGATGTTGCCAATTGGATGAATGCAAACAAACTCAAACTGAATGCGAGTAAGACGGAGGTCATCTTCTTTGGCAAACATACTCGGCCCCCCCCAAGCCTGTGGTGGCCCTCCGAAATGGGTTTCCCTCCTCTATCCAGCACTAATGCGAAAAATCTGGGAGTAAGATGGGATGAGAGTCTTTCTTTCTCTCCACATATACAGCAGGTCTCTGCGTGCTGTCTCCATAAACTAAGAAACCTACGCAAATTTCTGTCCCTTCTGCCTGAAGACTGTCGCAAGACGGTGGTCCATGCTACAGTCACTTCCAGACTGGACTACGCAAACGGCCTCTACCTTGGCCTACCCAAATATCTGGTGCAACGATTGCAGATCGTGCAGAACGCGGCTGCGAGACTGCTAAAAAACATCCCTTTTAAACAGCATGTCTCTCCGCACTTGCGCGATCTGCATTGGCTCCCTGTAGCCTGCAGAATCAAGTTTAAAGCTCTAACTCTGGCGTTTAGAGCCCAAAAGGGGACCTGTCCCAACTATTTAAAGCTTAGACTCCCCAGATACTATCAGGAGAGATGCTTGCGCTCTAATTCACGACACCAGCTTTCTATCCCCCGCGCCAGGAGAGCCAGACTCGGAGGCAGATCCTTCTCTGCCTGCACGGCGACACTCTGGAACGCTCTACCGGCCAACATCCAATTGGCTCCAACGGAAGCCAGTTTTAAGAGGCAGCTAAAGACTTGGCTCTTTTCCCAGAATAACTAAACACTCCCTCCCCTTTCTCCGCCCATTCTGTCTGGAAAAATGATCACTCAGCGCCGGGACACCTCCTTGCGAGGTAGCTGTTCGCGCTATATAAATATCGGTATTATTATCAGACCTGAGGAGTCACACACCTGGCTCCTGGCTCCAACCTCCTTGAACCTCAGACAGACAAAACAATCTGTGGAACATCAGAGCTGAGGATTCACACCCTCAGCTCCAGCTTTCACAGGCGCCGGTCATCAGTTTAACATCTGAGCTTAAGAAACACATGACTCTAGATGAGATAGCTAGTAACCTTCTTGTGCCAGTCTCTTGCAGCTTCATGACTGGTACTCCCAGTATCTGAGGAGTGTGTGTAGCAAAGATAGATCACTTTCTAACCCACATTATATGGTGGATTTGAGCTGATGTACCTGCTTATTCAGAGTTCGACTGTTGGGCAAGAGTAACATGATACTGCGCTGCCACCGTAGTGGCCCTCATTGGAGTACCCATGGTTGTTAGCTAAGCAAAGGTATTTGTCTACTAAGATCCACATGATACCCTGTCCTTTTAATACACCTCGCCTCCCAAATGCAGTAAAGGTTGCTTTTGGAGGCAAGTAGATGGAGATCCTGAATGGGGATGAACCAGGAAACAATAGTTAGTAGGCCATTCTTCCTTTCTTACTTCAGCTACCAGATAAAAGGCCTTGTAATCATTAGCAAGTTGAGCATTCTTTCCTGAAAGGCCAGTCTGCCGTTAGCCTTGATCCTTCCCAGAAAAAGGTAAGCAGGATGAATTATTAAAAAGACACTTAGAAACACTGCCAGTTTTCATCCCTCCTATGAGATTGAAGGGAGAACCTGTTCTTCACAGAAATTCTGTTTTTTTTTCTCTAGGTTTGGGCACTAGTTGAAAACCCCCTCCAAGGATTGATGAGCAGCCCTGTCCATCATCACACAGTCCTCACTTTGTCCTTGCCTCCTTGATGGTTTTTCTTGAATGTTAAACAACCCATCTGACCCACAAATCCTAGAGAAATGCTTCAGTGGTAGATCATGCCAAGCAATAGACAAGTTTCAAAAGAAAACAATAGGGAACTCACTCAAGGAAGGCAAATCGTCTCACAAACACAGCACAGCAAATATGTACCGACAGAGTTACGGTTTCTATCGCCTATGCGGTAACTATGTAAAAGGTTTGATGAACCTGCTCTGTGCAATTGTTCGGGGGGCATTCATGTGCCAAGCAACCCTTAGCACTGGTCCACTCTTAGTAAACAATATCTCTTAACTGTGACCGGCCAACTCATGCATTTCTAACTGCAGAATCAATGTGGGTCTCTGGAGAATGCATGTAGAGGCCTGTCGAACATACCAGTAGCAACAAACCACTACACAAAAAACATCACAGCAGTACTACAAAAGGGATACCAGATCATTGGCTAGCAACTTCTTGGAGAATGCTGCCACAAGACAGCTGCAGAGTCACCTGGATATGCATGGCTGTTTAGACTCCTGCCAGTCAGGTATCCACATCAGTCACTGTATCGACATTGCCATGTGGTACAAAGTAGACCTAGCCCTAGTTTCCTTTTGGGGCTGTTCCCTACTTAAACATATTGAAGCATTGGAGCATGGTTCATTTCATTAGTGAGTCCGTCCCTTTGCACACCTTAGTCTGTGTGCTTCAATGTGCATTCTGCTTGCCTCTCTTCATTTGCACTCTTCTTGCTTCCTAACTAAGTTGTACATTTCTATGCACAACTCTCTGTGTGGCCATCCAACTTTGTAATACCATCTGAGATTTTCTCTCTATACCGACTCCTTATCTAACCTCTAACAGTGCTTCTCTACATGCAATTCGCTTTGCGCAAGCCCCTTGGTGTGCTTCTCTACGAGTAGCTCAGTCCACTTGCCTTTCCCCATACACTCTTTCTACACCTGCATGCTTGTGCCCTGCTGTATGCCTCTCTCTGCATTACTAACCATGCATGTGTAAGTGTGTTCGTAACACCCCCCCCTTTCTGCAGGCCTCACTCCACATCCCAGTTTCAGCAAATGCGTGCACCGCTCTGCACTTCTCTTTGTGAACACCATCCTTTCTATGGTATATCCATAGTTTTTATGTTAAATGACTCTAATTATTTGGCTCTTTGGCCCTAGAGCCTCCTCCCCTTTTGCTAACGAGAAATGTTTTTAGCTATTGTGATTTCCAGGCTCCCCACTAACTTACAAAACTTGCCCTTTACCTTGGTGGGCTATTTAGGTTTGGTTTCTGTGTAATCATGATCAACATCCCTGCTAGCTATGGCAACTAATTCCCTCTGATTCCACTACTAACTCATCAGAGTTATCCACGGGTAGATTTCTTCTGAGAACACAAGACTACACTCACTAATGAAAAAAGCACTAAATTACATGCTAAAGTTAAGTAGCATGTTACTCAGCATAAAGCGCTTTAACACCTCTTCACGGATAGTAACTGCTAAATGAACAAATTACTTTTGGTAACCCCTTTTGTACTTGAGACTTAAACAGAAGATTCCTCACTTTGTGAATTTGTCCAGGTGCCAGAACGTTGATAGCAATTCCCTTGCGCAACGGTAAGTGGCATCGGCAGCTCCACATTGAGTCCGTCTCGCCCTGGATGCGACATCTGGCTACTTCATCTGCGCCACCTCCGTACACTGACGCTGAGCCATACAATGCCTCCTACCAACATGCAAGGTAATTGCTATCAAAATTCTCTGTATCCAGTGTGTCGCGTTTGGAAATTCACAAGGTGAATAATCTGCGGTTAGATGTCTCTATCAGAAAAATGTAACTCCAACACAATATGGTACAGTAATGCGTGCTGTGTGCTTGCTCCTTTCCTGGGGAGTCACTGCACATAGAGCCCATGGGCTAGAGGCTGTGCAATATATGGATTGCTCCCTGATTGTTTTCCCATTTTATCCCTGTATTTCTCAACCTCTGCTCACAGTGCAGGAAAAGGAGTGATCTTCCATGTTCTAGTTACCATTTAGTGACCTTATCTCTTTTGTCCACCATTTGACCACAGATAATCCGTAAGATTGTGCGCCGAATTGCACCCTCTGGAAATGAAGAGGACGATGACTTGCAGGAGAATGAAGAGGTGATCATCGAGGGCGCCATGCAGGAGCCACTCGAGCTGGAGGCTGAAGCCGAACAATTCATGAAGTACGCTGTGTTACAGCGGGACAGCCCAGGGAGTAACAAGGTAGGTGAGACCTGTTATTGCAGCCTAGGGTGGTATGACTATATGACGTACCATACGCAGTCAATGTATGTACCATATGCAGTCCAGGTAAATACATCAGCGAGTGGCAACACTGTCAGCAGAACCATCTGCAGCTAATGCTACTCCAGTCCAAGAGTGGGGGCACTGGTATGTGCCCTATTATGCACGACCCATGTTAATAAAAACCAGATGGGTACTAGTGTACTCCAAAACACTGGCAAACCAGACACCAAAGTTGTGAAGGTTATCTTTTCTTTCCACAGTCCATATTAATGCAGCAAGGGGTCACTAAGTGACATATGAAGACACGGGTCACCAAAATCATGCTACATTTGCATGGCAATGGTTTACACATCCTAAGGGTTGTAAAGTTTGCCACAGCAGACACTCCCCTTGATAACAGCCATGGGACACCAATGTCCCCAGAGAAAGTAAACACCAAAAGCATACAGAAGCCTAGCATGCTGTAGTGGAACAAGCCTAGACAAAACCAAGCATAGGAATTATGCAATTAGCATCTAGTAAGAATGTTGGCGCATACGCTGTATCTGGTAGCTTGGCAGTGCCAAGACAGACAGTAGAACAGAGGGCTCCAACTGACAGTCCATGGGTACCAAGGGAGGCAGTTCCACATGCAGCTATCAGTATTAGTCCCGAAAAGGAAAGTGCACACCGCACTGAACATACAGAAGTTCTGTCACATGCTGTGTACAAAGCGGTGCATGAAGACGTTATTCTCCATTTTAGGACCAATATCATAGGCTGCACTGTAGGCATATATTTTGTAAAGGGCTTGTTGAATAATTTATTTGTGGGACATGGAAAGTGGACAGGGTTTCATTGTTTGTCCTGCCTTCTGCTGTTTTTTCTTACTCCCTTTGCTACTCTGTGGGAGGTGGTTTTGAGCAGTCTCCTCGCTGCGCCTTCCTTTATCACCTCATGTCATCTCAGCCGCTAAGCCTTCCAGGCTGATTCTTTGTTTCTGCTTTTTTTGCCCCTCCTTGTCTGTCTCTTTCTTTTCATCTCTGTGTGTGGCTCACCTTGCCTTCTCATCGCCCGGGCCTCGATGCCCGCAGGTGGAGGACGGGCTTGGTGCTCTGAGGTCCGAACTCCTGGATGGCCGAAAGGGGGCACAAATAGTGAAGCTAGCCAGCCTAAGAAGTGTGCAGCAGTGAACCCCTCCAGAACAGGGCTCTCTGGAGGTAACACCGCCTTTCTACTTCCTGCTTTCTCTTAATTTTGCATACTGAGTTCTTGGATAACTCTCCTTCTTTTGTATTAACTGCATCGCTACATCTGAATCCTGTATGTGGGCCAAATCCTGTCCAACCCATGACACGTAAAGGGTAGTAACTGGCCCTCCTTCCACACATACACCAGTGCTTCCAGTCCTAGCTAGCAGGTGTCACTGAATGAGCAGTACTTGCCTCTCCCTCCCTGTGGCTGTCATTGCTTGTTTATTATTTATTGTGTGTACATTGGAGCATAACTCAACTTAGGAATCATTAAAATACATTGGTAACCTGTCCTTATTGATTAATTTGACTTGAAAGAGGTGTAACGGTGATAGGGTGAGTAGGCAGCTGTAGAAGTCAAAGTACAAGGAGAGACTGGAGAGAGATCTGAGAATATGGCAGCAGTGCTGCGTTGTATTGCAATTGCTTTGTACGCCCCCTGAGACGTTTTCATTCGTTTCATGTGTAGGAGTCATGATCAGTATCAATGTGATAACAATGTACAAAATTATGACCTTTACATAGCAGCTCATTTTGCAACTAATATATAGCTATCCGTCCACAATTAAGGTAAAATACATAATTTCCCTTTATATTGAATTGCAGTTTGGAATGTATACATATCCGAGCAACCAGATAAGAGAATCCTGATCTGAAAGACTCTGCTTCCTAATGTACAATTTCAAGCCACAATCCTGAGAGATCGTGTGTCCCAGCGGTTGAGCAGCTGCTTTGCTACTGGGGGATTTGAGATTAAAGGTTATCCCACTCCCAGAGATACGCAGTAAAGTGAATAGCATTTAGTCTTTTTTTATGTTACTTTCCCTGCCTCCTCGCCAAAATAGTTCCTACTTTTTGAAATCAGGTCTGTGTTTTTTTCTGTCTCCAACATGGCAGGCAGAGTAGGCATCTATGGCCACTTGATCGGTTAGGTAAGCCGGATTTAATTTTAATTTAAATCTCAGCCCTGCCACAGTAGGCTGAACACATAGCACTGGTCTGCCAGCAGCCCACTTTAGTGCTATAGCAGCGAGCGGGGCAGTATGGCCGGCACACATGCCATTTGGAGACCATGCTAAGTTGGTTTATGATGTGCAAGGTGTTGCAATCCGTGGTTTATAATCTAATTTCTTCCCAACTGGGGCTTTTATTGTCTAATTAATTAACCAATCAATTAGTGAAATTGGAAGGTTTGCAGTAATAGTTAAAGCCTTTCTCAGCTGGCTTTACTTGTGCTCTGCTGCTATAATGGAGGGATGCAGGGAAAAGAGCAGACACTGAAAGGAGGAGCTAGTAAACTTGTCTCCTGACGATTTGCATCTAATAATTGCTAAGACTGTAGGTTCAGCTCTACAAAAGCTGTCAAAGAATGCTGGGGCAGACCAGCCCAATGTGGAAGGTAATGATACAGAGCAACACGGGCAAACTGGTGCAAGGTGCCCAGCTGGCTGAAGTGATAACCCATATCAGAGAATGCTTGGAGTTTCAGCCTCTAGAACAATGGATGTACCCTTATGACCTATTTCGGTCCTTTGCACCAAGCAATTTGGCTATTTTGAATTTACTTGATATAGCAAATGATATCCTTCTTAAAGCGTAGTATGAAATGGATAAGATATAACTTCCCAGATTCAGTGGAAAAAAGATTTACATTGGAAAACTACAGATCACAATTCCCCCAGTTGCTTGTTCACTAGTGTGTCATCACTACTAACTTCTGAAAACCCCCTTCCATTTGGGCCAATAGATAAGAACGAAGCGTGAACGTCGAAGAGGGGGTATTCTGCAACCGACTTTGCTTTCAGAGCTAGTACTTATGTCATCAATGCAACAAAAAAACTTTCAGACTTTATATCAGGTTTTGCTAAGAGATAGTACATACTTTCTTACCAGCATGGAGCTGACAATGTGATTCCTTTCAGATATCACTTTTGACACTTTGGGTGCGGTAGCTTCCTCATGAAGTGCAATTACATCTCGAAGGAGAAACCATTGGGTAAGAGCATGAAACCTGGAAATAGTACACCTCTCTTTCAATGTACAGAAATTATTTGGCCCAGAGTTAGAAGTCTTGGTCAAAAGGTTGGATAAAGAAAATAAATGTTCACAGTCTTTTTATCAGCAAACCCAAAAACCAAGATCTTTCTTATTTTCAGAAGGCCAGCTGTTCTAGAAGCTTCATAGGTGGACCAGTGGTTGGGGGGGTCGTCTAACAGAAAAGACTGGACCATCAACATTTATCTTGCCTTGACAACCACCCAAGGCATAACTATGCCCAAAAACACTCTCTTCTGGTAGGAGGTCATCTATAATGGTTTGCAGAGCTTTGGAAGAAGCTGCAGGATCAATGGGCAATAGGAGTAGTGTCAGAGGGGAAATAGCCTTTACATTGTGGTGCGCACCAAGCTGTACCTTAACAATGCAGTCTGAACCACGAATGCGTCTACAACGCATTCCTTTACCACGCAAGTCGTTACAACGACTTGATAAGGAAAGCATTGCTGGATTGATGTTGCACTTTAAGTCCAGCACTTTCCTTACTGTAGAGCAGACTGAAGTTGGAATAGTAATTTATACTATCTCAAACTTCAGCACTTTCCCAAAGGCAAGTGGTAATGACTTGCGTGGTAAAGAAATGAGTTGTAAATACGCATTTGTTGTTCGAACTGTATTGTTAAAGCTGGTGTGGTAAGTGGTTGTGTGGTTCTGACATACAACCGTGTCAGAGGTATATGTGAAGGAGTTCAATTAAACATCTCCACAAACATTGTTTTGTCCACCTCTGCTACTAATGATTCAGGAAGTACAAATCCTGAAAGAGAAGAAAGAGAAAAAGACCAAAGAGGAAAAGTTATGTACTCAATACTTTTTGCAGTGTAAAAAGAACAGGAGTAACAAGGTGGATAATAGATCTGAAAGGAGGGAATTTATAGTTATGCTCAAGAACGTTCATGATGGTGTCTCTGTAGACACTAATCCCTTTAATCTCACCAGGGAATTTTATACTACACATGACCTACAAGATGCCTACTTACTTATAGCTATGCAGCTCTCACACCAGAAGTATCTCCGGTTTGCTTTAAATGAAAATCACTTCCAATTTACAGTTCTTCCATTTGGCTTATCAGTGGCATCAAGAACCTTGACAAAGGAACTAGCACCAGTAGTTGCTTATCTACAGTTATAGGATATTCAAATATTTCCGTACTTGGATGCAGTGCTTAATTTGTAAATGAATAAGTGCCAGTGCCCAAAGTTTTGTTCAGAAGCCTGTGGCCTGCAGCATCGAAGGTCTGGATACTGGATGCAAAGGATGCATAGTCTTGATTTCATCTCCGGCTCTTTCATCCACCACCAGACACTTTCTTCCTCTTTTTCTCACTCTTTTTGGTTCTTTTCATCCCTGCTTTCTCATTCTGTCTTTCTGTTTTTCCATATTTCTCTTCCTCCTTATTTCCCCTTTTTGTGTTTTTCCCTCTCTTACTCTGGGTCTAAGTGTGTTGAAGATAAATAAGTGCTGGTCCACAAAAATAAGTGCCAGTGGGCCCCACCTGCGACTATCAGCTCAAATTAAGCACTTCTTGATGACTGGCTAATTTGTGATAATTTGATCAAGGCCTAACAACCAGAGTGTGCAAAGTACTTACAAGAGTTAGGATTTCTTCTTAACAGGAACAATTCCTATTTTCAGACAGTGCAGGATTGTGTGTTCAAAGGACTTGTTTCTCTTTTTTTTTTTTATAATTTTTTTATTGAGATCCAGGTGTAACAGTATCATAAATATAACTTAAATTGATCTTTCCACATAGGTGATAAATACCATTTTTTCCATGCACATATAATTTCATTATATAATTACAATAAATATAGTAAACAAAATTAATACTCATAGCGTCGCCTCCCGTAAACCAAACTATCATTAAGAATGCAGTTGACATAAAATCACATAAAAGGAACAACTATATCCAAAGTCTACCAAATGGTGTGAGGGGATATCTCAATTCTTTTAATCCATTTTCATGTTCCCGCATCTTCCAGTTGTAAATATTCTCCCCAAACTTTCTCAAATTTCCTGACTCCCCCAGTGCGAATTGCATATTGTTGCTCACTTGCTCTAACTTGTCTCATTTTTTGTAGCCAATCCTTCCATGAGGGAATAATGTGGTTTCGCCAATTTTGGAGTAGAAGGGACCGGGTTACCGCTGTTGTTTCTCAACAGTTTTTAAGAGGGTCAAGAGAGGATGATCACTCTGTAGCATCAGCACCAGTCTCTATCGAGCAAGGACTTTGCCTTGGTGGAGAAACTTCTTCGAGCCCAGGGTTACATGTCTACAGTAACAGCATTAGTCCCATGGGCCAGACTGCACCTAAAGCCATTAGTACAGCATCTGTTAAAATTCTGGGTTCCAGCCAGCCAGGATATTACATCTTCAATGCCTCTGCCAGAAGCCTGATGGGGAAAATTGGCCTTGTGTCTAATCAAGGATCGTTTGAACAAAGACGTTCCTCTAGTGTCTCAAAGTTCAACATCAATAACTACAGACGTCAATGCAATAGGTTGGAGCAGTACCGCAACCTCAGAATTCTAGGGCTAGTGGTCCCAAAGTAACAGTTGTTCTAATCGAACAGGCAAGAGCTGTTTGCAATCCTCCTAGCCTTAAAGGAATTTTCCCCTCTGACCCAGAGCAAATCGTTTCATAAGCCAGCAAGCGGGGACAGAGAGCGCACACCTAGCCCAGAAGGCACAAGAAATCTGGATATGGTCAGAGACACATGTTAGTTTTGAGAGCACCCTCTCTCCCAGAATTACAGAATGTAGTGGCAGACCAACCGAGTAGTCAATTCCCATCTTTAGTGGATCTGCACCTGCATCCAAATGTATTCAGAACACTAACAGATACGATGGAGGAAGCCATTGATATATCGCTTTTCATCAAGGGACAATGCATTACTTTCAGGCATCTGAACGAGAACTCCACATGTGAAAGCTTGAGCAGTGGATGCATGGCGATAAGTTGGCTGAAGGGTTTGCTTTATATATTCCCTCCAATTTCCCTCTTCCAGATGGTGCTCAAGAAGATTCAGAACGGGAGGACTCAAGTTCAGCTTATTGCACCTTTCTGGCTAAATAGATTGTGGTTCCCACTACTAGCACGTTTATCACTGGAAACACAGATTCCTCTCCCTGTAAACTCTAACACTTTCAGGTGGCTGAAGTCAATTCTGCGTCTCATGTTAACAGCATGGAAATTGAGAGGCAAGCCTTTGTAAATCTCAGAAGTTCAAGTGGAGGAGCTGCGGATATTCAGGGAAATAGCCTTCCTACAATTAGGGCATCTGATTCAGGACACTAGAGGGGTTCCTCTACCAGGTGCAATAACAGAGGTTTACAGCCAGCATCCTGTCACCTGTGCCAAATTCTGGTATTCCTGAGGAATTAATTCTTGAAGGATCTTTTTGTAGCTACATTAAAAGTTCAGTGGGCAGCCAATAAATCAATGATGCAGTCCTTTAGCCTCTACTGAAGAACTGGCTTCTAGACTACTGAAGAGTTTTATTTTAAGTCTGCATGAAACTCATATCTCATTGCCATATTAGGATTAGGTTTTAGTTTTACAGGCCCTAAAGGTTAATCCATTTGAACCTCTAGATACTGCATACTGTTAAATGTCCTTTTTTATGTATAATATTGTTTTTTTGTTAGTGATAAAATCAGCTAGATAATTAGGAGCAATATGACCCTTAATTACTGATGAGCCCTAATTAAGACAATTTCTAGACAGAAGAACCCTCAGAACTGGTTCAGCTTTCATTCCCAAGGTAAATTCATGTTTTCATTTAGAACATGAGATAGCTGTGCAGTGTTTTCCTGATCCTCAGAATGAGAATCTTTCACAAACAGGATATTAAAGAAACTATACAGTTCTATCTTAAAAGAATACAATCCTTTAGAGCTTACCGATCACTGTTAGTGACATTTGGAGCAGCCGGTAAGGGGAAAAAATCTACAACTACAATCACGAGGGATGAACACTGCTATTGTATCTGCTTATGAATTGCTGGGTCAGACTGTGCTCTTAATACAGAAAAGAGATTAAGGGCCTGATTATGAGTTTGGTGGTCCCATGGACCACCAAACCCGTGGTGCGGCTAGTGCCGCATTTCGTGTTGGGCGGTCGGACCCCCATGGGACCTCTGCTACTGCCAGGGATCCGCGATCCCGGGCAGTCATGCAACGGTCTGAGACCCGCAATATTCCTACGGTGCTGCTGCGGGACCGCCAAGAATATAACGAGTTTCCTCACTGCTACAGTTTTCATGGCGGTGAGCTTGCCATGAAAACAGTGGTGGTGAGGAAACTAAGGGAGCCCTACAGGGCCCCCTATTGTCTCAGGGCAATGGGGTGCATGCAGGGGGGCACATGATGTGCCCCCATGTGTGCAGGCACCCCAGTTCCTGCATGGCATTGACTGCACCAGTCCATGCAATGCAGTAGCAGGCTTTGGCATTCCCACTGCGGTGCCTTTCTAAGGGTCACCACCTGGAACCGCTAAAGCACCGCCCGCCAGGCCAGGAGAAAACTCCTAATCTGGCGGGTGGTCAGTGGTCGAGTTTAGCGGTGTTGGAGTGAAGCGCTGGCATCGCGGCCTGCTCCCACACCGCCAGATTCATCATGAGGCCCTAACTATTATTCACTCTTACTGACTTTTCCAGGGGTGGGACAACCCTCAAGCCGTAAGGACTGTGACAGCAAAGACATCATTGCGAAAGCGTGTAGCAGCGGCACAAAGCTGCTGAAATAGTGATAGCACCAAAAGAAAAGTAAATGCAGACTTTGTAGTGGGGGAGTGTGTACCTAGGTGCGAATGAGACAGGAAATGGTGAAGCAGAGGAGACAAAAGGAAGTACATGAAGGACTGAGTAAATGATGATGATGAAGAGGTAGGAGTTGAAGTGTGAGAAATGCAAAGGGAGAGATTGCAGAGGAAAGTGATGTGGAGGGGAGAACAGGAGTGACTGACTCACTGAGGAAACTTTACACTCCACAGACCTTTGTAATGTTTATTTCACAAGTGATATTTCAGTAATTCACAAAAATATCATTGTTGTTCCTCGGTTATCTGATATTGAGTATAAATCTGTGCTAATACGCATCAGCAAAGATTTTAAGTCCGACTTGTTTTAAGATTGTGCTTGTTGAAGTGTGATATATTTGGATGCACTAACAGAAAACACAGGGTTTTAGTTCACATGTTTTAGGCCACACCTCTTGTAAAGGGGTGCATAGTTAACCGCTGCTTGGCCACATTCCTTTTAGAGAGGAATCCGCCCCATCCCCGGCCCACAACGTGTTTCATTCCACTTAAAGCCCTACCCTGGCCTTTGAGTGCATCATACAGGACCTGTTGCTGTAATGTCATAAACTGCATGCGGTATACACTCAGACTAGAGTGGGCATTTTTGGGCACCCCCAGTATATGTCCCGTAGGCTTGCCTGATCATGACATTATCAGCGCGCTGCATCTCCTGATGAGTTTACAGTATGTGCATAATTGTATCTTTGATCAATATACTGCTGTGTGTGACTGTCCTCCTCACTATTTATGGGTGATTACGTCACGGATGCTGCATTCAGGTTACGCTGTAGCAATGTTTGATCCTGAAGACATTTTTAAAAATTCAAAACAATTTCTCTTTCTTTTTTTTACGTTGACAAGGACCTGCAAAAAACAGTAGTCTCTACCGTGATACTTTCAAAGATTGACTAAGCGAATGCTTTTTTGTAAGTGTAAGAAAAAAAGTCTAAATAAGCTGCAGATCCTACAGAACTCAGGGGCTCGCCTGTTATTAGGCATACCCAAAGGAGAATCAGTCTCAGCTGCCCTTCCGTTTCTCCATTGGTTACCTATTGAGAAGCGTATACAGTTTAAGGCCCTATGCATTGCTATCAGAGCTCCCCATGGAGAAGGCCCACACGTTTTTAAGCTGTGGTTTCAATGGTGCCTTCCGCCACGATCCCTTTGCTCAGAAACAGCTTGTAATATCATTGTTTCCAGAGTAAAACAAGCATTTACAATGCAACGGTCTCGACATTGTTAAAGTTAGAGCTATTGGCATTGCTCATGACAATGCCGTTTCTTTAAATGTTTTAAAAACAAAAACACTAAACAAAAATAATGTCATGAGCAATGCCAATAGCTCTAACTTTACCAATGCCGAGACCATTGCATTGTAAATGCTTGTCTATGGCGAGGCAACAGCAGAGGACGAGAGAACCGTAACAACAAAGACTTCTCCTCGCGTTGTGTTATTAATGTAAACGAGAACGGCCCCCATCAGTTGGTGGTTTAGATGGTGCCTTATGAGTACACAAATACAACACTAAAAGCACACGCCGAAGGGGGCAGAATAAACTATTATAGAAGAGTGATAGAAGAGAGAGAGAGGAAATCAGGACAAACAGTATCTTAACGAAACAGGATGCCCCCCTCTGCAGAATGTGGCGAGCCCGCCCCCACAGCTACTCATACCCTTGGGTAGAAAGGGGGACCGTGAGGGATGTGGGCCCCTGTACGACCTGCGTTAGCCCCTGAGAAGAAAAAGACTAACAGTGATGTAGACAGGAACAGATGCATGCAACATGTAAAAACAACATAGTAGAAGGGGGTGTGCTGGGGCTATGCTCGGCACAGGTCTCCAAGCTGTTCAGCTCCGCTCCGCTTCCCCTCCCCTCATCACCGCGGGGGCCTGAGCAGCCGCTAGCTATGCCACCCGGGCAGCCTCTGCATCTCCGATGCTTTTGGGTATCCTGGGCCCAGTGTGCAGCTGACACCGGCTCAAAGTCCCCTCACACGCACCCCCTCCCTCTCTGCGGCCACCTAGGCCTTCGGCAAGCATGAAATCTGAAATGAAAAAGATACTTCCCAGTGCGAGCTGGACATGAGTGGACCGCAAAAGTGAAAGCGGCCCGTGCGAAAATCGTTCGGCTAATTAATTATATAAATAAACACACCGAGACAGGAGGGCACACGCACGGCCCTGGGAGTCCCCCTCGCATGGCGCTGCCTCCCTGATGCTGCAGCGGGGAGGAGGGACAGTAACTTCGGCGTGAAGGCAGCGGCAGTGACCCGTCTCAGCACCTGACTTTTCGACCCGGCCCACTAAAGCCCTGCTTGAAAGGGACCCTGCACGAACCACTTTCCGCAGCCCACCGCCGAACACGAGTCTCTCCAGAGACTTTTTTCCCGACACTTACACGAAGGGCGAGCTGGGCCCAGGGCGCCAATCATCAAAAGGTGCGTAAAGAGCTTTTTGTCTGCATTAAGGCAATGCAAACAGCAGTGTCCCTGCCGCCTGGCTCCACTGATTTACATTAACATAATTTCGCTCATTTTTCTAACACATAGAAGGCACGGTTTGTTAACACTCCCATCTGTAATGATGGTACCACACCATCAGCCTGCTTTCTTGCCCTCTCTCCCCATGCTGCTAAACAATTAACCCCGGTCCCACCCACCTCCTACAAACAGCTAGGCGCCCGGATGAGGAGCTAATTACTGTGTGTGTGATTCAGGTGAGTTGGCTAAGCACAACATTTTCTATAACTTACCTTGCCGCCTGCGTTCCATTTCAATACACCGTGTCCGCGCTTCCTGCACCACACTAGGTAGGCTCCACAACTCGAGTGAGACATAGCCATTCACATAAACCATTCCCGACGCTGCTTTTATAATGTTTGTATAAATGAACAGTACAGCGGCACCCGATTGGTTAGTACTCGATTGGTTGAAGCGAGCAAAGGCAACACTCACAAGTACGCATGTCTGGTTGACAGTGGTTAAAATAACAAGAACTGCCGTTATTATTATTTAACTTTAGAGAAGGGAAAACGAAGGTCGGGGAAGATTATATTTTCAACGAGAAATCTCTTCCTTCTTTCTACGAGATTACAAACAAGCCGAGGGCACCGGAAGACAGCACCGCCTTTCTCCGAGGCAGAGCAGAAATGCCTCCGAGAAACGCAGCGTCCTTTTCGGATTCGGGGGCGTGTTTTGCTGTTGTCTCCTCCTTGAGACTTCTCGCAAAAAACACGCCCCCGATCCGAAAAGGACGGGGCCTAATCAGAGTGACTGACCTCTTCTCCAGTGGCTGGCCAGCATTTACGAGGCCAGCCAATGGAGAACAGGGGAGAAGAGGGGCTGGTTCAAGCCCCTCTTCTCCAAGTCATTAAATCTCCGACTTCCGGGCCCAAATGGTTTGCCGATTGAGTTGTATAAGCTTCGTCCGGATAAGTTGGCTCCTTACCTGCGTGCCATGTTCGTGGAGGCGCGGGTGAATGGGTTTCTTCCGCTCGATCAACGGCTGGCGACGATTGTGGTAATACATAAAGACGGTAAGCCCCGGGACAAGTGTGGCTCCTATCGGCCGATATCACTTCTCAACGCCGAGCCGAAAATCCTTGCTAAGATCCTTGCTAACCGCCTGGTCCGGGTACTTGGCGACTTGATCCACCCGGATCAGTCGGGCTTTATCCCCCACCGTAACACTGCACTGAATCTTAGACGCCTTCATGGAGTGATTGCTAGGACGGGCACGATGCGAGAGCCGGCTATTGTGGCGTCCCTCGATGCCACGATGGCCTTCGATACGGTGGAGTGGGCATACCTGTGGGCTGTGCTAGCCAAGTTCGGCTTTGGGCCTGGATTTGTAGGCTGGGTGAGGTTGCTCTATGAGGGACCTCTTGCTAGCGTCGTGGTGAACGGGCGGGCGTCGACACCGTTCGAGCTCGGGAGAGGCACCCGGCAGGGCTGTCCCCTGTCGCCGTTGTTGTTCGCCCTTGCTCTTGAGCCGCTGGCGGCGTGGATACGATGGCACCCGGATATACGTGGGATTCGTTGGTCGCCTGACCACGAAGACCGTATTTCACTTTACGCCGACGATATTCTGCTATACCTCACCTCGCCTAAGAAATCTCTGATAGTGGTTTGTGACGTCTTGACTTCTTTCGGTAGGAACTCTGGTCTTGTCATCAATTGGGGGAAGTCATACTTGTATGTCCTGTGTGGGGATGTCCCGCATGTCCCGCGCAACTGCTCGATCCAGATAGCCCGGCAGGGCTTTTTGTATTTGGGGATCTATATTTCCACCGACCCCATTTTACGATACGAGAAGAACTTGCTCCCTCCCTTGGCACGTCTGCGACGGGACGTGGCGGGCTGGCGGCGGTTGCCGCTTTCCCCCCTTGGCCGTGCCGCCCTGTTTAAAATGATGTCTCTTCCCCGTTTCCTCTATGCCCTGCAGAATACCCTTGACTTGGTCCCGGCCAGTTATTTCCGTGAGGTCGAAAGCCACCAGCGCGCGCTATTGTGGGAAGGGCGTCCGCGCATAGCGATTGCTAAGTTGACGCTTCTGTGGTATGACGGGGGTATCGCGCTTCCAGACATTCGACGTTATTATTGGGCCACTCAGTTGAGCGCGATTAACCATGGTGTATATGGTCCGGCGCTGAGCCCCGGCTACGCCATGGACCGATGGTTGCTGCGTGGGGGTAATTACCACAGAGCGTTGTACTCGAAGTCGTCGGACTTAACCCTTACGGGGCCCACCAGGGTGGCCGTGCATGTATGGAAGGTGGCGACGGCTTCACTGGGCTGGAAGGGTAAGCTTACCCTTGCCACCCCTCTGTTTGACTCCGATATTCTGGGAAAGCTTTGGCATACAAAAGGGTTTGAGAAATGGGACTTGATCGGTATATCCAGGGTTGGAGACCTTTTGGTTAAGGGTAGGGTAAAGTCATTCGAGGAGCTGCAGAAGGAATATGAGCTAGGGAGCACGGAGTTCTTCCGATACGCTCAAGTGTGCCACGCCTTGCGGTCAGTCCTTGTAGAGGGGGAGAAGGTGCCCGAGTCCTCTCCGTTAGAGGACCGGATCCTGGATGGCCATATGCCAGAGAGTACGATCTCGCTCATTTATAAGAAACTAATTAATGTTCGGGTGGATCTTCTTCTAGGGCTGCGCGCTCAATGGACCAGGGACGGCCTCGAACTAGATGATGAGGATTGGCAGTATGCAGTTTCTTCTCCCAAAGAGGTCGCGATCCCCGCGCGCCTGCGGCTGGTGCAGCTTAAAATACTCCATAGGGTCTACGTGACAGGGCCCAGGCTGGTCCATATGGGTTTCTCTGAGGAGGGCTTATGTAAGAGAGGCTGTGGTATGGTGGGCACCTTCCTACATATTATTTGGGAATGCGGTGCGATTATGGAGTTTTGGAAGCGAATCCACGATGTGATGGGGGAGGTGACGGGCATCGTCATGCAGCCGGAGGCGCGGTGCTGTCTCCTGAATGTTTGGGGTCCTACTGACCACGACGCGGCACAGACTCAGTGGGTGACCCTAGGGAACATGGTAGCCAAGCGCGACATCGCTCGCCTGTGGGGCTCTACTGGGCCTCCTACATTGACAGCGTGGATGGAAAACATGGATTGGAGCATGTTTAGGGAGAAGACAGTGTATTGTGCTCGAGGGCGCCCTCGGAAATGGCACTCTGTATGGGGGCGATGGAACCAGTACAGAGGGGGCATATGCCTGCCCCCAGACCCGGACCCGCCTGAGGAGCAGCTCTCCCCTTAGCTTACTTTCCGGCTTTGTACTCCTTGCTGGTATGTGTTTGTCTTCTTGAGTCTCTGATTTCCCCTCCTTTCCCTTACTATAGACCTGTGTCTGATGGACAAAATGGGGCTCGCTCCCCCTGATGGGAACCCTTTTTGTGCTTTCAGTACTTATTGCCTTGCTTGTGTTTAGGTTTGGGTTTGTGTTTATTTAAAACAGAACCTTTGATTCTCCTGTCAGTGAAATGTGGATACTCGCATGTGTTGTGTTTCTAAAGCTGCCGTACCTCCGGGTTGTCGGCTGAATAGCTGTGTCACTGATTTACAAGAATAAAGGTTTTAAAAAAAAAAAAAAAAAAAAAATCTCCGACTTCCGGTTCTGCCTTTCGGCAGACCGGTAGTCCTCGACCTAAAAAGTAAAATGGGGCGGGAGAAGTTTTACTGGTAGCACCTCCTGTCTCTGGAACAGTCTCCCTTTATTCCTGAAAAAGGAATCAGACCTTCTCTGCTTTAGGAAAAAACTAAAAACATGGCTTTTTAATCTCTAGGAGCCTATATCCCTTGGCCTCCCACCTGGTACTGCCCAGTTTTGCTAGCTTGCGCGCCTAGACACCTCAGGGTAGTAGAGCGCGTTTATTATACATTTTTATTTCATTTCATTTCAAAAGCGAAGCCACTTGTTGTGCTTTCCCCCTGTGGTTCAATATTAAATTATTCCCAAAAAACATAACAGACGTAACTACAATGCTTGCTCCACAGACTTAGCTTTGTATAATTGACAAAAATGCTCCAAGCATGAAGCAGTGAGCATGATATTCTGGCCCAGGCCTCCATATTCCGCAGGAGGTGTGTTTACTATTCGGCTAAATTGCGATGTGGTCTGCGGCTGAAATCCCACTGCAGATGGGTCTGTGTTCTGCTACTGCATTTTGTAAGGTACAGAGGCGGGAGGCCCACTTGCCTGCACTCTGTCACTTACCTACTAATGTGTGAGCAGTTAAGCATAATCAGATCTTCTGCTGCTCATACTACTATGCTCATAGTAAGGACACATGATGGACTTTCCTGCTTCATTTACTAAGGTGTGGAGAAGGAAAGCTGCAAGAAGTGTAATAGTCTCCAGCTTAACACACTTTGGTGTGGCGCAACACACAGTTTCCTCCCTATTCTAATTGATGTGTGGAGAGAAGGAGCTGTAGGAGAGGCCTTCAATGGAACACATAAAGAGGAAGCATCCGTTCCTGCTGAATCTTAAACTGTTTGGAGGGGGGGTGCTCCACAGTGACTATTGCTCCTTCACACAATAAGGTGTGGAGATGGGGGACCAAAGCCCCTGTGACCCTTCCTACTTAATTTACTAAGCTGCCTTTATTAGCCATGAAGCGGGGGAGTTTGCGAGTGCTGCAGTAACTTTTAATTCCAAAGCAAGCGATATTTGCCTTCCAGATTTTTGCTGGTGCATCACAGATATCAACACTGATGTCACTGAGCGATGACTAAATCTTTGACAGTAGCGAAAGCAATACCAAATGTCATCACTGATGAAGTAAAGTGTTACTTTCTCAATGTATACATCTCTGTAAAGCAGGCATCTTGAGATGCTACATGACAGTCAGTATAGTGAATGACCGATTTAGTGAGTCATACTAGAAAGGTACTGTGACACACCTACGTGAGTGTGTCTGCCTAGTAGCAGGTCTTACGAGAAATGTTACACATGCTATACCTGCTTTGGTGCACATAATTACAGTTTCAGTCAGTTTCTGTATTCAGTATATGTCTGTAGTCATATAATTGGGTTCAGAGAGTTTAATAATGGTATTTATACCTAACAGTGAATTCTAGGATTAGCTTTTGAGGGTATTTATTTATTTATAAAGCACAAAACCTTTGCCCATAGACATCCTGGCACTTAGAACTGCAAGATGAAACACAAAGAAAGATAAATGGGGAGATTAAAACTCGGAAGCAGCAAAATGCAGCAACCAAAAAGGACAGACAGCAAACAATAAAAATATTAGAAAATACCACGCTTGAGTGTGGTCATTTGGCGGGAAGAGTTGGGGGTGTGAGGGTGATGTGGGGTATGAGGAGTCACAGAGAGCCTCAAATGAATCAGGTGGTTTGCAGTTTTCTACCACACATCTGGTGGGGGGGAGGTTAGGCAAAGGTCGAGGGAATCTCATTCCAGAGTTTGGATCCAGGGACTCCAAAGGACTGTCCAACACACCGGGCTTAATGGAAATGATGAAGGGAGAGAAATCCTGATCTGAGGAGTTGCCATAGAAGCTAGGAAGAGTCAGGAAAGATAGGAATTTTTGGACTCTTTAAGGAATAGGCTTAATAAAAAAGACAGGGGACATTAAACTGAATGCACGGTTTGACTGGTAGCTAGTGCAGCGCCTGGTGGTCCTCCAATATGGGTTTGCATCAATGCACCACAGCCACGAGCCATCTAGGTATGTTTTGAATACTCTGCAATTTAGCAATCTGAAAGTTGGGAACATTTGGGGCCTTCCCTTAATACCTTGCAAGGGTGATCCAGCCCGGGTACTGTCAGTGCTTCTTGTACGCCCTTCACGTTTTCAGAACCTTATATAAATAGGCATTGCATATGTCCTAACAACAGCTAAGGACATTCCTGCCTCATTCCCGTCCACAAATATACACACTCACAGCATGTCCGCCTCTTTGGGACATTCCTTAGCCCCAACCCATATGTAAATACACATTGATTCCCTGTGTGTGGTGCACGTGCTCCGTCTTGCTACATCTATCTACCCACCTGCATATTGTATACTGCTACATTAGTGCTAGTTAATTTAGCACTGCACTTTAAATAGGGAATTGAAAACTAAGAATCTGCCAGTAACTTTGACATTTTCTTAACCAACGTCCTCCACATTTCGAATAACATCCTTGATTTCACATGTGATGGACATGTGAAGTGTGGAGTACATTAGCTAAAGGTGTTCAAAGATTAAAATGCACTTTTGTTGCTATGCTATGAGCTCTTTTTTTTGGCATGCATCATCCACAGAAGAAGTGAAAAGTGAAATAGCCCAAAACTCTCTGCATCGGGTTGCACCAAATATAAAATGCACCTCCAAAAGTGGTCAAAAACAATCAGGCTATTTGGGAGAAAAAGGGTGTAACCAAGATCCAGATCCACGTTTGATTTGGGTTTGGACAGAATGACCCAAGTAGTATTTGGGCAGCATCCATGAAACAGGTTTTGCACTGTGTTGCATGACGTCAAACAATGCAATAAACTGAACATGCACAGAAATACTGAACAAGTTTAAACTTTCCTCCAATATGTTTACATACAGGTGCTACATACACTTGTTTACAGCATTCTGTCTTTCCTGCACACATGCCACTCACAAGATCCATCACACACTAGATTGCTTCGTATGAACCAAATATAGGTTAATGGACCATTTCCAAACTCCCAGTGACCCTGTGGAACAAACACACATGTGGATCCCTCACTTTTCGTTCCAGGAGAATATATAGAGTATCCGCCATGATCGCCTTTATCCAGTGCTGGCATGGGTTGCTCCGCAGTCGCTCATGATTCCATAGAGATCAGCTGAATTAGGCATAGGATTGTATTAACGTAAACAGCATGTATTGAATCCTTCACTCCTCTTCCCTCGGCACAGTGACCCAAGACCAGGCAAGAGCACCTCTCTGGTCACTAGCACAGGATTCTAAAATGCTTACCACAACCAAGTACCACCCCCATCTGCTAATGTGCGTTCGCCCCGCAAAAGGTAGATTGAGTGTGTAAATGAGGTAGAGATGTTTCCCACAGACTCATTTTATTCAATGGAAAGCAAGATTATTAAGGAAATGCTTCACTGCGGAAAAAAGACAAACCGATGTAATGTGGTAATACTCACTCCACGGATCAACTCATGCACCTTGTCCACCATGCGAAAGAATGTGTTGCAAGGAACTTCCCTCCCTACAACGCAGAAGTAAAGAAAATGTAAACAATACATGGGGACAAAACTTGTTACTTACCTGTAGTTTTCGTTCGCGAGTATTGGTATCATTCATAGATTCACATGCTTGAATCATCCTCAGGGTCGAGGTGGGAGTCCCATAGTATATTCTAAAGCAGAAGAAGTAATTAACATATCTCATAATGGCAAAAGACATTGAATTTTATATATTTTCCACTTCATGTAAACAGACTGAAACTCTAGCCAATCAGATGAAAGCACCTTTTAGAACACTCCCATCAGAGGCATCTTCCCTCAGAATTTCCAGCACTAGTGGGAACAGTTACAATGTGCATGTGAATCTATGAAAGATACCTGTATTGCAGAACAAGAGTTACAGGTAAGTAACAGGTCTTTTCTCCTGTATTGGAGTATCTTTCAAAGATTCACATGCTTGAATCAGAAATGCTGGCAGTTAAATACATGCATCATTAAATAAGATTTAAATACAGCAGTGGATGATGGGTACAACATTATACTTTTTATGATACCATGCTCAACTTAATGAAAAAGATGCCAAAGTACCGCTTGACCCACGGCTGTAGCACTGCTCTGTGCCAAATCTAGACAGTAATGCTGGGTGAAAGTGTGCCTGCTCTTCCAGGTTGCAGCACGGCATATACTTTTGATAGGCACTCCAGCAAACAAGGCCATCATTGTACAGACTGATCTTGTAGAGTGCACCATAGCCTTTTGTCTTAAAGGCCTACCGCCCTTAGAATAGCATAATTGTATGGTTGTTGCAATCCATCTTGCTATGGTGGGTTTGGAAACTGGAACGCCTTTGTTATTGTTTCCACAAGCCACAAAAAGTTGGTCTCTAGTACGTAGATACTTTGTGCGATGTAAGTAGAACTTTAAGCCTCTTTTTTCATCGATAGTGTGTAAAGCTATTTCTGTTGGTGTTTGAGGATTCGGAAAGAAAGTCTTAAGCATTACAGGTTGGTTGGGATGGAAATCTGTGGGAACCTTAGGTATGAACTTGGGATTAGTTTGGAGAATTATCATGATATCTTTGAATTGCAATAAAGGTTCCTTTATTGTGAATGCTTGGAGTTCATTCACTTTTCTTGCAGAAGTAAGAGCTAAGAGCAAAGCCACCTTCCATGTAAGGAACTTGAGTTCCGCCCTGTGAATAGGTCCGAAAGGGCTTTTGAACAATTGGGATATCACTGTGTTGAGTTGCCATGTTGGTGGCAGTGACTTTATCGGGGGAAATGCCCTTAACAATCCTTTAAAAAATGTACGATTAGCCTGTAAAACCACAGGAAAGGAGATCCCAAAGTTGTTTTATACCTTAGAATAGCAGCTAAGTGCACTTTAGTAGAAGAGTGCACCAGATCTGATTTGGCTATATAGGAGATAATGCAACACCTGTTCTGGAGGCGATGAGCTAGGATGAACGTTAGATTTCTCGCACCATATGCAGAAACGCTTCCACTTCAAACGATATGTTTTGTTGGTGGCATCGGCTCTAGTTTTTGCCAGGATATTCCTACAATCCTGCTGAATGTCTAGGTGTTGGAGCTTATAGTGTTCAGGAGCCAAGTTGATAAGTGCAAAGAAACCAGGTATGGATGAAGGACCTGCTTGTTGTTCATTGACAGCAAGCCCATCTGGGGTTTCAACTGGATGTGGGTGTTCTCTGACAACAGCAGAAGTTCCATGAACAAGTGTTGTCTAGGTCATTGTGGATCAATGAGTATTAGCCGGCATGGTTTTCCTGAAAAGCCTGGGAATAAGAGTGATGATAGGCAAAAGCGTACACATAGATCCCTGATTATCTTGTCAAGAACACATTCCCCCAGGACCCTTTTTGAGGGTACCAGCTTGTGTAAAACAGGCATTTCTTGTTCTCTTGAGATGCAAAGAGATCCAGTTTTGACTTGCACCATCAATGGACTATGGCGTCCAGAATGAATTGGTTCAGTTCCAATTTGTGGCAGCTCTGGGTTGTTTTGTTTAAGGTATCTGCCAGATAGTTGTTGATTCCCAGCAAATGTTCTGCTCTAATGGTCACTTAATGAGCTAATGCCCATTTTCATGTCTTGCGCTCCTATGATAGGACCTGAGATCTTGTACACCCTTGTTTGTTGAGTTAACGCATACTGGTTGTGTTGTCCGTTCTTATCAACACGAGGATCCCTGTATCCTTGGAAGAAAGCATGAAGAGCCAGTGAGATCGCTCTGAGCTCTAGAAAGCTGATATGTATCTTCGACTGTGCTATACTGCGTTTGCCCTGTATTTGAAGGTCTTGTAAATGAGCTCCCCACCCTTCTAAGAAAGCGTCTGTTGTAATAATGCATTCCGAAAACAGAGAAAGGAAGGTCAATCCTGATGAGAGATTGTCAGAGCTTATCCACAAAGGAAGAGCTGTTTTAATTACTCGTGTGATCTCGATGATGTTGTTGAATTGTCCTTCCACTTGAAGCTATTGTGCATCTAGTTCCTCCTGGAAAGGTCTTATTTTCAGACGAGAATGAGGTTCTAGAAGAATGGCCGATGACATCATGCTGAGAAGAGACTTCAGGAGGTGAACTGAAGCGAACTTTCTTTATGAAAGACTGCAGGCTAGCACAGAGAGTGTTCTTTGTCTGTCTGAGGACAATAATTCCTTGTCTAGTAATGTGTCTAAAGTGGCTCCTTGAAAATGTATCCTCGTTGAAGGATAAAGTAGAAATCTTTGGTAATTTACTGTAAGCCCTAGAGTTTGGAACATTTGTAGCCATGTAGTTGTATCCATCAATGCTTGACGAAAGGACGTCGCCTTTATCAGCCAGTCGTCGAGGTATGGGAAAACTTGAAGGCCTTTCTGTCGTAAGTAGGCTGCCAATGGGGCAAGACATTTTGTAAATATCCGTGGAGCGGATCCGAGACCAAACGGGAGCACCTTTGATTGATAGTGAGTGCCAGCTACTGTAAATCTGAGGAATTTGAGATGCCTGGGATCGATTGGAATATGGAAGTAGGCATCTTGGAGATCGAGGCTGGTTAGGAAATCTTTGTGATTGAAAAGATGCAGGATCTCCTGGAGGGTGATCATACAAAAATATTGCTTTTTCAAATATGTGTTGAGCTTCCTGAGATCCATAATGGGGTGCCATTCCCCTGATTTCTTGATTACTAGGAAAAAACAGGAGTAGAAACACATTCCTTTCTGAGACTGTGGAACCTATTCTATGGCCCCCTTGGCCAACATAGCCAAATCCTTGTGAAGAAGATGAGGATGGGATGGCAAGGATTGTCTTGGTGGAGTAAGAGGTGGAACTTGGATAAACTCCAGGGTATGGCCATATGTGATGAAGTCCAGGACTCATTTGTCCGTAGTGATCTTCCTCCATTGATGGATTTATTCTGAAATTCTTGCGCCCACAGGATTATGTTCTGTAGATGGTGTAACCAGAACTATGACATTGTCACTGCTGCCTGCGAGTGTCTCTGGCTGAAGCAGTTTTCCTTCTCCTCAGTTTTTTCCAGAACTGGAGGTTTCCTAGGCAGCTTGCTGTCTCAGAATCTGATTTTATTGCCTGCCCGGCGTCATCGACTTGCTTCCCAAATAGAGCATTGTTGTCGTTGGGCATGTCCAAAATCTTTGTCTGAACTTCAAGCTGGAATGATGTGGCCTTGAGCCAGCCCTGAAGTCTGATTCCCTCTGATCCTGCTAGTTGCCGGAATCCAATAGACACAATGTTCATAGGACAATCTATTATTTCTGACGCCGATCTTTCTCCTTCTCGTGAAATCTTTGTGGCTTCTGCTTTCTTGTCTTCTGGCAAGAAATCCAGATATGGGGTGATTGCTAACCACATTTGGCGATCGTATCTGCCCAGAATAGCCAGAGAATTTGCTGCTCGAATAGTTGTACCTGACATTACCGAAAATCTCTTTCCAATATTATCAATTTGCCTACCATCTCTCTCAAGCAGAGTAGAGATTGGAGTGGATGAGTTTCTTGATCGACATTGTGCAGCTTGGGAAATTACCAAGTTTGGTTTAAGATGTCCTATGAGACAAGCAGGGAAGTCTCTGGGCGCTTTATAGTTTTTTGTCAATTCTGGGAAGAACTGCCTTGATGGTTGCTGGTGTCTTCATTATTTTTTCCAAAAATAATCGACAACAGAATTTGCCCTTACCGTCTTTCTGGACTGTTCTTTAAAGTCATGTAGAAAACAACCCGACTGCTTGACAGTGATCAGGAGCTGAAAACGCTTAGCCGCCCTTTCCATGAACGTGTGGAACTCTCCATCGGTTGCGTGCTGATGGTGAAGGTGGTGGTATAAAATAATCGTCCTATTTGTTGGTCATAGTTTGGTTGTCTGGAATCTAACCTTCCTGCTTATCTCCATCATCATTGTCTGTAGATGATGGGTCATCTTGAAGAAGCATGCCAATGTGGGCCTTTGGGGTCATCCTCGGAGTAGGTAGAGGTGGTATAGGGTTTGGTGACCTAGGTTCAGGAGTTGGTGCACATGTAGGTGAGGGTTGCGCTCTGGCCGGTGTTGGGAAGCACTTATAGTAGTCCTGAAGCATGCTTTGTAAATCCTGGAATAAAGCAGGTGGAACTTGAACCATACCCTGCGGTGTTGAAGAGGAGCGAAGTGGTGGTGCTGCTCTACATATTGATGCCCTTGATAAATGGGCTCGTAATAATTCCCTTCATCTTCATCATCTTGATATTTAACATGCAATTCTGAAGGACTGTGAGCTGCACCAAAAAGTCCCTGATCATTTTCATCAGGTTCTTCAACATCTAGCAAGTGGCTTGGAGGTAATGGCAACACCTTGCTAGGCGATGTAAACTCTGGGCAAGCACTATCTGGTGTTGATAATAGTCTAGTCAACTGAGTCGACGATGGTGTGGGCAAAATCAGCATACCTGTTTCCACAACTGCAAAGAAAACTTTTCACTGAGATGCATCGTTGACTGTCTCGTCAACGAGGACTTCGTCGATGGAGGCGCCGAAGTCAACGTGGTCGTCAATGGTGTCTGTAAAGTTCCTATCAATGTAACTGTTATCATGGATGAGGCCGCTGGTGATCATTGACAGGGAGGTCTTTGTCTGCGCATTGGCCGTCGTCGACGTGGCGGTCGGCGACGGGACAAGTTAGACATTAAGGCAGTCGTCATCGATACCTTTATTTGTACTGCCGTCGATGATTTCACCAGCGTTTTTATTGTCTATTTTGTTTTTCCAGTCAGTTTGTGCTTTCCAGTGACTGGTTCAGAGGAGGATGTGGCAGTCTTTAATGGCAGGGTTGCAGGTGGAATAGTAGGTTCAGAGTTAGAGTCTGAAGAAGCCCTTTCTCTCTTTGCATCATGAGAGGAGCCTTTTGATGACCCATGGTGGGTCTTATTTAAGGCTTTTCTGTGCCTCTGAGGCGAACCATGGTGCGACCTCTATTTTTGGATTTCTGTGAGGTAGCAGAACTCTCAATATCTTCCTCTTCAGAAACGACGGCAGTTTTAGCTTTACATTTCTGGAGCCAGATCAAAAGTCTTCCCTCACGATCTTTGAGGGCTTTAGTAGAAAAGGTCCTGCAGATTTTACAGTCTTTCACCTTGTGGGTTGGATGAAGGCAGTAGATACACTCTCTATGAGGATCTTCTTAGTGCAGCCTATTCTTTCCACAAGTACCACAAGGTCTAAGGAGTGCTTTCTTCATAAGTTCTGGAATAACCAAATCATAAGAACTGAGCAGAGCTCAGGGAGACTCCCTTTCACATGTGTGGTGAAAATCTGAGGGAAGAAGCCTCTTTGAGAGTGTTCTAAAGGGAGTTGTCGTCTGATTGGCTGGAGTTTGGGTCTTTTTAAATTAAGTGGATAAGATATTAAATTCAATGTCTTGCTATTGTAAGCTATGTTAATTACTGCTACTGCTTTAGAATATACCGTGGGAGTCCCACTTCGAGGACGGGGATGATTCAAGCATGTGAATCTATGAAAGATACTCTAATACTGGAGAACTGCCCTCCCTCTGGTGAAAAAAGAAAAGATCTATGGAGCCTGTCTTCCCGCACAGAGAATAAAAAAAAACAGATGACTAAAAGCACACACAATTGTTCAATTCTGCTGGAAAGTGCAGTCTTACAGAAGAGTCGGACAACAACCTATCTGCTA
The DNA here is from genome assembly GCF_964204655.1 of Triturus cristatus. Classification (NCBI taxonomy): domain Eukaryota; kingdom Metazoa; phylum Chordata; class Amphibia; order Caudata; family Salamandridae; genus Triturus; species Triturus cristatus. The sequence goes on along the minus strand of NC_140594.1, from coordinate 624,714,425 downwards.
CAGTTAATGACTATAAACAGAAGTACTACTAGTGAGTGTAATTTCAGCTGCCAGCTTATATACCGTAATTCAATATAACAAACAGGGCCTCAGCGAAAAAATCACTGGGGACATATCTCAAGATTTTTAAATTTAAATACACCGCTATGTGCTGACTGTGGAAGCGCAGCCTTGTTTTGGTTCACGTTAGGGCAGGTCTTCAAACTTTTTTTATGCATAGCCTCCTTTAAGTGAAACAAAATTCCCCTGTTTTATGTAACCTGATAAAATGTTTAAAGGTGACAACATTGATTACTGCTGATACAGGGTGTTAGAGGATAAGGGGTGATGGGGAACAAAATCAAAGTTAGCACAACAGCCATAGTAGAAGATAAGCACACGACTGCCCTAGAAACTCGAAATCCTGCAGGACCCCCCACCCCCCAATGCACACTGAACGGGTACCATAGTGGCAGGAGCAGTGTAATCTTCCAACAGACCCAATTAACAGGAAGAAAACTGGCCGCAGCGGTGCAAGCTTCACCTCTAACACAGAACAGAAGCAGTGGAGGTAGCAGCATTGTGCGCCCCCTACAACATAAAAGAGGTACAGCATTGACAGCAGCAACAAACGTACCTCACATGTACAACAGGTATTGTACAGACACAAACCTCCTAGTGTGGGATCCAGAGCCTACTGTAGGGGCTTTCTGACCTGTGGGCAAGGAAGTGGCCTGCTATGGGGCCCTTCTCTCTTACAGAGGGCATCAGAGAGGGTAGGCGCAGAGGCCTACTCCGAGGTCCTCCTATCCCAACAGCTGCTGGGGAAAGGCTAGGTAAGCGGCCGAGTCCTGCTCAGAGTGCTGAGGGGGAGTTTGCTTCTGGGGCCTCCGCCATTCTGCATAACATATCTCTCTTTCCTTATAGGCCCTTGCCCTCTGCAGTCAATCCAGCCTTTCAAACGGTTTCTTCTGTCCAGGGGAACCCTTCACCCTGCCCCAGGCTTCGCGGGCCTGCTTCTGAAAGGGCCATCAGCTGGCATTACAGGACATCAGCTGTCTCTGCTTGGTCGGAGAGACTGTTATCTACCCATAAGAAGCCCTTGCCTTGTCCTCGCATTCCATAGGTGGCCATTACCGAGCATCAGCTCCTCGAGCCAATCAGATCTCCTTAGTGGGCGTTTAGAACCAATTACCGTGCTCTGAAAAGCACCTCGGAGTGCCCTACCTTATGTCCATTAGATATGCTTGAAGCTTCTCATCTGCCCCTCAAACCCCCCCCACTTGTGGCCATAAGAGCCATTTAGACACGTACCACAGACCCCAAGAGCCTCTTTCCCCTTACAAGAGCATGAGACGAACTGCTAGCCTGCCCTCAGCCTCCCAGCAAAGTATTCACAATGCAGCCAGGAGCTTCACTCATAATCCGCTGCTTGGACATCATATTTGCTAAAAGTCGAACGCAAACATTAAATCTTGTATACTCGCAGTACAAATATGTATAAACGCACTTACAATTGTTTTCATGTAACTTGTTACTACTGTCATCTCGTTGGCACTAATGTCAACGTGACTTCCACGCTGCACTGTGTGTAATGTAGAAGCCACTAGTTTAATTCCCAGTAAGATATCTCAGCGGGTATATGCATTGGCTGCAGAGATCCGTGAACAACCTGCAGATCAAAAGTTCTCATCCTGAAAAATATGTCAGTGGGTTAAAAGCCGGCTGCGAACTTATGAATGCGGTCTCCGTGTTGTAAGTTTGAATCCTTGCTGGATTTCACTCAGCAGGCATTGATATAATTAATGTATTGGGTGGGGTAGTAAAACTAAGTGCCAAAAAATTATTAATTTTTTTACTCTGTTGTGTATATGTGGGCATTCTGAACACGACACATACGTGCACGAATCACTGCACATTACTGAATGAATGAAGGCATGATGCAACATGAATACATTTTCTCTTGTTCTTCTGAGATCATCCCAGACATTTTATTTGTAGCTCGTTTTTTCCTGATCCTTAACAATACAGAACGATGTTATGACTGTCGTGTCCTCACCACTTTGTTAATTGATGAGGCACAAGGCGTCTTTGCTTTACCTGATAGGCTGCTGAGTTATGTGGACCAGGTTTGAAAGGACTTTTGACATCTATTATGGGACATCTGTTACCTAACTACAATTATTACGCTGGCTGTTGACCTATCTCTTTATTGTGTATCATCTACTCTGTTTTACGCTCTGTGCAAAGCTTGTATGGCAGTGACAGAGTTTACTTATAGTTTTTCCAGTGATCTTTTTCTTGTGGGTTACCCCTCCCCAAATCAAGACCCCTAGCCATCTACTGGGGCTTGCTCCATAGCGTGTGCAAATGCCATTGACACAAGGTACAGACTGCCATAAGTAAGGTCTCATAGTACTGTATCCGTGTGTTGACATCCGTGCAAAAAAGCGCCAAAAAAAACACAAGGCAAAAGGCCTTCTCCATCAATGCACCTGGTATCTGTAACACCATCCCATATCCATCAGGACTGCCACAACCCTTCTCAAATTGAGGAAACAGCCAAAGGCACACTTCTTTAAAGAACGCTCCACCATGATGCAGTACAGGCTTGGGCCCTGATTCCGATGTCGGATGGACTCCCCGTCCGACGTCGGTTTGGAACTGTAACCGCACGACCACCTGTCGTTGGTTACAGCCCAGGAATTAGGATGCAACTGAACCCTGTTCAGTCGCATGCCTTTTCTTTACAATGGGAGTATGCATTTCGAACTGAATGCATGCTCTCATTGTGAAGATCAGAGGTGCAGTTCATCCCTGCACCCCGTGGCAGGCACTTCAAGGTGTCTGCCACCGGGTGCAGGGATCAACGGGGGCACCACCGGTGTCCCCAGGCCACCATGTGGCTGCCTTGCACCCATGGGGGCCCTGCTGGGGGCCCCCAAAGACTGTTTCCCAATGCCTTTCTGTGTTGGAAAGGCCGGTACAGAAAGGCAGTGGGAAGCTGCCATCGTAATCCCTTGGCCGGAAAGAGGCGGCCAAGGGATTACTGAAGGCCTTCTAAATGGCGGACGGCCGTCGTAGCCATTCGGAACTCCTGTTTATAATAATTTCCGACCGGTTCATACCTCAAATTGATAAGAGGATGACTATAACTTGGTGATTTCACAGACACAGTTTACACCCACCCACCCACCCCCCCAAAAACAGGATTTGCACTGTTTGCCTCATAAACTTTTACACACAGATAATAACAAAAGAAATGAGTTTTAACTCAAGCAGATGACCACAAAGTAAAAATACTGCACAGGTGGTCAATAAAATACTACTTTGGATATAAGTATTGTTGGTAGCTTTGGGTTTGATTTTGTATTAATGAATCTTATTAGTCAGAAAATAATGTCACAAAATGTGGCACGTAGTTTGCCTTTAACAAACCTTTAACATATACATGCGATATACTTCCCGATATACTTCCCCCATATCGTTATATGTGGATGATAGGATTCTTTACCTTAGGAAACCAGATGCTACCTTAAACGCGTTCTTAGAGAATACACTAGTATTGGGGGACGATCAAGGATCCATTAACTGGAGTAATAGCAGGTGTCCTCCCCCCAGAGAGAGCACATCCCTTTACCCCTGAGTGTCCCCTTGCATCAGTGCTTAATTTGAGCCGGTGGTTTCCAGTTCTCAGCACCGGCACTTAATCATCAACACCAGCGCTTTTCATGGGCACCAGTTAAGGACACATTCATTTATAGTAGGCACCAGGAGACTACGTGATTTGCCCAGAATCACAGGATGTTGAGCCGACGCAGAGACTCAAACCTGGTTTCCCAAGTCAGAAGCTCTGGCCATTATACCACATCCTCTCCCCACTTTCATGGTTAGTACTTGTCTCTGTTTTAAGCGGCGCTAATAGGAGATGCAGGCTGGTGCAAGCTGCCTCCTGACAAGAGCCCCGGTTAATTTTTTTTTTTTTTTACAAATTAAACACTACCTTGCATGGTGTGAGGGATCACTCTAATACCTTGGCATATAGATTCATTGTGATATGGACACAGTAATAATAGAAACTATGGGCAAACAGTACTTAACATGATCGCACAGATAACACGCTGGCTGACCCTCCCATTATCACTAGCCGGTAGAATAGGACTCATAAAGACGGTGCTCCTCCCCCAACTACTGTATTTATGTATAAACATTCTGCTACCACTAACTAAGAATTTTTTCCGACAGCAGTGCCCCCATTTTATTAGATTAGCTTAGGCAAGCAAATAACCCTGGATCAAATGGGAGGCACTTAATCTGCACTTCCACCGCGGGGGGTTGAAGCCCTGGACCCAGAAATATATTATTTTTGTGCTCAGGCCTACTGTGCCCATTAGTGGTTTCACCCGGGCCCATATACCACACTTCTGGTGGTAGAGGTGGACTCAACTTCACCTACATGGCTAAGGTCGGTGATCAGAACCCCATTCCCACACTAGACTTTGAATAAGAATACAGCAGATATATATTTTATTACATCAGCCTAAACCTCCGTAGTAACAGGTGAAACAATTGTCAATTTTACTTGCTCCCAATACCGTGGGTACACACTTTGCAATGCGATGAACCAGACATGGTAGACATTAGAACCATATGAAAGTGATAACACATCTTACAGACTTCGACACCATGACAGCATTGCAAGCCTTAACATCTTCAACAGCTTGGCGTAACCTCCTTTTTCGGACATCGTTGTAAAGCTGAATGTTATAGCACAATGATCTTACACAGGTTAAAACCCAAAGGGGCACTCATGTAATCCCAACATTTTTGATGTGTGTCAGATAAACCTTCAAGCTTGCGAGAATGTTGTTTTTCACTCTCTCTAAAAAAACATTATCACCCCTAAAATGTTGGCCAAAGATCTATACATGTTAAAGGCAGATAAGAAAATCTGGTTATGAAGATCATAAGGTTTATAATTTTTACAAAATGTATATAGCATCTTCTTTCGCTTCCAAGTAGATTCTCTGTCATACGTTATGACAAACTCTAGAAGGAAGGAGCAGGGTGAAAATATTATGAGAGTTTCACAATGACATGCCGTAGACAGGAGACAGACAGGAACCTCTCAAGCGCACACAGCTTTACTGCTCAGTTACATGGAAACCACAGGTTCAGAGAGTGCATATCTGACATGCTTACCGCTCAGCAATGATCAGTGTAAATGATAAAAAGCCCCCAGAGTAGACATGAAGAACAACCATGGCAGGAAGTGTCCTCTGCTGCCAAGGACCCAAAAACCATCAATATGTCTTTCAAACTCAGCCGCCTAAATATCAGCTTGAAATACATCTTAGACTATATTTCACCAATGCTCGGAATATCAGTATGCAAGTTTCGAAAAAATTATTACATTTCACTGTTAAGTATTTTCACTGCATATAAATACGCACATTTACAGCAGACTGAAGCTTGTCATTTACATAATGTTCGATTTACAGCAAAGATATTCGCCACCACTTTATAGCGAATATTATATTAAAAAAAGACCCACAATATGACAAGAATGGACCAGTGTGTCAGTGACTGTCAAAATGTTTCCAGGAAGGCCCACAATATGGCAAACCTGGGCCACTTTAATAGCAGGAATTTTCACAATGTTACTAAGAATGGGAACAGATATGTCACTCTTGGGTTTCTATTTCATACGGAGACTGCCAGAATGGCAAGAAATATATAAATATTGGCCCATCACTATGTCACATAGAGCTGTCATGCCCTCAGGAACGCCAGAAACATGTCACCAATGGGCCATCATGCCAGAGTTTGCCAGCAGGTCCTCTGGACTACAGACTACATCACTGCTGTCTGGACCATCGTGGCCGGTTTACCCCCATGTCCTTTAAATGACGTGATCATCATCGAGTGGTAACAGAAATCCTCTGCACCAGAAATCTCTCTATACTATTTGTAGTGGCCCCAGTAATTTAGCTATAAAGATTGTTAGTTTTGGGATAGGGATTTGTCACAGTTAGACGCAATGACAGTTAAAAATTCTGGATTACTTAGGGAAGCACCCAATATGTTATGTGGAATAGTCTGGAAAGAAAGCAGTGCTGGCAACGGTGCAATCTAATTCATGCCGTACTGGTCGGAAGTACAGATTAAGATTGTCGGAGTTCAGAATCTTAGATCCTTCTGAATTCAATAAATAGCGTAATGATTACAGCTCATATTTTCAGAACTTGAAAACTGCTACCTGGAGCACGGTGTAAAAACAAGTTTTCATTATTTTAAGTGGAGCAGCCCTGGAAGTTTTATTGCATTTGGCCAACGGGGACATTTGCCCTATGATGTTAATGCAAAGGTCATCATTGGAAGATCTCCATTCACATGATGGGGCTCCCTTCCATTAGGGGAAAACACCACTGGTGTATCTGGCATTAAAGAATGGTCCGCAGAGTCCCCGTTCCATGTTTAAAGAGCTTGGCGCAGGGATAGTAGCAGAGAGCTGTGCACCATGTCAACGACGAAGACACCATCAAAATCATGAACACCATCCACTCCGGCTCACCATCCGACCCCTGCCCCCACCACATCTTCAACAAAGCGAGCTACATCATCATACCCCAACTCTGGAAGATCATCAGCAGCTCCTTCGAGACCTCCACCTTCCCGGAGAGCTGGAAACACGCCAAGATCAACACCCTACTCAAGAAACCCAAGACGGACCCAAAGGACCTCAAGAACTTTCGGCCCATCTCCCTGCTCCCGTTCCCAGCAAAAGTAATTGAGAAGACTGTCAACAGACAACTGACCCACTTCCTAGAGGAGAACAACATCCTGGACTCGTCCCAATCCGATTTCCGCAGCAACCACAGCATCGAAACCGCTCTCATCACCGCCACCGACAACATAAGGGCCCTGCTGGAAAACGGCGATACCGCGGCTCTCATCCTCCTGGACCTCTCGGCCACCTTCGACACCGTCTGCCACCACACCCTAGGCACACGCCTCCACAACGCAGGGTTCCGCAACAAAACCCTGGACTGGACCACCTCCTTCCTCACCGGCAGAACCCAAAGAGTCCGACTCCCCCCCATTCCGATCCAAAGCCACCAAGTTCACCTGTGGCGTACCCCAAGGATCATCCCTCAGCCCGACCCTTTTCCAGGTCTGCATGGCACCGCTCGCCAACATCGTCCGATCGCATGACCTCAACATCGTCTCGTACGCCGACGACACCCAGCTGATCCTCTCCCTCACCAAGGACCCGGCCACCACCAAAACCAACCTCCACGAAGGAATGAAGGCTGTTGCAGAATGGATGAAGACCAGTCGCCTGAAACTGAACTTTGACAAGACGGAAGTCCGCATCCTCGGCTCCTCCCCCTCCGCCTGGGAAGACTACTGGTGGCTGGCCACGCTGTGTGCTGCACCGACACCCACTAACACGCACGCAACTTGGGGTTCATCCTGGACTTAACACTATCTATGACCCAGCAAGTCAACGCGGTCTCCTCCTCCTGCTTCAACACCCTCCGCATGCTTCGCAAAATCTACAGATGGATTCCCACTGAAACCAGAAGGACGGTCACCCAAGCCCTCGTCAGCAGCAGGCTGGACTATGGCAACGCCCTCTACGCGGGAACCACAGCCAAACTCCAGAAAAGACTTCAATGCATACAGAACGCCTTTGCACGCCTCATCCTCGACATCCCCAGCCACAGCCACATCACGGCCCACCTGAGAAACCTGCACTGTCTCCCCGTCAACAAGAGGATCACCTTCAAGCTCCTCACCCACGCTCACAAAGCACTCCACAACGCCGGACCAACCTACCTCAACAAATGACTCACCTTCTACACCCCGAACCGCCAGCTTCGCTACGCTGACCTCGCCCTCCCCACCGTCCCACGCATCCACCTAACGACCACCGGCGGCAGATCATTCTCCTACCTCGCCGCCAACACATGGAACACTCTCCCCACCCAACTGTGACAGACCCATGACCTTCTGACCTTCAGAAGACTTCTCAAGACCTGGCTGTTCGATCAGTAGCAGCACCCCCCCCCCCCCTCCCTTCTAGCGCCTTGAGACCCTCACGGGTGAGTAGTGCTCTCTATAATTGGACTAATTGGTTGATTGGTGTATGTATTATGGCCCCAGGAATTGTTGCATTGTTGCAAAAAAAAAAAAAGTGCAAACACATTGTCCTCTATTTTGATGGGTGTTTTTTACGGGCTGGCACAACAACAGCGTGTCACAATCTCAAATTACATTATGGTTTTTGCACCAGGACAAATAAATAGAGAGGATTTATTAAAATACGTAATCTTTGTTTTTGCCTATAAATTTTAGTTGTAGTACAGGCATTTTAACAAAGAACCGTAGACCCTAAGCAATGCTGTATTATCTATAGGGTAAACTGATCTTGTACAGTTTTGCCATGTATTTACTGAAAGTATATGCAAGCTGATTTAGTCTCATAGTTCAATAATTAACATTTAAAGGTGAAGAAATATAGTGTCTCCACTTATAGTTTGTAATGAATATAATAAGAAATCAGTTTCCTTCATGTTTGCCCTGGTACAAAGACCATTCGTTCTATAATGCAAAGTATGTTGGCAAAAAATCCAGGGCGATCAGTTATTGTCACGTTGGAAGTGATTACTGGCATAAATCCACGTTGGGGCCCAGGGTGTGTGTCCATCTCTGTGTTCACTCCTCCCCTGACTGCTGCACGTGGGGACAGTGGGGGCTGGTTGGGGGGTGTGGCTGGCCTGCGCTCGAGACCGCAGTGGTGCACACACAGAGCCCTCGATGGCCGCCCCTGTCTGAGCCCTTCCCCCACTTCCACACATGGGAGCTCAGGGGCTTACCCTGCCCCGCCCAGAGATCAGGAGACGAGGCAGCAGCTGCGCATTGCTCGCTGCTGACTCCATGCGTTTATTCCAGGTGCACTTTCAGCTGACAGCAGCTCTTCGTGCACAGTGACCCTCCACAGAGGACAGGGGACGGGTAGGGGCAGTGCGAGCAAACTAGCAAACATTGGCCACCCCGAGATCACACACTCCACGTTGACGGAAGGCGCAATCTGAATAAAGGAGTATCGTCTGAGCCCAGTGAGGGTTAATATTAAATAGGAATTCTGCAACACTTGATGGGTAACCTTATTTTTGAGAGTATCAAGGTGTTCTAAGAGTTTACTCCTTCAAATTAGCCCCTGGCGGGGCGAGGTCAGGGCTGGCCTGGGACCAAGATGGCTGTGACATTTAGCTCTTGGGATACTGCCCCATACTTTTAGCTGCCGGGGCGCCCAGGATTGTCTGCAGTCTACTGGAAGGGGTCTTCGAGGAGATGACTAGGAGGGAATCCTCTTGAGCTGTTTGTTGGATAGTGGCTCCAGTGGAGATAGAGCGGCAGACTCCTTTGGTTACCGCCAATCACCAGGAAGAGGTGCGCACTACACATGACCTTGTGGCACTGTCGGTGGTGATCCCCTCAACACTAGGCCCCAAGAGAGAGACAGCCAGGGGCAATGGAGAGAAAGCACTCGGATAGACATCTGTGTGGGAGATTAAGGTGGATTGCAGTAGTTGTAGGAGAAGCCGGGCTTAACCAGGGCCGCATGGGAACATTAGGGGGTTGAAAGATGTGACACAGGAGGGCTGCGGCACCCAGTGGGAGAGGAATTGCGGAAATGATTGGCACTGTTCACTGAGCCCCGTTTCCCCACTTCGGATGAGGGCTCTTGCAGGACCTGACTCTGTAACTGATGGGTCACTGAGGCCAGAACGAGTTGCTGATTCGGGGGACGTATCTCCTGAAGTCCGCCAGAAAGAATACTAAGGGGGACTTCTTCCAGCCATGCCGGGAAGAGAAGAAAAAAGACTAGCGTGCCACACTCGTGGATGCCAAGGAAAATTAAGCCTTCACTGCCCATGAGAGGACCCTTTTATAATCATCCTCAGGCTTGCATACTGACCTGGGGCCATTATACATACAGTGCCCCGGAGCGCAATGTGTGTGTGCGTCCGTTTGGGGCCGCCAACATTTGTTTTGGGCAGTTTTTTCATAGCATGAACTTGGCCCTAGGGCATTAGAGTGCTTCACATTAGCATCAGATTACATTACACATTTCTTTAGCCACTGCGAGGGTAAGAGATTTGGCCAGAATCACAAGGGTTGAGTAGAGGCGAGCGTTTGAACCTGCTTACCCGGTTACAAGGCCAACTGCTCTGGCAATTACGGCACATCTTCTCCCCGTGTGCAGCCCCTTGTGTAATACAAAGAGCGCCCATGCTATCTTAAGAGTGTGTTCCTTCGTATGGGAACGTGGCCCCATGCAAATGAGTGAAACACTTTGCCTCTGTTCCCGTGCCATGTTACAGATGTAGGCGCAGAGGCAAAGAGGCTGTCACGAGACGCACCAACTGTTCCACAAAGAGGGCAGCCCTGTTGGTGGGGCTTTGGGGTTCCCCCATATACACCCTGCAGGCGGGTCAAGTGATTGACTTCATCCACCTGCAGGGGCATCACTGTTCTCCCTTTGAAATGTAGACATAGGATGCCTACACAGTGGAAGACAGAGTGGCAGCTTAAAGTCTTTCATTAATTCTCTGCCCCCAGGGCAGCCTTGAGTTTGCGCGAGTCCTCAGTGCATTATCAGTAATAGAGCGTAAAGTTCCTGTTTTGTGCGCAGCAGAGCAATCTGAGGGTGCAACGTGGTGCAAACAGGAACAATGCCCAGAGGTTGTAATACAGCTTCTGCTTGTTACAATGAACAACAGTGAATTTGCGAAGGTCACTGAGGAGAGCTGGATGTCCAGCCTGAGCAAGTACGACCTGTGGAGAAGGAACAGGAGCAGCAGAGGCTCGAGGTCCAGCTTTGGAGGGTCAGTGATGGAAACTGACATGGCAGGACTGGAGATGGCTACCTCCAGGGGTTGCACAATTGATACAATCTCCAACTTTGACCCCTTGGATAACACAAAAGAAGGGCATGCTTGTATTCCTGGCGGGCCCTAACCATATTACAATCACCTCTGCGGAAATGAGAGGTGCTGAGGAGCCTCCTGGGAGACCAAGCGGCAGCAGAGCTTTTGTTGGGTAAAAATATTTATTAGATCCCAGCCAAAAAACGCAGACTACCAAAGAAGGGGGCACAGGTATATTGTCCTTCCACTCCTGGGAGCCAAGAGGTGAAATATTGAATGAAGCAGCAAGGGAGGAGGCGGATAGGATGGGGGAGCTGAGTGAGGTATCCCTTGCCAGAAAGAGCGCACTCTTAGAGGTTCTCACATCCTTAGTGGCCCTGGGCATGGCCGTATCTTTCCCCTTTCCTGCAAAGCTATGAGTGGATCATCAGGGCAAGAAGTAACAGCTTACTCTAGTAGAGGAGGATAAGGCGTTTCTGGGAGGCGTGGGCTCTAGTGCTGGCTGTTAGTGACTAATATCATTGCTTGTTGGGAGTCTCCGGACCCGGGGACTGGTTCTTGCCCAGAGGGGGACATATTTAAATGTATTACACTATCTACGCGGAAGGATGCTATTAGATTGGATGTCAGCTTTCCTTGATTTTCCACTGTTGCGTTCAATCAGTGAAAATATCTGAACCATAAATAACTCCCTGGCGGTCCGTATACAGGTTTGTTGGGGCTTAGTTACGAGGGACAGGTAGCATTGTGAGTGACGGACAAGGTTTGGCTGTTTAGCTGTCGATGCTGTCGTTGGATGTGTCCTGTGCGCGTGGTGGGTATGTAAAGGGCTATGAGGTGTGAGGACAAGAGTGACTGAACATGGCTGACACGAATAGGCCTGCGAGTGACACGGCTCTGAAGAACAGCGCTCTCAAGCACCATGATCGGAAGCACATGGATGACTGTGTTGGGGTGTGAATGGCGAGGACAGCACAGGACTCTGATGCCTCTGTGTGTTGGGGGACAGGCCCATGGAATGCGGCTCTTGAACCACAGAGTTGCAAAGTGCAGGGCTCTGAGGGCAGTGGTAAGTGTATGGCTTCAAAGTGACGGTGCTATGGAGCGCAGGGCCTTCAAAAAGTAGAAGACAGGATGGGGTCCATGATGGATATTTGATATTTTAGTATTTTCTGACTGCACCTTTGACATTTCCTAACTTAAGGGGTTTGGCGTATGGAAAATTGCCACTATGTGCAGACAAGGGAGGGGACAAACAGAGTAGACAGAGAGGCCTCTGTGTTCGGCATCCAGGCTTTTAAACACCACACTCCCAGCCTCATGCCTTCCCATAGATGAGCCTGGGGGTGCAAAGCCCCTGCCTCTCACAGGCATGTTGAAGGAGCCCCTACTGGTAGCATATGTGTGTAAAGGATCGGTGAAGGCACGTCATCCCAGCAAAGGGTGGAGGATTCGGAGAGCTGTTTCCCTGTCAATGTATAAGAAAGGGAAGCTGTGTGTGGGACCACCCTTGTGGCAGATTAAAGCCCTTTCCATGTTACTAATGTGAAGGACCATCACAATGGGAGGGCAGATGAGGCAGTATGCCCCAGGCTTGTGAGTTTTTCAGAGCCCCATGCTCCAGATGCAAAATGACTTTACATCTTTTTTAATAATGATAATGATGAGGTAGGTAACCACTGCCATGCCACTCTATGGGGGAAGATACTGGAGCAGGAGTCTTTTCTCTTCCCCTCAAGTGTGCTTTGTTTACGCTTTGAAGTGCATGCTCCTGCCATCTTCCAGCTGGGCTATGCATTAGGGTTTTGGCCAGGCCCTGCAAAAGCTTCTGACAGGCTTCCTCGCCTGGGTGGATAACATCTGCAGTACATAAAGTACCTCTTTCAAATCTGGAAGGTGTGCAACCTGTGTCAAACTTTCAAGTAGCAGAAACACATTAAAAGGAGTATCTGTGCATGTCTATACGACAGAGAACTGAGTAGTGACTTCCCCCCTCCTACCTTATTCTATTGGCTGTTTGGTGAATAATTACGCCTCCCATGGTGTGCTTGCATTGCAATGCATGAGGGACTATATTTTATCTCAGAAGTACATAGAATTATCTCACAAGTTCTTTAGCCCATAAGCGCATTCTATACAGAAAACAATTGTTTTGCTTTATTCTACTGTAGCAGTCTTTTTTGTGTTTTAGTCAGGGGTCAAAATGCAAGCCACACCTATTGGCTTTGCCAATGCTTGTTTCACTTTGTTAAGGTCCTAACCAGTGAACTCAGCGCCTTCAGACCCTTACGGGTGAGTAGCCACGCTATATACATGCCTGATTGATTGATTTATTGATGTAGGGTAACTGGTCTCCTTCGAGCACGTCTTACTTACTCTTCAAGCCCACCATCTGTCAGTGACATATAACCTGTGCACCCCAACACCCCCAGTACTGGCCTAATGTCATTACCTAAGATCACTAATTTTGTTGGGTTTCTAGCTTACTTGTCACTCCACTCAATGTGATAGTAACAAAGCACGTTCGTCGTTGGCTTCAAAAGAGAGGGGACAGGAATGATTGTCATTTTGGTGATTATTGGCTTTTCCCAGTGTTTGTGTTTCTGTGTTTTTTTCCTGCAATATGTGACTCTTGTACAGTGTATGCTGTGTGAACTGAGTCTCTTCTAGGAGCCTGGGTGAAATCAAGTTGTTGACGGTGTTCCTGATGGGGCACTATTGAGAGCTGAGGCTGAAGGCGGTGTGAATTTCTCACAGTGCCTGTCAGTAGGTCATAAAACTGTGCAGACAACATGCACCTCCAGGGCCTTGTTTATGCAGGCCTTGCAACACTTTTGCATCGCCGTTGCATCACTTTTCATGACGCAACGGCGACGTAAGCAGAGCGCCACGTTGCGCCATATTTTACAAGGTGACGCATTAAGGCAGATGCATCACCTTGTAAAGCCCTGCGTCACATAATACCTGCATCAGGTATAACGTATGCAAGGTTGGCGTTCCCATGTAAAAAAGGGTCGTAGCAGTGTTGCAGTCAAACCTATGAGATTTCACTGTGACACTTCTAGGATGCCACTGCGTCAAAAGCTTATGTCTGCCTAATGGCAGGCGTAAGAATGCCACACTGCCATAGGCACAGTCCTATCCTGCTAATTGACGAGACATACTCTGCTGAGTTGCCGAGAGGCTGTCTCGGGGGCAGTCGATGCTAAGATATTCTTGAAATACTGCCATCCTTGCTGCTAATTATTGCCGTTTTGCACTGAGCTCACACGGGACGTTTTTGATATAGATCCGATCTCGTTTTTAACTGTGATTAATTGTGTATATTATATGTATATGTATTTTTAAAAAACGGTTTTATCCCTTTTTTTGTACATCCGCATACTTGCACTTAAAATTACATCCCTCTCACCTGCTGCTTAAGCGGGACTCCCCTCGCCCTACACCGTGTCAGGCGCCATCTTGGGACAGGCAGGAAGGCTGTAGCCGGGCGCCATACTGCTAGGGGCACTAGGTTCTCAAGGGGGCAGGACATAAAAGAGGCCACATGCCAGCGCGGCAAAGGCAAGCCCGTCTGTGCCCGTCCGCGCCTCGGACGAGCACAGGACGACCCAGGACCTTGCGGGCGACGCCGAGGGACAACACCGTTATACTAGATTACAGCTCCTGGAGATAGGGGGTAGGATGGGTCATACGGTACCCACTCAGACTATGAGTGCCACACAACCCCCCAACTTAGGAATCAAAACAGGTAATAGACGCATAAAGGAGCCGAGTACCCTCAACTGCGCTATGCTGAACTGCAGATCTCTAGTTAAGCATCACATTGAAATTGCGTTATTACTAGATAATCTGCGATTAGATGCGCTTTTCCTCACCGAAACTTGGGCCAGGATAGATGCAGTAGTGGAGATTGCCTCCGCCTGTCCGGAGGGTTTTAAGTTTTTACATAAACCCAGACAAGGGGGTAAGGGTGGTGGGGTAGGACTAATTTGCAGGGAGAGTTTACGTCCGACCTTGCTACAAATGGAAGGGCTTGAGGGGATTGAAGCAATGGCCTTCTCTCTACAAGTTGACAGAGGGAACTTGCTTACAGGTCTGCTCTGTTATCGCCCCCCGGGGCTGCACACCCCAATGCAACCTCTCCTGAATTTAATCACCAATTTAGCACTCACACACTCTAAAATGATTGTCTTAGGTGATTTTAACTGGCGGGAGGACGCAAGCACTAAAAACCAGCTGCGGGACCTAACGTCCACCTGTTATGGCCTTGATCTTCACCAATTAGTCACATCCCCCACTCACCAAAAAGGTCATTTACTGGATCTTTTGTATGCCAATAAGGCGGAGGTTGAGCTTTTAAACATTCACCCGCTTATTTGGACAGACCATTACTGCATCCAGTTTAAAGTATTACTAACAGCTATATCCTCACAACCTGAAACCACGGCAACATACAGGGAGGGCAGAAACTGGGTTAAATTGACTAAAACTGGAATTCTGCTGACCCCTCCCACAGTTAGCCTTTTCTCAGCCTCCAGATCGGTGGAGGCAAACTATAATGCCTACCATAAGTTCATAACCAATGAGCTGGACCTGCTAATTCCGAAAAAAATGATAAGAGTTAGGAGCAGGCCATCAGCGCCCTGGTATGATAACGATCTGCGACAGCTAAAACAGCTGTGTAGGCGGGCCGAAAGGAAATGGAGGAAGGGGCTACTTGCCAGGGATAAAATAGCGCTGAAATCTGCACAGAGTAGATATAAGCAACTTATCCTGGACCGTAAAGCGAGCTTCTACGCTGAATCCATAGCGCTTGCCCCAAATGGGGCGAGGGAACTTTTTAGAATAGTGAAATCCCTATCGGCCCCAAGCTGCCTTGAAAATAAAGTTATACCCTCCAAGAGGTTATGTGATGAGATCGCCACCTATTTCAAGGATAAGGTGACGAAGATAACGGATCTCTTTAGGGGCACAGATAGAATGGCCGACGGTTCAGGGAAAGGAACGACCCGTGAGAAGTCAGGCCGGGATTGCTCTCTAACTAACTTTCCACCTTTTTCGGACGAGTCGTTTCTTAAAACTGCACATTTCATCGGGCTCCCCCCTGGACCCTCTGCCTCAGAAGGCTTGGAAGCTATTTGGCCACCCGACCTTCCCCTGGCTGTGCCAGATTTGCAATCAGTCGCTGGCAGAGGGTACGGTCCCGGACAGATGGAAACAGGCCACGGTCTCCCCCCTCATTAAAAAACCAACATTGGACCCAGCGGTTCCCGCCAGCTTCCGGCCTATCTCTCTCCTCCCGTTCCCAATTAAAATCTTGGAGAAGGCGGTGAGCAGATCCCTCTCAAGTTATCTCGAGACAAATCGTCTGCTGGACAAGGACCAGTTCGGCTTCCGCCCTTGTCACGGAACCGAGTCTGCACTAGTCACCATGCTGGACTCGCTGCGGATGCGGGCTGACACAGGGAGCACCGCCGTGCTGGTGCTCCTAGATCTGTCAGCCGCATTCGATACCGTGAATCATGAAATGCTGCTGGGACGGTTGACGGAGGTTGGGGTGGAGGGCCAGGCATTACAATGGCTTCACTCCTACTTAACGGGAAGGCACCAAATGGTGACTATGGGACCTTTTGTCTCAGAGAATACACCTGTGGAATTTGGGGTCCCACAGGGATCTAGTATCAGCCCCATCCTGTTTAATATCTATCTACAACCGCTATTTTCCATCATTAAAGCGTTCGGGGTGGAGCTGATAAACTATGCGGACGACACCCAACTGGCCTTCTCCCTGGAAGGCAAACAGGCAGTTCCTCTGGAGCAGTTCCAAAGCTGCATGAGGCAGACCATGGATTGGCTACGGAAAAACTGTTTACAGTTTAACGGAGACAAAACTGAATTGCTGCTCTATGCACCATCGAAACGGATCCAAAATCTTCCTGTGGAACTTAGGCTTACACCAGACTCAGCTCCACTGACCCCAGCTAGTACTGTACGGAACCTGGGGGTTTTATTTGATAATAACCTCCAGTTGGTCTCACAGGCTAGGAAAACCTCCAGCACCTGCTTCGGCCTGCTACGACTCCTACGCCGTGTTCTCCCATTGTTGCCTATAGACTCTCGCAACATGGTTGTTAGAAGCGTCATCCTCAGCAGACTGGATTACTGTAACTCTCTGTACCTCGGAGCCCCCCATTACATTCTGCAGGGGCTACAGAGAGTTCAGTCAGCTGCTGCCAAGCTGGCACTTGGTCGCAATTTCGACTCATCCTCCACCCAGACACTAAGGGAACTACATTGGTTACCTGTTAGAGAGAGGGTCCTTTTCAAATCTCTGTGCTTGGTGCATAAGGCAATTCACGGAACAGGCCCGATCCCACTACAGGAAAGATTTGCCCGGTACTCCCCCGTAAGGCAGCTGCGGTCATCCAGGGCCAACCTGCTGGTACAGCCCAGCTTTAAACGGGGTAGACTGGGAGGGAGGGCTTTTAGGGTGGTCGGAGCTCAAAGCTGGAATGCACTCCCACCCGCTCTTAGGCAGACGCAGTCATTGACAGATTTCAGAAGGGGCCTTAAGACCTGCCTTTTCCCAGTAGCATGAAGTCCCTGATCTACCTTTCTCGCGCGATAAAACATCTTATCTGGTCAGAGCGCCTGGATACCCGTAGGGTTACAGTTTCTCCGCGCTATATAAATCTTTATACAATACAATACAATACCCCATGCATTGCTGGAGTTGCAACACAATTTCAGCGATGCGTGACTTTAGCGCCGACAGATACATCAGGATTCCTAACCTATCTATCATTCCTTGTGACATGGAGTGCCATACATGAAATATGGCGCATCCATCGTGTCGCAAGGAGGGCACAGTGAAAACTAGCTTTGCTCTTGTATCACAGCAGTGCGACAGTTTTCATAAATGAGGCCCTCAATCCTTTGCCTTTGAGCACGCACATAGCAGCGGTCATATATATTTGAATTTTAATTGTGGAAAAATGTGTGAAAGGGGCCCACAGCTGTTGAGATATGGGCAGCATCAAAGGAAAAGACAGTGTTCCTTAGTAACGTTTAATTTACAGTCTAATATTTTTTAATCCATCTAATTGATACTGCTAACAAGCATTTGCAAAACCAATAGGTCTAGCTTGTTTTAAGCATAGGTCCGTTGTTGTTACATGCCTGGTTCAATTACATACATTTCACAGAGAGGCACCCAAATACTGTGAAGGTGGTGAGTGTGCTGTGTGACACACAGGATTTTATTACGTTTCAAGCTATGCCCTTACCTACATAGGCCACGCCTCTTGGCAAGCATTCCTAGTTATGCAGCTTTGGCCACGTCTTTTGGAGAAGCCCCACATTTTATCGAATCTTCACCCTTTTCATCTCCCTTAAAATACTGTGAACATGAAAAACAAGCCATTGTCCTGAAGAACCACTAGATGGCAGGACTGTACATACAATGTGAAAATGTAACATGAAAGAGGCAAAACTAGTGTTAGAAGTAGGGTATTTTAATGTCTCTGCGTGTACAAAAATTAGGCAAATTACCCAAAGCCGGTAATATTTCTCCCTTAATCTGTTTATAGTTCAAACAGTAAATTTGAGAAGAAAACACTTTAAAATATGCTCTACAACTGTGATCAGTACTGTAAACAAAGGCGGAAAGGCCAGGTTAACAAGCATTTGCAATGTAATAGTTCTCGAATTTGCTAGAGTTTAAGCTATTTGCATTGTAAATGACAATGCCTTTTATTTATCTGTTTTGCTAATTAACACATAAATAAAAGGCATTGTCATTTTCAATGCTTATAGCTCAAACTCTTGTAAATGCAAGACCTATTCAAAGAAACGGCTGACATTGTGCCAGGCTGCTTGGAATGTGAAAGTGTGCATGGCGCACTGAATTTTAAGGAAAGTATGTCATGCCTGCAGTAGGAGAAACTCATCAAAGAAAATAGTGCTTACAGACTAAAACAAGCATTTGCAGTGCTATAGGTCTCGCATTTATGCGAGTTTGAGCTATTGACATTGCAAATGACAATGCCTTTTATTTATGTTTTAAAAACAAAAATAAAAGGCATTGTCATTTGCTTACCACTACTTCATCACTACCCCTACAATGGCTCCCATCACTCCCTGAATGGTACCTCGTTTACTAATGAAACAATCACTGTCCCTACTCCTGCCCCTATTACTGCCACTACTGCTTCCACTACCGCTATTTCTGCTGCTGCCCGTATAGCTGCACCTACGACTGCCTCTACTGTTGCCCCTACGACTGCCTCTACTGTGCCCCTACAGCTTTTCCTACTGCTGCCCCTACTACTGCCCCATGACTGCCTCTACTGCTGCCCCTACTGCTACCCATACACCTGCCCCCATAACTGCCTCTACAGCGGCCCCCTACAGCTGCCCTACCGCTACCTCTACTACTGCCCCTACAGTTGCCTCTAGTGCTGTCCCTACACTTCCCCTACTACTCCCGCCTCTGTCACGGATTAAGTGATGCGAAGTCTGCGATCAAGTGGCAGTGAGCGACCCTTGTTCTTGCCAAACGTGACACCCCGCAGTGACTGGTGGTGGGGGGAGGGGGCACAATGACTGAATGAAGATCGAAAGGACGACGAGAGAACGGATACAATAATAAAGAACAAATCTGCTAACATATTTTCGAATGGGCGAGTGACAACTGGCGTAAAAATCCATGAATGCACGAACGAAGGGAAAACGTTAGACTCAATGGAAGAAGAAACTGAAAAATAAGAGCACGAGTGAAAGAAAGAAAAACATAGATTAAATTAATAAATAAATAAAGATGAGAACGAACCAACGCCAAAAGATTACCTATATAGCTAACACACATAAAATACATGCTGGACAAACAAACACACAATCAATGAATGGACGACGGAAATGCAAAGGAATTAAACTATTGAACGAACAAATTACAAACCAACTGCTTATAAAGAAACGAACGAGCTGGAAAAGAATGGATGACTGAGCAAAGTAGCATCCTGTGAACGAATATATAAAAACAAATGGCTCGTGAATCTATAACATGTTACAAGTAGTAAGACGTTCACTGGACATGCAAGGCGCGAACAAATAAAAAAAGCCTGAATGACTTGACGCAGAAACAAATAAAGGAGTGAACGAACAAAAGAATGCCATTAAAAAAAATAAACAAACACACAGAGCCGACCAGGGCGCCTCTAGGCGCTGCTAAGGGTGTCTTACAGAGCAGGTGCAGTCTGTTGGATTTCCTCTACTTTCCAAGCCGTTGTCTTTATTTCAAGAGGTCCATCTGTCAGTCATCAGCCTCAAACTGGAAACAGACTACACTGGAAAAAAAAAAACCTTGGGTGGCAGTAGGCACAAAACCAACCAATAGTAAGCCTGGCGCCACACCAGCGGCTGGGCACCCATGTCCGCCACAGTAGAGAGAGCCTGGTTTGTCTGATATCATTTATATCTAGCGCTCCTCTCATACGGGGCGTCGTTTTGCCGCTATACAATCAAGTGACCGTGGGAATATGCCATTGTTCTTTTTCAAGCTCGTGCGAACTGTCCCTGTGGCAACCATTTCACGCACGTCTAATGGCCCGGCCAGCCCGAGCTCACAAATATAATGTGATGCCAAAGTGGCAGTTTGGCAATATCGAAAATCCGAGTCAAGAGGACACCCTGGGCAGCTCGCGGGCAGTCTTAATGATAAATAGTGCCACGGCGCACCCTACGGAATGAATTGTCTCTTTGCAATTAAGTAATCAGTGATAAAGCAATTTTTTACGGTCGGGTTAAAGGAGGGGTCTGTCCTGTAGGACTTCAAACCCATTATTAGTTACACAGCCACATCGCAGCAGCTGGCGCATTAGCCTCTTGAGCTGTATTTCTGCACTGGAACCAACGACCCGCATCCACACACAGATCGCAGCAGCAGGCATATTGACCTTTAAGCTATCTTTATTAGTTAAGGCGCCTGTGGCCTTACGGAAGCGCCATAACCCCCGCGCCTTGTTAGGCTCCAGGCACTACAGGTAGTGAGCGTTTATCCAGCCACCTGAAGGGTGCATGCTTTTATCAGTACTGGCATACATATTCTCAGCAGTACACACATATTTACCGTTCTGAAGAAGTAAACTTAAACATGCAACCCCCACATACAAGTGGATTGAAATGAAAGCCATGTGACGGCGAGCTATGGCCAACCGCCCCCACAGAACCGAACATAGTCCACGCAGAACCATGGCCGAGCTGGCTGCTCACTGACCAATATGGCTGCCCATAAACAGAGTGAGGCTGACCACTAGCCTTGTGACCGCAACCAGCCAGGCCGAACAGAGCTCCAGCCAAGCCCCCATATACTACATCCAGCGCCAAGAAGTCCTACAGAGCTACCAAGAACCGCTCTGCTGTTACTAGAGCTGGTGATGGCATCGTCGCTCGTTTCACAGTGAACGTTCAAGGTACTGAGGTGCAGAGCTCTCCCCTCTCATGAACCCATCTCCTCACACTTGTGACAATATAACAGTCTCCACCTTCCGGCCTCGGCCTCCACAGCGTGTGACCCTGCCGGCTCCCCGCCCAGTCTATATGAAGGGGTTTGTGTCCTAAAGACTGCCGTGTGCCTGATGCATTCGTTTGAGCAGACGTTTACAGTATTAGAAGTGCCCCCCTGTATAAATCGAGATTGATTTTTAAAAAAAAAAACATAATGGCTGAAACTGCCACACGTGACTTGGGGGCATTAGGCAGCCTATGTAAAAAAAACAAGTACTCGGAAAAAAAAAAGCAAGGCACATTAAAACAAGCGTGGCCGAGGCAGCAGATCACAACAATGGAAATGTGAAACATAGCACAGCTGCAGAGTATTCGGCTTTCCTAAACACGCACAAACTCTTCAAGAAGCAGCATGCGTGCGCACACAATGCACAATAGAACGGCATCCAGCCCAGGGGCGATCTGAAGGAAAGCGTGCGTGCGCGCGCCATAAAACTAGACAAATTCAATTAATAGCGCCTGTATAGTAACAAAGTAGCGTAGACTGAACAAAACATCACACACGCAAAATACCGTAAAAAAGAGCGTAAAATAAACAAAATACATACCTCACACAAAAAAACACACGTTAATAACATAACCGATATCTCCCCAAAATACTTTAAGTTAAAGCCACTAGTTAAATGCATTCCACACGCAAACGAAAGGCATGCAATAGTTAAAAAAAAAAGTGCAGCAAG
Source organism: Triturus cristatus (assembly GCF_964204655.1). Classification (NCBI taxonomy): domain Eukaryota; kingdom Metazoa; phylum Chordata; class Amphibia; order Caudata; family Salamandridae; genus Triturus; species Triturus cristatus. Next base: position 624,692,260 of record NC_140594.1, on the reverse strand, counting down.
TCAATATTAAACCCACCGTCTCACGCCGCCAGTAAAAGATCCAATCCCGCTGGGTGTGGCATAAAACGGACAGGGTGACAACCAAGAGGGACTAAAAACCCTCCGGTACAATCAACAAAGTCTGTTCTGAATAATAAGTGACGACAAACGACGCACACCAATCACAATTGCGGGCGGAGCTCAGACACGACTTCTAGAACCGTATTGATTCCAAGAAGCCCTCGCGTGGCGAGAGCAGCGCATGCGCGCTGCTAACGCCAGGCGAGACCTAAAGAAGACGTGCCGTGTAACAACAGAAGTAAAAGGGCCTGTCCTCGTGGGAGGTTACAAATGAAGACAAAGCGGTACTAAGGAGGGACTAACAAGCCTATTAACAAATCATAAGCCAGCATTTACGAAGGGCAATGACACAAGCCAATGACAAATATGAGTGGGAATTCTATTCCATACTCCAATATAGCATGCCGCACAGCAGCGCATGCGCTTCCCAGGCTCGACCTAAAAAGAATACAGATGGTTTCACATAAAGTTTTACTTAAGAAGTTTGTTAGGGCCTTTGCAGCTGTGGTCGAAGGGTGCAGGATCGGCAGGACACGGCAGGCACCTACTTCTTTTATTCAATAGATTCTGTTCCCCAACTTTTTTATTTTAAACATGCGACCCAGGACGGCAGAAATAGCCAAGGCCTACAGGTAAGGCTCGGCATTCGTGACTGTTAGGGGACGGGCTGGTGGGCTTCAAGGAAAAAGACTCTTTTCCTTCTTGCCAAGAGAAGACAAGGACAGTGTCCACTTCTGCTCTGCTGCTGGCAGCTGCCCCCTGTCTTTTTTCCTCTTCTTCTCTCTCTTTCTTTCTAGCTCATCCTCACTTACTGAAAACTGTGACTTCAAGAAACGGTTCTCGACATCTCTTTCCTCTTTTTGATTACTTGTTCCCCTGTGAAATAGATCCAAAAAAGAAAAAACACTTTTTCTAGAAATGTCATCTTTTTCTGACATTTTTCTATTCCAAAGTGCAGCCTCTGTAATAGAAGGGTCCAAATATGAAAAATAAATAAATAACAAAATAAAGCAAGACAGAATGGTCGTAAAGTGGCCAGATTGATTTTATTCACACCCAAACACATTAGCGTCACCTTGCAGAGTTTGCCAGTGAAGCGCTACTTTTGTTTTCTCGTCTTTCTTGGAACAGCATTGTTTTGCCCAGGTGGGGAAGTGCACCAATCCTGGAGGTACTGCAATGCTTGATTGATGGGTGGATTGGTAAACAAAATTTGGACCGTGGCTCTGTGTTCACGGATGTCGACTTTTTAAACCATACTGCTTATGTTTTGTAAGGATGTAAGCAATGGACATTGAAATAGGTCCCTTCCGGGCCCTGAAGTCATGTCCTTAACTTTTAAGGCAAAAGCACTCACTGATTTCTGAATAGTGAGTGTAAAAGCGTTATGGTAACCATGTTGTTCCTGCTTACATTTCACAAGCTTTATTTAATATTGCATTCTCTGTGAATGTTTGCTTTTTCCATGACGTTGGTACTTTTTTTAGGCAGCATATTGCACTTGTCTAGTTCGTAATTTGAATTGAGTCGCATCCAGGTGTTTATAGTGTGGCACAAATGGGTTGTAGTTGAAGGCAGTGCGAGTTTCTCTCAGTGGGACAGTATGGTGTTCAGTGCGGGAGAGGATATGGCACTATGGTCAAGGCTGCCGAATTTGGAACTGGGGAACCTGGTTCAGCCTTCATGACCAGTCCACCAGACCATCCTCCTGAGGGAGCACATTCCCATGCTAGACCTTAGTCAGCCCCGCTAGACCTTGGAAGCCCTGGTTTCTTAGCACCAGCAGGTGGACCCTAGCGGTGGCAAGTGGAGGTTAACCTTGAAGGCCTCTCCACCACAATACATACGGAAGTTCACCTCCAGTCTTGCAGGCAGGCCATGAAGCAGCACACCTTAGAGCAAAAGTGACTGTCACTGAGGTGACAGGACCCTTGAGAAGGGCTGGCTCTAGGCTGGTGCGACCGGTGTGACAGCATCGGGTGCTAACTTTGGGTGGGGGCATTGTGTTTGCACGTATATTATGTTGTAAAAGCACTTGCTGCCTCCTTCGTGGCCTCCAGCAATTTTCAGCAACAATAAAAATGTAATGATGGCTCCAGTGATTAATGTTCTACCTATGAGTTTTGTCTATTGGAAGTTTTGACTCATGGAAGGGTAGCTCAGAGGGTTACTGTGCCTGCTGCAAAGAACATGTACCATGCAGATTACAAAGTGTACATAATGTAAATAGGTCAGTGGGTTACTGCTTTTGTCAGAGAGATCCTTTTGTTACTTCCAGTTTATAAGTTAAAATCCTAAAATAGAACAGTGAGCTATTAACTATCATCTAGAGCGGCATGCAAACTACGAGGTATAAATTAGAGCACTATGGTTCTTTTTCCCAAGTCTTTGATTATCCTAATGTTGCAAAAAGTGTTATTCAGATGGAAATCCATTCTGATTATTAAAGAGAATCCCCAACTATGGTATTAAGTTTTAAATTCTGAGTTTGTGTTTCTCCAGACTAATCACTATTAAACTATATTGCCTATAGTATGGTTGTCATGTGACTCCTACACCTTGTAGTCCTTTGTCTTATGTAATATTTACACATGTATAATTGATTGTCTCTGTGTAATGTGTGTGATGTAAAGTGCCCTGACACCGTACACTGGTATAAGTGGTGCTGTAAATCAAATTAAATGCATCTGAGAGAGAGTGTGGTTATGGAGACTTGAGGGACACTGTTAAAGGGTGGATGTTAGGGAATCCATGGCGGAGGTGGTCATTGGGGGGCGCCAACAAACATTGTTGCACAGGGCGCCACCAGCGCTAAAGCTGGCCCTGCTCTTGAGGCCAGTCCTCCTCACCCATTGGTGGGAGGAGTTGGCCTAATGGCTAGGGCGGTCGACTTCGAATCTGGGGAACTGGGTTCGAGTCTCGGTAATGACGCTGAACATCCTGTGATTCTGGGCAAATCACTTAATCTCCGCGTGCCTTACAAAAAAAAATTAATGTGTCCTCATGTAATGCAACTGGTGCTATGTAAAGCGCTCTGATACCCGATTCAGGTCATGTTTGCACTATTTAAAACTCTGTAAAATAAAATTTAAAAAGATTGGTACCTCCATTGACCTTGTTTCAGCAGTAGTAGCTGCAACCCACCAGGGATTGGCAATGCAGGATTTGCATGCCCACCAAACTATGTTTGCAAATTTCACAGTCCCTCTGCTTCATGCACTAGCACTTTTAACATGTGCTGCCTGCTTTGGGCCCACTGAAATTATGCCGCAAAGGAGGACAAAATTATGCTGCAGTGATGACTAAATTATGCAGCAAAAAAAAGGCTGCAGCGTAATGCAGTATATTTTCTGATACTTTATTATTTGGACATTTTTGCACATGCTAACAGTCTCTGCAAAGATTTTGCCTTACTAGTACCAGTGTAACATACAAATGCAGTAGTGAGAAAGGTGATCAGTCAACCTGTGCAAAGGGCTGTCCACTTTGCAGCAACAAAAGTCAAATTCTTTAGTAACTTTTGATCCATTTGAGCTACAATCAATGTATTACTTAAAATTGTCAGATTATGCAGCATATGTTGTATTATGTGGAAAATATGGCAGAGCCATAATTATATAGAAAACATTTGCAAAGTATGATATTTTTCCTATCATGTTTGAACTGCTCTTGTGGAAAAAGGGAGGAGAAGTGCTGATGAAACTCCATGGCTCGGAGACAAATGGCTTGTGCTTCCACTTTTAAGAGTATTTGGGTCATTCTGTGATTGGAAACATATCCCACTTTGTAAATTTACTTTAATGTCAATAACTCATATTAAACCTCAAATAATCATATGTATCCATTGGTTGAATTAAATAACATAATAAGCTGTAACTGGTCAGTGAAATGCCAAACAAATACTAAAAATTGGGATGTTTTGTGCATTCTGGCCCCACCTCTGACCCTCTCCACTGATCCAATCCTTGGATTATTCCCGCCCTCTGATTCTCTGCCCACAGTTCCCCTACTTTGTTTCCCCACTCCTTTGTAGAATCTCATAACATGAGCAGATGGCCGGTATTTCTATCTGAGAAAGGTGGCATCCCTGGTCAGAAGGCCAGCCTGTGTTTGGTTTGATCGGTGTTTGTGTTGCTGATGTTTATAACCAGTGTGTTAGATAACAGTCTCCTCTTTTTGTGTCTCCGTAGGATCTCACTTCAACCCCTAACCACTAGCCCCCACCCGCCATCATCCTGACCCACCCCCAAAGCAGACAAGGAGGCGGGCCGGGCCATATGGATGCAGATCTGGCTGTACTCGTTTCTATAGGCTAACGGCATGGAGAAAACATGGTCTGTTCGCATGAGGACCTGACGCATGACCCACTATTACTGGACCAGGCTGGAGGACCATCCCGTGGCGGGTGGGGGCAGACTGGGGCAGGCGCCAGCTCCTTCTGCCCCTCCTCGGATTGCCAAAGTCCCGCCTATGCCAGAGCATTGGCCCGTACCATCGCAGGGAAGGAAGTTGGCGTGAACGTCTGTCGTGCAATGACACTGCCCTATCTATAACTTATTTCCTTCTCACGAGGGATGTCTTCCACACCGACCTTTAATGTAAAAACTGGAATCTGCCATTGTTGACCCTGGAGCGGCTCTGGGCGCCTGGGCTTTACTTCTTCGCATGTCTGGATATCAGCGGACCTGAGGAGCCATCGCATGGTGCCTGGAAGGGGTGAAAGCAGCCCGGCCATGACAGAGCCTGACCCACATTCAAGCTCTCGCATTACTCCCGACTAGAGCTGTGTGCTCACTGGGGGCACTGGTGTACAGCGCTGGGAACATTGGCAGTACCCCCAGAGAGATCCTTGGGAGCCGCCCATGTGTGCCCAAGCATGTCGGCACATTGTGCAGGGGACTCATTCTGCACTCTGGAGCACAATGTGCAAACTCTTCTGCAATTTAGCTTTGTGGGTACCAAATAAAGAAATACTATGCAAAATAAAAGGTAAAAAAACATGAGCATGCACTTAGTAGGGACGGAGGAGACGAGGAAAGCACAGCCCCTGAATATCAGTGCAGGCTCGGCGTGAGCAGGAGTTAGGCTGAGGCCTTGTCATTTCACATCAATCCTGGTTCATTTTGAGTGGAAGTGAGCAGGTGGGAGACTTGAGGCCAGTCAGAACTTGGTGTTGGAATGAGCAATAGTCAGGCAGAGGCCTAGTTCAGGCCTGAACGGGAGTGAAAAGAAGTTAGGCTGAGGTCTTGTCTTCTTTTCCTAAATTGAAGTATCCATGAGTTAGACCAGCTCTAGTCTCATGCATGCAGGAGACAGGCAGATGCCCAGGCCTACTGTGGGAAAAAGGGAGCAGGAGAAAGGGCCAAGGCCCGTTTCCACCCTAAGTAAAGGTGTGAAGGGGGCAAGCTGGGGTAGGCATTAGTCAGACTGGATCAGTAAAAGAATGTCAGAAACACACATATCGTGTGGACAGAATAGTGTGTCAAAAATCGAGGACAAGAATATTGAGAAGGTATGTGCTAATAGGTAAGTGTAAATTTACAATTCTTAACTTCAGATCTGAGTATCTTGAAGATATATATCGTCATGGTACATATATGTGGAGTTATATATAAAAAAACTTTATTTACCCATAGAAAATGACCACCACAATATTATTGTCCTCTATATTTTTGACACAATATTCTGTCCCACAATATTTGTGTTTCCGATAATTTGTGCAAATACAGTTAGACTAAGACCTGGTGGCTTTATATGGTGCAAGTGTGACACTGAGTCAAGTTAAGGGAGGGACGGTATTTATATACCTGTGGAGGACTGCAGTTAGGTGAGGTTGAGGAACTCAGGGAACAGGATGAACAGTTACTGTGATTTTCACGTCTATTCACTCATTTAAAATGCTTTATGCTGTTTGTACTAGTGTACAATGCTATGTGTAGTCCCAAGTCATGAAATAATCCTTCTACGGATCAACAAGGGCTGGATAAACTGAAGCGGAAAGGAGTAAAGAAGCAATAGCTGAATTTTGAAAAAAGTCAGGGTCAGAAACGGGGTTAGAGTGAGACACTATGCTTAGAGTGAGGTCAAACTAGAAGTCTGTGACAGTGGGAGGGCCTCTGCACTCCAATCTCAGAACATTTAAGGGGGCATAAATCTTATAGCAGACATTTGTTTTCTGTTTTTTGTCCCATGTTGTGTCCTTAAAATAAAAGATGTAGTCTGTTTTTAACACTGGCATCTCATGAGGCATGCAGCACAACGTCCATTTTAAGTGTTATCTGAAAGCTAAGCAATTTGAGACTTAACAGGCATGTTGAATTTGATGGAGCTCTCCACTGAAACTTTTTCTCTGCCCCATCAAAATGGTTTTCCACCTAATGATCAGCTCAAATCATCAACAACCAGCAGCTCAGATGACGAAGGTTCGACAAAAACCATCCACCCGCCCATCCTCCGATTTCATGGTCAGTGCTATCCAAGCAGGCCCCCTGCCCCATAGCAGCAGTCTCTTTACCTTGTCAACTAACCGAAGAAAATGGTCATGAATATTGTATGGGTCATTCTGTAAGATATATAAGAACTTGGGCAGGTAAATCATTTTGTAAAGGGCTGACCTGCCCATCAAGGACAGGGATAGGCTTCGCCAGTGGCCCATGTCCCTCCAATACTCTTCCAGTGTCCTATCTAGGTTACGGCTATCGAACAACCCTGGGTCGGTCAACAAGTATATACAAGCAAGCATTTTCCACAGTTGCCCAAAACTAGGCAGTGCCCTGAAGCGGCTTTCCTGGCCCACACATATTTCTCTTCTCAAACAGTGGTCAACAGGCCTTGAGCTGTGTTAGTGGAAATTTGCTAACTAAGACTCTCTATAGAGGCAGATAGTGTGGAAGTTGGAGGTTTTGACAGAAGAGGCAGCTCATGGAAAATGAAAACAGAACTGCACACAGTGTAAAAACAAATGGTCAAACAGAAGTAAAAAACTAAGTTATAAACTACCAGGGGTAGAATAATACCTGCCTAGCAGAGTCCTCCCACTACAACAAAGAAATCTTTTTTAAGATGGCTGCTGTTCGGCGATTGCAGGCCAGCATTTCCCACTTAAAACACCTCTTCCATGGTGCTCTGGCGACGTTATTCCAGTAATGCTGTACTCTTTGAGTGGACTTTTTTTCATGACAGCACATTTTCACTGGAAGTCCTGTGATCTGTGCTCCCCAAGGCTGTTAGTTCGGTCAGAAGGAGTTACGTCTTAAAGAAGGATTCGGTTCACTGTCCTCTTTACTCCCTCTCTGTCCCAAAAAAGCTCCACACTCTTGCCTTTGTGGTGAGGTGTCCGAAAGCCTGTAGAAAAGCCGAGAGCACAAGGCCAAGATGACTGAGCACCGTGCCATTGTACCAGGGCGGGATTTACCCCGGGATCCCCAGCAATGACAATGCAATATCAGTGCTCCCTGTGCAATCGCACATCTGTGTAAATGAGTGCTGCAGGGCAGGAGATCGTTTTTTTATGTACACGTGCTAAAGTGTGGAGGCAGAGGACGACCGCACTGGGACACATTGTCAGCAAGTGGCACTCTACTGCTCTAGCAGTGTAATACTACTTCTCAAGATGCAATGTTTCGGCCTTGTCACTCACAAGCTGCTGGAGTGGTCACTTGTTCGCTCTCTGATGGCCTACCGGTGAGACGCAAACTGCAAGGCTGGACTTGACTCCACACACCTGCAGTGGACTCCAGCATTGGTCACCCTCTCCACTTCACACTCGACCCCGTGCAACATATGGCTCCAGCTTGCCCCCTGAGGACTTTTAAAGAAGCAAAGGTGCAGGCCAAACCTCTAGTATGTGGACACTGAAATATGAAACTGCAGACTCACTACAGACACGCATTGGGATCGGACAGCTGCTACCTCCAAAGTACCCTGAAAATTGCTTTTAGTCGATTTGAAATAGTGGAAGATGGAATGATCATGATTACTCCGATATTGATAAATAGTGGAAGATGGAATGATCATGATTACTCCGATATTGATAAATAGTGGAAGATGGAATGATCATGATTACTCCAATGTTGACTGACCACGGATCAGTAATATCGAAGACAAGTTCATATTCTGAAGGACACCACATCTGCAGCCCCATAACTTGCTTTGTATTCTGAAAAGATGGAATGCTTGCAGGGTCACTAATTGCTTGGCATTTTGAAGATCACAGTACCTGCCCAATCAGGACATACCTTACATTCAAAAGTACAACTTGCCATCTGTGTCACAAATCCTTTCCTCATGAAGATCACAATTCCGCTTTACTCACAGCTGAAAGTCACTGTGCCTGCTCTGTCAGAGCATGCTTTGAATTCTGCAGGTCCCCACATCTACTGCATACCGATGTTTACCCAGCATTTTGTTGGTATCCATGCCTGCTACATCACAGCTTGCTTAGTTTTTCAAGAAACTTCACATAAAATGAACATTGTTTAGTGACAAAAAGGAAGCTTGCTCGCAGTTCTGGTATCAGATATCTCTTTACGCAAAAGTAACTCTCTCCCTCCCTTTATCTGCTCACATTTCCACCCCCTGCTGGACCTGGCTTTGCTTCTTTCTTAGAACCCTACCCATCCTCTACTTCCACTGTGACATCTCTGCTGGCACCTTCAATCGTACCTCGGCTGTCCATCTTCTCTTCCCTCCCATACTGTTTCACCCGCTGCTTTCTTTTCTTTACCGCCTGTACTCTACTCACGCCAGCCCTGTTCACCCTCCTTCTCCTATACCCTTCAACCACTGCACCTCCTGCTCTTTCCTCTCTGCTGGGCTCACACTGCTGTTCTCCATTCCTCCTGCTCCTACTGCAGCCTGCACTGGGGGCTTCGTCTTCCAAGAGAAAACCCTCCCTAGAGTGTATGCTTCCACCATGCAAAAAAATAATGTTAATAAAAGTGTGTATGGGGGTGTATGTGGGCGTGTGAGGGGACTGTCAAAAAGTGCAGTACAGATCTGGGAGGTGGATGGCTGGGGGAGGGGGCTCTGTAAAATACTTAATATACTCTTGAATGCAGCGGAATGGACTAGCCTAGTACTCTAGACGCCCACATGGGCAGGCATGGCTTCTTCCCGCCAACGCCTCACGCACCTACCGAGCGCGCGCCGCAGGCACGCTCGCCTTGCTCGCAGTAAGGGGGGAGGGGGAGGGACAGAGAATGCTAAGGGGTTGCACATTAGAAGCTTTTTAGAGGTTTTAAGATATCTTTATTTTTTTCCTTTTTTATTCTGAAAATGAGCCTGTCGGGTGGACTCCGTTGCCCCCCCTGAACCTGAAAGCTGGGGCAGCGTTGTTTTCACCTGTACACCAGCTGGACAGATTCATAAAGAAATATGCACAATGGCTTCCTGTCTGTCTCTTATTATGTAGCGGAGGAGGGGTTGAAGGGGGCTTGAAAGGGGCGGGAGGAGCGGCGGCCAGCTCATGGAGGTCATGTTGAAATGGATACACAGCACATTAAATAATGTAGAACTTACCATTTTCACCCCATTGCACATTATGCAGACACACGATGAGGGGCATCGCAACTGACCTTGATAGGACAACGCTCAAGGTGACACCGGTCCTAGTACAAATAACAAGTCCTCCCCTTAAACGCACTGTTTTACTTTAAATCAGTGTGGCCTCTAGTGAGTGATATCCCTAACATGTGTGGCTTTTATGAAATGGAGTACCCCATTGAAAGCTGTACTGCTAAAATGAAGACTGACAAAAAAAGAGACATGCAAGGTCTGCCTCTACCGTAGATCTCTGGGGCTATACGAAAGGGGTTTAGTTCTGTGCCACCAGACTGAGTGCTGGAACAGGTACTGTGTGAGTGCAATATTTAAATTGTCCTGCAGCATTCAAAGTCAATACCAACTAACAAGTTTAAACGCCTCTAAGGATCTTTAATAAAAAGCGAAACGTCATGATGGCAGAGAAGCGCATCAGGAAATTCATCTCCTATAACTGCTTAACTGAAAGGAGATTATCTCAGTGAAAATCTCTTATAATTTCCAACCTTCCCGAATTTTATTGGTATTTACCCTAAAATCTGTCATAATCCTCTTGGACTTTATTCACACGATTGTCCTACATGAAAACGAGGTATTGTTCCCGCTTATTCTTAATCCTTTGTGGACTTTCATGTGATCAACTCAGTGTCCACCGTAATTTGAGCCACCTAGTTCATTGACCCCAGGTTCGTTCTGTTCGCCAAAACTCTTCTCACATCATAATTGGTCAAAAGAACTTTCGTATAGTGCTTTTATTGCTGGTCTGATGTGCCCTATTCATATCCTGCAACACAATCCAAAACTCTAGGTTGGTTACAAGTTCCAGTGATACACCCTGATTGGCCACCACATGGTTGCACTTTGTGCCTTCACACTGGCTTCAGGACAGTAACAAGGAGCACAATGATGGCAAATCCCAAAACCTCCATGTGAATTCCTTCATTTATCCACAAAAACAACTGACTCTGTCTCTTATTTATTCCTTTGCAATTTATCACTGAGAAACACCCAATGGAACAAATTTGACGAGTCGTGACTATCGCGCTTTGTAAGATATCAATGTCTAATAACTGATTACGTTTCAGAATATTGTATATGGAAATGTTGTCTGATATAAATATTGCATCCTAAAAATCATTTACAAAAATATTGTCCCATTGGCTGTTAATTTTCTGTTATTAACTACAATGTGACCATATTTTTGGAAAGATTTTCAAGGCGCTATATTTTTATCAGTTGCTATTCTAAGAACAATATCTTGGTACCAAACAAACACTTCACACTCAAGAAAACTTGTAAGGGTTGAGGGCCCACGCCGAGGTTACAGCTGTCATCTGAGGAGGAAGATGGGTCAGCCAAAGAGGGGACAGGGACTCCTTGAGGCTCTATGAGGCCTTCATCTCGATTAACATCAGTCGCTGATTCACTTAGTGAAAAGTGACAGTACAGAGCCTGACCTTAACAAGTTCCTCAGGTTTCCAAAGGGAACCCTAGTCAACTTTGCTAGCTATGCCCTTTGATTGCTCCTTCCTTTTCGGTTAGAAAACTGAATAAAACCTGGCGAGACTGAAATGCAATCATGCCTTCTTCCATTCCTGGGATTAGACTGCCCCCTACTGTAGGCTGCTGGCTCTTTACATAATATACCAAAAAGAGGTTTATTTTGTAGAGAGAACAGGTATTCCTTATGAGTGGATAGGACTTGCTTTAACAATCCCAAGGTGCTCTTTTTGGGGGTCTGTGAGAAAGTGCCATCTTTCTTGCATGGTATGCCCCCACTTTTTGCTGAATTGCTGAATGTACTTTGACTGAGAGTGCCCTGGACACCTGCCAATCAGGTGCCCAGGGCCTATGTTCCTTCCCTATAACCTAACATCCCAAATTGGCAAACCCTGGCCAAATGTCAGCCCCTGGTAAATGGTACCCTAGGTACCCCGGGCCTTGTGACCAGGGAAGGCCTCTAAGGGCTGCAGCACTTATTGTGCCACCCTTGGAGGCCCTGTAGCCTAACACAACCACACTGCCCTCGCAGGCTGAGTGTTTGGGTACAAGGCAAAACAAAGAGTCGACATGGCACACATCCTACACTGCCCTGGCATACATCAGCCACCCCTCTAGCTGGGTGCCCTATGCCAGTGGTGTGGGCACAGGAGCATGAGCCCTGTGCCCCTACAGTACCCAGGACCATTCCTGGGCACTGTAAGTGCAGTGCTGCCATTTAAGAGAATATGGTGCTGAGAGCTCGTCAAACACGAACTCCACAGCACCATAACGGCAACACTGAAGACTGAGAAGTTTGGTATCAAACTTCTCAGCACATTAAACCCGCACTGATGCCAGTGTGGGATTTAATGTACAAAGCACTACAGAGGGCATCTTAGAGATGCCCCCTGAAACCTAACCTACAATCCACGTCTGGTCTGGGAGGCTGCCTAGGCTGCCAACAGCAGACATGTTGTTGGACCCCTGGGTGGAGAGCCCCCGCTCTCCTGGGCCTGCAACAATGCACATCCTGGGCGAGGTGCTAGGTCTCCTCCCCCAGGGTGGGCAGGGAGAAGCTTCAAAGGCATGCCGCCTCTGTGAGCTTCTACAGGCCTGGCGGGAAGACTGGCCGGAAACCCCAAGTAAGGACAGGGGATGTGCCAGCCTGCCAACCCCACCACTCAGGTGGGGGAGGCGAGGTGAAGCACATCTCCGGGCGCTCGCCATCTTGAAGATGGGAGGCCCTGCCCAATCAGGACTAGGCTACTCCCCCCCCCCCCCCCCCCCACAGGAAAGTGGCAGGATAGGGGGTGTACCCACCCCAGGGCAGGGTAATATTGGTCACTGGCCTTTACCTACCTGTAATGCCCCTAAATCTAGTATTTAGGGGCACTCTGAACCTTCCTTTTCCAGATTCTGAAAAAGCAAAGAAGAGCAAGAAGAAAGAAGACCTGCCATGCAGCTGCTAAGAAGAGGAAGACACCAACTGCTTTGGTCCCAGCCCTACCGGCCTGTCGACCCTCGAACCTGCTCCTGCTAAATCCCGGCACCTCTTGTGGCCAGCAACCTCACAAACCCCGGAGGACCTGGCTACCTTGTGACTCTGAGCATCTGGGACTCCCATGAGCAGTGGCTCTGCTCAAAGCAAGTTTCTAACCCCTGCATGCCTGGCCTGTGCCAGAGTGGACAAAGACCCTGAGGATGTCCCCCCGGCAACTGTGACCCCGAATCCGGCACCCAAGGACTCCCCTCGACGCTCCTGACGACGCCTGCAGCCTCAGAACCAGGGACCCCTCCAACCGCGCCACGATCAACAGAGGGTAAGATTTCCCGACACCAAAAGGCAACCCTGCACCCGGCACCTTGCGGCCCCCTGTGCCCGACTCCTGGGTACCTACCTATCCTCCAACTACCCAACTCACCCCTCGAAGTGGTGGTGGCACCTGAAGAATCTTCGTCCCCGAGCTTGCAGCCTTTGTTCATCCTGGAGCTTTCCCATTTAAATCCATTGAGCGCCCGAAGGCTCAAAAGCACCCTGCACCCAGCCACCCGAGTGGCCCTGGCAGTGTAATCTCTACTCCTACCTACTTCCCCATTTGCCCTGAGCAAGTGATCAGGAGCCCAGCTCCCACAGCCCCGTGGCCTGCTAGTCAGCAGCCACCAACCAAGGCCCCCCTGCCTCCCATAGGATAACATTGGACCTAACTCACTCTACACCCGGCCGCCCCAGTGCCACTGAGGGTGTAACAACTGTACCAACCTGACCCTGGGAGACCCCTGAGTCTGTGCCCCGAACCTTAACTCTGCCAGTCAAGTTCTTACCCAAAAGCCGATAACCCAATTTTCTTCCATAGGGTAACATTGACTGGTTTCTTCTGAAATTTCTTCTAAGTGTGGAGTTTCTAAAACTTAAAATATTCACCTAAAATCACCCGAGTAACGAAAACGGAAATACTCACCTGCTATTAGGAGAGATCCCAGTGCTGGATCTTGGTGCCCAGCACTGACCCTGAAAAGTACTCACAACCGTACTTACCAATAACCCAATTTGCTTCCATAGGAAATCATTGACTGTTTTTCTGTGAAATTTCTTCTAAGTGTCGATTTTTGCAAACTACAAATATTCTTTAAAAATCATACAAACTGTGAAAATGTAATTACTTACCTGTTTTAGATAGAGGTCCCAGTACTGAGCCTAGGAGCACAGCCCTGGATTACAAAAGTAACGAGAACATACTTTACCTGTAACTTGAATTTTCTCCCATAGGGAATCATTGACTGTTTTTCTATGAAATTTCTTCTAAGTGTCGATTTTTGCAAACTACAAATATTCTTTAAAAATCATACAAACTGTGAAAATGTAATTACTTACCTGTTTTAGATAGAGGTCCCAGTACTGAGCCTAGGAGCACAGCCCTGGATTACAAAAGTAACGAGAACATACTTTACCTGTAACTTGAATTTTCTCCCATAGGGAATCATTGACTGTTTTTCTATGAAATTTCTTCTAAGTGTCAACTTTTAAAATAGCAAAATATTGCCTAAAAATCACAACAGTAACTAAAACAAATTTACTCACTTGTTTCCAAGACCTGTCCCAGGACTGAATCTAGGATCCAGTCCTGGAATTAGAAAAGTAATCCTGAAAGTAATCTATTGCAAATAACTTAAAATTCACATTGAGCTCAATGTATTATTGTGTTTGAAATTGTGTTGCCTATTGCAACAACCTGTAACTATTACCTACAAAAATCAATTGCATATTGCAAAAGTATTTAACTAAAGCCTCTCATTCTGAGAAAGTATATTTTGATACCTATTGTTGGTTCTAAAATAAAACAACCATATATTTTTTATACAAACCATTGGCCTAGAGTTCAGTTCTTGAGTGTGTGAGACCACTTGCTGACTGAGTGTGTACAACAAATGCTTTACACTGTCCTCTGATACTGCCTTACTGCTCGACCAAGCTACCACTTTAGAGAATAAGGTTATATCAAACTTTAACCTCTGCCAAACCTCTGGGGACTGTGGACTCTGTACACACTTTACCTATTTGGGAACAGTATATACAGAGCCACTTTCTCACATTGGTGGATCAGCGGTGGGATACAAACTTGCATTTGTTGGACTACTTGGTTACCATCTGATCACACAACAGAACTCTTAAAATTGCCTTTAGAATTCTGATTGGTCTTTTCCAAAATACTAAAAGTCTAGTCAGGGCCTTGCTTAAGTCCCATTAGAATTTTAGAAAAATAAAAGTCACTATAGTCAGGGTAGAGGATTAGAACTGTCAGGTTAGAATGACTCAAACAAACCCAGCTATTAGTGAAAATATTAACATGGACCTGGTGGAGGAGCTCTACCTCACACCTTACTTACACTTGTCTTTCAAGGAATTGAGGTCCCTATGCAAAATTTAAAAATTACCAATGGGTCTGCATCCAACCAAACTAGGGCTCCAGGAGCTCTTGGCTGAGTATGCTAAGGACCACCCATCTGAACACGGTGATGACCAGTCAGATGAGGAAAGGGAAGAAGAGACGGAGGATAATAACCCCCTACACTATTCCCTAGGGAGGAAAGGGAGCCCATACCCTTGAATCCAAGAATAAGCATCTGGGAACCTAGAGCTCACACAGGTGAACCAGGTACCAGAGAGATCACTGGGGGACCCACCAGTGAAGAGGACAGCCTTTTAGCAAGGCTGGCCAAAAGGTTGGATCTAGAGTCCAAGCTCCTGGCTCTAGAAAAAGAAAGGCGAGAGAGATGGGTTTAGCACCCATCAATGGTGGCAGCAATAATAAAAACCAGGATAGGGAGGAAACTTCTGATCCTAAAATCCCCAAAGGGATTGTCCCTAAATTTGAGGAAGGTGATGACATCACCAAATGGTTCACAGTCTTTGAGAGGGCTTGTGAAATAAGAAGAATAAAGAAACCTCTCTGGGGGGCACTCCTGTGGGACTGTTCTCTGGTAACTGCAGAGACAGGCTTCTGACCCTCACTGGGCCAGAGGCAGGATCCTATGACCTCATGAGGAAGACTCTGATTGAGGGATTTGGATTCACTACTGAGGAGTATAGAATAAGATTCAGGGGGGCTCACAAAACCCAGACCCAGTCCTGGATTGACGTCGTAGACTTCTCAGTAAAGACACTAGATGGTTGGTTAGCTGGACATGGTGTGCATGATTTTACTGGATTGTACAATTTGTTCATGAAGGAACATATATTAAGTAATTGCACAAATGAAAAGTTGCATCAGCATTTGGTAGACCTAGGTCTAATTTCTCCCCAAGAATTGGGAAGGAATGCAGACCACTGGGTCAAGACTAGGGTGACAAGGACAGCCACTGGGGGTGACCAGAAGAAGGTGGTCACAAAGCTCTCCAGGGGAAAGGTGGTGAGAATCCCAAAGATAAAAAGTCTAAGTCTTCCAAAGGGCCTCAAAAACCTGTTCAGGGGGTGGGACCCAAACTACTCCCTATGTGCCTCAACCCTATAGGGGGAAGAACTTTGATCCCTTAAAGGCCTGGTGTAATGACTGTAAGAGGTCAGGACACCTAACTGTAGATAAATCTTGCCCCCACAACAAAGCCCCTAAGGCACCCAGTACAGCTACTCCTGGGGCAGCAAGTGTACAGATGGGATCAGAAGTGTACCCTGAGCAAATCTGGGAACACACTGAGGCAAGTCTAGTCTCACTGGGGGAAGTGGAGTTTGCCACTGTAGCTGTGTGGCCACCCAACTTAAAGAAATATTTCCTGACACAGGTGCCAGTGTCACTATGGTGAAAGACACACTGGTTTCCCCTGAGCAATAATTGATTGGGAAAGCTTACCCAGTCACCAATGCTGACAGTGTCACCACTAGTCATCCCATGGCCATGGTGACATTAGGCTGGGGGGGGGGGGGTGGTTACTGGCCTGAAACAGGTAGTGGTCTCTCCAGGGTTGCCAGCTGCATGTCTGCTAGGAAATGATCTGGAAACCTCAGCCTGGGCTGAGGTTGAGGTGAAAGCCCATGCAGCCATGCTGGGCATCCCTGAATTGGTGTGTGTGCAAACCACAGCACAGAGCAAGAGGAAGGGTGACAAAGTAGGTCTGGAGCCTGAAATAATGGCCCAACCAACCAAGAGAAAAGGTAAGTAGACTGGGGAACCAGCTTCTGTACAGCAGAGCCCTCAGGACCCCTCTATACAGGGAGAGGACTTGGAAACCCCTGAGGGAACTGAGCCCATGGAGCTTGACCCTTACCAGGTTGAACTCTTGGGCCCAGGGGGACCCACTTGGGAAGAGCTGTGCTAGGGTCAGCGAGACAGTCCCACTTTTGAAAGCCTGAGGCAGCAAGCTGTTTCAGAAGCAAAGGGAGATGTCAGTGGTACCCACAGAGCTTATTGGGAAGAGGGATTACTGTATGCTGAGGCAAGAGACCCCACTCCGGGAACCACCAGGAGGGTGGTAGTGCCACAGAAGTACAGGGAGTTCCTCCTAACTTTGGCTCATGACATCCCCCTAGCTGGACATCTGGGGCAATCCAAAATTTGGGAAAGGCTAGTTAGTCACTTTTACTGGGCCCAGATGCAGCAAAAGGTGAAGGAGTTTGCCAGCTCCTGTGTTACCTGTCAAGCCAGTGGCAAGACACCTCCCACAGCCTCAGGGAACAAATTCATTCTAGTAGTAGTGGATCATGCTACTAGGTACCCTGAAGCAATTCCACTCAGGACTACTACGGCTCCTGCAGTAGCCAAGGCCCTCCTGGGTGTCCTCACTAGGGTAGGGTTTCCTAAGGAGGTGGTTTCAGAAAGAGGTTCCAACTTCATGTCTGCTTACCTGGCACACATGTGGAAGGAGTGTGGAGTGCAGTACACATTTACTACACCCTACCATCCACAAACCAATAGCCTGGATCTTGGGTTGTAAGGGTTGTACCTGGCCTCAAACCTACAAGGTGGCCCAAGTATACCACAGTGCCCTGCACTATCTGGCATTTGGATGCCTTGATAGTGAGGCCTGCATTGTGCAGGGCCTCTAAAGCCTTCCCAAGGTGGATCAGGTGATCCTGCCAGGTGGAGCTAAAGACAGCAATATCATCAAGATAAGCTGCACTAAAGGATCCAGCCCAGCCAGGACATGGTTCACCAACCTCTGGAAGGTGGCAGGGGCATTCTTTAACCCAAAAGGCATCACAGTAAACTGGTAATGCCCATCAGGTGTGGAGAATGCTGTTTTCTCTTTTGCTCCTGGGGCAATGCCAATCTGCCAGTACCCTGCAGTTAAGTCAAAGGTACTGTGGAATTTGGCTGCCCCCAATTTATCTATCAGTTCATATGCTCTTGGAATAGGGTGAGCATCTGTCTTGGTGACAGAGTTGAGCCCTCTATAGTCCACACATAACCTCATCTCTCTCTTTCCACCCTGTTGATGGGGTTTGGGGACCAGAACCACTGGGCTAGCCCAGGGGCTCTCAGAGGGTTCAATGACCCCTAACTCCAGCATCTTGCTGACTTCAGCTTTTATGCTTTCCTTGACTTGGTCTGACTGGCGATAGATCTTGTTTTTGACAGGTGCTCTGTCACATCATGGGTACACCAGTTTGTCAGACCAGGGGTCAGGGAAAAGAGGCTAGCATACTGCTGCAAGACTTGCTTGCAGTCAGTCTGCTGTTGGGCAGAGAGGGTGTCTGAAAAGACTACACCATCCACTGACCCATCTTGTGGGCTGTAGGAGAGGTTCACTCTCTGCTTCCTGTTCCTCATCAGTCACCATCAGCATGGTGTTGTCAGCCCTGTCATTGTAGAGCTTAAGGCGGTTCACATGGATAACCCTTTTGGGTGTCCTGCTAGTGCCCAGGTCAACTAAATAGGTGACCTCACTCTTTCTCTCTAGGATAGGGTAAGGGCCACTCCATCTATCTTGGAGTGCCCTTGGTGCCACTGGCTCCAAAACCCACACCTGTTGCCCAGGTTGAAATTCAACCAGTGCAGCCTTTTGGTCATACCAGTGCATCTGAAGCTCCTGGCTGGCCTCAAGGTTTTTAGATGCTTTTTCCATGTACTCAGCCATTCTGGACCTTAGGCCAAGCACATAGTTCACTATGTCTTGTTTGGGCTCTTGAAGAGGCCTCTCCCAGCCCTCTTTTACAAGAGAAAGTGGTCCCCTCCCAGGATGACCAAACAGAAGTTCAAAGGGTGAGAAACCTACTCCCTTCTGTGGAACTTCTCTGTAAGCGAAAAGCAGGCATGGCAACAGGGCATCCCATCTCCTTTTGAGTTTCTCAGGGAGTCCCATGATCATACCTTTCAATGTCTTGTTGAATCTCTCAACAAGGCCATTGGTTTGGCCTGTGCCGGAGTGGACAAAGACCCCGAGGACGTCCCACCGGTGACTGTGACCCCGAATCCGGCACCCAAGGACTTCCCTCGACGCTCTTGACGACGCCTGCAGCCTCAGAACCAGGGACCCCCCAACCGCGATCACCAGAGGGTAAGATTTCCTGACACCAAAGGCACCCCTGCACCCGGCGCCCTGCGGCCCCCCTGTGCCCGACTCCTGGGTACCTACCTATCCTCCAACTACCCAACTCACCCCTCGAAGTGGTGGTGGCACCTGAAGAATCTTCGTCCCTGAGCTTGCAGCCTTTGTTCATCCTGGAGCTTTCCCATTGAAATCCATTGAGCGCCCGAAGGCTCAAAAGCACCCTGCACCCAGCCGCCCGAGTGGCCCTGGCTGTGTAATCTCTACTCCTACCTACTTCCCCATTTGCCCTGAGCAAGTGACCAGGAGCCCAGCTCCCACAGCCACGTGGCCTGCTAGTCAGCAGCCACCAACCAAGGCCCCCCTGCCTCCCATAGGATAACATTGGGCCTAACTCACTCTGCACCCGGCCGCCCCAGTGCCGCTGAGGGTGTAACAACTGTACCAACCTGACCCTGGGAGACCCCTGAGTCTGTACCCAGAACCTTAACTCTGCCAGTTAAGAACTTACCCAAAACCCAATAACCCAATTTTCTTCCATAGGGTAACATTGACTGGTTTCTTCTGGAATTTCTTCTAAGTGTGGAGTTTCTAAAACTTAAAATGTTCACCTAAAATCACCCGAGTAACGCAAACGGAAATACTCACCTGCTATTAGGAGAGATCCCAGTGCTGGATCTTGGTGCCCAGCACTGACCCTGAAAAGTACTCACAACCGTACTTACCAACAACCCAATTTTCTTCCATAGGAAATCATTGACTGTTTTTCTGTGAAATTTCTTCTAAGTGTCGATTTTTGCAAACTACAAATATTCTTTAAAAATCATACAAACTGTGAAAATGTAATTATTTTCCTGTTTTAGATAGAGGTCCCAGTACTGAGCCTAGGAGCCCAGCCCTGGATTACAAAAGTAACGAGACCATATTTTACCTGTAACTTGAATTTTCTCCCATAGGGAATCATTGACTGTTTTTCTATGAAATGACTTATGTCAACTTTTAAAATAGCAAAATATTGCCTAAAAATCACAACAGTAACTAAAACGAATTTACTCACTTGTTTTCAAGACCTGTCCCAGGACTGAATCTAGGATCCAGTCCTGGAATTAGAAAAGTAATCCTGAAAGTAATCTATTGCAAATAACTTAAAATTCACATTGAGCTCAATGTATTATTGTGTTTGAAATTGTGTTGCCTATTGCAACAACCTGTAACTATTACCTACAAAAATCAATTGCATATTGCAAAAGTATTTAACTAAAGCCTCTCATTCTGAGAAAGTATATTTTGATACCTATTGTTGGTTCTAAAATAAAACAACCATATATTTTTTATACAAACCATTGGCCTAGACTTCAGTTCTTGAGTGTGTGAGCCCATTTGCTGACTGAGTGTGTACAACAAATGCTTTACACTGTCCTCTGATACTGCCTTACTGCTCGACCAAGCTACCACTTTAGAGAATAAGGTTATATCAATTTTTAACCTCTGCCAAACCTCTGGGGACTGTGGACTCTGTACACACTGTACCTATTTGGGAACAGTATATACAGAGCCACTTTCTCACATTGGTGGATCAGCGGTGGGATACAAACTTGCATTTGTTGGACTACTTGGTTAACATCTGATCACACAACAGAACTCTTAAAATTGCATTTAGACTTCTGATTGGCCTTTTCCAAAATACTAAAAGTCTAGTCAGGGCCTTGCTTAAGTCCCATTAGAATTTTAGAAAAATAAAAGTCACTATAGTCAGGAAAGAGGATTAGAACTGTCAGGTTCGAATGACTCAAACAAACCCAGCTATTAGTGAAAATAATAACATGGACCTGGTGAAGGAGCTCGACCTCACAACTTACTTACACTTGTCTTTCAAGGAATTGAGGTCCCTATGCAAATTAAAAAAATTACCAATAGGCCTGCATCCAACCAAACTAGGGCTCCAGGAGCTCTTGGCTGAGTATGCTAAGGACCACCCATCTGAACATGATGAAGACCAGTCAGATGAGGAAAGGGAAGAAGAGAAGGAGGATAATAACCCCCTACACTATTCCCTAGGGAGGAAAGGGCCCCCATACCCTTGAATCTAAGAATTAGCATCTGGGAACCTAGAGTTCACACAGGTGAACCAGGTACCAGAGAGATCACTGGGGGACCCACCAGTGAAGAGGACAGCCTTTTAGGAAGGCTGGCCAAAAGGTTGGATCTAGAGTCCAGGCTCCTGGCTCTAGAAAAAGAAAGGAGAGAGATGGGTTTAGCACCCATCAATGGTGGCAGCAATAATAAAAACAAGGATAGGGAGGAAACTTCTGATCCTAAAATCCCCAAAGGGATTGTCCCTAAATTTGAGGAAGGTGATGACATCACCAAATGGTTCACAGCCCTGGACCTGCGCTTTTTTAAATGAAACAGTGTGGCGCTGCTAAATTGCTTGCAGTGTTGCGCTGCGTCATTTCAAATGATGCACACACTCAAAAAAGAGGTCCACACCAATTTAGAAAAAGTAGCACTTTGTATGTTTTTAACATCAGGAACTATGTAATTGGGTAAGTACTTTGTTTCAAAATATCACAGTTTCGAAAGTATACAGAAATACACTTGCCTTTAAGTTATCACGATTTTTCAGTATACAGCAGTACACTGACACTTGTATCTTTTAAAGCGGTAATGTTATTCTATGGGAAAGAAAATGTACTGCATTCGGGCAATTAGTAGAAACTTACGGGACTGTTTCCCAGGGCTTAAGGTAAGTATGTGCCAAGGTCCAAGGCAGCACCAACAGGTCAACTCGGGCAGCTCTGGGGAGTCTGGGTGTAGAGGTGCAGTACAGCATCGGGTACCCGGAATGATCTGGTCACAAAGAGGCTACAAGTAGGGACTTGGGGGCCAGTCTGGGCAAACCCACAGCGGGGCTCAGTCCTTGAGATGCTCAGGCATGTAGGGACACCGCTGGTCCACTAAAACTCAGACTGGTGGGCTAAGCTGCAGTGGTGGTTTTTGTGGCAGGGTCGCACTGCAGGAAGCACTCGTGGTTGTAGGGGGGTCTGCAAAACAGACTGTAGGCGGAGACTGGGGGACCAGTCCGGCCAAACCCAAAGGTGGTCTCAGCTCCTGAGGGTCTCAGGAACCGTTGACACTGTTGTTCTACTTCTTTCTGGGCTGTGAGACTCGAATGCAGTGGTTCTTTGTGGTGTTGGGCTTTTCGCAGTCTGAGGCTCTCATGGCTCCTGCTGTCTGGCAAGAGAGGCTGTAGGCGGGTAATAGGGCCCAGTCCGGTGGAGCCCAAGGGGGGCGCAACTCTTGAGAGTTTCTGTGCCTAAGGGGCATTGTCGGTTCAGGGGACCTCGGGCCGGGGGTGCTTGTGTGCAGTGCTATCTGAAAGAGACAATTAGTTATGGATTCCTCACCTTTGAATTACCTCCAGGCGTCAGACTGGATCCGGAGAATTTTTCTACAGCAGTACCCCATGGGCGTCGGTCGACTCCAGGTTCATCGTTGGCGACGTGGTCACCAAAATGATGTCACGGTATCTACTTAAACGCCACCCCTGTGCGCTGACGTCAGTTCTTTCTTTTTCTGCACAAATACAACAAGGGCCTGGCTTTTGAGAGGGTAAGCAGATTTTTTCAGTAGAAAGGCTTATGTCATGAGGATATCTACCTCCAACTAGTCTCTGGCAATATGTCCAGTATAGGCCAATCCTAGAGCCCTCAATCATTTAAGTTTCTTGAAAATGAACTGCATACAGTCAATCCGCCGCCACAAACCCTTACCCCCAACATGTGAGTAAGGGACACTTATGAAAATCTATAATAATAACAAGTAAAAAAGTGGCCTACTTTGACAAGGTTTGCAACATGCATTGCTTTTAATTTGAGAAAGCTCACAACTATGAATAAAGAGGGCTAATCGATCTGTGAGTCTTACCTCAATTTTAATTGAAGAAACACATTGTCCTTTACACATCACAGGGTTTCTATTTTGAAGTGAGTTAAAATTCTAAATTCTTTTCTACTCTTTCTATCTTCTTGCTGGACACGATTCTTTTTTTCAATGAGTAGGTAACCAATGATGACAAACGTGGGCATGCTGGTGAGAACCTGCCGGTAGCCTCCCTGGTGTTGCGTACGTGAGGTGCCTTCTCTCTTTTTCACTTGTTATTATAGATTTTCATAAGTGTCCCTTACTCACATGTTGGGGGTAAGGGTTTGTGGCGGCGGATTGACTGTATGCAGTTCATTTTCAAGAAACTTAAATGATTGAGGGCTCTAGGATTGGCCTATACTGGACATATTACCAGAGACTAGTTGGAGGTAGATATCCTCACGGCATAAGCCTTTCTACTGAAACAATCTGCTTACCCTCTCAAAAGCCAGGTATTTGTGATTATTGAGTGGAGGGCGGCCTGGCTGGTTTTTCCCTCGAAAGCTCCTTGTTGTGAAGACTTTATTTTTCTGCGCCAGCCAGCGCAGATTCGGAGAGAGCGGTACCTCAAGTCACTTTTTGACTCAATTTTAGCGACTTTATGTCAACATCTTTTTGAGTCGTTATGACTCCTGGTGCACAGGGATTTTATCTCGGCGGATCGGCTTCAAGTCTTGTCACTCCTGCAACAAACTGATGTCAGTGACGGACCCCCATCTTGTGTGCCTCTGGTGCCTGGAGCCCGACTACGACCCAAAGTCATGCTCCGACTGCTGGGCCATGTCCCCGAAGTCTTCAAGAGAGCGGTCCCGAAAACTTCTGGGGGCCTGGCAGTCGGCTCTGCGCCGCTCGAGGTCACTGTCGAGAGGGAGGTCGCGGGACTTGTCGCGGAGCCATCACCACCATTCCTTGTCTTCATCTTCGGGTAAGTCGAAGCATTAAAAGAAGGCGAAGAAGCACAGTCGCTCTTCGCATTCTCCCCGACCATCCGTCGGCTAACGCGATGTGGGCTGCGGAAGGTAGCCGCCCGGCTCTGCCCGTGGAGCCTGTTGGGTTGACTCCGAGTCTCCCTCCCTTTCTGGGAGCCAGAGCGACCCCATGCCAACTTCGGAGCTTTTACGAAGCCCTTCATTCTATTTTTGGGCAGCCCGACTCTGCCGGTGCGCCTTCGGGCCCCGCGGACTCGGTTGAGGGCTCTAGGCCTTCGATGACGGCAGCTTCTGCTCTGGCACGCAGAGCCCCCAGGGATCCAGGCCTGGATCCGGATCGGCGCCGGTCGACCTCGTGACACCTCCTCCGGCGCCGAATCCTGTGGCACCCCCTCCAACGCTGGTTGTGTCCCCAACCGACGTCGACCCCATCCTCCCCCTTAACGTGGACACAGAGCCGGACCGACATCGGGGCCGGCGCCGACCGGTACTTGTGTACCTCTGGTGTTCCCTATTGCCCTGAGTGGCGACCAGAGGAGGGTGAGGAGGACTGGGAGAAGTCTGTGGACCCTCTGGCAGACCAGTTGGAAGAACCGGCTGGAGAGAGGAGTTGGGTGAGGCCAGTGGTTTGGACACTTCCCCAGATCTTGGCATGCTTTCTCCCCCTACCGTGGCTACGGAGGGGGGTGCGTCATACGCAGTGGTGTTGCGTAGTAGTCGGCTGAGGCCCTAAACCTCGAGCTTCCTATGGTGGTGGTCAGGACTAACCTCCAGACCAAGGTGCTTCAACTGTCAGAGGCCTCTTCCGAGCCCCTGCTGACTTTCAATGAGGCCCTTTTGGGTACTTGGTCCAAGCCCAACACAGGGGCTCCTGTGGATAGGATGATTGCTCGACACCACCGCCCAGCCCGGGCGACCCCATTTTCCTCTCCCAATACCCCACCCCTGAGAGCTTGGTGGTCCAAGCCTCCACTTCTAAGGGCTCATTCCCTACCGCACCACTTGATAGAGACTCCAAGAAGCGGGACCATTTTGAGAAGAAAATGTTTTCTTCCTCCAGCTTAAGACTGCGGTCGGTGAACACTGCATGTCTCTTGGGCCGTTACTCCCATTCTGTGTGGGACTCGGTCGCGCAGGTGCTGCCTCAGTGCCCGGAGGGGTAAACAGCGTTTACAACGCTGCCATTACATTGCGTTCCTATTACAATGCGATGCCTTTACATCGCAAGTCATTAGATCGACTTGCTGTAGGGGGCGCTCTAACCTAAGGAATAGTATAATTGACTATTCCAACACCTTCCGAACTGTTGCGCAGGCTGGAGTTGGAATAGTAAATTATACTATTCCTAAGTCCAGCGCGCCCCCTAAAGTAAGTCGATCTAATGACTTGTGATGTAAAGGTATCGCATTCTAACAACGCAGTCGTAACGACCCCGTTGTAATAGAACGCGATGTAATAGCTTGCGATGTAACATGCTATATTTGCCCGAAGGAGGCCTGGGCCATGCTCTCCCGTGCGGTGGCTGAAGGGAGAGACACGGCGAAGTTCACCATACAGTGTGGGCTGGACACCGCTGACTCGCTAGGCAGGACGATTTCAACGTCAGTAGCCCTACGACGCTACACCTGGCTAAGGTCCATTAGCTTTTCGGGCGATGTCCAAGCTACACTTTTGGACATGCCCTTTGATGGCAGTCGTTTGTTTGGTGACAAAGCAAACCGCGTGCTCAAATGTTTTAAGGACTCCAGGGCTACAGCCAGGTCCTTGGGCCTCGCTTCCACCTCTTGCCCCGCGAAGTCTGCTTTTCGACCCTTTCGTGGCTACGGAAGGGGTGTCCCGCCATGTTCCGTCCAGAGCCACAGGCCTGCGCAAGCTGTCCAACCTCTATGCGGCCGTGGATGCGGGACCCACAGTCATGCCTCTGGGGGCCAGCGGGCCCTCTGCAACAGCCTCCAAGCCCTCCTAGTCCGACCTTTCAGGGCCACCATTCGCCAGTGGGTTGCAGGATTCGCCATCACTTCCCCCACTGGCTCACCATCACGTTGGACAGGTGGGTTTTGCAGATAGTCCAAAGGGGCTACTTCCTCCCCTTCGAGACTACCTCAATTTCATCGCATGTCGGAGGATCATTTGTCTCTTTTCCAACAGGAAGTTATGGCTCTCTTGGTCAAGGGAGCCATCGAGCGAGTTCCTGTCCCAGAAGTAGGGCGTGGTTGCTATTCCCACTACTTTCTGGTGCCCAAGAAGGACATGGGTCTGCGTCCTATCTTGGATCTCAGGAACGTCAACCGCTTCCTCTGGAAGGAGAAGTTCAAAATGTTGACACTGGCTCAGGTCCTGTCTGCCCTCGAGACTGGATGGTAGCATTGGACTTGCAGGACGCTTATTTTCACATCCCCATCCTGCTGGCCCCTCGGTGTTACCTGCCGTTCAGTTCACGGTAGGCCACAAGCACTTTCAGTTTACCGTGCTCCCATTTGGCCTTACCAGCACCCCTCGGGTGTTCACAAAAGCAAAGTGATGGCGGTGGTTACAGCTCATCTGCGCAGATCAGGGGTTCAGTCTTCCCCTATCTCGACGACTGGCTGTTGAAGGCGGGCTCGCCACAGGATGTCGTCTCCCACCTCCAGACTATGTCCAACCTCCTGCATTCGCTGGGGTTCACCATCAACGTGCCGAAGTCACACCTGATCCCCTCTCAGAAGCTCCGTTTAATCGGAGCGGTTCTGGACACAGCGCAGTTTCAGGTTTATCCTCACGAGCAGCGAGTCTGGGATATTCGGGCTATGATTCCGATCTTTCAGCCTCTATCCCAGGTTTCAATCAGAATGACCCTGCGGCTACTGGGCCTCATGGCCTCTTGCATCCTGCTGGAGAACTATGCCAGGTGGCATATGCGGGCTCTGCAGTGGGACCTGAAGTTCCAGTGGGCACAGCATCAGGGGAATCTTTCCGATTGCGTCCAGATCTTGGAGGGCACTGCACACCAATTGCAGGGGTGGCTAGCGAACTAGGATTGGGTCAACGGCAGATCCATCTCCCTTCCCAAACCAGAGTTCGCAGTGGTGTCAGATGCATCACTTCTGGGGTGGGACGGCCAGGTGGGAGAGGCGGAGATCAAAGGCCTCTGGTCTCCGGCGGAGTCAGGGCTCTACATCAACCTTCTGGAGCTTTGGGCGATCCATCTTACACTGAAGGCAATCCTTCCTTCTGTCAAAGGGAGAGTAGTGCAGGTGTTCACGGACACCACCGCCATGTGGTACTGCAACAAACAGGGTGGTGTAGGGTTGTGACCCTAAGTCAGGAGGCAGACGAACTCAGCCGCTGTTGCATGATGGATCACAAATGGCGTCTTTACTCGGAGGTGGTGCAAGGTCATTTTCAGCGGTGGGGAGAGCCTTGGTTAGATCTATTCGCCACCGAAGAGAACACGCAATGTCAACATTTCTGCACGTTGGAATTTCCAAGGTGGCACTCGCTGTGCGACGCTTTTCGTCACGAGTGGATTTGCGGTCTTCAATACAACTTTCCGCCTATACCACTTCTACCCAGAGTGCTGAAGAAGATCAAGTGCAACCGGGCCCAAGTCAGTCTTGTGGCCCCAGACTTGGCACGAAGAGTCTGGTATCCCGAGCTCTTGCACATGGCCATCGATCCTTTGATCAGACTGCCCCTTCGGAAGGATCTTCTGTCGCAGCAGGATGGGATGGTCCTCCACCTGAACCTGTCCAGCCTCCACCTCCTTGGGTGGAGATTGAGCGGTGACAGTTGACAGCTTTTGACCTTCCTCCCGAAGTCTGTAACGCTATCTTGGCAGCCAGGCGTCCTTCCACCAAAACAGTATATGCCTGTAGATGGAACAAGTTTGTGGCATGGTGCGCAGCAAAGGCTTTGGATCCCCTTTCTGCTTCCCTTTCAGAGGTTCTCCTAGTCATTCTTTTTTTGACCTAGCAGGGCTCTGCTCTGGGCACTCTAAAAGGCTATCTTTCGGCCATTTCGGCCTTTCTCTGGCTTCCTGACCAGCCTTCTCTTTTCAAGGCCCCTATTGTAAATCACTTCGTTAAGGGCATTACTCGCTTGTATCCTCCAATTCCCTTCGTAATGCCTCAGTGGAGTTTGAACCTGGTTCTGACCTATCTTATGTGCGCTCCATTTGAGCCTCTACATAACTGTCCTCTCAGACTTCTGACACTTAAATCTGTCTTTCTGGTCGCCATCACCTCTGCTCGCAGGGTGAGTGAGCTTCAGGCCCTTTTCTTCAAACCCTCCTTTCCTGGCTGTTCCTTTGGACAAAGTTGTCCTTCGTACTAGGCCTTCTTTCCTTCCCAAAGAGTTACCTCTTTCCACATATGACAGACCATCACTTTGCCCACCTTCCCCCCCGCATCCTTCTAAAGAGGAAGAAAGGCTTCACCATCTGGACCCAAAACGTGCGCTTTCCTTCTGTCTGGATCAAACGAAACAATTCCGGGTGGATGACCAGCTCTTTGTTGGCTATGTGGGCACCAAGAAAGGTCAGGCGGTGCAAAAGCGAACCATCTCCCGATGGGTCGTTCTTTGCATCAAAACCTGCTATTCCTTAGCGAAACAGGAACCTCCAGTGGAGTGGCTCCCCTTCTACCAAGGTGACGGCAGCCACTACTGCTTTGGGACGTGTGGTCCCCCTTCATGACATCTGCCAGGCAGCTATGTGGGCTTCTTTGCACATGTTTACTAAACACTGCTGCCTGTACAGCCAAGTCCGGAGAGACGGCTTCTTTGGCCGTTCTGTTCTCCAGGACTTCCTGGTGTGAACTTGGTTCGCAGACCCACCTCCAGGGTTGGTATTGCTGGGGTATCTATATTAAGGTGAGGAATCCATAACTAATTGTCTCTTTCAGATGAACAAATTACTTACCTTAGGTAACAATATATCTGTAAGAGACAGATTAGTTATGGATTACTCACCGCCCCACCCATCCTCTCCCTTCTGCAAACTGACTTCTAGTGCAAGGGACTTCCCTTCAGGGCCCTAGTTTTGTGCACCAGTGGTCAGTGTCTTGCATGGCTCTGCGCTTCTGGCGTGGAATGTCGTGTAAAGAACTGACAGCGCGCAGGGGCGCCGTCTAAGTAGATACCCCAACGTCATTCCGGTGACCACGGCGCCAACGACGAACGCGGAGTCAACTGACGCCACCTACCGACGTGCAGGGATACAGCTGAAGACAAATTTTCCGGATCCCGTCTGACGCCTGGGGGTAATTCTAAGGTGAGGAATCCATAACTAATCTATGTCTCTTACAGATATATCATTACCGAAGGTAAGTAACTTGTTTGTTTGGTCCGGTGGGGTTGAGCTTGCAGAGGCTCTCAATTCGGTCCTTTTGGTGCCTGCAAATGTGCAGGGAAACAGCTCATCTGCTCCAAGTAGATGTTGCTGGCCAGGTGAAGTTGTGGGTCACTCTTCCACAGCTTTTTGGAGGTCACACCACTTTCTGGACAAGCTGGATCCGTGCAGTTGTCGGGGACAGCAGGCAGGCTGGCAGGGTTGGTGCCAAGTCATTTTCTGCTCCTTAGCTCTCAAATTGCGGCCTCTTCTTTCTTCTTCTGGCAGACAAATCTGATTTCCTGGTGTCAAGGGACCACCTAAATACTCAAATATGAGGCATTGAGGGGAGTGAAAGGTAGTAGCCAATGTGCTACCTACCCCTGGGGCCACTACACCCCCTAGCTGACCCCTTCCTGTGGGGAGTAGGCATCACCCTGTCCCAGAGTTCCTACTTTTACCACAACGAAGATGGTGATGTCCTAATATTCATGTTCACTTCAGGTAGGCCACCCTAGGGTTGTGACTACCCAGGTATACCCAGACGTGGGTCCTGGGATCACTGTGCCACTGGAATCAAGCTATCCTGGCTGAAGAGGGGTGAAACCCTGAAACCTGTCCTAGGATGCTTGTTTCCGGTCCAGGGAGCACCTGGCTTGGCAGTTCGGGCTGGACTGTTGCCATGAGGCACAGGGTCAAGACTGATTTGCATTAGGCCAGGTCTAAACTGGGGTGGCATGGTGAGCAGAAGAATGATGGATTTAACCCAGATCTCTTGACTGGGGGTGAATGTTTTGATTTGTTCTGCATTCCGTCCATCAATTGTGTGTCTTTTGCTTACTCGCCCTAAGTGCGCCAGGTATGCCCAGACGTGGGTCCTGGGCTCACTGTGCCACTGGAATCAAGCTATCCTGGCTGAAGAGGGGTGAAACCCTGAAACCCGTCCTAGGATGCTTGATTCCGGTCCAGGGAGGACCTGGCTTGGCAGTTCGGGCTGGACTGTTGCCATGAGGCACAAGGTCAAGACTGATTTGCATTAGGCCAGGTCTAAACTGGGGTGGCATGGTGAGCAAAAGAATGATGGATTTAACCCAGATCTCTTGACTGGTGGTGAATGTTTTGATTTGTTCTGCATTCCGTCCATCAATTGTGTGTCTTTTACCCTGGAGGTGCAACACGCCTCCTTGTATAGCTAATTTCCCAACTGTCCTGGTGCCAAATAGGGTCTCCGGGCAGGGGATGGAATCCTCCAGGTCTGGGCAACCAGGCTACTATATCAAAGGTTGTGAGCTCTTTGAAGCTCCCTGTCTTGACATGGTAATTTACTAGCCATCCTGTTTCGAGGAGGTTTAAACACGTCCTGCCAGAGCAGGCATTGTTTCTGACCTCTGAGAGCGGGGCTTTCACCTCCTAGTGGGTCGGAAACTCATCTGTGAGGGCAGGCTGCACAGGACCAGTCAGCCAGCACACTAGAGGACTAGTATGTTGCAGTGTATGCCTCTAAGGTACCCTCTGGGTGCAGGTATTCATAAATCCAACACTGGAATCTGTGTGGGTTTATCAATATGAAGTGTTTGATACCAACCAACATAGGTTTCAGTGAAGCCATTATGTAGCTGAGGAGCTCGTTTTGACCAGTTCCCAGTACATACCTTATGATGGCTTCCCTTCTCACTTATATTATCCAGCAATGGGACTAGAAATTATAGGGGCATATCTGCTCATACAGATATGTCCTCACATGTGCCATAATGCACCCTGCCTTAGGGTTCCAAGGCATGCTATAGGGGTGACTTACATATAGCCCACCAGTGTCTTTGGCATGGCACACAGGAGTGTGCCATGTCATGTTTTCAAAGCAAAACCAAAGGGGATGATGGACGGAGTGTTGAACATTGCAAGCACTCACCCCCACTCAACTGATCTGGGTTTAATCCATCATCATTCTTTAGCTCACTCCGCCACCCTAGTTCAGACATGGCAGTCTGACCCTGCGGGAACAGTCCAGCCCGAACTGCCAAGCCATGTCTTCCCTGGACCGGAAACTAGCCTCCTGGGACCAGTTTCGGGTTCACAACCCTCATCAGCCAGGCTACCTTGAATCCAGTGGCAAAGTGAGCAAGGGACCCACGTCTGGGCATACCCTGCCAACTTAGGGCGAATAAAGCAAAACCAAAGGGGATGATGGATGGAGTGTTGAACATTGCGAGCACTCACCCCCAGTCAACTGATCTGGGTTTAATCAATCATCATTCTTTAGCTCACTCCGCCACCCCAGTTCAGACATGGCCATATGCCAATCAGTCTGACCCTGTGCCTTGTGGGAACAGTCCAGCCCGAACTGGCAAGCCATGTCTTCCCTGGACCGGAAACTAGCATCCTGGGACCGGTTTCGGGTTCATAACCCTCATCAGCGAGGCTATCTTGAATCTAGTGGCAAAGTGAGCAAAGGACCCACGTCTGGGCATACCCTGCCAACTTAGGGCGAACAAAGCAAAACCAAAGGGGATGAGATTTTTGCATATGTCATGTTTTCAAGCACGGTTTGCACCATGTCACGCAGCCTGCAATCTGTGTGGAATGTCTGTGTGGGTCCTTTAGGATGGCATACGATATGCTGCAGCCCTTAGGGACCCTTTTTAGTACCCAGGCCCTAGGTACCTGGGGTACCATTTACTAGTCTTACAGGGGTACTAAAGTCCTTTGCCAATTGGGTACAATTAGACATCACCTTGTTTTAAGGAAGAAGCACTGGCTCCGAAGTCTGGTTAGCAGGCCACAGTCACTGTCAAAGTTGAAAATCTGCATCTAGTAGCTTAAAAAGGGGCAAAAAGTGGGGGGGACAATGTGGTGTTAAGCCACTTTATGTGGCTTGACGCCGCTTTGTAAATATGGCACCCTTTCATGCAGTTTTATGAGTGAATGGGGCATGCAATGGGTGTTGCTGTGAACGCTCCACCGCAGCACCTATTGCTTTTTCACACCCAGATGTACAAGGATCTGTATATCGGAGGCAGTGGCAAAAACTAACGCCTTTCAAAAGCAGGTGTTCGATTAGCACAACAAGGAGAAAAGCTTTTATTCCTCCTTGTTTTAGCTCTTTCTATCTGTGCTGCAGAATGCAGCACACATAAAAAGAGCAAATTGCCTTTAAAGATTGTTTATGTGCAGGAATGTGTACCTTACTGCATATAAACACTCATTCCATGCAACACAGATACCCTTGCACCATAGTTGCAGTTGCGTTGCAGGAAGGAAGCTGCCCAGAACCAACACAGACACCGTTGCGCCATAGTGGTGTGGTGCAAGGGTGCCTGCATGGCAGGGAATCATCCCTGCCATGTACTATGGCACAAGGATGTCTGTGCTGGTGCTAGGCAGCTTTCTTGAGCGCCAGTACAAAGGAAAACACGGGAGCGCTGTATTCTCGTAAATACGTTGCATCCCAGGTCTTTTGAAATGGCACAGCCCGACGCTGCAAAATGGCTCGCAGCGCCGCTCTACACCATTTCCAAATAAATAGAGCCCCCAGTTTCCTACACATGTTTCAAAAGGGCCCAGAGTTTCTAGAGGCTACTCAAGGGATAGACCTTATGTGGGCTGCCAATTTTCTGGTTCTGCCCAAGAATATGTTGGTCTCCATTTCTTTGGGCGAAGTGCTTACTTGCTTCAAGGATACTTAGAATAGCCTTGATGACCTTGTCCTTCCACGTGAAGCCATCTTAAGGGTCAGGAAGGACATTAAATGATGCCCATTTTGACTTCTGGTTATATTCCTTTCACCTCGTGGCTAATATACCTCAGCTTGGGGCTTATAGCCTTTGTCTGGACCATGGCATCTAGCCTAGAAGGGCGATGTGTTCAGCTGTTATGTTCTGGTTCCAGGTTGGCCTTTGTTCACATCTTGAAATTTGTTGTGGTTGTTTCAGATGTCAGATGTGTCCTCTTGGTCCTCCACTCAGTGTTAGACGGCTGAGCTAAAGGTCTTGCCTGTAGGATGCTCTTTGTCTGCTCATATTGCTCTCTTTGACTTCAGTATGTGGTGTTCCACGTTGTGGTATGTTTGCTCCAGTGCATCTAGTAGTCTTGTTTCCCTTCTTGCCGAGGTGCTGCATCTGGCTTATCCTTGATCCTAACTATATCCCTTGTGTGAAAGGGACTCTTCCCTCGTGGCCTCTGGGTTGGCCTCTTTCTCCCTTTGGTGAGAGAGGTCTGGGGTCTCCCCTCCAAGGGTCGTAAAACTGAAATAAGTGCAGTCCCCTCAGTGTGGGTGGGCAAACCGCAAGCGGTAGGACCTTTGTGAGATAAGACACCAAGGGGCCCCATCTATACTCCAAATTCTTTTAGTCATCGCTAAAGATGTCTGACATCAGTTCCA
Source organism: Triturus cristatus (assembly GCF_964204655.1). Taxonomy (NCBI): domain Eukaryota; kingdom Metazoa; phylum Chordata; class Amphibia; order Caudata; family Salamandridae; genus Triturus; species Triturus cristatus. The sequence goes on along the minus strand of NC_140594.1, from coordinate 624,658,662 downwards.
TAGTGAGTATCATCTACAGGCGTGAGTGCCATTGTGCCAGCACCGGGCCCTCTTTCCTCTTCTAGGAGACCGCAATGGCCTTCTTAGCTGCCCCTATATATGCCCACATAATTGCCTTGTCTGCTCTGGTTTGGTGTTCTAGAGAGGCGTCTCTAAGGCCTAGGAGAGTCGCATATTTTGAGCTCGGCAAAGAGTACCCCAGTATCTCTTTCATTTGAGCCAGGATCTCCTCCCAAAATGGCTTAATGGTTGGGCAGTCCCACCAGATGTGGCAAACGCCCCCCAGTAGGCTGCACCCCCTTCAGCAGAGATCTGAGGTTTGGGGAAAGATCAATTTAAGTTGGGTAGGGAATAGATACCAGTCAAAACGTGTTTTGTAGTGGGCTTCCCTTAGATCCAGTGAGTGGTTATTCTTGGCAATGTCAGACCATAGATATCTTCACTCCCTCTCCATCACCTCTCATCCCAGGATCTACTCCTAGAAGTAGATGTACTGCGAGCTCGGCGTGGCTGTTGTAGAGACCAGAAGACCGTACAGATAGGAGATTACCCCTTTCATGGAGCCCAACCTCCTTACAAAGGATTCTATTGGTGTCAACTCCTGTGTTGCTGCCTCCTTAACTGGCGGATGGAGTGCCCAGTGCTTAAGTTGCAGATAGTGGAAGTGTTCGGTCGGTGGGAACTGAAAATCCCGCTGGCAATTTTCAAATGTGAGAATATCTGATTGTGAAATAAGTCTGAAACGACGAGGCATCCCCACTCCCTTTAGGCGTCAAATGGACCCGCCCTCAAAGCTGGGAGAAATTCCGGGTTAAAATGTATCGGGGTGTACGGAGATGGAAAAAAGGTCCTCCCCCGACTCCGAGTGACCTCATCCCATACCTTGAGAGTAGTCCGGGTTGGAGTACTAAGATATGTGTTGAGGGGTCTGTCCTTCTTGGGTTTCCAAAGGACATCCCAAATTGTCATGCCCCTTGTGGAGCCAGTGTTTATCTGATTGCCTCATGGACCATTGTGTTACCACTCTCAGTTGGGCCGCCTTATAGTATAGCCTGAAATCTGGGAGCACTGCTCCTCCCTCATTCCTTGGCCTCCTTAATACGTGGAAGGGTAATCGTGCTCTACCATTTTGCCAAATATAACATATAATTATGGAGCGGACCCCAGGCAAAAACTCTTTTTCCAGATCGATCGGGAGCACTTGAAACAGGTATAGCAGTTGAGGGAGGACGGTAATTTTGACTGCGTGTATTCGCCCCAGCCAGGATTCAAACAATAAGGTAAGGACGGGAAGTTTGCCTTGAATAGACCTTCTATGCGGGGCTTGATCTTGATTCCTAAATACGTTAGTTTATGTTTGGCCCATGTGAACGGCGTCCCTCCCTGCACCGGCAATCTCTCTCTATCCGATAGCATTAAATTGAACACAGATGACTTAGTTAAATTAACTCGAAAGACAGCAGCTACCTCAAGTTTCCTCAGCTCCTCTTGGAGAGCTCGTAGAAAGGTTCTGGGGGATGTGAGAGTCAGCAGGATGTCGTCAGCAAACAACAACACCTTATGTTCTTCCCCCCCAAATCTAATCCCCAGGATGTCTGGGGTTGCCCAGAGCTGAGCCACTAGCGGTTCGATGCTCAGGGCACATAGCAAGGCAAATAGAGGACACCCCTGTTGGGTGCCTCGTCCGAGTTCGAAGGGGATCACGCTCATTCCGTTGACCTGAACTCTAGATCGTGGGCATGCATAGTTAGCTCCGATCATGTTGATAAACGTGTCCCCATCTATACTCCAAATTCTTTTAGTCATCGCTAAAGATGTCTGACATCAGTTCCATAGTGAGTATCATCTACAGGCGTGAGTGCCATTGTGCCAGCACCGGGCCCGCTTTCCTCTTCTAGGAGGCCGCAATGGCCTTCTTAGCTGCCCCTATATATGCCCACATAATTGCCTTGTCCGCTCTGGTTTGGTGTTCTAGAGAGGCGTCTCTAAAGCCTAGGAGAGTCGCATATTTTGAGCTCGGCAAAGAGTACCCCAGTATCTCTTTCATTTGAGCCAGGATCTCCTCCAAAAATGGCTTAATGGTTGGGCAGTCCCACCAGATGTGGCAAACGTCCCCCAGTAGGCCGCACCCCCTTCAGCAGAGATCTGAGGTTTGGGGAAAGATCAATTTAAGTTGGGTAGGGAATAGATACCAGTCAAAACGTGTTTTGTAGTGGGCTTCCCTTAGATCCAGTGAGTGGTTATTCTTGGCAATGTCAGACCATAGATATCTTCACTCCCTCTCCATCACCTCTCATCCCAGGATCTACTCCCAGAAGTAGATGTACTGCGGGCTCGGCGTGGCTGTTGTAGAGACCAGAAGACCGTACAGATAGGAGATTACCCCTTTCATGGAGCCCACCCTCCTTACGAAGGATTCTATTGGTGTCAACTCCTGTGTTGCTGCCTCCTTAACTGGCGGATGGAGTGCCCAGTGCTTAAGTTGCAGATAGTGGAAGTGTTCGGTCGGTGGGAACTGAAAATCCCGCTGGCAATTTTCAAATGTGAGAATATCTGATTGTGAAATAAGTCTGAAACGACGAGGCATCCCCACTCCCTTTAGGCGTCAAATGGACCCGCCCTCAAAGCTGGGAGAAATTCCGGGTTAAAATGTATCGGGGTGTACGGAGATGGAAAAAAGGTCCTCCCCCGGCTCCGATTGACCTCATCCCATACCTTGAAAGTAGTCCGGGTTGGAGTTATAAGATATGTGTTGAGGGGTCTGTCCTTCTTGGGTTTCCAAAGGACATCCCAAATTGTCATGCCCCTTGTGGAGCCAGTGTTTATCTGATTGCCTCATGGACCATTGTGTTACCACTCTCAGTTGGGCCGCCTTATAGTATAGCCTGAAATCTGGGAGCACTGCTCCTCCCTCATTCCTTGGCCTCCTTAATACGTGGAAGGGTAATCGTGCTCTACCATTTTGCCAAATATAACGTATGATCATGGAGCGGACCCCAGGCAAAAACTCTTTTTCCAGATCGATCGGGAGCACTTGAAACAGGTATAGCAGTTGAGGGAGGACGGTAATTTTGACTGCGTGTATTCGCCCCAGCCAGGATTCAAACAATAAGGTAAGGACGGGAAGTTTGCCTTGAATAGACCTTCTATGCGGGGCTTGATCTTGATTCCTAAACACGTTATTTTATGTTTGGCCCATGTGAACGGCGTCCCTCCCTGCACCGGTAATCTCTCTCTATCCGATAGCGTTAAATTGAACACAGATGACTTAGTTAAATTCACTCGATAGACAGCAGCTACCTCAAATTTCCTCAGCTCCTCTTGGAGAGCTCGTAGTTAGGTTCTGGGGGATGTGAGAGTCAGCAGGACGTCGTCAGCAAATAACGACACCTTATGTTCTTCCCCCCCCCCAAATCTAATCCCCAGGATGTCTGGGGTTGCCCAGAGGTGAGCCACTAGCGGTTCGATGCTCAGGGCACAAAGCAAGGCAGATAGAGGACACCCCTGTTGGGTGCCTCGTCCGAGTTCGAAGGGGATCACGCTCATTCCGTTGACCTGAACTCTAGATCGTGGGCATGCATAGTTAGCTCCGATCATGTTGATAAACGTGTCCCCAAAGCTTTTCAGAGTGAGGAACAGGAAGTGCCAATCCACTCTATCAATGGCCTTTTCGGCGTCCAAACCTACCACGACCGCTTGTGTTTTGACCTTGGTCCCCTTTTCTATAAGATGCAGCGTCCTGAATATTTTGTCATGTGTTTGTCTCCCTTTTATAAATCCGAATTGGTCTGGGTACATAATATCCGGCATTAGATTCTCTAAGCGAGACACCAAAATTGCCGAATAGAGTTTGGCGTCCAATATTAGGAGGGCGATCGGTCTATAGGATGCTCACTGTTGTGGATTCTTCCCAGACTTCGGTATCACCTTGATCAGGGCCTCTGCCACCTTTTGTCCTGTCGCTATTTCATTAAATAGTGCCGTCAGGTGAGGTATCAGTTTCGATGCATAGGTCTTGAAAAATGCGCTGTCAATCTGTCAGTCCCTGGCGATTTGTGGGGCTTTAATGCCTTAATTACTTGTCTCACCTCCTCTTTGGAAATTGGTGCGTCTAACTGTTCCTTCCAAATAGCAGAGATCTGGGGAAACGCAAGTGATGCCAGGTAATTCTTCTGAGCTGTGGTGTCGGGGAAATTGCCCTATAAAGATCTTGGTAGAAGTCACCAAAATTATTAGCCTTGCCTCTATCGTTGTATTTTATCTCCCCATCGTCCTTGCTTATTACCCCAATATACTCCTGTTCCCTTTTTTCACAAAGTTGTCGCGCCAAGTGAGTGCCCACTTTGTTTCCGTTTGCGTATGCGTTCCGGCGCAGTCTCAAGAGTGTGAATTCAGCTCTATTAGTATATATTGTGGCGAGTTTCCCTTTTAGTTCACTCAATTGGCGCTTCACGCTCCGCATGGGGTTCTTTTTATATTCACATTCTATCTGGCTGAGTGTGGCCTCAAATTCCACCCTTTCTCTTGCTCTCTGCTTATTCAATGCAGAGACCAATGCAATGCATTTACCACGTAATACCGCTTTGAATGTGTCCCAATTATTCAGGGTTGACGTGGTGTTCAGGTCGTTCATCTGAAAAAACTCCTTGATCTCTACCCTCAACTCATCCCATAACATCCTGTCCCTAGTCAGAGAAACGGGAAAATACCATCTCGATGGGCCCTGCAAACCCCCCTCCCCCTCCCCCCCCATTGAAGGCACACTGTGACCGGGCTGTGGTCTCACAGTGAAATGGGAAGAGCCTTGGTGTCCTCGATAGGTCCCTTTAACCCCGGGGACACAAAGACATAGTCCAGCCTAGAATATGTCTGATGGATGTGTGAGAAGTATGTGTAATCTTTCACGGCCGGGTTGAGGGATCTCTACACATCTAAAAGCCCCAGGGCGTGAATTGTGTGTTTTAATGGTTTGGGGAAACTTCCTCCCGCAGATCAGATCTGTGGTGGTGAGTACTATCCTCTGTCGGGTGCTACGTAAGGTTAAAATCCCCCATTAGCACTATCTGACCTTCGGCAAAGCCTCCTACCATATCCAATAGCGAGCTCACAAAGGCTGCTTGCCCGTGTTAGGTGACAAAGGTGACGATTCTCCCCCTAAACTTCCCCTTTACCATGACCACCCGCCCTTCCCTATCAGTCTTTATCCCTTCCAGCTGGAATTTGATATTATTGTGAAAAGTAACCCCCCCATTAGATACAAATAGAAACCAATAAGAAAACTGGATAGCGGGACCATTTGGTTCCCCGCTGTAGCGTCGCTCCAGGTTGCAGGTGTTGTGGCTGGGGACTCGGCCCAAGCACCGCTGTCTCTATAGCAATTACAATGTGTGACCGATCGGTCTCTGTCCCTGTTCCCTCTACTGGGTCAGGTCTAGGTTGGCTTGACAAGTACACATGACCGCCAGAACCCCAGGCATCTTTCCTTTAGTTCCGCCTGTGGCTAGTATTAACTCGTTTCTACTTCTTCGGTTTAGTCTCAGTTTGGCATCCTTTAAAGACCGATCTCCATTTTGTTCTTTCCACGCATGCAGAGTCTCCCGTTCTCGCAGGCGTGAGTGATAGTGACCACACCGTCATCCGCTTCAACAACACGCATGCACAGACATCACCCAAGGATAACACTGACACTTTCTTTGTGGGTGACGAACTGCTGCAGGTTTATTTCATACAACATAAGTATGACAATAAATGGGTTATCTTACGGGCGATCCAGGGCAAGCAGCCCCTAGCTGCTCCGCCCGCCTGGTGAGCCAGCACACACGGTGGGTCGATGCCCGGCAGTGTGGCACATCTTTATTTTCAGATCATCCACTGGGTCACGTGATCTGTCTCCTACTCCCGCCCCTTCTGACAGGGGCGGAGCGTGTTGTGGCACACCCCCGGTTGGTCAGGCCCCCCAACCGCCCGAAGGACTAACGGGGCGCCGTCGCGGTCTTCCCAGAACCCCCTTCGGCTCCTGGACCTTGGCTCGGGCACCCTTACTGTGCCGGACAGGGGTACCCTTACTGTACCGCCTGTCGCAGAGGTACCCTTACTGTACCCGTCTGCCTCCAGATCGCCCTGTAACTCCGCCACAGCTCTGGGGAGGCTACCGTCGCTGCCAGAGCCCCCCCTACCCTCCATAGGTGTTACTGATGTCCCTTGCTAGCTAGCGCCTCTTGTACGTCGAACAGGAACATGTCCATCCCTACCCTGGACAGGTGCACTCCATCCTTCTCGTAGTACCCCTCAACCTTCTCTTGGATCAATGCATGTCTGAAGAAGCCCATGCCCCTACGCTCCATAAATTTTTGCATGGACCTATTGACCCGTCTACATCACCGCTCTACTGCTGCCGGGGACCTAGCCCCTCTCCAAATCCTGCGGGGTACAATTTCAGACCACCAGACTTCGCATGACCCCCCAACCTGGCTAATGGCCGGCAAGTCAGTCTGCATGGACATGAGCAGGGGCCTCCTTCCCCTGGAAACCAGGTCATTACCCCCTAGGTGTAAGATAATAATGGAGGGCAGAACCCCCACAACAGCCAGGCGCTGTTCAATTATGCCCCGGGCTTCATGAATGGTGTTCCTAACTTTTTTAGCGATGCCACTGCAGATCTTCCTAACGTAATTATGGGAAGATCTGGCACCTACATATGGGGCCAGAATTGAACCATAGCTGAAATTGTTATACCGGTGTTGTTGTGCTATATGTAGTTCGTGGCACCGACATGGTGGCTTGAAAAAGAAACTTCTTATTTTTCAAATAATATGTTGTGGGCCCAGTTATGATCTCGTTCACACCTTCATGGTTGGCAGTGTCTCTATCTTGCCAGTACCTGGGTCACGTCTGCCTTAAATGAAGCCAAATACATCTGGCTTTTCCGCTAGCCTTGCCCATTAACCTGTCCAATGTCCGTGGAAGGCAGCACATCTCTGGTCATGCTCATTTCAGAAGGTGTTAAGCCCTTTCCATTACCAGAAAGTTTAAGTGCAAAATTCAAGAGGTATGGTCGCTCTCTGCTCTCTCAAGTATTACCATGTAGATGAGGGCATGCCATTCTGTGGTGTCAGGTTGAAGTATGCACAGGTAATTGACACTCATTCTGGGATGTCTGGTTGAAGTATGCACCGGTAATTGACACTCTCCCACGTGCAGTGCTGTGAAACATTTGAAGTAGTTCATCAAAATCAGCCAGCCACCCCCTAGGCGGAGGCTTGCCCTCCCAAACTTCTGCTAGTGTAAACCTGGTCACACTTCCAATTCAGTAGAATTTAGTAAATCACAACGCCGACCACCCCAGGGGCCTGATACTGGGCTGTGCATATGCGGACCAATATCACCATGAATACTTAGCTTGGAGTGGATGGGTGTCAACCTAAACTGGCTGAAGGCAAAATCTTTGACAATAACTCCTGCCAAGACGTGCCAACGCAGGTAGAATAAAGAGTTATCGAGCCCGCCTTACTTCCTTTCCCAGTTCGACACCGGTCGAAGAAGATGCCCCTTCCAGAAAGGTCATGGCCTTATCCCTGAAGCCCATCCATACAGCATTCCACAGCGTTGCTTTGTAAGGCTTTTTCTAGTGCCACAATTAATTATGTTCACTATGCTCTCCCTCAGTTTGAACAAAATCTTAGCTAATCGTACGCCTGCCTAATTCCCAGGGCTGGCTGGCTGAATGCTTTACGCCTGGAATTGCCCCACCAAATGTGGCCTTGCACTGAAACTTAACTTGGTTGTCTAAACTTCCCTTTTGGAGCTAGAAACACCCCCCCCCGTACTCCTTGTGCTTACTAAATGGACCCGCTCCTTAGTTTCCAGCAGACAATGCACTAAAATGTCACCTGGCCCTGGTGCCTATCAAACAACAGTGACATGCTCTGTCACCTTCATACAATACATAAACAAACCTCACAAGGTCGCAGAAGCGGCAAGCCAGGCTAAGTCTCGGTAAACCATGTCACTGTGCTTTCCCTGGCCTCCCTGTGAATAAGGTAACATATCTATATATACATATATACTCTCCCTTATCCTGGCCCACCACTTGAGACACATGACTTCGTCCCTTCGTCCCTACAGGCATGGAACTAATGCCAAAGAGATTTCCCCCTAGTACCGGATAACCCTAATAAATGCATAATTTGGGACAAAGATACCAGGGAATAAATGCAAAAGGGGGGTTCTCCAGTGCATGTGAACCCATGGCATTGCGATTAGTAACTGTTGCTCTGTTTGAGCTAGAACATGCGACTTTATTCATTTAATCAATTGATTCAGCAAAGCATGCTGGAGCTAAAGCAATATGTGGCCGGCCCCATGTCACTCTGGGCTTTACCTTGCCTCCCTGTGGAACAGGGAGAATAACCTTAAAGATGTTATGTATGACACACAAACCCAGGCCTATCCGCTTGTCTCCAAACAGCTCGGGCTGATGACTATCCTGTCTAGACAAAGCTGACACTATGACTGAGTTGAAAGGACACATTACACCAGCTGTTTTCGGATAGTAAGGTAAAGATGAAAGACAGCAGCACCTCTTGACTCAAACTTGGAACTCACAATAATAACCTCGGTATTCCAAATCCAAATATTTAACCAATGTTTGGTCACATGTGACTATCTTAATCACCATCAGCCTAGGCCCGAGTGGCCCGCAAAAGAGTACATTTGAAATATAAAGCCATGCATTTTAAACATGAAGCCATGAATCGAAGGAAAGCTTGGGGACAATGGTGTGAATAGTGGTGGTGGCCCCAGGCCCAGGGCTTTCAGGAATGAAACATCCTTCAAGTTACGCGAGACCACTAACTCAACTCGAGCTTGGGAAGCTGCCCCATAGGTTGCTTGCGTGGATTGTAGTTCCACCAGCAACACGAATTACATTACAGGTACCAATGTGAGCATGATGTTTGGACAACAATGCCTATATATCTTACATCAGACTCTGAAAACCATGCTGTTTTGGCAAGCCGTTATGTTCGACAAAAGGTGGTAAAAGTAGCCAGTCTACTGTACCTGCAAATAACAACCTGTATCTATACCAATAGTTGTCTCATTCAGAATGTTTCCAATAAAACCCTTCCACAAATGAAAACATATTACAGCCTCATAGCCCACCAAGAACCACCCACTCACACTTAGCTTAGTGTGTCACGGCCCTCCCTGACACACCCGTCTCCAACTTTGATCTAGTAAGAACCAAGCTCACTACCCCCGCACATTTCGGCCAGCACAGAACAGTCACCGAAAATACAATACTGCCCCCACACACCTATGGTGTCAAACAGGACTTATTTTTCGGTATTTTGGAGACACAGGCGGCTGCTGCAGAGATCTAGCTGTGTCAGTCCGGGCTAGGGCTATCAACTAACCGGCTGGCACAGGGGGATGCTCATACTGAAACTATGTGAGTAATATCCTGTTACGGACCCCAAATATCAAAAATAGGTATAGCGCATGCTGCCTATTTCGAAGAACAAGCCAGGTCACTGACGCCCACTAGTGAGCTGCTGATTACCCTGCTATGACTGCAACACACCCTCATGCTAGACTACTTGGTACCATATATATTTTTCAGTTTATGGTAGTGCTGCACCACCAGAAAGGTATCGAGTGTTTGCGCGCTTTACCTGCGCACCAATTAACGCTACACCAAGGACACACTCCTTTCTTATTAGGCACGGGGACATTAAGTGATTTTCCCAGGATCACTGCATATTGATAAGGCGCTGAGACTTCGGGCCTGGTTCTCTCCAGCATCTCGTAATGGGCCATGCACTAGCTAGTTGTGCATGGAAAGCATAAGTTTCAGTAGCTAACATTTGAAATCTGTTATTTCTGCCCGATAAACAAGTTTCATTGGTTATCCCTAGAAAATTATACTAGTTGCCGGAAATAATTTGGTTTGTATCCTGCGCTATGCTGGTTATCATTAATGGAATTCAGCACGCCCTAAAAGTGTTGTAGAACGCACGCAGCCCCGCGGTAACGGCGATGCCGGCCTTGTCGATGGTGGCGCCCTGTGCCAGAATGTTGTTGGTGCCCCCCCAATGCCGCCTCCCCCACATATTCTCTCACTAGCCCCCCTTTAACAGTTGACCAAGTTACCATAACCACACTCTCAGATGCATTTAATTAGTTATATAGCGCCACGCCTACCATCGTACAGTGTCCGAGAATGCCGAGCCAATCAATCATGCGCATGTGAATCAGTGTATCAGAAATGGTACCTGAGCCAAAGGACTCGAAGAGTAGGAGACTCATGTCATCCCTACTGGCAGGCAGTATAGTTTAAGGCTGCTTGGTGTGGAGAAGCGCAAGCTCAGTCGATTTCTAGCCAAATTAACCCTCTTTGCAACCGTAATCAATGTTCTAATAATGGATGCTTAGCGGTGTGTACGCAGCTCTAGGATGAGCGTTCGTAGCTCACTGTTGACTATTAGTGCTTTAAGATATACATTGCAAGTAACAAAAGGATGCCTCTTTTGAACACAGTAAGCTGCTGACCTATTTACATCATACGTACTCTGAAATCTACTTGGCACACGTTCTTGCAGCGGGCATATTAACCCCCTGCACTACTACACCGAAGTCAAAAAAACCTCCAGAGCTGCCCTGCTGATGTCCCCCTGCGTGGGACGCGGGCAGCGGCATTCCACCGCTTTCCTAACCCTGCTTTCACCAGGCTGTCCTCCACATGTGGAATTAACTACGTTTCTGGGTATTTTGTTGTAACGAGCAAGCATGTTAGGATTGAATACATGACCTGCCGTACAGGCAGAGATCGTTGCAGCAGGCACTCGACCCACATCGCTAACTTGCACTCAATTATTTGCATAACGGAAACTGCGCATAGACAGGGATCTATACAGCCAATGCTCGTAATGCCACAGTTCTAAATTGTATTCGATTTTCTTGGCTTCCCTGTCAAAATCGAAAGCCTGACATGGTGACGGTACTGACTGTTCATCCATAGATGCTATATGTCACAATAAAGGTTGCTTTATGTTTAGGCGGACCGAGTTGCAATAGCACAGCAGGAATACACGAACTGCGTCAAGACGTATAAACCGCGAGTACATGTTTTATGCTGTCCTACGATTGAGTTGATGGCCTTTAACATGCTGTGCCAAGCACATTTCTAAATGTCGATACACGTGACAAATAACTGCAGATTTTTAACAAAGCCAATTAGGCTTAAGTCACGGGTCATAGGTCAGATTCAGCTCTGTGGAACGAATCTGGATGGTACAGCGGTACGTGCCCGGCTCAGTTTGGCAGCCCCCCCGGGCACGAGGAAAATACAGCACTGAAAATTAAAAGGACTGACATGTCAAGAGCTGGAGGTGAGCGCCGTGGTGAACATGACAAAAACGCTCAGGCGGTGAATCGTACCAGAGAAATTAGAAAAAACGTGCGAGCGAGTTCTGTAAACGTGCTGTAGTTGTTTTTTCCATGCACATTTTCAATAGTAGACGGGGTGACAATGAGTAAAGATATGGAGCAAGTGTAACATGCATGAAGCTAAGCCTCGTTGCACGGACCAAGGGTGGGTGCTCTACCAAAATGTCCCTGCCGCTGCCCTCGCCAAGCTGTAGCCAAAGTGCCGCTATGCGATGCGCACGCCATCGCTCACCCAATGAACGCACCCCCAGCCGCAACCATACAAACCTCGGTGCACACAACTACACAATCGCCAAAATCATCTGCGCTGAAACTGAGCGCTCGCCCAAGCCTCATTGTACGGAGCAGGGTGGGCCCAAAACCGACAGTCGCTCCCCATTTAACTGTGCAATTCCAGATGATGCTGCGTGCGGGGGCGCCCTCCTTCGCTACAGCGCCCTCCTTCGACGAGATCTGTCCTGCGGTCCAGCGCTCTCCCGGACAGCATGAACAGGTCCCCCATCGATCGCCACGCTGGTCCCCACGCTCGGAGCAAAACAGTGCCGCTACTCCCACCGCCGATTACGTGTCCACTTCCACCAACGAGTCGCACCTGCAGAGGGAACAAAGGGAAAACAAGTTACGGGCCGCCGATGGCCCGGTGTGCGTTCCTGGATCTCGCGTGGCCAGGAGGAGCGGCGCAAGAAGCAGAGGAAGCTGTGTTTACAAGAGAGGCGCGCTGACGGGAACTCTGCAGTCCGACGCCACAAGACTCGTTGCGCAGGACCCTTCACTCTGCCCTTCGATAGAAAGCCTTGGCAAACCTTCAACAGGCTCAGTGGCCGAGGAACAAGCAGCGCTGAAACCCGAGACATGGGCACCCGAAGCAACAAGACGCCGCAATCAACAAAAGCGAGCCTCACCAAAAGGACGGGTAGCGATGGCTGCGCAGGCAGCGGCCATGAACCCCCATTTCATCCCCCTCTGCCTCCCCGGCTCTCTGACGGACCACGAGCCAGAGAAGAGTCACGAGGATGCTAGTCTGCCCGAGTAAGCAGTGAGTGGGGACCTCAAGGAGACGACCCGGGACCCCTGCGTGGCCAGGATTCACCGCGCATCAATCCCCCCCAAACACTCCAAACCCGAGCAGGGGCTCACAGACCAGCAGCAACAGAATTCCGCATCTTCACAAAACGTGTTCCCATATTCATCCCAAGCTCTGTGTGAAGTGTGCAACGAGCTGGGTGCCGCTCTCAGTGTGAAGCAGGGGGGGGCCTCTGTCGCTCAATGCCTGGCTGGTACTCCAAGCATCCCTGGCTGCGCCATTGTCTCAGACCGTCCCTGCCCAGGGCCATCCGATCCAAACTGGCCGCCTCGCGGGGTGCCACAGCCACCGGCCGGTGGGGGGGATCCGCGGAGCAGGGTGCAACAGCCCCCCAGTATCCACCAAACACAAAGGCGGAGCTCCCCCGCAGAAGCGGGAGCCGCGGTCGCTGCACCCCGCAAGCCGATCGCGGGCCCTCTCTGGGATAAGCCACCCCGACCAACCGCTGTAAACCTGTGCAAACCCAAAAGGCTGAATAAACAAATGGACCCCTGCAAACACGCTTTCTCTGTGTTCGAGGCCCAAAACAGCTGTGGGAGAAGGAGCGCCAAGACACACAGAGGCCCCACCCTCAAGGCGCGGCGTCTCCGCGAGAGCGCCCCGCGACACACGCTCCCCCGGCCCCAGCCACCTCACCTCGGGATCCCGCCACGCACCACGTCCCGCCGCCGACCGCAATCAACGCGACGCTGCCACGAAGGAGACGACTACGACCGACGACCACGAAGAATACGCGTGTCCGAGCAGGAGCGGCGCACAGGAAGCAGAGGAGGAACTGGGCGAGAGGGACGCCTAAGTAGGGGGGGCTAGCCTCGCCCCCCCCCCCAATGGCCCACCTCCACCTACACGCTTATTTGGAGATCTCCTCCCTGGGCGTGGCCTCACACGCGAGGCAGAAGAAGGGGGAGGGGGAAGGCTGCGACGGGCGGCCACTAGAGAGCTGCCCTGCTGATGTCCCACTGCGTGGGACGCGGGCAGCGGCAATCCTCCTCCTCAGGTACCGTCAGGCCCAAAATGTCCAGGCCGTCCTTGAGCTCTGTGATGTGGTGCTGCTTATTATGGAACTCAAAGGCCAGCCCAAATAGATATGTCCAACGATACCTCACATGTTCAGTTTTTCTGTGAGTATCCTGTAGGTTTGCCGTCATTGTAGGGTCGCCTGTGCCAGGTCCTGGAATAGTGAACATTTGAAACCCTGGAAGGAGATTCAGTCTTTCTTTCTGGACTCCTGTAATATGACTTCTTTGACTTTGAACGAGTGGAGCATGGAAACTCGCTGGTGCAGCACTCCGACTGCCATCTTGGGGTCAGGCGGCACAGAGGGGGTAACCTCGTCACTTTCGGTGCAGCCCTCCTTCTCCGTACAGCACCTCCCTGGTTTTGGGAAGTGTAGGCTATTGCACCCTTATAAGAACACCTCAATCTCACTCACCCCCTCTGCCACACTCCGGTTCCTCTGCTAGCGGCCGTTGACATCCCCAGGGCACTCGGGTCCTGACACGATCTCGAATGCTCCACGTGTGTGCAGCCCATTCTGTTGTCCGCCGACTATTGACAGTTGCTTGTAGCTCTGTCCCGATACCGCTTAGCCAGTCTTCTCCTCTGTTGATAAGGTTCGGTGGACACGGCGGAACAGTGCCATTTTGATTAGCGCCGCTGTGCCGTCTCCGCTGTTCTCTTGTCACCAGGCAGCTTATGTCGAGGACCCTAGGCTCACCAAACTGCCAGGAACATGCTCCGGTGATTATTCACTACAATGGGGCTCTACAAAAGCCTGTGACAGTAAACTGCCGTCTGAGCCGGCATGGATCACGTCCGTTTGGCCATCTTGCTTGGCCACACCCCGTACCTGTTAAGGTGTTCTTGTCAGGAGCGAGTGAAGTTGTCTACCAAGGAAGACTGTCTGGCATCCTGCAACTGTATCATCTTTCTCTTTCTGCTGATATTATCTTCCTGTCGAATAGATACTTCTATTTAGGGGTCTTTTGTGGTGGTTACACCTCTGGTGTCTGGGTGCTCTGTTTCTTTGCATCCTGCGAATTTTGTGTGTCTTCAGTCCTTGACGAAAGCAAAAAGAACAGCATGCTGAACAATGCAAACATTCACCCCCCAGTCACAAAGATCTGGGTTTAATCGATCGTTTTTTTGCTCACCATGCCACCGCCGTTTGGACCCAGCCATAGGCAAATCAGTCTTGACCCTACTCCTCATGTGAACAGTCCAGCCAAACTATTGAGCCCGGTCCTCCCTGGTATCACCCCTCATCAGCCGGGCTAGCTTCAATCCAGAGGCGCTGTGAGCACAGGACCTACATCTGGGCATACCCCTCTCACTTTGGGCAACAACAGCAAAAACAACAAATGATTGACGGAATGCTGAACAATGCAAACATTCACCCCCAGTCACAATGTTTTTTTTTGTCTCAGCATTCCACCCCAATTAAGGCCCAGCCATATGCATATTAGTCTTAATCCTGGGACACAACTGGTCCCAGGATGCTTGTTTCCAGTACAGGAAGGACCTGGCCTGGCAGTTCAGGATGGACTGTTCCCATGGGGAGCAGGGTCAAGACTGGGTTACATATGGTTGGGTCCAAACAATGGACTTAGGCCCAGATCTCTGTACTGGGGGTGAATGTTTGATATTGTTCAGCATTCTGTCCATCAATTGTTCTTTTTGCATTCAGTTCTTGAAGAGGTTTTTGTTCATGCACTAGCCATGTGAGTTTGAAGATAGGTGGTAGACCTTCTTCAAGGTTGTGGGAAGCTTTTGATATTCATTCTGCCTGTGTGCCCATGGTTAGTGCTTTTCTATCAGTTGGCCTGATCTCTTTTGCTTTTGAGGGACTTCAGCTGTTCTTTTCATTCTTCTGGCCATAAGACATATCCATCAGAAGAAAAGGTTGCTTTGCTAATGATTTTTCTGTTTTATACTTTATCTATTTGCAGTTTCTTAACTAGACCGACCGCCTCCCCATGCTCAGGCGTGGCCTGCAATGGCTGCCAATAAGGTACCAAATTAGTATTGGGGACTGCATCGTGTTGGACTTCTATCCACTTCTAAGGGTGGAAAAAGTACGAGACCTGACGTCCGGCACTGGGGTGGCGTACTGCTGAAGCCTGGATGGAGCTGCAGCAGTACCTGCTGGCACGGGAGTGCTAGTTTAAAGTTTCTGGATCCAGTCCGACGCCTGGGGAGATTCAAGAAGCGAGGAATCTGCAAGTGGGATTTTAGGTGCTTTGGCTGTGTGTTTTTGAGATACATATTTTGGTGTCATATCATTTATTGTACCCCTTGCCTGTTTTCGGGAGAGACAGTGTTTATTCCTGCCTTGGTACCAGTGTGATGCCTGAGGTTGTTTTAGGACCTGAATTAAATTCTAAATTCCTGTATCAGTTTCTTTTACTCACCTTTCAGATTCTTTTGTTGGAAAAATACTTCCAAAGATCCCCAAGTCAACATGAACCAAGCTCCACTGAATAGCATTTAGAAGAAACTTTCATTTTTCAATGAGCAAGGACCCATCACAGATCGTCATTGTCCATGATACAGATGATACAGAGATGGTAGTGTTCACACATTGCAAAATTAAGCACACATGTACTTTACATACCTAGGAGAACACTTCACAACCCCGACAAGCCAGGCAGGCTTAGAGCAGCCCATCTCCACTTCAAGTGTTTACAAAGACCCTCTAGGAAGTAGGTTGTCCACTCTAGCCCCGTACAATCGGGTGTCAGACCACAGTATTCACCCTGTGGACCCAAAATCTTGTTGTACATCTCTGGGCACCCCTGCCTCTGATATACACTTTTTATCTGTAATCATCCACCATATAGAATACACACTCATCAACTTCAGGAGGATCCCAAGTGGTGGGAAACATTAGGTCTTACTACCATAAGGTTAACTTACATAGCAGCTTTACGTGTATGGGAGGAGCATCTTAGCTTCAGATACCCACCAGGAGAAGCTTGGCATTGTTGTTCATGGAAGTTTCCTCCACCCGTGCTAAACTACATCTGATCCTATCACAGAAGGGTTGTAAGTGGTACAAGACAAAAGAGTATGAAGGTAGGTTACCACCTCAATATCACAAACACCAAACGTGTTCCAAATATGGCGTCCAAGTAAAAAAACGCTTGTATTCTGCATATAGAATATTACCCTATTTTTTTAAGATGTTCCTATGTCCAAATTATCAGTAGGACCCAAAGAGTGTTTATCAAAAATAAAAATAAACAGGATAATCCCCCGCCCCGGGTGTCATACTTCATCATCGGTCATTCCGCTCTCATCAAAGAATCTTCTAATGGCAGACAGGCCCTCAAGTGCCTTGATGGTGCTTACAGGGAAAAAGGGGCAAAGGATCTAGATAAAGTGTAAAAGTCACGATCACCTTCCCTATGGTTATTACACTTTATTAGACAGCTGGTGAGGAGAAGATTGAACATGAAAGTTGGGATGTGCAAGACACCATAATGAGTCTTTCATCCATTCAGCTCAAAATGTTTCTTAGTGGCCCTGTAAAGGGGTCCAGGGCTTTCTTCAGGACCGGAATCCTGCTTTCCCTATGGTGTGTCCCGTCTATACATATACACTAGGGTGACCAACCGTCCGTAAATTTCATGGACAGTCTGTAATTTCGGCCATCTGTCTGTTGTCCGTGAAGGATGCTTTAACGGACGCCATTTGTCCGTAATTTTAACCGGGCACCGGTGGCACCACCCTAAGCCGGCACAGCTTCCACCCACCTCCTTCTTGACTCTGATGCTGTTGAGGTCGGGTGTAACAGACTCCGATGCAGTACCAAAGCTCAGATACCCAGCAGCATTGGAGAGCCACAGCGGGATGACTGCCCTCACACCTTCAGCCCTTGATGAGCTGTTAAGAGGTGCTTGAAGGTGACTGAGAGGGAGGGCTGCAGTTTCAGGAGCAGGGGCATCTATTCAGATGCAAACAGCCCTGAAGGCTTCATGTCTCTGCAATTTAGAGGGGCCTCACACATTCCCTTCCTGCCCAGGGCCCCAAACATCCTAGAACCGGCCCTGATTACACCGAGGCAGCACCTGGTTCTCTTCACGGAGCTTAATTACTGTCACTAAACTTGTAAACAAACCTTGGTTCTTCAAACATGCAGCCTATAATGTAATAAAATAAAGAAATGGCACAATCACACCCACTCTGATTAACAAAGTATGGAGGCCAATCAGTTAAATCCGTTCTCTTGGAGTATCTCCTTTAAGTACTGTATATCACAGTGGGGGTTGGCAAAACTAACATTTTGGAAAGAGAGCCTGTCGTCTCGTTGTCTTGTCCAGGAGGGGGTGAGGAGCCCTACCCCACCCTGGAAGAGACCAAGATGATACTAGAATACTGCATGCCCACCCCTGTGCCCACCCTGGTGGATCCTGTTCTCCCTCCTGTGATGGCTCCTGCCCCCCCCCCAGCGACGGCTCCTGTCCCCCCATGTGGTGGCTCCTGCCCCCCCCTACCTGTGATGGATCCTGTCTCCATCCTGGGTGGCTTCTGTCCCAGTCCTGGAATGGCTCCTGCAGCGAGGCTGAAGTTCTTGATGGGCCTCTTCTCAAAAAGGCTCAGCTCAAGATTAATATGAAAAGGTGGGCGAGTGAGTAAGTGAAGGGATGGGTGGATAGCTGGACGAATTAGTGAAAGGGTGAATGGATGAATGAACGATAAAATAGATGGATAATGAGAGAGGATGGATGGATTGATGAGTGAGTGGAAGGATGGATGAGAGAATAGGTAAATAGCTGGATGTATGGGTGGAAGGGTAGCTGGATGGGTAAAAGGGTGGATGGATGAGTGAAAAGGTGGATGATGAGTGAGTGGATGGATGAGTGAAATGATGGATGGATTGATGAATTGATAAGTGCAAGGGTGAATGGATGGACAGATGAGTAAAAGGGTGGCTGTAAGGATGGATGAGTGAGTGAAAGGGGGTAGATGGACAAAAGGATGAATAGATGAGTGAAGGAGTGAAAGGATAGATGGATGAGAGAAAGGATGGATGAGTGATCGGGTCAATGGATGGATTCATGAGTGGATGAGTAGATGGATGGGTGGGTGGATGGAAGGAAGGATGGCTAAGTGAAAGGGTCGATGGAGAGAGAAAGGAAGGATGGATGGATGATTGAAAGGGTGGATGGGTGGAAGGAGGAGTGACTGGGTGGATGGATGAGTAAGTGAAAGGATGGCTGGATGGGTGAAAGGGTAAATGGCTGGATGGATGAGTGAATGGATGGATGGGTGGAAGAGTGGATGGATGAGTGTACAGATGGATAGGGTGGAAGGGTGGATGGATGGATAATGGATGGATGAGTGAAAGGATGGATGAAGGGATGGATGAGTGAAATGATAGATGGAAGGATACATGATGGATAGGTTTGCAAATGGTTGAATTTGTTTGGATATGGCTGCAGTGCTTAATTTGTGCCACTGCTTTCCGGTGCTCAGCACCAGCACTTCATTGTCAGGGCCGGGGCTATAAATTATTTTCAGGAGGCAGTGGTGGTGAACGTAATAAAATAAAAAAACATGAACAAAGGGGATACCCTGCTGCGCTCTTGTGGAGGTTTTTGTAAGGATGGATGTGATTGTGCTGTGCTCTTGTGGCGGTTGAGACGTCCGGTCAGTGGTACCTGATAGCGTTTTGTTGTAGGGGGGGTGTGGTTGAGTAAGGAGCCATGAGATGCTCTCTGTGTTATGTACACTTCACATGTGACGTGGGGTCATGCTTATTTACGGTACATCATGTGGAGTTTAACAAGGCCTTGCGGTTGCCTCCTGATAGGACGCCGCCTTACTATGCTAGCACATTCTAAGGGGGTGGATGTTGCGTGTTCTTGAAGGGTGCCGAGTTGCACCTTGAGGCATGGGTGATTACACAGTTTAGTGGTGTTCTGTGGGTCGACTATACTACAGCTGGAAAATAATTCCTTTATTGGAAATAGTATTTCACAGGTGTTTTGGGCTTCCGTTTTCTGTGAGCGAACTGGGAATTTAGTTTCACCAGGTGTTTTTCCTTCTAGTGTTGTGAAATGGCTATTTTGGTCGGTGGCTGCATAATGTGTTTTCTTTTTCTTGAGTTGTAGAACTGGTCTATTTGTCTTGTGTACAAATTGTGTTTTCGTATGGCATCCTCCTGTTAAGAGGAATGGGGTTGTGGGCTTTTGTTTAAGTCAAAAATTTGAATCCCGGCAGGGCAACTCAGCCTTTCATCCTCCATGGTGAGTAATTGAGACCCTTTGACCTGGTAAATATTAACACCTGTTTTGTAAAGATCGTAGAAAGGGGCAGAAGGGTGGTATGGAGCCGTAAAAATAACTTTATTAATAATAAAACAGCATGACTTGCAATATATGCGTTGACCCATGAAGAGTACTGTGCCCTCTAACTTCTTATCATATGAAGTAAATATGCTCCTTAAAGAATGTCTCATGCTTCTAAGCGCTGTAACTAACAAGTATTATTCCAGTTATCAATGGTACTTGGTGGCATATTTGCTGAGAGTGGATAAGGACATCAGGAGTCTCTTGAGGCTTGGCCCTTCTTTATTGATGGCCCCTCTCCACATTTCACAGTGGAAATAAATAGCCTAATACACTCGGCGCATCTGCATCAATGCTACATATAAACTGCTGCAGTTTGGCCACGTTGTTAATATAGGTTCGGACTAGAGACTGTCGTGCATGCGATTGTCACTCAGTGCCTCAGGGAAGGGACTGCCATGAGTGATCATCACTCGATGCCTCAGGGACTACCATGAATGACCATCGCTTGATGTCTCAGGTGAGGAACTGCCATGAGTGACCATCACTTGATGCCTCAGGCGAGGGACTGCCATGAATGACCATCACTTGATGTCTCAAGTGAGGGACTGCCATGAGTGCCCATCACTTGATGACTCAGGCGAGGGACTTCCATGAATGACCATCACTTGATGTCTCAGGTGAGGGACCGCCATGAATAACCATCACTTGATGTCTCAGGGAATGCCATAGGTGACCATTACTTGGTGCCTCGGGAGAGAGACTGCCATGAGTGACCATCACATGAATGACCATCACTTGATGCTTGAAGTGAGGGACTGCCATTAGTGACCAGCACATGAGTAACCATCACTTGATGGATCAGGTGAGAGACTGCCACGTGTGACCAACACTGGAAGGCTCGGATGAGGGACTGCCATGAGTGACCATCTCTTGATGCCTTAGGCAAGGGACTGCCATGTATGACCATCACTGAATATATAGGTGAGGGACTGTATGTGCATGACCAGCACTGGATGGTTCGGGTGAGGGACTTTATGTGCGTGAACATCAGTGGATGGTTCGGTCTAGGGACTGTATGTGTGTGACCAGCACTGGATGGTTTGGGCTACGGACTGTATGTGCGTGACCATCAGTGGACAGCTCGGGCGAGGGACTGTATGTGCATGTCCATCAGTAGCTGGTTCGGGCAAGGGACTGTATGTGTGTGACCATCAGTGGATGGTTCGGGCGATGGACTGTATATGCGTGACCAGTGGTTAGTTCAGGCTAGGGACTTATGTGCGTGACCAGCACTAGAGGGCTGAATTGAGGGCACTTTCATAAACGTAAACACTTGGTGGCCCATTGCTTTCATGTACTGGTTTCATGCCACCCTCGTCCAGGTCATTGGATCACAGCTCAACGAGGTGAGCTAGTTGGTTTCTGTGTCTAACTTACTGCCCGGCTGGCAGGTGGCCATCCAGCAGCGAGGACCCCCGCAGAGTTGATAATGCTCCTAGAGTGAGTCAGTGAAGGAAGTGAGTGGAGCCAGGGAAAGTGGATGTGGCCTCCTACAAACATTTGAGCACCTGGACTTCATATTTTACAAATTAAGCACTGTATGGCTGGGCTTACTTATATACTATTGCGCGACCTCCTCTGATGTGTCTGTAAAACTTACCTATTGTCCTGAATTTGTGTCCTGAATTTTGACCCCCTGTCCTGAATTTGTGTCCTGAATTTTGACCCTTTGTCCTGAATTTTTACACTCACCGTCCTGAATTTGCACCAATGCCAGTTGGTCACCCTAATATACACACACCTCCAGCGCACACGTACTATTGCAATACCAGTTGTAATTCTCTGCTGGAAGTGAATAATCGCTTAGCAATTGCATTTTGTGAGGTCCTACAAAATAAGACACAATCCACGAATATGAAAATTAAATTGCAAACATTAGACAGAAATGTTAAAAATATGTGAGAAAATGGGACATGCAAAAACAAACATCACAGGGCACTGCCAGGGTTGGCAGCAACTGGTAAAACATGCTGTGCCAATCTCGTGTGCAGTATAAATGCATGTGAAAATTGCAAACAAAAACACATTGTGAGTTGCCACTCCTACTCACTCACTCTAGTGAACACTCGTGGATATGTGGGGAAACTCCATACAATTCCACTCACACAATCCCTTACCCTAACTTTGGGAAATTCAGGCACTCTGGAGGAGTAAACGAGTGGAGCCTTGAAGTCACACACTACAGAAATGAAAGAGGTTTGAGATTCACTGTGCAGCTACACTAATACCATAAATCTATGGGAAAACCATGGTGACCACTTACTTCGTCAACGGTCTAATCCCGTATTTAAACCTAGTCAATCTTTTTATGCTCCTCCCGACGAAAGCGGGAGCCATTTTGCAGTTTCTGTTTTAAGGTTCCCAACAGAAAGGTTATGCAGCTGCGATATCAGCGCGCACCTAACGTGGGCATCTGGGAAACTGAGTCACGAGCGTGGGATGTCCGCGCAGGTGTCTTGGTCATGTGGTCAGGATCCCACGTAGTAGAGGACCCAGACAACAGGATGTCTAGAGGGGGTAACCCTCACAGAATTGTCATTACATCTGTCTTGGGCGTCTAATAAGCTGGGCACTCACAGGATCTCCTGCAAGTAAGGTATCATGGGAAATGTAGTTCTGCTAATAGTAGCCTATTGGAAACAGACGGATTTTGGTAACAAAACGTGTCAATGCAAAGCAAAGCATGTCAAATGGTATATGTGTAACACCCACAGAGTTGTCATGCAGACTGTCATATGCGCTCCGCTATAGTGTCCACACAAGATCTCTTAAAATTAAAGAACCATGGGAAATGTAGTTCCGATATTCATGTCATATGAGAAATAGGGTGATTCTGATAAACGTGTCAATGCACAGGAGGGTTATGCTAAATGTGAGCGCTTTTTCCTGAGTCTCTCCCTTATAAAACTATGCCCAGTGTAGATAGCTGGGAACTAATATCCTAATGACTGGAGTCTTACTATGTGTTGTATAATTTGCACTAAATGTAGAAACTCCTGCGGTAATAACTGGAAACCACTATTGACTAGAGTGGTGCTTTATGATGTTTTTTTTTGTTCCGCTAAATATAAAAAACATCCCCGGTAGAGGGGTGCAGATATGGTCATGGCCAATCATCAACTGGATTTTTCGTGAGCTCATCACAATGTACCTTAATTGACACGGACATGTGATCACGTAGATGACGTTTTCAGTATTGCAGTTCGTGTGATGTTTTATGATCCAGGGAAGGTTAGTGCCAAAGACTATTTCTTTCTACACGGAAAAGAAAGGATACTCCACTCCGAAAATCCTCTGACTTATACAGGTATGAAGCGCCGGCAGATTTAGACCACGGAATGATTGGTTCTATTCCCTCCTCCCTGATTCTAAATCCTGTGTCGATTCTTCACAGAGTCGGCGAAAAACTCTCCTGACGAAAAGCAGCGTCCATACACCGAACGTATTGACCCAAAATAACCACAAGATACTTCTACTAAAGGTAAACCCTGGCTTTTACACGCTATGGACCCATGTTTTTCCTATAAAAATACAAGGCATTATCTGATCCAACATATGCCTGTTTCCTCCCCAGTTTTCCAACTAGGACTAGCCCAACACGCTCCCTTCCTGTTTTTTCCTAAGCACAAAGCAATCTCTGTCGGTCGAGTTACTCCACACCACAGTAAGTCATTGCCCAAATTATTGATATTTCAAATGCTTTTTGAAAGGTATGGTTGTCCTTACACACTCTTTCTTTTGTTATACTTTCTCTGTTTAGATTAATTCCGTCCGTCTCCATCTGACACAAGGTAAATCAACTAAGTTCCTTAAAAATCTTTTAGGGAGAGGCATAGGGGAAGCACATAAACTTATATAGGTTTCTTATTACTTTACAGGTCCTGACGAGAGACCCAATGATCTAAGGGTCTCGAAACGCGTAGACCTTATATCGTGACCACAAGAAGTTAAAACACTGAAAATTAAGAATTGTTTGTAGTTAAGCTTGTTGCTCTAACAATTGTCTCTGTGGTCCTTTGACTGTAAAAACCGTTTTTCTATTTGTGTGCCAATGAACAAGCCTGTGTGATTGTAGGAATGGATGTGAATGCATGAGACGTGTTTGTGATATGACAGTATTGAATGTATAATTGTTGTAATGTAAATATTGTATTAATCACTTTTTCTAAATTCAGCCCCTCTGGCAACAGGAAGGTTCTAAAAATCTATAAATTAGATTACTAAAACATTGATTTAATCAAATAAAAGAATAAATTCATTTTTTGTGACACATTTTGTTTCATTTTCTCTAAATGTGTGTTCCAGAATAATATGGAAGCTTTAATTCTAGGGCAGTATTAGCACTCTAATTGTTTACAAAGACTATTTCTTGACATTGTTTTGTGACGGGACAGGCTACATGTGTTTCACGTGGAAATTGGCCACTCACAGGTGGTAGGCCCCACAGAGTATCTTGAGCTCTCTGAGCGGAGTCGGGGGGGACTAAGAAGGGTGTGTACAAGTTTGTCCTTCAGGTTTGTACTCCTTTTAAATGAAAACAATGGAATAGGCCAGTCATTGCCCATTGTGCGGAGGAGGTTCCAGTGTTTCGTAATAATTTTTTTCATGGTGGTAGAAATGTTAATAAACGTAGTAACGCACATAAGTCTCGCTGATTGTTCCTTAGGGTATGTATCCAGGATTGCTTCCCTATTATTGTTCTGTGCACATATTTTGGCTGGTTTTATGATTCTTTTAGAGTACTCGAGTCGCGGGCCCTCAGCTTCTCAGTAAGTCTACCTATCTGTTCTTATAATATATCAATATCAGTGCAATTGCATCAAATTCGTAAAAAATATGCATATGGTAAGTTCTCCCTCAGCGATCTCGGATGGTGGCTATCAAACCTGTATAAACAATTTGGACTTTAGTTTCAAACTTATTGGCTATGATCTGTATGTTTAGGTCTAAAAAAGTGATGGTATGTTTACTGATGTTGCATATAAATTTGAGGAAGAGATCTCTGGCATTTACCCAGTTAGTGAAACTGAGTGCAGATTCCATATCCCCACACCAGATTTGAGCCCATCATTGATGTATCAATGCCATATGACAATATTATGGTTATATGGGTTATGGGAGTTGTCGATGGTGTTGCACTCAAACTGATGTATACACAGACAGCCCAGACTGGGGGCAAGGGTGCTGCCCATCGAAGTCTTTTGTACCTGGTGCCATAATGTTCTGTCATCTCCAAAGAAGTTCTCTATAAGGTCCATTCTGGCGCATTCCAAAGCATTATGAAGGGGAGTGATGCTGTCAGTATCAGTGTTTCTCAATATGGTCTCTATGACCTGTAGTGTTCCTGGTGGTTACTGGTATACAGAGCCTCTGTGTCCATTGTTATCAAGAGGTCAGTAGTGGAGTCAAATTGGAGGTCTTTTAACAGACAGAGTATATCCTTTTCATTCTTTTGAAACATTTGCATTTCTTTTACCAAGGGCCTAAGGAACTAGTGACAGAACTGGGATTGTGTTTCGAGTATTGAGTTGATACCCGATAAATTCCTCTTCCAGGAGGGAAGAGGGACTTATTCTAAAGGATTTTGGGATGATATAGTATTGGTCAATCCTGGGTTCCTTAGCTAAAAGAAAAGCAGCCTCATGTTCAGAAGAAGCCCAACCCAAGGCCTGGCCCTCTTCCAACATATTTCTTTTGGCGGTCCTAAAATAGGGGTAGGGACCCTCAACTTGAATTCTGTAGCTATTCTCATCATAGAGGAGTCGTCTGCATTCATTGTCATACACGTCATAGAGTAGAATCCCTGTGGTTCCTCCTTTATCTGCTGGTGTAATAACCACACTATAGTTACTCTCTAGATTCTTGAGCGCTACTCTCTCTCGATTGAACAAATTGTCGTACTGGTTCTTGCTGGTAATATCAATTGCTTCAATCTCTCCGATAACTGCTAATTCAAAGGGTTGTACCGCTACAGGAGTGGCTTGTGATGGTGGTTGGGCGGTAGACCTATTCCTAAAGCCTGTGTTCTTAAAGCCAATCTGTGACTCTGGGGTGTCCTGGAAAAGGACTTAAGCCTAATTGTCCTTAAAAAGTTTGCCAGTTTGCATCCTAATTCAAATCTGTCAATTTTTGAAGTTGGAACGAATCTGAGATCTTTATTCTGGACTTTGAGTTCTGTTGCTGTAAAGGTTAATGGACTTAGATTAACCACTAGGTTGTTGTTCTGCTTCGGCCTGCCTGATTGTTGTCCCTGCCCCAGGTCCTGGTAACCATTGAAAGTACCTAAGTCCAGTGTGCCTTGGAACCCTCTGTTTGTTTGTTTTCTTCTGCCCTTTGGTTGTTGTTTTGTAGTGTTGCTATCCTTTGTGTAATTTTCATCAGTTCTGTATGGAAAGGTAGGTTCATGGCAACATTTCTTAATATTGTTTTGGAATTTGGTGATCTTGGGCTGGGTAAGGCATGTCCTTTGTTGGGCCATGTCCTTATTGATTTTATCCACTTTCTTTTTGAATCTTGATATTTGGATTAAAGTTCTAAGATTCCCTTCACTTGTCTTACATTAGGTTTGAAATTCGCTTTGCTGTATTGATGATTAGTATGAGCCAGTCCCTTGAGCACTTCCGAGCGATATATATGACCATTCCCACCTCACCACATCCTCTGAAGTAGAGGGCAGAATCATTTCTGAAGAATATGCCCATCTGAGTTCTCGTATATTGAATTCTGTGTAAAATCGTGCCCTAATTGCCGCCTCCCTCAAGCACTAAACGGTCTCCTCCCAGTCCAAATCCTCAAGTTCAACCAAGTCTGTAATCTATTTTTTCCTGCGCCACAAGGGATGGCAGAAGCAGTCCTCCCTCAGCCTAAGACTACCCACCCCAATCAACCTCTGAGAATGTGACTCCTGAAAAGGAGATAGCAAGAAAAGCAAAAGGTATACACTGCTTGATATAGAGGAGAGGCTGGGCATCCTGTAAGGGACCAGTCTGGGTCCCTAGCAGAGTTCCAGGAGTTATCATCATCCAGGGGGCTCACTAGTGATATATTCTGTTGAGTCACTGCTCCACTCTGATAGGCCTGAGGCTGCAGACTTGATATCAGCTCAATGGAAATGTGTCTTGGTGCTTCATTGTTGCTTGAGAAGATGGGCTACTCTATAGCAATCCTGGTTTTGGCAAGAGACGAGTGATTCCCCAGAGTACACAAACAATTCATTAAGCAACTGGTATATGAGGTACCTTTAGATGAGCACCTGGTTCTCAACAAGACCAGAAAAGGCCTGAACCCTCTTTTTTAGCTGCCATTTTGCTCCTTCACAAGGAGGACATCCACACACAAAGTAGTTCCCTTGTGTACAAGGAACTGCTATGACAATGTGTACTTTTTGAGACCAAAAATATTTTTACTTTTAGCCAATGTTTCTTTTTTATGTTGGTGGGGGCCTCGCAGATTCCCCAACAACAACGTTTTGCTTAAACCATGTCAAGACCAAATAAGCATTAGCAAGGTCAAAAGGCTGTCTGCCAGCCCAGACTTTTGTGCTGAGCCGCTGCTGAACCATTTAGCAGTGGCTCAGTTGTATTATTTTCATTATCAGGGATGTCCAAGTGTTGGAAATGTAATTGTGTGTTGTGTTTTACAGAGCAGGGTCCATTCAGGCCCCACACTGTCAAATCACATTCACATTATCGTGTGCATTTGTGCACACACTGGAATGCAGGCAGCCTGCTGAGATGGAATTTATGAAGGCCACAAGATAAGGAGTTAAAAAAATGTCTTTTTTCCTCCAGGAGCCTTTTGATGAGTGTCTGTCTGCTTGTGTGTTTGACTGTGTATGTGTGTGTGTTTATTTTTGAGGAAGAGAAAGAGAAAGAATCTGGACACTCTCAGAAGTTATTTAAAAAGATGTGTGGATAGATTTGTGTGTGCTTGCCTGCGTCTGCCTCTCTGAGATGGCACACACAAGAATATATGAGTATTGTGCCCAGTGCAAGCAAATAATAACAGTTTGGCTTTAAGAAGCAGCACATATCACAAAACCAGGAAACTTTATTATAGTATGATCTTTGGCCTTCATTTCTTTTGTAACAAGACAACCTGTTTTGTTCATTTTAATATAGCCTTATAGCCCGCCGTAGCGGGCTATATCGGCTATTAAAGGCCCGCTGCAGCGTTAAAGGCCCGAGCCGAAGGCGAGGGACTTTAACAAAGCAGCGGGACTTTAAAAGCCGGTATAGCCCTGCTACGAAGGGCTATAAGGCTATTAGAACATTCTGCCACTAGAGGGCAAAATGTTCTAACAAATAAAACGAAGCCTTCAGGGAGCGCGAGGGGATTCAAATCCCCTCAGGCTCCCTGAAACCTTTGTTCACAGCCACAAAGAAGCATTGGAATGTTGGAGCTCCGGGCTTATACCAGCCATTATAAGCCCGGAGCACTCCATTGTTTTAAATGGAGCTTCCAGCATTCCAATGTTCTAATACATGTTTTGGTATGTGATGCAACTGAAGTCATTATTAATGTTTCTATTCCAAAGTCTATTTCATCAGATGGCAGAGGCATAAAGGCCATTAACCTGATAGTGCTAATAGTGCTGTTGCTGGCTTGACTGCATCCATGGCTTAGCGGCTTCTTACCTTCTGGAGTAGGGGCCTCTTCCAAGCAAGTCTTCACTCCGCTCTTTATGAGCATATGTAAAAATAGAAGCCTCACCCATGTCACCGTATAAAGAAATCGATCCTCTCACAGCTTATTCAGTCTGTGCAGTTACACCCAATCTAGGTTTCTAAGGGGTTTTGGTCCACTACCACTGGGTGCTCTGAAAATCAGAAAAAACAGAAGAGAACTAGGTATGCACTTTCAGTTAATAGATGTAAATAAATGTTTGTGCATTAGAAGTACCCAACTCAATATACAGCTCTGGCCCAGTCCATCTAAAGACACCGTTGCAGGCCAAGATCACTCGGCATTGTGGCAGTATCACACAATGTGGACCTAGTATAATAAAGCACAGCCCCACTATGATTGTCCCTTAGACAACAATGGCCCAAATTATCATACTATCCTTCCAATGCCCACTGTCCCACAGAGCGGGGATCCCATAATGCTGGCTGACAACACTTTGCATGCATAATATCACGCACAGTGATGGTCAGTGGGCACAGTCTTCACCTGACAAATGTATTCTGAGGATCCTTTGGCATGGTCTGATGTGGACCAACCGTATAATTAAAATAGACTTCATCAGTATGCCCATTGTATATAACAGAACTGAGGATGAGGCCCTATAGCGAGGATCATTCGAAAACTATGGTGCTGTAGGAAGTGGGAAGTGTGCCCAGGGCTGCACATCTAAGGATTGGTGTTACCTAGTTAAAGAGTAATGGTAAAGCAGTAATGTATGAGTGTACATATTAAATCTGCTCTGCCAGAGCTCCCCTTCAAACTCCCTCCATGGCAGTAAAGATAGGTGGAAGAACAATGACCCCTCATATAAAACACCCCATTACATTCTGCAACACGCATAGAAAGAGGAACATTCTATCAATGATTGTTTTTGTGCAGGAAGGTGTACCTTCCTGCACAAGAACAATCATCCCAGCAAAGCAGGTACTCTTGCAACATGACACCTGCACATGTCTGCGCTGGCGCATGGCTGCTGTTTGTGCACCGGCACATGGGAGAAGGACAGGAATGCGCCGTATGTTGTAGATACAACTGATTCCTGCCCTTTTCTTTTCACTCGTGGCCATGCGTCAAATGTTTGTGAATTAGGCTCTTGGTGTCGCTCTTTGTGAGCTCACGCTGATCTTTTCATAGTCTGTGTGTTCTGTGGGCAACAAAGAACCATGCAAAGATCTGAAATGGCTGAGTCAAGATCGAGCGGACTGAGCCAAGACCCCACATCACTGGCAAAAGATAGTACACCGGTGGTCCAGTATCCCTCAATGCTGGCCTACATCACATCCAAGGCTAGAAATCAGGCAGGGAGGGCTTAAAATAACAGCGTTAAGCGAGTCCACACGTTTCTGGCAAAAGACCACGCAACATAGTTTAAGATCACTATAAATGCATTTGACTTACCGACATATTTCAGTGAGTCATTGAAGCCGCTTGGCTTTTAATTACCATTTATGTGTTGTGCCACAACGTGCAGAGGAAATCTGTACATATAGTAAATTTGAGACTTCTGAAAAAGGCAATGCAGGTGCAAAATGGATACCTGACAGATAATAGAATTATATTTGTATCATACCCTGCCCTTAGCCTCACCCACACGCCCACCCTTAGCCCCGCCCACTAGCCTCCCCCTCCCACCAGCTCGATTCGATGAGTAGCTGCACTTATTTTTTTCAATTTAAAGAACTTACTAGCGCGTTTTTTAATGGCCACTCATAACGAGAACGGACCTTCGTTTGTTCCACTCTACACGCCTGCCGGTAGCCTAACAACCACCAGATGTCACTATTGCTCCATGAAAGCTACAAATGGATCCTGTTCGAATTATACAGGTGAACACAGCCTTGGCAAGTAGAGTGACACATTCGTGCAGAATGGTTTGTTGTCATGTCTAGATGTACAGGTTTATCTTAAGCGAGCTTCTTTATACCTTTTCTCGGAAAACGATACAGCATTTATAAATTAACTACTAAAAGAACAAGTAAAACTAGGAGCAAAGAGAGCTCTGTTTTCTTGCTGTGTTATTCAATTAGGAGCAGAGCTGCCTAAAAAACAGCAGAACTATCAGATAGGAGCAAAGCTGTCAACCCACAGAGCAGAACAGCCAGCTAAGCAGTCAGGTGCAGCAATGTCTACTTTTAAAATCAGAAAAATCTTGAGATTCCATCCCCAGCGAGCTTGGGTCACCCTATACAAAAAAAGTGAAATGCCACCTCACACAGACTTTGCCACGCCCATTTTAACCACAATATCCTTTAGGGTCAGTCGCGGCTACTGCCACTATGGAGAGGCGTGGCGGCAGGGCAGCAGGAGCACCGGGCGGAGTGAAGGGGGTTGATTTAAAAACATTTTTAAAACACCTGTTCCTGCAGCTTCAGTGCTCCACTGTTCTGCAGCTCCCGGCAGTCCCTAGGGCAACAGACTCCCCATCCAATCCAGATGCTGCTCTCATACTATGAAAGCAGCGTGGGGATTGGCCTGAGCGAGCTGGTTTTACACTCCACTCAGGCACAGGGAGCCTGTACCTTTCTGTAGCCCGAATGTAGAATACAGCCAGGTTAGAGAAACCTAAGTGCGCATGCCTAAAACGGACGGCCAAACAGAATTTTTCGCACTTTAGGGACATACAGCAGATTGTGATTGGCTGAACAGAGTGCCCTGTAAAGAAAATATTTTTTGAGCTTGTTTTGGATATACCTAGGGCCATTCTGATGATAAAGAAGTGATATTTCCTGCGCCAGAGCTGAGGCTCTAGCTCGGAAAGCGGCAGCAGGAGGGAATCAGGCCTAGGACGGTAGAATCAGAGTAATAGGATTACTGGTGAGTAACTGAGAGCTCATGGCTAGTAACGGCCTGCTGCGCAGAACACATTAGAAACTTGGGCTGCTTTTCTGCCCTGAGAGAACTTTTCACTTGGTAATTTTGTCGTCGTATCCTTGGAGGCTCACAGACACAAAATCTCAACATATTTTTGCTGCGATAGGGAAGGAAGGGAGTGTAGACCGCAGAAATATGAATTGTCTCCAGTTTGGAGAGGGCCACCAAACCGAGCCCACCTCAGTCTATCCGAGCTCACCTATCAACAGGTGTTGGTGGACCACAAGGAGGATAGAAGATGTGTGCTAGGCTTTGCTAGGAATTGACAGAGGCCTGATATGTCTCCCACCTACCCATCAGAGAAGGTGTTCTCCTCAGGTTCAAATACAGAGGCAATGTAGGAGAGCCAGAGAGAAGGTTACGCAGTTTTTATTTTTAAACCACAGTTCACAGATCGTGATCCTGCTCCGTAAAGCGAAGCCCTCTGGCACTGTACAGTGCATACTTCTGGGGCAGGAGAGACACTTGCACCATACTTGTTTCACTACAAAGTGAACAGAGGACAGACTGATAAACTTTCAAGATGGCTTACATAAAAACACAACTCAAACTGGCAATTTAATGTAACTAAAAGATGAATAACAGCAATGATGTCGTTTACGCTTGTATACTCAATTTGCACCTGAAAAACTCAATAAAAAGGTTTACAAAAAAAATAAAAACACAACTCAAAAAGAAAGAGTAGGCTGTTCACACTTACAGGACTTCAGACCAACTACTGGCATGTCAATCAATGACAAACTACTTGAACAAGTGGTTCACTGGGAATCACAGGAATACTTTGAATGCCACAACTTGACTGACACAACCTAGTTCGCCTAAAACCATCCAAAAGCTGCCGTGTTCCCTAATCTTAAAATGCACATGGACAAAGACAAGTCTGGCTTGACTTATCTGTGGCTTTTCAGCCCATGACCACTTCATCTTTAAAGTCTTCCAAAAGTGCATCTGCAACAGCTTCTCGGACAAAACTAAAAGCAGTCTGCCTAATGCCACACTTCTCTGTAACTCCTTCAGTCAAGGGAGACCTGCCAGTGTGCTCCAGGCTACCCCTTCTGTTAATATCCCTTGCACTCAGCCCACTTGCACATTTCATCTGACCTTTTCAGAGGACATTTTACATCAGTGGTAACCACACTTCGATCATCTTTGGAAGTGGCAAACACACCTTCAGACATCAGCTTGACACACACGTGCATCAAGTGAACAATAAAACAAATTGTATACAGCAACACTTTACTGATCCTTCCACCCCTACAATCCCTAGTGCCCCTCACTGGCTGCCTTTCAAGTCTGTGCAAAGTACAAGCATTCACATGGATTCTATGGGGCATATTTACAAGGAAATGTAGCAGATCAGAGCTGTGCCAAATTTGGCAGCTCCATGCTCTGATATTTCCAAAATGCAGGGATGGGCTGTATTTACAACTATAAGGTTTCCCCTTGTGTTTTACCTAGCACTGGCACTAAAATTAGTTGCCTAGCACCAACGCGAGTACAAAAACTTTTCTGGATGGCCTTCACGTGTCATTCGACACGGTTTTCACTTAGTTTGTTTTGTACATAATGAGGAATATGAATGGGTGTGAGTGGGTATGAATGTTGAAGAGTTGAATGTCTTTTTGCCAAGTATTGCATTTTTAGAAGGTGTCAAAATCTTATAAAACTGTTGTATTCAAATTGTATAATAAGGGTATTGTTCAAATCACGGTGCAGTTTATGATTAAGAAATATCAGATGTTGAAAAATGAAAATATGATGTAATTGAGTTACTTCCTTTCGATTAAATCTGACCGAAAAAGCAGTCAATCATGTGATTGTTTCATTCAATACACAGGTAAAAAGGTTAGGCAAAAGCCTTGTGCAGCATTGGCACTCAGTTTGGTACTTATTAGTCGACTTGGCCTTGCTGCCATCAAGTCAAAACCCAGAACTGTTTCTCCTAGCACCAACGCAGGCATCCTTGCATCATAGTGCAAGGGGTGCAAGGTAACCCTGGGCGCTACACTACGCTTCGCCCACGTAGTGTACGTAGCGCTGCCTGCTTCGCAGTTTTCGAAGTAGGCGAAGCAGGCAAGCGCTACGCACATGCCAGGGCGAAGCGTAGCTGCCTGCCGCCCGCCACCCGCCTCCCGCCCGCCCTCCTTTTAAATCATATCTTGCATGTTAAATAATTAAAAGTAAAGAGACTTACCTGAAGCGCGGCGTCTCCGGGGCTCCCTCTTCCTCGTTTTCAACTTCTTGTGACAAATGCGCGGACGCCCGCGCATGCGCATTTATTGCGAGAAATGCCCATGCGCGGGCGTCCGCGCATGCGCATTTGTCACAAGAAGTTGGAAACAAGGAAGAGGGAGCCCCGGAGATGCCGCACTTCAGGTAAGTCTCTTTACTTTTAATTATTTAACATGCAGGGTATTATTTAAAAGGAGGGTGGGCGGGAGGCGGGCGGCGCGTAGTGGGGCTACGCGGAGCGCGCGAGTGTGCGTAGATTTAGGCACACTACGCGCTGCTTCACGTAGCCCCACTACGCCCACTACGCCCACCCTTAGTGCAAGGTTGCCTGAATTGCACAGAATGATTGTTTATGTGCAGGATGGTGTCCCATCCTGCACATAAACAATCAATAATTGCGATTTGCTACTTCTATGTGTCCTGCATTATGCAACACACATAGAAGTAGTAAATCGTCATTATTTTATGATTGTTTATGTTCAGGAAGGTGATTAAACTAGAGAGGTGGCCCCACTGTCCAATGGAACAGGGCATTGTAAAACAGTGGAGAAATAAAGCTTCCCCTGGATAGAAAAATAACACCAACACTTCACTTACTTTCACACCATATACACCATGCTTAAACCGTTAAGTTCAATCAAAGAAAGAGGACTTAATTCTAAATATATACCTCAAATCGAGATGTAGCGCTCAAAGTAATTTTTATTTTTTGTAAAAAGACTCTGTACTCCAGAGTATTCATACAATAATTCAAAACAATTCAAAGAATCAATCAAATTCATACATCGCATGCAATTTAAAAACAAACACAATACATACTAATATTAAAAACCGGTGAAAAAACTGCAATAAATCAAACCCATAAATAATAAAATAAAAACAGGGGACCCTTTTTGCACAGTTCTACATGAGCTGTTGCATGAGCTGATCCAACATCATACATCCGTTTTTATAAACTGGTAGATAACTATTTATTCCTTCCCAGGATTCCTTGTAGTTGGATTCAAGTGAAATGGCGTTGATGCGTTTCGGTGGTATGTAGTTCAATTTAAAAACCACCTTCCTGAGGACACAAAAAATCAGGGATTTTTTCCTCCTCAGAGTGTTAACGGAGTTATTTCTCACTCCTGGTGTAGTGTGTCAAAAACGCCCAAGAGCGCGATTTAATGGCCTCTATATCCTTAGTACCGCTGCTCTTCAATTACCCTAGTCGTTTGTGGAAGAGAAATAAAATTCTCCCATCGAGAAACTCCTGTGTACTTTAGGTCGTCCTTGCTTTGAACAGTGATTTTATCTTTTTCTGTTGCTGCTTGCTACCAGATAAGGGGCAGTCTCTTCTTTGCCGTAGTCCGCCCAGGAGGTCAGATGGCGATATATTAAACAATCGTTCCAAGAGGTTCGGCATGTTCACGTTCGTTATGCTTTGGGTCATGTTCAGGAAGGAACAACTGCTTGCTTATAAACAATTATTGGTGGCATTTTGCTCTTTCTATGTGTGCTGCGGAATGCAGCACACATATAAAAAGAAAAAACAAGGAAAAATACAAGTATTTCTACTAGTTGCGCCATTCTAATGCCTGCTATTGCATGGCTTTAGTTTTTGAGGCTGCCTCAGATTTACACATCCTTTTAAATCTGGGGCAGCATCATAATGCTATGAGTATTTGCGGTGCAATGCCCACACCAACACCGATTGCATGCCCCTTTCACACAAAGTGATGCATGTAAGGGGCTGTAATTACAAGGGGGCTTTTAGCACCACTTTGTAAATATGGAGAAGGGCATTTCACCACCAGAACATCCGTAAAAGTAATGATCTGGTGACGCTATCGCCTTGAAAATATACCCCAATTTTTCACTCATAGCTCTTACGATGCGTACACTAGCACTTCAAGCAACATCCACAGCTAGAGCACGTTTTCTGATATCCTATTTAATCCATGGTAAAAACCCTCTTTCCTTGCCTTGAGTGATGTTGCCTTCAAAATAAGAAATACGCATTACACCCCATCTCCAGACCCATAACCCGCTTGTGCAGTAAGACCCCCTGCTTCAAGGCACTACACGCTAACAAAGTTGGAGCACGCCATGTACACTTGCTAATTTACACACGTTCATATACAAAAACTAAAATAACAGGGCTATAAAGTACAGATTTAGAAAGACTCATAATTAAAAAAATATGATATATAAAAATAATGGCACCAGCTCACACAAATACTTTTTCTTCAAAGCTATGCCATCTTAGTATTAC
Source organism: Triturus cristatus (assembly GCF_964204655.1). Taxonomy (NCBI): domain Eukaryota; kingdom Metazoa; phylum Chordata; class Amphibia; order Caudata; family Salamandridae; genus Triturus; species Triturus cristatus. The sequence continues at coordinate 624,622,733 of NC_140594.1, read as the reverse complement.
ATATTTTTATAAAACTCCTTCACACCTTTTATAAAGTTCCTTCACAACTTTCATGAGAAGCAAAATGAATATAGTCAAACACAAGGCTTAAAGTTGGATGAAAAAAAGTAGAGGGTCTCTAAATGAAGCATGGCCTGTGTATTTAGAGGCGTGGCTTACCCACATCAACTAAATTTGTGATTCCCATTGTGTGACACCTGACCATTATTATGGTGTCTCTCTGAGCATATTCTTATTGCAGCCAGAAATATAACACAACAAATAGCTGACACCTAAAACCAGACAGGACTATTGGCTTTGTCAGTGTATTGCCTGTGTGCGCTCCTGAGAAAAGCCAAGGAAAGGATGACCATGTATTCTGAACACCTTTTTATTTTATTTTTTAGAAATCTTTTTTATTAAAGAAACAATAATACAATAAAAATATCAACGCGAGCATATCACAGAAACTAAACTCATCATACATATAATCAATAAACTCAAAAGAGATAATACAGATAATGATACGGGCACACAGTGACATTAGATCATTGAAGTGTCTCCTTAACAACATTGAATGGGGAATCATCGTCAAAGGGGGTGCATAAAAACCCTCTGCTTTCGTTCCAGGGGCCCCATATTTTAGTCCATTTGCCTGGGCATCCTCTGCTCTCGTATATCACCCTTTCGGCCTGCATGCACCAGTCCATGTCCTCGGCACAGTCCTTGTGTCAGGGCACAACTCCCCCGTTCCATGTTCTGGCTACATTGCGTTTTGCTATGATACAGCCCAGAGAAACCCACAGTTGTTCGGTGCGATTGAGGTCGGTGGCGTCCCAAATGTTTAAAAGACAGAGTCAAGGGGAGGGTTCTATTGATTTCTGACATATTCGGGACATAGTGGACAAAACCTCACTCCAATACTGTTGAAGAATTGGACAGTCCCACCACTGATGCAAGAAAGTACCTAAGGAGCCACAGTCTCGGGGACAGAGTGGGGAGATCGTCAGACCCATTTTAACAAGTGCTGTGTTGGTGTAGTAAGCCCTGTGGAGTATTTTAAGTTGTATAAGCTTAAAGCGGGAACGGATTGCCAACTCCCTGGAAGATGCCAGGGCCTCCCTCCAGAGATAAAATCACGCGCATGATAACGCGTTATCATGCGCGTGATTTTATCTCTGGGTACAAGCTTGGAGACGTGATTATGTTACTTTACGCTGTGCCTGCTCACCATTACGTGACCTCCCGTTGAATATTGATTTTGCTCCAGGGGGCTCAGAGCAAGTTGCGTGCAGCAAATTTCATTGTCTTGCTCTTGATTTTTTACATGTTACGCTTTGGTTACATTCCAAACTGAAGGGATACATTTCAAGCACGATTTGCCCAAACGGAGGATTCATTAATTGGACACTTTTCGTGGATCTTGAACTTATTAGCTACACAGATTGGAAATCTCTTTGAATGCATCTCGCACTTTCCTATTGCCTTGAGAAAGTCATTGTACTCAACTGGTACAGACGAAACACGTGTTGGCTGTTATCTTTATCGAACATGCACTGAAGAACAATAAAATCAACAACACACACAGAAGCTTGGTGGATCTTTACTTCATCATTTGGAACTTTTGGATATCCTGCAAATTATGGATCAGATTCAAAAGAGAGCGTTTTCACTCTGAGCGTCAAGCCAGAATTATACCGGGGTATACTAGTCGATTCCTCGTGTATTCTAAAACAGAAAAAACAACAAATAAAAATCAAATAAGCTAAAACAGAGTAAAAATGTTTTTTTCCGTTTTTTCCTTTTTTCCTTTTGTTACCCACGATATAGAGCGGGGCCTCCCACACCCGAGCAAGGTTCCAGGGTAGGTGAGGTACAATCCCAGAGTACGTGGGGTAAGCAATTTATACATGCTTTGAATTAATGTAAAGACACATTCTTGCCTTAATGACAGCACTTTTTTGATGTGTGTGCATAGACATTTGTGCAACAATTGTTTTATTTTCTAGGTGATGACTACTCCCTGCGATCTAGAGGATTTAGATTGTTTAAGGTTGTATTCATTTCAATCTTATTTAACCCCATACATGGTAGATATGTGTGGTCACTTTTCACGTTAGAAGTGTATCTTTTGCAGTAGCATGTTTTAGTGAAACATAGGTCCTGACGAAAGCCGTGGGCAGTAAAACCCGGATGGCTGAAACATTTTGACCTCTATATAGCAGTCACTTGTTAGCACTGCTATAATTTTGTTACACCCTTTTAATTAAGGTGTGCAGAGCACTTGGAATATTAAGGTTTATCCTCTCTACACAACCTTTTTTAGTCCTCACTGTTTCCTTTTCTTTGCACTGCACACTATAGGATTACTATCCTTGTTCATTACAATTCTCTACATCTGGTGTTTCGCTGGCTAATACTCATCAGCCTGACTGAGCAACAGAGCTTCAAACTAGCGAGGCAGTCCCCATGATCAAGGGACACACCTCTGCCAATAGTTGGATCACCAGATGATATGATTGATCATGAGAGCTACTTTTCTCTCACTATTTGCTCTGTCCTCCGAGTAAGATTGATGGTAATCCATGCTCTGCTCTTGGCTTGGTTTGGTTTGTTGCACGTAGGTTTAGTTCTGTTTATCACTTTTGTGCTGTTTGTCATTAGACCCCCAGTTCTTGTTTTGTGTATCCTGCAAATTACAAAAGAACTTTGGAGATAATAGACATTATATTGTTATTGGTCTGTGATAATTGTTCGGTGTGAATCACCTAGTGTATTACTTATGGGAGTGCTGTATAAGCCAACCTTTTTTGATAACTCTCCGGCATTTTGTGTCCACAATTTGCTTATGGCACTTTAGGGTAGTAAGTGCTTTCGGCTTACTAAGCACCCCACTAGACTTATAGGTATTATTCATGACAGACACCTTTTACTTGACTTTTGGGACATTTGCTTGATGTGCGGTCCTTTCCCATTTTGGGAACACTACTACCTTCTTGCACAATTGCCATATTGAACCTATCCATTCTGTACGCTGGGTCTGTAATGGGACGGTGATCCCAGTGGTTGAGAACCACTAATTGGGAGGCCCAGTAATACGTTTTAATTGCAGGAAGAGCATTACCCCTGTCGTACCAGCTGCGCGTGAGTTTTGTCAGGGCAATTCGGGGGGTGCCACCTTCTATAATAGTGAGCGGACCTCAGAATCAATTGTTTGTAAATATTTAATCGGGACGGGGTAGGGTGATTTCTGCAGGGCATATAGGAAACGGGGAAGTGCCATCATTTTGAAGAGGGCAGCTCTACCCAGTAGAGTAAGGGGCAGTGTCTTCCAGTGCTGCACGTCAGTCCGGAGGCGACGCAAGGGAGGAAGGAGGTTCTTTTGGTGAAAGACGTCTGCATCTTTCGTGACATAGATGCCCAGGTAGCAAAAGCCGTCCGTGACTATGCCAGCATTACAGCCTGGAGGAAGCCGTGGGGGCTCCCTACTGAGGACATAGATCAATGACTTGTTCCAGTTGATGGTGGAGCCTGAGTATTTCTGGAAGAGAGTGAGAATATGTAGCACCACATGAAGTGAAGATCGGGGTTTGGCCAAATATAAGAGAATGTCATCGACGTAGAGGGAGATCCTATCCGACCAATGCGGGGCCCAATTCATTCCACGGATAGAGGGGTCACCTCTGATCCATAACGGCAAGGGCTCTAGTGCCAGAGCGAATAACAGCGGTGAAAGGGAGTAGCCCTTCCCCAACTCAAAAATTGCCGACCTGCCACCGTTTACCGAGACGCAAGCCAAGGGTTTAGCGTATAATAGACGCACCCAGGACGTAAACTGTGGGCCAAAGCCGTACCTTTCCAGAGAAGCAAACAGAAAAGGCCACTCCATGATGTTGAACGCCATTTTAGCGTCTAAGGACACAATTACCGCATCTTCTTGTATGGTGGGGGCTCTGCCCCGCACTACGAAGAGGCGACGGAGATTGAGCGCCGTATTTTTAGTCGGCATAAAGCCGGATCGGTCCGGGTGTATTAGTTTATGGAGATGGGGCGAGAAGCGAAGGGCCAGCAGTTTGGCCAGGATCTTGACCTCAAGGTCGAGGAGGGAAATCGGTCGATATGAACCACATAGAGCCAGGGGTTTCCCGTTTTTGTGTATGACCGCAATGTTAGCCAATCGCTGTGTTTTGGGCAACATTCCACGTTCTACACTCTCATCATACATCCGCACTAAAACTGAGCCAGTACCGAAGAGACTGCTTTATAAAGCTCGATTGGAAGGCCACTAGGACCCATGGCCTTCCCGGATCGCAATGCACCCATCGCCTTAGACACCTCTTCATGAGTCAAGGCGGTGTCGAGGTCTGTAACATCTTGAGGGTCTAACCTTGGCAGGGGAGGGGGGAGAGCAGGTCGGCTGCTTCTTCTTGTGTGGAGGTGGATGTGGGGACATAGAGTTGCTCAAAATGGTTAGCGAAACACCCAGCAATCCCATCCCGGTCGCATCGTCTCGCACCATTATGAGCCTCAATTTCAGCCACCCACCGATTTGCCAACTCACGCTTATCTAGCCATGCCAACAATTTACTGGCCTTATCTCCAATTTCATATACACGATATTGAGTGGTTCGGTAGTGCGCATGGGCCGCCTCCCTGCCTATATCATTATACTCCTTTTGTTTCACTGCAAGTCTGTGGGAAGTGTCGGGGGAGGCGGATGCGATGAGTTCGCGTTCGAGATTGGCCACCTCTAGTTCTATATCCTCTAGTTTCTTACGTTTCTCCTTCTGGTGGCCAGCCACTGCCGCCACCCCACACCCTCGAAAAACCATCTTATATGCCTCCCATAGCGTCACATCCGATTCGACGGAGCCCTTGTTTTCTGCGAAGTAGTCTGATGTGGCTGTACCAGTTTATCCCGCATCTCCGGGACTCGAAGAAAGTCAGACATGAGTTTCCCCTGTGGTTCACGTTGTCGGGGTGGTAAGCGATCCAAATCCCCAGCCAGGGCGGCATTCCAATCTCCCCCAGTAAAATGTCTCTTTCGGGTAGAGTCAACATGTGGGGGCCCAAATCAGTCAGGGTGGAGGATTTGAGTTTGAGGGGTATGTAGAGGGAGGTCACGTTGAGGGAGCAACCCTCCCACCGTCCAGATACTGTGACAAAATGGCCAGTGGGATTGCATGCAATTGTTTGAACCGGACAGGGAAGGGAGGCACGTGCAAGAATGCCCACCCCTCTGGAACCCCATGTGTAACCCGCGTGTGCAAGCAGTTTATAGGCCCACCGATTGAGTGTGCAATATGTGGTGCCAGGAATATGTGTTTCTTGAAGCAAAACAAGGTCAGGGGTATGACGTTTCAGATATTACAAGACTATCCTCCTTTTTATCCGGTCGCCCAATCCGTTCACATTCCAGGAGATTATTTTGAGTCGACCCAGGGAGGCAGAGGCTATAGGAGTATCACTCATTTGCGTCGGAGAACGAGAGCCCCACTTGCCACAGGGCCCAGGAAATGACAGTGCGCAATGGGACATATCACGACACCGGGAAATGATAATAGGCGAGTCACGCAGGACCCCTGGCGAGAATCGACAGAACCTCCCGGGGAGACCCACTGGACCACAGAGTGAACCCCGTGCGAGGGATCACCCCCCAAGCATATTAGAAGTATACAGGTTATGTCGTTGTGTGTGCTAGTAACCACTCTACAATTGTATGTGATCGTAATAGACAGACTGGTCATAAAACAGAACAAAAATGAAAAATAAAACCTTAATAAAACACCCTGGAACCCCCCCCCCCCCCCACCCTGCCATGTGGACTCAAAACTGCCCACCACCCCAATTTGCAGAGCGCTTGTAGACCCATAACTAGAACCATGTAGAGGGGAACGCTGCACAACCAATCTACCCCAATGTTCGACCCTCTTTCCCCCTAAGAACAGTTACAGTTGCCCAAAATGAAACCTAAAGGATCTCGTAGCTTCATACCAGGAGCACGTAGCACCAATCGTTCCAGGTGATATGTCCCCCCCCCAAAACCAGGCCACAATTAAACAATTACAATAGTCTTAGAGCGCTCATTGTGGGAGACAACACATGTGTTAAACAATGTTTGAATGTCGAGTGCCTTCCATCCTCTAAAACCAAGGAGCATGGCCAGGGGCATCACAGTCAGTATTGTAGCTGATCACTAAGTGCGGGGTGTGGACCCCATTTCTGCCAATTCCTGTGTTGTAGGAACTCAGTCAATCTTTCCTCGAGGACGATCGGATCCATGAGGTTGATTCCGGGAAGAGCCACCACGGTCTACGGAGGAGCGCCACCTCTCCAGCCAGTCCCAGGCCTCCTCCGGGGACAGGAAGAACAGTGACTTACCGTCTGATTGCACTCGCAGTTTTGCAGGGAAGAGCATGGCATATTTCAAATTGTGGCCCCTGAGAGCTCACTTTATTTCCAGGAAGGAGCGGCGCCTCTGCTGCACTTTATAGGTGAAGTCTGGGAAAAAGGTTACGCTCGAGTTCTCGAATTTTAGAGGAGGACCACTCCTCACAGCTTGAAGGATGATGTCCCGGTCACGAAAATTGAAGCTCCATGCCAGGATGGGACGCGGCGGAGCGCCCGGCTTCGGAGGACCTCCAGGCACCCTGTGGGCGCATTCGACGGATAAGTATTTGGAGAGGGACCGGGGTTGTAGATGATTTTGGATCAAGTCTTCAACTAACAGGTCAGCGGCCTGCCCCTCCGCCCGTTCGGATACCCCCAGGATACGCACGTTGTTTTCCTTGCGTGCCCTTTGTAATCTTCCAATCGAGCCTCAAGATCGGACGTCTGGGCCTGCAGTTGCTTGACCGTCGGTTCCAGCTACGTCGTGGAGTGCGTTAGTGTGACGATAGATCCTTCATTCGACCTTCACCCGCTCCCCCATATTCTTCAGATCGGCATGGATAAGGTTGACATCAATAGAGACAGTGTCAATCTTGAGTTCCAGTGCCGTACGGACTCCCTGGATCGCCTCCATAATGTCTGATAGTATCGGACCCCCATCATCAGATTGTGGTTCGCCTCCACACCATCCTGCTTCCCCTCGGTTTCCTCTGGCTTGGACTGGGCAAATTTCGACAGTCTATGCATAGTGGATGGCTTGGGGCCTCTAGCTGTGGCCATTGTGTCCCGTTCCACCCCTTTGACTGGGAATTGTCGGACCAGGGGAGCGTTGAGCGCCGGGTATACAGGACAGCAGACAAGTGAGGTCAGTTCAGCTGCTCCAGTGACCCTTCGTTAGAGAGCAGTTCATAGCGCAAAATGGCGGCGGCTGTTTCTCAGGCTAGCGCAGTATAGCCACTGGAAGCTCCAGATCTCCCAAGGGGTTAATGGGTTCACAGCACTGGCGCGTGAGGAGGCCAGAAAATCAGGGAGGCGGCCGCTCCCGTTCTCGTAACAGAATCAAACTGCAAAATGGAGGAGGGGGGGGGGGGGGAAATGGGGAAAACGTCTCTGATAATCCCGTATCACCAACGGGCCCCAACACTGTTCATAGGCGCAGCTGAGTGCACAGCGACGGGGGCCTCTGTCTAAAGTTCATGCGGGAGCCGCTAAGGAAGTGCCGCGGACCTGCGTGTGGCGTACGCACCCCGGGCGTGATGCCCTGAGCGCCACAGGTCTTCTTCACTCACCGGTGGTTAATTGAGGTCCGCGTGAGCCTCCGAGCCTGAAGGGTGTAGAGCAAATCGGCAGCCGCTGGTCGCGGGGTCCGTTCTCGTCAGGCATCTTTCCAACGTGCCAGCCGGCGGCAGGTTAAGCCGTGCGACGACACGGCTGGATCTACGCTCTTCTCCCGGCCGGTAACTTCCAACAGCAATTGTTCTGGCAAATGGAGCCCGATTGATCTCAGCGACGGATCGGACTGATCCTTGTCTCAGGGCGCGTCAGGAATTGCAGGCAAATGGATCAGTGAAACAGATGTAGGGGGGGATTTAGTCGGTGGCCAACCGGAGCTTTATTCCAGTGCGGCCATCTTGGGTGTTGGCTAGCCAGGTCCTCCTGAACACCTTTTTGAGCCACTGACAGGCCTTGTGAGAAACTAGCGCTGCCTTCAGCCTCAACTCTAGACCTCTTAATCGTGGCCATTATAAATACCTGGGGGCAACTCATTGTAAAGCATGCCCTATGCAAGAGAATATGCTGAACGAACAAAGAAAAACACAAAAACACAACATCCTGGATATAGCTAAGACTCTAATGAAGGGCAAGATTCTGTAAAAAAAAAAAACAAAAGTGGAATATAAATGGGAGCTAAATCACTGACGCCGATTACCTCAATTTTTATTACGTTGTCTGTACTGAAATTATCAGTGCTTTTCCCAGGGGAGTAAATGGCTTGATTATAGGGCCTGATAGGGGGCCGTTTTGATGTGGTTCTAAAATTTTACCGGGTCTGAGACCTGCAAATTCCCAGGCCACTTAAAGCCCTGATCAAACATACACTTTTCTATAGTAGTTATTCCACGCGACCCATCAAGTGAGAGAGACTTCATTTAGGGCAATATAGCTACATTTAATCAAGTATGCTTTCACATATTCATCCGTAACAGAACAGGTCAAAGACAAGTGCAACTAAAAGCATAGAAAAAATATATACGTTGGTTTTTGTACAACGTCATTGACTACGAAATAGTATATTTATGTGTGCCAAGATCTTTGCCATCAGGGCAGAGATCCCCATACAAAAGAGAGGAGAGGAGAGGTGCAGATCTCCATCTGTAGGTTTGTGAATTGTATTTTGTAGTAAGAAAGTATTCAGTGAGTACTACTTTCCATAGCACAAAAAATGGAGTTTGTTAATTGGGCCTCTGTGAGGGTCTTGCATCTTCATTTCTGTCTCATGATATTCCTATTTGGAATGATTTTAAGGTATCAAACCAAAAGATTTCTCAAAGTTATTTAATTATTTAAAACCGGCTTTTTATACAAGGTTTATTGCTACAAAATTATTCTGAGACTTAGCAAAGTACAATGCTCAACCTTTTTAATTTCTAACCAATCATTATGACTGTGTGTTTTTCCTTCACAATTTAAAATTAAGATATTTACTTCTCTTATGAACAAACATAATCTTTATGTTTCAATTCTCAGTTATGTAATTTTTGTCCCATATTAATTCATCATTCTAAGGAAGAATTACTGAAAATAGCATTTATCATACATCCACAAGCCATAGTTTGGAGGGACGATTCTTGATTGGGTTACATCCTTTATTTTTGAGTGCACTCAATTTACCCAGATTAGAAGTTTATAATCTCCCTGTACCACAGGCATGTGGTGCCCCCAGGGTTTGATAATGTTGCCAAATTATATTTAACTTGTATGTTGAGATACTGCATGGTCTGGTGGCAGGCCACGAGGTCTGCAACCAGACCCTTGTTTAGAAGTGTTCAGAATATTAGTTCTAATCCCTTCAAAATCCAATACTTTCCCTACTGTTACTTATGTTGGAGAGGGAATAGTAAATCTGACCCCTCCAAGTGTAATTGTTTCATCTGTTTTGTTAAATTTCTTTTTAAATATAATGTTAGTTTAATGTAAATTATGTTATTACTATTTTTGTAGGAATATGTGTATATTAATTTATTTTTATGCTGTTACTGTATACTTCTTTTACAATTTTTAATAGCTAGAGTTTGTAATATTACTTATTTTTTACTATATATGGTTAAATATTAATTATATTTTTAAATATAATATTTATGCATTTTCAATTATTTTGATTTATTTTTATATATTTGTAAGTTATAATTTTTTTTATAGTAATATTATTTGTCAAGTTTATATATGTTTCAAAGTTAATATAGTGTATCAGAGTTCAAATTAGACCTGATTGCCTTTTTCTTGACGATACTGTAATCTTTGATATTTTTGAATTTAGATCCAAGCATATTTACAAAAAAGCCATGCAGTGCAGAAAGTCATCTTGCTGCGTTGCGTGACAGAAAAAGGGCAGGAATGCACTGTATTTAAAAAATACAATGCATTCCTGTCCTTGTCTCTGTGCTGGCACCATTTGAACTGCCTAGGGCCAATGCAGCACAATTGCACCATGGTGCAAGGGTGCCTGCTTTGCATGCAGGACTGTTTTTGTGCAGGAAAGGACACCCTTCTGCATAAACACAATCCCGGGAGGCATATTACTCTTCCTATGTGTGCTGCAGAATACAACACACATAGAAAGAGGAAGTAACAAGGAGAAATAAAGATATTTTCTTCACTACGTCTCCCCTGGGAAGCCGTAAGATTTTGGTGCACTGCCAGGTATACAAGTTCTTGTAAATCTGGGAAAGCATCACAATCCATGGGAGTTGCGTGGGAAGATTCACCACAACGCCCATGGAATGCGTACCCAGGGAGCTTAGTGCAACACAGCGATTTGTGCTGCATTGTGCTAGTCTAGGTTTATGAAGCCACACAGAGCCATGCAAAGCGACTTTGTGTGGCTTCATAAATCTGTCATAGAGGTTTGCGTTGCACATGTATCACGTTGCATGGTGCAAACACTACGCAAGGCCTCTCATAAATATGCCTCAAAGTATCTAAAGTCGAAATTTGTATCCTTGATCTTTTTTGGGCAAAATGTTTTTGCCGGTGTTTCGGCATACAATCACTGTAAGTCTGCCATTGGCTGAGACTCCCTCAGCCTGCATACCAGCATAGTTAAAACTGAGCTCCCTATCATCCAGCATTAGAGTTGCCAGCCAGCCGGCTTTAGCACTTGCAGCCCTCGTGGGGCAGCTCTTGCTGCACGTACTGCACCTGTTCAAGGCAGTGCGCATCACTGGTGCATTGCATGCGCTTCATCCAAATCACACCAACCTTTAAGCCACAAATAGGACAAATGGGTTTACGGATCACACACTCTTTCCTTTCTTCGTGTCTCGTCAGATAACTTCAGCTGCTGCTCGCATTGTTCTTTTTAGAATGCCTATTTCTTTTTCGAAGGAGTTTTAAAGCTGGCGCATCAGTAGTGAGATGTCTGAATTTGTACTTGAAAGGCTATCTCTGACCTCTCACCAAAAGGGCTATTGAACCTCTGATTACCTACAAGGAAACAAGCATTGGCATAGCCAATAGGTCTCGCCTTTGGGACCTTATAAGTGTTTAGCCATGCAACAGTTGCATAACTAAATACTTATAAGGACCCAAAAGCAAGACCTGTTGGCTATGCAAAGCGGCTGTGCGGCCGCGAAAGTGATCGCGATCACGATCAAACATCAAAGCGGCCGTGCAAGTGAAAGTAATTGCGGTAAAGCGCAGCGCGCTCGCCCGCGCACATGCGCTGTAGCTCTAGGCTGGCCTGGTAGCACTTTTTGGAGCCCTCTCAATAAGTCTTGCCAGACCATCGCATGCGCTGGGTCAGGCGAGACCTAAAAAGGGGGAATGTGAGTAATTACATTTTATTTTACATTTCACAAGTGACTCTATGACATATACCTGGCTTGTCTGGGTTTTCAGCTAACAGCATGTTGCATTGTGGGGCTTGTCGTTTTGCTTTTAACACTTTCACCAGCATGCAAAGTGCTGTTAACTAGAATGCCATAATAGGCAGAAGGTCTTATTCATGACATGGAGCCACTTGTCAACTATATTTTAAATTGTTTACAGAGTTCTCTAGTCCATTACAAAAAATACTTGTTTCGCAGGTAAAAACAAAAATAAACTCTGCTCACAGGTTCTGAGATGTTTCACACGTTCATTCACATCATGCATTAAAACAAGCATTGGCAATGCAAATTGTTTGGATTTTTTGCAGTGGAAGGTTTTGCTCTGAGCTTCACAACAAAGGTAAAGCATTGACAGCAGTAAATCAACCTTTTCAAACATGTAAGTAACGACAAGTGGCAATAGCACAAGGAACATCACATGATTTTCTCTCACACACAAAACCAGTGCAGCACAGCTAGCTAACACATGAAGGAGTTAAAGGACTGTTGTACATTCTCTATAAACATGCAAGAAGCGACAGAAAGCAGGGCGCCAGTAGGCAAATGCTACTCGAGTTTTTAGAGGCGATATTTGCTGTGTTTTTACTACTGATTGTATGCTGACATTTTTTTTATTAACGCCCAGTTTTTAATTTCGTCTGGCTGATTGCACTGTACCTTAGGCACTTGCCGGTCCCCGGTCCACCGTGGCTTCCTGCGCCGATTGTGTGGAGGGACGTGACTCCTCCCCCTGTTCCTTCATTTCCGCTACTGGGGCAGTATATTACCTACATGTGTGCCTGGTAGCGCAGCGGACGCGCCCAACAGGCGCGCCACCGGCGCACCAAAGGCAAGCCCCTCTTCACCCGTCCGCGACCGGATCGCAGCCAGCGCCAGTCATGCTGCCTGGCTGGTCAGCAAAGAGGAAATTTAATGGTCCAGAAATCATCTTCTGGTCCTAAGGGACACACGTTGTCCTAGGCTACACTGTTTTAACTTGGCTATCGAGGCGCTGCCTAGCGCGTGCACTGGGTGTAACCAGGGGCTAAGTGACACCATAGGACATCCAGGTAAAAGTGATGGAAGAACGATAAGAAGGGGCAAAACAGGCAAACCGATGTGATGAGGGTGTGCTTAATCAATTGTCGTTCGTTGGTAAAGCACGCAGAGGATATATGGCTACTACTTGCTGAGAACGAGTGGGAGGTGTTGTTCCTGACAGAAACGTGGCTGAAGGAAGATGCCTTAGCAGCAGTGGTGTTAACCACTCCTGGCTTCAAAATTTGTTGTGCGAACAGGGAGGGAGGAAAAAGAGGAGGGTGGGATGCTATTATTTTATAAGACTCGTGGGAAATTGCATCCTCAGCTCTGCTCAACATGGATGTAGTTGAAGTGCTTAACTGTTGCAATAAGACCAGCCCGACAACCTCCTTTGCAGGACTATTGGTCTATAGACCACCTGACTGCACGACAAGTATACACCTGGAATTATGCAATTACATTGCCCAGAAGTCTCTATTGTTTACAAATTTCACTGCGCTAGGGGATTTTTATGTTCATGTAAACGATCCAAGTTGTCCTCAGGCAACACAGTTTGTCTCTTCTCTTTCCGGTGCTAATCTGATTCAGCATGTGAAATTTCCTACTCATAAGGCGGGGCATACCCTCGACCTGGTATTTTCCAACATCCCGTCCCTGATAATGGAAGCGCCTAGCCAAATGGCCTGGACTGACCACTGCTTGATCCCATTTTCATTTAGAGTGGCAAGATCCAGCCTGCCCGAGAGTACCAGTTACCTTTCAAAGAGAAATTGGAATAAACTGACTGATGAGTTCCTAGGCCCAGTTTTGCTGAATAGCCAGCCACCATTATCTATAGACCCTAACGTAGATACAATGGCGCTAAATAAGTGGATTTCCGCAACGGTGGAGTCCACCACCCCAGCCAGAGTTACTAAATCAATGAGAAAATCCCCTTCAGCCCCTTGGTTTACAGAGACTCTTAGGAAACACAAAAGCAGGTGCAAACACCTGGAACGTCAGTGGAGGGCGGATTATGGTGCTGCGGCTAAAGTGGCATATAAGAAATCTCTGAAAGAGCTTCATGAATTGATGAGAGAGGCTAGGAAGGACTATATAGGAACGTGTATCAGCAATGCTGATAACTCAAGCAAAGACATGTTTAAGGTTGTTAATTCTTTTCTTAAACTGCACAAATTAGTGATTGAAGCACTGCCTTCTCTTTCACTGTGTGAAAGAATCTCTGATTTTTTTGACAGCAAAATTGGAGCGGTCTATAATTCTTTCTCAGCGGAAGTAGAGACTGTTAAACCAGATGTGACTGATAGAAATAGACCCAAGCCTCTCTTCCAAGCAGGAGGCACTGGTAGAGATCCAGAGATGCAAATCAGGGTCACCGGAGGACCCTTGCCCCCCTAAACTGTGGAAAGAGTTGGCGCCCTCTTCTATCCATGTGTTGTCTCACATTTGGAACACCTCTCTTACTTCTGGCATTTTCCCTGGCCTGTGGAAGCAAGCCACATTCTTGCCTCTTAAAAAAAAAAGCTAATGTTGATTTAGGTGAACTAAACAACTATAAATCCACCTCTTTGCTACCTACGCCAGCAACATTTTTAGAAAAAGTGGTGGAGCGACAACTGGCCAAGTTCATTGAGAGCAACAATATTTTGCACGATAACCAATCTGGTTTTCGTGCTGATTTTAGCACGGAGATGGCTTTATTAGAGGAGTCAGTGAGGATGGCGGCAGATTCAGGGGCATCAGCCATGCTGGTGCTCCTGGATTTATCAGCGGCATTCGACACGGTGGACAACTTAATACTGTTTCAACGACTCATTGGTGGAACAGCCCTTGCTTGGCTGAAATCATTCCTTAACAACCGTACACAAAGGGTGGCTCTCCAACCATATCAGTCCAATCGCAAGCATTTATGGTGTGGGGTTCCTCAGGGGTCGGCACTGAGCCCAATTCTTTTCAATATTTATTTGGCCCCACTGTTCTCACTTATAGCCAACTGGGGTGTGAAGGCGATCTCTTACACCGACGATACTCAGCTGGTGTTTTCTTTTAATGATCATTCGGGGGACACCTTTAAGTGCTTCAAGGGCTGTTTGAAAGACATTGCTTTTTGGATGAATAACAACAAACTCAAGCTTAATGCGGAGAAAACGGAAGTGATGTTCTTTGGTAAGATCCAGCCACCAGCACCAGATTGGTGGTGGCCGGCGGAAATGGGCGTATTGCCCATTCCGGCAGGCACTGTTAAAAATCTGGGAGTAAAGTGGGAGGCAGATCTTTCTTTTGCAGGCCAAATCCAGCAGGTGACAGCCTCCTGCTTTAGTAAATTGAGAAAATTGTGAAAGTTTTTACATCTGCTGCCGGAGAAATGCCGACGGGTCATAGTCCATACCACTGTGACATCTAGACTGGACTATGCCAATGGCCTTTATTCGGGCCTGACAACGTACCTTGTCAGGAAACTACAGATGGTACAGAATGCAGCTGCAAGATTGATAAGATGTGTTCCATTTCGTCATCATATCTCTCTGCATATCAAAGAACTGCACTGGTTGCTGGTGAAAACAATAATTGAGTTTAAGGCACTCACCCTAGCCTTCCGGACATTCCATGGTAACTGTCCTAGTTACCTGAAACAACTGCTTCGTACTTATAAGCAAAATCGCCTAGTGAGGTTTAATACTCATAACCTGCTTTGCATTCGAGTTAGGAAAGCTCGGCTCGGTGGCAGATCTTTCACGACGGAGGTAGCCAAATGATGGAACTCTCTGCTGAACCACATGCGTCACATTGATTCTGGACCAGTATTCAGGAAAACTTGAAAAACGTGGCTCTTCAGCCTAAACTAATTCTCAAGGGTTCTGTTGCTATGCCACCTGTGTGGGCCACCTGTTGCTATAGCGCCGGGACACCTCCGTTGGAGGTAGCTGTTCGCGCTTTATAAATGTCAGTATTATTAAGAAGAACAATATTCCTGGATGAAGCAATCGGACCCGTTATGGAATTACCATACATTCATGTGCTCATTTAGGAGGATAAACCATCACCTACCTAGTGTGGTACGCGTGATCAATGAGTTCCACTTCTAGCACTGGGAAGCATTACAGAGTGCTACTGTACAGTAGATGTACAGACTTCTGGATATAGCTTTCCTAGTATGGGTGTGGTTCAGCCGGAGCGTGCCCCCCCCCCCCCCCCCGCCAGCTGCCTCAAAACGGCACGAAAGGAAAAATAAAACGATAATAAACACGTTTTATTATTTTATTTTTTTTCCTTTTCCTGCCAAATCTTTGGGGGTGGGGCCATGGGGGATGATAGGCGCAGGAGGAGTGGTAGTGCACTGTGATCAGTACGTATGACGGTTTGGCTGGCCTTCTCAGGCCGGCCAAACCGCCAAGCGCACTGAAGCGCTCTCCAACCCAGCTTCATTACTGGGCTGGAGACAGCAGGTACAGGCGCTCTCAGTCTCCCTGGGTGCGCAAATCCTCGGTGCTCAGGTCAATCTTGATGCTGCTCTCATGACATGAGAGCAGCGCCAGGATTGGCCGCAGTAGAGTCTGGGAGCCTGTGTCTGCGAGAAGAGGAGCAGAAAAGCCTAACGTGCCGGCTGCAGGTAAGTTAATATTTGTATTTGTCCCACTCCACCCTGACCTCTTTCCAGCAACACCCCCTTCCTGCTCCACCACTATTCCACAGTCTCAGCTGCTACTGGCGAGGTTACGTCCTTATATCAACATATGTTCTCCATTTGTTAAACTGTCACATCTATATTTAAATTGTGTGTGGGTGAGCTAAAAATGTTTTTTACTGATGTCTCCAAACTGCAAGATTAAAGCCAGAGGGTAAATATATAGACTTGCTTCTTTTTTTCTACTGACATGTTTCGGTGCTCAAATGCCCCTGTGGAGCCGACACCTTCCTCAAGGCTATTGGTATCTAACATCAAATATTGTAAAATAGTTACTGGATCATAGGGCAAGTTATGGAAGAACATTCAATAGAGCATATGTTTTACATACAGTGGAGCAACAGCAGTGATGACAGCCTTAATTCATAAACTGGTTAACCTTGGTCAGAGACAGTGCAAGCGTTCCTCCTTCAGAGGACAGGTACGGCTAGGGCGGCAAAGCATTCCTCATTACAGGACACGTACAAATCAAGGAACAACAGTGCAAGCTTTGCTTCCACGGACAGGTACAGCATGAAAATAGCAAAGCAAACTTTCCTCTCTTACACAAGGGAGCAACTGCACTCTTCCATTCTCCGCAGAACATATTCAGCAGGGCAGAGTAGTGCAAGCTGCCATCACTCACAGAACATGTGCAGTTAAGATATCAGTGACATGATCTCTGAAGCAGGTGCTTAACTCACTGAGAGGAATATAAAGGTGGATAAGTGAGTGAATATGTGAGTTCCAGCACCCTTCTCACTTATATGGTTTCCACATCAGCATCCTGAAAGACCTGCATGCTGTCACTCTGGTTTGTGTTGATTCTTTGATTTTCCAAATATTGAGAAGTAGCTGTTACCTGATAGGTCACTGTTGCTTTGGATAAGTACAGCCACAACCTAACTTAACATGCTCAAGAAAGTCACACATGGGCCAACCTCTTCAAAAAGGTTTTGAAGGTGTGTGCACCAGGTACTGCGTAATCCCAGCCTTGGTGCTGCACCTGTTCAAGATGTTGAGGGAAGCTACTGGGTTTTAGACAACACTGACTGTATTTACATTGCTGTATCAGGTCTGCCTGATTTCAGGTGTTTTTTCAGGCGTTTGAGCTGTTGCTGTGTCTTTTGTCAAGAGAGTGTCTTGGAGTATGTGATGGATGCCAGTAAGGTTGGATATCAATGTAAGGGTCGGGCCCTAGGCCCCATGCAGTTATAATAACAACGTAGACACAGTGACATACATTCTGTGACTGGCCCAAGGCACGTGCGCCTGGCCCTTTTATTAGCAGGGTCACCTGACTGGTGACACCTGTGATGAATGGATGTGCGGTGATGTTGGAAGCCAGACCTCAGGGAGTGGCTGGTAAATACATACTCTGAGAAACACTAGAACAGTGACCAGCCAGTCACTACATCCCTCCCAAACTTTATTAAAAATGGGATGAGTCCAACCTGTGAGAGAGAACAAAATAACAAAACAAAACTGCACTGAGTATATTCAGGTTGTTTGCAGGTTGGGATAAGTGGACAGGTGCAGCTGGGAGCAACAGGCATCATGGCACACCTTCGTCATTTTAACTAGACTACTCTGGGCACTAATGGCAGTGTAAATGAAGTCCAAATTTCTCACTCGCCAGTCCAAGTTGTCTCAGTCTACCTGGGCACTATGGGTCCTGTCCCACCTGGTCTCACTGCG
Source organism: Triturus cristatus (assembly GCF_964204655.1). Classification (NCBI taxonomy): domain Eukaryota; kingdom Metazoa; phylum Chordata; class Amphibia; order Caudata; family Salamandridae; genus Triturus; species Triturus cristatus. The sequence goes on along the minus strand of NC_140594.1, from coordinate 624,604,874 downwards.
TGGAAGTCTATTTACAATGTTCGCTGTGAGGGTGCATTTGGAGCAATGGTGAAGTCCATTACTGATACGTCTTCACATGTGCCCTGGGTCCATGGATAGCAAGCCTCTAAAGACAGATGACATCCCGGCGACTGTTGAAGATTCTTCCTAAGATGCCGCAATGCTTCTAGCTGCCCGAAAGGAGCAACTTCCGGCTTTCCTCTCTTCACAGGATTCCCCTCCCATGCGAGTCCCCTGAGGTCCTCTTTGATTGGCTTCCTCGGTACTGTGTGGACTGCGCAGTATCCCTCCCATGCCACACCATAAGGCCATGGAGGCAATGCCATCAGTCCCACCTTCAAGTCACTTGCTCCGCCTCAAGAGTAGTTGTTCCAAGGTCGATGTACTCCTGCCATTCAAACTCTGGTGCACAGGCATCTACTGGGCATCTACAGGGCAGTCTTTGTGGTGACCCCGTCTCCATACATGCTTTTGTTTCTTCCTGATACCTGTAGTGGAGTGGTTGCAGACACATCTCTCTTGGCGGGACTCCCTTCTCACAGGAATCCCTGGAGGCCCTTGCCCTTGGATTGCCACTGGACTGTGTGAAAGGTGCAGGCCTCTCATAGGCATTGCTAAGAGGTCACTGAAGAACTCCCAACATGCCTACATCCAAGACACACATACAATCCCAAGGGTAGGTGTTCAAATGGTGGAGATTGCTCTCACCAACAGGTGTCAGGCTCACCGGTGCACACAGCTGGTTCCTGGGTGGCTTGCCTTCCATGGTGCCATACATGCCTCATTGACCTGTGGGTGTTTCATAGATACAGGGCTCCACTCTAGATGTCCAGTGCTCCTTGGATATTCTTAGGGGTGCACTTGATTGCTACAACACTCACAGTTCTTATTCTCTAGTTTGCCGTGTGCCAGATGTCTACTACTCACCATTCTCTTCTTCTTCGTACTTTAGTACTGTGGCCTTGTGTCACACTTTTCTACTCTTCCATCTTCTTTTCTTCCCTTCTCCTCTTCCTCCAGACCAGGTCTCTCCATGTGACGTGCACTTCACCAGGACCTTCTTGGTCATGTCCTACCCCTAGAACTGACTCTCTTCGCCACTCTCTCTCTCCTGACCAGGCCTCTAGCAGTGATCTTCCTTTCACCGGGACCTCCCTGGTCACGTCCTGTCCTAACTGTGGGACCGGTAACGTCTTTGCGCCGTGGATCTCTCAAACATCCTTTCTTTGTAGACCTGTAACAGGTCTTGTCTTCGTAGACCTCATGAAGGTCTTCTCTTCGTGGACCTCGCACAGGTCACTGCTTCACTTGAGGACCCACTCCTTGCGCCTCAAGGCTACGTTGTTGTAGCGCTTGTTCCTACCTCCACTCAGGTAGACTTCACAGGGTCTGTCACACCGTGTGATGCCACAGTTTCTCTTTATCATAGGGCTCTTCAGCTCCCGGGTTCCCGTCCATGCTGGCTGATCTGTCCCTCCATGCACCTCTGAGCTCATGCTCTGTCTTTCTCTTCTTTGGCGCTCTCCCCTGGCGCCTTGCACTCACATTTTTTCTCTTCTGGAACAACATTTCTCCTCATCCCTTTCTTATGCACTTGCTACTACCCCTCAATGGTTTGCACAGAAGTCTACCCCTGGGGTACTGTATGTTCCAGGCCAGGACAGCCTTAAGCTACTTGGGGTCCTCTGCAGTGGTGGCACATCATCTCTTATCCCTTCAAATTTCTTGTTCCTTGGTGCTGCCAGCAGCTTCAGTTCTGTGCCAGGCAGTCCTCCAAGCACTGCAGGCCTTTTATCTTCCATAGTGGTACTTTACTGCTGCAGTGACCAACCTTGGCCAGTAGGCATCACTGCAGCCCTCCTCACACTCCCTGGCAGCCTTTCTCCTCGAGGTTCCCTTCATGCAAGTGTATTTTGTACTTTAACTGGGGGCCGCAGAGTATTTCCTGTTCTGCAGTTGACTTCTCTGTACATTGTCCTTTTTTTTTTCCTTCCTGCAGGTCACAGTGCCTCGCGCGACCTCTAGGTGGCCCTGTGACTGCCTCCTCCTATGCTGCAGCACTACTTTCTCTGATTGCCGGCCTTGTGGAGTTGGAGACCACAGATGCTGCCCCACTCACACAGTGATTCCTTTCTCCACGGGCAGGGCCCTCGTGCTTCACCATATTTTACAGTGTCCCCACCTGCTCACTCCAGGCAAGTCAGCAGCCAGGTAAGGCCGCAGCGTCGCACTTCTCCGTACACTCTCAGCCGGCAGCCTAATTTCTCCGCTGCCTTTTTCAGTTAGTTCACTGCTGGCCCGATAGTCACCTCTCACCCGTCTCGCCAATTCTGGGCAGGCCGCACAAGCTCTCACTACCAGAGGGAGAAAACCGTCCTCCACGCTTTCTCTCACTTGTCAGCGGTGCCCCACTACAGGCAGCTGGGTCGCGCTCAGCGAGTTGCCTCATTCTGGCCTCCCAACGCACCTCTCAAGCAGGGCACTCCTGGTGCTGTCCTCACGGAGTCTGAGGCAGACCGGTTACCTTGCACAGTTTTGTGAAATAAGGGGTAAAAGGTCCCGATCCTTTACTGACCGTAAGTTGAGCAAAGATTTTGTTATGGTACTTGCTCTTGACAGGGGGGAAACCCCTAACCCCCTAATATGTGGACAAGGTTCAAAGTGGTTGTAAGAGCAAGACTGTTTTTTTTTAATTCTTCAGGAAAAAATTCCAGTCAGACAAAAGATCATTTTGTTAGTAGTTTTTAAGGTGCAATCACTCTATCCATGAGAGTGAGTGAGAGACAGCCAACACGTGTTTCACCCCTTTACATGCCCATCCGGCCTGGGGCTTCCTCAGGGCGTTATGTAAAAATGGGTAAAGGTCGTCTGTATCGATGGGTCCTGTATTCTCTTGTCAAAATCACGGGCGTAATACCAGTCCAATCACCGCCCCTGCACTCACGCGGGGCTGGCATGAGCGCGTCTATAAAATAAAGATGGGCGGAGCCACGAGGCAGTCCGCGCCACACCGCATTTCCCGTGTGTGCCTCATTATTTAGCGGCGCGCTAATAAGGCCCAGCGTGAGCATCGGGAGGTTGCCCCCCCCCCCCCCCCCCGATCATCACAATGGCGACGAGGGCGGGGAGCAACACACGCCGCTCCTGGCCTGCTCCAGAGTGTGGCTGGCCCACGAGGCGACATCCCAAAGCACCCTGCCTCGCCTCAGCTCCTTCACGAGCAGCCACCTGGCTACAGCAAAGAACACAGCTGCCCCCTCCCCGCCTCTGCATCTACCAAGAGAGTCTCCGGCCCCACACTACAGGTGTGAATCGTGAGCACCCAGGGGGAGCTAAAAGGACACAACACTGGCCTGGTGAGTGCCATACGCCTGAAAACACGTAAGGCCCACACGATACCCAGTGCTTTTGTGCCAGCACCTGTACGCCTAGATCCACCACATGACACCAACGTCCTCGTCAGGCCGGTCCTCTGCACCTAAGCTTAGCACTATGGGGGATCAAGATGACGCTGGCCAGGCGGCCCCTGCGCCAGCAGCTCCCCATCACCCGCCCTCAGGAGTCCTGCCTCCATTCAGTGAGTCAGCGGACCCCTCCACGGCCGCACCGAGGTGGCAGACCTGGCTAGGCCGTCTGGAAAACTATTTCATCGCCACGAGGGAAAAGGATGACGCGGTAAAACGCTCGTTGCTACTCCACTATGCTGGGGAGGAAATCCACCTATTGTTCAAGCATCTACCGAATACAGGACCCCCTGAGGACTACGCGGCAGCTGTCACAGTCCTAAATGCCCATTTCAATCCCCAAATGAACCCAGGCTTTGAACATTTTAAGCTAAGGCAAGCCAACAAGAGAGAGGGCAAGTCAGTAGACGCTTTTCACGCACGGCTCAGGGAACTAGCCGCCACCCACCTCGCGGGAGACAGAGCCACAGAGGAAATCAGAGCCCAGCTGATCCTTGGGATAACCAGCAAAGTTCTACAAGGCCTCATACTCAGGCAACCGAACATACTGATGAACGACATCCTCGTACTGGCGCGATCTCACGACTTGGCGGCGCGAGCGGAGGAAATGGACATGGCATTAGTGCGAGGGGCGGAAAAATACGTCACCGTCAAAACTGAGAAGACTGACGCAGTCAGAACATGAGACAAGGCCTACAGACCTCGAGATTGCCAACCGCAGACCCCAAAGAACCAATGTGGGTACTGTGGGTATGAAGAACATCCCGCATAGGCATGCCCGGCACAGGGGAAGCCCTGCACCAACTGCGGCATCGCAAACCACTTCGCGTCAGTATGCAGAAAGAAAACGCAGCGCAGGGAAGGGAACCGACCGAAACACATGAGGAGGATGGTCCGACAACTATCACAGGTCTCGCTAGCATCGCACCCTAGAGGGAAGAAGAAAGAACCGACAATCTACCAACAAGACGAGTCCACATCAGATGACGAAGGAGAGACGTACCTAATCTCGTTTACCCGGAGGCGACCCCAACCTCGCTGCACAGTACAGGTCGCAGGGACAGATGTCAATGCGGTAATCGACACAGGTGCCTCAGTAATGATAATGGGAGTCCAGCAGTACAACAAATTTAGGCCCAGACCAGAGCTTAGACCTTTGAAGGCCCAGATCTTTGCGTATGGAAGCGACTCGCCACTACCCCGCCGAGGCAAAATGACCATGCCAGTGCGGTCAGAAGACGTTGAGCTCACCATCGATATCCATGTCATTAACCAGGAAGTGGACACGCTGCTCAGTAGCCATGCAGCTGAAGACCTGGGTCTGGTGATGTTCGCTAAGAGAATACAAGCAGACCAGACAGAGGAACTACTGCGCCAGTTTGGAGACCTGTTCAATAGACTAGGGAAGATAAAGAGAACCCTCATCCGACTGCACATAGACCCCACCGTCCCGCCAACGGCCCTACGACACTGGAGAATCGTGTTCCACCTACGGCCTCTGGTAGAGGAGGAATTGCAGAAACTCGAAGACCAAGGGGTCATAGAGAAAGTATCTGGGCCCACGCCGTGGGTATCACCCATGGTGATTGCGGAAAAGCCTCGCCAACCAGGGAAGATCAGACACTGCATTGACATGCACCCTCCCAACAAGGCCATTCGGCGCGAGCGCCACATATCGCCGACCAAAATGACATCGTGGCTGATCTGAACGGATCCAGATGGTTTTCGCAGCTGGATCTGAATGCGGGCTATCACCAACTAGCCCTTGCCAAAGACAGCTGTTACATCACAACGTTCAGCACGCACCTAGGTCTCCGGAGGTATAAACGGCTGAAGTTCGGAATATCCTCTGCCGCGGAAATATTCCAGAACGCTGTCAAAGAAATCCTGGTAGGACTACCTGGCGTCGTAAACATGAGTGATGACATCCTCATCCACTCCAAGACAGCGGAAGAACACTACCGGCACGTGAGAGCCACACTGAAGAGACTCCTAGACCACGGCGTCACCCTCCACAGAGAGAAGTGTTTGCTGTTCCAACAAAGAATAGAATTCTTCAGATACACATTCACCCAAGAAGGCATACAGGTCGAACCACGGAAATCCCAAGCGATCAAGACCACAGCTGCCCCACTCTCCGTGACAGAAGTACGCAGCTTCCAGGGAATGGCCATGTACTGTGGACGTTTCATTCCAGACCTCGCAACCCTTGCAGAGCCCCTCCGAAACCTCACCAGGACAGACGCCATATGGCAGTGGGGTCCAGCTGATGAGTTAGCATTCCAAGCCGTCAAGAAAGCCCTCCTCGACCATACCACACTGGTGTACTTCAACCCAGCGAATAAGACGGAAATATTAGTAGACGCCAGCCCCATAGGCCTAGGGGCCGTCCTCACTCAGGAACAAGAACCGGGACAGTGGGCTGCCTGAGCATACGCCAGCAAAGCGCTATCCCTGACCAAGAAGCGATGCTCTCAAATCGAGAGAGAGGCCCTGGCCATCCGATGGGGATGCAGACATTGCCACCTATACATATGCGGACACCCCTTCACTGTGGTCACGGATCACCAAGCACTGGTACCGCTATTCAAAGGTTCAGCGCCTCACCCACCGTAACGCATCAAAAGGTGGGCCATCGGGCTCCAACACTACGACATGGATGTAGTTTACCGGCCCGGCGCCAAGAACCTGGCCGACTTCCTGTCACAACACCCAGACCCAACAGGAGAAAGCAAAGAAGAACCCAGCAACAACGACACGGAGGCACACCTGGACATGATCGCGACACTGACGTGCCCCCGAGTACTGACGCTCGAAGAAGTGGCTACCGCAGTTGAGCAAGACCCAGTCATAACCAAAGTCCGAGAAACTATCCAAGGAGGTCTGTGGCGCCAATTTCTACAAGCTGCAAACACTTGGTCAAGCCCAGAGAAAGAGAGACTGATGAACATGTGGAGAGTCCGAAACAAACTAAGCCTCACCCAAGGGGATATTCTCCTCAGAGGACCCCGTATCGTCATCCCGGCACCCCTGTAGCTATGAGCAACGCAACTCGCCCATAGGGGACATCAAGGAGTGGAAAAGATGAAAGCCCGCATGAGAGAGAAGGTCTGGTTCCCAGGGATGGACACTCAAGTAGAAGAGACAGTCCAGAGGTGCCCGTCCTGCCAACTAACGAGCGGGCCTGAACTACCAGCACCCATACTCACAGAAGAACACGGCCGACGCTATTGGGAAAAAGTAAGCGTGGATTTTGGTAGTTTCCCTGACAGACGTGTCACACTAGCCCTCATTGACAGCTACTCAAAAAACCCAGTGGTAGAAATTCGTACAATCAACCGCCTTCCTGCATGTTGGCCCTGCTCTAGAGAAAATGTTCAGCCTGTTTGGATGTCCAGATGAACACCCGCCGAAACGGCCTCCCCACTGTGCCTGGGTTGTTCCCCCCGATTAGACGAAACAGGTGCCTTCCGGAGGAGAGAGCAGCGCAACAACACCGCCAGCCAAGCTCGAAGAGCTGCATTTCACCAGTTACAACAAGGAGACACCGTCATCATGAAGGACAGGAGACCCGGGGGAAAATTCCGGACCCGGTATGAACAAGGATACTGGACAGTGATCAATAAGCAAGAGACCATGGTGACTGTAGAGAAGGCGGGAGAAACAGTGACCCGCAACATCTTGTGGTTCAAACAAGTGGACAGGCCCCACCCCACCCCTGCTGTCGCAGACCACGCCGAGGAGCCTGAGGCCAGACAAGGTGAGCCCCAAGAAGCTGACAGCCACCGCCCAGAGGTGACCCTGGAAGCTGCCTGTGAAACCCCCAGCCTGCCTCCAGGACCCAGCACACCGGTCCCTGTCTCCACCACCAGCCAGGGCCCTGCCAGGTATGCCCTAAGAGGGAATCCTCCGGCGAGCACTCGTCTGAGAGATTTTGCCTGTCAAGTAAGTGGACCATGAGACTTTTTTTGATCCAGTCAAGGACTGAGTTGAGATGGGATGTGACGGTTAGCACACCAGCGTTTATCGCTGGTGCGCACCGAACGATCACCGCCCCTGTGCTCACGCCGGCCGGCGTGAGTGCGTCTATAAAATAAAGATGGGGGGAGCCGCGAGGCAGTCCGCGCCACACCGCATATCCTGTGTGTGCCTCAATATTTAATGGCATGCTAAAAAGGCCCAGCGCGAGCATCAGCATCGGGAGGGTGCCTCCCCCCCCCCACCTCCCCGATCATCACAAGCAGGAAGACATCCGGGAATGCGCACCTCTTGATCTATGGCTTCAGTAGCTATCACTTCCCCTTTCCACTGGGGATATGCTGTGTAGCACAGGGCTGGGGAACGCCGATTCGGGCCTCCTGCTGGCAGGCATCTCAACTTGCCGCCTCCGCTTGCCAGGCCGCCGCAACTTGCATGGATTTTGCGGTACTCAACGACCAGTTGAGTCTGCCATCTCACGGTGCGCTATCAACACCTACTCTGTACGTGATGTGCCCCGTGGCTCACTTCCTAACAGGGGTTGTCTCTTGCAATACCAGCCAGTACCAGGCAGGTGCCTCCTACACGAGGTGGATAGCGATACTTTACTCCCATTCTGCACCACGTGAGACGGGTCTCTCCGCTGTCAGGTGCCAACGCACGCCGCTCCTCTTACACAGCTGGCACTTCAGATGTGGGTAGGGCTCCCGGTCAGCTCCTGCATTAAGGATCCATGCACCCAACCTGGCACTCCACCCCTTATTACTCCAGGGGACCGCCACAGCTCCACTGCACCTCCTCCACCCCGCGGGCTCACCTCATGTCCGCCAGCTTGACAGCCACTTTGCCTGATCCGCAACAGCCTCACAGGGGTCACGACAGGCGGAACACTTGGCCAGCACGTCCCTCCTTGTATACGGGGGTACCATGCTCAGTACTGGCGTAGGCTCACAGCACTCAGCTGCTACATGGTCTTACAAGGGCGGGCACCATCTTCCTTGCATACCACTTGCAGCTTGTTGGCGGGGGAGCCATGGCACAGGCTACACTTTCCCACAACAACCTTCAAGGCTGCTGCTTCATGCACGGGCCCTACCGGCTCATCGCCAATTTAAGGCTCTGGCCCCAGGCCCCCATGCACTTATAATAACCACGCAGACACAGTGGCATACATTCTGGAACTTGCCCAGGGCATATGCGCCCGTCCCCTTTCATTAGCAGGGTCACCTGGCTGGTGACACCTGTGATGTATGGGTGTGGGGTGATGTTAGATGCCAGTCTTTGGAAAGTGGCTGGTAAATACAAACTCTTAGAGACACTAGAACAGTGACCAGCCAGTCACTTCAACCACTACTCCTTTCCCCTTTACTCAGCTAGCCATCATTGGAAATGAAGATACACAGGCCCCACGTGTTGACCTAATATTGAACAAATCGAGGTTTTCAAGCTTTCCCAAAAAAAGGATTCTCAAAGAAAATATGTCTGATGATACAAGAACATGAGAAAAACATGAAGAGTGTCCCCGTAAATGCTGTTCATCCAATCCCCCTAAAAACAATAAACGTTTGAGTTAGGCCTCCAGTGAATAATACTTATGCATTTCTAGTTGCGTGCAGATGTTTGCAGCTGGCACATAATCCACCTGGAGGCCACACAAGAACCCACTGTGCTCCCTTATTAGGATTCGAGTAAGTGAGCTGCAGGCTTTCGACCGTGCTCCGCAGCAGGCACATTCACCCTCTAAGAAATGTTACAACGATTCATAAACATGACCGGCTGATCGTACACCAATTTCCAGCAAGTGCATCAAGCACCCGAGTTGGTGTGTACACATATATTTGTATAGAACTCGTTTAACCCTTGATTTTTCCAGCAAATAATTCATTTAAATACCAGCAAAATCTAGTAAGAGAGCTCTGTGGTTAGTGACCTGAAGGTAAACTTGAAATCACAGATGTGAGTTGTGTTGTGACCAGCTCAGGCATTCATTCTTCTAAGGTTAATAAAATAAGCCCTGTGCTGGTTAACAAAACACCTAAAAACGTTGCAACATACTTCATAACAAATGACATGTAAAAAACATACAAAAGTGTGTATGTGCCTACTGTTGCAAACAAGCACTGGCACAGCCAATAGGTGCTTTTTGTGTGTCTTAATAGAATAATTTGCCACACATTAAAATGAAAACCACAAGCAGCCGCTTAAACCTGGTCTGCCGAAAAACGTTCACATTAAAATACATTCACTGACGTGGCCGCTTCACTGGTGATGTTTTGGGGTCACTATTTTCAGGCTCTCGACGTGCCAGTCATGTATTGGTATTACCACATTCGGCAATTGAGCAAAGGAAGAAGGTCTTTGAATGTAGGCTATGCACGTACAGTATGAATGGGGTGTGGCCGTTTGTCGGTTGGTTTAAAATCTGGATTTTGCTTTCAACAAAGGAACCCCTCCCCCCCACCCCAAACCGCCATACCAGGGCTTTCCATTCTCCCGCATGGCAAAACCATGCCGATTTAATATTTGTAAACCTGCGTCAGAGCTCTTCCTTTTCGACCTGAGTGAGGATAAAACGTGCGCGTTGTAACACTTGAACGACAGTCTGAGCGAATACGTCCGCATGTGGGTTAGTAAACGATCTGAACGGAAAAATAATCTATCGACTCATCGATTAATCAAAAACAGACGGACACAGGACGTATAATCTATCGACTCATCGATTAATCAAAAACAGACGGACAAAGGGCGTCAAACGCGAGACGTGCAGGTCTCTAAATCCAGCCCCACCCCCTGCCCCCCGACCCGGAACTTTCTGCTCCACACAACCCCAGGAGGACACTTCCTGATCCCTACGTTCATTCTTGGGGATGCACGTTTCCAAGGGTCACTAAAAAGCAAAAAACCTTTCATGTAGGTAGGCTCCCTCAGATGTCACGCGACGTGTGCATCCGACCTTCTTACCCTGCACAGAGTATACTCATGGAAGCGATATAGTTAAGATTGAAAATTCCATAGGTGTGTGTGTGTGTGTGTGTGTATATATATATACATATATACACATATATATATATATATACACCCACGCATACATATATGTATGAATATATATATATTTATATGTATGTGTGTTCCATAATAGTCCCCTTTTTTCACTGCTCCCGGTTCCACTCTCGCACACCTGACAATGATGATGGCCGGTGAGGGGAACATATTGCACCGGAGACCTATCCTTCCCCCACGCCCCCACCCTCGTCTCCTCACCACACACCCGACAAGTATGAATGTTCTGCTAACCTATCAATCCACCATTAATCTGATATCAGCCAATATATGGCGCGCCCTGCGCACACAGACAAGGAGGCGCGCCCCGGCCAATGGCAGCACGCTGGACTAATGCACCTGAGCTTTATCAGAGGAGCCTGCAGCCCACCGGGTCAAACTTCATCAAGCTAGGGTCTGGAGACGGAGGTAGCACTGGGACGGCAGGAGGCAAGGAAGGATTCGGAGAGCGCGGTCCCAGAAGGCATCACCGGGCAAGGATCTGAAAGCGCGGCACCATCAGGCATCAGGGCCCGAAGGAGATCTGCCAGGCAGGCGTCCATGGAGAGTTGGACCACCAGGTAGCTCCAGGCAGGGACTGAAGCGAGCTGTATCACCTGAGTGGGACATAGCTGGGTCAGAGGGCAGAGGGCAGAGGTGCTGCGTAGTAAAGCCAAGTGCTAAGACCAGGCGCCCATAGATCCGCAGCTCAGGAGCTACCCATCCTCCTTATACAACTTCACAAGGGGGCAGAGAGACAGGAGCTTCAGAGGCAGCACCAGCTGGGGTTTGGACACTGATGGTTCAGCACTGGGCGCAAGAGTACCCCCACCCCCCACAAAACTGAGTTGCCCCCCTTCTTCAGCATCCATCACCAGTCAAGGTCCAGAGACATAAGTACCTACTAGGAGCCCAAACTCCTGGTACTGCACAGAAGCGACTATAGGGGCACCAAACAGAAGGACCGCCAACACAGAAAGCCCTAAGATAGTGAACAGGACCAGGTGGGGGTCAAATATTCTGCAGAGCACGCTACATAGTGCAAACCTGCAAGGGCCAGACGAGCGACAACTAACTCTGTACAAAAGAAGCAAGGCAGCCCAGCACTGTTGGAACACAGCACCAGGAAAATAGAAGAGAGCAAACAACTCCATGTTAGCGAACTGGGAGAGCCCCAAGAGAGCACAGAACTCAATGACGTCACACAAGTACAGTGAGAGACCGGCAAGACTCAGGTCACAAAACTGATTGGAAGATATCACGGCTGTGAGTCGTCACAGGGCAGTAGGCCATCACCTCAAAGGTATCTTTTCGCAGGGTACACAGAGGCAAGGGGAACATTCCACTTTTGGTGGGAACACTGGCTCTACATCGGGAACGTTTATTTGGGAGTGCTAGGCTTCCAATGGGTTCATCTACCTTCTAAAGGGAAAAATTTGCTTCCTTTCAAAGTTGAAACTCCAACTATGAACACTGGAACTTCAACTGGAAATTTCAACTGGACACATTAGCCGTCTAACCTGAAGACTGACATTCGATTTTGAATGGTTCTTCACTCCGGAACACTGACCATCAGAAGGGAACACTGCGCTCAAGAATCTTTAATTGAGAACATTGTACTTGCACTGGAAAACATCCATTGTCAACAGAAGACATCCAAGAGGCACACTGGCCTTCTAAGCGGACCACTGGCCCTCTATTGGGTATCTTCAAAGAGTACACTGCCATTCCATTGGGAAACTTTAATCAGGAACAGAAGCCATCTAATAGTCGCACCAACCTTATAACTGGACCACTGGCCATCAATTGGGTATCATCAACTGAGGACACTGTCATTCAATCAGGAAACTTCAATAAGAGAGACCGTCCAACAGCAACCAACCAACAGCAACACCGACCTTCTATCGAAAACATTGCTCTGCCATCGGAAACCTCCAACCGAGAACACTATCCTTCCAACAGGAACTTCAACTGGGAACAGTGGCCATCCAACAGGGAGAATGACTTTCTATTGGGAACACTGCCCTTTCATTGGGAAACTTCAGTTGGGAATGATGGTCATTCCAAAGGGACACTGACCTATTTGGTACCCTGCTCTAGCATTTGAATCTCCAACTAGGAAAACCTCTATTGGGAAACTTCAATCAGAAACTGAGGCCATCCAACTGGAACACTTACCTCCTATCGAGAACGTTGATCTTCCTTTGGAAATCCTCATGTCCTTCCATTGGGAAACTTCAAACACACCAGATGGCATCAAAAATGAACACTGACTTCCTATTGAGAACATTGATCTTCCATTGGAAATCTTGAACGGGATCCCCTGTTCTTCCATCAGGAAACTTCAGCTGGAAACAGTGGCCACCCTTCAGGAACACAGAGCTTATAACCAGAGACCAGGCCTTCTATTGGATATCTTCAACCATGGACACTGTCCGTCCTTCGGGATCTATCATCCTGTGTAGACGTGGACCTTAAAAGGTGACAACAGACTTCATTTGAGATCCCTCAGCTGAGAAAAGTGGCCCTTCATCGAGAAACCTGTTTGGAACAACGGCGATCTTCCAGGAGCCCTAACTTTGTGATAGGACCGCTGGCTTTCTATTCATTATCTTTAACCCTTTAACCAAAAACATTGTTCTAACATCAGAAGTGCTACTGTGCATGTGGGATCAACTAGATCACATCATAGATCATCGTATTCTTCACAGCCTCTTCTGACTCCATGGCAGAATCCTTGTGACACCCCTCACACAGGATGTTCTCGATTCACCTGTGGACTTGCTCATTGATTTAAATTGAACCTTCCCTGTTGTATCGCCCAGTAGCGGGCACCATGGAACCCAGCATGCCGGGCACCTTCGTCCTCAACAATACCTCTCTGGCACAGTTCTCGGAGATGAAGGCACCCATGTACCAGTACTCCGCACACAACCCCTGCTGCAAGCTTAGCCCGCAGACCCTGAGTGCCCACCTGGCTGCAGGCACGCCGCATGGCATCAGCGACATTCTGGGCAGGCCCCTGCCTGCACCCAATGGCAGCCTGTTGGCCGGGTATCCAAGTGTGGGCAGTTTCGGAGGCCTGGGTACCCAGGGCGTGTACTATGGGCCACAGGCGACAAACATGTCGAAGGGCTGCAGCGAATTCCCGGCCCGTGGACGGACCTGCTGGGGAGAAACCAGGCAGGACTGGCGAGGAGGAAGTCCTGGTCGGCAGTGCTCGAACGGTGAGTGAGCCTGGGGGTGTGGGCAGGCGATGTGGGTCAAAGGGAAGGTTAGAAAAGAAATGACTGCAAATAAAGCGATGGGTAGTAGCAGGTGAGGTGTTGTTCTGGGAGGTAAGGCTGTAACAGAGAAGAGGGCTGAATGCTACAGGTAAGAGGAACATGGAAAGCGAATAGTGGATAGAGTCAGGGAAGAGTTAACAGGGAAAGGCAAGAGTGTCAAAGAGACAGGGACGAGTCTTACAGGGTGAAGGAAGTGTGTGCCAGGGAGAGAGAAGAGTGAGAAAGCGACGTGGAAAGGTTATCACAGCAAGAGGGAAGATTGTAATAGAGGGAGGAAAGCCAATTGCAGAGAAAGAGAGGGCAAATAAAGAGAAGAGAGTTACAGGAAGAGGGGGAGTGTGTTAAAGGACGTGTGTGCGTGAGAGAGGGAAGAATGCGACAGGAAGAAGGAAGAGCTTGAAAGGGTGAGGGGAGCCTTACAGGAGGCGGAAGAACTGTGATGGAGGGTGGTGTCACAAGGAGAGGAAGGGGTGTGCTAGAGAAGGGAGAGTGGTACCAGGAGAGGAGGGAGTGTGCTAGAGAAGGAAGAGTGTTACAAGGAGAGGAAGGAGTGTGATGGGAGCAAGAAGTGTGATGGAGGGCCAGTATCACAAGAAGAGGAATGAGTATGATGGGAGCAAGAAGTGTGATGGAGGGCCAGTATTACAGGAAAGGAACGAGTGTGATGAAGGGGCAGAGTTACAAGGAGAGGAAGAAGTGTGATGAAGGGGCAGTATCACAAGGAGAAGGAGTGTGATGGAGAAAGGAGAGTGTCACAAGGAGAGGAAAGAGTGTGATGAAAGGGCAGAGTGCAAGGAGAAGGAGTTTGATGGGAGGAAGAAGTGTGATGGAGGAGCGGTGTCACAAGGAGAGGAAGGGGTGTGATGGAGAAGGGAGGGAGTTACAAGGAGAAGAAGAAGTGTGATGAAGGGGCAGAGTGCAAGGAGAAGGAGTTTGATGGGAGGAAGAAGTGTGGCGGAGGGGCACAGTTACAAGGAGAGGAAGAAGTGTGATGAAGAAGGGAGAGTGTTACAAGGAGACAAAGGATTGTGAGGAAGGGGCGGCTTTACAAGGATGGAAGGAGTTTGATGAAGGGGCAGAGTTACAAGAAGGGGAATGAGTGTGATGGGAGGAAGAAGTGTGACGGAGGCCCAGTATTTCAGGGAGAGAAAGGAGTGTGATGAAGAGACAGTGTTACAGGGATGGACGGAGTGTGATGAAGGGGCAGAGTTACAATAGAGGAAGGAGTGTGATGTGAGGAAAAAGTGACGGAGGGGCGGGTTTTGCAAGGAGAGGAAGGAGTATGACAGAGGGGCAGAGTTGCAAGGAGAGGAAGTAGTGTGGTGGAGAAGGGAGGGCGTTATAGGGAGAGGGAAGAGTGGAAGAAGTAAGATTGTTACAGGGTAGTGAAACACATGATAGCGAAAAAGAGGAGTGGCAGGGAGAAGGAAGAGTGCGGTTGGGTGACGGAAGAGTAAGGCAGAGAGGGGAATGAATGTACGTCAGAGAAGGGAGAGTGTGACAGAGAGAGGGGAGTGTGTGACAAAGAGAGGGTAGAGTAAGTCAGAGAGGGGAGAGTGTGACAGAGAGAGGAAAGAGAAAGTCAGAGAGGTGAGAGTGTGACAGAGAGAGGGGAGAGTTTGTCAGAGAGGGGAGTGTGTGACAGAGAGAGGGGAGAGTAAGTCATAGAGGGGAGAGTGTGACAGAGAGTGGGGAGCGTGAGTCAGAGAGGGGAGAGTGTGACAAAGAAAGGGAAGTGTGTGACCGAGAAAGGGGAGTGTGTGACCGAGAAAGGGGAGTGTGTGACCGAGAGAGAGGAGAGTAAGTCAGAGAGGGGAGAGTGTGACAGAGAGAGGAAAGAGTAAGTCAGAGAGGTGAGAGTGTGACAGAGAGAGGGGAGAGTAAGTCATAGAGGGGAGAGTGTGACAGAGAGAGGGGAGAGTGTGACAGAGAGAGGGAAGAGTAAGTCATAGAGGGGAGAGTGGGACAGAGAAAGGGAAGCGTGTGACCGAGAAAGGGGAGTGTGCGACCGAGAAAGGGGAGTGTGTGACCGAGAGAGAGGAGAGTAAGTCAGAGAGGGGAGAGTGTGACAGAGAGTGGGGAGAGTACGTCAGAGAAGGGAGAATGTGACAGAGAGAGGGAAGAGTAAGTCATAGAGGGGAGAGTGTGACAGAGAAAGGAGAGTGTGTGACAGAGAGAGGGGAGAGTACGCCAGAGAAGGGAGAATGTGACAGAGAGAGGGAAGAGTAAGTCATAGAGGGGAGAATGTGACAGAGAAAGGAGAGTGTGTGACAGAGAGAGGGGAGAGTATGTCAGAGAGGGAAGAATGTGACAGTGGGAAGAGTAAGTCATAGAGGGGAGAGTGTGACAGAGAGAGGGGAGAGTTAATCAGAGAGGGGAGTGTGTAACAGAGAGAGGGAAGAGTAAGTCATAGAGGGGAGAGGGTGACAGAGAGTGGGGAGCGTGAGTCAGAGAGGGGAGAGTGTGACAGAGAAAGGGGAGTGTGTGACCGAGAGAGGGGAGAGTAAGTCAGAGAGGGGAGAGTGTGACAGAGTAAGTCATAGAGGGGAGAGTGTAAAAGAGAGAGGGAAGACTAAATCAGAGAAGGGAGAGTTTGACAGAGAAAGGGGAGAGTATGACAGAGAGAGGGGACAGTAAGTCAGAGAGGGGAGAGTGTGACAGAGAGAGGGGAGAGTGTGACAGAGAAAGGGATTGTGTGACAGAGAGAGGGGAGAGTAAGTCAGAGAGGTGAGAGTGTGACAGAGAGAGGGGAGAGTAAGTCAGAGGGCAGAGTGTGACAGAGCGAGGGAAGAGTAAGTCAGAGAGGGGAGAATGTGACAGAGAGAGCGAAGAGTAAGTCTGAGAGGGGAGAGTGTGACAGAGAGAGGGAAGAGTAAGTCAGAGAGGGGATTGTGTGACAGAGAAAGAGGAGTGTGTGACAGAGAGAGGGGAGAGTAAGTCAGAGAGGGGAGAATGTGACAGAGAGAGGGAAGTGTAAGTCAGAGAGGGGAGAGTGTGACAGAGAAAGGGGAGTGTGTGTCAGAGAGAGGGGAGAGTAAGTCAGAGAGGGGAGAGTATGACAGAGAGAGAGAGAAGAGTAAGTCAGAGAGAGAGAAGAGTAAGTCAGAGAGGGGAGAGTATGACAGAGAAAGGGGAGAGTGTGACAGAGAAAGGGGAGTGTGTGACAGAGAAATGGGAGTGTGTGACAGAGAGAGGGGAGAGTACGTCAGAGAGGGGAGAATGTGACAGAGAGAGGGAAGAGTAAGTCAGAGAGGGAAGAGTGTTGCAGAGAAAGGGGAGAGTGTGACAGAGAAAGGAGAGAGTATGACAGAGAAAGGGGAGAGTGTTAGAGTCAGGTGGAACAGTGTGGTTTAGAGAGAGAAGTGTGTTGCAGGACGAGTGAAGAGTGGTACAGAGGGAGGGACAAAGGGAAGCATGTTACAGGCAGAGGGAAGAGAGTTACAGAAATAGGGACATGTTATAAAGAGCAGGTAGAGTGTCAAAGAGAGAGGGCAGTGTCATAAGAGGAAGGAGGAGTGGTAGAGGGAAATTAGAGTGTTAAAGAGAGGGGGTAGAGTGCTAGAAAAAGTGTTACAGGAAAAGTGAGTCAGAGAGGGGAGTGTTAGAGCAGGGCAGGGCATTAGAGCGAAGATAGTGTTAGAGAGAAAGGGAGTGTGTTAGAGGGAGAGAAGAGTGTTAGAGAGAAAGGGAGTGTGTTAGAGGGAGAGAAGAGTGTTAGAGAGAAAGGGAGTGTGTTAGAGGGAGAGAAGCATGTTAGAGAGAAAGGGAGGATGTTAGAGAGAAAGGAGAGTGTTTTAGGGGAAAGCGAGTGTCCGCAGGAAACTAGAGTGTTATAAGGAGATGAAAATATCAGAGGGGAGAGTTTTAGGAGTGTGTTGGGGTAAAAGAGTGTTAAGAAAAACACAGAGCTAGTGTTATCGGGAAAGAGAAGAGAGTTTTAGAAAAGGAGAAAGAGTGCTACCAGGGGAGAGAAAGTGTTACAGGGAGAGGCAAAGAGCGTTACAGGGGAGGAGAGTGTTAGAGACAGGGGAGAGAGATGTAGAGAGATTCGGTGTTAGAGGAGAGTGTCGAGTATTAGAAGGAGAGGGTAGAGTGTTAGAGAGACAGTGAAGGGCGTTAGGCGGAGCGGAGAGTGCTCCATGGGGAGGGCAGTGTTGGTGGGAAACGAGCATGATGAGGGGAGTCTTGGAGGCAGAAGAGAGGGTTAGAGGGAGAGCAGAGGGATATGGTGGGGCGCTCGTTAGCAGAGAGGAAAGTCTCACAGGAGAGGGGAGAAGAGAGACTTTGAGGGAGTTGAGAGTGCTACAAGGGTGGGGAGTGTTAAAGGGAGAAGCGGTGGAGGGAGAGGGGAGTTTTGGAGAGACAGGGTCGTTATAAGAGGGCAGGTATTCTGATAGAAAAAAGTAGACAGCATTACAGGAGGGTTATGTGGAAAGGGAAGGGTGTTACAGAAAAATCCCGGGCTGGAGTAAACTAAGTATGAATGACCTTAGTACCAATGAACAGTTTACGGATACCGGGCTTATCATGGCCCATTTGGACATACGGTTAATGTAACTAAAAAGTAATAAAGCAACTCCTATGTGACGTACGTGCCACGGCCGGGGTTGCTTCCTTGAGTGTTCGTTAGTACAAAGTTCATTCGTACTTAGTTTTCTCTGGCCTGGGATTTGAAGGATTTATGAAGGTCAACAGATGTGCTGTTTGCAATCGTGTGCATATTTGGAATGTTGGCACTTTTAGCCTTGAAAAAGTCCTGCAGACGAAACACGTGTCGGCTGCTACTATGGAGAAAGTTGTTTTTGTCATGCACAGAAATGTGTAATTAATAAACGGATGAATTAGAGTAACTCGATCCTGTGACTACGTCAATTTAATTATCAAGGAATTTACGCAAAATAATTTAGTGTGTGCTTCGGTACCTCCCTCTCAAATTGCCCAGACAGTCTTACAGAACAGAATCGCGCACCCTAGGTGGCTGGGTGCTGTTACCATGGGAGCACCACTCGACGGACTCTTTTTTTAAAGTGCTTGGAACAGATGAACTCTTTGTGTGGATAATTGCTACCCTCGATATGTATTGAGTTGGGATGTGCATAGACATAGCATAGGCCCCCCTGTTTAGCACTTCAATCCTGAGAGGCAATTTCCTCTTTCTATGTGAGCTTTAGTATGCAGCACACATAGAAATAGGAAAAACTAGGAGAAATAAAGATATTTCTCCTCGTTACGCCTCACTTGGGGATGCGTAGCATTTCGACGCATTCCCAGGTCTACCACTAATGGTAAATCTGGGAATGCACTAAAATCCATGGGTGGGTGCACGGTAACACCCATGCTCCACCCATGGAATGGCTCCCTGGGGCAGAGTAACTCAAGGCAGCGATTTGTATTGCCTTGCGCTTTCCTAAATGTATTAAGCCATACAGGGCCACGCTAGGTGGCCTTGTGTGGCTTAATAAATCTCACTTAGGTTTTGCGTGGTCCTTGCGCCCCCTTACGTAGCGCAACAGCGACGCAAAACCAAGATAAATATGGGCCCTAGTTTTCTATGCGCGTTGTGCGGATCGTCTACTTATCCAAGACAGAGGCGAGTTGGCAGATGGTCCCCGAGGAAGTGCTCACTGCTCTCTCTGAAAAGAGGGCTCCCACTTCCGGATGTGACCGAAGTACGCCAATGCGACAGTACAAGTCAGCACACTTGATTATATATACACCACTTATTCACAATCGAAGACATAGATAGATACGGTGAATTGCTAAGGAGCACAAGCTTGTCTGTTGAGTGACAAAGCCAGGAATAGATTTCTGATTTCCGTATTGTGAAAACAATGATTTAGCCCCTACATCCCTTCTCCTTAGTTGAGCTAAAAAGGATTCTGTGAGGCTGAGGAGGAACAGTGACAAGTTAGAATGGCTCCTCCCAAACTGGGCATATCACAAAAAAATGCTGTGCTTTCATAGATATACAGGACAACCTACAGCAGCAGCTCCTCCTCTGTGGCAGAGGAGCGTCGCCCCACCTGCCAGCAGCCGAAAAAATGAAAAATAAAATGATCATAAAGTCTTGTTTATTATTGTTTTATTTTTCTCTCAGAGCTTAGGCTTGGGGGCGGGGCCAGGGTGGTGACATGCTGGAGGGGGAGTGTTGGGCACTGCCTTCACTGCGCATGTGGGGTTGGCCAGCCCTCTCAGGCCGGCCAAACCCACATGTGCAGTGAAGATGTCTCCAAACCCAGCTGCACTGCTGGGTTAGAGAGAGCATGCACAGGCTCCCAGTCTGTGTAGGAGCGCAAATCATCGGTGCCCAGCCCAATCCTGAAGTGGCTTTCAGCAGCATGAAAGCAGGGTGAGGATTGGCCGCAGTGCACTCTGAGAGCCTGTGCCTGGAGAAGCGAGGAGCATGATGCGGCGAGCAGGTAAGTGTTTTTTAAAATTATTACTTTTCTCCCCGTCCCTGTTTCCCCACCTCACCCCGCCTGTCACTCTTTCAACTCATTGGCCGCTACTGGCAACCTACCTGCTGTCCTAAGTGTTCCATGGTTCAGTTAATCTGGCACGCTACTATATTATGTTATCCACATTTGTATAGCCCCTTCAATCACTAGTATGGCTTTGTAGCACTTTCAGTGTCATCTGACCCAATTCAGCATCTATACATTGACGGACAGTGCTGGATTATTTGAGACTCATGGAGATACGTATATTATGTTGTACTGATCTTTTTTCCCTCTTGTAATACTATGTCAGGGGTGAATTCTTCTTTTAATGCTGTGTCTTGTAAAGCGCTCTGATACCCCGGGTCTAGTCAGCGCTACATAAAACTCTCAAATAAATAAATACAATTAACTGGGCGTTCTTATCATACCGTTCGGGCGTTTCGACTAAATGCTATTTATGATTGGTTGCATGTGGTTATCCACATTTGTTGCCAAAAGCCAAGTACATTAATGCTTTGTGTTGGTTAATGTGAAAGTTAGATGTGTTTGATCCGGACAAAGATGCCTGAAGGGTGTTTTGTTTGTGAATGGCTTTTCAGGAATAATTCATCATTTTTCATAGAACCCGGTCAGTAGTCCAGGGCTGTCCGTTGCCCTGTCTGGATCGATTATTTTCTAGATAGACGTCACTAGTCAGATATATCAGAATTGTGAAATGTATGTGTGAGGGGTGGTATGTTGGCAATAACTTTATCTGAATGTTTCTTCAGTGTATCTGTGGTGAGGGGTGTGTTTGCTGTTGAGTAGATGGTGTTTTGCCAACTAGGACACTTTGATGCTGTGCGGCCCGGCTGAGGGTGTCAAAGTTCTGTCTCAAGTGTTCTATTTGTGGAAAGCAAATAATATGTGCAAATGGAAAGGTGTATGGAAATGGTGCTGTTGGATGGAAAGTGCTGTTGGGTTTTGATGAAAGCTGATTGTGGTCAGGGCCACAGGAATTATCTGGCAAGGCAGGACCAAATTATGTGGCAGGGTTGGGTAAATTTTGAGACAAAAATAGGGAAGTTATGAGGCATAATGAGGCACATTTAGTGTTAGTATTACCCCATTACTTTGGAATTTTTACACTTTAACACTATGTGGTCAAATGCTTCACCTCATTAGTACCACTTTGACACCCAAATACAGAAATAAGCAACAGAAAGGTTTCCAGTCAGCCTATGCAAAGGGCCTTCCACTGAGCAGCAACATGTGTTGCCACGCAAATAGCTACTTCTGATCCGTTTGAGCTAGGAACAAAATGTATTTTGCTGAAATCTGCAGATTATACAACAGATGATGGGAAACAACCCTAACAACGCGGGCATCACATCCCGATGCCATTACAACGCGGTCATTATACAACGACCGCGTTGTAACCACGCAATGCCATCACTACGCAAGTTGTTACATCGACTTGCAGTAGATGGCGTGATAACATTAGAAATAGTATAGTTTACTATTCCAACACCTTCCCTACTGTTACGTAGGCTGGAGTTGGAATAGTAAATTATACATTTCTAATGTCAGCGCGTCATCTACTGCAAGTCGATGTAATGACTTGCTCAGTAATGGCTTTGCGTGGTAACAACGCAGTCGTTGTAACGACCGCGTTGTAATGGCACGCGGAGTAATTGCTCGCGTTGTAACGAGTCATATTCCAGATGATGGATTATGTGGGAAATGTAGAAAATCTGTGATTATGCTAAGAACTCCGCAGCCGTCTAATCGCACAATTCTAGTGGCCCTGATTATGGCCTATCAGGTCTGTATTAGGTGTGTGCTGTAAGTCTGTCAAGCGGGTACTGATTAGGCAGTTGCATGGTTCCTCGATTGGTGATAATATGTGATTCACCAAACCTGTGAGCTTTGTTGCATGAGTATGGAGGACTATGAGAAGGAAGCCTACTGAGCTTTAGGTTGTCCTGTGAGAGAGAAGCAAGTCAGTGCAGAACATTGTAGATTAGAAAGTCATCAGAGAATATTTCATAATGTGGGAGGGTGAATAGTATGATATAATGGAGGCTTCTGTATTCAAGAGTGGAGTGCAAAATTACATGACTATAAATAAGTACATGGAAAACACAAGCACAGGTGCTCCAGTATTTCCAGACCAGTCAAGCAGACAGACACTCATTAAGTTACAAGCAACATACATAAAGAAAGAGAACCACAGACAATGTGCATGCAGACACACACATACATGGAAAAAGAAAACCACAGACAATGTGCATGCAGGTACATATTTATTTACTGACTGCATGGCTAAATAGATACATGCATCCACACACAGGTAGATGACTGGGCCAATGATCGATGAATGTTTGCGTGGGTACATGGGTAAGTAGATGAATGCTTGAGAATGAAGTAAATGGTTACATGATTATACATATCTTTGCAATGTTACATGCGTGTCTGATTCTATGTTCTATAGGTTCTGTTGATTGTTGGGCTATTATAGGGTAAGAAAACAGTAAGAAAATCAATGAATCTCCTACTTTCTAGATTTTCAGATCCCATTGGGGTTATTTGGTTCCTGCAATTACATTGAGCCCTTTTAGAATTTAGATGATGAGGCTGGTGGATAGGAGTCATGTTGCCCTTGGCGAATGTGTGATCGCAGGGGCATGTCCCGCACTCCTCCCATCTGGCCTATTGGCTGTATATAAGAGGGAAATCCAAAAGGGGAACCTGATCAAAATAAGAGCACTACTGTCCTTCTTGCATGCCAGATAATGCGTTGTATGTTGTGTTTTGTCCTGACCAAACAGAGTTAGGTTTAATTGACAGAGAAAGACTTTATTCTGGGGCATAGTTTCCGAGTCCTAACGAAAGCCCTGGACCCAATGGCCTCCTTGATATAGGGCTGAAACATGTTGACGCTTTCAGATAGGGTGTAGGATCATTATCTCCATAGACACCCCCTATTATTATTTTAATCATATCAGAAACACCGTGAATAAAAGGGAGACTTTGGTGTTTCGAGGTATTTTTAGCCTATGACCCGAAAGGAGAATTACACAAAGTGCTCCCTGGAGCATAAGATACCTTGTTGTGGAAATTAAAATAAAAACGAGGACGCATACTATATTTTTCACCTCTCACCCCCTCCAGATTAGATTGTGGGGATCTTCGGTCCGTGTATTATTCTACTGGTATGTGACATTCTTTTTCACATGAGGAAAGGACACATGAGAAGAGGAGGTGAGTGTCAACAATTGGTCATGGGCTCCACCGAGTATCAGCAACCCTTTCATCCTGACACTCACTGAAGATGTGTTGAGACTGTCTCAGGTGTCCTTATGCCATTAGGACAGGGGCGTGCCTTCCATTGGTGCAGTAGGTGCAGCGGCACTGGGGCCCACTAAATCCTGATTACAGCTGAATTTTCTGATTCAAACAGCAGTCAGGGAGCGCATTCCCTTCTTTGCAGTAGTGCCCATGACCCACTGGCTAACCTACTGCCTTAGGGCATTATTGGTCTTAGTCCAGGTTTCCAAACTGGTGGCAAATCTACCAAACAAATTAGTGCCATTAAGCCCTGTCACCATTAGGTGATGGGGTTAAGAGTAGCAGATTATTATCGTGTGCCCCTAAGCCACCTTACTTTATCATTTATTTAAAAAAGATGCTGGACGCCACAGGGTGGTATGATAGAGCCCACTGAATCTAATGTAATGCCACCAACTAGTACACTTCATCGCCCATGAGGGGAGAAAGGGGAAAAGTGAGGGACAATTCATGCAAGAAATTCAAAGTGACCAGCCCTCCATATGAATGAGTACTAATGTTCCCAATCATTTCATCTTTGAAGGGGTCTTGTGTGTGCACCATGAATATCGACTCCAGAATACCGATGGGACACAGTGTCGAGGGCAAAATATAAAAGAAATATCAACAGGCACATAAGTCTATGGGCCAGATCTACGAAGCATTTTAGCAGTCGCAAACAGACCATCAGGCTGTTTGCAACCAGTAAAATGCTTTTTGGCATGTACCAACCCTATTTTCCGAGTCAGTAACCTATTACCAACTCGCAAAATAGGGTTTGTGAGTCGCTATTAGGAAGGGGCGAGTACAGGGCATCCCTTCCTAATAGCGAGTCGCACTGGTATGTAGGAATGTTTTGCGACCGGTAACGTGGTTGCAAAATATTTGCAGTTACCACCAGTCTCAAGTTGGTGGTAACTGATTCGTAAATGGGAAGGGGTCCCTAAGTGACCCCTTTCCCTTTGTGAATGTGAGAGCGAACATTTTTTAAGAGCAGGTAGTAGTCCCACGGACCACTGCCTACTCTTAAACAAGCATTTGCAATGCATTAGGTCTCGCATTTACGCGAGTTTGAGCTATTGACATTGCAAATAACAATGCCTATTGGCATTGTCATTTACAATGCCAATAGCTTTAACTCGTGTAACTGCGAGACCTATTGCATTGCAAATGCTTGTTTACATTCTGGTGCTTGCATTCTTTGAGATGTAGTAGGATTTGCAATTCAGAAAATTACACTTAACAACGATTAAGGAAAACAGATATATGATGGATACATAACTAACACCACTAGGTCACAACGCAAAGCTTACATACAGGGAACAGCGTGAGTTCCCTGCATTGACAAAGTGCTGCTAGGAACTGCTGGGGTCCCAACCCCTCTGGATTAATGTTGTCTGAAAAAAATGTACCAGCTCGAGTGAAGTGCACGGTGTAAACTGCACTGTGTGTCTGTGGAATAAACACACACTGCTCCAGGAGAGGTGCGGGCACTGGTGGTGCCTGAGGCAATGCAGGGAATTCCGATGACATGTCAGGCGCTGGCTCTTGGCACCGCAGACGACTCTGTCCAGCGCCCGAAAATAGGCGTCTGAGAGGCGGGAGGTATCAGGACATGACCCCGGGTCATGTTCACAAGAAGGGCCGGGTACTAGAAAGGGAAGGTCGGTGCAGGGTGAAATTCTGAAAGGACTAGCTGTGCTAGGAGGCTCAGAGCGGGGCAGCAACACAGGGGCTGCTGCGTTGGTGGTGGCGCTGGGGGGGGGGGTCAGTGGTATCTGGCACAACAGCACGGAATGAATCAGGTTCATGCAACAGCAAACTGAGGGCGGGCACTCGTCCCCTGTTAGAGTGAGTGACAGAGGATCGCAGGCAGTGCGGTATGGCTGCTTGGAAATTGCCGAGAATATTAAACTAAAATTGGAAATGTATATTCATGTTCCATTTACATGCCAAAGCATTGTTTTCATCACGTCGATGGTGCATAATACAAGGACTCTAGTGCTCGGAATTGAGGGATGGAATTTCCTACACAATAATTTGTTTTTACATAGCGCCTCATATTGTATTTCTTCCGTTTCTTAGCGCTGTAACAGGCTTTAGTGAGTTTAGTCTAAGCACTTTAATTAAGGGACGTTACTTTTACCAAATGTTTAGCACCCAATTTCCCACTTCTCCTAGAGCAGCGAATCGAGCAGAGCATCAAAGGGCTGGGTGAGAAGGGAGGGGGGAATGGAAGGAGCAGTGGAGCAGAGCGGCTAAAGTGAAAGAAAGCTAGAATCGAGCAGAGCATCAAAGGGCTGGGTGAGAAGGGAGGGGGGAATGGAAGGAGCAGTGGAGCAGAGCGGCTAAAGTGAAAGAAAGCTAGAAGGGAGGGGGGAGTGGGAGCAGCTGTGCACGTGCATGTGATCGTGACGTGCACTCAAGGTTTAGGCCAGCCAAAACTGTGGGTAGCACTTTGAAATTCCCACATATAAAATGTCTCTTCGAGCCTTTGGCTCGCGAGACCTAAAAATGAAACGGTAGCTTTTCATTTTCATTTTTTAAATGCATCCCATTTTCCTTTAAGAAAAACGGGCTGCATTACCAAAAAAATAGCTTTATTTAAAAAGTAAACACAGACATGGTGGTCTGCTGACCCCAGCAGGCCACCTTTTCTGTAATTGTAGCCGTTCACAATGGCTCGCAAATTGCGACCTGCCTGCTGAATATTGATGAGGCAGGTCTATCTGCGACCCCATTGGGAGTTGCAAACAGTGTCTGATACATTGTTGTATTTAGCTGTTTGTGATTTCCTAATTGCGAATCGCAAAAAATCGCAATTAGGAAATCGCAAACAGAATTTTTTGTACCTCTGGCCCAAGATTTTCTATACCTAACGACACATCTATGTACCTACGCTGTATATATATATCTTCATTGTAGATGTGGTGTTAGGAATAGTAAATCCATACTTCCTATATGCGCTTACCTTTCGATATTTTGTCCCTTGATTTTCTGTCCTCGATATTCTTGTACCATATTTAGCGGGCGATACTCAATAGAACAATCAGAGTATTGTAATTAAAAGAAATCAATTTTGACCATATGGAAGTGCAGTTAGACTTTCTCCACATTGAATTCCTTTCTCTCTTTTTCCCCCCCATGGCCTATGAGTGATGGGTTGGGAGATTAGACTGCAGAGGTAATTCCCTCGCTATGCTCCATGTGTGTAAAGTGTGCGACTGCCGTCCCTAAGGGTGAGAGTGTCTTCTTTTCGGCTTAAAACGGCTACTGGCTGCAAGGTTCTCCTGTCAGGCTTAACGTGTCAGCTGTCAGGCTCGAAATGTATTGTAATTGCATTTATATAGCACTTACTACCCCTGACGAGGCGTTGAAGCGCTTTTCAGCGAGTAGCACGCTACCCCAAAATCCAACCAGGATTTACGGTGAGCTAGCATAGGGAAATATGAAATGTATTTGAGCGGTGGCCTCTTGTCCGCTTTGAAAAGTCTGCTGTCAAGCTGTGGATGAGCGCTGCCTAGCTGTGAATTGTCCCTGTTAGTTTGTGATCTACGCTCGGGAAAAAAATCCCTCCTAGTGGTTCTCCGAGTTAAGAAGAAGTCAAGAATGGGTGGGAAAGCTTTTTCGCACCTTGCTCCTCTGTATTGAAATCAGCTTCCCACTCCGCTGAGGCAATTTCCGGATCATCTCCAATTCAGAAGGCTTCTTAACCCCTTCGCCGCGGCACAAATTTTGCCGCGGCGCTGGGGGGGTTTGGGGGCAGCGTGGCGCCGCCATGCTCGTGACGGAACCACTCCGTCATGAGCCACGGGCGCACTGTGCTCATGACGGAGTGGTTCCGTCACGACTCCGCCCACTCGCGCTAATCGCCCGCACATGCGGGGAATCAGCGCCGCGTGGGCGGAGCGGCCGCCAACGGCCGCAGCATGACGGAACCACTCCGTCATGAGCACACGGCGCCCGTGGCTCATGACGGAGTGGTTCCGTCATGAGCAGGGAAGGGGTTAAAACTGTTTTGTTTTAGACGCTTCCGTGTCAGCTTACTCGCGTATTTCCGCAGCGCAGAGCTACCCCTTCAGGGGTGATTCAGGCGCTATGCAAAACTCATAAATAAATAAATAAATTGTTTCAGGTCAAGTTTGGAATATTTGCTGTTAGGCTTGGAATTTTCCCCTGACAGGCGTTAAATGTCTTTTCAGGCTTATGATCGTGGCTGTCAGATATTTGCTGTCAGGATTGGAAAGTCTGTTGTCAGGATGTGAAATTGCACTGCGAAACTTGGAATGTCTGCAGTCTGGCTTGGAATGTATGGTGTCAGGCTAGAAATGTCGACTGTCATTGTTTGTGAATGTTTTCTTTCAGGTTTGGAATGTTGTCTGTCAGTCTTAAATATTTAGTTACACAAAGAATTTCTGCTGCCAATTTCGAAAAGCGCCCTCTGAGGCTCTGAATGTTCCTGTAAGGGTTGGGATGTCAGCACACAAGCTAAAAAGCTCTCCAGTCAGAATGTAACTGTCTCCTGAAAGGTGTGGAATGTTTGCCGTCTGGCCTGGAATGTCTGCTGTCGAACTGGAAATATATCTTGTCAGTGAATATCTCCTATCAAGGTTGGAATGTCTCGTGTCAGTCTGTGAATGTCCCCTGTCAGATTTGAAATGTCTGCTGTCTGGTTTGGAATGTCTGCTGTCTGGCTTGGAATGTCTGCTGTCTGGCTTGGAATGTCTATTTTCAGATTTGGATCACTCTTGCCAGATTTGCAATGACTGCTGTCAGGCCTATGTCAGGATGTGAATGTCTGCTGTCTGGCTTGGAATGTCTGCTGTCTGGCTTGGAATGTCTGCTGTCTGGCTTGGAATGTCTATTTTCAGATTTGGATCACTCTTGCCAGATTTGCAATGACTGCTGTCAAGCCTATGTCAGGATGTGAATGTCTGCTGTCTGGCTTGGAATGTCTGCTGTCTGGATTGGAATGTCTGCTGTCTGGATTGGAATGTCTATTTTCAGATTTGGATCACTGTAGCCAGATTTGCAATGACTGCTGTCAGGCCTCTGTCAGGATGTGAATGTCTGCTGTCTGGCTTGGAACGTCTGATGCAAGGGTGATGTTCGTGTCATTGTGTGAATGGCTTCTGTCAGACTTGCAATTTCTCCTGTCATGTTAGAAATAGCTCCTCTTAATGTGAGTGTGGCACACCCTGTGGATACCCTGATGTCACTTTGAAAGGGAACATTTCTGTACATCTGTCACGCGCTTTACACACTCTTCATGTTGCTAAAAGCTGGCAGCGCTGTGCAAGGGGAGTGTAGGAGATCTTGGTCCTTTAAGGGCCAACGGTTGTTGTGAAAATCCCAAAACTTCAAAGCCCATATTTAAGAAGCCTTTGCGTTGTTCTTGCGTTACTAAAGGCAACGCAAAGGCTTCAGTCAAATCTACAAAGCAATGCGAGGCCTCAATTGCGTGGCCACGCATGGGTTTGTAAAGAAATGTAACGCATAGCAGCTGCTTGCGCTGTGCTACCCTACATTTCAACTTGGAGGCGTTCCCTGGGTGGAGCATGTTTTTCCATGCACCCTCCCATAGATTTTGGCACATTCCCAGATTTATAAAGACAATATACCAAAGATGGCCACATCATGTCATTTTTGGTATATTGCTGGCATATATTGAGAACAACCATTTTAATGCCAGGGTAGCCACTGTAACACAACATGTTTCCGTGCAGCCATTACAAAGTTAACATTTACCACGAGGTTATAATGCACATAAGAGTTTATGGTCTGGCTGCATCACAAAAAAACCAGGAATAAAGGTTCCGAAGGCTGCAGAGGGGCTCTGCTCTTGCATGGGCACCCTCTCACATAAAACTCAGCACCCTGCCATCATGCTTGATAAGGCCTACCATAGGGGTGACTGATAGGTTTATATGTGTAGTGATACGGAGAGATATAGGGAACCTATATCTCAGTAAGGGGAGCATATACCACCTTACACAGGCTGCTGTAGCAGAACTGTTGTGTCCTTTTAAATGGCTTCCCAGGGGTGGCACAATACATGCTGCAGCCCCTGGTAGGCCCCTGGGGTACCTATGCCCTGGGTACATAGTATACCATATACTAGGGACTTATAAGGGTACCCCAGAATCCAATCTGGAGTGTACCTAAAGTACATGCAATCATTTTAGAGAGGAAGCAGCTAGGCTGGGGCCCTGGTTAGCAGGGGCCCAGACAGACTAAAGTCGAAAAATAGTGAAACATCAGCAAAAAGTGGGGGTAACTATAAGAAGCAGATCCTACTCTCCTACAGCCACCATTGTGCTAGTGGTGACCACAATCAGGGCAAAGATGAATACGTATGTCAATGATGCCACCACTATGCCAGGGGTGGCCCTGATTACGCCAAAGAGGGTTACAATATACAAGGGATGGCCACAATTATGCCAGAGCCTCCATTATGCCTGGTCTAGAGACAATAATGCTAAGAATGCACACAATATGCGAAGGGTAGCCAGCATTAAGACACGAGTGTCCAGCATTATGCCAGGATTCTCCACAATTATGCCATGCATGTCCAAAATATGTCAAGAAAGCTGTTATTCCAGCAGTACGTTTATGTCAAGAGGGGCCAATATTAAGAAAGAAATGGCCACTTGTGTGGCAAAGATTACCCTGTGTTTCATAGGAACCACTAGATTCCACTGGGTGTCACAGGTACCAGGAATTGTTCCAAGGTAAGGTCTCTATCTGAAGTGAGGAATAAACATGGCACCCACATGTATGCACACGGACATACACATGCATGCACACAAATATATATGTGTGCACCTCCCACATCCATCTCTCCTTCCCACAAGTGAGGAACTTCCCGATTTCTGCTCTTACTTTAAATGCATCTCTCTACACCTAGTTCACAAACTTCGGCTCATATTAAGAAACGTTTTGTTCTGGGTTTGCTTAAAAAAATTGACGCAAACCTGTGCAAAATGTTTTATTTATTTTCCTGCACAAAAGTTGTTTTGCTCTGGAAAGTTCTCTTGCCTAGCACTGCCTTGCACTATAGCATCAAAGGGGCGTTCTGTGGGTGGTACATGGCTGTTCTCATGCTACCACCCATGGTTTTTGTTGCAAAAACCTATCTACTAACAATAGTAGACTATGGTTTGCATTAACAAATTCCACTTTAAAGATGCCGTTAGAAAGATGTAGTGCTTTTATTTCTCCTAAATGTTCCCACGACGCATGTGTGCTGCACTGTACAGCACGCACCTGAAGTGGGAAAAGTTTTAAAGTTTCTCTAGGCATAGTAATTTGTACTTAAGGGCCTCCTTCAGTACAAAACCTATGCTAGATTCACGCAGACACCCTTGCACTATGGTGCAAAGGTTTGTGCATGGCACTCAGAAGCCTGATTTTGTCCCGGCGCTAGGAAGAGAGGAGAATAGCATGCATATGTCTGTAGATATGACGCTTTCCTAATCGACCCTTGCCACGCTATGGTGAGATTTTGAAAATCTGGGCCTTCCAGTTTTAGCCCCTTCCAGTTAACTCCCACGACACACAAACCGCTACTCCAGCGCTCTGCTGCAGCTTTCTCTGCATTCTTTTTTCTGGCCAAGCGCTCACATGCACAGTGTGGCTGAATAATTAGGGACTGCACTGCACTATTGTGATGGGTCATGTTGCAGGTCCCACCCTGTCAGTGAGAGGGAGCGAGAGCACACGCGAGAGTGTGTGTACCTGCTTGTGTGCACGCGTACAAGCACATATGCTATCTGTGGCCCACTACTACTCAGAGCACTTCGAGTGGAGGGACACTATTATATTCTGTAATGTGCTGGAGGTGGCTCTACCAGTGCTTAATTTGAGCAAGTGGTTTCCGGTGCTCCGTACCTACACTTATATAGCAACACCAGCGCTTTTCATGAGCGCTAGTTAAGGACACATTAATTTATGATAGGCATGGGGAAATTAAGGGGCATATTATCAACAAACAGCGTTAAAATTATCGCCGCTTTAGCGGCAGAAAACTGCCGCTAAAGCGGCGATAATGGGCTGGATAATATGCCCTGGAGAATTCCCATAGAAGTCCATGTTCTGGTGTCAACATGGGCTTCTACGGGAATTCTCTGCGGCATATTATCAAGCCCATTATCGCCGCTTTAGCGGCAGTTTTCTGCCGCTAAAGTGGCGATAATTGTAACGCAGTGCTTGATAATATGCCCCTAAGTGATTTGCCCAGAACCACAAGATGTTGAGCCCACACCGAGACTCGAATCTGGTTCCCCAGCACCGAAGCCAGCAGCTCTGGCCATTACGCCACATTCTCTTCTCACTTTCATGGTTTATGGTTGGTTCTGTTTTAGGCGGCGCTCCCAGGAGAAAAGGATGGTGCAAACTGCCTCCTGACGAGAGCCCTGGAATGTTTTTTATTTTTTTACAAATTAACCACTGGGCGCTACTCAGCACTAGTTGGTGTACTTAAATGGGGTGACCCCCCACCACCTCGGAAAGCTACTTACCGGCAGCGGAGGAGCTACCAGTAGCACACAAGTCGCTCACTGGAGCTTCCTAGAAGTAGAATTACAAACAGAATTGGAATTATTAAGGTATAAATAAACACTCTAATTTTCAGTTAGCAAGTTCTCACAAAGTCATGGCTGTGGTTTAGATTGTGTAGTAGCAATGCAGATAGGTTTGCGTTCTCTTTTAGTGACCTTCGGCAGTGCAATAAGTAAACAAATAACTATAAATATCTCGTTATCAGTTAATGACTGTAGTTTCAGAGAAAGAAAAAGGGAGGCAAAAATGTACCTTTCCTGTAGTAGAGTAAGACGCAGCAGGAGATTACTTTTCACACTGTCTGCTTAGACCAGGCATGGTAAGGCACAGCTCACCTGTAAAAATGATTACACTACAGTAATTATACTGTTTTCTAGTTACAGGTGATTAGTGATATCTCAATTAAGCTGTGATCTAAAAATTAGACAGTTTTTTTGTGCAGAGATGGGATTGACTGCTCATATGCATTATAGGGGGTGCAAGGCTAGACTCTTGAGAGTTGATAGGAATGTACTACGTAATATCGAAGGGAGAATTTCAATGGGACAGAATATCATAAAAATATTGAGGGGCAAAATATCAAAGAGGTAAGTGCACAGCGGGCGGGAAGGATTTACTATTCTTCACTCCGCATCTACGTACCTTGAAAAAAAAAAATATATATATATATATATATTCCATCCATCCAACTCCAAGCAAGAAGAAGGGCACGTACTCGAGGTGAGTAAAATCTGAGACAAATCTTTAATGTAGTGGGTCACCCCAGCATCGCACAGGTAAAGACGCGTTTCGGCAGTGAAACCTGCCTTTCTCAATCTAAGGGACACCATTTTAAAATGTCATTATATACTCTTAACAAAGACTAGACACAGACGAAATACTCGAATTCAAACGCGCAGTATAATCGCCCCATTACCAAACAATACATTTCATTACTAGATGATACATGTGTAAAACTATATTGAAATGCAAAACAACATATAGCACACTTTGCCACAATTAATCAATCACATATAATGCAAAGCATACATGTTATATATATATATATATATATATATATATATATATATATATATATATATATATATATATATATGTATATTCGCTGAAAAAACAAAGGTAACAGGGACGTTATAGTCAGGTTCAGCTTTTACACACACAAGACCACAGAAATGCAGCAGTTGTAGTTACAGTTATCTTAAGTAACTATATCTCGAGCCATAAGGTATCTATAGTTTGTGCCCCCGCCATGCACAGTTTTCTCATCAATAATTTCGCTGAAAATGTTGCAGTGATGTTATCAATGGTGTCATAGAAGATGTCCTGAGTGAAGTAATATGTGGGGTAATTAGCAGTGCACGGCGAGGGCATTAGCTATAGTTGCCTTACGGCACGAGATATAGTTACTTGAGATAACTATAATTCCTGAATTTTCATGGTTTTGTGTGTGTAAAATCTGAACCTAACTATAACCTCCCTGTAACCTTGATTTTTTCAGTGAAGTTTTAAGGTTTTTAAAATGTTATTTACTAACTATAACATCTCTGTAACCTTTGTTTTTTTCAGTGAATTTCTATGGTTTTATAATGCTGTATCCTAATGATAACATCTCTGCAACCTTAGTGTGTGAGGATGTGTATGAGTGGGTGTGTGAGTGGTTGTGTGGAAGTGTAAGTGGGTGTGGGAGTGTGTGGTAGATGTGTGAGTGCGTGTGTGCCTGGCTGTGTGGGTTTGTGAGTGGGTTTAGGAGTGGCTGTGTAGGGTGTGTGAGTGATTTTGAGGGTGTGTGACTGGCTGTATGGGTGTGTGTGAGTGGCTGTATGGGTGTGTGAGTGGTTGTGTGGGTATGTAAGTGGGTGTGTGAAAATTGTGTGGGTCTGTAAGTGGGTGTGTGAGTGGCAGCATGGGTGTGTTAGTGGCTGTGTGGGTGTCTGAGTGTATGAGTGAGTGAGTAAGTATGTGGGTCAGTGAGTAAGTGTATGTTTTTTTAATTGGGGTCTAGATCTGCGGCTCCACCTGAATCCAGAAGGATCCGGAAAGATTCGCGGGTCCTCGGTGATGAAAAAAAATTGAAAGATTTTTGGACAATTTCTTGCCCATGAGGCGCCCTTCAGAGACTCCTCTATTAGTCCCATGGCGTCAGGGTACCTCTAACCTGACCCGTTCTATCACTTCCTAACTTTATCTTCCCTGATGGGAACCGAGTCCTGATGAACAAAATGGCGGAAGCAACTTTCCTCTCAGGTTGTGGCCAGCCAATCACAGCATTACTGTTGGCGCATGGATTCGCAAATCCGAGGAGGATCCACGTTCCTAGATATGCAAATTTGTTTTTCCTTTACAATCTCAAGTACTACTGAATGGATTTCTACCAAATAACAAAAAGCGTGTTTTCTGGAAATAGCCATAACATGCTGCTAGAGTACTGCCCCTCTCTTTTGTATATGTGGACCCCAAGAAACTTTGCTGTCTAACATGATACCAAGATACTCAAATCTTGATACACGTTCTAATTCTTCCTGCTGTAGACATAGGGGCCCTCTAAAAGACTTATGGAGCCTTATCACCATAAATGTAGTCTTATTAGTGTTAATCTCCAGGCATTTGTCCCCACAAGAAGCACTAAATGTATTCAATAAGTGTTGCATACCAATGGCCATTTGTGATATTAACAGCGTGTCGTCTGCAAATAAGAGTGCAGGGACACACACTCCATCTAACTTTGGGGAATCATGTGTACATTAGAGGCGTAAAAGTGTGGTGGACAACACACGACCCTGCTACACACCTCCCTCTACGTATGGGGAGTTGGTTGGTGAGTTGTCCCTGGGGCCCCCGCGAACCTGAGCATAATTACCATGATGCAATCAAATTATTTTTGTAAGAAGATCGTCAGGGACTCCCAGTCTCTCAAGCAAGGCCCACAATGGCCCCCTGGGGACCAGGTCAGAGGCTGCCTTGAAGTTGACAAAGGCTATGTCCAGGTGGCCATCTCT
Organism: Triturus cristatus; assembly: GCF_964204655.1. NCBI lineage: Eukaryota > Metazoa > Chordata > Amphibia > Caudata > Salamandridae > Triturus > Triturus cristatus. The sequence goes on along the minus strand of NC_140594.1, from coordinate 624,569,802 downwards.
CAGTTTTGTGTACTTCCAAATAATAAGGATGAGCCTCAAAACATGGTCTATCGTACTTACTCTGGGTCTAAATCCTGCCTGGTAGGGTGACAGGATCCCTGTTGCCTCTATCCATTCTGAGAGCTTTTTTAAAAGCTGCCTTGCATAAACCTTCTACGTTATCCAGGAGGCTAATGGGTCTGTAATTCCCTGGGTTGTGTCGGTCCCCTTTCTTGTAAATGGGGACTGTCCCTGCCCCTTTCCAGGTGTCGGGGATCGGGGCTCCTGAGGCTATAGCATTACATAACAGGTTGACATGTGGGACCCAAATTGTTAGATCGTAGTGCAGTAGCTCACCTGGGATTTTTTCGGGACCAGGGACCTTGCCCGATTTAGTGGCCTCTATGGCTAGTTCAGTCTCGATAAGTGAAAAATATGGGTCTGGTGAAGTACCCTGTAGTCGGGGGATGTTTTCATGGTTACAAAGCTCTAGGGTAAGTAAATAATCCTCATCCGTACAGGTTGAGTATAATTTAGCAAAATGTCCCACCCAGTCATTCGGGTTAAAATAACATTCAATCTGTAATTCCGAGTCCTTACTGCCATGGGTTACGATTTTCCAAAAGGTCCATTATCACCTGATTTTGCTGCCACAACTATAACACTACAGTTTATATCATCCCTATTATGCTGGGCTACTACTAGGGCTTCCTTGTACTGGGATGTGGCTACCGTATCTCTGACTGATGCTTGGACTACGAGGTCCTTTTTTGCTCTGTTACATTCCTTTGTATACCAGGGGTTGCTCTGTTTACTTTTCGATCGGGGTAGAGTTGAACCCCTTGCTTTGGTTCTAAACTTTTTAAGATGCTAGCCAGGTTGTCTTATATATCAGCTATAGGGATATCAGTGACCGGGAGGAGAGTATAACTAGTAAAAGCCATAGGGTATGCATTGTATATGGCTGTTAGGGTCTCTACGTTGCCCAATACCAGCAGCCATTTACTTGACCTATGGTAATTGACCACCGTTGGTGATATAATTGGGCTTTCAGACCCACCTGCGTCTCCTCCAGGACTCCCCTCGGCATTAGAATCAAGGGGTAATGGTCGCTCTCTTCCCTGACATTTATTTTAAAATCAACCATTTTTTCCACATTGAGACCCTGATCTGGAAATAGTCAATTTTTCAACAGGATAGACCCCTCTTAAAGGTGAACATCCCTTGCTTATCCAAATCAGATCTGCCATTACAGGCTTGGGGACTATTTGATACTGCAAACGGGGCCATCTGAGAGGCACTGTGCATGGGCCATAAGAATCAATTATGAGAGACAGGATACCTGGGTCTCAACCTCTTCCTCCGTTACCAAATCATTGGCATGATTGAGCTCATAAGTAATATTAAAATCACCCCCAGTAACAAGCATATCCATTGGACTAATAGAATTTATGTACTGGACCAAACTAGTTGGCGTAGGTGATTCTTTGTTCCTATGCTGTGCCCTGAGATAGCTCTTGAAAAAGTACAAATTTTACTTTTGGTAAAGAGATCTTCAGTCCCATGATATCAGGTGAGACTATACTCATGGGCTCTATGTGCAGAGTTAATGCTAATTTAATCCAAATAAAAAGACTCCCCGATGCCCTGTCCCATGCAGAAGGAACGGCATCAACATAACCAAACTTAAATGGTGGATGTGTTAGCCATGTTTCCTGAAACATACACATATGAAATTGATCAATATACTCCAGCCAAGCAGGATCCATCGATTTGGTCTTTAGTCTTCCAATGTTCCTTGAAAATATACTTAGAAGCTCTTGGGGAAGAGTGCCTACTTGCTTCATGGATGAGTTCCTAGTGATTGCATGTGTGTAATCTACTATAGGAATTTCATTGGAAGCATGATTTACGATATTTGTTGATGTTCCAGAAGGCAGACTTAGGGATGCAGATGTATCAAGGTCGGAAAAGCCCTGTTTAATTTCATGATGCGCTGACCTCCCGGGAAGGGTACCTGAAATGTCCAGGTACCGTCAGTCTTGGCCATCCAAGGTTGACAGGGATTTGTAGGTGTTTGCGGTAGGAATATTGATGAGAAGCTGCCCTGAGCTGGGCAAATAACAGGTTGGGACTGTAGAAGTACCCTCGTGGGAATGTCTTCATTTTGGCCTTAGGGGATGGAAGACATTTCAGCAACTGCTAAACAGTTTGGGGGTTCTTAAAGTTTATTATACACAATCCCCAGGGGAATCCTTAGGGTGACTCCTGAGCCATACTGTCCTCATTACAAATACAAGTTCCTGCTGTAAGTCCTGGGACCAGCCACTGTTGGTCTTCAGCCAGAAAACAGATTTATCCCTTAGGGACGTATAATCTTCTCTGCTTTGTGGTGGCAACAAAGGAACGTCCTTAAAAATAATTATATACGGGGTGCCTTCGGGTGGTAGCTGGGGTAGGCAAGGTGTGATGTACCCAAATAGGTAGGTTTGCTACCAGTAAGGTTTTCTGTTACACGTGTCCATCTAGGCTGCTGGGTTTGCCCGCTGAGTTACCCCCAGGGTTCCAATTAAATAGGAGTTGATGTGCTTGGGGTAACTGAGATGCATTTGCTTCCTGCGGAGGCTTCACCCTTTGAATTGAGACTTGAGAAAGCTCTTGCACTTGGGAGGTTTGGCTAGTAGATAGAGGCAAGAGTCAGCTTGTATGGCTGCGAGCTGGGTCTCTACAGAGTCAAGGCGGGCCAACAAAGGAGACAGCTCAGTAGTTAGTAGTTTACATCTCTTAAAACAGTCACCAATGAAGCTTTCAGTGCATTGCATACCAGGAAATAAGGCCCCCCTGCGCCCTGCATACTTCATATGGTATATACCGCGATAGTGACAGGCGCAACAAGAGACAAGTGGGATTTTAAAATTCTTTACATATTTGGGATACCCAGGCAGTTAATGGTACATGAATACAAAAATTTAAATGAGCGCCAGGAGTTCCGCTGTAGAAATCGACAGCGTTTCGGCCTGCAGAAGTCTTAGGCCATCAGTATTTTGTAGGTTACATGTAACGTAGTGCTACCGTCCCATGTGCTTGCACATATGAAGTTTAATATGTCCAACATGTTTATCGATTGAAATACAATTTACCTTCACAAGAAAATGTCTCCCTGGTTTTCTCCCCTTTTGGATTTAATCCGTCGCAACTAATTGTTCCACATCTACGTGACCTTAAAATAATACCCTTGTTTGAGACACGGTTGTTTGTTACAGATTATTGCCCTAGTCTCCTTGGGGTTTATGGGCTACCTTCTGTAGTCTGATACAGAAAACAACAGAGAGCGGTACCCCAGGGTGTCAATGGAAGTCTACTCAGTGCAAGGAGAAGCGGCAGAGAGAAGAGGCAATATTGTGACTCTCAAATCACATGGACTCAGAACACCATTGGTCGTAGGCTCTCTACTCCAGCCTCAGGTAGGGCAGTGCCAGGACCATCACAAGGGAGGGGCAGAGGAGGCTCTTTGTCCAGTGCCTCATGTTTTTTAGCGCCCTTCACTCTTTCCACCAAATGCATGTATAATTTAAAAAAAAAAAAACAGTCCTGGCAGGTCAATTTAGACTGAAATATCTTATGGTGGCCAAACCACTAGGTGGTGTTAGATGCTGGATACTTAGTGAAGAGTATTTTTGGGAGAATATTTATTTCTACTTAAATGAAGGATTAATTCCCCTGCATTATGTTTTTTGCCCAGGCCCTGCAAAATCTTTGCTATGATATGCCTGGGCAGCTTATTGAAGAACTGTCTAGAGGGAGCATTGATGCGAAAGCCTTCATCAAAGAAACACTTCACAAGCTCACCTCCGAATCGTTGGGTTTTGATGCAGAAAGGCAATTGGTCAAACGCAGCATTCTATCCAGAGTGTATTAGGGTGGGCCCTTACTTTTATGGGCCACAACTCATAAGGGTTTCTTAGGAGCACTCTTAGCCCAAGCATTGCTCTGACCTTGTGCCAGTTAGACACCAGAAATGCAGTATTTCAATGCCTCCTGAATAACCCTAATGGAGGTCCTACAAAATCATTAGTGCCAGAAGATTTAACTGGATTACTCCTATTATGTGAACCCTACATTCGATGCCTTCAAACTTCCAGTCTAATTTAAATTGGGGATGATTGCAGACTTGCCAATTCTTCCGCTGCAATTGTGTATCACAGTGTCCACTCCCTTCACACAGTCACCCGGTGAAAAGCCGATATCACACGTATGAAGGTTCTCCACCACTATCGTCCACAGCAGCTTTTGCTAACTAGCCCAGATACTGTCAGCCACCTCAGGAGCTTCCGTTTTTTGGAGGAGGACAGAAATGTCTCTATCAGTGCTTGATATAAAGCCCAATCTCCTCTCCATGGCCTAACCCCCTTCATAGGCTCCTCAACGGCTGGTCAAACAGTAATGGGCTCAGGGCCCCACTCCATCTCCAGAACCCACCCCTCTCCGTTCTCTCTCACAAGGTACTTTTTTTAAGTTGGCCGGTCTTTGATTAGTCTCCAAACTTCTGATTCTGAGGTATCCTTCCTTCCTCCCGGTCCAACCAACTAGGGCTGGACAGTAGATCTTGTTCCACCCAGAGCGAGGATTCTCCAGCGATCCCCAAGGTCTGTAGGACCAACATTCCACAGCAGGCTTTCTACGCAGTGACCTCAAGGCTTTGCTATTCTTTTCCAGGCTCTGTCAAACAGGGCCATCTCACTGAGGAGTTGGGGTGTGAATTGAAAACGTTTTTTCTTGCTTTTTGCATTTGAATTTGATCGGTGTCCTTTAAAAAGTTTAGTTTTGAGTACTTTGTAATTGATGGGTTTTCTGTTTGAACTTTTTTTATGCTTTAAAATCAGTGTTGTTGCCCCTTTGGCGGGGTCTCTGTGTTTAAACAACTTAATAAAATAATACGGTCATCCTGGTATCTGATAATCTCTGCAGGCTGAGGTTTTCCTGCGATCAGACAGGCTGGTTTTCCTGTGTTTTCACTGGTCTGCTCCTCTTCATAGTAAAGTCAACATGGTTTCTGTCCTTCAGCCTCCTGTGGTCACTCTGGTCTGTGCTGTCTGGTAGGCTGGGCCTCTGGGTCTCCTTGCTCTTGCAGCTTCACATTTTGGGTCACCCAGGCCTCTGTACCTGTGCACCTGGGATCACCCTGGTTTCTGTTCCTCTGCACTTGGGGTCACCCTGGTCTCTGTCCCTCTGCACCTGGGGTCACCCTGGTCTCTGTTCCTCTGCACCTAGGATCACCCTGGTCTCTGTTCCTCCACACCTGGGATTATCCTGGCCTCTGTTCCTCCACACCTGGGATCACCCTGGTCTCTGTTCCTCTGCACCTGGGGTCACCCTGGTCTCTGTTCCTCTGCACTTGGGGTCACCCTGGTCTCTGTTCCTCTGCACCTGGGATAACCCTGGTCTCTGTTCCTCCACACCTGGGATTATCCTGGCCTCTGTTCCTCCACACCTGGGATCACCCTGGTCTCTGTTCCTCTGCACTTGGGATCACCCTGGTATCTGTCCCTCTGCACCTGGGGTCACCCTGGTCTCTGTTCCTCTGCACCTGGGATAACCCTGGTCTCTGTTCCTCCACACCTGGGATTATCCTGGCCTCTGTTCCTCCACACCTGGGATCACCCTGGTCTCTGTTCCTCTGCACTTGGGATCACCCTGGTCTCTGTTCCTCTGCACTTGGGATCACCCTGGTCTCTGTTCCTCTACACCTGGGGTCACCCTGGTCTCTGTTCCTCTGCACTTGGGGTCACCCTGGTCTCTGTTCCTCTGCACCTGGGATAACCCTGGTCTCTGTTCCTCCACACCTGGGATTATCCTGGCCTCTGTTCCTCCACACCTGGGATCACCCTGGTCTCTGTTCCTCTGCACTTGGGATCACCCTGGTATCTGTCCCTCTGCACCTGGGGTCACCCTGGTCTCTGTTCCTCTGCACCTGGGATAACCCTGGTCTCTGTTCCTCCACACCTGGGATTATCCTGGCCTCTGTTCCTCCACACCTGGGATCACCCTGGTCTCTGTTCCTCTGCACTTGGGATCACCCTGGTATCTGTCCCTCTGCACCTGGGGTCACCCTGGTCTCTGTTCCTCTGCACCTGGGATAACCCTGGTCTCTGTTCCTCCACACCTGGGATCATCCTGGTCTCTGTTCCTCTGCACCTGGGATAACCCTGGTCTCTGTTCCTCCACACCTGGGATTATCCTGGCCTCTGTTGCTCCGCACTTGGGATCACCCTGGTCTCTGTTCCTCTGCACCTGGGGTCACCCTGGTCTCTGTTCCTCTGCACCTGGGGTCACCCTGGTCTCTGTTCCTCTGCACCTAGGATCACCCTGGTCTCTGTTCCTCCACACCTGGGATCATCCTGGCCTCTGTTCCTCCACACCTGGGATCACCCTGGTCTCTGTTTCACTGCACCCTCGCTTCACCATGCTCACTACATCAAGGTTCTATTGTGATCTTCAGTCCTTCTCATACCAGTTAATTGTTCTCCACAGTGCCCAGTGATAACCCCCTGAAGAAGAAGCATACACGCCCGACCTTCACCGGACACCAGATCTTTGCACTGGAAAAGACCTTCGAACAGACCAAGTACCTGGCTGGGCCCGAAAGGGCACGCCTCGCCTACTCCTTGGGCATGAGCGAGTCCCAGGTCAAGGTAAGTGTCCGTATTTTCCCAAGTTGAGTAGACAAGTTGCGAAGGAGGACAGGCCAAGGAAGAACGAAGTAGTGGAGGGGACAGGCATTGCAGAGGAGTCAGTTGCAGGCAGGGGCTACATTAGACTCAGGCAGAACAGTGGATAGCATGCGATGGAACAGTCCAAGATGGGAAGTTGCTATCGACTAGAGAGGCAGAGAAGCAGGAAAGCAAAGGAAGGTGCAGGGATGGATTGCACTAACTCAAAGTGGGAGTGGGAGTGGGAGATAATGGACAAACTTGGGGAGGAATGAAGGGAGAAGCTAGGTAAAGTACAGATAAAGGAAGGGAAAGGCTTAGGAAGAGATAAGCCAGTATGGGGACAGTTTAAGAAATTAACTGACTGAAAAATGGTCAAACCGAGGAGGGCAAGGCCTAAATAAGAAACAGTAAGATGAATAACAAAAAGTCCTAAATAAGAAATGCACCATCTAGGGACATTCAACAAGGGAACAGGCCAAGGAAGGGACAGTGTGAGGAGGACAAGACAAAGTGAAGAGAAGGCAAGCAAAGGAGAGAACAAGTCAATGGTAAAACAAAAGGGAGAGACTAACCAATGGTCACCCTTAGGAAGGTTCAGGCCAAAGTGATGACATTTTGAGGAAGACACAAGCAGAATTCATTATTTGTAGAGATGGGAAAAGCCTGAGGAGGGGGACAGCCTTTGGAAAAGACCGAGTAAGAAAGAGACAGAAAAAGTGGCCAGAGCATGGAAAAGGCAGTCCAAGAAATAAATAAAATGAAGAGGGGTCGGACCAAGGACCTGATGAGCTGAAGAAGTGACAGGGGTTATAGCTGGGTCTGAACTGAGGTGGCGAATTGAGCTAAAGAACGAGGATGGATTTAACCCAGATCTGTGACTGGGGTGAGTGTCTGAAAAGTTTCAGCGCTCCGTCCATCATCTCTTTGGGTTTGCTTTGTTCGCCCTAAGTTGGCAGGGTATGCCCAGAGTTGGGTCCCTTGCTCACTTTGCCACTGGATTCAAGCTAGCCTGGCTGATGTAGGGTGTTACCCAGAAACCGGTCCCAGGATGCTTGTTTCTGGTTCAGGGAAGTCCTGGCTTGGCAGTTTGGGCTGGACTGTTCCCATAAGGCACAGGGTCAAGACTGTTTTGCATATAGCTGGGTCTGAACTGAGGTGGCGAAGTGAGCTAAAGAATGATGATGGATTCAACCCAGATCTGTGACTGGGGGTGAGTGTCTGAAAAGTTTCAGCTCTCGTCCCTCATCTCTTTGTGTTTGCTTTATAACTATGCATTTCCAGTTCAAACTGCCCATATAGGCAAACATGGGTCACTTTAAAGGGGGCAGGGGGGGACCTTTGTTTAATAACAGAGAATATAACAGCAAAACGGCCCAAAAATAACCACAAACGGCCCGCCCACTGTCAGGTCAGACCAGCACCTATGGCTTTGTTCACTTTAGGAGCCCTGAACATATTCTGCTTACAATCATGCAACAAACCTCACGGAAGCTCCTGCACTGAAGTGTTGATATGGGAGTATGGCAAGTTGCCTTCAAGTTCAAGAACGTGTATGTCTTTTGACTCACTGAAGCGTTATGACATCATCCACGGGCGTGCACAAAATGTATTAAAGTTAGTTTGAACTGAGAAGCATTTCTGCCACAGCACTAGTGGCAATTTTGTAGTGACTAAAAAGCGAACCCATTTCCATCCTACGTAGTACAACATTATAGGCCATCAAATCAAAACTGAGGGGCACATTTACAAGCCCCTTGCGACACATTTATGCCGCCGTTGCGGCACTTCTGTGACACAGCGGCGTCGCAAACAATGCGCCATGTGGCGTCAAATTTGCAACGTGACACATCTAGGGAGATGCGTCACGTTGTAAAGCCCTGCATCACATTATTCCTGTGTGAGGTATAATGTATGCAGGGTGGGCGTTCCCGCGCAAGAAAGCCTCGTAAAAGTGACGCAGTGAAATCTACAAGACTCCAGTGAGGCACTTTTACGACGCCGCTGCGTCAAAATCTTACGCCTGCTTGAAGCAGGTGTAAGGAGTGACGCAGCACTGCAAATATAAGCTGCCTCTGAGCAGTGCTGGAATTGCATTGCGCTTGCGACAAGACTCCAGCACTGCGTCACCTTTACGCCGACAGATGCATCATGCATCTGTCATTCCTTGCGCCACGGTGCACCGCATTCTAAATGCGACGCATCCATGGTGGCGCAAGCATTTTCTTGCGTGACGCAACTTAGCTGACGCATCTCTGCTGATATGCAGAGATGCATCAGTTCTCTATAATCTGCCCCAGAGGTTCTTAGACCCGAGCACAGCCAGAGCCCACACATTTGAAAGTTCTCACCTACGGGACAAGGAACATGAAATACAGCCTTGCCCAGGATCACACAATGTGATCGAACAAGGGAGACCTTCTGCTACACAATGTGCAGTTAGCCACTAGATCAGTATGTCTTTGGACAGCACAGGTCAGTGTTTCTTTCCAGATTACATCAGAGTGAGGGCGACAGGCAGAAACTGTGTGTTAACATGAGACGTTTCACATATAGAGTGACCAACAGTCCGTAAATTTCACGGACTGTCTGTAATTTGGATCTCACGTCAGTTGTCCGTGAGGATCCCTTTTACGGATGCCTTTTTTCCGTAATTGTGGGCCTTTTAGTGAGCAGAGCTGTTCCCCTTCGAGAGGCCTCAGCTCTCTGATGGGGCCGCCTCGCACTCCTCTGAGCACAAGAGCGGCCCCACCCCGCCCATTGTCATTCTGTGTGGGGCTGATTGCCACATACAGAATGACAATGGGTCAGTCTGGGCTGGCACAGCATGTGGTGGCCTCCTCCAGCCTCGGTCTAGGGCAGAACATTCTGTCAAATGGAAGTGCAAAACGCCCATGCTGCTGCCACGGGAGAATCCAGCTCATCAAAGGAAGGCGGTGAAAGAAGTTAAAAGGAAAGGATTATAGTTCTTTCAGAGTCTCATCATTTTAGAACTGACGCATTTTCATTACTATATTCAAGGAAGCCATGGTTGCTGCTTTTTATTTTATGCAACTAACAACCATTAACAAAGCCAATAGTTCTGGCTTCCCTTGTTGTAGGTGTAACGTTACTTGTTCTATTATATATCTGGATGCAATGACAGAAGTAACAAAGATAGCAGTCAGGCGGCACATTAAACTAAGCACAGATTCCTAGCTTAGGTGTTTTATGCCACGCCCTTAATTACATCGAACACCTCCTTTGGAGAGACACCCCCCCTAGTTAGGTCTCGCTGAGACAGCAAAAGCTGTCTCTTTGAGACATTTTGTAAGTGGGCTTTCAAAAGTGCTACCCACATGGTTTTGCTGGCCTAGGGCTTGAGTGCACGATGGCGTGCACGTGCACAGCTGCCCCTTGCATTCCCCCCTCCCTTCTCACCCAGCCCTTTGATGCTCTGCTCGATTACTTTCAATTTCACCGCTTTGACCCTTGCATTCCCCCCTCCCTTCTCACCCAGCCCTTTGATGCTCTGCTCGATTACTTTCACTTTCGCCGCTTTGACCCTTGCATTCCCACCTCCCTTCTCACCCAGCCCTTTGATGCTCTGCTCGATTCCTTTTCACTGTCCTTAAATCCCTTTGTAAGTCCATCTTGTTTGGGTCACCTTTGCTTCATTAGACCCATCTTTCCTGACTAGGAACAGGTTATTTTTGTCCACTCCCTTTGATTTACTTTAATAATAAACTCTCGCCTTAAGTGAAGCAATTGACTTTTAAATGTCGTCGTAATCTTACAGCCTTGTTCTCAAACAAGAAAACTCCTCTCCTTCCACACGTTTCCCATTCGGCCATCTTTTCTTCTGCAGTAGTTGATAACATTGTGGCCATGTTTTAACCAAATCATCAGGTTTCTGCAATTTTGTAACGACGTGGTGATGCACATACTTTCTGTATGTTGTACATTCCGCTGCCCCTAATTTGTCCGAGGTTTGTGAGCTGTGATGCATGCTAGCGCGATCCCACGCCATGCGCCTCTTCAGCCCTCCTAAAATATACCATCCTCACTCTCCAGGTTAGAATTCGACACTTCAAAAACAAACGTGTAGCAACGATCTTCTATTAATAATGCTATAATGTCAGCGCTTCTATGCATTCCATCGTAAATGTTCTGTGGAAAGTATTTTTATTTTATCATTTTGCACTGGTTCCGGTAGGTCGGCAGTCATTGATTCCTTGTTTGTGTACCTTTGCCCAGGGGCGTTTCTTCAATTGGTGCAGCAGGTGCAGTGGCACCAGGGCCCACGAACGCTGATAATTCGTGTATTTAATATAACTGTAGCATATTGAGGAGGTTGGGGGGTCATTTACTTACGTGCCCTGGGGTCCATGACACTGAATAGGCTGGTGTTTCGCCACGTAATTTCATTGGTCAGTGTTTAGCATTCGAGGTTGTACTCCTGAGTGACGTGACATAGAATGTAAGATTGATTGTGCCAGGGCATGAAAAGGAAATGCTGCTCAGGGCGCCAATTGTGTAAGGCGTCTAGACCTCACATATGCTCTTCCCTCTATGTTTTTCTCTCTGGTCTCACATGTGCTATTCCCTCTGTATTTTCACTCTGCCGTCACATGTGCTTTTCCCTCTCTATTTTTCTCTTTCCTCACACATGCTATTCCCTCTGTATTTGTCTCTCTTCCCTCACATGTACTCTTCCCTCTGCATTTTTTCTCTCTATATTATTCTCTCTGCTCTCACATGCTCTCTTCCCTCTATGTTTTTATCTCCGGTCTAACATGCACCCTACCCTCTGTATTTTTTTCGCTTTGCTCTCACATGAGCTCTTCCCTCTCTATTTTTCTCTCCTCCCTCACATGGACTCTTCCCTCTGTATTTTTCTCTCTGCCCTCACGTGCTTTTCCCTGTATGTTTTCCTCTTTGCCCTCAAGTGCACTCTTCCCTCTGATCACATGCATACACAACTATGCACACATACAAACACACACATGCATTTACACACACATATGAACATATACAAACACACACAGACATGCATAAACATATGCATATACATGCACACCAACCCCACATACACATATAAACAAGCACGCACACCAACATACTCAAACACATATACATACACACAAACATGCATACACAGACATAGGTATACACACAAACATATGTGTACACATCCATGAAGACAAATGAACACAATGGCACACCCATACTTGCACACCAACACACAGATGCATACACAAACATATACACATACAAACACACACACATGCATACACACACAGATATATACATATAAACACACACACTATGCACACACATGCATCTCCCGTACTGTCTCAGGGGAAGAGTCGGTGTCAGCTGTCTCCTAGAGGGAGATCTCGCATGAGACAGTAAGACTCAGAGACATGTGGCGGTGGGGAGAGACAGACATGCCTCCCTTTAATTGTGTTGTTGCAAGATGGGGACTATCTTCTGCCACTGGTGCATTCAGATAAGCGGCAGGAAGTTCGTCGGACACATGCACTGGTTTCAATTTCAAGAAAGTGGGGTGAACGTTTCACAGATCGGGAGTGTGTGTCAACACGTGTTTCTCCTTCACGGCAAGGCCAATCAGTACGTTTTGTTTAACCGTGTGGTCATGAATCCTTTAATTGCATAAGTGAGCGGGTATGGATGTAAACAAAAATGTAACACTAATACCACATTTTCTGTCACTCTTGTGAACAGGTTTGCTGTGAATGTATGAATGAGAATGGCGTTTTAGAATACGTTGCATGGAAAAGGGTCAACATGGTGTATACGTGTTTTTGTGTGTTTATTTATTTATTTATTTTTTATTGCATGGTTAACGTCATGATATACCGGATTCGGATGCTTCATTGCAGATCAGTTGTTTGGCCTGTGGTTATTTACGAGTTTGGAAAACACTTTTGTATTGTTTCGATTCTTTTTGTCTCTGCCCTATCTATTGGCTGCGTCCTTACTCTCTCCCATCTTCTCTCTCCACCTCTTTGCTACATGTTCTCTCGTAATGTTTTCATTTTCCCTAACTCTCCTCTTTACTCTCTCTAATTCTTTTTTTGCTCCTTTTCTGTCTCTGTCCCTTCTCTCCTCTTTCTCTCTCCACCTGTCCCTTCTCTAACCCCACTCCTCTTCCTCTGCCCGCCCCCCCATCCCTCTCTCTCGCAGTACTGCAGCATAGGCAGCACCAGGTCTCTGATGCCTTCTCAGTGTTGGCCCTGGGGGTGGAGGAGGTAAGTCAGCCCCCCAAGTGAATCCCATTATCAACAGATAGTGAACCTCTATTTACCAACAAGTACGGAGCGGTCTCGGGTGACGGCTGATGCGAACAGTGATCTGCTCTCGGCCCCGGCAGGGCCTGTGGGGTGGGGGCATTACCTTACACTAGGAGAGGAAGTAAAAGTGATATCCTCCCCTCCCCCCCACTCCACCACTGTCTCTCCTCACCCTCCACCTCGCTCTCTCCTCCACTTCTGATTCCCTTCCAACTCGGTCTCTCCTTACCCTCCACCTCGGTCTCTCCTTACCCTCCACCTTGGTCTCTCCTTACCCTCCACCTCGGTCTCTCCTCACCCTCCACCTCGGTCGCCCCCCACTCTCCACCTTGGTCTCTCCTCACCCTCCACCTCGGTCTCTCCTCACCCTCCACCTCGGTCTCTCCTCACCCTCCACCTTCGTCTCTCCTCACCCTCCACCTCCGTCTCTCCTCACCCTCCAACTCTGTTTCTCCTCACCCTTCACGTGTCTCTCCTCACCCTCCACCTCACCCTCCTCACCCTCCACGTGTCTCTCCTCACCCTCCACGTCTCTCCTCACCCTCCACGTGTCTCTCCTCACCCTCCACACGTGTCTCTCCTCACCCTCCACGTGTCTCTCCTCACCCTCCACACGTCTCTCCTCACCCTCCACACGTGTCTCTCCTCACCCTCCACACGTGTCTCTCCTCACCCTCCACACGTGTCTCTCCTCACCCTCCACACGTGTCTCTCCTCACCCTCCACACGTGTCTCTGCTCAACCTCCACACGTGTCTCTGCTCACCCTCCACATGTGTCTCTGCTCACCCTCCACACGTGTCTCTGCTCACCCTCCACGTGTCTCTCCTCACCCTCCACACATCTCACCTCACCCTCCACACGTCTCTCTCCTCACCCTCCACCTCACCCTCCACACGTGTCTCTCCTCACCCTCCGGGTCTCTCCTCACCCTCCACGTCTCTCCTCACCCTTCACGTCTCTCCTCACCCTCCACATGTCTCTCCTCACACTCCATGTGTCTCTCCTCACCCTCCATGTCTCTCCTCACCCTCCATGTCTCTCCTCACCCTCCACGTCTCTCCTCACCCTCCACACGTGTCTCTCCACACGTGTCTCTCCTCACCCTCCACACGTGTCTCTCCTCTCCCTTCACACGTTTCTCTCCTCACCCTCCACACGCATCTTCTCACCCTCCACATGTGTCTCCTCCTCACCCTCCACATGTGTCTCCTCCTCACCCTCCACATGTGTCTCCTCCTCACCCTCCACAGGTGTCTCCTCCTCACGCTCCACATGTGTCTCTCCTCACCCTCCACATGTGTCTCTCTTCACCCTCCACACGTGTCTCTCCTCACCCTACACGTGTCTCTCCCCACCCTCCACATGTCTCTCCCTACCCTCCACTTGTCTGGCCTCACCCTCCACGTGTCTCTGCTGCACGCCTCACACTGCTGCACGCCACACACTGCTGCACGCCTCACACTGCTGCACGCCTCACACTGCTGCACGCCTCACACTGCTGCACGCCTCACACTGCTGCACGCCACACACTGCTGCATGCCGCTGCATGCCACACACTGCTGCACACCTCACACTGCTGCACGCCACACACTGCCACACACTGCTGCACGCCGCACACTGCTGCACGCCGCACACTGCTGCACGCCACACACTGCTGCACGCCACACACTGCTGCACGCCGCACACTGCTACACGAAACATTGCTGCACGCCACACACTGCTGCATGGCACACACTGATGCAACCGGCACACTGCTGCACGCCACACACTGCTGCACACTGCTGCATTAGTCACTGCTGCATGCTGCACAACACTGCTGCATGCAGCACACTGCTGCACGCAGCACACTACTGCACGCCGCACACTGCTGCACGCCGCTGCATGTCACAGTGCTGCATGCCTCACACTGCTACACAAAACACTGCTGCACGCCGCACACTGCTGCACGCCTCACACTGCTGCACGCCTCACACTGCTGCACGCCTCACACTGCTGCACGCCTCACACTGCTGCACGCCGCACACTGCTGCACGCCGCACACTGCTGCACGCCGCACACTGCTGCACTCCACACACTGCTTTTATGCGAGTTTATGCTACTGACATTGTAAATGACAATGCCTTTTATTTGTTTTAAAACCAAAACATAAATAAAAGGCATTGTAATTTTACAATGCCAATAGCTCAAACTCTTATAAATGCGAGACCTATTGCATTGCAAATGCTTGTTTTTAGGTCTCGCCTGACCCAGCGCATGCGCTGGGTCAGGCGAGACTTTTTGAGAGGGCTCCAAAAAGTGCTACCAGGCCAGCCTAGAGCTACAGTGCATGTGCGCGGGCGCGCGCCGCGCTTTTCCGCGATTACTTTCACTTTTGCGGCCTCACGGTCGCTTTGATGTTTGATCGCGATCACTTTCGCTTGTTTTCTTTTGAATTACTGATCACAGTTCTAACCAAAATGAAACCAAAATGCAAAAAAAGTGTTATTGCAGAAAGCTGCTGTGTAAAGCACCCACGCTTTTCATTAACATGTTTAAAGATAAAGCAGTTCAGCAGTTTCCATTCTCACTTACGTTTGGATTAATTTGTTCCCAGCTTTCATCACGCTATTGTCTCTTACAAGTAAAAATGTTGGCCGACCTGAAACGTGAGTCCTATTAAGATCCGGCACTGAAGGCGACTTTCAGGATAGCGACTTTCATGTATCATCTGTTTATTATGAAAGCAAACTCCACGGGGATTTCATTTACATGTGTCTGCCAATGAATGACAATTTATTAGGTTGGGGAAGTGCGCGTGCAGGCTTTGTTTCCGACTTGGCTTGTTTACCAACTGTTTACCATGTGTTGAGCGACTACCTTTTTTCTTTAAAAGCCCGTTTAATACTATACGGTTTCTTCCGGCCACATTTGGAAACTCTTTTTGACAGCCATCTTTTAGGCCAAAGTAATAATCAGTGAAATAAAGTGCGCCTTTGCTATACTTCTCATCAAATTGTGGGACAGCCACATGAACCGTAGTAGTCACTAAAACAGCTCCAAGATTTTCTACAGTGCATTTGTATGTTTATGTATCCAGAAATGGCTAATAAATAGCAGAATGGCAGGGGCAGAAGTGAGAAGAGGACTGGCCCTTTTACTTCGGTTGTTCAACGGTACGTCTTATTTCGTCTGTAAGCCCTACTTTCTTTAATGCGTTTCACCTACTGCAGGCACACATGTTTTCGCTCAACATTAGCACGTCATATGCGCTTTGACTTTTCAAGCATGTGTATCAAAAATAGGGGTTTGCCCAAAACATCCCAATAAGACCCGGGCACAAAATACGCGAAGCAACAAAAGTTGGTCTTCTTATGGCAACAAATGGATATGTCTTCAGCCAGTCAACTTCTTAATTGGTCACTGGTGTGGTCTTTACTTACCAATTATAATTCAAAACCTATTCCATCTAGCACATTCCCAAACTAATGGGCCAAACCATAACAAAAAAAACATATTTTCACAATATATATTCACAATACTTATTAGAATATATATATATACACACACACACATAACTTCAACATAAACGTAGACAGGTACAGTGTACCAACACATATATTAGATATCCCTATACCAATAGGGACCCTCTTTACAAGCAAGCCGGTACAATGGTGGCCGAGGTCTTACATTCATAAGAGTTTGAGCTATTGGCATTGTAAATGACAATGCCTTTTATGTGTCAATTATCAAAACACATAAATAAAAGGCATTGTCATTTACAATGTCAATAGCTCAAACTCGCGTAAAAGCGAGACCTATTGCATTGCAAATGCTTGTTTCATCTCACTTCAAGCTCTGGAAACAACACAATGTCAGTCGCCTCACGTCCTGGCACGGAGCATCATACATGACTCATGCCTTACACTTTTTCAGATTGCCTATGTGCAGGGGCATGATGAACCCTCCCCCACCCCTCCCCTTGCTTTAGGAACTACAGCAGGGGTGGAGATCTTGATTGCTCTCTTCTGTCTGCAACTCTGCAGACAAAGGCTCGGCTCATAATTAATGTAAAAAGGTGAGTGAGTAAGTAAGTGAATGGGTGGGTGGATGGCTGGATGGATTAGTGAAAGGGTAAATGGATGAATGAAAGGATGGATGGATTGTGAGAGAAAGGATGGCTGGATGAGTTAGTGGAAGGATGAGAGAAAAGGTAAATAGATGTGTGTATGGGTGGAAGGGTAGATGGATGGTAAAAGGGTGGATGGTTGAGTGAAAGGATGGATGGATGAGTGAAAGGGTGGATGATGGGCGAGTGTATGGGTGGATGGATGAATGAAATGATTGATGAATTGATAAGTGAACGGGTGAATGGATGGACACATGAGTGAAAGGGTGAATGGATGGACAGATGAGTGAAAAGGTGGATGTAAGGCTGGATGAGTGAGTGAAAGGGCGGGTAAATGGACAAAAGGATAGATAGATGAGTGAAGGAGTGAAAGGGTGGATGGATGAGAGAAAGGATGGATGGATGAGTGATAGGGTCAATGGGTGGATTAATGAGTGGATGAGTAGATAGATGGGTGTATGGATGGCTAAGTGAAAGGGGGTGGAGAGAAAAAGGTAGGATGGGTAGATGACTGAACGGGTGAATGGGTGGAATGGTGAGTGACTGGGTGGATGAATGAGTAAGTGAAAGGATGTCTGGATGGGTAAATGGCTGGATGGATGAATGGGTGGAAGAGTGGATGGATGAGTGTACAGATGGATAGGGTGGATGGATGGATGGATGAGTAAAAGGTTGGATAGAGGGATGGATGAGTGAAATGATGGATGGAAGGATACATGATGGATAGATTTGTAAATGGTTGAATATGGACATGGATGGGCACACAAATGGAAGGGCAGAATGAATGGTGAAAGACTGAATGATGGATGAAAGTATGATTACACCTTGTAACCCCCCATTATCTTAAGCAACATTACCTATACATTGACTTTCACATTTATATGAGTCACCCTGCCCTACATAATTGGGATGAGTAGCACTATAAAAGAAATTAAATACTCATGAGAGAGGATCTATGTGAAGATGAGGGGCACCATTGGAGGGTGGTAGCAGGGCCGGACTGGCTGGACCGGGCATCAGACGTTTCCCTGGGAGGTTGTAAAGGTGGGGGGGGGGGGCAGATTTGTTACTAGGGGCTGACACTGCAAAGTTCCTTGTATATCCAGCAGTTTTCAGGGAACAATAAAAGCGGCATCACTTATATCCAGGTTTGGTTCACCAGTGTCTGGTGACTAATGTACCTGCAGGAGCGAGATGGGAGTTTTGAATCATCTAAGGTAGCACAGAGGGTTAATATGCCTGCTGCAAAGAAAGTGTACTATGCATATAAAAGAATAGTATTTTATGTGCTGATCTCAGTGGGTTACTACTTTTATCACTGACGTTCTTTTGTTACTTTGCATTTCATAGGTTACCTACTTAATCTAGCAGTGAGCTATGAACTGCCATCAAAGAGCTGCATGGTACAGGTTACAAAGTTATGTTTTCTTCCCAGTCTTTCATTATCCTTTCATTCAGGACGCGGTCGCGACGAGTCAGACCTCACCTTTACCTGGCCCCTCCAACGCCTTCTCCTACAGCAGGGAAGCCTTACTTCGCCTTGACTTAAAATCTTGTTCATATGCACATACTCCTATCTCCGACTCCTCGTCACTTGTCTTTAAATCCTGTAGTGTACAACATAGAGACATCCGCTCCCAGCCTCCATGTCTTTACCTTCAGTCCCTCCCCCGACACTCCTCGGCTCTTAAGAACACTATCATTAAAGCTGGATTGATTAATTGTCGTTCGCTTGTGAAACACTCTCTAGATGTAGCTCAATCATTAGAGGACAATCAGTGGGACCTTCTTTTTCTCACTGAAACCTGGTTGGGAGCAGAATCCAACCCTGCTCTCTGCCTTGCCATCCCGCCAGATTATAAGATCCTGTGTGCTAATAGACAGAACGCCCACCCCGGCGGTGGTGTGGCAATTATATATAGATCCATCTGGTCCATCTCTTCTTTTACCTACCCCCAAATAGAGTGTATCGAGGCACTACCTTTTTGTATTAAATTAGCTGCTAACTTCACTTATTCGGGTTTATTAGTTTACCGCCCCCCCCCAAATCTAAAATCTCCCATCTCCCGGCCCTTCTTGATTATGCCCTTCAAGCCTCCTTCCGATACGCCAATTTTACCCTTATAGGGGACTTCAACCTTCATGTCGATAACGTCGATGACCCCACCATCGCTAATTTTTTGTCCACCCTATCAGATGGTGGGCTAAACCAAATTATCTCTGGTCCCACGCATAAGGCAGGACACACCCTGGACCTGATCTGTACTAATCTAACAGATACTTTTCTAAGTGACCCCACCCCCGTAATCTGGTCTGATCACTATGTGATCCCTTTTTCCTTCTCCTCTCGCCATCAGGACCGTTCTAGACCCCTGTCCAACTCAGTGGGTCGGAACTGGAGGATGATTTCCCCTGAGAATCTAGCCCTTCATCTCTCAATGTCCGCCCCTGAGGAGGTTACAGATTTAGACTCCAGATTGTCTAATTTTAATCATTGGATCTCCTCTGCTATTGATCTCCTAGCCCCTATCCGACCTATTAAATCTTCACGAGCTACCCCTTCTGCACCGTGGTACTCGGATGAACTCCGTATTTGTAAATCGGCCTGTAAACAGCTCGAGAGAAGTTGGAGACGATCTTATTCCCCAAACAGCAAATTCAAATATAAAATCGCCCTTAAGGAGTACAGGAAGAAAATTATAGATCACAAAAGATCCCATCTTGAGGAGAAAATCATCCGGGCACAAGGGTCTTCAAGAGTCATTTTCAATACCGTTAGAACCTTCACTGACCCTCTGGCCCTCAAGCGTCAACCCCTGATATCCCAGTCCCTCTGCGACAGCCTATCCAGCTATTTTGAAGACAAGATTGCCACTATTCAGAATTCCTTTCCCAGCAAGATTAACCCTGTCGATTTGGAATCATGTATACTCAGTTCTAATCCGACTAAGGTCTTCGCTAACTTTGAGGTGATTACCCCGGAACACTCGCTGGCAGAATTACTTAAATGTAAATCTGGTTCCCCTCTGGACCCTTGGCTGGCAAAACAGTATAAATCCTTAGCCCCCCTGCTCAATCCCTTTTTAAATGAAATCTGGAACGACTCTCTCCAGACAGGAATCTATCCTGACTCCTGGAAGCACGCTAGATTGGTTCCCATTCTTAAAAAAGCAAATGCTGACCCCGCCGAACCAGCTAATTACCGTCCCATCTCCCTGCTCCCTGCTCCTGCTAAAGTGCTGGAGAAACTGGTACAACGACAACTGGCTGGTTTCCTGGAAACTAATGGTGCCTTCCACAACTCACAGCACGGCTTTAGGTCGGGTTATAGTACCGAATCCGCCCTCATTGAGATGGCCGACACCATTAGATGGAAGTTAGATGAGGGATCTAGAGCGGTGTTGGTGTTGCTCGACTTGTCGGCAGCATTCGACACCGTCTCCCACCCCGTCCTCCTTGACCGACTGCAGGCAAAAGGCATACAAGGCAAGGCCTTGGAATGGTTTGCCTCCTTTCTGTCCAATCGGACACAGGCAGTATTCACTCCCCCTTTTACCTCAGACTGTCGCCCCCTCAGGTGGGGTGTCCCCCAGGGCTCCTCACTGAGCCCCCTCTTGTTCAATGTTTATTTTTCCCCTTTGGCCGAGATCATCGCTCAATCTGGAATCCAGGCCACTTCCTATGCTGATGATATACAGCTTCTGTTTTCATTTGACTCCCTCTCCCAATCTACCTTTGACCCGTTGAAAAACTGCCTCCGTAACATCGCTAGCTGGATGGATAACAATTCCCTCCGGCTTAACGCCTGCAAAACCGAGGTTATATTTTTCCATCAGCCCTTGCCTCTGGACCCTAACCTGTGGTGGCCTCTTGAACTGAATTCTCCCCCTTCACCTAAAGACTCAGTCAAAAATCTCGGGGTTATCTGGGATACCAATCTCTCTTTTCAAAAACAAATCCAGTCGGTATCCGCGGCTGGTTTTTCTAAGATGAGGATGATGAAAACTTTCATCAATTTCCTCCCTAGCCACACTAGGAAAACTATTGTGCAGGCCTTAATCACTTCCCATCTAGATTACGCCAACGGTCGGTACTTTGGTCTCTCCCTGGGCCTCCAGCGTCGCCTCCAGACAGTCCAGAATGCTGCTGTCCGTCTGGTCTGTGGGCTCCCCCTTCGTGAACGTATCACTCCCCATCGACATAGGCTGCACTTGCTCCCGGTTCACAAAAGGGCGGAATTTAAGGCTCTTACCCTTGCTCATCGCGCGATCAAGGGTAAGGGCTCCGCATACTTATCCTCCTGCCTCCGTTCATATAGCAATACCAGACTTCTCCGCTCAAGTTCCAAACATCTCCTTTCTACCCCCAGAGTTGAAAAAGCTCGTTCTGAGGGAAAAACATTCCAAGTCTGTGCTTCCTTCCACTGGAACAAGCTACCCTTGTCCATTCGGACCATCCAGGAGGAACTTCCCTTCCGGAGAGCTCTGAAAACCTTTCTCTTCTGCTGATTCCAACTGATTTCAGACACAGCTTCAGCTCGCACATAAGCGCCGGGACACCCCGTTGGGGTAGCTGTGCGCTATACAAGATTCCCAAATAATTATAATAATATCCTGATGTTGCTAAAAAAGGTTTGTTAGGGTAGGAATACATTCTTATCATTAAAGTTAACTCTAACCACAGTGTTCAGTTCTGAATCCTGAGTTTGTGCTTTTTCAGACCAAGCACTCTCAAAAAATGCCTACCAGTATAGGTGACATGTGCATCCTACAACTTGTAGTGTCCTTTGCCTTATGTTACATGTTCTATACACTGATTTACACACTTACGATTAATTGTCGCTGTATGTGTGTTGTGATGTAAAGTGCTCCAACATCTTATGCTGGTACGAGACGGGCTATAAAACAAATAAAATACATGCGAGAGCGGGGCTGTGGAGAGATGAGAGGCACAGTTGTTGATAGCGAGGGACCCATTGAAGAGCCCCATCAAAGATTGTCATATCCTGGTGCACAGTAAAGTCGCTATTTGCTTTACTTTAGAAGCTAATACAATTGATATATGACAAATGTGTTGTAGAATGCACCATGTTTCCCAAATTTTCTTGGGGGTGCGAAAACAAAGGCTGTGAGCTGTCAGTTTGTTTGTAACACACAACAACTTTTAAATATCTGTAAATAAACTAGTTGCAAAAGTAGTGTGCCAACAAGGGATTTTGTTTAGAGGAGTTAAGTTTCTTTGTACAAAGCAAATTAATTATTAGATGAGTTCAAGACTGATACTCAACCACATATTATTTGATTGAATTTGATCAAAGATATGAAACACACACGGGGTATCTTTTTTAGTGAAAGAATCACTGGCTTTTTATATATAAACAATCAATAAATAAAAAGGAGTACAATGGACAATTAAATGTACAGTGTAACATGAAAGGAGAAAACAACCAAATATTATCCACAGTTCATGACACAAAAAATATCCAATCCAATAAAGAACACAGAGATCTATCTCATGTTTGGAGAGCAATCAGCTGTACATATATGATGTGGAAATGGACAATGTAGTCGACGTTTCGGTCTGTAAGGGCGTCAATCCGTCAGACCATCTTCAGGACAGTAGAGATTTCAAAAGGGGACTCTTATGAATCGTTGCATTCATTTAGAGGTGATATCATCTCCTCATCGATTTTGGTTGTGCTCGTTCCGGTCTTAGTTGGGTAAGAGTATTCCTTTTTTATGTCTATGCAGGAATAGTACAGCACTGTGAGTCAGTATTCTGAATATACTGTTCTTATGCGTCAAAGGGGGCCAATTGGTCCTTCCTGGATTGAGGTTCTTAATTCAGCATAATGTTTTTGTCAGAGTGAAAACGAATTCAAATCCCGTCCGCCAGTGGGAACTCCTCTAAACAAAATCCCTTGTTGGCACACTACTTTTGCAACTAAATTTGCCCAAGCCCTCAAGGGTATATTGGGTGTTACCCTAAGACTATACTGTAAATAAACTATGCAAATGTTTCAAAACATATCAGCAGTTGGGAAATGACAAATGGACCACTTGTTTGTAATTCAGAAGTGTGCTGGAAACGGAGTTTTGATAGGATCAAAACAATCAAGACACTTTACTTGGTGATGTTCAAATGGTACATATTTGCTGAAACCACATTTCCACACATTAGTATTTGTGCGCCATATAAATTTATCAGTAATCCTGAATGATGGCATGTTGCTTCCATTTCAATAGAAAATGTTCTGTATGTAAAAGATAGTGCCTTCTTCTGCCCTACAATAATGCCTCAACAGTGAATACAGGGGGATATTCTCAAGAACGTGTGATAACTACCGCAAAAGTAGCTTAACGCAACACTTCACATCGCAGTCTATCGCGGGAAAATAACACTGTGTTAATGTGGTATTCCCAACACGGCGGCACCATGCGATAGACCCACCACAACGGGTCAAATGAACGCGTTAAAATCAACACGTTGCCTCAAAAATGTGAAACCCAAACGCGAAAAAAGCAGCCATGACGCAAATCGCGATACAAAAATCAGCGAAAACCAGCCACAGGCCTGCAATCCCCACGCGACATGCGGGAAAATGCACTATACAAGTGGGGGAAAAAAACACATACAAAGCCAAACAACAGCGAAGTACAATGGAGTCAGCAGGAGCAAGTGCAGAGGACAACCAGAACCCCACAAGCCCCCCGGAGGACCAGCCTGGGACCTCGGGGTCAGGGAAGGGCTAGGACAAAAAGAGTAGGAAGAAGCGGTTCAGTCCGCAGGAAAACATCAACAACTGTTCGTCACCTCCACTGTCTCACTGGGAACTAAAAATGGAATATGGCAGACCATCGTGGACAAGGTGAATGCAGTCGGAGTGCTGAAGAGGACAATGGAAGAGGTTAAGAGGCGCTGGAATGATGTCAAGCACAAAACCAAGCAGAAACTCGCAAGAAAACGGAAGGCAGCAATGCAGACTGGAGGTGGGAGTCCAGCGCCACAGGAGGAAATGGTGTCCACAGTCATCAGTGGGGAGACAGTGGTAGGAGTTGGGGGCCCGGACACTGCTCAACATGACCGGACACAACAGTAACAGGGTGAATAACGACCAGGGACTGGGGGGACGGGGGGAGATGGGCACAATGGCACGCATGCACAAGTAAGCATAGCACATCTTCGGACAAACCATGCCACAGACCCCCCCAACTTCCACCAAGATACCAATGCACCCAAGAATGCAACATCCCAGCACTGTATAAGCACAGAAGTCAGAGGCATACCGCATGTAAGGGATAAGGGGCAGCCAAATCAGAGCTGCAGGGGCGACTCCCCCAAAATGCGGCACACACACATCACATGCAGAGCACATCAACATTGACAATGATGTGGCACAATCCGCAACACGTCCAGAACAGAGGACACAACTGGTGCCGCTTGTGTGCAGAAACCGGCCAATCACATATGGCATCGCAGGGAAATGTGAGTTGACAATGTACAAGTACAAACACACATCTGTGATGTTGTCGAAATGTCCACTGTCCCGCATCATATAGGCAGCTCCCCACAAACAGTCACAATGTACACTGTCATTCAGTCTGCATGTAAACATGTACAATGCGTCAACATACATGTGAACACAATGTTAACTGCATCTCCCCTTCACATTGCAGAGGGAAATTCAACACCTCCTGCAGAGCAGTCCCAACCTCTCTTCTCTGAT
This sequence comes from Triturus cristatus, assembly GCF_964204655.1. Taxonomy (NCBI): domain Eukaryota; kingdom Metazoa; phylum Chordata; class Amphibia; order Caudata; family Salamandridae; genus Triturus; species Triturus cristatus. The sequence goes on along the minus strand of NC_140594.1, from coordinate 624,544,984 downwards.
GACAAAGAGGACCACCACACCTTCGACTCCGACGCCCTCCAACAGCTCGCGGAGAGCCTCTGCACCCCATCTCCAGGAGCAGGGCAGCCCAGCTGCTACAAGGAGAACCCACCCCTTGCACAGTACACACAGCAGGCAGCACCCACCACCGCGGCTACCTCCCAGGACCCCCACGACGAACACATGGCCTTCCAACTCCGTGTGTTGGGGTGTCAGGAGAAGCTGGCTGAACAGGTGCAGGTGGGGTTTGACTGCATGGCAGACAAACTAGACGCCATACGTGGGTGTCTGCGTCCCATCAGGGACCACTCACAGTTCCTGACAGACACCCACATTCTTCTCCATGCCCTCCAACGAACCATGGCTGACATCGCCGGAGTCCTGACTCAGAGACAAGAACGACTGTCCAGTCAGAGTGGCTCCAGCGAGCTCGCCTGGGAGTTGGGACTCATGCAGAGGCTCATGGAGGACAGGGAGCGGACACGGGCGGAAAGGGCGACTGCCATGGCTGCACACCAGCGAGAGGTAGCTGGGTCCCTCAATGCCCTAAAGACCATCCTCATGGCATTGCTGCCATGAGGCCTGGCGCTGAGGCATGCTGCTGCTACCACTCCATCCACATCTCCGGCCCCTGATGTGTCAGTGCCACACAGTGCGGTGGACATTCCATCTCCGGCCCCTGAGGTGTCACAGCCACACAGTGCTAGAGACAGAACATCACCACCCACATGCGAGGCACATGCAACAGCAGAGGACGAAAATGCGGATGAATCTGCTTCCGTTGTCAGAAGGACGCAGTAGCATGCATCTCCGCCATGTGGCCTGTTTCTGCTTGGTTCTGTCCTCTGCATCATCACCTTCCACTGTCCCCCGATGCACTCTGCGACACTCATCTTGGACCTCGACAAGGACTGCCATTTTGTTTGGTCACCAATGACACAGCTATCAGACTGCGGACTAAACTCCTCCTCTACTGATGTACTTATCATTCCCTGAAGGACTCTGGCTGGCCCTCCACGGGCTAACAATGTGAAGTGGGGTTTGCATGGCCCTGTAGTGCTCCAGCTGCAACACTCCACTGAATGTGCATTAAACATTAATTTTCACATCGATGTGTCATGTCTATGATCTTGCAAGTGTGGAGGTATGGATGCACGTAGGGTCAATGATTTCACCTTACGTCCATGTTGCTCATGTTGTGGGACTTGGGTGACATTGCCAATTGCGTGCTGGGTGGCGCCGACACTAGAACGGAGACATGCGCACTAGTTACTTCCTTGTCCAGCCATGGACGGAACCATGCCCAGAGCCCGGGGTCATTTTTCACACCCTTACGCTGGACTGGCATAAGCCAGGCCAGCCCACTCTGCTTACGCTCACAGGGGAGGGGGGGGGGGGGGACGACAACGCTACATGTCCCAGGTCTTCCCTGTAGGGATCTGCTGCTCACAGGTCTAGTTGTCAGCATGCCACAGCCACTCCCTCACTGCTGGTTTACACCCACACCACACCCATCCAACACAGCCGTCACAGGACATGTGACCCTGCCAATAAAAAGGGCCTGGCGAATTGCTGGACGCCATTTCCACGCTGTAACTGGGTGTCTCCGTATGGTTATCATTTCTGCCTGAGGGCCTAGGGCCCGGGCACAGCACTTTGTCCAGTGCCGGGGGTGACATGTTGGCGTCTGGACCACGGGACTCAATCATAAATGGTCCATGGCTTGCGGTGCACAGACTTGGTGGCACCGGATACACTGCGGCAGGCACAGGCACACCGCCACGGGATGGTGTCTTTCGGTGCACTGAGGTAGGGGCACCTTAAGTGCGGAGCGGGTTTGCAGCCTGCGATGATGCGCCATCCAGGGAGTCCAGAATGGTGGCATTAGTGTGAGCCCTGCTGGACCGCAGTGTAGGCCTGAGCCAGCATGCAGTGCAGGCCTACCGCCACGTGGCGTCGCCTCGCAGTTCACAGAGTTAGTGGCACCTCTAGGACTGAGTGGGTGTGCAGCTTGCGATGAGGTCGGGTGCACTGATATGTTCTCTGCCATAGCGAAATCAAGACTTAGAATCAAGTGTGTGGCCTGGTGGCCCGCGGTGCAGGGCTGCATGATGTGGAGGGTGCCATGGTCATGAGCCCAGGGCTTGGTGCTCCCACCGGCATGTGATGGGCCCTCATGGAGACACCGGTGACGGACGGTGAGCAGTGAGGCCTGGTTGTGCAGGGGTGGGCAATCTCAACTGGGCGGCGGGAGGGTCTGGGGTGCAGCAGCCTGTGTACGCAGGGGTGGGCAAGCGATGATGGCGTGTGCAACTGTATGGACTCTGCCATTCATGTCTCTGGCAACTGTTTCAGATGAGGGACCTGGGGGACTGCAGTGTGTACCGGCACGTGGTTGGAGACACACCAGTGGCTGCAGGTGAGCAGTGAGGCCTGGGTCCGCAGTGTCGGCACTCTCTCTTCCTCTTTCTCTTTCTCTCCCTCTCTCTCCCTCTTTTTCTCTCTCCCTCTCTCTCTCTCCTCCCCTCTCTCTCTTTCGCTCTCTCTTTCTCTGTACTTTGATGGGCATATGACACACCTTCTTATCTGTATTTCTGTTTTGCAGTATTGTTTTTTGTTTAATCTGTAATAAAGGTTCCATTTGGAGTATATGATATGAATGTATGAGTTCCATTTTTCTGGCCACACCTGTATGTTAGGTGTTGTGATTGTGCGACTTCAGGCGATTTGTTTGGTTCATGGTTTCGTGGAGTTGATGTCCATTCTCTTTGTCCAGGGTGGGGGGGGGGGGGGGGGGGGGGAGGGTGGCGGTGGGTGTTGTGGCCCTCTTGGGTGTCCGAGCTACATGTTCAGTTGCTCGGGGCATCTGTTGTTTGGCTATGGGCTGTGCTCCCTTGGCTGCTGCCGGCTGTCGTCCGACTTTACACCATGTCAGAGCAGGTGTTAATTTACTGCTGCTAACTTGCCTTATCACCTGTTTTGGGATCTTATCGCCCATCTGGCTGGTCGTTGAGAATGTTGTGGAGTGGTGTTGTCGCAGCTTTTTGCTCGGGAACGCCTACTCTGCATCTCATTAGTGATAGTTGCCGGGGTCATCTGTGGCGATGTTTTTTGAGGATGCTATTGCAGGAAAACTGGTGATATCGGCTGTTTGCACCGGCTTGTGAATGGGGCGATAAATTTATCACGCCTTTGACTGCAATAAAGTGCCGATAACTCTGCGATAACTCCTTGAGAATATGCCCCACAGTTTCTAGTCTGTAGCACACTTCTGTGCATCAATGAGAATCTGCAGTTTAAAGCTCACAGAAATGAAATGGCCCAATCAGTATACTATTTCTAATATACAGCTAAAATAAGGAGGGCTGATATATGGCTAGCCAGGGCATGATATAGCAACGTAAACTCCTATCTAACTGCCCTGATCCACAATAATACCATTACACCCAGCAGTGTGCAGCCAATTATAGCTCATGAAGTCTGGTTAATAACTCCCTTTTCGTGCTTAATGCTCTTACCCTTATACAAGACCTGTCCGCTTTCGGTCTAATCCATCACTCAGTACTCAATGCAAGTCATCACCAGCTGAACAGAAATGGAATGCTTGAAGCGATCTGACAAATAAAGCTGGTCATTCGGAGGACGGAACTATAGTCCAGTACTGCTGGTTCCAATTAGCTGCATCCTATGCGTGCTGCTTTACATCACACAATGTCTATCCGAGCAGATCTTCCCAACCATTTCTCTCACCAAACATGCCTGCTCAGGGCCATGAATTGTAAACAAAATATCAGACTGGACAACCAAGTGCAGTAACCATATACATAGATTATTATCATATGAAATACCACAAAAAGACCTGCACAGTAACTCAAAGCTGAGCGCATACTGAAACAAGCACTGGCATGGCCAATAGGTCTCGCTTTTGGGAACTTAAAAGTATTTAGTTATGCAGCACAATATCCTTGGTGCAACAACATCACCTGTTGCAGGATGTATGTCGTTACAACGCACACTTTTACAACGCATGCACTTACAACGCATTTTTTACAACGCAAAATCCATTACAACGCATTCCATTACATAGCATGACACTACAACGCATTTTTAAAAACTACCTTTACAACGCATTCCATTACAACGCATACTACCTTTACAACACATACCATTACAACGCATAATATTAAATTGCATTTAAGGTAAGTATTAGATAGTATAGGGGTAAAAATTACTTTTCTAACTCCAGGGGGTGCAACAGTAGGGTAAGTGTTGGATAGTATAGGGGTAAAAATTACTATTCTAACTCCAGGGGGTGCAGCAGTAGGGAAAGTGTTGGATAGTATAGGGGTAAAAATTACTATTCTAACTCCAGGGGGTGCAACAGTAGGGTAAGTGTTGGATAGTATAGGGGTAAAAATTACTATTCTAACTCCAGGGGGTGCAACAGTAGGGTAAGTGTTGGATAGTATAGGGGTAAAAATTGCTATTCTAACTCCAGGGGGTGCAACAGTAGGGTAAGTGTTGGATAATATAGGGGTAAAAATTACTATTCTAACTCCAGGGGGTGCAACAGTAGGGTAAGTGTTGGATAGTATAGGGGTAAACATTACTATTCTAACTCCAGGGGGTGCAACAGTAGGGAAAGTGTTGGATAGTATAGGGGTAAAAATTACTATTCTAACTCCAGGGGTGCAACAGTAGGGAAAGTGTTGGATAGTATAGGGGTAAAAATTGCTATTCTAACTCCAGGGGGTGCAACAGTAGGGTAAGTGTTGGATAGTATAGGGGTAAAAATTACTATTCTAACTCCAGGGGGTGCAACAGTAGGGAAAGTGTTGGATAGTATAGGGGTAAAAATTACTATTCTAACTCCAGGGGGTGCAACAGTAGGGTAAGTGTTGGATAGTGTAGGGGTAAAAATTACTATTCTAACTCCAGGGGGTGCAACAGTAGGGTAAGTGCTGGATAGTGTAGTGTAATATTATGCGTTGTAATGGTATGCGTTGTAAAGGTAGTATGCGTTGTAATGGAATGCGTTGTAAAGGTAGTTTTTAAAAATGCGTTGTAGTGTCATGCTATGTAATGGAATGCGTTGTAATGGATTTTGCGTTGTAAAAAATGCGTTGTAAGTGTAGTGCGTTGTAAAAGTTGCGTTGTAAAGGTTGTTCCCCCCTGTTGCATGGCTAAACACTTATAAGCTCCCAAAAGCGAGTACTTGGTGGTCATGTTGTCTGTGTGAATGCACACAGTCTTGTTACTAGGGGTGTGATAGGCACGCAATGCTAGCTGAACTGGCATTAGTCCCAGTATGTTGCTGCAGAGACCTCTGATCCTGAATTGTGAGCTTCGCCATGTGAGCACCTCACCCAATGGGCGAGGTATCTGTGTTGATGGTCACTTGAAAATACTTGCACAGTAGGTTTTTATTGTTCCACCGTTGCAGTTAATTCTGAAAACTAAACTCCACTAATACTAGATTGTCCCACTGTTCGGTCCCATGAGGCCACTATCTTGCAAGGCACTCTTGCAGAGAGTGCATGTGCAACTGCATGTTTGGGACTAAGGTAATGCAAGATGCCAAATTCCTAAGTTTCATTTTCTTGATCCTAAAGGACGGGGTGTCAGGTAAAGGGGGAGCAGTGATGGACGTGTAATCACTCTCTCGTTGCTGATCGGAGCTAAGGTACGTGACACCAGCTCAGTTAAAATAATACACGTCGGAACGAAGATTCAACAAACATTTAATTCTAAACAGAAGCTCTGTTCAGAAACATTACTGATCAGAGCAAAAATACATGACACCACACGGTGTGAAAGACAATTTAACAAAGGAGTGAAATTGAAAAAAAGGAAGTGAAATTAAAATAAATGTGACCGCAGGGTTCGCAAAACATAAATTCAGGTGCAGTCATAATCGCGTTTGTGTAATGTCCTCCACAATTACGTATTAAATGCATGAAAAGGTAGGCAGCATTTAGGAATAGTATATAAAAAGGGGTCCTAGTCACCAAGGACAAAAGTTGTCCGAAAGGGACATGTTATGCGCCAAGGGGAATTCTTATAAGTGTTCTGGTGACTGCTAGTCTGCGTCCACCCATATGGGGAAAGACCGTTAGATGACGATGATTTTTTAAAAATTACCATGCCTAAAGTGAATAATCAACCCAGGAGTCAGGGTCTCTAATGGAAAACAACATCGGCCGATATGCGGATATGGTGTGCATGCTACACAGGAATATGCGCGGCGTGGGAGTGCCTTGCATAAAACTCCACGCCAACCTTGTCGGTAACAATTAATGTAAATAGGAAAAATGCATCCAGAACCTAGCCGTGCCCCCAGCCTAGGAAACATGCTGTCTGGCAGGGCAGCAATCATTCAATCAGGCTGCAGCGCGTTAAACCTTCACCCTGGCCTGTCTGTACAAGCGCGTCTGGTGAAAAGACACCGCGAGAGGAGTTAACAATGAAACTTCCTCCTAAATTAGATCAGAGGCACCAAGTGCAGCGGTACGCTAGGCGCTTACCTGCAGTTAGTCGCAACTTCGTCTCAACTCACGGAAAGGCATCCGTGGTGCAGACGAATGGACAAGTATGTAAAGGGATTTGAAAAGGGCGCGCGAAATCTGTAAGTGACTAGGTAGGTAGGTAACTAACACCAAACGATGGGAGCAGTACCACAGGGAGCAGCACTACAACTCCCATGAGGCCCTGCCAGGAGGAGGCGGCATAAAAGGATGCTTGCACACCCCGCGCCGGTCACACACAGGCGCGTGCCCGGGAGAAGACCAGGCCAAGAGTGGGCCCGTCTGTGGACGGATGAGGGCGGGCCCACTCTCTTTTGTGGCAATCCACAGGTGACAATTTTATTAAAACAGTCAAATCACGGGTAAATGCAAGACCTCTGGGCCCGATCTGTGCACCACACTCAATAACCACTATAGTATGCTTCAGAGGGCTGTGGGGGTGATTTAAAAATTAAATCGCTTTGACTGAATGCAGATTATACTTAGAGCAGCGGCCGTTATTAGATGAAGCCGGATATTAGTGATTTAATGACAGCAGGAGCTGGGGGGTGACTGAGCCTTGTAGGATACCCTTGATAACTGTTGCAATGCTTGGTGAATATTCACCACAAGAACCAGATGGTAAAAATAACAAGCATTGGCCGCGCGGCTGTGAAAGTGACACGGCCGCGAAAGTGAAAGTGATCGAGTGCGGCGAGTGAAGCGCTTAATGAACATGACGAGGAAAGCCATATGGCGCCTCTGCTCGTAAGTGCGCGCCCGCGCACATGCACGCGAGCTGTAGGCCGGCCATGGCATTATTTTTTTAAGCCCTTACTAAAAGTCTCCCCAGACCAGCGCATGCGCTGGGTCAGGCGACACCTAAAACTGTGAAGTGCACAATTGTCTCAACCTACTATAAACTTATTTTGACTTGCACTTAAGTGGTTGTCTATTTACTTACTTATATACTATTGCGTGACCACCTCTGATGTGTCTGTAAAACTTACCTTTTGTCCCTAAGTTTTGTCCTGAATTTTGAACTCCTGTTCTGAATTTTTGTCCTGAATTTTGACCCTTTGTCCTGAATATTTACTCTCATCGTCCTGAATTTGCACCCATGCAGGTTGGTGACCCTATAATGCGAACAATGCCCCCATGCCACGCTATCACGTTAACAGAGGCCACGCCCCTTTTTAAAGACGAACTGCATCTAAAGAAAGGTCCGCGGCCGCTATTAAAATTAAACCACGGCATGGGGCGCTTTCACAAAAAAAGCATGTGTTTGTCAACTTGACAAAGAATTTTTTTTTTCTAAAAGCGCCAGATACTGCACTTTCACTTCAATGTCTGGACATTTCTCTTTATACCTGCCATTTGTAATTCATCCGACCCACCACCTTTAATGTCCCTTCATGGTACATCTATCCAATAGCCTGAAAGCCACCGCCCATCTCAAAGTCCTGTCCCTTCGAAGGGCCCTCCTCCTCTCACGTGGCAAAAATGTTTCCAAGTTGGTAGGCCTGTTATTTTGTTTCTTTTTATAGCAGTACATTTCTACTTTAGGAGTTTCCACCACACCAAATTATGAGCAACTATACATTGTAGAAACTTCCCACAAGGGCAGGCAATGAGCATTCGACTGAGGTGACATTTGCTTGACTTGGAACATGTTCCTTCTTAAGCGCTGTTTAGCTCTCCCCTGTTTGATGGTTCCATTCCAGAATGTATGGAACTGCGGCACACTGTAGCCCGTCCATACGAACAGTAAAAACACTACTCTTTGTCGCAGGTGACAAGGTACGCTATGATACATGTTTTCTTATAAATGGCATCTTTTGACACAGACAGTAATATAAGCCCTAGCAGAGATTAGAGAATTTAAAATACATTTTTTAGATCTGTATTTGTTGTTTCATAGCACAGCAATGTCACGTTTGGTTATTTCAGTGTGCTAGGAAAAGGTGACCATGAGCAACTGAAGGCCTCTAGAAAGGAGTGTAAACGAGGGAGGCTTCCTATGGAATATTCTTCTCCCAGTGCTCACTGAGCTGACAGGCGATCGGTAAAATGACAACCCGAATAGTTTTTAGGTCGAGGACTACCGGTCTGCCGAAAGGCAGAACCAGAAGTCGGAAATTTAATGACTTGGAGAAGAGGGGCTTGAACCAGCCCCTCTTCTCCCCTGTTCTCCATTGGCTGGCCTCGTAAATGCTGGCCAGCCACTGGAGAAGAGGTCAGTCACTCTGATTAGGCCCCGTCCTTTTCGGATCGGGGGGCGTGTTTTTTGCAGAAAGGAGAGACAAGACAAACACGCCCCGAATCCGAAAATGCCGCTGCCTTTCTCCGAGGCATTTCTGCTCTGCCTCAGAGAAAGGCAGTCGTGTGCTCGTCCGCTCCCCCTTCGTCCGGTTGCTGCTCTGGTCTGCTCACCTCTCCTCACCCTGTCCTGGTTTTGCGCTGGAATGGCTCTGCGGGAGTTGTAAAGGCAGTGTGCTCTCTCGGCTGCAGATGGCCCGTGTGCATGCGGTGGGTGTGGTGCCCTGGTACATGCAATACTCAGAGCTCTGCAGTGGCCTCCAGCAGGTCCACTTCCCCGTCTCTCGACAGACTTTCACCCGAAGTGTCTCCTTGGCTGCAGCAGGCAGGGGTGAAGGGACTCCAGGCGGAGCCGGTGACTGTGCGGAACATATGGTATGTATTAGAGCTGAGGAGGGTGTTGATGTTAACACTTTAACAGACTGATCATTTAAGTGGACCGTGTTTCAGAGCCGTTTTTATTCTGTTACAACACCAGCATTGCTTTCATCTCCTGTATTTCTTAGTCCACCCACTCTCCACGGCCTCATTTTATTTTTTTTGTTACTAAGTAATGAAAATGATTCCCCTGTACCACGTTTGATGCAACCTTGATTCACTCCGTCTGCTTCACACCGTGGACGTGCAAACATGACTACCGCCCGTGTTTAGGCTGTCGGCGTTTACAGACGCACTTAGTATTACTGGGGATATCTATGGTGCAAATCTACCACCAAGGTGCAGCGGGGCATTCTGTGTCACAGGGGTCACATCCCAGTGTGTGCGGGTTAGAGAAACACACAATGTTGATTTACACCGGGCTCTGCAGAAAGGCTAGAGTGCTCGTGCACACAACGACGCCTCGTCTGGGGTAGTGGGCGGCTGGGCACTATATAAATGCAATCTAAACTCAAAAAGAAGACACTCGCAAAATGGGTGTTTTGGTATGCCGCGTGTGTGCTGAAACGTGTTTACGGGCAGGTAACCTGTGCCCAGAGTAAGAAAACTGTTAATGCTCGAATTAGTAGCATCGGGGAAGAGCAAGCTAGATGAAGGGGTAAAGCTAGAGAGCGCTTTACCATTGCTGCCTGTGAACCTGACATAACCAGCAGTCTCAATTGACTCATGCCATATTCAAATGTCATTTATTGTATAAATTGCTAACCAAGTTTGTTCTTTAAAATACCCTGAAACTTCTTTCTGAAAATATGTTTTCAAGTAAATTCGATGTTTGGTAAACACTCATGATTTAGTTCTACGGCAAGTCTCCAGACAGTGGCCAGCCCCCACAGCGCGCCTGCCTGTCCTGTTTGAGATTCAGATGCACAGCACAGTGAGGCCCTGCCAGGCCCCACTCCCGCTTCTGTTCCTTCATTCTTTGGCAGGCGCGAGCCAGAGCTGTTTTCCAGGCAGTTAGCCTTTTGGCTGACTTTCTCCTCTTTGGTGGAAAGAAATGCTGAAATGTGATTTGGTACTGTTTGCAGTACCTCCAAGACGTATTCATTGCAGCAGAGTGTAGCCAAAGGACAGCACTATGTTCCATAGTGTGTTTGTTCTAATGCCTTTTCTCTGATTAGGAGCTTCCGAGATGGAATACTTTTAATTGGAGAGTACCGGCACTTCTCAGAAACAAGCACTTGTTCTCATAAGGAAATGGCAGAAATGTAAGGTGCACACTAGCCACCAGCTTTCAGTGCCCTGGCTTTCTTCGCGCATGTCTTGCCACCCCCCTGTGTTCCTCGGTCCTTTTGGCTTTAGTCTCCCATCTGGCTTTCATCGCGGCACCTCTCCGCCCCTCCCCCACCACAAAGCACGTCTCACGGCCACGCGTCTTGTTTATTTGGTTACTCGTATTTGTTTAAGCAGTGTTTCAAAAAAGCTGACACCGTTCCCTTTGCAACACTCACTGTTGATACGAGGGCACAGATACCTACATAGGGAGGCAGGTGGAGTGCATTAACTGAGAAGCATGTGCTTAAGCTTAGACTATTCAAGTATATTCATTTGGTTAGTTGGAGAATGCAAGACATTTTTTGAATTATAAGGCATTGAGTGGGTCTGTGATACTAGCATTGGGCTTCTTCCTCACTTAATGATCACCCAATGTGCAAAGTCTTTCTTTATTTTGTTTTAGGCAATTCATACTAAACTCAATTGATAATATTTTGTCTCATCACCCACAGATTGCTAATTGACAAAGTGGGGTTGCAGCATTTACAATGCAATGGTCTCGGCATTGGTAAAGTTAGAGCTATTGGCATTGCTCATGACATTTTTGTTTATGTTTTTTGTTTTTAAAACATTTAAAGAAACGGCATTGTCATGAGCAATGTTAATAGCTCTAACTTTAACAATGCCGAGACTGTTGCATTGTAAATGCTTGTTGTGAACGCAGACGGCTGGGTTCCACCTTAAACATGGACTTCTAATCGTTCCGCACGTGGGGCTTGTACCAGGGATCTGGCCTGATTTGTGTTTTGTGGAAGAGTAAAACTACCTTGTATGGTCTTGAGATACAAAGGTGGTGGTGGATTTCAAAGATGCACAACACAGACCGAACAGAGAATGTCGCCATTTTGAACCTCTTCGGATTTCCGGTCATGAGGAGATGGCCTGTGGTTGGAAATGGGTAATAGCAGTGAATGCTGGGAATGGAGGCAGGACCTACACATGTATAAAAAGCTTTACACGCAAGAAAGCTCCGCACATAAATCATTCACTGTTTGTTCAGAGGACAACTCTTGCTTTGGGAGTTTGCTATCTTTGATTTCAGCATGATGCCTGCTCTGCAAACCTCACTGCTATGAACAACTGGCGGTGACTTTCTTCAAAGCGGAGAGATCTGCAACAGGCAGGCGGGGATTTGGCGGGATGTCTTTCAGGCGATGACTGGAGGACATCCCGCTAATTCAATTATTTATTTAATTTTCCCCCGTCGTCGTCTATTGAAATCCCCCCCCCCCCACCGCTCTTACCTCCATGGGCTGCGGCACGGGACCTGCACAGGCCCCTATAGTGGAAGACCTCCACTGGGGGGCAAAGCGCATCCAGCTACTGCTGACCTGGCAGGAAAGCCATCTGCCTGGCGAAGGCTAAATAAGGCCCTTTGTTCTTGTATTCGGGAACTTTTAATGTGATGCGGCTGAACTACATAAATATTTAAAACAATGCCTTTTTATTCAGTAGTGTTCCTCTATGATGGTTTTTTAATGATAATTTGGATGTTATAAATATATTGGGAAGACTGTGATGAACTATGCATTTAAATAACAAAAAAGGTAACATTGGTGCTCACAATATGGTGCATTTGACGTAAGTTTATTAGGATGTGTGTGTCTTTGATGAACAATGATGATATTCCATTCAAGAAGGTTAACATGAGTGACTGTAAGAATGGCATTAGGTTGTTAGAAGCAGGGAAATGACTAGTCCCTAACATTCATCTATTGGAATTCAGTACCAGCTACACTAGCAAAATACTAGGAAATGCCTGTAAAGAAACTAAGCCAGTTAGGCCAATGGCATGCACTGGTCAAGCTCAGATACTGAAAAGCATACTTGGGGCCTGATCTGTAGTTTTGCAGATGGACATCACTCTGTCGGAATGACGGAGGACAATAACCGTGTCATTCCAAGGGACCACCGCCCACCAAGTTTAGAGTTTTCCACCAGACCCGCGGACAACTCTCTACAATGACAGAAACCACCATTATGATGGTTCCTATCAATGTAGGAAAAGTTTGACGGGTGACCTTTTCTTGTTTTTCCCAAAACCTCCCAAAGCGGGAGTTTTTTTTTTAAAGAAAAAAAAAAAACACCCAATGCCCCCCCACTCTCTGGGAGGTTTCTCACAGGGTGCGAGGGTCGTTATTGTTTTTTTCCTGTCCATCACTTCCAGGTCTTTTGTATCAGTGACGGGCAGGAAAAAAAGACTTTACATCGACCACTCTAAATAGGGCAGATGGTGTAAAGTCCTTCTTCCGAAGGCCCCACTCTGTTGTTTGCAAAAGTAGTGTCCCCCAAACTCTAAATCTGACCCTAAGTTGTCTTTTCACCCCTTAATTTTGAAATCCCTGATATGTACAGTAGTAAACACCATATAGTAATAATGTTCCCCAAAAGCATTACCTCTGTACTTCGAGGATTTGGGGCAAAGAAGGGGAATAACCAATGATAAAATTTTTGCTATTGGCAAATTACAAATTTTTATGAGTGGTTTTTTGAAGTCTTTAACTGGTGGTAATAACTGCAGTCATATATCGCCGGGTGCCATGAAAGTTAATGCCAGTGATTAAGTAAAAACACAATGCAGCAGTAAAAATATATGGCTACCTGATTACTGCACATTTATAACGTTCTATTGGCTTATGACCACGTTGTAAATGAGGGCATGAGTTTTGTAAACATGAACTCTGATCTCCAGGAATATGTTGAACACATGAGCTCTGGCTAACAGCACCAATTGAGCCTGCTAGGTGGAAAGAGCAATTCAGACAAGTCTTCGGGGGAGGGGTGAGCCAGTGCTATGTTATCTTGACCGCTGACATATTAAGTTAGACATAGGTGTTCAACTGTATTATCATAGCTGTAGTTGGAGCAGGAGCCTGGCGTATAATATTTATACTGTTTTTACTGAACTACTGTACATGCAACCATGCTTGTTGAAATGCCAATAAAAAATATACTAAAAAAAAGTCAGACATGGGTCAGTGCTGTAGTGCTCCACGGCACCAAAGGCGAGAGTCCTGGACAGACTGACAAACAAAAAATTAGGTCTGTGTCAGCCAACCACATCTTTCAGAATCTAAGCAATATATTTCTATTGCAGGTTTGGTTCCAGAATCGAAGGACAAAATGGCGGAAGAAAAGTGCACTGGAGCCATCATCATCCACTCAGCATAACTGTGGGGGTTCTGGGGATCGCACAGCGTCAGAGAATGAGGATGACGAATACAACCGGCCCTTGGACCCTGATTCAGATGATGAGAAAATCCGCCTGCTGTTGAGGAAGCACCGGGCAGCCTTCTCTGTGCTCAGCCTGGGGCCGCATAACATCTAACGTTGGAACGGACTGAATCAGCTGAGCTCAGCCGGTGTCCTCGCAGTAAGTAAATGTGTCTGACCGCCCTTGCTGAGGTTAGCCTTGGCTCCCACGATGTCTGACATGGGCACTGACTGCTATTGTGGAGTTCAACCAGCAGCTCCAATGAGCGTACCAGCTGACAGCCTACGATGCATCAACCTTTGACACGGGTATGTACTTCACCGGTTGATCTCAACTTCAGTCCCTGCAGAGCCTGACTATCCCCGGAGAGGATAGCCCAGTGGCCTGTAGTGTCTGACTATCCTTACGGAGAGCAGCCGGGGCCCTCTAGATAGCTGACACAAGAATGGACGCACCTAGTGGGTTCAACCAAGGGTCCTCTGTGATCGACAGTCATGGATGGCACCTAAGCTTAGTCCTGGTCCCACTGCCTGTTTACATGGACAGACTGCATCAGACGAGCTCAGCGTGGGACCTTAAAACCTAATGACCCTACAACCACTGACAAAGACATGGACTGAGCTGCAGGGCTCACCATGGAGCCACAGATCTGCCAGGGAAGACGTTCACCCGCTAAGATAAAGCTGGGGCCATATAGTGTGAGATGTTGCCTGAATTTACTCAGCTCAGTGGGCCCGTATAGTGTGAGCCTTGGGCTGCATGTGCTGAACTCAGCACAAGCCCTTATGTGAGACGGCACCAGCTAAGCTGAGCCAGTAGCCCATTGTAAGGATACATCAGCAGAGCTCAGTCGGGGACCTTGTAATGTGAGACTTAAAATGTATCTGCTAATTTCAGCCTGGGAGCCGACAGTTTCAGGATTGAGTACTGAGTTCAGCCTGACACCAGCGGTGCGAGACCTGGACTACGCCAGTGCGTTCCGGCTAGGGTTTCACAGTATAAGTGTCAGACTGCTCCTACTGGGCTCCAGCTTTAGTGCACAATAACACACAGGACTGCAGCTGCTAAGTGGAGCCCCTGAAACCCAAGTGCAGGACCTAGAGCACATCTGCTTAGATCAGAGTGGGGCCCTACAATGTCAGACCTGGACTACGTCAGCTACACCTGGCCAGAAGTCGCAGACGGCAAGACTTGGACTGAATCTGCTAAGCTCAACGTTTGATAAAGAGTGAAGTGTGAAAGGCATCTGCTGCATTAATCTGGAGTTCTGAGATGTAAGACTGAGTTTCCATCTGCTGAGCTCAGCCTCAAAATGAAAGACCTGCCCCGCATCTGCTCAGGTCTGCTTCAAACCGCAGAGTGCAAGACCTGCCCCGCATCTGCTGGGCTCGGCCTCAAACCGCAAAGTGCAAGACCTGCAAAGCATCTGCTGAGCTCAGCCTCAAAATGCAAAATGGAAGACCTGCCCCGAATCCGTTGAGCTCGGCCTCAAAACACAGAGTGCAAGACCTGCCCTGCATCTGCTGAGCTCGGCCTCAAACGGCAGAGTGCAAGACCTGCCCCGCATCTGCTGAGCTCTGCCTCAAAACACAGTGCAAAACCTGCCCCGCATCTGCTGAGCTCGGCCTCAAAATACAGTGCAAAACCTGCCCCGCATCTGCTGAGCTCGGCCTCAAAACACAGAGTGCAAGACCTGCAAAGCATCTGCTGAGCTCAACCTCAAAACACAGAGTGCAAGTCTGCCCCGCATCTGCTGAGCTCGACCTCAAACCACAGAGTGCAAAACCTGGACCGCATCTGCTGAGCTCGACCTCAAAACACAGTGTGCAAGACCTGCAAAGCATCTGCTGAGCTCGACCTCAAAACACAGTGTGCAAGACCTGCAAAGCATCTGCTGAGCTCAGCCTCAAAACACAGAGTGCAAGTCTGCCCCGCATCTGCTGAGCTCGGCTTCAAAACACAGAGTGCAAGACCTGCAAAGCATCTGCTGAGCTCAGCCTCAAAACACAGAGTGCAAGACCTGCAAAGCATCTGCTGAACTCAGCCTCAAAACAGAGAGTGCAAGTCTGCCCCGCATCTGCTGAGCTCGGCCTCAAAACACAGAGTGCAAGATCTGCCCTGCATCTGCAGAGCTCAGCCTCAAAACACAGAGTGCAAGACCTGCCCTGCATCTGCTGAGCTCTGCCTCAAAACACAGAGTGCAAGACCTGCCCCGCATCTGCACAGCTCAGCCTCAAAACAGAGTGCAAGACCTGCCCAACATCTGCTGAGCGTGGCCCAGGGTCTCACAATATAACATCTGGTCTGTTAAGCTTGGCCTGCAAACCCAGGCTGGACTACATTTTGAGCTAAACTTGAGGCCTAGGGTGGGGTCTGTGCTCTGCGCTAACGAAGAGACTGGACCTACTGAGCTCAGCTTGCCCCCCCCCCCCCCCGAGTGCCACATCTGGACGGCATGTGCTAAGCTAAGTCTAAAACCAAAGAGCGCAAGACATGGACTGCGTGTGATGAGATCAACGTTTGATAGGCTGCTCCTGCTGAGCTCAGCTTGGGGCCACACCATGCCACATCTGGACTGCACGCGCTAAGCTCAGTCTGAAAACCAAGGGCGCAAGAAATGGACTTCATCTGATGAGATCAACCTTTAACAGGCTGCCAAGCTCAGTTTGGGCCCTCCATGCCACATCTGGACTGCACGTGCTAAGCTCAGTCTGAAACCCCAGAGTCCAAGACTTAAAATACATTTGCTGAGCTCAAACTTTGGTGCAGGACGTGTTCTGAACTACAACTTCTGAGCTCAGACCAGGGACCACAGTGTAAGCTCCGGACTGTGCCTGCAAACTCAACCTGAAACCCTAGAGTGCAAGACCCCAGCCGCAGACACGCGCAGCACAACATAGGGCTCCACAGTGCGAATTAGAATGTATTGGATATATTGATGCATCCCAAAGCATCAACTACATATACCAGACGCAATTCTAACTTATAAGAAAAGGCTAACAACTCTCTCACCTGCTACGACCTTCCACCAGCGCCAGGCACCATCTTCAGTTCAAAGTCAAAGGGTTGGAGTCTCTCCTCCACTCCCACTGCGCAACCTAGCATGGATATCCCTAGCGCACGCCCACATCTCCAGTCCATGCAAACCCTCACCTGAGCTCAGCTCGACCGCTGCACACTCCAGCAACGATGGGAGAACAGAAATATCTTTTATGAAACAATATAACCTAGTAAAGACAGAACAGGCCACACACACCCTACAAACCATCATGTGCAGAAGAAATCCAATACATCAAGGTCCAATTCATGCTCAAGCTGTAAGCGGAAGAGGAATCCCCCCTCCCCGGGTGTCAAAAGGGGCCTGAGAGTAAAGCGACAGTACTCTTCCCTGGGTACACATGTGGAAGTAAAGAAGGGCCTCAGATTGACTTCCAAGAGACACTTAAGGGTGCTAGATGGGGAAACCAAGATGGGGGTGGAGACAGCTTCTCCGTCCGTTGTGTAGTGAGGGTCCCACACTCCAAGTTAACCCAACACGCACATATCTACCACGCATGCAATGAGAAATATCACACACAGACACATATCTACATCTAGTGACCCAGACACACAAGAGTCTCAAGCACAAATAATTACACCAAGGAAGCAGACAGTTTCTCCATATGCAGTGTGGTGAGGGCCCCCACACACAACCCCCACTACGCGTACACCTACCACATTTGCAATGAGAATGATCATACACAGACACTGCACAGCCACACCAGAGGCTCAAGCACACCTACAACACAGACATTTTTTCATACATCTGAACAGACTGCAACAGAGACACATAGATATTCTTGCACTCAACTCCAAGACCGAGTCTTACATACCAGTATACACCTATACAGACACATCTCAGAGGTAGAACCACACACACAAAAACCCATAGGCGCATGGAAACAAAGATATTACCAAGGACACATTCGCTCTTTTATGAATGGGCAAATACACTATTCGGATTCCTGCAAAATACACACAAGCAAACATTTAAACACCTAACACCACACAAGTGCACATACACAAACAAACATGAAAGCGCAAAAACCTCAATGTGCATTCATCTATTCACTTACAGGTGCACTTACCAAACAGCAGTGAGCACCATTAAATGTTACATTAAATGCAAGACGGACAATCGTGCACACAAAAGCTTCGATCATATACGCAACCATGCACTTTAGCTCTTAAAAACCAGCTACCCCTCCAAAAACACATTGACTGTATTTTTGCTTATTACCCTGTACAGCACTCAGCTGACTTTCGGCTAGGTTTGCGTTATACAAATGCTCCAGACATACATACATATATACACACTTACATACATACACGTGCATTACAGGAGTCATGTATTTATAAATACGTGCTAATTTAACCACACCCACATTTACATGCACACAATCATATACATATAATCACACAAAGTATTGCACTATCAATCATACAATGGCACACAATAGAGCACACATACACAATCATACATGCACACTTACATAAGTATCCACGTACATTGTGGTATACACATACACACACCTGCAAGAACGCAGATACGCAGTCATTCACATGTACATATGTACATAATCGGACATTCATAGATTTCTACCTTATTGAATCTTTGCTGCCTGCTGTGACTAGGCCTGTCAGGTTCTGAAATTTACAGAGTAATTTACATGCACAAAATAAACTTAACTGAAATCGTTATGCTGCATCTGAAGTATTGTGTCGTGTGGGTGTGTTTGCATGTGGGTGGCTTGTCTGTGCTGGGGCGGCTGTTCCTGTATAAGCAGAGGTGCCTGTGTCTGAATGTATTATATTTTTTGATAAATATCTTTATTGTTTTTTTTATACAGCTATATCTTTCAAAATTGAATACTCCATAAACTTGTTAGGCAATAACCAACATATGATGGGTTAGGAGCTACGACCATCCCCTATCAAGCATAAACATAATTGTACAATATACAATGTTAATGAATACAGTTAGTCCCAGATATATATCATCACAAATCCAAATATCCAAGAGATGCATGACCAAACAGTGTGTGTGTGTGTGTGTGAGAGGGGGGGGGGGTGTGAGACAATCTGAAAGCGGAATGCAAGCGGAAAAGAAAAACAAGCATTGGCAAAGTCATTAGGTCTGGCAAATGCAAGAGCTACTGGCTTTGCCAAAGTGTTTGAGCCATGTTGTACATCAGTGCAGCTGCTGTTTAGCATGGCAAAAAGTTTGTAGTGTAGAGGAGAGTGGCGTAGATCAGAGCAGAGCAGAGTGGCGTACTGTAGAGTGCAGATTTGTGGAGTGTTGTAGAGTAGAGTGGAGTGCCGTGGATTAGAGTGGAGTGAGGTAGAGTGGCGTGAGTGGAGCACAGTGGAGAAGAGTAAAGGTGAGCAGAGTGGATAATCGGGGAGTAGCATAGAGAGGGGTGGAGGGTTCTTAAGTGTTGTAGGGTGTCCTAGAGTGGAGTGTCATAGAGTGGAGGGTCGTAGAGTGCAGTGTTGTGGATTAGAGTGGAGTGAGGTAGAGTGAAGTGGATTGAGTGTACTGTGAAGTAAAGTAGAGGTGAGTGGAGTAGAGTAGAGTGGAGTGGAGAGATGTAGAGTGGGGCAGAAGTGAGGGGTGCAGAATGGAGGGGCACAGAGTGGAGAGACATAGAGTTGAGGGGTGTAGAGTGGGGGGCATAACATACAGTAGAGGGGTTATACAGTGTCATGGCAAAGAGTGGAGTAGAGTGGAGTAAAGTATCAGAGTGGAGTAGTGTTTCATGCAATGGAGTCATGTAGAGTGGAGCAGCATACAGTGTCGTAGAGTGGTACAGAGTGGAGTGGAGTGGCACAAAGTGGAGTAAAGTGTAATAGAGTGGTGTAGAATGGAGTAGAGTGGCATAGAGTGAAGTGGGGTGTTTTAGAGTGGAGTGCAGTAGAGTGGGATAGAGTTGGCCAGAGTAAAGTGGCATATAGTGGGGTGGAGCGGAATGGCATAGAGTGCCGTGAAGTAGAGTGGAGTATCACAGAGTGGAGTGGTGTAAAGTGTCATAAAGTGTTGTATCGGAGAGCGGAGGGTATAGAGTGGAGAGGTGTAGAGTAGAGGGGCGTAGCATGAAGGGGCATAGTTTGGAGGGGCACAGAGTGTTGTGGAGTAAAATAGACTGGAATGCCGCAGAGTGGCATAAAGTGGAGTAGCGTAGAGTAGAAAAGTGTGTCATGGAGTGGGGTGATGCAGAGTGAAAGGGCGTACAGTGGCATAGCATAGATTGGAGTAAAGTGTAGTAGAGTGTAGTGGAGTAGATTGAAGTAAAGTGGTGTAGAGTGTAGCAGAGTGGCGTAGAGTGTCCTAGATTAGTGTGCAGTAGATTGTAGTGGCGTAGAGAGGAGTAGAGTGTTGTAGAGTGTAGTATGGTGGAGTGTTGTAGAGTGGCGTGGAGTACAGTGGCATGGAACAGAGTTGGCTAGGGTGAAGTGGCATATAGTGGCGTAAATTGTCATAGAGTAAAGTGGAGTTGGATAGAGTGGAGTGGCGAGAGTGGCACAGAGTGTCGTAGAGTGGAGTGCTGCAGAGTGGCGTGGAGTACAGTGGCATGGAACAGAGTTGCCTAGAGTGAAGTGGCATAACGTGTCATAGAGTAGAGTGGAGTGGAGTGGTGTAAAGTGGAGCAAAGTGCTGTGTCATAGAGTGGAGGGGGCTAGAGTGTTGTGGAGTGGAGTACCATAGATTGGAGTGGCATATCGTGGAGCAGCGTGGCACAGAGTGGAGTGGAGTAGAGTGACAGACTGGAGTGACAGAGTAGAGGGGCATAGAGTGGAGTACAATGTTGTAGAGTGGAGTGGAATAGAGTTGTGTAGCGTAGAGTTGAATGGCGGAGCATGGAATGGCATAGATTGGAGTATAGTTGCGTAGAGTGGCATAGAGTGTAATAGAGTATCTTAAAGTGGAGTGTCGTAGAATGTTGTGAAGCAGAGTGGCGGAGTGGAGTGGCCTAAAGTGAAGTGTTGTAGAGTGGAGTAAAGTGTCAGAGTGGAGTGGTGTAGAATGGAGTTTAGTAGCGTTAAGTGGAGTATAGTGGTGTACAGTGTCATAGAGGGGAGTGATGTAGAGTGGTATAGAGTGTCATAGAGTGGAGTGTCGTTGACTGGAGTGTCGTGGAGTAGAGTGGAGTGTCATAGCATGGCACAGTGTCGTAGGGTGGAGTGACATAGAGTGCTACAGAGTGTGGTAGAGTGGAGTGGCCTAGAGTGAAGAGCCGTAGAGTGTCATGACATAGTGTCCTAGAGTGGAATGAAGTGGAGTACAGTAGAGTGGCGTAGAGTGGAGTGTCAGGGTGGAGTGGTGTAGATTAGAGTGCCATAGAGTGGAATGTTTTAGAGTGTCATAAGGTGGAGTATCGTGGAGTGTCGTAGAGTGGAGTTGCCTAGAGTGAAGTGGCATAGAGTGGCTGGAATGTCCTAGAATAGAGTTGAGTGGCGTGAATTGAAGTGACACAGAGTGGATTAGAGTGGCATTTAGTGGAGTGGCGTGGCATAGAGTGGAGTGGCATTGAATGGCGTAGAGTGGAGTGGAGTGGCGTAGAGTAAAGTGTTGTAGAGTGAAGGGGCCTAAAGTAGAGTGCCGTGAAGTGTCAGAGTTTGAAGTGGCATATCGTGGAGTACAGTGGTGCAGAGTGGAGTACAGTGTCAGAGTAGAGGGGCGTACTGCAGATGACTATAGAGTGGAGGAAAATGTTGTAGAGTGACAGAGTGGCAAAGTGTAGAGTGGAGTTAAGTGTCAGAGTGGAGTGCAGCAGCATAGAGTGGCGGAGCATGGAATGGCACAGAGAGGAGTATTGTGGCGTAAAGCGGAGTAGTGTAGAGTGGTATAGAGTAGAGTGGCGTAGAATGTTGTAGAGCGGAGTGGCATAAAGTGGAATGAGCTAGAGGGAAGTGTTGTAGAGTACCATAGAGTGGACTGGCATAACGTAGAGTCGAGTGGAGTAAAGTGTCAGAATGGAGTGATGTAGCATGAAGTGACGTAGAATGGAGAGCGGAGTGTTGTAAAGTGAGGTGTCTTGGAGTAGAGTGGAGTGTCATGGCAAAGAGTTGCGTGGAGTGGAGTTGCGTAGAGTGCCATAGAGTGTGATAGAGTGGAGTACAGTGTCGTACAGTAGAATGGAGTGGAGTGTGGTAGAGTGGAGTGCCGTAGAGAGGAGTGTCAGAGTGGAATAGAGTGGAATAGAGTGGCCTAGAGTGAAGTGGCATACAGTGGAGTAGAGTAGAGTGGAGTGCATAGAGTGGAGTAGAGTATCATAGAGTGGAGTGGTATACAGTGGAGTGGCGTAGAGTGGAGTGGCATTGACCAGAGTAGAGTAGCATAGAGTAGCGTACAGAGGAGTGACGGAAAGCAGAGTATCGTAGAGTAGAGTGCTGCAGAGGGGCATAGTGCAGAGCGGAGTAGAGCGTCAGAGTAGAGTGTTGTAGAGTGGACTGACGTAAAGTGTCATAAAGTGTATGTGCATAGAGTGGAGTATGCATGGTGTGGTAGCGCACTTCCATTACAGACAACACATTTTCAATAGAAATGACCATTACATTTGCACAAACATACAGTTTTACTGATAAAATTAAACAGCGCAGAAACTATGATGAGTGGAAAAGGTATTAACAAGTGTATTGCTATGTTTTGATCATATTAAAATATTTGTTTCCACCACACTTCAGAATTACAAAAAATGTGCTTTATTTGTGCTTTACTAATTCAGATATATTGTGAAATATTCGCACAGTTCATTTACAGACATTTAAATTGTGTTGTGTGTGAGAAAAAAATAACATCCTACAGCCTTTCCTCTCACATAGGTACACAGCAGGATTGTCACATAAATCCTCTTACGCTGAAATCAGAGACAGAAGAGTAAGCACCAAGGTCCCTCAGAAGACAGAGCCTGCCATTACACCTCTGTGTTTCAAAGCACAGCAAATGTGACAAGAATAACATTTAAAGACCTATTTACAGAAAGCGAGCACTCGTGGAGGAATACAAGGAGCGATGGTGAATAGGCTATGCTCCATGGGAGGGACAACAACGGCTGGAAAACTAAAACAAATAAAGCCAGCAAACAGAAAGCATCCAAATGTTTGTTACAAAGCCAATGATAAGCAATAGGCAGAATGCATTCCCTAAGCAATAGGTAGAATGCATTCCCAGGAAAGCTTTTAGAATGCCCCCCAGATGAATTTGTGGTGTTCGACTTAAAAAAGAGGCAGGGTGAGTCTGTGGTGCAATCAGTACTGGAAAGGACACCAAGTATGCCGGAAACAATGCAGCTCTACAATGGACTAATCTGACCTATGTCTGCATGTATGGTAGTGTCTTAGCATCTCTATTTTGAGCTGGTTTTTAGAAGAGGTTACATGAGTGAGTGTAGAGGGAGAGCTGTGTGTAGAAAAAAGTGGCTGTATACAACAATGCGTGTAAAGGGGAGGGGTGTGTCTCTCTCTGTAGAGAAGGGCATTTTTCCTTAAAAGGTCATTTGTTTGAGGGTGTCTGTAGAGGAGGATCACCCTCTCAATGCACTCACACACTCCTCTGGACATAGATACGGACTATTTGTGTTTTTTCATTAGTGCCTTTGGAGTCTGGGACTTTGAAGAGAGGACTAGGCTGATTATGGTGCACCTAAGCTGTTTGGTGTTTTGCAGTAGCCCCTGTGACTTCCATGGGGATTTGAATAAGAACCAAGCTCTGTAACACTGCACAAGTGGTCCAGAGATTCATGTAGTTCTGCACAGGTGACTCATGGTTCTATGGGAGTATGCATAAGAAGCTTCAGGGGACTCTTGGCTGTTTGTAGTTTGGAAGTGGCCATGGTTGTGTTATTCTTCATAACTCACCAAGAGCTGTATGTTGTTTTGCACAGGTGCCTTAGAAAATACTGTTTTGCATAGGTGGCTTTGGGTTGCAGGTGGCCACAGAATGCATGGGTTTTTGACAGGAGGGGCCCTGAGGTTTGTGTGGGTTTACACAACTTTGCACAGCTGACTCTTGAGCAGAGGCCTTCAAACTGGAGAGCTGGCCCCCTGGGGAGGCTTTAATTGATCCTGAAAGGGGGGAGGGGTGCCAGCCTCCAGTGAAGAGAAGCATCATTCTGATAACAGTGATTTGTTTTAAGTGAAAAGAAAATGAGGGGCAGTAAAACACTGTAATGGGCCATCACTTACATCTTTTGTCATTTTTACCATGGCTGGGAGTAGGTGTCACAGGGGAAAGGACTCAAATTATTCCTCCCCCACTTTTCCCCCTCCCCCATTTCTTATAATCACACTGTGTATACTTTCACACCTTAATAAGTCCTGGTTCACAAGATTAGTGTATTTGGCAATCATATATTTGATTGCATTGTTAAAAGGGGTAACAGAACCTGACTGCACTGTTTAAATATGTTTAGACATATTTAAACATTACGAATTTAATAGAATAATTGTGAGAAATTCTGCTCCCCCTGTTATTTTGTTTACAAGGGGGGTGGCATTAAAAAGTTTAAAGACCGCAGCTCTTGAGTGTATTTTTGCGCAGCGGACTCTGGAGAGAGTGTGGTTTTTCACAGGTGACTTTGGGCTCTGTGTGACTTTGCGTAGCTGACTATGGACTGAGAGCTGTTCTTCCCTCTGTTTTTTTCCACAGATTACTCCATACTGTGCTGCGGTTTGCCCTGGTGAATCTGGGCTGCATGCAAATTTGCACATAGGACCCAAAGCTGCCTGTAATTTTGAATGGACAATGTTAGGCTGTGTGTGGCATTACATCAGGGGCTCTGCGTTTGCCCATAGGGTTCCCAACTGTGTTGGATTTTGCACAGGTGTCTCTGAATTACAATGGTGTTTAGACAGGTGACTGAGCTGTATGGGGATTTGTACATGCTACCCTAAGCAATATGCAGTTTTGCACCGATGTCAGGCTATGTGTAGCGCCCATTGGGCATGTGGTTGAGCGGTCTGGTTTTGCCCATGTGATTCAGGTGTGTGATGTAATTCTACTGATGTCTGCACCTGTGACTTTGGGTTGCATGGAAGTTGGCACATAGGACTCTAAGCTGCAAGTGCTTTTGTACAGATAATGGTACGCTATGTTATATGTTTTTCACAGGCGATTTTGAGCTCCGTGTGGTTCTACACGTGAATCTGGGATGTGTGGGAAGATGCACGTGTCACTTTAAACGGGACTGGTGTTTACACAGGTGACTTTGGATTGCATGGGAGTTAGCACAAAGGAATCTAAGCTGCCTATAATTTTTAATAGACAATGTTAGGCTGTGTGTGGCATTACATACGGGGAACTGGGCTTTGCATGCTTTTGCCCATATGGTTCAGAACTGTGTGGGATCTTCCACAGGTGTCTCTGGAATACATTGTTTTTTACACAGGTGACTCTGAGCTGTAAGGGGATTTGTACATGGTACCCTACGCTACATGCAATTTTGTAGAGATGTTAGACTATGTGTGGTATTTATTGGGCATGTAGTTTTGCCGTTTTCCACAGACAGCGATAGGGTGTGTTATTTTACACTGGACTTCGTGTTATTTTGCCGTAATGGCCGCTCCGGTGCCTAAGCCTGATTGGTTTACAAAGATGTGGTGACTGTGATGGGAAACATCCCTCAGACTGGCCTTTACAGCGCCAGCAAAAGAACTAAACCGTCTTTAGTATGCATTCATTCAGCACACAACTAGTAATAACGACTTGCCTTAGCGGGGCGCATTGGTGGAATGGTGTTGTATTTAAAGTCCAACACCTTCCCTTTTGTTACGCATACTGAAGTTGGAATAGTAAATTACCCTATTCCAAAATCCAGCGCCCCCTAAGACAAATCCTTATTATGTGCTGAACGAATACTTCCTAAAGACGCATTTGTTTTAATGACTGCGCTGGGAAGGCACATCGTGATTCCGGCTTGCGGAACCGTCACACATTCGACTGCGATATACGGGCATTTCCAAAGGGGGGGCCTGATTTGCAGATAGCTTTTGTTAGACTTGGCATCTTTTGGCGGGTTTCCCCTGAGTTTTTTAAAGTATTCTATTGTGGATTTTTATCGTTTTTGGTCTTGTCTTAAGTATATAAAAATGTGGGATATTTTTCTAAACTGGTGTGGTGTCCTTTTGTAGTGCTTACACTGTATTACTGTTGGTTATCTGCAAATGCTTTACACACTGCCTCTAAGATAAGCCTGACTGCTCGTGCCAAGCTACCAAGGGGGAGAGCAATGGTTATTTTAGGAGTGTAACTCCCTTATCCTGACTAGAGTGGTGGTTTCTGCCTGGCTTTGGCACATGCCCTAGCCTACCAAAAATCCCATTTCTAAGAGCTTTGCACAGGGCGGCTCATGTTTTCAACAAATGACACTGAGTCGCGTGGTATCTCTGAACTGTCTCAGTGTTTGCACAAGCGATGTTGGGATCTATGGGAGTCTGCAAGGGCACTTGTTTGCATGTAATTTTGCACAAGCAAAGCTATCACGTGTGGCATTTTACACGGGTGGATCTGGCCTTTAGGTGCTTTTGCACAAGTGACCGTGAATGGCATTTGTGTTTGAACTGATGGCGCTCATTTGTATGGGGGTTTGCATGGGGGAGCTGAGGCCGTCTGTTGATTTATACAGGCAAACCCTGTGCATTGTTTTACACAGGTGACTCTGGGCTGTGTTCGGTTCGCAAAGGGACTGCACTGTATGGCATTTCTAGCAGGTGTGTGAGTGAGCGTGCAATCTAGATTGCATTATAAAAGGCACACACTCACATATTTTACGATTACTTGACTCTGAGACAACGAGGCGAGGAATGATTTACATTTTGTACATAATTAAATGACTCATTTTTTACGATTAGACAATATACACACAGCCCTTTGTCTAGTACATACTCCTGGTGTGACCACTGCAGAGAAAAGAAGGTAAGGGAAGCTTGGAATGCCGAATTACAGTTTAGAAAGCTTCTGAAAAACAAATCGGGTGAAGTCCACTGATCTGAAGCGAATGCAGTTTCTTCTTAAACACAAGTCGGACTGGGGCGACATTACTGATTTCTCAAATGGTGGAGGGAATTTCAAAAGCAACCTTTCTCTTGATTTAGGCCTTCCTCCAGAAGGCAGTGGATTTTCCATTTCACTCGCCTCCAAAACTGTGCCTCTTGGAAACTGAGAAACGCACATTTGACTCAACACTGATTTTGAATTATGACTAAAAGTTTATTGTGTGATTTTTTCCCCCCTTAAAACACCAAGATACAGAATAAAAATACAATAAACAGCAAAATTAAAAGAGAAATAAATAAATAATGGAAAGGACCCACAATTCTGACAGATCACCTCCGGTCCGTATAGATACAAGAAACCCACATGTAAAATCAATCAGAGACGGAGAGACCATGAGAAAGGGTTACTTTCTGAGAGCGAGAGCGCTGCACATGAGCATCGAGGCACTTCCTGAAGAGCAGAACAAGAGTATCTAAAATAACGCTTTTATTTAATGCCCTGCAAACAAACTAATGCACCTTTTGAGAGTAATACCTGAGGTAGTGATCCCCGTTGTGTAGCCTCGTGCAAGCAAAGCCATCTCAAGGCACCTACATCTGTCGCACATGGTTACAAGCCGGGCTCCACCCAAGGGGCACGTCTCCTGCTGTATGCATGGTGGGCGGAGGGGTGGTCCGCACCCAATGTCCCATTCATTGCAACCTACTGTTTCTTTCACTGAACATGATGACCTCCCACTAAAGAATGTGGTAAATGGGGCCTGATACTCCCATGTTTCACAGATATTCATAGGTTTTGGGGGGGGGGGGGGTGTCTAAAGGTTGACCCCGCTGCAGGGGCCTGTATTATACCCCTAATTTTCATGTATTTTGCACTGACACCATTTTCTCTTCACTGCTCTTCCGAGTTTTTCTTTCATTAACACCAATGATTTCACTTTTAAGCAGTTAATCATTTTCAGGACTTTTTGAGTCAATTTCACGGTCACCCTGATTGCTCCTTTAACGCCCCCCACTTTCTCATCTCCCGATCGCTTTTTATTGTCACACATTTCTTTTCATGTCATTCAGCGGTTTGTCCTACACTGCTCCCAAGTTTCCATCTCATTCTCATCCTCATATCTCTTTAACTGGCAACCCAATTTATTTTCCACTGCTTGTCCAATTATTTCTCTTCCACTGCACACCCTGGTTTCTCTTTAATATCACCTCTCTCATCTCACCTTCACTGCATTCACTGCTTACTCTTCCATTCTCATCTTTCTTTCCCTGTGACACCCAATTTCCTTTCACTGTCCTATAGGTTACCCTTTCATTGACACCGCTGATTTCGAATTGACTCAGTTTCAAGTTTTTTGCACTTTTGATGTCACTTTCACAGCTACCGTGATTGCTACCTAATTTTGATCTCTAGATTTCTCTTTCATCAGCTGGCCACTTTTTACAGCTATCATGACTTCTTTCTATTTCACTGCCGCAGTGAGCGATTGCTCCTTAATTTTGACCCCTACATTTCTCTTTCACCGCTATCCTTACCTCACCTTAGGATTTACTGGAAAGGCTCTTGCTCTGCTAACTTCCTTTTTGGACTCCAGAATCCAACAGGTATTTTGGGAAAATCTACGATCTGATGAATTCTCCCTTCCTGGCGGGGTCCCTCAGGGCTCGGCATTATCGCCCACCCTTTTTAACCTATATGTCACTCCTTTAGCTGCCCTTATTCAATCTCATGGCCTACAATTAGTGTCCTACGCCGACGACACTCAAATTGTAGTGTCAGTATCCCAGACCATCGAAGCCACGGCAGAACGATTTAAAAACTGCCTTCTGGATGTGAAAAATTGGATGAGCTGTAACTTCCTAAAACTAAACGCGGATAAAACCGAGATTATCGAATTTGGGCAAAAACCACCTGTCTGGAGCAGCCTATGGTGGCCTCAGGAGGCAGGCGCCTGCCCGAATCCAGTTGACAAAGTTAGAAACCTCGGTTTCCTGGTTGATAAAGATCTCTCTTGTAAAGCGCAGATCAACCAGATTACCTCAACCTGCTTTTACACCATCAAGATTCTTAGAAAAATTTTACCCTATATCCCTATAACTTTAAAAAAGACTGTAATGGGCGCACTGATAATGTCCCGAGTAGATTACTGTAATGCACTCTACTTGGGCACAGGGGAAAAACAAATTAACAAACTCCAGGCTATTCAAAACGCCGCCGCTAGGGTTCTGCTCAACCTGCCCTACCGTCATCCAACGTCAAAAGCCATCAGGGAACTTCATTGGCTCCCAGTTAGAGCCAGAATACAATTCAAGGCTCTCTGCCTGGTACATAAATCCTTATATGGTACAGGATCAGATGACTTGTCCAAACTTCTTCCTCGCTATGTACCATCGCGTACGCTAAGATCAGCCAATCATGATCTGATATGCCATCCAAAAATTAGAAGAGCGCGGTGGGGTGGCAGGTCCTTTTCGCACCAGGCCTCTAGATTATGGAATTCTCTGCCCTCTCACCTGCGCTCACAAAAATCCAAACAATGTTTCAGAAAAGCATTAAAGACCTGGCTCTTTTCTTCCAATTGAGATCCGCTTCCACCGCTCTCAATGTCTCTATAGCGCCAAGACGCCTCGGCATTCGTGCGCTCTATAAATATTTCAGTATTCAGTAGTATTCAGTATCCCTTTTTACGGTTATCCTGACTTCTTTCCATGCCACCCTGTGATATCTTCTTCAGTGCCCTCAGGTTTGCATATCATTCTCACCCTCACATTTCATTTTATGTCTCCTTAATTTCTTTTCCACTGTCTCACCAATTTCTCTATCACTGTACCTCTGATTTCTGTTTCACACTACTCTCAGTGTCACTTGGAGTTTTAAATGTATGAGCAAACATACCAAAATATAACATTATACGAAAACAAGCAGAATGTTGATGTTTCGAACCACCTGGTGGGAAGATGAGGCAAAGCAGTATCTCGAGGTGGAAAACACAGTCATTAGCAGCTGGCCTGCGAGGGCGTGGGATCAGAATCCTACCTAATTGGTGAAGGAGGGCGGTACAACCTTATGAAAAGATGCTTTGCCAATATGTTGGACATACAAAGTTTGAAAAAGAGAGAAGATAATTCTGGGAGGCATTCCAGATGTTGGCTTACTAAAATGCATAGGCTCTCTGGCCCTCACTTGTTTAACTGGCAGAGGGGGCCTTCTGCGTCCGTTGAGTCAGTTTGGGGAAAACAATAATTTGTACCCAGGTGAAAGGAAATAAAAATGGTACTTATCCTGTAACTATCTGTTTGTAGCAGGTAGTGGCTGTCACTTACCATGTAACCATTGGTTCATAGCTTTTAGTGCTGTAGAGTCACAAGCTGCCATTAAATGTTGTGTACATTTATTTGCAGCTTGTTTTTGTTCTAAGAAGTTTTGGTCATGAGATCTGTTATGACCCGTCCCTTAGCCCACAATGCACCAGGACAAAGACTCCACCGCTGATTGTTTTTCCACAGCAGGCGACTACTGCAGAGACGTTTTGAGGCATGTCAAAGGGGGCTCTGGCCCAGTGCCCTCACCTTTCTAGGGGCCCCATGATTAAGCATTCAGGAAAGTCCCAGACAGTGACATAACGCAAAAATGATGGGTCCACCTGCACAATATGGAAAGGGGCTCCCAGGTCTCCAATATCTCATAAATATTAGAAAACTTTGCAAAGGACTGGGGACCCCACTTAAAGGTTTGGGGGCCAACAAACAGGGTTGTCAATGATCAGACCATAGATGCTGCGGGCATGAATGAGCTGAAAAGGAATACATTCAGGGTGGTTCTGAGCAGGGGGCTCCAAATTTTGTTTGGCCCGGGGCCCCCAAAATCCTTAAGATGTCCTTGAATGTTAGAGGAGTGTAGTGAAGGAACAAAATGATTGTGCTGTCCATTGTCAAAGAATACTCATAGTGAATATCGTGGATCACTGCTAGCTTCCAGGAAGGAAGGAGGACACATGTGAATCTACAGCACTATACCCAACGAACAGATGGTTATAAGATAAGTAACAATTTCATTTTGTGGCTTCTATGTCGGTAGATACACATGCCCTGCATAGCCTGTAAAGCAGTACCTCCCAACCGGTGGCTAACAAACCGATGATGCAGATGTATGGAACAAAGTTCTTAAAACTGTTTGGCCAGTCCAGGACTTCTGATGGGCCTATATAGCCACACAACAGTGCTTTGTGAATAAGTGTAGTGTTGACCATGTGGCAGCTCTACAGATGTCTGCATTAGGAATATTCCCTAGGCAAGAGTAGCGTGCTATTTGCAGGTGGAATCAACAAGTACTGTATGCAATTTAAACTCGGCTTTAGCAAAACCGGGTTATCAATGATACATCTATTAACCCAGTTAGCAATACACCATTAAAAATAAGGTTTTCTTAGTGAAGATACACCTAATAAATTCATATAGCAATACCCCTCTTAAAAATAAGTTTTCTTAAGTGAGATTTTGCAAAAGCAACAAACAGTTGTTTTGTTTTGTGATGGAGTTTGTACTATCAATACAGTACCTTAACGCTGTCTTGACATCAAAGATGTGTAAGGCTTTCTCTGCCACAGTCTCTGGGTGTGGAAAAAAGATGGGCAACTCTGCTGTTTGGTTACATGGAAAGGGGCAACGCCTTGGGTAGAACTGTGGGGTTGGTTTTTGAAGCTATATACCTTTGAATCTGAATAAAAGGTTCTTCCACCAATAGTTGCAGCAGCTCACTGACCCTCCTCAGACATGTGATAACCACTAGGAAGGCGATTGTCCAAGAGGAAAACTGCATGTGGCAAGAAAGTAAAACAGAGGGCCCATCAGTCTTGATAGAGCTATAGTGAGATTCCAGGCTGATGCTGGAGGCGGCCTTGGATAAAATCGTTTTTAAAGTCCTCAAAGAAGGCCTCACCACAGGCATTTAAAAAAGAGATACTTTTTCTCTATTCTGCCTGTACGATGTCACTGCAGCCAAATGTAAACGGATAGAAGTGCATGCCAATTCAGCTTTTTGCAAATGCAATAAACAGCAGATGTAGTGTAGCAAACTATGTGTTACCCCAAACATTAATCAACACATTTCTTTCACCTTTGGAGCATAGCATGCACATGTCGTGGGTTTACGTTTCTTGCACAGGATCTGCATACACTCCTCTGGGAATTTAAGCAAAGAAATCTCTAAGATCTGAGGGACCAAATTCTTAGATTCAGCTGCCTGAGGTCTGGATTTTTGAACTGTCCTTGATGCCGAGTCAGGAATCTGGTCTCAGCAGTAGGTTTTTGTGAGAGTGCACCAACATTTCCAGCAACATTGAGTGCCAAGGTTGCCTCGTCCACGTTAGTGCAACCAGAATGAAGGTCTATAATTGTCTCATTTTACTCACAACATATGCGATCAGAGGTAGTGGAGGAAAAGCATAGGCAAATATTCCTGACCAATTCATCCATAGTGCTATGCCCATGGACCGCGGCTGTGGGTACCTGGAGGCAAAATGTTTGCTTTTTGCATTCTCTGTGGTGGCAAACAGATAGACTGCTATAGAGCCCCACCTGTGAAAGTGCTGTTGAAGTACTTGGGGATTGATTTCCCTTTTGTGGACATATTAATGAGTCCTGCATAAAAAGTCTCCAAAATCGCTGCCCATCCCAAGCAGATGCTCTGTGATTCTGAACCGCCCAATACCAAATCTGTTGGGCTATTTTTGACAGCTGGGACAAGGGAGTCTCCTCTGCTTCTAGATGTACTACATTGTTGTCATGCTGTCTGTCTTTATCAGGGTTGTTTTGCTTCGAATTAGACTGTAGAAAGCTTTCAGTGCGAAATGGATTATTGTGAGCTACAGGTGATTTATGTGATAACCCTACTGTTCTTCTGTCCAGGCAACCTGAACAGTCACATGGCTGATATGTGCTCCCCACCTCATGAGTGAGACATGCTTGGTGATGGTCATTTGCAGTTGAGGGTCAAGAAAAGATCTGCCCAGCATCAAATGTTTGCTTTGCACCACAGGAGACAGCGCTAGGTTCTGGGACCTATTAACAATAGGTCTTCGCTGTGGCCCTCCGCTTGTGATCTTTTCCTTGCCAGACACTTCTACGACAGACGCTTGCACTATCTTGGGTGCAGCACTACTGCTATGGATAAATCCATCATCCCCAACAGTTTCATTATAGTTCACACAGTAAGAGGACATGTTCTCTGAAAAGAGGCCAACACCATCACTCTCTCCTGGTATGGGTAGACTTTCCCAGTGACAGAGTTTAACACACACTCTAGACAGGGTTGGATCTGCTGTGGCATGAGATGCGATTTCTTGGCAGTGACTGTAAACCGTAGCATTTGTAGAAGGTTCAATGTTGTCCAAGTCTGTGTGAGGCACCTTTCAAAGATGCCGTTCTTTGTCAGCCAATCGTCCATATAAGGAAATACATTAATGGTGTTTCTGAACAAGTGCGCTGCTACCACCACTAGAAATTTGGTAAATATCCTTGGGGCAGTTATAACCCCGAAATTGGTAAAGTTGTTCACTTCCACAAAGCACAGGTAGCTATAAGGCGTCGGATGTATGGGGATGTGGAATTTTGTATCCTACAGAGAGAGGATCGCTAAGGGATCCCCTTTGATGAGCAGCTCTGACAGCATGTCCCAGTTGAAGAGCTTGAGCTCTAGGTTAGGTTGCAAAGTTCCATCCTTCTTTGCCATGAAGTGCAGGAGCACACCTATTTGCCCCGCAAAGAAGCACTGGTTCAATGGCACCGTTGGCGAGAAGTGCTTGAAATTAGTCATGCAACAGTCCAAGTTGGTCTTGACTAATTGAATGGCGACAAGGGGGTATGTTTGGTGGCATGGAACTCAACAGTACCTGTACTAATGAGAACCCGTTTGTCAGAGGTTATTTCTTCCTATTGCTGAAGGAATAACCTGAGTCTTCCCCTGACAGGTGTGGTGTGATCTAGGAGAATGATGGGCATGCCACTGTTTGGAGAGAGAGGTGCAGTTGCCAGAGCCACTTCTTTGTCTCTTTTGTTGCCATAGAATGGACGTTTAGTGAAGGATTTGGGTCACAGAGTGCCCTGAAAGAACTGCTGTTGTTGGTACCCCAGCTTTTGAGGAGGATTAGCTGAAGGAATACACTTTTTCTTCTCCAGACAGGTGGGGTGTGATAGAGGAGAATGATGGGCGAGCCATTCTTCGGAGATAGAGGCGCCATTGCCAGAGCCACCGCTATCTTTGTCTTCCTCTGTAGTGAAGGATTTGGGTCACGGAGTGTCCTGAAAGAACTGCTGATGTTGGTACCCCCGCCATTTGAAGAGGAGTAGCTGACTTGGGACCTCTGCTTGCCGGCTGCTTAAGAAAGGCAGACCTGAGCATTTGGGTCTAAGGAGCGTCCATGGCTTTTGCAGTTTCTGGATCCTTTTTAATCTTTTCCATTAAACTGCTAACCTGTGGGTTGAACTTATGCTCATCAGCAATAGGGATACTGGTCAGGTGATGCTCAACCCCTGGCATAAAACTAGAAAACCTGAGCCAGGTGTGATGCCTCAAAAGGAAATCAACTTGCCTTTTGACTGGTTCCTGCCTCCTCCTTTGGTAGGGCTCATGGAGGTGCTTTATCAACTCCTTCCACTCGTAGCAAACCTGGAGAGTAGTCCAAATGAAATGTCAATCCTCCATTGTGTGGCTGCCCCCATAGCCACCCCATTTTTCAGCAACATCAATTTTGCTCTCCTTGTCCTGAGGAGCATCCCCAGTTGCTCGAGTTTAGGCCCTTCTCCTTGCAGTGTGACTTCTAAGAAGACAGATGGGATATTGCCCCTGATGTAAACTGGTTAATCTGGTGTAGGCTTGTACTTTTATTCCAGCATATAGGATAATGGCCCTCACTTTGACTCTTGACTTGGTCCTTAAAGTTCTGCTAGGTGCATCTGGTCATGATTTTCATCTTAGGGAGGTACTGCAAAGATCTCTGTCTTGGAAAGGGTTTCGACCCAAGAAGTCATCCCCTCCTTCTCAGCCAAATGGGGTTTTAACTTCTAGGACTGCACTGCCCTTTTGACAACTGTGCAATACACAGTGGAGTTGATGGCGGGTTTGCGGCATAACAAGGTAAGATTCCAGATTGGCCGGGTCATGGTATGGGTCGTAAGACTCTTATGTGTTATCCTGATTTGAGTCAGTCTGAGGGAATAGACAGCTGCAGAGAATGACAAGATGATGTTGGTGTGGGAGGCCACAGAGGTGGTAATGGTGTGTAAGTGGTGGCTGTGGTTGCAGTTTGGGGAAAGGGGGCGGTGGCCGACTGGTGGCATAGCCCATGACTTTTTTAGGGATGGGATACAACTCAAGTTTGGGGGAAATCTGCTCCTCAAAGATGAGCTTTCTACTTTTCCCTGGCTGATGTGCGTGGGAGTCACTGATGTGGTTTGGCAAAGATCTTCCTTTGCTTCAAATCAGGAAAATCAAGCCTGAGGGTAAAAAGGGCTTGTTCCCGTCAGGTCTTGAGGTCAATCTCAAAGATGGGTTCGGAAAGGATTTAGACTTCGAGGGTGGCTTCTCCGAGATTTGGATTTGAGGAGGTGTGGGTTGGTACCTCAGCTGAATACACCTCGGCCAAGGCTTTCCTGGAGTTGTCTTTCAGGTTTGATAGGTCTCTTCTGGCTCATCTCGGGGCTCGACACACAACTCATCTGGAAGTGCTGCTTGAACTTTGTGAGTGGGCATTTTTGGGGTCAATCCTCAGAGGGCTGCTCTTTGAGTGCGTGTGGAGAGATAGAGGTGTGAAGAGGTGTTTTTGTCCTGAGCTCAGTGCCCTGGGAAAAAGGGATTTTCTCCACTTCGATCTCTGATGTGAAAAAGACTGGAGTTTCAGATGGGTCCTAATGCTGCAGCATGTGGTTTGCACATAGGCGCTCATGGCAGAAGCGGAAGGTTTTCTCACACTTCAACATCTTCAACGCCGAGCCGGACTCATGCTCTGGAGACAAGCAGAGATTAAACAAAGGATGCTAGCTAGACCATAGGTATTTTGTACTGCATCTAGGACAGAACTGGAAGGGTGCCTTCTCCAAAACACCCTTCATCAACAATCGTTCTCAATATGATCTGTTCCTTTTAACGAGGTAGTGTCGAGTCAACTTGAAGAGCAATCCTGCATCACTGCCAATGCAGTGAGGTGTCCTTCTGTTGCTGGATCAGAGTTTTTGATGACTGGCACTAAAGGTCCCGGGGAAATCATCGATGGTCCATGAGATGTCACTGAAACATCAGAACCCAAAGTAAAAAAACAACAATCTGAGGTGAAGTCTCTATCTTGGTGCATGTGGGCCTAAAGGAGGGGACACAACACAACTTGTGACCAAAAAGGTCTTCTAACAAAAACAATCTGAAAGAATCAGCACCCAGTACTAGATGGCAGGAGTATGCTGAGCATGTATATCTACAGCCACACATGCTACATTCTCAGTCCCTCAGATTCTCCGACTTGTTTCCAGGATTTCTCAGACCTGCTTCCCTCAGATTCCCAAATGGGTTTGCAGTGGGCTGTCCATCCTGCTTTCTGGAGCCCTCATACAGCTGCTCTATGGTGTCTTTGAAATGCACCCCTTGTTGTCAGACCCACTTCCTAGGGATTTCTAAAAGCTGCAATACAAGGGTCATCTTTCCATTTCCTTAGACTCCTCAGTCCTATTCCATAGGCTTATAAGGACTACTCTCTTGTTCTTCTCAGACATGTTACCTAGAGGTCGTCAGGATAGCATCAGGGCAATTTCAGACCTGCATCTCTGGCCTCTAAAACTTTCTTTCTTGGGGTTCTAGGACCTGCTTCACTGAGATCCTCAGATTCATTTTCCTGGTGTTCTAAGCTATGCTTGCATTGGATTCTCAGACATGCCTTAGGGTTCCCTTGATTCCACAGGTTTCTAATGCCTGCTCTCCTTGGTTGTACAAACCAGCTTCCCTGGGTTCTCAGACTTGCTAATGGGTTCTCATGCTTTGGAATCCCAGACATTCTTCCCCGGCTGGCATTGTCAGATCCGCTTCCTTGGGTTCTAAGACCTTTTCTTGAGGCGTTCAGACTTGCTCCCTGGGGCTTTGCTTTCAGATCAGTTGTCAGGGGGACAAAGAGCAGCTTCTTAGTTTCACACTTCTTCCTGTGGGTTCAAAGGTACGAATTCTCTTGGATGGAACAGTATACGTCACCTGTTAACTTCCGAACTGACAGATGAGACAATGTCTATTCATGAATGGTACGAACAATTAGCTAGTTTCTCTGGACACAAGCCTCTCTACACACTGTGAGGCTAGAGAAGAAATAATGCTAATCTTATTTCCTTATGCACGCTGAGAATGGAGACTGCCTTTAACGGTGATTATTGTCAGTCAGTTTCACATGCTCCTTTGAGTAGTGTGGGGTGGCACATCTAGACTGCCCTTTCCTATGTTGCCTAGAATCCCTCCCATGACCAGTAATTTCCACTGTTGAAGTCATAGTCTTTGTAGTGATGACCAAGGTCTGTTTCTAGATGTCGGCTGAACAACTGGTCACAGATGATGCATCAGAGTGAGAGGTCACACATGAAGCAATGGAGTTCTTGGAGTCTGGGTGCTGTGGAATGTTGCCAGTTGCTGGCCCAGTATTCTCTGTAGATGTTCTTGCTTCTTGTGCCAAGATGGCGGATCTTCAGAGACAACCTATAAAGACAAAGAGGTAAATTTGAAGAGAGGGAGCTGGAGGGTGTGGCTCTGCCAGAGGCATCACCTGCTTTGGACAAGACATATTCCAGCAGATTCTGCCCCTCTGTCTGGCTCTTGGGGTCTGTGTTCATGCCCAACACTTAAATTAGATTAGGTCTTGTCACTCTGGTTGCCTCATATTTCCCCTCCAAACCCAGTGGCATATTTGTGGGTAAAGGGTTTATCACATCAGGATCAAAACATTACTCAGGTCCCGGGGCTCGGCCATACCCAAAGCCTCTGTAGTTTCCTCAGAGTGCCATACATGGGACCCAAGGCAGGCCTCTTCTGGTAAAGTGCTTATTAGGCACGGAAGTGGTAAGGGAATGAGTATTGTCGTAACCAAGGCAGTGATCTCTTCAGTGTCACATGTTTGGTACACACAAGCCCTGACTGTAAGGGGATCATCCTCTTCTTGGAAAAGTCCACCACTATGACTTTTATTTGCATATAGTCCATGAATTGCTTGGAACAGACAATATCTGCTCCCCCCACCAGTAGGAGGACCTAACGGAGCTGATCATAAGATAGCCAGGGTGAGGATCACATAACAGATGCACCACTGTCCACAATACCTAACACCGGCAACCACACAGCTGAATCATCAAGGTTGAGTTAATCTGAGGGGCCTAGGTGCTCTTCTGTGTCAGTAAAAGCAGAAGAGGAATTAGTGCCTAAGCATCATCGTTACGGTCTTCAATCAGGTGGTTCAGCCAGTCTGGAGGGCAGTGTATATTAACAGATACAAACAGTGGGAGGGGAGACATATGCTCTGCTAATGGCATGTGGCTAAGTGGCTATGTGTGTCGCTAATTTCCCGTTAGGTACCTTAAAGAAACATGGAACATACATACAAGTTTGTGGCCTGTAACTTATTTTTGAACATTGAGATCTTAAATAGATTCACAAGGTTTATACTACAGAATTCAAAGGATGCAAGAATGGCCTCTTCAACCACAGAACCATATTCCGTCCCCACAATGTGATCCGCTTTACTTATCCTTGACAGTGGGACCTTGTCTATGAGCAAGGGTTTTGCTTCTTTATCTAATGTAAACTGACCTACAGGCCTTTCCAGGAGGGGCCTGCTGGCTTCTGATAACAACCGGAAGCCACCCACTTCACATATTGTTTGGGAGATGGCCTTATGCGCAGATAAAGGACTGCAAACTGCAAATGGCTGCTTAGCAGGCATAGAAGACATAGTCCTACCCATCTCGCAACATAATGCCATTTTAACATTCAGGATGTTATGTAACGTTTAATTTATATAGCGCTTCATACACCTGATGAGGCCATGAAGCGTTACATCTCCCTTCAGGATCCTGGTAGGCATGGGCAGGGCCGGCTATAGTGCTGTTGGCGCCTGGTGCGACAATCAGTTTTGCTGTCGCCTCCCCCATGACCTCCTCCTCAGGTTCCCTGACTACCACTGGGCAAAAGTGCCCCTCATCTCTCCGTAGCTCCTCTTTCACATACATTTCATTCGTTTTCAAGCACTTGTAAAGGCTGGCTTACTAATAAAAATGTATATCTATCCAAACTAATCCTTTTTAGCAACACTAGGACTAGATAATTAAAAACTGGAGAAACAAACATAACGTCCTAACTATTTTATGCAGTTTGCATGCAGCTCTTTGAGGACAGTTTGTAACAGTCACTGTTGTATATTAGGGATGCATCCTGTGTTCTACCGTAACACAAGGATCTCTGTGACAAAAGCAGTAATCCACTTAGCTCGCCATACAAAATACAGATCATGTGCTACTTTATGCCACTAGACAAAACTCCGATCTCTCTCTCTCTCCAACACAAATATTAATCAGAATAGTTATCTTGACAATTTTATTGCTGCCTGAAAGCTGGATGCACAAGGAACTCTGCAGAAGGTGTTTTGAAATCGTAAGTTATTGCTAAGCACAGTGCCTCCTCCCCCACCCCCCTCAAGGTCAGCACCCCTCCCCAGGTCAGCACACAGTGCGGCCGCATCAGTTGCACTGCCCTAAAGCCGGCCCTGGGCCCAGGCATAATTTAATGTAGGGTCATTTACCACGTCTACATGGGTGGAGCAAAATGTGTCATGCCAATGGTACTGGTGATATTTTGCACTTAAAATAAATGAACAAAATGCGTAAATTCCTTCACATGATTCAGTGTTCAGAATTCCGAGCTGTCCCGGAAGGCCCAATGAGGGTTCATTTGAGGTTTTAAGCTCAGTCAGACCTCCAGGAGGCAGGATACATTATCTTGAATGTTCCCTCTTGTCATTTGGAGTGCTCCCGAAGGTGTTCCCGGTTTTATGTTTTAAAAACAAAATTCCATCTGTATTAATCTGTATTTATTTTTGGGCCATCTTTTTAGTCATTATTCATATTTATTTTGTGCTTTACGATTAAATGGAGTAAAAAAACATACATTTCCACATTTATTTAACTCATAAACATGCACTCATACTTTGAGCATATCTCGATTTTATCCAAACCCCTAGAGATAGGTCCTTGTATATGAAATTGAGAATTGGAACTCTCCCCATCAATGACCTAATAGTGAGCTGGAGGGGGAATGACCGATCTGCAGTAGTAACAGTAGTAGCTCCATGTCCAGGATGTGGAGCTCGTACCGAGTCCATTGCCCATTTTATGTTTGCCGGCCCAGTATACAGACACATAAGAAGTAAGTGGTTAAAACCTGTTTGTATATTGCTGGGCTCAAGAAACTATCTGTCTGTTCTACGTGTCCTCAGGACAGATACTACCTCCCTTACTGTGATCTGTGGGGCAGCCAAATACCTGGGATGTGCACGGGTGTTACGCTCGAAGTTTTTGGCATCAAAAAATATGGATTAGGCTTGTATGAATTGTTTTGTACCATACTGCTGTGTACTACTTTTTATGATACTCAAATTTTATAGGCTTTTCCCTATTTTTTACTTCTTCATAAAATGAATTTTACTTTTTAATTATCAATTTGCAATGAATTGTCATTGTTAGTTTTATGTCAAGTTGTTTTTATGAATTGTATAAGGACTGATTCTGCTTTTATGATATATTTTTGTATCGAATAAAGCATATCATACATACATAAACATGCACTCATACTTTGATGCCTGTCACGTTTTAGCAAATTCAGCTGCAAAATATACCAAAACACTACAACTACAGGTAAATATCAGCAATTTACTGCAAATATGTTTTAACATATGCCTGTATTTAAAGATATCTTAACTTGATTTTTAACTCCCCATGCTATCTATCTGCTCATCTGTTGTCTTCAAATTCACAGCATACAGCATGGGAAGCCACTCATTAGAAGCAGAATTTTCTGTATTTTTCCACTTTTAAAAATATACACAGGCAGGAAACACATTGATTTCTGTCTGTATTTCTCTGTAACAATCAGTAAAAACGAAAAATTGGGAGCCTTAATTATAAGACTGGGTAGTGCTCTGGAGGGCCAATGGTTAGGACCCCAAGGACCTAGTTTCCGTGTGCTTTGTTGCAAAGGGCCCAAGATAGAGACCTGCTGGCCAGGGGAGGGCGCCCCTGCGTAGAAGGGGCTCTAAACTTGCCCCAGGTCAGACCTCCAGCAGGCCTTGGGGTGGAAGCCCCTGGCCCTGGGATCCATTCCATGGCCCACAGTGTCAACTGGATCCCAGGATGGGGACTTGGATGCCGGAGGAGGCTTACTCTG
The DNA here is from genome assembly GCF_964204655.1 of Triturus cristatus. NCBI lineage: Eukaryota > Metazoa > Chordata > Amphibia > Caudata > Salamandridae > Triturus > Triturus cristatus. The sequence goes on along the minus strand of NC_140594.1, from coordinate 624,503,754 downwards.
CTTGCCTGCAATAAGAAGCTCAGACCAGGCTCAGGTCAGTGCTCCAGCTGGTCTTGGGGTGGAAGCCCTCTACCCTGGGTTCCCTTCTCCGGCCCATCGTGTTGCAAAGTGAATGGGACGGGGTCTTGCAAGTACCGCGTGATCTCCCCTGCTTGTCCGGGTTCAGGTGCTCTAACTGGGCTCAAATTCAGAACTCCAGCTAGCCCAGTGGTGGAAGCCCTGACCAGGGTTCCTTTCTCTGGCCCGCTATAGTGCAACGTACCTGGGATGGGGTTCCACAGGCTATAGGAGATCTCCCCTGCTTGTCCTGGTTCAGAAACTCTCAACGGACCCTGGGTCACAGCTCTGGCTGGCCGAGGGGTGGAAACCTCTGGCATGAACTCCTTTCTCCGGCCTGCCATGCCGCAAAGTGCCTGGAATGCGATCTCGCAGGAACCTCTCCTCTGCTCGCTCAGGCTCAGGTGCTCTGACTTGGCCCTGGGTCAGAACTTCGACTGGGACAAGGGAAGCCCCCCCCCCCCCCCCCATCCTGGGCCAAAATGTGTAGGCCAGCTGGGTATGAAACTGCCAGTGGTCCACAGACGTCAGAGTGCCTCCGCTGTCTGCTCGGGATAAGAAGCTCTCACCGGACCCGGGATGGGGACCAGCAGGCCAGAGATAAAGAGCTCTGATGGGCCCCAGGTGAAAGTTAAGGCGGGCCCTGGAATGGAAGCCCCTAGCCATGGACTTCGTTCTATGGCCTGCCCTATGGCCTGCCATGTCGCAGAACCAGGATGGGGTCCTGCAGCCACCAGGGGGTCTCCCCTGCTTGTCCGGGTTCAGAAGCTCTGACTGGGTCCCAGGTCACAGCTCTGTGAGGCCCCCTCCATAGCCCCTTGGCTGATACCTAGCTCTGGTTCCGAGAGCTCAGACCTGTGTCCTGTCCACTCCAAGGGCGAGCAGAATACTTTTTCATAAGACATGACATGACCAGATTTCCTTCCTTCAAGACAGACTACTGGTCCCTTCAAGCCTCGAACATCTGGTCATCCGCCATGCATTCTTACATGGCTGGGTTGCCCTTGAGGTCACGATGAGAACTCATTTGACTCATTGAGGCCAGCCAGGGCTCCAGGAGGTCGGTGTGGTTTCTCCAATGGATCCCTCTTTCACTCGGTGTACACAGATTACAAGAAAGGAGTGACCTTCCTCTGGATTAGTATGTGTCAGAAGGTGCCCCTTTTGTCACGTTTACTCCCTGACTTTGCCAGATACATGATGCCAACTTGACTAAGTGTGCCCTGGTTCCCTGCCAATCAGGTTCCCAGGGCCTGTGTCCTTTCCCAAAACTGTACCCTTGTTTTCACAATTGCCACACCTCTGGGTCACATGTAAGTCCCTTGTAAAAGGTACCCCTGGTACCAAGGGCCTAGCGGCCAGAGAGGGCCTCTGAGGGCTGCAGCATGTATTATACCACCCTCAGAGACCCCTCATCTGAACACCCACACACTGCCATTGCAGACTGCGTGTTTTGGTGCAGACTAAACTGAAGAGTCGACATGGCACCCATCCCTGGGTGCCATGCCCACCAACACTGCCTGTGGCATGGGTAAGTCACCCCTCTAGCAGGTCTTACAGCCCCAAAGGCAGGGTGCACCATAACACCGGTGAGGGCATTGTTGCATGAGCAACATGCCCCTACAGTGTCTGTGCCATTCACAAGCTTTGTAAGTGCAGTGAAGCCATTTTGAATATAGGGGTTGGGAGTCTGTCATTACGAAGTCCACAGCTCCCTGATGGCTCCACTGAAAACTGGGACGTTTGGTACTAAACTTCTCAGCACATTAAACCCACACGGATGCCAGTGTGGGATTTAATGTAAAACGCACTCAGATGGCATCTTTGAGATGCCCCCTGAAAAATGACCAGCCCTGGTGTGGTTCCTGATTGGCTACTGCACCCAGAAATGGTATATTTGTTTGGGGTTGTAAAGATGATTCCCCTCTAACAATGAGACCCAATCTCCGAAAAGACTGATGCAGGCTGCCGTAGAAGCCTGTGCTACTTCTCTTAATGGTAATTTCACGAGTCAGTTGCCCAGCTATGGGAACACCTGTTGACCATTTGACCGAGAAAGGCTGCTCCTGGTGTGAGACATTTGGTAAATATTTGAGGTGCTGACTTGAGCCCGAAAGGTAGTGCCTTGAAATGGTAGTGTTGTCCTTCTACAAACTTCAAAGGTACTTTCTGTGTTTTCAGTGAATGGGTAGGTGGAAGTATGCATCCCGAAAATCCAGGAAGGTCGTAAATCCTCCTTCCTGCATCATCAGAGGACTACTTGTAGAATAAACATCAGAAAATATTGTTTCTTTAGAAATCTGTTTAGTTGCCTGAGATCCAGGATTGCCTCCATTGACCTCTCTTCTTTTTTAAGTGAAAGTGCTTGGAGGGGCACTTTTCACAGAATCTTCCCCTGAAGAGAGGACATTTCCCCTTAGATGGTGGAAATTCTTTTGAGCTATAAGAAACAATGGTAACCTAATTTCTCTGTCCTTAATAGTCTTAGTAGTGAAAGTCTTGCATATACCACATCTTATGATACAAATACACTGAATAATACAATGGCACTAAATAGACTGAGAATGTTTATTGATTTCCCAACAAACCAATAATGCACACTTTACAGGAAATTTGGTTTGCTACGATGACTGTTGTTGGCATTTGGCTGTTTAATAAAAAGATCTCCCTGGTCCAGAAAAGACCAAATCTACCCTAAAAACAACTTACAGTGCCTCTGTGCTGAAGACAGGGCAGGTTCAAATCCAGGGTAGATCAAAATAGTAACAGTTTCAGGTTCACTGAGAGGTTAGAGCAGAGCTCTTCCAGGGGACTCCTTCACACACCACATGCGGTAGACATTTGAGTTATGGTGACTTCTAGAGGGAGTAAGAGAGCTTAAGCTTACACTTCATTGGCTGAAGTTTGGGTTCTTTCAAATGAGGTGGATGTGCTACTAAATACATGTTGCTGTTTCAAACCTATGGCCATTTTAACACTGTATACAGCTATTTTAATGTACCATGGATTCCCCGCCTGATGACAGGGAATTATTCAAGCATGTGAATATATAAAAGATCCAATGTTGGAGAAGTAAAGAAATGATCCATTTGCATAAAACAAATAGAATATAGGTTGAGGATTTTAATACCATCTTCGAGGCCAGAAAATGAATTTAAAACAGCATCATGAATGGGGGCAGGTGAGGGGGGTTGCATATGATTTCAAAGTTATTTTGGAATTACTCATTCAAGCTTGTGAACCTGTAAGAGTCACAGTGCTGCAGAAGACCTAACATCTCATGAGTTCTTGATGGGCACAGGAATAAGTCCCACGTTTGGCCCGAAACTCCTGTACATAAAACAATGGTTATTCCTTTCAGCACCCTGACTGCTCAGAACACTACAGACCCGTTATCCTGTTTTCCTCTTAACGGTGCTCCAAGTGTCTGCCCAGGATTAATTTTCCTTTAGCTCAAGCCATCTTCTAAGAGTTGCTCCTTCCCCCACAAGAGGCTTGGTAGAATGTTATGCTTTCCATTTCTGATCGAGATAAGACCAGTGCAAGTGTCTTCCAAAAAGGAAGACAAAAGCCACACCCTGAGTAGCTAGATTCCATCCAACACCACCCACAGAAGTTAGTTACCTTTCTTGTCACTCGATTCCAAAATATTATGTAGAACCTGACAGCTGGTAAAAGAGGAAGACAGGCTGTGAAAAGAGAAGAGAGAAATTAGGACCAAACATTCATGCCCACTTGTACTTTATCACAAGGACTTACATATCCTCCCTGTCCTCCACCCTAAAGACTTCCCCTATCCCTACTGTACTCCAATATAAGGATTTTTTGCACTCCAGTAATTTTTCCACTTGAAGGATTTATCATCCAAACCTGCCCTTGTCACCTCTCTTCACTGCTTGGCCCCACAGGAATGATGCACCCCTACTATTTGCAATGCAGAAGACCCATTCCATGCACCCCAATCACAATTGTGTCGTACTCTGGTCCACAAACCCAAGCTAAAGACTCCTTGAAACTCAGAGACTTGCTATGGACTCTGCAAACTCAGCTCTGAGGTACAGAGCACCGACCCTAAGCTCCAAGTCAAGAGTTGTCTCCGACACTTGAACCAGCGTCAAGAACTCCCCCACATCTAGCTCCAAACTAAAGACTTCATCACACCAGATGCAAGGCAAAAGTCCCCCACATTCAGTTCCCAGCTAAGGACCAGCCTCAAGTTCTGTTAAATACGCCTCCCAAATAAACAGACCAAGCATAAAAAACTAAAGGCTGAGTCAGCTCCAATATAAGGATGCCCCTCCCCTTTCACATATGTGTGTGTGTCTTTCACATACACATAGGTTAAAGTTTAGAATTCCTCATGGTGCTCCAAGGCTATGACACCACTTACCTTGTGATCTCCCATGCAGACACTTGCTCCAAAGTTGTCGTACACCGTCTGACTACCATTCCTGGTCTCCTGCTCAAAACAAAGATGGGCATATTTTGTACATTTTCAATAAAAAGAATTCATCAACACACAACAAGGCTGAAGAATCTTGAATTAATTTATGAAATATGATTGTAAATTACTAGAAAATTGAAAATTATAGTTGATCAATCCTGCGTTGGTTGGTAAAAGATAACATTCTGATATATTAACAAACAGTGAGGACTGATCTATTTGATGCACAAGTGTGTAGATTATATCCACTTTTGGGGATCCAAGAGGCTGTCTTCCCCTGATCATAACACCACTCTGATATAATGTAAACTACAGCTAGATAGGTGCGGTATGGAGAGTCTACGCCTCTTTCTGTAAATAGTTTGCAAAGATGGGCAATGTTTGTGACTGTGAGGCCTTTTCTGTAAATAACTTAAAATGCATTGTATGTGTATGTAAGGGGGGCACAATAACAAGACAAGTGGATGAAAGGAAGGGAGGGAAGGAGGAAGAGAGTGACAAAAGAAAGTGAACAGGGGAGAGGCTGAAGGGTGAGATAGCAAGGGCTGAGTGCCTGACAGAAATGTAGTGAATGTCAGATGGCAGGCTAAGAGTGGTGCAAAAAGTAAGGAATGGGCAGAGTGAGGGATGGAGAAAATGAGGAATGCAAAGTTCAGAGTGGTGAGGAAAGTGGTCCTAGATTGCTTTCAAGTGATGGGGACAATGAGGGATTGAGAGAAGGGATGGAGAGAGAGTGAGGTGAGGTGAAATAACAAGGAAGAGAGTCTAAGGGATAGAGGGACAGAGAGGTGTGGAGAGAGTGAAGGGAAGAAAAGCTAAGAAGGCACCAAACTTAAGGAATGGAGAGTCTAGGTCCTGATTCCAAATTGGGGGGGAACAGGGTGAGGAAAAACCATTACGCTGGGTAAAGGTATTTACCAGGTGTGATAAATACTTTCTATTCCAAATTTACAACTTGGAAATGAGACATAACATGCAAAATTGTCATATATCACATCAACTTCTTCATGCATTGCCTTTTTTAGGGGTCTTCCCCCTCATACATTTCAGTAGGCTTGACCTGCCAAAATCTAACAGTGGGAAACAGTGATTTATGGTAATTATCACACAACTCAGAATCCAAATCCCATTGCAAAGTCTTGTTTGAACTGGGATTGGAATTGTATGTGCAGCTTGTAATGCAGGCTTAAGTGTGGTGGAAGACATGGAGCGAGAAAGCGATGGAGAGAATAAGAGTGGGGCAGAAAGTGAGGGATAGAATGCCATCAACAGATAGGATTAGTTTCAGGGAAGTACAGTGGCACAGAAGCATCCTCACCTGCTCTAGGCGGCTGTGGGCACTAGAAGACATCAGGACCCGGTCGCACCAGGATGGGCAGCGTGTGTTCTCGTACTCAGTAGGCTTAGTGTCATCTTCACTGTATGGGTAACTGAGGAGATAAATAGTAGAATTTGAGTTCCGAGGTGGAATATATAGTGATTGGAAAGCACCGACAACAAGGGAAAGAGATGGCTACACAGAGAGGGTAACTATTAAAGAGAGATAGCAAGGGGAACTGAAGATGCAGCAAGATGGAAAAACAGAGAATTGGATCAGTGGAAACTGACCTGGAAGAGCCACTATCTCAGATGATGTGAGGCATGCTCAAAGCACTTACCTGAAAGGAACTCATTGTAACACAGAAATATGTGAAAGTTTTGTATTATAAAGTGTAATTATCGTTCTCAAAACATTCCAGCTGAGTGAAGGAGGCTCGTATATGAGCTTACCAGTTATGTTTTTGTGCTCACTGCCCCCTTTCAAAGAGTTCTCCAAAACACTAGGAAAAAAACAAGCATTTGCAAAACCAATAGGCCATGCCATAAGGTTTTGCCAATGAAAAAAATATCACCTTTGCCAATGCTTTTTACAGAAAAAAGCACAATTATCTATGCACGTATTTGTCATCATGAGCGAAAACTAATGCGTCGTGATGTTATGGTGGTCCAAGTGTAGGGATAGATATGCATGCATGCATCACCACACATTAAAGCACATACGTCAGGATGCACCCACTTTTTATTTTATTTTTAAATTAGTGTTCCAGGATAGTGGATGCCCATCTTGGGGTGGTAAATAAAAACATTTGCAAGATAATGCATTTTCAAAAAGTAGTGGCCAATAGCAAATTACATTGGTTGGCCCTCCTCAAAAGTTTTAAAAATTAAAATCAAAACAAAAAAAATGGGGAGAGGCAGGACTACAACAATGGAACATGACAGTGGGGGGAGATCAAGAAAATGCTACTGACAAGCTGTGGTGATGAATGGTGGATACAGTTATTTTAAACAAAAAGCTGGATGGAGGTGGGGAAACAACAGAATATCTGGAGGAGAGGTGTGCAGGGGTGAGACACTAACATGGAGAACGCGGAGCAGGGGTATAAAGGGAGAGAGAGCAAGAAAACATACACACTCTCATGGAGTGATAAAAGCAAAAGGAGAAAATAGTTCCCTAAATGTAAGCATTGGAAGTGAGGATGTAAAAATGTCATACACCTTTATTTTGCATTAACAACTGCAAATTTGTTTTATACCGTGTTAGACCCCATTCAGGAGCATAAGAGGCAGGCAGGGGTTACTTGGCCACAACCATGGGGCTTGAGGCCTTTTACCAATGGTGTCTTGGGGGCTGCCCTACTGTAGCTCCGGAAACTGGGCCAAGTACAATCCTTTCTGCAGATGACTATCAGCAGTAGTGAGGGCGAGCAACTCACAGGCTTCCTTGGGAGGTCAGTGTGGGGGTTACTCAGGCTCAAGATTCAATAACAAACCCCAGCAGCACAACAAGATCTATGCCCAGCCTAGTGCTTCTCTTCATAGAAAAGACAAGTGCATTCTTAAACAGAAAACACAGAATTAGACTGCACAATCAATAATACTCGAATACCTGGTTCACAGGAGCGAGTCTGTGCCCTAGGAGCTTCAGTCCGACCAGTCCTCCACCTTTCCCTCATGGGACCCCGTCTCTTCCACCTTCCCCTCATGGGTCCCAGTCTCTTCCACCTTCCCCTCATGGTTCCCCGTCTCTGGGCTCCTCCTTACCTTCAGTATTTGAGGTAGCTCGGTGGGTGCAGTTCATATTCTCCACCCTTTTGCTCTAGTATTAGCACTCAGTCTCTCAGGCCTAGGCTTGTTCAGTCTCTCACCAAGTATGCAGTAGCCGCGAGGGATCGCGTTAGGACCTACCATGGCAGCGGGATCTCACTGGCACAAGGAGCCTCCTGACCAGACACTGCAGTCTTCTCAAGAGCAATGAGGCAGCTGGTCGCGCAGCGCATCGCTCCAAGGGTCGCAGCAGGAGCAGAACCTTCTGACAGGGGTCGTCTCCCGGGCAGCAGGCTGCAGATCGCGGCTCACTCTGGAGGGTACACTGATTCCAGATGTCGCTCACTCCAACACTTCGGTTAGTACTTGGCACTCCCTCCTGAACGTGATGGCCGCAAGCCACCACAGATGATGATTCTTCAGCATAGCGGATGTCGGGCGCTATCTTTGGTACACAGGGCCTCAAAGAAATACCCTTGATTCTGCATGGGCACCTCTTGGGTCACTTAATCTTACAGGCTTGCTACAATCCAATGACACATTGGCAGTACTGCGCTCACTCAGTCCTTTTGTGGGGCACACAGAACACCAGTAGGCACTTATATCGGCTTCAGTCTTGCCTGCCACACAAGGACTTCCTTCTAGATGCCTGATGGCTACAAAGAGGATAAAAGAAGGTCGCACTATCGGATCCAGCACTACAGTGAGTACTTTGGAGCACTTCTTAGCAGTCTCTGTTGGACAGACCCTAAGTCAGGGTTAATTACAGCAGTCCCTTCAATGATCCATTCCTCCTGCAGTGTTTGCGCTTCCTTTCCACGCTCAGAGGTAGGATAGCTTGGCACCCAAGACAGCCCAGTAATTCCTCCTTCAGTTCGGAAACCAGGCCATAGCAGCCAATCCGTAGCTGCGTAGTGGTCCCCGATTAATCTCCAGAGTATCCCCTCCTTGGTAGGAGAGGAGAGAACAACGAACAACAATGGGTCTTGAGTTTCCGTCTTTATCCCTGTTTCACAGACGGAGGATGTGCACTCTAGATCTGCTTCCTTGGAAGCGGTTTGGGTCGGATCCCTTTCACCTTCCAGGCCTGGTCTCCGTCTGAAAGGATGCTCTGACCAGAATGACAGTCTCCCAGTGGAGTATGCACCACAGAAGTACAAAGAGGTGAGAGCAGGCTGCACCCAGCTATTTATGACGCCTCCTGACAGATCAGGAATGGAGAGAGTCTGTGCCCCTTCAAAGGACTGATTTTCTAACAACAGACACTGCAGGCCCACCCTGTACTCCCTGCCATCTACATAAAGTCAGCTGCAGTCAGTGTCATGTACAGCCCAATGTATCATGGAGGGCCCTGGCATTTCAAAGGAAAGCCTGTCTCCCATTTCCTAATCATAGCGTCTGGCACGCACCCTCCTATCTGGAAGATACCAGTGCTGTCTAGAAAAAACATTCTCTCCTCCATCTAGTACTCTAGTCCAGGCTGTGGGCTGCCAAAATGGAATCTGCAGGCCTGTATCACATGTGCCTGGCCCAATATCACGTCTAGCACACATGCACAAGTACAACGCACAGAATTTCACATTCAGGATTCCACGTTCATCAGGAGCAGCTGAATCTATGTGAATGGGCCTGTGAGATTGCATTTATGTCTCACAGGTAAAGGCCTGTCACTATAATTCACCAACTATGGTAGGCTGCCACCACAGCACACCACATATAAAACATGTGAAAGGGACAGTAGTTTCCTGTCACTATTAGGGTGCACCTCTCCGGTTTCAAGACTAGGGGCCGGATTTAAGACTTTAGCAGATGGGTTACTCCGTATTAAATGTGATAGATATTCCGTCTGCCTTATTACAAGTTCAATAATATTCTATGGCACTTGTAATAAAGTGGACGGGATATTCATCACATTTCTGACAGAGTAACCCATCCCCCAAACTCTAAATCAGACTCTTGGTCCAGAACATAACACGGTCAAAAGACCAGGCTTAGAACAATGCACACACAAGGGATTAGTGTGGGGCATGACCAAAAAAACACAAAAAATAAGGATCACTGGTATGCAGTTTAGGCATGGAGGGCAGGGAACACGCCTGTACATCATGCAGGGCATAATCCCATCCCACCATACTGGCTCAAAGAACTCTAAATCCTTAGCATTATTATGCAGTTATTCGCATTTTAAATGCACTGCCATTTTGTTATCCCTTGTTGTACCTTACACATTAGTCTAAGTGTTTTAATAAGCATAGGCTCTTTTGGAAGTTGGCACAATGGAGAAATAACTGCAGATTGATTCTTTGGAAACAGCCTTTTTAGGTCTCGCCTGAGCCAGCGCTTTAGCGCTGCTCTGGCGAGAGCTATAGAAAGCGAGATTTGGAAGTGTAAACAGGCCGCCAACTACAGTGCATGTGCGTCGGGCGCGCGCACCATTTGTCTGCCTGCTGATCACTTTCGCGGTGGCTTTGATGTTCTCAGTGAGCCGCGCGGCCACTGAGAACACCACTGAGAACATCAAAACGGCGGCGAAAGTGATCACCATTTGCCACCCCCTCCCTTATCCCACTTCCTGCTTGTGCTTCTGAGAGTTGAAGAAACTGCAGTAAGTGGAAGCTACAGAAAGTATTCAGGCACTGAGATCCGGGTTATTTATGTTTTTGCTGCTGCCTTCATGACTGCTGAGAGAGGGGGTTGAGAGGACAGTGCATAGTGCAAGGGGTAGTAGAGGCAAGCCATGGATCACAGACGTTGCCACTGGTTAACAGTCGTCAAAGTCAAAGTCAAGCGTTTTCAGCTGAATGAGTGTTTTAGTCTTACCAGTAAGTTTCATTACTTTAAGCCTATGTCTTCCTCTGTCCTGTCCTCCGTCTAGTTTCAGCCTTGGAAGCTGGGTGTCTCTGGGAATGGTTAAGTTCATTCTGGCTTTAAAAATTTGGCTGGACTGTGCCCAGGGTCCAACTTGGTGGTGATGTGATTATCACGCCGGACGTCGAATGCCTTTTGTTTATAGCCTCCCTCCTCCACTCCCCAGGGTGTGAGCTTCCCAGCGTGTGGTGTCTTTGCACTGGCATGTGAAGTTGCCTCCCTCTGAAGAGTGCCTAGCTGACGTCAGCCTCACGAGGGAGGGTACAGAGAAGACTACAAAGGGCACCTTCACTTATGGTGCTGGTATGGCATTTTCTAATATTTAACCACATGTGAGGAAGGGTACAGCTGTCTTTGTTTAATGGAACACCCAATGTAAATATTACCTTGGACTTACGGTCCCGAGAAGAACCTGCACACACTAATATTGGTGTTATCTAGGACTGGTGCTATGAAATGGATCGTCTTACTCCACAAAGTTCACCAGTGGCCTCGGAAAATAACAGCGCACAGGCCCAGAAGGCCGCAGAAAGGTTGCATCTTCACCCTGGGCCTCCTCGGCGTGGCGTGTCATAGCTCACAGCTCCTTACTATTCTGTGTGGATGTTGCATGTGCTGGTTAAGAGTTTCGTCTGAAGCTGAGTTTTTATATTTTATCCAATAAACGGTCTGCACATGCAAGTACATTCAGGTGGCCCTAGATTAGTGCTCACTAGAACAGGCTGCTATTTTTCCAGAGTTTTTTTTTCTTTGTAAGTACTTAAAAAGCGTTCCCTTATGCCAGGTAAACTTTCATATTTTCAGGAAAAAGCCAAAATGAAAATTTTGCAGATGCTAAAACGTAGGCTTGCCTCAAGGAGTAAAAGAATACGCATGATGGCTGAGTCACTGGGGACAATAGCAAACTGAGTTCTGCAACTTATAGTGGGATGCTTTTGCCATGCCTTCCATGCCTCCCAGCATCCAAGGAAATGAATTCTCCTGCAGTCCATGTCTACCTCTACACCTCTCTCTCTACACACCTCTCTCTCTCTACACACCTCTCTCTCTCTCTACACACCTGTCTCTCTCTCTCTCTCTCTCTCTCTCTCTCTCTCTCTCTCTCTCTCTCTCTACACACCCCTCTCTCTCTCTACACACCTCTCTCTCTCTCTCTCTCTCTCTCTCTCTCTCTCTCTCTCTCTCTCTCTCTCCACACACCCCTCTCTCTCTCTCCACACACCCCTCTCTCTCTCTCTACACACCCCTCTCTCTACACCTCTCTCTCTCTACACCCCTCTCTCTCTCTACACCTCTCTCTCTCTCCACACCTCTCTCTCCACACCTCTCTCTCTCTACACCTCTCTCTCTCTCTCTCTACACACCCCTCTCTCGCTCTACACACCCCTCTCTCTCTACACCCCTCTCTCTCCACCCCTCTCTCTCTCCACACCTCTCTCTCTCTCCACACCTCTCTCTCTCTCTCTCTCTCTCCACACCTCTCTCTCTCTCCACACCTCTCTCTCCACACCTCTCGCTCTCTCCACACCTCTCTCTCTCTCTCCACACCTCTCTCTCTCCACACCTCTCTCTCTCTCCACACCTCTCTCTCTCCACACCTCCCTCTCTCTCCACACCTCTCTCTCTCTCTCTCTCCACACCTCTCTCTCTCTCCACACCCCTCTCTCTCTCTCTCTCTTTCCACCTCTCTCTCTCTCTCCACACCTCTCTCTGTCTACCTCTAAGTGGCAGCCGGAGCCTGATCGCACTGCTTGTCCTTTACAAATAAATAAAAAGGATTGGCATAGACAATAGGTCTCGCCTTTGGTGCCTTATAAGTGTTTAACCATGCAACAGTTAATGTTGTTGCACAAAGGATATTGTGCTGCCTATCTAAATACTTATAAGGTCCCAAAAGCGAGACCTATTGGCTATGCCAATGCTTGTTGCTCTAGCTTACTATATCGCCTTCAAGTACTTCTCCCAAACTTCCCCTGAGAAGAGTCCGGCATCTTTTCACAAGTGTCTCTCTGTAGTTTTGGCCGTACCACATATTCTTATCACCATTCAAATGCATTGAGCAGCTAAAGTGTATAAATGTAGTACTTAAATGTATACAATTTAGCAGTACATGCTCTAACTGACCAGGAAGACAAGCTCTGGTCCGCTGATATGGCAATTTGCATAAAGATTCCTTTTGATGCTCGCTGGCTATTTTTGCATTAAATGTGTGTTAAACTTCACAAGCTTTCCCCAGTGTTTGTTTTCTTTTACAAAGGATACAAGTCATCCAGTCAAAAGTATGATAAAGACGAAATTCTCCAGGGGAGAGACAAAGAGTAAAGGAGGAAGGAAAGACACTGAATAAAAAACAAGCAAATGAGAATGACAAGAAAGCAAACAGACTGTTGCAGAATAGCTTGAAGAGATGTATGTAGAAAAGTATGGTGGCTCGGAATATAGAAACTGGGTATTATTGTGGTGCAATTTTGAAAGCATTACTGGAGAAGCTTGGTAAGACAGTGCTCTGTATTGTCTTCACTGTGGGATACATATTGTGGGCTTTGGAGTGCTATGAAATTTACGGAGTTTTGGGTGTTGCCAGTGCTTAGTTTGTAAAACAAATTAGTACCTGGGCTCTCGTCAAAAGACCACTGCAGCTTGCACCTGCCGGCATTGCCAATAACAGTATCAACACTACAGATAACCATCACATTCCTACAAGTGTGACTGTTCAGCCCATTCCAGGCCCTCAAAGCTATAAGAATGGAATGGACAGCAGGAATTAGTTATTTTTAATGTGACTTTAATGAATAAACTATTGTTGTTGTGCTCATCTCTAAATTAAATATACAGTGCCACCTTGTGGCAGACTGTCATAAGTGCCGGTGTTGACAATTAAGTGCCGGTGCAGAGCACCGGAAACCACCGGCTCAAATTAAGTGTTGGGAACTTTGAGGGGCCAGACGCTGGTGCTAAAACACCTTGCCAGTGTCTGTCGTGGGCACAGCACGTCAGGCCCTCAGAGGAGTCTCCAAACTTTCATAGTATGATAGTGACATTCTATATATGTTGAGCTGTGGATAGGATTTGTCACGTGCACATCCAAACCCCCCCGTCCCCCCCGACGGAGGCATCCTCAAGACCAGCTCACCATGGCTTCGTACGAGTGCATGTCTCGAGCAAAGTAAGATTGCTGACGTCTGCCCCGCCTCCTGGGATGCTGCATACTCTGCTTGCTGCTGTGGCTCAGATGTAAGAATTGCAGGTTTACTCTGCGTCTGCGACACTGTTCTTTTTTGGCACTATGGGGACTTTTTACAAGTGTGCGTTGGGAGCGAGCCTGAGCAGTATTGCTATAGTGGTCGAGGGCAGGTGACGTGAGGTGGAAACTGGAATTGACGTTGGTGACATGAATTAAAGCGAATGCACATCGTTGTCTTTTATGTGCATTAGTGAGCACAGTCCTTTGAAAGGAAGGAGTTAACAAGCATTTCCAATGCAATAGGTCTCGCAATTGCGAGATTTTGAACTATTGGCATTGTAAATGACAATGCCTTTTATTTATGACTTTAAAAACCTGCACTAATGGAAGGCATTGTCATTTACAATACCAATAGGTCCAAGTTTCTAAAATGCGAGACCTATTGCATTGAAAATGCTTGTTGTGTATAAGTGCCCCATGCTGCGCTTTCACGTTAATAGAGGCCACTCCACTTTCTTTAGACGAGCCGTGTCTAAAGAAATGTCCATGGCCGCTATGAAAGTGAAATCGTGTTTGGGGCGCTTTTACCAAAATAAGCATTTGTTTGTCAAGTTGACAAACAAATGCTTTTTTTTGTAAAAGAGCCTGTGAAAGCGTGCATGGCGCACTGAATGTTGAATGTTGCAGGAAAGCATGTCGTGCCTGCAGTAGGAGAAACGTATTAAAGAATATAGTGCTTAAAGACTAAATAAGACGTACCGTGTAACAACTGAAGTATAAGGGCCAGTCCTCATGGGAGGGAACAAATGAAGTCAAGGCGATAGTAAGGAGGGACTAACAAGCCTATTAACAAATCAGAAGCTACCATTTACGAAGGCCTATGACACAAGCCAAAGACAAATATGGGCGGAGAGTGGGCAGGGCCTCAAGCCCATGCTCCAATACAACATGCCTGCGCTGCCCAGGTTCGACCTAAAAAAAACCTTGCCTGCCTTGGTTCTGCACATAGCTCATATTCCAACTATCTACCCCAGCCCATCCACAGTCAACACTGCTGAGTCTTCCGAGACCTGAGGGAGTCTGGTGAGACAGCGATCCACCGCCACAGCTCTAAAAGGGATCTACTGGAGTACCTAAAGTGATCACTTCAGAGAATCAGTCATTACCGTACGTGTGCAACATATAAAGGAATCAATGAAGTAAACAAATCTACCTGCAAGCATTCAGCTATTACCACATAATGCCATGAACTAGAAGAATTAATGCCCAACAAACCAAGTCACAGAAGTGGCAAAAAAACAGTACAATACGAACTACACCTACAAGATTAGAGCACATTATTTTAACAACATAAAGTGCACAGTTCTTTAGAAAAAGAATACCGGCTAATTGCAAACTGGCAGCGCATTTTCAATTACGAAAATCTCTTCTAGTCTACCCTCCCCCTACACACACACACAGTGCAGATGGCACTGCAAGGAGGCACTCCATCTGCAAAAACAACGTATTTTCATGAAAATCAAATTTACAACATCCAAAGCCGTTTAAAGATGATCGGGATGTTCTGTGCCAAAATTAAATGACAGTTATGGTGCAATTCAGACGACAAGTATAAGACGATTTAACACATGATGTACTTTGAGCACACTCTGTGTTAACGGGTTCGGCTATAAACCAGCTGATTCCTTGCCGGCGATCCACGGTCGCATTCATGTTTTAACCTTGTACATTTGTATTTCAGCATTTCTCTGCCACTGCACTGATACTGGCACACAAGTGGCATTATAAGATTACAAGAGCTCTCTGCAAATGTAAAACTGGGCCTCAGAGAGTGGCAAGGAGGAAGGAGGGGGCTGTTTCTGTTTTCATATCATCTCTCTTTCTTGATATTGGGACCTCCGAGAGTGGAGTAGCAAGGTTACCACGGGCCCTAATGCATGCAAGGCCAGTGGGAGCCCGTCCCTCTGTCAGGTAGGAAAAAACACTACAATTGGGGTACAGTGGTCTACTCGCATGGACAGGTCCCGGTGCCACTGCACCCGATGCACCATGACAGCTACGCTCCCGAGGAGAGAAATTCAAGAAATCAAGCTGGGAGAGAAAGACCTACAACGATGGAAGGGGGGTCATATGAGAGAGATTAGGCGAGATATACTAGTGTGCACAAAGGTTTAAGCAGGCCGTTTACAAACAAGCTGTCTCCGTGGAGCCGACGGGGTATGGAAAGTGAAAGCATGCAATGCGCTTGTGAGCGCGCGGTGGGAGCCAGAGACGAGACGCCATGCGGGCGCGCAGGTGGGAGCGTGTGAAGCAGAGGAGACACCATGCACGTGCACATCGGATGTCCGTGCGCGCACATGGTTTGTCTCCCTTCGCTAAGAAAAGCCACAGCAATAGAGTCTCGCCAAGCGAAGCAACTGCGCTGCATTCGCTAGGCGAGACCTAAAAATTAATGAGTCAGTCGATAATGTTAGAAAATGGCAGTGAAAATATTTCTAGAATACATAGCCTGGCACCGAGCTGATGAGGTACTGGAAGTGGCACAGCAAAGAAACTTGCAGCTACCACTTGCCCAGCAGTGTTTATGATGGATGAGAAGTTAAAAACAAAGTTAAAAAGAAACCTGGAAGTGAATTTTGTACGTACATTTGTATCAGTTTTGAAAAAAAGATCATGTTTGCACTGTTTGTTTCTGAAAGAAAAGTGAAGACAACTAGAGTGCATGCAAAATGGCTTTTGTTTTCAAAACATAAAAGCTAGCTAGTGCTGCTTTGTTAATTTCCATAATATTGGAATTGCTCATAATAACTCTCCCTGTGCGGGCCGTCCATGTCAATGGTCGCTAGAGAGTTCATCATCCTAAAAACCCTGACGTTTTTTCTACAGAGCATAATCTCCTAAATGCTTGTCGTAGACCTTTCCTAAAGCTCCCTGCTGGAAAGAATGTTGTGCTCTGAACTGTAATGTTTAAGCGCATTCTTCCCTGGAAATCAGTGACTTCTCCAAGAGATTCTTGGTGCTCACAGTTGGTAAAATATATATGAACGTGTGTGGAATCTAGTGACGCGTCTTAAAAATAATCTGAATGTGAGGACATGCCTGTAGGAGGTACGAAGGTGTAGGATTCTTGTTTCCAGTGCCCTCTCTTTCTGATATTATCATTCTTAGCCCGACGAAAGGCTCACTTAGAACTGCTGGGAGATTAACAAGTGAATATTAATTGATACATGTCTCTCTGCAACATACACAACCTGCAGCTATAGTGCTGTTTAAGTGCTTGTGGAAAAGGTTTGGTTCTTTGTCGCTCTTGGGCCACTGCCTTTGTTCAGAGTGATACTTCTCACAATAGGTAGGAGTACCAAAAATTTGGGCACAATGTGAGATCATAGGCAGGAGTAACAAAAATATGGACACAATCAATCATCAATCAATCATAACATTTATTAAGCGCGCTACATACCCGTGAGGGTCTCAAGGTGCTGGGGGGGAGGGGAGGGGAGGGGAGGGGGGGGTACTGCTGCTGCTACTGGTCGAAGAGCCAGGTCTTGAGAAGTCTTCTGAAGGCTAGTAGGTTCTGGGTCTGAAGTAGGTTTGTAGGGAGGGTGTTCCAGGTCTTGGTGGCGAGGTAGGAGAACGATCTGCCACCGGCGGTGATTTTCCGGATGCGTGGGACTGTGGCGAGGGCGAGGTCGGCAGAGCGGAGGTTGCGGGCAGGGGTGTAGAAGCTGAGACGGTCATTGAGATATGCTGGTCCGGTGTTGTGTAGGGCTTTGTGTGCGTGGATGAGGAGTTTGAAGGTGATCCTCTTGCTGACGGGGAGCCAGTGCAGGCCTCTCAGGTGGGGGGTGATGTGGCTGCGTCGGGGGATGTCGAGGATCAGTCATGCCGAGGCGTTCTGGATGCGTTGTAGCCGTCTCAGGAGCTTGGTTGTTGTTCCTGCGTAGAGGGCGTTCCCGTAGTCCAGTCTGCTGGTGACGAGGGCCTGGGTGACGGTTTTTCTTGTGTCGGAGGGGATCCATTTGAAGATTCTGCGGAGCATCCGGAGGGTGTTGAAGCAGGACGCGGAGATGGTGTTGACTTGCTTGGTCATGGAGAGGGCGGGGTCGAGGATGACCCCCAGGTTGCGTGCGTGGTCGGTGGGTTCTGGGGCTGTTCCGAGCGAAGTGGGCCACCAGGAGTTGTCCCAGGCTGATGGGGTTGGGCCGAGGATGAGGACCTCCGTCTTGTCTGAGTTCAGCTTCAGCCTGCTGTCCTTCATCCATTCGGCGACAACCTTCATTCCTTTGTGGAGGTTGGCTTTGGCTGTGTGGGGGTCTTCGGTGAGGGATATGATCAGCTGGGTGTCGTCGGCGTAGGAGATGATGTTGAGGCTGTGTTGTCGAGCGACGCGGGCGAGCGATGTCATGTAGATGTTGAACAGCGTCGGGCTTAGGGAGGAACCCTGAGGGACGCCGCAGATAATCTCGTTGGTCTGGGATCGGAAGGGAGGGAGGCGGACGCTCTGGGTTCTGCCGGAGAGGAAGGATGTGGTCCAGGCCAGGGCCTTCTCCTGGATTCCGGCGTCGTGGAGGCGTGATGCCAGGGTGCGGTGGCAGACCGTGTCAAAGGCTGCGGATACGTCCAGGAGGATGAGGGCGGCTGTTTCTCCTTTGTCCATCAGGATCCTGATGTCGTCGGTGGAGGCGATGAGGGCGGTCTCGGTGCTGTGATTGCTCCGGAAGCCGGACTGGGATGAGTCCAGGATGTTGTTGTCTTCGAGGTAATGGGTCAGCTGTCTGTTGACAATCTTCTCTGTGACTTTCGCCAGGAAGGGGAGCAGGGAGATCGGCCGGAAGTTTTTGAGGTATTTGGGGTCCGCCTTGGGTTTCTTCAGAAGGGCGTTGATCTCAGCGTGCTTCCAGCTAGTCGGGAAGGATGCTGTCTCGAAGGAGATGTTGATTGTCTTCCGGAGGTGGGTTGCGATGGCTGTGCTGGCTGTGTTGAAGATGTGGTGAGGGCATGGGTCAGATGGGGATCCAGAGTGGATGGAGTTCATGGTCTTGATTGTTTCTTCGTGTGGGGGCCTGCGGGCAGGTGGTCTCGACGGCTGATGTGGGGGTGTCGGAGTTGAAGCTGTTGTGGATGTCTGTGATCTTGCGGTGGCAGAAGGTGGCCAGAGAGTTGCAGAGGTCTTGTGACGGCGGAATGTCGCTTGTGTTGGAGGTGGGGTTGGAGAGTTCTTTCATGATGCTGAAGAGCTCTTTGGAGTTGTGTGCGTTGTTGTCGAGGCGGTCCTTGAAGGCGGTCCTCTTGGCGGTCCTGATGAGTTGGTGGTGTCTGCGGGTGGCGTTCTTGTGGGCGGTGTGGCTGTCTGGTGTCCGCTCTTGGAGCCAGTTTCTCTCCAGCTTCCGGCAGGTGCGCTTGGAGGTCCGGAGGTCATCGGTGAACCATGCGGCTTTCTTGTTGGTGTGATTGGCTGTGGAGGTCTTGAGTGGGTTGAGTGGGTTGAGAGTGTTGGCGCAGCCGCTGATCCATTGTTTGAGGTTGATGGCGGCGGTGTCAGGGTTGGTGGGGTCGGCAGGTGGTCCTAGGGCAAGTATGGTGGTCAGTTGGTCCTTGGTGACCTTGCACAATGTGAGATCATAGGCAGGAGTACCATAAATGTGGGCACAATGTGAGATCATAGGCAGGAGTACCAAAAATATGGGCACAATGAAGCGTGAGATCTTGTACCTAGCTCGCATTACCCTTTCTGAAGCAGCAATTAGGGACAGACAAAGGGTGGGCCAGACTCCGAAACCTCCTCCCCTTGATCAACAGAAATTGCAGTCCCACCCCTCACCTCTAACATCTACCAAAGAGCAGTGCTTATAAACACCTCCTTGTTAACACAATTAATCAGATTGCTAAAATAGCTCTGTATCCTGCGTACTTCAATGTCCGATCTCCACCCTCCAGGCACAGGAATTCAGGCAATACCCTTTCACTAAGAGGCTTTCCTCACCCCATCTTGTGCCATGGCATAACCAGGGGCACTCGAATTGGATTCCACTTTACTTTTATAATTATTATTCTGAGGCAAACTTTAACGGTGAACATTAGAAAGGGTGAACATCAGAAGATATCTGCTTCAGCATCAGCAGAATCTCCTTTTTAGGTCTCGCCGGAGCCAGCGCTTATAGAGCTGCTCTGGCGAGAGTTTTAGTAAGCGGGTTTTGGAAGTGCTAACCTAGTGGCTTTTTTCAGGCCCCCAGCTTGCGTTCGCGATGTCGTGCACGCGCACAGCTGCTATCCTAGTTTCTAGCATTCCTCGCATGGCCGGCTTTCCTCCCCTCTCTCACCCGCTCCTCCCCCTTCCTTACTGCACGGAAGAGAGGGAACAGACAACAGGCGCCACTGGGCTCGAAGCCAGACACTTCCGTTTTTGCGTTCAAGCTCCTGCTACTGCGGGTTGACGCTTTGCAGGTCCTGGCAGCCAAATACGATGTTGCAGAATAAAAGCACAGCCGTGTACAACAATTAAGGTACTGTTTTCACCCCTGTAAGTTAAACTATGCACTCAATGTGCTTTAATTACACAGTAGTGTCTTTTCCTTTAAAATGATTAGTGATCTGTAAAGATGTATGCGTCATCCAACACCCTGTTGTGCAGGATTCATGCTATTCTATTGGTCATTATTATTGGTCACTTCGGGTTCATTTCGGTCGTCTTTAAGATTGGCCTGCTAATTTCGATGATTGGTTGGCTCACTCAGTGTAGAGACACTCAGTGCAGAGCCGACCACATATTTTTATTCGCCTATAGCGAGTGACGTAAATGCATTTATTTAGTACATTTCCTTATATTAGTGCTTTATTTTTTGACTGTACAGTGAGAAAGGTTTGCCTCTTTCTGCTTTTGAGCTGTGCTGTCTAAAATAATACACTAACACCATTTTGCGCCCTGTTCAGAATTGCAAGTTGTGCGAAATTACTTATCGACCAGAAATTTTCCCCAGTTGGATTTCCGCAGGATACTCCTTGTAGGAGAGCAAACATCCTAATTTGTCAGGGGAGCTGAGCTATTTATTGGGCACTACCTGTGGCCTCGCGGACATCAAAAGAAGTGAAGTCACAGGATGAGGTTCGTCTGCAATTATAAAGCACTGACACACTTTAAAGCCTTCAGGCAATGCACCAAAGTTCACTCCGCACCAGTGCCTGAAACATGACCCACTGAAGCTTTAAGCTGCTGTCATAAAGACTGAAGTGAGACAGGCATCTGAAACGCTGGACAATCTTGCAAAAGTTGGAACGGTCCACCACTGTACTTTTGACCCAGAAGGTGGGCTTGATAATATTTGTTTTTATCAACTTTTATTTAAAAAAAAAAAAAAAGAACTTAGATTGAAACATGTTAATACATGGATTGACAACAGGCATTCAATACTAAAAGCATAAGATACAGGCAGATTTTCTTTTGATACCAGTAACTGATTGGTTAAATCACTGAGGGTGCAAAGCCACCCATTTGCATCTCCTCTAAATCGCTTTGAACTCCTTATCATTTTATTTAAGCTATCTAACTGCAGCTTATTTGAAATAGGAATGATTTTAACTGTTGACTGTACCCTTGGAGTACACATGAGAAGAACCTGCCTTTATGATCCTCTTTTTCTGGCTGCAGTAAAATATGTTTCCCAATAACGTTAGTCTACTCACTTGAGGTAGCCAAAACACCCACCACTGCCAAGTAGATCCATGTCCTGTGTGATACGTTTTCCCAGTCCCGGTGGTTTTTCAGAATTTATATTGTATTCTGGGACATGTAGTTTTGCTTTTAGCACAGTAAGGCTAGGCTAAACAATGTAAGCATGCCAAGAACTCTTGGCTTAAAAGTCTAGACTGACTGAAGGTGTGAAACTTGTCATGAGCCCACTTGGCATCTAC
The DNA here is from genome assembly GCF_964204655.1 of Triturus cristatus. Classification (NCBI taxonomy): domain Eukaryota; kingdom Metazoa; phylum Chordata; class Amphibia; order Caudata; family Salamandridae; genus Triturus; species Triturus cristatus. Next base: position 624,482,206 of record NC_140594.1, on the reverse strand, counting down.
CAACATCACTTGTAGAAAAGCACCATAAACAGAGTTTTGTAAGCAGTATAGCAGCAGAAGTACTAGTGGAGTGAGAGACTTATTAACATGTACAAATATGCCCCCAAATCTGCAAAGAACGGCAACCTCAGCTCAGCCAGTTCTGGTAAGTTTTGAGACCTGTTTTTAAGGGAACCAAGAATTAGCTCATTTAAGGGCAACACTGTGTAATTCAATTAGTCAGTCAATAGGCTTTATTTCGATAAAATCTTATCTTAAAAAGCAGTACATACAATATGGTAAAAAGACAAACAAAACCATAACAATACAATACAATCAATAAAATATGCCACAAACAAATAACATTAATAAATTACCTTGGACACATAGATTTAAAATCCTCCAATTAAACAATTAATTTGAGCCTTCTTGATCTGATCACCCAGGCCCAACTTAAAAACTTTGCCATGCCACACACAATTAGGGGCCGTGTGTCTGACTTCAATATTCTCAAGGCTACCATATAGTGCCTAGTACCCAACTCCTTACATAATGGTTTTAACCACCTGGATCTAGGCGCTTTGTAGGCAGGGCACTCAAACAATAGATGAGCAACCGACTCAGTCCTCTGTGAACAGAAAACACACAAGGGACTAGTTTGAGCCGGGATTTTCCAGCGGGCAGTCAATTCTCCCACTGGTAGAACACCAATTCTAAATTTGATATACAAGGCCCTGTCTCTGGATTTTGAAATTATGTTGAGATAGGGTTCCCGAAACGACACATCCTTAACCAAGAAAAATTCACTGGAAGATCTACATAAATTTGGGTTAGAGTTGTTCCTACCCACTACCCAATTCCAAAAAATCTTCTTCAAGGCGGATTTGGGAGGGGCAGACCTGGAATACCATGACTCCCAGAGACCCAATTCCCCCAGCAAAAATTTGACATCCCTTAACCACCCAATTTTTGACCAGCCGGGCAGCGATAAAATCTCCCTCAGCCCATCTGCATAACTCACTAATTCAGGGACTCTCCATAGGCGCCCAGAGGAGCAAGGGGCGAAGCCTGGCCTGATCACTAATAGAGCGGCAGCCCATATCCATGAATAGAGGTAAGGACGGGGTACTATAAGGGAGGGACAACAAGTCTTTCAGAAATTTACTCTCTGAACATGCTAGCAGGTCAGTGTTCTGCAAACCCCGTAGCTCGGCACCATACAGGGTCGCACTAACCCCTCTGGCTGTGTAGATGTCCAACACAGGAGCGATGGGTTTTGAGGTGGATAATCGTTGCTCTTTAAGAAGAGTTCTATCACCCTTTTATGACTCAGCAACATCTTCTGGAGATGGGAAGTCCACCGCATAGTATCAGTGAGACGGATACCAAGGTAATCAAACTCCTTGACCCTTTCCAAAGGCACCCTATTTAAAATTGGAAATTTTCCAAGTTTCTTCGGGGGATTAAGGATCAGATATTTAGTTTTATCTGTATTAATTTGAAGACCCCTTTTCTCGCAAAAAGTTTGGAAACTGTCAAGGAGACTTTGTAAGCCCATCGGGGATTTGGAGATAAGAAGGGTGTCGTCGGCGAATAGTAAGGTGGGTATTCTCCTGCCCGCCTGGGATGGTGAATCGGTAGGATTTTCCAAAAGATACTCCACCACACCTTCACATACAAGGTGAACAGAGTGGGAGCAAGCACACACCCCTGGCGGACACCCCTATTCACCGGTATTCTAGCTGTCTTCTCCCCCTGCTTGCCCCACCTCACCTGTGCGAAATTTCCTGTGTGGAGCTTCATTACCAAGGATAATAAATATGCGGGCATTTCCATTTCCGACAGAACCTTCCACAAACAGCCCCGAGGGACAAGGTCAAATGCAGAACGTAAGTCAATAAAGGCAAGATACAAACTGCCTTTGCCCAGGACAACCACTTTCCAATACAAGAGCATCAGTCTAAATGTCTGCTCAATAGTCCCGGTGCCTGATCTAAACCCAGCCTGTAGGTCTGAGAGAATTTTCATGTCATCCACCCACTGAAGCACTCTCCCCAGAACCACCTTCCCCGCCACTTTCTAGGAAGAGTCAATTAGGCTTATGGGCCGGTAATTAGCAGGGTCGTCCCGGCCCCCCTTCTTGAAGATCGGAACGACCTCAGCACCCATCCAAGAATCAGGAAGAGCTGCAACACAATACGAAGCATTTAATAGCAATTAGCATCAACCTAGCCTCCAGGAAGCATTTTTGAATTAAAGTTTGTTTTCTAAAGAACAATGGAAAAATTAGCAACAGTGTTTATTATTGTTAGGGATAACATTGCCAAAAAAACCAGCATGAATTACTGTCCCTGATGCGGCCAGTTCTATAGCATCTTTAAGCAGTATATGAGCCATAATCAATGAAGGCACGGATCCCTTCATTAATGTATAAATGGTTCTGTAGTAGGGGATCTCTGTGTATAGTCATAATCTAGTGAATAGTCCCGCCCATGTGCGTGGACCCCGGAGCAATAAAAAATAATCTCTAAAGGTGACAAATCATGCAGACCTGCATACACCTTTAAGAGAGAATTTAATTTAAAGACAGATAATGCAGCCTATACCCACAGGCTACACTGTCCAGTACTTCAACTAGAATTCCACCAACATCCACAAACAGCACTGCCTGCCCAGCTTTTCCCCACATAGGAAAAAACCCTGCCTCTACCAGCAAAAGCCTCTGGAATGATAGAGAGAAAGGAGTGGACAGACAAGCCCCATAGGCTGCCATTATGTGGCTTAGAACAGGATACTGTGCCTTTAAGAAAACTTTCCAGATTTCCAGAACTTTCCCCAGTATCCCAGAATGCCCAGCAGGTCCCTTTTACTTTCAGTTCTTTTTGAAGGCTCCTGCTAGCAGGACCCTGGAGCATTGAGCTCTCCCCTTTTCAAGGGTTTATTGTACTTTTTTGTCAATTTTTGTCACTTTTTCAAGTGCTTAGTAGCTGGTACTGTCAACATGCCTGGCTTGTTCGACAAGTGCCCGGAGTGTGGTAGAAAAAAGGCTAAAATAGATTCACACGAGGTGTGTATAGGTTGCCTTCCCCAGTCCCACGTGCCTGAAGACTGTGAAATCTGCCACTCGTTCTCAGCCAGGACCCTGAGGGACAGAATGAAAATCAGGCTTCAAGTCCTGGAGGAGAGAAGACTGAAGGCACCAGGTGGGTCTGGAGGGGCTGCTTTGGCCCATACTGAGGCCTCTGGGGGGCTCCCCAGGGGCAGGAAGACCAGTAAGCGTCCCCACTCCCCGTCGACGTCGAGAGCGTCGACGGCGGCGTCGAGGGGGATGACTACCATCTGTTCACCGTCTCCCCAGGGCTCTGGGGAGAAGCGGCGTCGACGGTCGACGTCGAGGGACCTGAACAGGCCGCCGTCGACTACATCGGCATCCTCTGCGACGACGCCGTCGACGTCGCCGTCCAGCAGTCGGCGTCAAGATCGGACCCGGCGTCGGCGCTCGCCGTCGAGGGGGGATCGCCGTTCGCCGTCGGTGAAGAGGAGACGGTCGCCGTCGCCGTCTAAGAGAGGTTCGACGTCAAAACGATCGACGTCAGGGAGATCGCCGTCGAGGCGCACATCGCCGTCGAGACGAAGATCGCCGTCGAGACGAAGATCGCCGTCGAGGCGAAGATCGCCGTCGAGGCGAAGGTCGCCGTCGAGGCGAAGATCGACGTCGAGGCGAAGATCGACATCGAGGAAGAGAGAGTCATCGGGATCGGTGTACTCTGTGGTGTATACGCCTCCTCGGATGCCTACGCCGCCGCCTCCTCCTCCACCACCTCCGACTCCGCCACCGCCACCACCGCCACCACCACCGCCGCCTCCACCGCCGCCACCGCCTCCACCACCGCCTCCACATCCGCAGCCAGCACCGCTGCCTCCGCCGCCCCCACCTCGGTCGTTACCACGCACTCTGTTGGGGCCGCTGGCGATTCCTCCGCGGTCGGTTTCCCTTCCGAGGTACCCGACTCCGCCGCAGGGGACTCCGAAGCCGCGACGTCCGCGGTCGCCGGGACCGGCTAGACCAGCGGGCAGACCGAAGCCGAAGAGGTCGCGCTCCCGCTCTCTCAGGAGGAGAAGATCACAGAGCCATGGACGGTCATCGTCGGACTAAGGACGACGCCGTAGGAGGCACAGGTCCAGGTCGCACACGCGGTCCTCGACCAGGGATTTTTCCCCGACGCTGTCGGACTCGCCGGGGACTAGAGTGTCTCCGGTGGACGATTTGGTCTCCTTCCAAGAGGTGCTGTTGAGAGGGGCAGCGAAGTTGGGTATCACGGTGACGGTTCCAACACCCACGACGTCCGTGATATTCGAGGCACTTCATAAGAAACATCTGTCTCGCCCTCTGCTGCCTCTTGTACCAGGACTGGTGGAGCCCGCGTTGGAGCTGTTCCTCACTCCCGCGGTGACGAAAGCCGCCCCCTCAAGGCTCCTAAAAAAAGTATAGGGCCCCGGAGTCGGACCCTACCTTTTTGAGGGTGGACCCGAAGCCGGATTCGATCATCGTGACGGCGGCGAGGAAACAACATGCGACCGCTCCTTCATCGACGGTCCCGCCTGATAAAGAAAGCCTCTGGCTGGATTCTGCGGGCAGGAAGGTGTGTGGGACCGCCGCCACCACCATGAAGGCGGCGAGTGCAGGGGCTCTATTGGGGCGTTATGACCGGGCCCTGTGGGAGTCCCTGCAGCAGTATGCGGACCTGCTGCCCCGGGACAGGAAGTAGGACTTCTTGGAAACAGTGCGCGAGGGCATGCTGGTTTCGAATCAGGTTATCGGCGCGGCGGCGGATGTCTCATTGTTGGCCGCCCACGCCTACTGTCATGGCGTCCACCAGAGGCGGCATTCGTGGCTGCGCCTGACGTCCCTCAAACCAGAGGCGCAGCACAGAGTGGCCAACCTGCCCTTCTCGGGGGAAACCCTGTTTGGAAAACATGCGGATGATGAGATGGCCCGCATGAAGGCGGAGGCGGAAACCCTGACGGCCGTCGGGTTGGACAAGGCCGAGAAGAAGAAGCGCCCGTTCCAGAGGCGGTTCGGGTCTACGGGCAGAGGGGATGGGCAGGGTTCGGGACAGCAGCAGCACCAACAGCAGCAGTTCCGGAAGCCCTTCCAGAAACGCCAGAGGGGTAGAGGAGGCCAGCAGGCGGCTACCACTACCAAGGGCCCGGCCGGGTCTTGGCCCTGAGCGCTTACTTCCCCCTCAACTTACCCACTCCAGTGGGGGGAAGCATTCAACTTTTTCCGGCAGAGTGGAGAAAAAAGCATTCAACTTTTTCCGGCAGAGTGGAGAAAAAATTACTCAGGACAAGTGGGTGCTGAATATTGTTTGCAATGGATACAGTCTTCGGTTCATCAGCCCGCCTCCAGCGATTCCGCCGGTAAGCTCTCAGTTCCAGCTGGGAGAGCTCCAGGCGGAGGCAGACATCTTGTTGAGAAAAAAGGCGATAGAAGAGGTACCTCTGTCTCAAAGGGGAAGAGGTCTGTACTCTCGGATCTTCCTCGTTCGCAAGAAGGACAAGAACGAGTTCAGGCCCATTCTGGATTTGCGACAGGCAAACAAATGGATTCGCAGAGAGAAGTTTCGCATGCTATCGTTGCATCAGATTTACCCTCAGCTGCAACGGGGAGACTGGCTCTGTGCCATAGATCTACAGGATGCGTACTTCCATGTACCCATAGCACGGAAGCACAGGAAGTTCCTGCGATTCCAAGTCGGCGCCAATCACTATCAATACACAGTACTGCCCTTCGGGCTAAAGTCTGCGCCCAGGACCTTCTCGAAGTGCATGGCGGTGGTGGCGGGACACCTGCGAAGGAACAAGGTGTTTGTCTACCCGTATCTGGACGATTGGCTGATCAAGGCATCATCCTACTCGGAAGCGCAAGAACACTTCCGGTGGACGTGCGCTCTCTTGCACAAGCTGGGGTTACACGTCAACATGTCCAAATCGGTCCCGACTCCGGTCCAGTGCATACAGTACCTGGGAGCCTCCATCGATACGCGGTCAGCAAGCGTGTCTCCTTCGGAGGAGAGACGGTTATCACTCCTCAGGACCTCAGAGCTGCTCCATCGACGAAAGTGAGGAAGGTGTCTTCGCTACTGGGATCGATGGCCTCCTGTATCTTCCTAACGCCTCACGCACGGCTACACATGAGACCACTGCAGGAGTGCTTGGAGGATCAATGGGATCAGAAGACAGGCTCTTGGGACGACAAGATACGACTGTCTCTACAGGCTCTTCAGTCTCTGAAGTGGTGGTGTGCGGCGGAGAACCTCCTCAAGGGGGTTCCCTTCCACAAGGACATTCCCACGGAGAGTGTCGTGACGGATGCGTCTCTCCAAGGCTGGGGAGCGCATTCCGGGGACTTGCAGATTCAAGGACAGTGGTCCCCGTTGGAATCGACGTACCACATCAATTTCCTGGAACTCAGATCTGTCTTCCTGGCACTGAAGGCCTTCCTTCCGTCCTTCCAGACCAACTCGCTGCTGATACAGACGGACAATACAACCACTATGTATTACCTCAACAAGCAGGGGGGGTCGAGATCGCGCACTCTGTCGCAGGAGGCGCAGGCGATCTGGCACTGGCTTCTGGCCCGAGGACTGACGATTACGGCCACGCACCTGCCAGGGGTACAGAATGCACAGTTGGACGCTCTGAGCAGGCTGATTCAGGAGAACCACAAATGGGTCATAAACGACAAAGTACTAGGAGAAGTCTTCGCAAGGTGTGGGACTCCAAACGTAGATCTGTTCGCCACCGCCGAAAACAGCAAATGCCGAGACTTCGCATCCAGGTACTACCAGCGGGGGACGCTGGGGAATGCGTTATGGATCGATTGGTCGAACAGCTTTCTGTACGCTTTTCCACCCATTCCCCTGATTCCGGCAGTGCTCATCAAGCTGTCCCAGTCCAGGGCGCGGATGATCCTGATCGCCCCGGAATGGCCCAGACAGTGGTGGTTCACGGACCTACTTCACCGGTCTCTCCTTCCTCACATGCGGTTGCCGGGCAGGCCGGACCTTCTCACGAAGTTCGAGGGGCGGATGGTGCACCCCAACCTCTCGTCTTTGAGTTTGGCGGCATGGCTCCTGAAATAGTGCAATATGGCCATCTGAATCTACCAGACGATTGTATGGACATACTGAAGGAGTCTAAACGACCTTCCACTAGGACATCTTATGCCTACAAGTGGAAGAGGTTCTGTATCTGGTGTAAGTCCAAGAACTTTGATCCGATGACATGTAAGGAAGATGTCATCCTTCCGTACCTTTTACATTTGGCGCAGTCTGGCCTTAATTTCCATTCCATTAAGGTTCATCTGGCTGCTTTGACTGCTTACAGGAAATGCCCTTCACAGGCTTCCTTCTTTCAGATCCCTGTGGTCAAGGATCTTTTGGAAGGCTTGAAGAAAGTGTTTCCTCCCGTCAGACTGCCCTCGCCTTCCTGGGACTTGAATGTGGTGCTGTCCAGACTGATGAAGGAGCCTTTTGAACCCATTCACAAGGCTTCATTGCAGCACCTATCCTGGAAGGCGGCGTTCCTAGTGGCCATTACATCGGCCCGCAGGGTGAGTGAACTTCAGGCATTATGTTGTCAAGAACCTTATACTGTATTTCATGCTGCTAAGGTTGTGATGCGTACTCACCCTAAATTTCTTCCTAAGGTTATCTCTGATTTTCATGTCAACCAGACCATAACTTTACCTACGTTCTTTCAGAATCCCTCTTCGCCAGCGGAAAGGTCTCTCCATTCCCTGGATGTTCGGAGGGTGTTGAAATTTTATCTGGATAAGACCAAGGATATTCGTAGGTCTGACCAATTGTTTGTTAATTATGGATCAGTCAGGACCGGTCTCGCGACCTCTAAGCAGTCCATTTCTCGGTGGATTGTGTCCTGCATACAATTGTGTTATCAAAAGGCTAATAAGACCTTAGGGGGTAAACCTAAGGCTCATTCCACCAGGGGCAAAGCTGCCACGACGGCTTTGCTGCGTAATGTTCCTATTGCGGAAATCTGCAAGGCGGCCACTTGGAAGTCGGTCCATACTTTTGCTGCGCATTACTGTCTGGACTCGGATGCCAGGGCAGATGCTCAGGTTGGGCAGGCTTCGCTGCGAAATTTGTTCGCACAGTAGTGGTATTGTCTTGTTTGTTCTCCACCGCTGTTGTTGTGTGGGGATGGGCTTGCCATTCTATTCACTAGATTATGACTATACACAGAGATCCCCTACTACAGAAGGAGTAGTTTCTTTTCTGTAACTCCAGTTCTGTAGTAGGGGTATCTCTGTTATAGTCATAAGCGCCCGCCCTCCTCCCCGGTGGAGAGATAAATGTTAATGTAAGGAATGCTACAGGTCTGGCACGCCTTCAAAAAGAACTGAAAGTAAAAGGGACCTGCTGGGCATTCTGGGATACTGGGGAAAGTTCTGGAAATCTGGAAAGTTTTCTTAAAGGCACAGTATCCTGTTCTAAGCCACATAATGGCAGCCTATGGGGCTTGTCTGTCCACTCCTTCCTCTCTATCATTCCAGAGGCTTTTGCTGGTAGAGGCAGGGTTTTTTCCTATGTGGGGAAAAGCTGGGCAGGCAGTGCTGTTTGTGGATGTTGGTGGAATTCTAGTTGAAGTACTGGACAGTGTAGCCTGTGGGTATAGGCTGCATTATCTGTCTTTAAATTAAATTCTCTCTTAAAGGTGTATGCAGGTCTGCATGATTTGTCACCTTTAGAGATTATTATTATTATTTTTTTTAAATTTATTTATTGACTGCAAACAAGGCACATTAACGTACATAGCTCTGCGCCACCAACCAGGGGCCGGCCACCATTTCGCATTTATCCCTCCAAATGTATCGGCTATCCCACATCCCGGAGGTCGGGCATCGCCGTGCATCACTGGTACAGTACCAGCTGCATACCAATTGTTCCTCAACCATGAACCTTGTCTGTGGGGCGGTCCCCTGTCGGCGGCCAGGCCCTAGCGTGTTCCTCCCGCATATCGTTGGGCACAGTCCCGTTTTGTGGCCGTAAACTCTAAACCCCCTCCCCCCTCCCAATAATCCCGCCTAACTCCCCCTACCCACCCGCCCGAACTAAACAGTTGAGGTCCTCTGTCGGTCACAGCCTTTAGAGATTATTTTTTATTGCTCCGGGGTCCACGCACATGGGCGGGACTATTCACTAGATTATGACTATAACAGAGATACCCCTACTACAGAACTGGAGTTACAGAAAAGAAACTACTCCTTTCTTAAGAGCAAGTTAAAGAAGTACTGTATAGTGTCAACCTTGGCTTTTTGCACTTGCATGATAGTTTTTTTTTGGGCCCATATGTATACTAAAAAAAATGAAACTATTAGTCCCACAATGCAACATACTATTGGCTGAAAAAGTCTGTAATGATGGTACATGTGATACAATAGATCTTTTGAGTTACTAAAAGTCACAGGAAAAGCAAAGTATGCATGTGCACTGGACACATTACTTTTCATTGTAGCGTAACTCGTTTGGGATACTATTTTCCCAGTCTTAAAAGTGAGGAGGCACACATAGCACTTACTTTCGTCAAGTGAGTGAAAAAGGGTCATTAGCAATATTGAGTGCTAAGCCAAACAAGCATTGGCATAGCCAATAGGTCTCGCCTTTGGGACCTTATACGTTTTAGCCATGCAACAGTTGATGTTATTGCACCAAGGATATTGTGCTGCACAACTAAATACTTATAAGGTCCCAAAAGCGAGACCTATTGGCTATGCCAATGCTTGTTGTTGTTTGCATTATTTACTCCGTATGCTCTAGTCTATCACACTGCTATGATCATGAGTTTACTGCTGCTTATGAACACAGATTAAACCTCTAGATTTTTCCCTATGTATGGTGCAAGCCACTACAATACGCTTCCAGACATTCGGCTGATCAGCTATTGTAGCTGAATGGGTGGTCTAGCGGTAGCCTTTTAGGGTTCAGAATTTTCACCTATCTGCAGCATTTGATACAGCTCGCCACAAAGTCCTGCTGGAGCGCTTAGCAGGTATTGGGGTGGTGGTGCATCTCTTGACCTTCCCGTTTCATTTCTGACAAATAGAGAGCAGACCATGACTTTTGGGGAATTTAATCTAACATCTTTTGGTTTGCCTTGTGTCATTCTCCAGGGTCTTCACTGAGCCCAACGCTCTTTAATATTTACGTGGCTCCTTTAGCCAAACTAATTCGGTCTTTTGGATTTGCCACAGTGGCCTATGCAGATGACACCCAAATTGTCGTCTCTATTTCTAGTAATATAGATGAAATTGCTGACCGGTTCAACAGCTGCATGCGTGCTATTGCTGGGTGGAAGAGCAGAAATAGCTTAAAGCTGAACTCAGTAAAAACAGAGGTCCTTCTTTTTGGAAAGGACACGTCCTTTTCAAATCAATCCTTGGTCTCAGGCCTTGGGTTCCCCCTTCCCCAGTATCTAAAGTCAGGAAACGTGGGGTAGTCTTTGATGCTAAACTACCTTTTAAGGATCAGATTAATAAATTAACTTCATCAATATTTTTTTTCTTTTGAAAACATTAAAGAAGGTTGTGCCTTTTATCCCTGTCGAGTTGCAAAAATCGGTATTTATTGCACTGGTGATGTTCAGGCAGGGTTATTTTAACACTTTGTATCTTGGTCTAATGGGAATCACTGCTTTTCTGCAGTCTTTAAAAAACGAGACGAACCCAGAACGTGGACACTCCACAGGTGACCGGTACCCACTATGGTGGATGTGGTTCTTCTTTTCGTGTAGCCCTACACTGGTTGCTGTATGTGGCTTTATGTAAGCCTACTCGCCTTGAAAACGTTTGTTCGTCCCTTTCGCCAATAGCACTAGCTTGTGAGGCAGAGTTTGTAGAACAACCTATCACACAAAACAGCTAGAAGAGGGGGACCATCTTAAGTCACATCCCATGCCACCCAAAAAAATCACCTAAAAGCTAGCATTTCGTGATCTAGACAGTCGTACGCATGTTTACCAAATCTGAGTGCTTCTTTAAGTTTCATCAGTACTCAAAAATTGCAAAGAAACCCCCAGCAGCCTGTTAATATATACTTGCAGTGTACTGTTTGCAAGTGCATTAACTGTTTTCTTTGAATAGTCCACTGGCAGGTCTGGTGTCTGCATGTTCATTGTTTGGCTCTAACAGATGATTAATGCTTGGTAAAGAGACCTTAGGAGGAGAATGTAACCTTCAAGCCAGTCATTAGTAGGACCTCTCTAACAGACTGTGGTAAACAAAGTGGGATGGAAGTCCATCTGAGCCCTGAACAATCTACAGCAAATAACTGAGTACCTGAGCATGTATAATCCCTGTGTCAAGGGGATGTAACAGTATCTTCAGAAGCACAGGCCTGTTGCTAGGATCCCTTGCATCACGTGTTTGCCCCATTTGTCACCACTCTGATAATTATCTCCAATTGGGCGTACATTAATTTTGAGTTTTGATGAAAGGCCCTCTTGAACGCATGTCCTACTTTCAGTGCGTTGAAGACTAACATAATTTCACATGGGGCGCGCTGCGCTGCTCCTTGTTTTTAGGAAGGGGTGGCTAATTCTAGGGGTAAACATTCAGACTGTTTTGAGTTGTACAAGCCATGGTATAATCGCACCTGGTCTCCGCACCCCTTCTGGTTATGCTTTTGACTCAGAGTAATCAATGGAGAATAACAAAAGCCACACTGACGGACTGGACCCATGTTAGATACCTCAGTGGCGGTGAAATATCATCAAGGAAATGCTATGTTACTGACCTATGCTAAGTCTAGCTAACCGGATATGTACAAGTTAACCATTAGTTACTAACGAACCCAATGATCTAGTTAAAATAAAGATAGATTTAAAAATAATAATTTTGAATGTGTTATGTAGGAACAAAACAATGTGTTTGAATTAACAAAATGGGTCAATTTTCTCTCTGGACTGATTAAAGTGCTACTCAACGTATCACATTTAAAGGCTGTGAATATGATCTTTTAGGTTTCCTATCAAATCACAATAACATCTATAACAAATCCATATCTGCGTGTCCCATAACCCGGACTCGCAGCCAGTGGTCAAAGCCTGCTTCTCAGCCAAAAGGCTGAGAATTTCAGCAAGCACTCTGGCGCCAGCGCACACATATTATGGAAATTTACTTTGGAACATAGAGATGCCGCACAGACCACGCAATGTGATTCACTGTAATCTGCACGGATGGGTAATATATGGAGGGTGGAAGCTGCAATCTTTAATGCACACAACAAAACGAGGGTAATTAGTGAATATCCCACCGCGGACTGACAACAAATATTAAATCAATTACTCTGGAATACAGGTGACATCGCCGGAAATTGACAAGACTGACAAGTGAGCGTGAGGCACTACTCAAATGGGTACAATGTACTCAACCAGTGTTGCATTAAAGCCTGACACAGACAGAGGGAAAGTGTTTTCAAAGGACTGGTCTGAATGATCAACAAACAGGCAAGCAAAGTTAGACTTGGATATGTTCATAGTTACACCTCCATAAATAATGTGACCAGCAGTTAAAGTTCCTTTCTCCATGTTGCTTTAGTTTCCATCTTGAAATTAAAGTGAGACAACTTTCCATAATGCCTGGGACCATATGAGATCCTCATTAGGATCCCACCATCTCTCATTGTGGCTGGGTATAATCTCTTCTGGTTGGGAGCTAAGGTGTGTATGATCTCTTCTGGTTGGGTTATGATGGGGGTGTGGTCTCTTCCGCTTTTGAGATGAGGGGTTATGATCTCTTCTGGTTGGGAGCTGAGAAGTATGATCTCTTCTGGTTGGGAGCTGAGGGGTATGATCTCTTCTGGTTGGGAGCTTAGGGGTATGATCTCTTCTGGCTGGTTGGGAGCTGATGGGTATTAGGGTATTATCTCTTCTGTTTGGGCGCTGAGGAGGTATGACCTCTTACAGTTGGGAGCTGAGGTGGTATGATCTCTTCTTGTTGGGAGCTGAGGGGGTATGATCTCTTCTAAGTGGGAGCTGAGGGGGTATGATCTCTTCTGTTTGGGAGCTGAGGGGGTATGATCTCTTCTGGCTGGTTGGGAGCTGAGGGGGGTAGGAACTCTTCTGGTTGGGAGCGGAGGGGGGTATGATCTCTTCTGGTTGGGAGTTGAGGAGGGTATGATCTCTTCTGGGTGGTAGGTGAGGCGGTATGATCTCTTCTGGTTGGAAGCTGAGGGTGTATGATCTCTTCTGGGTGGGAACTGAGGGGGTATGATCTCTTCTAGTTGGGAGCTTAAAGGGGGTATGATCTCTTCTGGCTGGTTGGGAGCGGAGGGGGGTAGGAACTCTTCTGGTTGGGATCTGAGGGGGGTATGATCTATTCTGGTTGGGAGCTAAGGGGGGTATGATCTCTTCTAGCTGGTTGGGAGCTGAGAGGGATAGGGACTCTTCTGGTTTTGAGATGAGGGGTGTAGGAACTCTTCTGGTTGGGATCTGAGGGGGGTATGATCTCTTCTGGTTGGGATCTGAGGGGGGGTATGATATTTTCTGGTTGGGAGCTGAGGGGGTATGATCTCTTCTGGCTGGTTGGGAGCTGAAGGGGTATGATCTCTTCTGGTTGGGAGCTGAGGAGGTATGATCTCTTCTGGTTGGGAGCTGAGGGGGTATGATCTCTTCTGGGTGGGAGCTGAGGGGGTATGATCTCTTCTGGTTGGGAGCTGAGGGGGTATGATCTCTTCTGGTTGGGAGCTGAGGGGGGTATGATCTCTTCTGGTTGGGAGCTGAGGGGGTATGATCTCTTCTGTTTGGGAGCTGAGGAGGTATGATCTCTTCTGGTTGGGAGCTGAGGGGGTATGATCTCTTCTGGGTGTGAGCTGAGGGGGGTATGATCTCTTCTGGTTGGGAGCTGAGGGGGTATGATGTCTTCTGGGTGGGATCTGAGGGGGGTAAGATCTTTTCTGGTTGGGAGCTGAGGGGGGTAGGAACTCTTCTGGTTGGGATCTGAGGGGGGTACGATCTATTCTGGTTGGAAGCTGAGGGGGGTAGGAACTCTTCCGGTTTAGAGATGAGGGGCGTAGGAACTCTTCTGGTTGGGATCTGAGGGGGGTAAGATCTTTTCTGGTTGGGAGCTGAGGGGGGTAGGAACTCTTCTGGTTGGGATCTGAGGGGGGTGCGATCTATTCTGGTTGGGAGCTGAGGGGGGTATGCTCTCTTCTTTTTGGGTTCTGAGGGGGAATGATCTTTTCTGGTGGGGCGCAGGGGGGTATAATCTTTTTTGGTTGGGATCTGAGGGGGGTGTGATCTATTCTGGTTGGGAGCTGAGGGGGGTATGATCTTTTCTGGTTGGCTGCTGAGGGGGATATGATCTCTTCTGGCTGGTTGGGAGCTGAGGAGGTATATGGTCTCTTCTGTTTGGGAGTTGAGGGGGTATGATCTCTTCTGTTTAGGAGCTGAGGGGGATATGATCTCTTCTGGTTGGGAGCTGAAAGTAGCATCAATAACACATGATCTTCTCTCTCAATCCATTGGTACTGAGACACTGTTCGTGCTTCAGAGGAAAGACTCTGCTCCCACTAACTTCAGACATGATCTTGCCTGTTACAGTTATGGAAGTGTGTTATCTTCCCAACATTCCATTGCAGTAGTCCTGTGGCACATGAAGTAACCCAGCTCCAAGGAACCAAACTGAAGACTCATACAGGTCCTGTGATGGTGCAGCTCTCACCATAAGGTTACCAGGAGTCAGGATCTTCCGCAGTGATAGGCCAGTACATCACTGTGAGAAGCTGCACACACAGGCTTACTCTTACATGGAGCCTCGTCAGTCTTCACAAGTGACCAACAGATCTGCAGAGTTTAGTGAGATGAGGCTGTGAGGGAGGACTATAGGGTAACTTCCATTGCTCTCCATAAGTCCAAGTCCACCCATATTACTTTCCGTCCTCCTATGCAGGCGTGAGACACAGATAAGGCAGTGCGAGGAGCTTGGGGGTTGTAGGCAGACATGATATAACATCTAGTGCTGCCACAGAAGAATTTAAAAGGTTGTGCTCTCAATTCATCAACATTCAAGTGTTCTAAGCCCCAAGCACCCAGAGGCGACTCTGATGTTACCCAACTATACCGAAAATGCTAAAAATAAATAACAAAAAAGTTTTGTTTTAAAGAATGGCACATACCTTGGGGGGAAACGAATTGGCTCCTCAAACAGAACATTCTGGAATGGCAGCAGCTCCTTGTCATAGGCCTGCAACTGGAAGGAAGCACAGAGGGGCGGGGTCACCAAAGGTCTGAATTCTGCCCCATCTGTTATCCCATTGCACCGTTTCCACCCAAGCACATCTATCTCCCTTGAAACCAGTGGGGCGTGAGGAGGGGGTCAGGCCCCATCCTAAGCCCTCCCTTGACATTCCAGAGCTCCTAAGCCATCCCTTGACATTCCAGAGCCCTGTAACTGTCTCACTGTGCCACTGTAAACAACCTATACCTGGCTGGGACTGGTCCTGGGTTGCTCGTGTTCTGGTTCAGAGAGAGCCTGGTCTGGCAGCTCAGACTGGACTGTTTCCATGAGGCGCAGACTCAAGACGGATTGGCATATGGCTGGGTCCAAACTGAGGTGGCATGCTGGGTAAAAACTTCTAGATTGGGATGCGGCCAGAGTGATTGCCAGTGGCTGTAATTAATTTAAGCATTCTATCCATCACCTTGTTGTTTATCCAGTAGGTATCTGACCCCAAAAAGAACGGTTCCAGCCCTCCGACTCTAGGGTGTTCAGGCGCAAGTTCCAACTCCACAGTATCAGCACTTGCTCCCCAAGTCCAGAGTGCTTATCCACTGTCCCTGAAGTCAGACTGCACAGTCACTGCTCCAACTCCAGAGTGCACACTGCTCCCTGCCAGAGCAGTGGCAGCTGCTTAGAAGGGGAATAATATATTTTTTTTTAATTGCTTACCTGCCGCTGCCAGAGTCCAGCTTCTTCCAGGATTGCATGCACTGTAGAGGCTCCCAGATTCCCTATCCAATACTAACACTGCTCTCATGCTATACCCCAGCATGAGAGCAGCACCAGGATTGGCCTTAGCGGGCTGAACTAACGCTCACTCAGGCACTGGAAGTCTGTTCCTTTTCTCCACCTGGCTGTGCAATACAGCTAGGTTGGGGGATGTGCAAGTGTGCATGTTGGTTTGGCCATCCTGAGACGGCAGTCCAAACGGAAATGAGCACGTACAGTATACAACTCTCCTCCTCCCTGCTGCCATCTTAGAGAATGGCCCCACCATGTCCTAAACTTGGGCCGCTCGGCTCAGAATAGGAAAAATAAAATGATAATAGTTTTATTATCATTTTATTTTTTAACTCCTGGCTCTGAGCAGTGGGGCGATGCTCCTCTGCCATTACAGAGGAGCTGCCTCTGTGCCAGAGTGCACAACCACTGCCCCTGATGCCCGACTCTGTAGTATCTGTAGTATCTGCTGCCTGATTCCAGAGTGTGCACTGTTCTCCAACTCAAAAAAACACTGCAAGAGTCTCTGATTAAAGAGTGCACAGTCAATAATCCCTAACTCGAGAGAGGAAGGCAAATACTCCCCAACTCCAAAGTGTACAGCAAGTGTCCCTGACGCCAGAGTGTAGGGCTCCCGAACTCCAGAGGGTGCACTGCTCCCTGCCAGAGTGCACATCCACTGATGTCAGACTGCACAGTCACTGCTCCCCCGCTCCAGAGTGCAAAGTGCTCCCTGCCAGAGTGCACATTCACTGATGTCAGACTGCACAGTCACTGCTCCCCCGCTCCAGAGTGCAAAGTGCTCCCTGCCAGAGTGCACATCCACTGATGTCAGACTGCACAGTCACTGCTCCCCCGCTCCAGAGTGCAAAGTGCTCCCTGCCAGAGTGCACATCCACTGATGTCAGACTGCACAGTCACTGCTCCCCCGCTCCAGTGTGCAAAGTGCTCCCTACCAGAGTGTGCAGCCACTGTCCCGGACGACAGAGTATAGTCACTGCTCTCCGACTTCAGAGGGGAACTCCTCCCCAACTCCTCAACTCCAGAGAGAACAATAACTGCTTCTCCACTCTAGAGTGCTCAGCAAGTGCCCCTGAAGCCAGACTGCTGGGTCACTTCTACCCAGCCCCAGAGTGCCTAGTTACTGCTCCCCAACTCCAGAGTGCAGAGCCACTGTCCCTGATGCTGGAGTACGCAGTAACTGCTCCCCATCTCCAGAATGTGCAGTCACTGACTGCCCCCGATACCAGACTTTGCAGTCCCTGCTCCCCGACTCCAGGATGCACTGATCTCCACATTGAGTGCACAGCAACTCTCCCTGACGTCAGAGTGCACAGTCCATTTTTTCTGACTCCAGGGTGCCAACTCCTCTCCAACTCCAGAGTTCACAGCCACTGATCCTCCACGCCAGAGGGCAAAGCAAGCACACCAGACTGGGCAGTCACTGCTCCTGAACTCCCGAGTTCACAGCAAGTGTCCTTGATGTCAGAGTGCACAGTCACTGCTCTCTAACTCCGTACTGTACAGCCCCTGCTCCACCACTCCAGAGTGCACAGCCACTGTTACCCAACTTTAGAGCGCATAGCGACTGTCCCTGACACTAGACAGCACATTACCTGCTCCCTAACTCCAGAGTGTGCTGCTGTTGCCCCAACTCTAGAAGTCACAGCCACACCCTATAAATATAAGGCGTGCAGCCTAGTCCCCCAACATCGGACCACAGAGCCTCAGGTGCCAGGCTCCAAACTACACAACTAGGCTCATAATTTCAAAGTGACTCCAGGCTATGCATCCACTTCAAGGTGCATAGTCTCAGCCCCACATCCACTATGCGCAGTCAGTCTTCCCATGTCCACAGTGTCTTGCCACACTCTCAAAGATCTCAAGATTCATACCCACAACCTCCCACTTCCAAGTTTTCCCCCCAAACTTCAGCTTGCATAGGCATAACTCTTGGATCCAAAGTACATAGCCACAGACGTGTGATTTCAAACTTGATTGTCAGAGCCCCCACCATAGCTCGAGCGAGGAACACAGCTCCATGACTACAAAGCAAACAGCCCCAGCCCTTAAATCCCAATGGCAAAGTTTCAAGTCTTCAGGGCGCCCTGCCACAGACCTCAGGGCAAACATCTACAGCCCTCTGACTCCATACTGCCTGCAATGCTCACAAGTGTCCAAATGTACAGGTCAGCCTTTAGATTGTGCAGCTCAGAGAGTCTCTTGGCCACAACACGCCCAGATGTGATCGTGGCTCTAATACAAGGCTCCACCTGCCTTCGACTCTTGAGACTCTGACCAGGCCCCATTCCCACTCTCCATTAACGCCGAGTGTACCCTGGCTACTGGAATGACTGTACTCACAGCTCTGCCGTTGTCTTCTCTAAACACAGCCTGGTTCAGATACTCGAACAGTTTTGTCTTGATATGAAGAAGCACCTAGCACCGGAGAAAAACACATCATCAGACCTTTGTCAATGTCAGAAAACAGCAGACATTCAGATTACACTCTTCACGATCAAGGCTTTTATTCATTGGGAGAGGATTCATTCTTTCAGAGTGAACATCACTAATCAGACTGCAGTACAATCTCTGTGAAGTTTGGGATATCTAGTCAGGGGTCGCAGCCAACTATTGCCACCATAGGTAAATGGATAAAGTAACCCATCATTCTAGCATATGAGAAGCAAACTCAAGCACCACTATGTGCATTTTAAGGAAGGTCGACCTGAGGCCCGCCTGGATCCTGGGCCATGTTGAAAGGTGCTGCAATAAAGGACGTGTGTGTGGTGGCACCTGGGCTTCATCACATACTTTCAAAAGACATTCATGTCTCCAAGTGAACGGGGTTGGGAGTTCTTCTGAATGTGAAGAAGATGCTCTGGATGCAGCAATTTGTGCTTCCTAAATGGTATACTATTGTGCATTAAATTATTTTAGTTGTCGCAATTGTCTGTTGTTGAAGCAGGTTTGCTAGTTATTGTATACTGTTAGGGTGTAATCCCACCCAGTATTGACTGGGATGAGAAAAACAGTTGAGGCATTAATGGCCCGGTTACTTACCGGCAATCTTCATTACTCTGAGTCCTGTTCTTCCTCATTACAGCCCAATGTTGCCTTCCCGAACCCTCCCTTGGATTGAGGGTACAGCCGGAAATACTCAACTTGGAATGGTCAGAAAGTGTGATGGGTCAAGATACTCTATATCCTATTAGCTCAGGAAAAGGAAGTCGTCCATTTTGCCCGTTTTATTATGTTTTGCTTGGTTAAGTAAACTGTTTTTGCCTTCAGAGAGGCCATCTCACCCAGTAAGAACTGTGATGAGGAAGACCGGAACTCAGAGTAATTCTCTCTTACCTCAGACTACTGACTGCATGGTTTATCATTCCACCTTCCAGAAAAAGCTTCCACTGCAATGCACAAGGAGTAGTTTATATTTGAAAAGTACACTCAATCATTACACTATTAGTCACCTTCAATTCTTTATCTGCTTGATGCAAACCACACAGAAAGCAATCTTTTTTGCTACTTTCCCCACAGCATTGGCAAAGTCAAAAGGTATAGCTTCAACTTGCTGAACAGCATTTGTGCAGGCAACCGATGCCAACAGCATTAGTGCATGACTGTGTTTTCAGGCATGGGCACCTTAAAGCCAGGCATATTGTTCTGCAAAGGCTTGTTCTACTTGTCTTTTATCGACCAGACCTAAACTAGAGAAGGGGCATCATTTGTGCCCACAACCTATATTTCTGAGTGGCAGGAGATACAATGCCAGTCTCAGCAATCAATCTGAGACATCCAGTTGACACTATATCCAACAATGTGGAATGTCCAATAAACTGGAAGACCCCCAACAGGTGCACAGCAAAGACCTGGGCAGCGTAGGCTCTTCACCTGTGCTGCCAAGCCTAGTTCTGGATTTTCGCATCCTTTCCCATTCATTATCATGCTCTACGAGCTGTGCATGACATATAATGTCCTCACTCAGGCTGATCCCGATATCCTCAAGCTGCTCGCCAGGACACTAGTACATGAGAATGCGCCACATCACTATTGCAAAAACAACAATTGATGGACAGAATGCAGAACAATGTCATACATTCACCCCAGTACAGAGATCTGGGCCTAAATCCATCCACATCACTATTGCCCATGTGCTGTGAAGGCTGGCAGCCCTGATCCCACAGTGATATAACGAATATGCTACTTACCAGTATGCATCTGTTCTTGGCATGTAGGGCTGCTGACATTCATATCTGTGCATAGATCGCCGCCTAGTGTTGGGTCCGGATGATTGCACGTTGTCGTCCTGGAAGAGTCTTCGAAGTATCACGAGATAGGTGGCTCCTCCCCTGGACTACAGTGCGCATGGGCATCCTCTCCATCCTCAGATTGTTTTTCGCCATTGTGGCAGTGATGGAGTAGATACAGTAAGTGATGACCATGCTATACAGTAATTCTGAGTGCTGCAGCCGCTACAGGCGCCGGGGAGGAGGGTGGGCGATATGAATATCAGCAGCCCTACATGCCAAGAACAGATGCATACTTGTAAGTAGCATATTCGGTTCGAGGCATGTGGGCTGCTGAATTCATATCTGTGCATAGATTATATAGCAGTCCCTCCATTAGCGGCGGCTGCCCGTGCCAGCTGCAGCAGTCTGAAAAAGGGTCTTGAGAACAGCCTGTCCTACAGCTGCCTGCTGTTTTGAATGCACATCTACACAGTAGTGTTTAGTAAATGTATGTATAGTGGACCAAGTGGCTGCTCTACATATTTCCTCTAAAGGAATGTTCCCCAGGAAAGCCATGGACGCCCCTAACTTTCGTGTGGAGTGGGCTCTGGGAGGAATCCTTAATGTGCGTTTAGCTTTTTCATAGCAAATTTGAATACATTTAAAGATCCATCTGGCTATCCCTGCTTTGGAAATGGCGCTGCACTTGTATTGTGGAGAAAAGGCAACGAACAGTTGTTTTGTTTTCCTAAAATCCTTTGCCCCGTCGATATAGTACATGAGGGCCCTCTTTACATCTAGTGTATGGAGCATTCTCTCTGCGACATTGTCTGGATTTGGAAAGAAAACAGGCAGTTCAATAGTCTGATTCATGTGGAACTGCGATATCACTTTAGGCATGAATGTGGGGTTGGTACGTAGTACAACCCTGTTTGTATGAACCTGTATGAATGGCTCTTGAATGGTTAGTGCCTGGAGTTCACTAACTCTTCTCAACGAAGTGATTGCCACTAAGAAAGCTACTTTCCAGGAGAGGAATTGAATCTCACATGAATGTAGAGGTTCAAAGGGTGGACCCATCAATCTGGTGAGGACCACATTCAGGTTCCACACCGGTGCCGGTGGGTGTGTTGGAGGAATCACTCGTTTGAGTCCCTCCAAGAAGGCTTTGATGGCAGGCACTCTGAATAAAGAGAGGTGCTGCCTGTTTTGAAGATAGGCTGCTATTGCGGTTAGATGTATACGGATGGAACTGTATGCCAGATTGCATCGGTATAAGTGTAACAGGTAACAGATGATGTTTTGAATGGATGCATCCAGCGGATTAATGTCATTGTTTTTACAGTAAATGACAAACCTTTTCCATTTAGCCGCATAGCAAGCTCTGGTTGTGGGTCTCCTGGCTTCCTTGATGATAGTCATACATTCTGGGGGCAGGTTCAGGTAGCCAAACTCTAAGACTTCAGGAGCCAGATCGCCAGGTTCAGCTGTTGCGGATCTGGGTGCTGAATTTCGCCATGGTTCTGTGTTAAAAGTTTGGGGGTTATCCGCAGTCTTTGAGGCGGCACCACGGAAAGTTCTAGGAACGTGGTGTACCATGGCTGGCGTGCCCACATTGGAGCAACCAGGATGAGTGTCAGTGAGTGTTGCCTTAGTTTGCGTGCCACTAGTGGTATTAATGGCGCTGGGGGAAAAGCGTACGCAAATCTGCCTGACCAGTTCATCCATATCGCATTGCCCTGCGACTGTGGGTGCGGGAACCTGGCGGCAAAGCTGTGGCATTTTGCGTTTTCCCTTGTGGCGAATAGGTCTATCTCTGGATGACCCCACTGCTGGAAGTACGGTTGGAGTATTGATGGATGTAGCTCCCACTCGTGCATTTGGTGGCTGTGTCTGCTGAGCAGATCCGCCATTTGGTTGTCCTTGCCCGGGAGGTGTTCCGCCATGAGGAAAATGTTTCTCTGAATGGCCCACCTCCACATGCTCTGAGCCAGATGAGACAACTGTGGAGAGTGTGTTCCTCCTTGCTTCTGTATGTAGTACATGGCAGTCATGTTGTCCGTCCGGATCAACACGACTTTGTTGCACAAGTGTACTGTGAATGCCTTCATTGCCAGGAAGATTGCCATCAGTTCCAGAAGGTTGATGTGCATCTTCTGTTGCTGTGTCGTCCATAGTCCCTGCACCGTGTAATTGAGTACATGAGCTCCCCATCCCTGGAGAGACGCGTCCGCCGTCAGTATTATCTGTGGAACAGGCTCTTGGAACGGTCGGCCCTTGCAAAGGTTTTGTGGATTCCACCAATGCAGAGAGTTGTATGCCCGACCGCTCACCAACACTAGGTCTTTCAACTGTCCTTGAGTCTGATTCCATTGACGTGCCAAGCACTCCTGAAGCGGGCGCATATGTAGTCTCGCGTGCGGGACTATGAAGATGCAGGAGGCCATCATGCCTATCAACTGCATGAACACTCGTGCTGGAAGGGAGTGTTGAGGTCTGAACTTTTTTATCAGCAGTTGCATGCTGTTGATCCTCCCTAAATTTGGTTGAGCTTTGGCTGCCAGAGTGTCTATGGTTGCGCCCAGGTACTGCCGTACGTGGGCGGGTTGAAGATGTGACTTTGGATAATTTAGTGAGAATCCCAGACTGTGAAGAAGGTGTATGGTGTGGGATATGTGGCTGGCACACTGCTGGGCTGACTTTGCCTGAACAAGCCAGTCGTCCAGGTAAGGGAAGACGTGAATGTGCTGTCTCCTTAAGTGTGCAGCCACTGTTGCTAGGCACTTGGTAAAGACTCTGGGCGCCGTTGTTACTCCGAAAGGGAGTACTTTGAACTGATAATGCTGATCCTGAAGAGTGAACCTGAGATATTTTCTGTGTGATGGGTGTATGGGTATGTGGAAATACGCATCCTTCAAATCCAGTGTTGCTAGGAAGTCTCCCTGACTGAGTAACAGTAGAACCTGCTGGAGGGTGAGCATATGAAAGTACTCTGACAGAATGTATTGGTTGAGAGGTCTCAGGTCCAGTATAGGTCTGAGAGACCCGTCCTTTTTTGGGATTAAGAAG
Organism: Triturus cristatus; assembly: GCF_964204655.1. Lineage (NCBI taxonomy): Eukaryota > Metazoa > Chordata > Amphibia > Caudata > Salamandridae > Triturus > Triturus cristatus. Next base: position 624,458,902 of record NC_140594.1, on the reverse strand, counting down.
TACAGAGAGTACACCCGTGACCCTCGCTGTTCCACAGGCACGAGCTCTATGGCGTCTTTTTGCAGCGCACTTAGTACTTCTTGCTGCAATAACGTCAAGTGCTCTGCGGACATAGGACGGTGTATTGGTGGTATGTTGGGTGGATTGGATGTGAATTCCAGACAATAACCGTACTGGACAATATCTGTGACCCACTTGTCTGTGGTGATGGATCTCCAGACTGGCAGGAACTGTCGGATTCTCCCCCTGACCGGTGTTATGTGGGCGGGGGGCAGTGACAAGACGTCACTGTTTGTTAGTGCCGGAGGACCTGGTGTTGTTGTGTCCTCGTCCTCTGCCTTTGGTGCTGGATCCACGATATCCACCCCTATTGTTTTTATTATAGGTACTCTGGGTACCTCCTTTACTGTACTGCTGCTGGGACCCCGGACCTCTAGCTGCTCCTTTATTCCCGGGGCGACGAAAGGAGCCACTCCGAAACTGCTGCGACTGTAGAGCCCCCATAGATTTCACAGTTTCAGTGTCCTTTTTAATCTTTTCCAGTGTAGCGTCAACCTCGGGGCCAAATAAAAAGTCTGGGTTGACTGGTTGATTCAAGATATTATTTTGAATCTCAGGTTTGAAACCTGATATTCTCAGCCATGCGTGCCTCCTCAACATCACACTAGTGTTGATCGCCCGTGCTGCAGTGTCAGCTGCATCTAGTGCGCATTTGATGGACGCATTTGTAATGAGTTGTCCCTCTCTGATGAGGAGCTCCGCTCCATCTTTGTATTCATCTGGTAGGTGTTCTAGCAGTGTTTCTAGGGAATCGTAGTGTGACCTGTCGTATCGGGCCAGGAGTGCCTGAGTGTTGGCAATGCGCCAGATGTTTGCTGCTTGTGCTGCTATCCTTTTGCCTGATGTTTCTAGCACTTTGGACTCCTTGTCTGGAGGAGGAGCATCACCTGTAGTTTGCGAGTTAGCTCTCTTTCGAGCATTAGAAACTACCATGGAGTCCAACGGCAATTGACCCTTAATGTACATTGGGTCTCCTGGGGCTGGTTTGTATTTCTTCTCTATTCTCGGGTTCAATACCCGTGCCCTGGTTGTCTCCTTAAAGATGTCCTTAGCATGTTTAATAACCCCTTGTAACATTGGCAGAGTCTTGACCGTTCTTTCTGACGTGGAGAACGTGTCCACCAAGAAATCCTCCTCCACAGAGTCAGAATGAAGTTCCACTCCGTGATTGGCAGCCGCCCTTTCAATGAGGGCGTTAAAAGCAGCAGCATCTTCAGTGGGAGATGGTTTGACATTATAAAGATGAGTGTCAGGAGCATTTTGTGGGTCTCCTGGGTCATTAGGGTCTCCCCATGCTTGATCTTGGTCTTGCTGTTGTTCATCGGGGTCATTATCCACAGGATAAGTGGTATCATCCCCAATATAGCCCTCTCCCGCATCTGTCTCCGAGTGTGTGGGAGAAAAGGATGGTGGTTCCTGGTCATAGGTGTGGTAAGGTTCTACAAGTACTGGTGTTGAACCTGACGCCATTTTCCTCTTTAGTGGAATTTTGTATGAGTCTAAAGCCTTTTCTGGAACAATTCTCCGCTTGCGGAACAACAGCCTACCAGTGTCGGCGTCGATAAACTGGTCCTGCGAGTCTTCGACATCGGTCCTTTCCGTGGGCCCTGTTCTAGGTTGTTCGATACTTTTCCTAAGTTCGAACATCTTCGGTGTCCCTGGTGGTGGCAATCCGAACTTGATCGGTGCCGGCGCTGAGTGAGCCTTTGCGACCTTGTGCGGTTCGGGACCCGTTTTCGGTTCGAGAGTGGCCCGTTCCCTTATGCGCTTTAGGGACTCCGACACCTGCTGCAACGTGAATGCAGATGGTGCTTTGGAACCGACAGGCTCTTTGGAGACAGGCCTCGACGCGGTCTCCGTTGTCTTTCCAGTCTTCGGGTTTTCGATCCGAAGTTTGGGATCGATGCCCTGTGGATCCGAGATTTTGGCAGTCTCAGCACTCTGCGGTGTCGATGTAGCCGGATCGACCACCTTGACCTTGGTCGCTGGTGGCCCAACTTTCGGTGTTATAGGCCGGTGCGTCTTCTCGGGACCGAGGGCCTTCCTCTGTTTCTCGGTGCCGAAGTCCTTTTGTGGTTTCTCGGTACCTAAGTCCTTCTTTCTTTGGTCAGCTCCGACGTCCTTCTTCTGTGTCGACGTATTGGAGGGCTTCGATGCCGTCGATCCGACCTGAACCAGTTGCACTTTCGGTTTCGATGTGACCGGTGCTAGTTTTGGTTTTGATTTCACTGAATCGACTGCAGTCTTTTTTGATTTTTCCGGCTCTTTGGAAATGTTCGAAGCCGGGCCTTGAGGCGGGGCTGTAGAACGATCCGACTGATCTTGGGTAAGGCCCGCAGGCGATCCCTCGACCTGAGCCTTATCAAGACTACCTCCTTCGGCCTCCGCATCGACGGGTCGGCCTTGCTCCTCGCCTGAGCTATCTTCCTCGGCCCCAAGGGCCTCATCGTCGTCTCCTACCTCGTCGACGACTTCTTCGTCCTCGAAGAGCACTTCATCATCGTCGTCATATTGGGATTCATGCTCCGAAGCATGGCTCGAGTCTATCTCTTCGACGCTCTCGACTTCTTCATCCTCGGTGCTGAATATGTTAACCGGGTTAGGCGTCGATTGTTTGGCCTCCAATCGAGCCGCCCGTCGATTCCGAAGCGTCTTCTTCGACCGGAACCGGGCGCAGGCCATACACCTGGACTCATCATGATCCGGTGATAAACATTTGTTACACACCGGATGGACATCGATGTGTGGATATTTCGCATGACATAGAGGACATCTCTTGAAGGGAGTCCTCGATTCCATCTTCGAACGTCGATCGATGTTTGGACCGAAACTCGGTCCGAGAAGGGTGAATAAGTATAACAATTTATCGATACCGAACGCAAACAATACCGCCGATATCTAAAGGCTTTTGGCCTTAAATAAAGGTTTCCTAACTTGAGCTAAGATAAGCACATCCGAACCCAATGGCGGAAAAAAACAATCTGAGGATGGGGAGGATGCCCATGCGCACTGTAGTCCAGGGGAGGAGCCACCTATCTCGTGGTACTTCGAAGACTCTTCCAGGACAACAATGTGCAATCATCCGGACCCAACACTAGGCGGCGATCTATACACAGATATGAATTCAGCAGTCCACATGCCTCGAACCATAAAGATCTAATATGGTATATAAATATCTTATTTTTTATCTTCTGCAACTACTTGTTTATTCCCTCCAGTTCAATAATATAAACACTAGAGGAGGAGCCTAGCGCGCATCCAAGATGGTCGCGTGAGCACAGGGCTCCCCGGACCCTTTCTGCTCCTCGGAATATATCCTGAGACTATCCTGATTTGGTGTATGGAATCTGGGAGATGAAGACCAGCTGATCATATATCTCTTTTCAAAACTCTAATCGGACCTGGGAATCCTGAGTTGTCGTCGTCGGAACTTTTGGGACCCACCCGACGGAGGTGGCCGGGGTGAAGGTGACCCGTGGGGCCGGGCTGCAATTGAACAACAGCGGCCTCAGCGCGGTGCCAGTTACCGATTCAGCACTTTCGGTTTCGGTTTTGGCCTTCAGGAGATCATCTGGCGTGCGTGCTCAAGGTGGCGAGGTGCCTCCTGGGCCTCTGCCCGAGGCTTGCTTCCATCTGCTACTGGCGGGCCTAACGCCTCCTACACCGACAGTTTTTGGTCCTTTCCCCTTGATCGGAGGTCCCATTGAGAGACTGCGCTCACATGGCGGGCAAAGGGGGTCCGGAGGGGCGCAAGACCAAGGCTTCACTGCGCGGGGGAGCGGTCCAGAGCAACAACATGGACCGCTATACCCAGGGCAGGGGGTCCCCTGGCGCTGCTGGCCTCTCCCCGGATGCTGCAGGGGGAGGCACGACCGTCTCTGCGGAACCTTCCCTACAGGATATTATGGGCGCCATCGAGGGCATCAGGGAAACTATCGCGACGCAATATGAGGCCCTGGCCCGTAAGATCGACACTGTCGCGATCGACGTCACCCTGATCCGGGCCGACCTCTCTAAAACCAACGAGAAGGTCCAGGCCCTTGATACACGGACCTCCACCCTGGGTGCGGAGGTGTCGGATCTGCGGGCCGCGCTTGGGGACATTAGATTGGTCAACGACCATATGGCCCGGCGGCTTGAGGACTTCGAGGGACGGGCCCGACGCAACAATATCCGCATCATTGGGGTACCGGAGTCCTCCGACAGCCGCCCGGTGGACCTCGTGGTCGAGGAACTTATCCTGCAACAGCTGTCCCCGGTTGGCCTAAGCAAATTCTTCGCTGTGGAGCGGGCCCATCGAGTTCCGGGCGGCCGGCCGCGGCCGGGGGCCCCCCCGAGGCCTATCGTGGCTAAACTGTTCCACTACAGGGACCGCGATGCTATTCTGCAGGCTTCGCGGACCCGTGGCCCGGTCCGCTACGAGAACTCGACCATCAACTTTTACCCGGACTTCACGCAACTGGTCCAGAAACAGCGGATGGGATTCCAAGGAGTGAAGCGCCGTCTCCGCGAGCTAGGCCTGAAGTATTCGATGATCTACCCGGCGAAACTTCGAGTGGAGCATGGAGAACGGACAGTCTTTTTTGACTCTCCTGCGGCCGCAAGTGACTGGCTGGACTCGCTGCCGGACATGGGTGGCCGGCCCGGGCCCTCTGGGGGCACCGCAGGTGACGGGTCCCCTTAGACTGACCTTTGGTCCTTGCTTTTGCGGTTTTGCACTGTACAGTTGGGTCTTACTTCTTTTGCATACTGTGTTTTACCAGGACCCGTGAGGGGTGCGGGCGGGTTCGGGTCCCTTTCCTCCTCCGGGGTCTTTTTGTAGAATGGGGTTAGTGGGGCGACAGGCACACTGCAAGTTGGGGGGGGTCTTTGGCCCGCAGGGGTGCAGGGTGGGGGGCGTTGGACTTGGGGTGGGGTTGGGGGGGAAGAGGGGTTGTTTAGTTGTGTGTTTTTTGTTTACAGGGCGAGGTATTGATTTTTATCCATATTTGGGAGCGGTGCTGCGGGCTGGGGGCCTCTTGATCTATTGGAGGGGATGGGGGGAGACGGGTTGAGGCTTATGTCATGGAACGTCAATGGGTTGGGGGACCGTATTAAGCGGGGTGTTGTACTGCAATATTTGCGTCGTTTGACTCCTGATGTGGTGTTTCTCCAGGAGACGCATTTGGTCGGCAATGTCTGCCATGCGATGAACAGGGGGGGATACCGCCTCGTAGCCCATTCTGGTTTCACAACTGGCTCCAGGGGGGTGGGCATTCTCCTGCGAACCTCCCTTCCGGTGGAGATCACGAGGATAGTCTCGGATGACAGAGGGCGCTATGTGTGTTTGATTGGGAGGTGGGAGGGGCAGCCCCTTACCCTGGTTTCAGTCTACGTCCCCCCGGGCCTCCAGAACTCCACCTTTACTGATTTGGGTCGAATGCTGCTTGACCTCCCGGACGGCCTCCTGCTCATGGGCGGGGACTTTAATTCTGTGGTCTCGGGTGAACTGGATCGTCACCCACCGAGGACCCTCCCCGCTGCCCAGTCATGGCTGGGCGGGATGTTGGAGACCTTCGGCTTGGTGGATAGTTGGAGACTAATGCATCCGACCCAGTGCCAGTTCACCTTTCATTCGGGGGCGCATGGGAGTCTCTCCAGGTTAGACTACTTCCTTACGCCCGCGGCGCAGACTGGTCGGATTCGAGAGGTCAGACACCTGGCGCGTGGTATCTCCGACCATTCTCCGCTGTGGCTTCTCTTTGACACCGGGTCGCGGTCCGCAGGGCGGATAGCTCCCATTAACCCCTGGTACCTGCGGGACCCTGTGACTCGTGACAGCTTGGTTAAGGCCATGGACCAATACTTCAGAGAAAACGAGGGGTCGGTGTTGTCTGCGCTGTCCCTTTGGGAAGCCTTTAAAACTGTTATACGCGGACACGCCCTCGCCCAGATAGTGGTGGCCAAGAAGGTCAGGAGCGAGGCGGTGGTGAAGCTGGAGACTGACATCTCGGGGCTGGAGTCGGCCTTGGAGGCGAATGTTACTCCGGACGGGCTACATGCCCTTAGCCTGAAACAGTTCGAATATAGGTCCCTGGTCACTGACGCGGCCAAAACTATGTATAGGGAGCAGCAGGGCCGATTGTATGACGCGGGGGACAAAGCGGGAAAGTTGATTGCGTGGCTGGACAAAAAGGAGAGAGTGAATCGTGTGGTCCCCGAGTTGCGTGCTGCGGATGGTGTGTGTGTGACTGAGCCGGATGAGATTGTGGAATGCTTCGCTGACCACCTCCGGGCGGTGTACTCCCCGGTGACTGACAGGGACGAGGATGACTCTCGCCTCCTACTGAGAGATATTGCTCTGCCCGGCCTGTCCGTTGAGGACCGGGAGCGGCTGGACGCCCCCTTATCGTCGGATGAAATAGCGACCGCGATTCGTTCCCTTCGCTCGGGCAAGGCTATGGGTCCTAACGGTCTGCCCATTGAACTATACAAATTGCGTCCTGATAAGCTCGCGCCCTTCCTCAGCCGCATGTTCCGCGACTCTCTTGCGGCGGGTTCCCTTCCGGCCGACCAGCGCTTGGCCTCTATAGTCGTTATCCCCAAGGAGGGCAAGCCGCGTGACCGCTGTACCTCTTACCGGCCTATTTCACTGCTCAATGCGGAGCCTAAAATCCTGGCGAAAGTCCTGGCCAATCGATTGTTGAGTGTCGTGTGCGACCTTATTCATCCGGACCAATGCGGCTTTATCCCGCACCGCAACACCGCTCTTAACTTGCGTCGTCTGCACGGGGTCCTCGCCAGGGCGGAGTTCCTCACTGAACCGGCCGTGCTGGTTTCTTTGGATGCCACGATGGCATTTGACACTATTGAGTGGCCATTCCTCTGGGCCGTCTTGGATAAATTCGGCTTTGGAGAGGGGTTTATTGGCTGGGTGAGGCTCCTTTACACGGGACCCATGGCTCAAGTGGTGGTGAATGGGCGGGTCTCTCGGCCCTTTGCCCTCGGCAGGGGCACGAGGCAGGGGTGCCCGTTGTCCCCGTTGCTTTTTGCTCTCGCCCTGGAGCCACTCGCTGCCTGGCTCCGTTGGGAGCCCTCGCTTAGAGGGATCCGGTGGGGCCCGGGCTTCGAAGATCGGGTCTCGCTGTATGCGGACGACATTCTCCTGTACCTCACCTCACCGCGGCAGTCACTCAGCGTCCTCTTTGACGTTCTGACCTCCTTTGGGAACAATTCGGGTCTTACGATCAATTGGTCTAAATCCTGCGTTTATCCCATCTCTGGTGGTCCTCCTCCCCTGCCGCCTCGGCTCCCGATTCAAATATCTCTGAGCGGCTTTAAGTACCTGGGGATATACGTTTCGCTGGACCCGGTGGCTCGCTATGAGCAGAATCTCCTGCGTCCACTTCGGCGACTGCGTGAGGACACGGCCCGGTGGTGCAGGCTGCCCCTGTCCCCGCTGGGTCGGGCCGCGCTGTTTAAAATGATGTCCCTTCCCAGGTTCCTCTATGCACTCCAGAACTCCTTCGACGTTATCCCAGTGGCCTACTTTCGGGAGGTGGAGAGCCTGCAGAGGAGACTGGTGTGGAACGGCCGGGCGCGTATTGCTCTTGCCAAGCTCACTCTCCCCTGGTATGACGGGGGCATCGCGCTTCCTGACATTCGCAGGTACTATTGGGCCTCGCAGCTATCTGCCATTAACCACGCCACGTATGCGCCCGGCTTGAATCCGGCGTATGAGATGGACAAGTTCCTACTTCCCGGCGGGAACTACAACAGGGCACTTTATTCCCACCTGGCTGACCGGACCCTTACGGGTCCTACTAAGATTGCTGTGCGGACCTGGAGGGCTGCCACTGCGGCCATGGGCTGGAGTGAGCGAATGACATGTGCTACTCCCTTGTTTGCCTCCGACCGCCTGGGCAGCTTGTGGACCACCAAGGGGTTTGACCAGTGGGACACGATTGGTATCAGCAAAGTGGGAGACCTGTGGCACAAGGGCGCGGTCAAGACTTTCGCGGTGCTCCAGGCCGAATACGAGCTGACCGACAGGGAGTTCTTCCGCTACGCCCAGGTTCGACACGCCCTGCTCTCGGTCTTCGGGGAGGGGACCAAGATCCCTGTCTCCTCGCCCCTCGAGGACCGCATACTTGACGGACATGTCCCTGATAGTACTATTTCTTTAATTTATAAAAAATTGATTAATCACCGGGCGGACCTCCTGGTGCGCCTTCGGGAGGCTTGGACTGGGGATGGGGTCGAATTGGACGACGAAGACTGGCAGTCTGCACTGTCGTCCCCCAAGGAGGTTGCCATTCCGGCTCGTCTCCGGTTGGTACAGCTCAAGATTCTCCACCGGGTGTATGTCACGGGTCCGCGCTTGGTCACGATGGGATTTTCCGACGACGGGCTCTGTAAGCGAGGCTGTGGGCTCAGCGCCACCTTTCTTCATATCCTTTGGGAGTGCCGCGAGGTGGCGGACTACTGGCGCCGGGTCCACACGGTTATGGGACAGGTCACCGGGGTTGTGCTGCTGCCGGAGGTGCGTCGCTGTGTCCTGAATGTGTGGGAGCCCAATGACTACAACGCGGCTCAGACTCGGTGGGCGGCCCTAGGGAACATGATTGCCAAGAGGGATATAGCGCAACTTTGGGGCGCTCAACGGCCGCCCACCGTGTCAGTATGGAAGGAGAATATGGACTGGTGTATGTTTCGGGAGAAGACAGTGTATGTGGCCCGTGGCAAGCCGGGGGCATGGGGTAGAATTTGGGGTCAATGGAATGCGTATCGCGGAGGCATCTGTACGCCCCCCCTGGTGGACACTGATATCGCCATGTCCCCCTGACCCTTGGCGGCTCCTGGCGCTTTTTGTAACAACTACATATGGACGTTCATCTCCCTTGACCCCCTTCCCCCCCCCCCTCCGTCCCCGGCCTCCCGGTACTCCTCTCTTTAGCGGATTGCTCAAATGTTCTGACTGGAGTTTCCCGGGGGGAGCCTGAGCCGCACTGGTATCCCTCATAACTCGCCTTTTGTTTTTATTGTTTTTATTGTTTTTCATTTTGTTTCTGTTATTGTTGGACTCACGCTTGCTGTTCTTCGAGAACTATCTTGAGCCACTGCGGGGCAGTGCCCTGGGAACTGACTGTAGCCTTGATATGTGTATATTTCCTTATGTACCTAGCGGCCGGCCCGGGTGGTTGTAGGCCCATTCTTGTAACCGAATTACTGTTCAATAAAAACTTTTTCAAAAAAAAAAAAAAAAAAAAAAAAATAATATAAACACTCTCCCAAGGCGCGGGTCTATAACCTGTGCAGTAGGCCTTTTCAGATGTGTACTTCCATCGGCTATGGGCTAGAACTCTATATGACAGACTAACTCTCAGGAAAATAAAGCAATATGAACGTGTTGGTGCAGCTGGCCAGCTCCGTCTCTTCCACCCCTCCCACTCCTGTGAACCCTCTCTCAGTCAAACACTGCAATGGGAAGCTTGTGAATTATGCTACGTTAAGTCTCAGAAGCCATGCTTAAAAGTGAATATTCTGGATTTGTTTTGCGGGTGACTATTTATTGAGAAATTGATTGCTGATCTGATTGTACAGATGATGCATCTGCCCATTTCGTTCTGTGGGGCACATTGATCTCTCAATCCTAATACAGAATCTGACAAGCCTCCCGGATTAATGTTTGCTAAATGCCTGAGCTGCAGAAAAATTGGGAAGTTGGGATTCTATCAAGAAATGCCCTGGAAGAAAGATATTCACAAATGTCAAGAGCCTAAAGAGACATATTTCTAGACTTTACATGTCAGGTAAAAGCTGTTGGGAAAACTTTCTAGTCTGTAACAGCCAAGGTTTGTGACCAAGATCAAGTATGTCCTGTTGTTTATACTAAGCATAGAACCGTTGGAAAGTCACACTCCTCCCTATCCCTGCTGCTGCCCGGGAGTTCAAAACTACTCCTACTGGTAAGTAACCATTTCATCTAACAGCATGAATCCTTGTCTGAATTCACATGCTGTGCATTGATGTTGCAGCAGCATTTGTCTCTCTGGGGAGTTTGGGTTAAAATGTGCTTGCGTTTTGTGAAGGCGTGTACGGATGACCATGTGGCAGCCATGCAGATATCACTGATGGGACATTTGCTAAGAATGCGCCCCAGGCAGTGTAGGCAAAACTCTGCCCTTGAGTAGGAGGTTTGGATTATCTCTTTTATCCATTGTGGGACGGTTCCCTTCCCTACTGGTGTGCTATAGCTTGCAAAAGAGACGAAGAGTTGGTTCCCCTTTCTTAGTGTCCCTCTCTCTTGTAGGTAGTACAGGAGTACTCTACGCGCATCCAGGGTGTGAAGCAGCCTTTCGGACTGATTCTTGAGTTCCTTGAAGAAGGCTGGTTGTTGGATGTTCCGATTGACATGGAAGTGTAATACTACCTCTGGTAGAAACTGAGGGTTTGTTCTTAGTACCACCTTGTCCTTGTGGATTTGTAAGTAGCTCTCTGGAATGGTGAGCGCTTGTAGAGCGCACACTCTGGGTAGTAACATGATCAGTATTAGGAAGGCAGTATTTAGGGTTAGGAATTTTAGTTCTGCCTTGCACATAGGTTCTGTCAACAGCTGTGCGAGTACAATGTTCAAGATCCACAGTGGTGTTGGTGCAGTTCTCGGTGGTACTACCTTCTTTGATCCTTCCAGGAATATTTTCACCACTGGTAGAGTGAAGAATTTGATGGTGCCCTAACTCTAGGTATTCAGGAACTAAGCTGCTAGGTTGAGCGTGGCTGGATCTGGGTGACATATCCACCTGTTCTGCATGGTTAACAAATCCTGTGATGTTCTTATGGGTATGATTTGCTCTTTGGATTTCTCCAGTAGGTCTGAGTACCATGTCTGTCTGGCCCACTGTGGGGTGATGAGTATGAGTGACATCTTTGCCGGACTGAATTTGTCCAGTACACTTGGGATCAGGGGAATCGTCAGAAGGACATATGCAAATCTCCCTGGCCAGTTTATCGGCAGGGCATTCTCTTTGGACTGGTAGTTTGGATATCTGGATGAAAGGCCTTGGTATTTTGCAATTTCTGGGCTTGCGAACAAGTCTATGCTTGGTGTGCCTCATCTCCTGCATGTCATCCAGTATCTCTTGTTTTAGTTCCCACTCGAGGGAGGTATTTGCTTATCTGCTTAGTCCGTCTGCCTCTGTGTTCTGTTCCTCTAGGAGGTATATTGCCACCAGGGTTGTGTTTCATTAGAGTGTTCATTTCCATATCGCCTGTGCTAATGTGGAGAGTGGAAGGACTTTGCTCCACCTTGTTTGTTGAAGTAGAGCATTGTAGTCAGGTTGTTCATCTTAATCAGCAAGGTCTGTCACTTTACATGCGCCTGGAAGGCTTTAATTGGTACGAAGACGGTCTTCAGTTCCAGCAGGTTTAGATGTTTCACAGCACCTGCTGGGCTTCAGAGGTCCCTGACCCTTAAGATGTCCATATGTACTCCCCACCCCCTGTGGGATGCATACGTTGTTATGCTCACCGAGAGAGTTGGTAGTTTGAAGGGTATCCCTCTATTGTTACATTCTTTGTATGCCAACATTTTACTTCTTTTTGAACCTTTGCAGTTACAGCCACTAGATCCTCCCAGCTCCCCGAGGCTTGTGACCATTTGTTTGAGTCATTCTTGTGTGGTTCGCATACGTAATCTTACCTGTGGTATGAATGGGATGCAAGACGCCATCATGCCCATTAGTTTCATGGTATGTGTAGGCAGGCTTGTTTAGGTCTATAGTGGCAATGTAATATCCCATGCTTAGGAGTGGGATTAACTCTTATAGTGTTGTCATCTGGAAGTGGTGCATTCGTATGAATTTGTTTAAGTATCTGAGATATTGTATTGGTCTCACGGTTAAGTTCTATTTTGGCACTAGTACGCTGAGTAGATGCCTCTTCCCATCTCCAGTTGCCGGACTATTTCTATGGTTCTTATTTTGATGAGCTCTTTGACATTTTGCCACAGCTGTACGAGTTCTTGGTCCCTTAATGATTTTCGATTGGAGGGAAATGGATTCGGCCTCTTGATGAGTTCTATACTTTATTATATTTAGTATCCATTCGTCTGAGGTGATTGATTTCCACTCCTTGAATCCTCCTATTCTTCCCCCCACTGGTGTTCTGCGGTGTGGTTGTGGACCAAGAGTCACTTGTTTGCTTCGCTCCCTGCTCTCGTGTAATTGCCTCTTCCTCTTGGCTTCCTGCGAAAGGGCTGTCTTGCCAGGTGCTGCCACTGCTGGTGGGTGGCCTGGTGCATAGCCTGCTGGCTGAAATCTCGTTGTTGGGAGGTTGGAGGGAATCCTCTTCTGCCCGTTGGTCACTAATGGGTAGTCCTCCTCTCCTAAAGGATCCCCTGAACTGCAATGTGCCCATTGCTTTTGTGGTTTCATTGTCTTATTTTTGTTGTTGTAGTGTCTTGTGCACAGCCGTTCCAAAGAGGGTTTCTCCTGTTAAGGGCATGTTGATTGGTTTCATGGTCTTATTTTTGTTGTTGTAGTGTCTTGTGCACAGCTGTTCCAAAGAGGGTTTCTCCTGTTAAGGGCATCTTGATTACAGGGGCCTGTACCTCCGGCCTTAAATTGTGAGACCGTTAGTCAGGCATGGGTCCTCAGGGTTGTGCCCACGCAGATCTGTCTCCTGGCCATGTAAGTCGCATCCAGTGCTGACTTGAGGCAGGAATTTGCAATGTTTTGCCCACTTGGATGATTGCCTTGACTCTCTTCTTAAACTCCTCCAGGATCAGTGGTTCAGAAGTGCGTTAGACTTGGCAATTCTCCATTACGTAGCAGCTTCCCTTTCCATATTTCTGCCCACAAGGTCCATCCTCTTCTCTCCTTCTCTGGTAGTAGCTCGTTTGATGTGGGTGTATTGTTCCTTTTGCTGTTACCACAATTTTGGAATCCACAAGCACATTTCTCTTGATGTATTGAGGGTCTTGTATGGAGTGCTTATATTTCTTTTCCACTCAGGGGGTTACAGCCCTTGCTGTGGCTGGTTCTCGGAATGTTTCCTTACCTTGGTCCAGGATGCAAATAAGCATAGGCAGATTCAGGTTTGCCTTCTGTGCTGGCATGAGTGTTTCAAGGAGCTGGACCCTGAATGTGTCTGCCGCCCTATTGATAAATTCATTGTACATTGACTGATCATAATGTGGAGAAGGCCTTGAGGAGTAGTTGTTGACACCCTCCTCTAAGGATTCAGAGGCAAGATCTTCCCAAGTGTCATTGAGTTGGCCCTGGCCCTCGACTGTGGTGGATTCATCTTTATCATAATCGAAGAACTCCTTCCACTCCTCTTCGTGTGGTTCCAGCATCAAGGGTTTCTTGATGTTCGATTGATCAGTCTCTGTCTCTCTCTGCTCCAAGGGTTTCTGTGGGATGATAAAACCCCTTAAGGAGTCCTCAAACTCCTTGCTTAGCAGTAGTGCCATCATTTCGGCTTTGAGTTCGCGTTTCTTGTACTCGACCTCAGACGTTCATTGTTCAGCCATTAAAGATGCCTTTCTTTTCGAGGTCAGCAGTTCTTTGGTCTTCGGCTCGCTATCCTTGTCCTTCACCCTTTCTCGTGTTTCTGCTGGCACTGAAGCTTGGTTCAGAGGTCTGCCCCTATTGGTGTCCTTTGTTCGGGACCCATGCAGCTCTTTTTATTTGAACCAATCCTTCAGTCATTGAATGTTTTGATATCAACGCTGAGGACTTCGAGTCTGCGCCGTTCAGTGTCTTTGTTACCTTTTGCGGCTTCTTCTTTTTGATGTCTCCAGCCACCCTCTTCGTGGCCTCCAGCTATTTGACATCGAAGTCGCTTTCCTCAGGGTCCAACTCTCCTCCATGTGCTGTCTCGGGCTCTTTGACATTTTCCTCTTCCTCCTCGCTGGAGAGCCCTAGGTCATTCTGGGACTCTTGTGTCCTCTGGGCATTAACCACAGCGTAGTGCACCAGACGCTGTTTGAGTCTTGTTTTCAGCATCTTTGGGATGAATTCTGCATGGGGCATGCAGTCTTAGGCACTGTAGGCCTTCGGGAGACACAAGTTGCACACCACGTACGGGTCTCATTCAGCAAACTTGTGGTGACAGTTGAGGCAGAACTTCAACAGGGTATTCGCCATGCCGCGGCATTCTCCGACCAAGTGTTGCTAACCGGAGGGGCCTATCCATCCATTTTTCATATCTTACAGTGATTGTTTGGTGTTTTTGGTGGGAAAACGTTGGTGTTTTCGGTCTTTCTGAAGAATTCTTTGGAGCACCTCCATCGTACTTACAAACCCAATGGCAGGAAAAGTAATCTGAAAATGGCGACCATGCACAGGAACTTATGGGGCATACGTCTGGCATCACACAAGGATGGAATTACCACCAAATGGTGGATGACGATGTCCAGAGGGTAAAAAGAAAAAGCGGAAAGAGAAGAAACATGATTCTGGACCCAACCACTAGATATCCAAATAGATGCACACCATGTGAATCCACACAATATTTAATGTGCAAAATTTGAAATATAATTTTCTCTTCGTAGACTGTGTATGGGTGGTTAGGTTATCTGATTTCCTTTAGATTTTTACTCTACCCTGATTCTATTTTTGGTAACATTTGTGGGTCAGAAATCACTGAAGATTGCAGTTTTTCAGAATGGTATTGATCATTGATATTGAAAGGATTCATGGGACTGTTTGGTATTTGCGTTAAACTGCTCTTTTGTATCAGATGCATGTGGCTTTCGTTCTACACCACCACTAGGAAGAGGTGTCGCGCCACGGCCAGAGCGACTGACTCCGGAATCTGGGGATCACGATTCGATCCTGGTGGCAGATTAGCCCAGCACCATGTGACTCTGGGCAATAGCTTGCTTAATCTTCCCGGGTGATTGTTCGCGCTTTACAAATGTGGATTATTATTATTATTACTACTAATATCCTCACATGGAGCACATGTGGTCTGAACCTATATGTGAAAGCCAGCCAGGAAGACCTTGCCAAATGTTAGAAGGCGTGGTCTGAGTATAGCTATACTACAAATTACATATCTGAAATGATCATGTAAGCTTTGCCAAGCAGTAGACCTGTCACCATTAGGTTTCCTCTAACCCCAGACACGTCTAAGGAAAGATAACATTACTGCATGCAGACACATGTGTACATGCGTGTGCACACGCGTATACACGTGTCTGCATGTAACCAGCCCGGTGTCCCTTACTCCAGCTGCTGCGCAGTGGCCTGGTCAAGCTAGGGGAACACCAGTAAAATCCCCATGCAGTCTCTTACATCCTGAGTTCACTGTGGGTGAGTCCCAATTTATGAGGCTCCCCACAGTAAAAGCTCAACAATTAGGTATTCAAAAGCGAAACATCCAGGCGGCCCATAGTGTCAGAACCACCTTCTAACAAATAGGAATCTTCATTTTAGGGTGAAGAAATTTTTTGCTACCCCCGTAAGGACGAGTTGTTGTGCTGTTGACTGTTCAACCTTCACCTTCATCATTATGTGTGTTCTCAACTCAGATTCCTGTGCACTTTATCAGCGAGTGTTCAATCTGTGTGCAGAATCTGTGGCCTCCTATGCTATATGGGCAGGTAACTTTAACAACACCTTACAACTGCATCTTTTCATACAGACACAGGGTTGACTTTGTGTCCTAAATGAGCTCTGTTGATACAGCAGTTGACAGATAATCCTAACCACGTTAATGCCTGGAGGCATGAAACATACTAATACAAACTAGCTCGCTGTTTATTGACACTACCAACAACTCCTCCTGCATTACCACACTTTTACTTGAAGCAATAGACATAGTAGATATATTGCCCATACCCTTGTCTGAAGACTCCTATATGTTTTCTAATATTAATATTCCCTCTCTACGGATTGTGCTGTGCCGTGGTGATTTAAGAGTGGCATCCAGTAAGATCCAGTAGTACAGGACACCTTAAAGTTCACTGAGTGCAACTGGGGCTCTATTGTAAACATAGGGACAGCACAGAAGAACTTTAATGTCTATATAGCTAAGACTATGCTTTGCTCAGGAATCAGGGGTACTAAGAATGCTCAGACATAGCCTGAGAAGCTGGAGAAGGAGTATGTTACTTACCCTGTAAGCATCTATTTGTAGCGTGTAGTGCTACAGATTCACATGCTATACATACTCCTGCCATCTAGTGTTGGGCCCAAACTCTGCAAGTTGTTTTCCCCTAGGAAGTTTTATGATCAGCGTCGTCTCTCCTCCCCTCGAGGTATTTTGCATGTTCGACAGCTCCTTTGTCAGATAATGTTTTTTTCCCCTTGCTATATACGGAGTGAGGATATAGTCCGCTAAGTTAGCGTTTGCTGTTTAACCCCTTCAGTGCCCGCCCCTTTCCCCGCCCTGTGCCGGCAGTTGTATTAGCGGGCGGGGTTTATGACGAGCTGGTCTCGTCATGGGCACAGCGCGACCGCGGCCCATGACGAGACCAGCTCGTCACGGGCATTGAAGAGGTTAAGATGCTGTATTTGCGTTCATTTTTCTCACCATCTAATACCTGCTGGGAGGCGGGAGGGTGCACATGAATCTGCAGCACTACACGCTATGAACAGATGCTTACAGGGTAAGTAACATACTCCATTCGTAGCATGTCTTGCCTGTAGATACACATGCTATGCATAGATTGTAAAGCAGTACCCCTCATGCAGTGGCTTTAGGCATGAGATGATGCAGTTGTTTGAAATAACCTTTGATGGACTGTTTGTCCAACTAGAGCTTGTTGTCTTGCTTGAACATCCACACAATAGTGTTTTGTAAATGTGTGTGGGGTCACCCATGTTGCTGCTTTGCAAATGTCACTAAGAGGAATATTCCCTAAAAATGCCATGGTTGCTACTTTTTTCCTTGTAGAATGAGCCCTTGGCATAGTTGTTAATGTTCGTTTTGCTTTAGCATAGCAAATTTGTATACATTTGACGATCCATTTACTTATTACTGATTTTGAAATGGCATTTCATTTACATGGATTTAAAAATGAAACAACCAGTTCTTGTGTATTCCTGAAGGGTTTTGTACGTTCCAGAATTGCCTGTTTAACATCGAGAGTATGTAAAGCATGCTCTGCAATTGTCCCTGATTTTGGAAAGAAAACCGGTAACTTCAAAGTTTGATTTAAATGGAAAGGTGAAATAACTTTAGGTAAGAACTTTGGGTTTGTGCATAAACGCACCTTGCCTAGGAACACTTGGAAGTATGGGTCTTTAATAGGGAGCGCATGTATTTCACTAACTCTTCGTAGAGATGCTACTGCTACAAGGAAGATAACCTTCCATGTTAAGAATTGTATCTAACAGTTATGTAGAGGTTCAAACGGTGGCCCCATGAGTTGTATTAGGACAATGTTCAGGTTCCACACTGGTACCGGAGATGTATGAGGTGAATGACTCGTTTTAATCCTTCCATGAAGGCTTTGACAATAGGAATGCAGAAAAGTGATTGGTGCTTCCTGTTTTTTAGGCATGCAGCAATGCTGCTAACTGTAGATGTATATGCCAAATATGCCTTTTGTAAATGTAACAGGTAACAGACTAGATGTTCTGTTTCTATTTTGCTGCATAGCAATGTGGTCGGCATTCTGGCCTCCTTTAGAACAGTCATGCTTTCTGGAGGTAGATTCAGGTATCTAAACTCTATGACCTCAGGAGCCAGATTGCAAGGTTGAACTGTTATGCACTGGGATGTCTCACTCTGCCCCGGCTGTGAGTGAGAAGGTTTGGATAGTTGGGTAGTTTCTCATGAGGTAATAGGGATAGCTCTAGTAGTGTTCTGTACCATAGCTGTCAAGCCCATGTGGGACCGATCCGTATTAGGGTCAATGAAGTCTGTCTGAGTTTCCTGACCATGTATGGAATGAATGGCAAAGGAGGCAAAGCGTAGACCAGGTCATCCATAGTGTGTTCCCTGTGGATACTGGGTGCGGGTATCTGGATGCTAATCTTTGGCATTTTGAGTTTTTGGCCTGCTATGTATAGAGCTAGGAGGAGGATCTTGTGTTTGTATTCCCAATTCCATATGGTTTGCGCTACCTGTGACAGCTGTACGGAATGGGTCCCCCTGTTTCAGAATGTAATAGATTGCAGGCATATTGCCTGTTTATAGAAGGACATTATACCCTATATTGTTTGCTAGGAATGCTTTTAGAAGCAAAAAGAACTATTGATGGACAGAATGCAGAACAATGTCATACAATCACCCCAGTACAGAGATCTGGGCCTAAATCCATCGTTTTTTTGCTCACCATGCCATTCCAGTTTGGACCCAGCCATATGCAAATCAGTCTTGACCCTGTGCCCAATTGGAACAGTCCAGCCCAAACTGCCAGGCCAGGACCTCCCTGAACTGGAAACAAGCATCCCAGGACCGGTTTCGGGGTTTCACCCCTCTTCAGCCAGGATAGCTTGATTCCAGTGGCATGGAGAGCATGGGACTCACGTCTGAGCATACCCGTCTCACTCGGGGTAACAAATGCAAAAAGAACTATTGATGGACAGAATGCAGAACAATGTCATACATTCACCCCAGTACAGAGATCTGGGCCTAAATCCATCGTTTTTTTGCTCACCATGCCATTCCAGTTTGGACCCAGCCATATGCAAATCAGTCTTGACCCTGTGCCCAATTGGAACAGTCCAGCCCGAACTGCCAGGCCAGGTCCTCCCTGGACTGGAAACAAGCATCCCAGGACCGGTTTCGGGGTTTTAACCCCTCTTCAGCCAGGATAGCTTGATTCCAGTGGCATGGAGAGCATGGGACTCACGTCTGAGCATACCCGTCCCACTCGGGGTGACAAATGCAAACACAACAGTTGATGGACAGAATGCAGAACAATGTCATACATTCACCCCAGTACAGAGATCTGGGCCTAAATCCATTGTTTTTTTGCTCACCATGCCATTCCAGTTTGGACCCAGCCATATGCAAATCAGTCTTGACCCTGTGCCCAATTGGAACAGTCCAGCCCGAACTGCCAGGCCAGGTCCTCCCTGGACTGGAAACAAGCATCCCAGGACCGGTTTCGGGGTTTAACCCCTCTTCAGCCAGGATAGCTTGATTCCAGTGGCATGGAGAGCACGGGACTCACGTCTGAGCATACCTGTCCCGCTCAGGGTGACAATGCTTTTAGAACCATATAGATCACTAAAAGCTCCAACATGTTGATGTGCAGTGTTTGTTGTTGTGAGGTCCAGTGTTCCTGAACCACAATGTCCTTCATATGAGCACCCCACTTCATGAGTGATACATTGCTTGTGGTTGTTACTTGTGGGATCGGGTCCTTGAAGGTTTTTCCCTTTAGTATGTTTGAGGTGTACCACCATTGTAGTGGCTGATGGACCTTGGGTGAAACCAACACTAGATCTTCCATGTTGCCCCTCGCTTGAGACCATTGCAATGCTAAACACTCTTGGAGTGGTCTCTTGTGTAGTTGTGCATGTGGCACTATTGCTATGCATGATGCCATCATCCCTAGTACCTATATACAAATATTTGCCTCTGAACCCATAGATCACCACAATGTTTTGTCAATCAGTCCTTTTTATTGACTGAGAATAACAATCTTATTTTTCTTTTTTACATATGCTTTAAACAGAGTTAGCTCTTCATCATTAGACTTCCTTTTATCTTACATTATTCACACATTTATCCTGTACATAATATTTACACATTTCGACAAAGACATAAACATAAAACAAATACTATAACGTTTGTGCAAATTTAAATCTCCACTGATTATGTATCTTCGTAATACAGTACAAAATTGTCCAACTATTTACATCTTAGGGACCTTAAATGAAGTGGTCCTCAATTTCCTTAGTCTTTTTAGGTCCTAAGCAGGGTCAGAAACACTCGTTCTAATATTTTTATAAGATAACCTTACAAATGTTATGTTTCCTATTTTGGGGAAGCAATGAAACTTTATTGACTTTCCCTCTGTGTTCTGGTTCTCTGCTTGTCTGTTGCCTACGCGTTTCGACCTTCGTGTGTGGACCTGTGCGTTCTTGGTAAGGTCTTCCTCAGGGCTTGTAATGTTGTTGAGTGGACATCTTTCTCCGTAGTTCCTACTGTAAAAATTTATCTTGAAATGGTGGTATTCGTTATCCCGGGTGTAATCCGAGTTGAAGGGGATGCTGCTTCGATTCGGTTCTGGCTTCCGCTCTATCTGTTCCTATAGTTTCTGTTAATTTTTCAGAGAGAGGGGATCTTCAACTTTCATTTTCTCGCCACTCGCTTTCTCCGCGTCCGGCGAAAGCGAGGACGCGGAGAAAGCGAGTGGCGAGAAAATGAAAGTTGAAGATCCCCTCTCTCTGAAAAATTAACAGAAACTATAGGAACAGATAGAGCGGAAGCCAGAACCGAATCGAAGCAGCATCCCCTTCAACTCGGATTACACCCGGGATAACGAATACCACCATTTCAAGATAAATTTTTACAGTAGGAACTACGGAGAAAGATGTCCACTCAACAACATTACAAGCCCTGAGGAAGACCTTACCAAGAACGCACAGGTCCACACACGAAGGTCGAAACGCGTAGGCAACAGACAAGCAGAGAACCAGAACACAGAGGGAAAGTCAATAAAGTTTCATTGCTTCCCCAAAATAGGAAACATAACATTTGTAAGGTTATCTTATAAAAATATTAGAACGAGTGTTTCTGACCCTGCTTAGGACCTAAAAAGACTAAGGAAATTGAGGACCACTTCATTTAAGGTCCCTAAGATGTAAATAGTTGGACAATTTTGTACTGTATTACGAAGATACATAATCAGTGGAGATTTAAATTTGCACAAACGTTATAGTATTTGATTTATGTTTATGTCTTTGTCGAAATGTGTAAATATTATGTACAGGATAAATGTGTGAATAATGTAAGATAAAAGGAAGTCTAATGATGAAGAGCTAACTCTGTTTAAAGCATATGTAAAAAAGAAAAATAAGATTGTTATTCTCAGTCAATAAAAAGGACTGATTGACAAAACATTGTGGTGATCTATGGGTTCAGAGGCAAATATTTGTATATAGGTATAAACTGATTCCGGCCTCCGTTACCCTTATTGAATCAATCCCCCCATTCTGTATCTATCATCCCTAGTAGGCGCATCACTGTTTTGACTGGTAGGTGACAATGTGGCTGAAAAAGATCCAGCTGTCCTGGACCGAGCATGGAACTACAGCGCTGCAGGGCATTCTAATATTCCTATCTGTCCTATGTTGACAACAATTACCCTCACATTCTCACTGGAAAAGCAAGGCGCTACCCTTAAATCAAGTGTTCAGGGTACACAGAGAGACCTGGAAGAACATCACCACTTGGGTAATGGCAGGACTTGCTTCAGACAAGACTAGCTCATTTGTTTCAGTTTAATGTGCTATCCTCCCCAAGTAATTACTGTTTAACATTTCAAGCCCTGCTGTATTTTTTGGCAAAAACTCCCATACCATCAAGGGCAAGTTAAAGTTTCAACGTTTGAGGATATATTTTCTGATTGTTCTTTCATCAAACTTGATGGCTTCAAAACTTTGCACCAGTGCAGTCCAGGGCGCACTTTTCCATAGATTAGGCTATAACACTCCACCAAATGTTTGATGAGATCATTCACTGTCTCACCAAATCAGTTCAAAGTGATGGAATTTGCTATTATCTTGAGAGACACCGCTCGACTGATATCTGGTACCTACACAGCATCAACAACTTGTGGGCTTGGTGGGAAGAGAGAAATCCAGGATCACTGAGCGTTTACACATCAACAAATTAATCTAAATTTCCTCTATTAACGCAAAAATTAATTGACTCGAAGTATATACATACAAAGCTGTTTCTTCCCTAAGTTTAGCAAGCACGACCTAGATTTCATCCTGTATGCAGTAAGCAATATTTTTAATGAGAAAACAATAAGTAATCCAAATCATATAAATCAAGCGTAACTATTAGTTATCAAAGCCTGCATTAGTAGTAGAGTTTATTAGGAACTTCCTGATTTAGCTTCCTGATTAAAGTGCTAGGTGAGGCATACATCCTGCAGACTTCCCAGCACTTGTCGAATATGTCCCCCACAAGCAGGCATTCTTGCTGGACACTATGCGCGTTGCTGGTAACATGACTTTGTTTTTCACTGCAACAAGATCCAACGAGTGCCCAGTTATGGAACACCACAGACATTCCCCAGACGTCTAAGCCTTATCAGGCTACTGACAAAAAGACATCTATATATACACTGGATCAAGGGCACTGCTGTAAACTGATACATGCTGTGTCCAGACATACACAGATCTGGCAGATTACAAATACTATATATAAAACAGTGCTAATTCAGGCTTCTGCTTGAGTGTATAAATTCCGAGGATTTTACCGGCTGCAGGAAATATCATTCCTTAATCCACTTAAGCCTGAATACGACTTAACCCGCAAATTCAAATCCCAGGGCAAACAGAAGGTTGCACTGGGATCAGAATGAAGAGTTGTGTGATAATTATCACACTCTTGCACTTTTCTATTGCTATAGTTCACAAGTAAAAAATACTGGTGAAATATATGTGGGGGGAATGAACAGAAAAGAGGCAAAACATGCAGATTTTGGTTCAATAAATATCACATCTGCATGTTATGCTTCATTCCCAGGGCAGAAACTCATAATAGTTGTTTGTGACTCTTCCTATTAAATGCCTCACCCAGAATAATTGCATTCAGTGCGTGGAGTAATACCCACTCAGGTGTCCTTCAACTCGTTACCAGGCCATTGGCCTTCTGTGCTCACACTACACTCCAAACAGACCCCCTCGGGATATCGTGATTTCGCGATATATGCAAAAGAATTGCGAGACCGGTGCTTTTGTAAAAGTCCCCAATTTTTAAAAGACTGACAGAGAAAACTAAGACCATTTTAATTGTAAAATTGTAAAAGAACATTAGGCTTCTCCTTCTTTTATTGGCTCTGCACTGTCACAAAGCCAATAAAAGGAAGGCGAGACACATGGTAGCTGAACAGAGGTGTTAAATTCCTCTGTTGCCTGCCTGGCTCCCCATATATACCTGTCTAGGCCCCAGTGGTATAACATAAGCCCCCGTGGTGCGGGGGGCGAGCTCCAGTTGGCCTCCTCAGCAAAAGTGGTAAGTGGTGGGCTGGGGGAGGGGAGGTGGGCCCCCTAAAGTTGCACCCGAAGGACCTGGCAATATGAAATGGGGTTCACCCTTGAGGGGAGGGGTAGCACGGAGGGCAAGCCTTTCCTCCTGTCCCTAAGAATTCAATAGAGGTCCCAAATAAGTAGGGAAGAGGGAGGAAATACAGGACTTGGTGATGGTAAAGAACAAGGCCTAGAGAGACTAAGTCCACCACAACCCAGCGAGGTGAGTGACGGCTTCTATAACACCTGCAAGAGGCTCACAGGCTCAGGCCCTACAGGTTACAAAGCCAAGCAAGGAATCAGGTTTACTTCATAATACAGAGCTTCTCCCTTGACTTTTACCTGTGACCCAGTTGGGAGGGCTGGCCTCAGTCAACACTAACAGGACTACGGGCCTTACTGTGGCAGCTGGAACTCAACCCCCTGAGCAAGAGGGGGATCAATACAATCAAAGGATTCCAATGGTGATCAGCCTTCCATGTCTGAAGGTAGGCTTCCAAATTGAGACCCTAAAGAGAGTGGAAAAGACAAGGGCTTGTATACCTTAGGTGCTAGTCAGGAGAGCACTAACGGAAAGGAGTAATAAACTGAGACAAAAGGTGAGGTACTCCCAGGGACCTGTTGGAGATCATTTTGTTTTCTGAAGAAACTAAATTAAAACTCCAGAAGCGTAGCTTTGTTTAAATTTTTGGCCTTGTTTATGATAAGCCTTGTGAGGAGGAGATCAAGGAGTCAAAGCATAATTGCCATGGTATCCACAAACAGCGTTGAGCCAAAACTGAAGTCTATTGTGAATTGGAACAAAGGCTTCACTGTTCATCAATCAGTATTACTGAAAAACTTCCTTGAGCTAAGATTAGAGATAGACTTGTACCTTAACAAAACAGTTGCAGCTCATGCTGAATTTGTAGGTCTGCTTGGAAAGAGTCCGGAAGTGTTTTCAGCGAAATACGTTTTCAATCTAGATATTCATTGGGATCCCACCCTTCTCTGAATAAAAATGGCACCCGGTGTGTGTGTGCGTGGGCCCAGCGCCCACAATGCGAAAGGCCTCAAAACGCTACTTGGACTGACTAAATTTATCCACTCAATATCGATCCTTTTTTTAAATCTAGGTAGCTGTGAATTCTTGGCCTTTGCTCAGCCACCACCCAGGGAACCGTAAAAAACCCGGAAACTCCTAAAAACTAGTCACGCACATGAGTTCAGGTTTATCTGGCTTACATTGATCCCTCAAACTTTTCTTACCCACAATGCCCGTCAAACCTCAATAATGGGCAGAAAAGAACAGAGAAAGAAAGTTACTTACCTTTGGTAACACTTTTTTCTGGTAAAGGCTCTACCTAACCACAGATATCTCCCCTTACAATAGTGTCCAGGCGTCAAACTGGATCTGGAACTATGCACAGCCACTGGCACAAGTAGTGGTAAATGGGCGATTGTCAGAGGACTTTCCGCTGGGGCGAGGAACTAGGCAAGACTGTCCCCTCTCCCCACTGTTGTTTGCCCTAGTGTTAGAACCGCTGGTGGCATGGCTACGGAGGGACCCGGTGATTCAGGGTATGAAATGGACAGAGGGATGGGAGGACCGTATCTCCATATATGCGGACGACATATTATTATATCTGACACATCCGAGCCGGTCCATTAATTGCCTACTCGACATTTGTGCGTCCTATGGGAGGGTCTCAGGCTACTCAATCAACTGGGCCAAATCGGTGCTATATATACTCAAAGCCCCCCCCACGCTTGCCCCGGGGAGCTGCGAGACAGATAGCACAAGACGGTTTTAAGTATCTCGGTATAAACATCACACCCCACCATTCGCAATTAATAGAACGTAATTTACTCCCACCTCTGAGGAGGCTGAAGAATGACGTTAAAAGTTGGCACTCCCTCCCACTGACACTGCTGGGGAGGGCGGCATTGTTTAAAATGATGGCTCTCCCTAGGTTCCTATATGCACTACAAAATACACCTATGCCAGTTCCCCACTCATACTTTAAAGCCATCGAGGCGGAGGTGGGCTACATCCTATGGTGAAGGAAAACCTCACCGAATCGCTATGTATAAACTAACTCGGAGCTGGTACGATGGCAGCATCGCCCTGCCCAACGTTCTGTTCTACTACTGGGCATCCCAGCTCATAGTGATTAATCAACGGCTACATGCCCCACAGGACGAACCAGCTCTGCGCATGGACAGACACACTCTAGGTACGAACGGACTACTGGGTGCCTTATATGACAAATCAAAGAAAAAAACACTAATAGGACCCACTGCCCACACAGTGCAGGTCTGGTTCGCGGCGCAACGTGCGCAGGGATGGGAAGGGGTGGTAACTCAACATACGCCACTGTGGGACTCCCCCAGACTTGGCAGACTACGCATGAGCAAGGGCTTTACAAGATGGGACCTCATAGGCATTTCCAGGGTTGGCGACCTATGGGAAAAGGGAGAGGTGATTCCATTCGCACAGTTACAGGCAACGTATAAGATGGCAGGAAGGGAACAATACCGATGCACTCAAATTAAGCACGCCCTAATGAAGGCCATACCTCCGTGAGCCGAACTGCCAGAGTCCTTCCCACTCGAGGATCGTTTATTAACAGACTCACAATCTAAAAAGGCAATCTCATTAACATACCGAAAGTTCATCAACAATCAGAAAGATCCCACACAAACCCTAAAGGAGAGATGGCAGGCGGAGGTGGGGGAGATGGACGAACAAGAATGGCAGGAGGCGCTGGCGTCCCCACGGGAGGTGGCGACCCCTTCCAGATTAAAACTTGTGCAACTCAAAATACTGCACAGAACATACTACACGAGAACGAAACTACACAAAATAGGGAGGGCAGACACCACTTTGCCTGAAGGGTTGTGGGCTCACAGGTACTTTGTACCACATGATATGGGCCTGTCCCCACATTACACAATACTGGAGGGCGGTTATGGCTACGATCACCCAGGTATGTGGGTTCGAGGTCCCCCCTGAACCTCGGAGATGCCTACTTAATGTGTGGGACCCCACAGATCTCAACCACGCAGCACATGATTGGGCAACCCTCAGTATTACAATAGCCAAAAGAAATATTGCACAGCACTGGGGAGCCCAACGATACCCTCCCATCAGCAGTGGTGTCGTGACCTCGATAGCGCCATGGTGGTGGAAATGGCAGTCTTTATCAATAGGGGATACCCCCGAAAATGGACACGAGTATGGGGGAAGTGGAACACATATCGGGGTAATATATGTGCCCCTCCACCCGAAGACTCGGACCCGGACTTGAGCGAATGACAAACAGAAAGCAGGCACACCAGGAGCAATCCCCTACGTGAGGCACGTGATTTCGAAACTGCTAACGGTGACGGGATGGGTACCACGGTATTTATATTTCCACTTACTAGGTACAGTGCTATTGTTTGTTATATTATGTCATCTAAGCTATGTAACGGTCAATAATTGTGAACTGCTCTGCTTGTTGTGTATAATATTCACAATAAAATGTTTTTTTTTTAAACTGGATCTGGAAAATTGTGAGCAGTAACTCGGTATGCCGGTAGGTGGTGTAGGCTGCTCTGGGTCAACATAATCCGTGTCAGAAGTGACATGCACCGTGCCTATGTAGGTGGCCCCCGGCGCAATGACAGTGGCTTCTTTACTGACTATTTTCATACCAAAATCAGAATGATTTTTAACCACTGTTCAATCAAATAAAATCTTTCAGTTGAACAGCCCAGTTCGGAGAACGTGGAGGATGGGAGAGTCGGTGAGGAGCCTGCGTTGAGACAGAGTCTCTACCAGAAAGAGCGTTACCAAAGATAAGTAACTTGTTCTTCTGACAGAGACTACTAACCACAGATTCCTCACCTTAGAAAAGATACCAAAATAATACCTACACAGAGGTGGGTCTGCGAAATGGCTTAAACCAAAACGTCCTGGTGAATTGAATGAGCAAAATAGCTGTCTCGACGTACCAGGCTATCCAGGCAGTAGTGTTCCATGAATGTGTGCAGTGACGCCCATGTAGCAGCCTGACAGATGTCCAGGACAGGCACCCCACATGCTGATGCAGTAGTAGCGCCTTGGCTTTAGTGGGATGAGCCCACTGGCCGTCAGGCAGGAGGCTGCTGCATAGTTAGTGTGTAGCAGATTTATGCAGAATACAATCCATCGAGAGATGTCTGTTTCTGCACCATCTTGCCTTTTTTCGCACCAGTGAACCCAATGAACTGCTGGTCAACAAATTAGGGGTCAATTATGATGTCTTTTGGAAAGGCTTCGAACGGCATTCGATTAGTTTGAATCAGATTCATAAGCCTTGTTTCCAACCGACTCTTAAACATTTTCGGACGACAGATTATGATGTCCGGAAACCGTTTGGACCGTCCGGCTCGCTTCGGAATGGCATTCGGAGTAACCGAGTCGTTCGGAGCCGACTCATACAGGTCTACGGACCGCGTTTCCGAACGAGTAATTAGGATGTTGGACTCGGAAAGCCTTTCCGAATCGGTTGTTCCGACACGGATTGGCTGTCTGAAGCTGACTTTGGGGGGCGCATAGAAGGCCCACCTTCACCCGGTGGCCTCCGAATCGAGCCCGTGGGGATACTCATGGGTTCTCCCTTTCCAACCATGCACAGTGTGGCAGGCACCTTGAGGAGCCCGCCACAGGGTGCACGATTTTCCCCAACCACCCCTTTCTTCAAAGGGAGCCTGTGTATTCGGTCGGACCACAGGCTTCCATTGAAGTCAATGGGAATCCGACCGAACGGTGTTCGGAACAATAGTAATCGTCGGAGAGACTCCCCGAATCCAATTCAGTCAGAAACCATTCCGGAACCGATTCGGTCGGAATGGTTTCCGAATGACATCGTAATCGACCCCTTAGTGTTCTTTGGTGCGACTGATGTAAAAGGAGAGGGCTCTTTTTGGGTCCAAATGATGGAGTCTCTCCTTTTCCTTGGAATGATGAGGTGGCGCGTCAAATGTCGGCAGTGAGAAGTTTTGGCCAACATGGAAAGGGGTCAACTCCTTCAGTAGAAAGGGTATTACCTGGTGTACGGGGGGTTAATAGAAAGAGCTTAAAGCTCTCTCACCCTCCTGGCCAACGATAATGGCCACTAAAAAGACTGTCTTAAGCGCCTGAATTCTTAGAGGGCAGCTATGCATGGGTTCAAATGGAGAACACTTAAGATATGTTAAGAACAAATTAAAGTACCACTGGGGCATAACAAAAGGGTTAAGTGAGAACAGTTAATGTAAGCCCTTAAAATGTGCATCATAACTGGCAACTTTAACAGAGAGGGATGATCAGGCAACAACAAAAAAGACTAAAAGGTAGAAAGGTAACCTTTAACAGTGCCCATGGCAATGTCCTGCTGAGCTAAAGACAACAAAAACAACAGCACCTCCTAAACAGAAGCAAAAATTGGAAACACTTGTCGAGAGGAGCACCAAGGCACAAATCTGTCTCAACAGCAGGCATATACGGTCTTTGTTGAGGGACGTCAGGCTGCCAGAATAACACTGCAGATCTCGTAAGGAATGCTGAAAACCCTCAGCTGTCGCCGCTCAATCTCCAAGCATGAAGGTAGAAAGTACGCAGGTTTAGGTGCAAGACCCTGCCCTGCTGCTGCGACAGTACATCCTCCCGAAAGGGCAGCCAGATTGGAGGACAGATGCTCATGCCCAGGGATCTGGATACTACACCCACCCTGCCCACTTCGGAGCCACAATGATGACTTGGGCCTGGTCAGCTCTGATATTCTTGAGAACTCGAGGCAGTAGGGACAATGGCAGAAAGATGAACAGGAGTCCTGAGTTCCATTCTAAACAGAATAGGTCTACGAGCTACAGCTGCTTTGGAAACTCCAAAACACATAAGTGCTGATATTGTGTCTTCTCGTTGGTGGCAAATAGGGTGTTCACTTTTTTCTGAAGAGTCCTTCCTCTAACACCAGGTGCACATGGCATTTGTGATAAGCAAGGCGTCAATGGCCGAGTTTGTCCACTCTGGTATTTAAAAATCCTACCAGGTGTTGTACAACCAGCAAAATGTACTGGCTTTCGGTTATGTTCAGAGACAAAGGGCCTCCTGGCATGGTGTCCACAATCCCACTCTGCCCTTCTTGTTGCAGTGCCACATGGCAGAGGTGTTCTCCGTGAATACCTGGGCCAGCCTTCCCTTGATGGCTGGTAGGAAGACTTTCAACACCAAGTTGATGGCATTTATTTCCAGAAGGTTGATGTGGAGCTGTGCCATCTCTGGAGACCAGAGTCCTCTGATTTCCACCTCCTCCAGATGGTCACTCCATCCTAGAATGGACCCTTCAGTCACCACTGTGAGCTCTGGGTGGAGAAGGGTCTGCTGCTGACTCAATCATGGTCCAGAAACCACCACTGCAGGTCTTTTGCAGTCTCCTCTGAAATCTAGACCAAGTTGGGAGATTCCCCTGGTGCTGTGCCCACTGGAACTTCAGGTTCCACTGCAGAGTCTGTGTGTGTAACCTGGGGTATTCACTAGCAGGATGAAGGAGGCCATCAGAGATAGAAGCTTCGAAGTCAGTCTCAGTGAGATCCGGGACTGAGGCTGAAACATCAGGATCAAACCCCAAATGTCCTGGACTCTCTTTTCTGGAGGTAAAGCATGGAACTGAAGATGTCCAGAATGGCTCCGATGATGGGGAGCAAATGAGAAGCTGTCCAGCGTGACTTCAGCACATTGTTAGTGAGCCCACACAAATGGAGGAGCTTTGCTGTTATCTGGAGGTGGGTGACCACTGCCTGCCTTCATCAGCCAGTCATTGAGGTAGGGGAATCCTAAAACCCAGTGGCAGGTCCTCCGCTAAGGCGTAGGAGCGTCGCCCCACTACTCTTCAGCAGTTAAGAAAGGAAAAAATAAAATTATAATAACGTAATATCATTATCATTTTATTTTTTCCTCCTGCTGCGTCAGCTTTGCGTGAGGGACGGGGCTGCAGAGCAGGAGAGGAGTGGTTTGCCCACTCCTAAGTGTGCAGTGACTGTTTGGTAGGCCCTCTCGAGCTGCCAAAAACAGTCATGCGCCCTTCCCTGTTCTTCATGCAGGCTGCATTACAGCCTGCATAGAGAACATGAGCACCCCTCCAGCCCCTGGCTGAGTGCAGTGTTACGGCGCTCAGACCAATCACAACGATGCATTGCAGCATAGTGATTGGCTTATGGGAGGGAGCCTGGCTGCCTGCTTCCTGTTCCTGGAGTCGGACGCAGGAGAACAGGAGCAGAGACGCAGGACTCAGCGGCAAGGTAAGTATTATTATTTTTTGTTTTAACATTGCAGCCCGTGTCCCCCCTTCTACCTTTCACCCCCAGCGCGCCCACCTCACCACCCGCGTGACATGCCGGCCGCCACTGCTAGAAACCCTGACCTCCGAAGATGTGCTTCAACCCCACCATCATGTTTGTCAAACAGTGTCGAGGGGACGCCTCCCGAGAGGCCAGTTGATCACAACCAGGTGTAGCAGGGGAGTGTCACCGTGGACGTGATGGCCGTGCCCACCGATTTGATGGTGTCGAATCCATACCGGATCGTGAATTTTGCTGCATCATGCCCATCAAGTATGGTCTGGTTCAGTACGAGCCAGGCCCCCTCCGGGACTGTGGGCAGCACTTGTGCAAATGAGGCCAACGAGGTGTGGGAGTACTGGCGCAAGAGGCATGTGGTGTTCACCGACTACAATGCTAGGCTGGTTAAAGAGAAAATGTGCTTCCCGAAGAAGTCCAGCATCTTGGATTCTCTGTCAGGTGGTGTGGTAGGGAACGTGCTAGGGTTGGCTTTGGCAGCCAAGGCCAGCACCAACAGGCTTTCGGGGGTAGAATGCTGGGTGAGGAGAGCTGGGTCGACAGGTACAGGGCAGTGGCAACAGGTTCAGGCTCCCAGGAAAATGTCAGTGAGGGCTTCATTGGAGGGAAGTAGGAGCTCTGCCGAGTACAGCCCCATCCAGCTGGTGTTGAATGGTGCTGTGGTGGTGCCATCTCTGAGTCGGATAGAACAATGAATTCTGGATCATCAGGAGGTGCCAGTGATGTTGGGAGTGGCGTCGAGAGGGCTTGCTCCTGTGTAGGTCTCAGCTCCCAGGCCAGAGTCAGACCAGTTACTTGTATGCAGAAGACACAGCTAACAATTCTCCCCCCCTTGCGTAGTGAAAGTGCCAGACTCTTGGAAACATTATGTTGATCATAACAGAGAAAGGAATATGCTACTTACCAGTATGCATCTGTTCTTGGCATGTAGAGCTGCCGATCTACACACTTGTGCATAGATCGCCATCTGGTGTTGGGCCCGGATGTTTGCAGTTTGTTTTTCCTCTTGGAAAGTCTTTGGAAGTCACGAGGTCGGTGACTCCTCCTTTGGATCGTATTGCGCATGGGCTTCGGCTCCATCCTCAGATTGTTTTTCGCCAGCAGAGAAAGATGGAGCGTAGTAGTAACAGAGAAGATGCCCATGTGTGTGCTATCTAAATAAGATAAACTGGGACAGATACAGGTAGCCAGGGAGGCGGGTGGGCGAGTGTAGATCTGCAGCTCTACATGCCAAGAACAGATGCATACTGGTAAGTAGCATATTCCGTTCGAGGTATATGAGCTGCAGATGACACACTTGTGCATAGATTATATAGCAGTACCCACCGTTAGCGGCGACCACCCGTATCTGTTGCAGTGGTTTAAAATAACGTTTTTGAATACAGCCTGGCCCACACTAGCTTGTTGCTTAGTTTGCACATCTACACAATAGTGTTTGGTGAAAGTGTGCGGTGTTGACCATGTAGCTGCTTTGCAGATATCATCTAATGGGATGTTCCCTAAGAATGCCATGAAAGCCCCTATTTTTCGTGTAGAATGGGCTTTCGGGGGAATGGATAGCGTTCGCTTTGCTTTATGGTAGCAGATTTGAATGTATTTTACAATCCACCTAGCTATCCCCGATTTTGAGATGGGGTTACCTTTGTGCGGTGGAGAGAAAGAAACAATCAGTTGTTTGGTCTTACGGAAAGGTTGTGTTCTTTGAATGTAGTAGAGTAAGGCTAGTTTGACATCCAGTGTGTGGAGAGCCCTTTCTGCAACGGTCTGTGGTTGCGAGAAAAATACTGGTAGTTCTACTGTTTGGTTTAGATGAAAGGGAGAAATGACTTTAGGGAGGAATTTTGGGTTGGTACGGAGAACAACCTTGTTATGGTGCATTTGGAGAAAAGGTTCTTGAATGGTAAGTGCTTGTATCTCACTGACCCTTCTAAGGGAAGTGATGGCTTCAAGAAAAGCGGTTTTCCATATTAGGAATTGTAGTTCACATTTGTGCAGAGGTTCGAAGGGAGGCCCCATTAGCCTTGTGAGAACGATATTTAAAGTTCCACACAGGTGAGGCTGGCACTCTGGGGGGGAATTATTCTTTTAAGGCCTTCCATGAAGGCTTTGATGGCAGGCACTCTAAAGAGTGATAGATGTTGCCTGTTTTGTAGGTAAACTGCTATAGCTGCGAGGTGTAGTCGAATGGACGTGTAGGCTAGATTGCACCTTTGTAGGTGGAGTAAGTAGCCTATGATGTGTTGAATGGACACGTCCAGTGGATTGATGGTGTTGTTATGGCAATAAACAACAAAACGTTTCCACTTAGCGGCGTAGCACGCTCTAGTGGTAGGTCTTCTAGCTTCTTTGATGACGTTCATACAGTCAGAGGGAAGATTTAGGTATCCGAATTCTAGGATTTCAGGAGCCAGATCGCAAGGTTGAGCTGCGCTGGGTCCGGGTGTTTGATCTCTCCATGGTTCTGGGTTAAGAGGTGTGGAGAGAGGTGTAGTTTTTGGTGCGGTACTACAGATAGTTCCAGCAGTGTGGTATACCACGGTTGTCTGGCCCACGTTGGAGCTACTAGGATTAGTGTGAGGGAGTGTTGTTGTAGTTTGCGCACCACTAGTGGAATGAGTGGGAGAGGCGGAAAAGCGTACGCAAATCTGCCTGACCAGTTCATCCATATCGCATTTCCTTTGGACAATGGGTGTGGGTATCTGGCGGCGAAGCTTAGGCATTTGGCGTTTTCGTGGGTGGTGAAGAGGTCTATCTGTGGATGCCCCCACATTTGAAAGTACGGGTGAAGAACTTGCGGGTGAAGCTCCCACTCGTGGATCTGTTGCGTCTGTCTGCTGAGCAGATCTGCCACTGTGTTTTGGACTCCTGGGACATGCTGAGCTAGGAGAAAGATGTTCTGGGGTATTGCCCATCTCCATATGCTCTGTGCTAGGTGAGAGAGCTGTGGAGAGTGTGTGCCGCCTTGTTTTTGAATATAATACATGGCTGTCATGTTGTCTGTTCTGATCAGGACTGCCTTGCCTGAAATTTGAGTTTGAAAAGATTTTAGGGCTAAGAAGATTGCTAGTAACTCCAGATGGTTGATATGGAGTAATTTCCTTTGGACAATGGGTGTGGGTATCTGGCGGCGAAGCTTAGGCATTTGGCGTTTTCGTGGGTGGCGAAGAGGTCTATCTGTGGATGCCACCACATTTGAAAGTACGGGTGAAGAACTTGCGGGTGAAGCTCCCACTCGTGGATCTGTTGCGTCTGTCTGCTGAGCAGATCTGCCACTGTGTTTTGGACTCCTGGGACATGCTGAGCTAGGAGAAAGATTTTCTGGGGTATTGCCCATCTCCATATGCTTTGTGCTAGGTGAGAGAGCTGTGGAGAGTGTGTGCCACCTTGTTTTTGAATATAATACATGGCTGTCATGTTGTCTGTTCTGATCAGGACTGCCTTGCCTGAAATTTGAGTTTGAAAAGATTTTAGGGCTAAGAAGATTGATAGTAACTCCAGATGGTTGATATGGAGTAACTTTTGTTGAGGTGTCCACTTGCCCTGTGTGGCGAGATGTAGTAGATGAGCTCCACAGCCGGAGAGCGATGCGTCCGTTGTCAGTACTATTTGAGGAACCGGGTCCAGGAACGGTCGACCTTTGGAAAGGTTTGTGGTGTTCCACCACTGCAGAGAGCGATGGGTGCGACCGTCTACCAACACCAGATCTGTTAATTGACCCTGGGCCTGGTTCCATTGGCGCACTAAGCACTCTTGGAGAGGACGCATCTGGAGTCTTGCGGGAGGCACTATGAAAATGCAAGAGGCCATCATCCCTATTAGTTGCATAAACACTCAAGCTGGAAGGGAGTGTTGTTCTATGAATTTTGTGCGTAGAGCTTGAATGCTTGCAATCCTGGCAGGATTGGGGTAGGCTAGTGCTCTTGAGGTGTCTATGGTGGCACCAAGGTATTGTTTTATGTGGGATGGTTGGAGATGGGACTTCTGATGGTTTACTGTGAAGCCCAGCTGGTGGATTAGTTGAATGGTGGTAGACGTGTGTTGTACACACTGATTGTATGACCTGGCTTTTATCAGCCAGTCGTCTAAGTATGGGAAGACGTGGATGTGTTGTCTTCACAAATGTGCTGCTACCACTGTTAGGCACTTGGGGAATACCCTTGGCGCTGTTGTGACTCCGAACGGGAGCACTTTGAATTGGAAGTGTTGTCCATCCACTACAAATCTGAGGTACTTCCGGTGAGCTTTGTGCACTGGAATGTGTAAATAAGCGTCTTTTAGGTCTAAGGTGGTCAAAAAGTCGATTTGGGAGAGGAGCGGAAATACCTGCTGAAGCGTTACCATATGAAAATCGTCGGAGTGTATGTATGTGTTTAGGGGCCGGAGATCTAGGATGGGCCGCAGAGTCTCGTCCCTTTTTGGTATGAGAAAATATAGGGAGTAGACTCCCTTGTTTTGTTGGTTGGTAGGAACGGGTTCTATTGCCTGTTTCTGTAGGAGGGAGATTACCTCCTGCTTTAGGAGTATTAAATGTTCTTGTGACATTGGGCGCTGCCTGGGTGGAATGTTTGGGGGGGTAGATATTAGTTCTAGGCAGTAGCCTGACCAAATTATTTGTGTTACCCATTTGTCTGAGGTAATGGTAGCCCAGACAGGAAGGAAATGTTGGAGTCTGCCCCCGACCGGAGTGGAATGGTCTGGGGGGAGCGGGGGGAAGTCATTGGGTAGGCGTTGTGGCAGTGCGGGCGTTGTTTGTTTTGCCTCTGCCTTTATTATTGTTACCCCTAGAGCCGCCTCTTTGATAACCCCTCGTGAAGGTGGACTGAGTGGGGGATTTGTATGAAGTGGACTCGGTGTCTGAGGAGTAGCCTCTAGATGTACTTTGAAAGGAAGAGCGGCGAAAGGAGCGTCTAGGAGGGTGTGACTGTAAGGCTCCCATAGACTTCGCCGTATCCGTATCCTTCTTCATTTTCTCTAGGGCCTCATCCACCTTTGGGCCAAATAGATGTTCCTGGTCAAAGGGATGGTTAAGGATGGAGGCTTGTACCTCCGGTTTAAACCCTGATATTCTTAGCCAAGCATGACGACGGAGGAGGACGCTGGTATTGATGGCCCTGGAAGCTGTGTCTGCTGCATCTAAGGCACAGCATATAGAGGTGTTAGTAATAGTCTTACCCTCTTGAATTAGTTCGTTGGCCCTAGCTTTATACTTTTCAAGGAGGTGGTGCATTATGCTTTCTAACTCGTCATAATGTGCCCTGTCATATCTGGCCAATAGCGCTTGAGTATTGGCGATACGCCATATATTGGTTGCTTGTGACGCAGTGCGCTTTCCTGATGCGTACAGCAGCTTTGACTCTTTGTCAGGTGGTGGTGCTTCGCCTGACGCCTGGGAATTTGCCCTTTTACGTGCAGTGGACATCACTAGAGAATCTAGTGGTGCTGGCCCTCTGATATAGGAGGGATCTGTGGGGGCAGCTTTGTATTTCTTTTCTATGCGTGGGTCAATGACCCTGGCCCTAACTGGGTCCTTAAAAACTTCTGGCGCATGCTTTACCACTCCTTTAAGCATAGGTAATATGGAGGTAGACCTATGTGTGGTGTCGAATGTGTCAAGGAGGAAATCTTCCTCCACGGGGTCGGTATGCAAGTCTACCCCGTGATAGTGTGCCGCCCTTTGAAGTAGATGATGGAACCCCAATGAGTCTTCTGGTGGAGATGGTCTGGAGGGGTAAAGGTCATCTTGTGGGATGTTGGGGATATCAGGGATATTGTAGTCGTCCCATGGGTCTGGGGATCCTGTAGGAGTGGGGTCCCCTGTGGGTAGGTCCTGGGGGACATCCCCTATGTCATCATATGGGTCCCCGTGATCATCATCGTATGGAGGAGGGGTGGGAGAACGATGAGGTTGGGGTGGAGAAGGCGGAGGGGGTGGAGGTGGAGAAGGTGGAGGAGGTGGAAGAGGTGGGGAAGGTATTCTGAACGGAGAGGTAGCAGAGTCCTTCCTCTTTGGAGGCGGAGCAGGCTTATCCAAATGTCTCTTTTTGGAAGAAAGTGTTAAATGTCCAGTTTTTGGATCCTTGGTGAGTGTTTTTTGCAAGGTATCCGGTGTAAATAAGTCCGGTGAGGCTGGTCGGTCCGTCGGCGCCGGAGGCGTCGGGGCCATTGGCTTTTTAGGCTTTTCTGTGCCGGTTCGTTGTTTGGAACCTGGTTTGGGAACCTCCGGACGCTTGGTCGGCGCTGAGATGGGTTTCGGCCTCGAAGTGTCGGTGCCGGTGGCCTTGTGTGCTTTGGTCGGCACCAAAGATGGTGTCGGTGCCGAAGAGCTGGGTTTCGACCCCGAGTGCTTCGGTGTGGGGCTCGGTGTCGATATGGAGGTCGGCTTCTTTTTCGGTGCTGAAGCGTGTTTCTCGGCACCGAGGATAGGCTGGCTCGAGCCCGAGCCGCCGGAAGGCTTGCTTTTCTTCTTCACCGGGCCCGAAGGTGGGGTGTTGGAAGCAGAGACCTTGGTCTTGCCTAGGCCCGGAGGCGAAGGTGTGACCGGAGCCTTTTTCGGTGCCGGCAGGGGTGTGGGGGGGTATTAGTACTCACGACCCTCTGCACCGGGGTGATGTCCTCCACATCTGAGTCGTCGGCCTCGGAAGCGCTGACAAGGCCCTCTTCGGTGTAACGCTCTGGAGCGTCGATGCCTTCTCCGAAGATGTCGTCCGGAATCGTCGTCGAGGAGTGCGCCATAGTTCTTCTGGCTCTTCGGTCCTGAATAGTCTTTTTGGACCGGAAGGACTTGCACGCTGGACAGTCTCGAGCCTCGTGTTCAGGGGAGCGGAAGAGATTGCATACCTCGTGGAGATCGGTGTGGGGAAATTTGGACCAACATCGAGGGCACTTTTTAAATAGAGTCCTTTGCATTAGCCAGGTCCGAAGCTTGGAGAGGCCCGAAGGCCGCCGTCGACGACTGGAACCGAAGGTCCGTGCCGATGAGAAGGCGCGTTGAGTGGGGGAGATCGCGATCTAAATAATACAGCGGTTTGGGGTGAGGATTGCGCGTCAAACTGGAAGCTGTTTGGAACCGGAGCGCGAAGATTACATCCGAGCCCGATGGCGGAAAAAAACAATCTGAGGATGGAGCCGAAGCCCATGCGCAATACGATCCAAAGGAGGAGTCACCGGCCTCGTGACTTCCAAAGACTTTCCAAGAGGAAAAACAAACTGCAAACATCCGGGCCCAACACCAGATGGCGATCTATGCACAAGTGTGTAATCTGCAGCTCAGTGAGCGGAAAGAGAAAAATAATTCACAGTACACAAAGCAAACTGCGATAATCAGACTCTGCCACTGACTCCTCACCACCAGTCTATCTGCCTGCATTGCACCATGAGATAACACACGGCAGCAGGTGCAGGAGGGGAAGAAAATGCAGAAATGTGGCAGCATGGTGGCATCCTGCATTAAGAAAAAGAAAATGAAAGCACAACAAAGGAGGCAGGTGCCACGCAGTGGTGGGCCACGGAAGAAAAGCACTGATTGTGGTCCACCCTCATTTAGCCATCCCACAAGGCTACTCTTTTCGGGAAAAACAAAAAGGGCCATGGGAGGGGTCTCATGTGGAAAAAAGATACACAGCAGGAAAAGAAGGGGCTAATATGAAAATAAAACAAGCATTTGCAATGTAATAGGTCTCGCAGTAGTGAATGTTTGAGCTACTGGCGTTGCAGCTAATAAGAGAGCCGGCGTGGTGACACAAACACACATGGGTGCGTGTGAAAACACGCTCACGTGCACACACACTTACATTCAGCTCACCAGACCACGTGGACCTGTGCAAGAACAACAATCTGATGTGGGAGGTAAGGGAGCCGGTATGGTAACACAAGCACACATGGGAAAACACACTCACGTGCACCGTCCGCAGAGGTGATTTATTTATTTACCATCCAGTTTTCCCTATTGGAAAGCGCTCTGATGCCCACGGGCTGAGTCCGCGCTACATACAGTCACAAAATAAATTAAATAAATAAATGTGTGGCATGAGCATGGCTCGTAGACCACTGGCAAAGCCAATAGTTCTGGCTTGTAGGTGTAATGTTATGTGTTGTAGTATGTATCTGGATGTAATAACAGAAGCAGCAAAATACCTGTCGGGGGTCACACTATGCTAAGCACAGATCTTTAGCTTACATGTTTTTAAACCATCTTGTTTTGTATTAGACAAGAACCCTCAAACTGGAGTCTTATTTTAAAATTGTTTTCAGACATGCCTCCCACTAACTAAAACTCCTGAGACAATTCAGGCCTTCCATTACCAAAGATGAGCTTTCAAATGTAAAACCAATCCCTGGTACACTCATGTATTAAACTTAAAGTAACCCCACAACGTGCCAAAACCAAAAAAGCTGGCAGTCTCATGAACCCTACAAGAAGAGGGAACTCCACAGTGAATGTCCCCGGGTTAAATGAAAACACACGCACACCCATGTACACCAGAAACTTCTCTGAAAATGCCTCTGATATGGAAGCGCTATACAAACAATTATGGCTGGCTCCACACGGGCCGCTTTATGAGCGTTTATAGAAGCAACACCTTATGATTACCCATCTATTACCCAGTATATCCCCTGATTTTCTCGTTCAATTCATGGTCTGTCCTGAAATCTTACTCCTTTTTCCTCATCTGTATCTATTCTCCGTCCGACTCTGTGTCATCAAGCACAGTTTCTCTTCAGTCTTGGACTTTCACCTGACAACCAAAGGCATCCGAGGTGATGTAACGTTTGCTTCCATTTACTAATTAGGGTAATCTAACCTGATTTCAATGGCCTTTAGGTGAAAATTCCAAAACATGAAACTATCAGAGGCGCCATTGAGTGAGGTTACCGCCTTAAACACACAAAATGTATGCAGCCCCGGGCTGAGTCTGCTGCATCCATGGGTAGGACGGCCGAGTGAAGCCTTCAGTGGCATCCGGTTGTGCAGTGCATAATTCTAGACCGGCCGTGTGGGGAGGGGGGGGGGGCTGCCTCTAACAATAGTTTTGCAGCTTGAGTTTATGCTAGATTCATGCACACACCCACGTCCACAAAATATGAATAAGGGAAAGCAGGTTCCAACGCCCTGTCAAAAAGCACTGGACATACATAAAGAGGTACAAGCAGACAAACTTCAATGGGAAACTTTAAAATGTATAATGATTCTCTAATAGAGGATGAGGTGCGTGAAGGTATATGCGCAGGCGAGGCAACGAGTGGGGGCTGGGAGGCCTGTCAGGCCACTCAGCCTGTCCGGGAGCTCGGATTGCCTCTGCCACGACTGCATAGAAATCTGATCGGCAGCTGGAGCTGTGCCGTCCCCATGCCCCCCCCCCCCCCGCTCTGATTTCAAAGGACATTCACGACAGCTTCCCAGGGGCAGTGTGGCATGTCTTGTCTGCCTACTCTTGCACCCGTCCCCACCCACACAGTGCATCAGGGTCACGACTTGGTGCCAGCCATCGGGGTGGGGGGGGGGGGTGGGGTGGGGGGGGGGGGAGCGTTGCTCCGCCCTATGCCCACCATGAAGGGGTCTCCGGCACCGCAGTTGCGTGTTCCCTGAGTATGCCAGTTGTTGTGTGCCACGTAGGAGACATTGGAATAAGAATGGGAGAGGATGTGGTCCGTCTGCTAAACTGCCGACTTTGGTGCTCGAGGTCACGTCCACATCCTGTCATTCTGGGCAAATCACTTAATCTCCCCATGCCTGACTGTGTAATGTAAATACGGTGCTCATGTAAAGCGCTCCAATACCTACGGGTCGAGTTCGCGCTATATACATATGCAAAAAAAAAGAAAAAGAAATGTAGCGTGTTTCTAACTTGTCCTTTGTTGTTCCGTCTTCGCTCTCCAATCGCGTCGTCTTCCGGTGTAAGGGGCCCTTTGTATCTAGTTCCTGTTGCAACTCGAATTCCCCCTCAACACCCGTTAAAATACTTAACAACGGAATGTAAAATATTCTGGTTACAGAGTTAACAGTACTCACGACTTTGTTGTAGCCGAACATGATTGTGGGCACGTTATTAACCAGATGAAACTGGTACTTGCGTTATCGACCTTGGAAGGATGAGAGGCCCAGTATAAGTCAAATCTTTCTCTGCAGATCATAGATCTCATCATTAAGGCCTTCCGAGCGCTTTCAAATCATCGACTTTCACGCGGTAGGTATCAAGGGCGCCTTCATTCTGCCAAAGTTCAGTCAGCTAGTCACCCTTTGTAACCCTGTCTCGCTTTCACCTGCGCTCATAAACGCCTAGTCACGCTGACGAACTGTATTGTACGAGTTTACAATCATTTTATGAAAACAGTGGCCGGCCTTTCACAAGTGTAGTATTTTGCACAGTAGACATTAACTTGTTTATTTTTGTCTTATGGTAGAGAGAGAGTTGCAGTTAAACGTTGCTATCTGTGTAAACTGTGACCCAGGCGGGACGACTTTAGAAATAACAAAGAGCCACCCACCCGGGGCGCTGGTCCTGCTAGCTAGAGGTCACTTGTTCAGCGCATCACAGCACTCCCTGGACACTAACGGTGTATGCAGGCGGTTTAATGGTGACTTCTGTGATATCTCGCGCTCCACGCTCTCCGACACTGCTTTCTGTTGCGGGGGGTGAAGAGGGGGGGGGCTTGTGTTCCGTGTGGTCTCCGCTTCTCATTGCAGCAGGCCCCGAGAGGGAATCGTGGCTTGGTCTGCTGCCCTTGTTCATATTGTGCCTAGAGGCAGAGCTATAGCGCTCCCTGGTTTGCCGCTCATTGTCTCTAGTTCCATTGCTCTGCTCGTGCCTGGAAATGCCTCTGGAGGCACGTCTGTAATTGTCTTTAGTTCCATTGTAAGCCAGGCCTGTAGGGCAGTGGCCTTAGTTCCCTTATTCTTCCAGTACCCGATGCAGTGCTTAAAATGGGCCGGTACTGAGTACCCGCACTTCTACATTTTCGGCGCTTGAGTACCGGAAATTCTTTTTGTCCAAAGAGGGTACCGGTACACATGGGCTTTAAGCCAAGCTCATTCACACGCACTTCAAAAGCAGAACAGAGAAGACACAAAGTAAGTAGGATATAAAACAAGCGGCAGGGAAAGCGTTCGCTTTCACTTCCGTTGGAAAAAAAACAGAAGCCCGCAAGTGGTACGCGAGCATGCACCATGTACGATTATTGGTGTCTAATACGTGCACCAAGTGCGTAATAGACACCAATAGGCTATAGGCGGAGCAATGCGCCGGCCTCTGGCCAATTGCGTGCAGTCTTTTAGAATAAGACGCAAGCTAAGGCCAATCGCGTAGCACAAAAGGAATCGCACACGCACGAGCATGTGCGATTCCTAGGTCAGCTACCAAACCCCGTTTTCCCTTATAAAATGTCTTGCGCTGCGCGAGCACTGCTGCGCAGTGCATCGCTAGGCGCGAGACCTATAAAGGTTAGCTGGGGAGTTCATAACAGGAAGGTGCAACTGTGCCTTGCATGCATTGGTGAAAAAGTATGGGAACTGTGATCCTAAGAACAAAGTTGGCGGGTTCAAAGAGTATGGAGGCAGGGTCAGAGACGTGGGCAATAGGAACTAAATATTATTTTCCTATTTTGTTGGCCTTTCATCTACATGTAACAGCATGTTAAAATATAATAGACAGACTTTAAATGAAAAAGAAACGCAAGTTAAACTAATCTCTGGGAAATGCGTTGTTCTGGTAGGAAAGCTCAGCTGGTTAATGTCATCACTTCAGATGTCTGTGTGTGTAACTGGACCGTTATTGATTTGAATCCTGAGTGGTGCACTGGAGAACATGTATTTAAAGTTCTATGAGGTCACAGGCTCTGAAAAAAGCACTGTGAATATTCAAGTCATTAGTTTAAAAAATGTATCACACACAGTAGAATATAGGCTACACACATTATTAGATAAGCTGCTGCATAATGTCCAAAAAGATTGTGTTTTTAAGTGCTTAAAAAGTTATATATTTACTAATACGCCATCACACTATACCTGGTGCAAACGCTTTATGTTTTTTTTTTTATTTCTATTAAAGGAACACATCCCAGAACTGGTAACACCCCATAACCGTTCGGGAACAGTTGTTCTTTTTTTTTTTTTATTATTTTTTTTTTTTACAAAAGGTATGGAACTGTTTAGGTGAAATTTAAACAAAAAGGTTTAGAACGTTCTTCCCACTCACCACGACCTCCGCCCCAAACCCTAGATGAACTCTTTAGACAAGCGACAGAGAGCAGCCGAGACACACTTCTGCTGCCAGTCCGACTGCTGCATGAGGCCGCATATACCTTCCCTCAACCGCCCCGCCATTCAAAAAAGAAAAAAAAAACGGTTCACTGGGCCCTGATGCACGCAGGGAAAATGGCCCCCTCCCAGAGATTTGACCGGGGTGCAGTGGGCGCTTCGCTCTCCTGTGCCACTGCACCTGCTGCACTGCCGGGGCCCCGCCTCGCGCGCTGTTAAGCTCTGACACATTTGTCTCACTCGCAGTGACACCGTATTAGCAGTGACGAGGCTAATTGGCCAAAGATGCCTGGGAGGCTGCAGACAAGCCTCCTTGTTTTATGAGTGGTTTCCCTTGTCAATACGTCCATAAAACAAATCAGCACAAGGCAATAAACGGCCATAAAGCGCCCAGTAATCCGATTCACTTGACACA
Source organism: Triturus cristatus (assembly GCF_964204655.1). Classification (NCBI taxonomy): domain Eukaryota; kingdom Metazoa; phylum Chordata; class Amphibia; order Caudata; family Salamandridae; genus Triturus; species Triturus cristatus. Next base: position 624,415,677 of record NC_140594.1, on the reverse strand, counting down.
CGTCAGCGCGCGAAACTGCAGCACTGCACATTACTGTACAAGGTCCCCACCCTCCAGTTTGTCATCACAGTACCTATGAATGGTTACAGTGTTGGTGAAGTTTCGACTGACTACATCGGTGAATGAGGTAAAAAAAACACCTGTGATTGCGAGGCTTACCGGAAGTGAACGACTATGTGGCACACACAGAGAAAGGCTTCCTATAGCTTCCGCCCGGATATATTCCAAGCAGTTTTTAAATGAAGAGGTTTTCACTGCAGTATCCCACGTTCACTGCAGCCAGCAGGAGCAACTAACATGAACTTCCCTAGCATGTGAACAACCCCCCCCCCCCCCCCTTCCCGGATCTACTGCTGCGTCATCCACTCAGGTTACTGGTTGCACCACACATACTTCCGCATGGAGGGCGTCCCTTGCACGCGCTACCCTGCGCAGTCGCCCAGACCTGGTCTCCTGAGGTCCACGCTCGCTTGTCACAGCTATGAGGGGGGTCATCAAACGCCGAGGGATCCATGTGTGACAAAGAACAATTTATAGTTAGAGAAAACAACTGCTCCGTTATTCCTATTGGTCAATTAACCTGGAAAGCTTCCTGGATTCTCAGATGCTAGGATTGAAAACAATTCTGAAAGCCTGGTGTGCGGATCAGAGCTAACTATGCCAGGTTCACCTTCGAGTGCAGCATGGATCAAGAAGCCCAGGAAACATACTGAAGCCCCATAAAATGCTGAAGCCACAGGCACATCAACTACTGGATGAGCTAAAGAAACGCCTATGATTGGAATGGAGCCTCAGATGCAAGGAGACCTCGACAGGGACAAAGCATCTTTCAGGTGGTGTCCTGACTTGGGGCCTGCCCCAACAACACTGCAGAGATAAAAAAAATCTTGCCATCCTGCTAGAGTAAGGCCTAATCCTCACCCCTGGGACAAACGCCGTGGTCAAAAGTACAAACCTCCAGCTCATGACGCTTGGGACGGTCAGTTAAACATGGCTTTGATGGCACAGTCAAGGCCTCAGTCAGTCAGACACGACTCTCGTTGGACAAACAGACCTAACTTCCACTAGCCCACACCCAGGTATATTACTGAAAGAGTTTTGATTGGTCAGGCAAAGCTTTGACTGATTCAAAGGAGCTGCTTTCCACCAGCAAGGACCTAGATTCGCCAACTAATGCTTTGATAAAATAGACGTGTTTGGTTAGCCACAGATAGTGCCCCGCGGCTTAAACATGGCTCTGCACTGTCCATACAGTATTCTGATAACATAAAAAGAGTTTTCATTGGTTGGTTACCTTCTGGTTCTCCTCCGTTTCCTCACAAATAATCTTCTCCAGCACACTGCCACTGTCGCTCTTCACCATCTGTAACCTTCCACAGCTGCTGAGCGTCTGAACGAAGAGTGGTGAGTTAGAATAGAAACGTTCCCTACTCAAGCCTCTCCTTGCTCCAGTCTTCTCATTCCAATCCTCCCCTCTTTTGCTCCTTACGTCTAGTCACTAGTCTTGCTCTGCTCTCTCTCTTCTACTCCCTGCCTTCCCTCTCCTCCTCCGTTTCCTTAGCACTATTCCGATCTCCTCTATAAGATAATGTTTCTGCTCTCTCTCTACAGTACTTATCTTCTCCTCATCTCTGACCATTCTGCCCCACATTTCTCTCTCTTTCTCTTCATTCACCTTGCCCACCTCTGCGGTCTTCACCTACCTGGATGAGGCTCCCAGTGTCCAACCTGAAGTTAAAATCTCCAAAGAGGAAGAAAGGAACACGAGGGAAGCGGTCATCAGTGACTCTGTAACAGACAAATCAGGAATTAAACCCAAATATATCTCAACTTACGCCAAAACATGAACACGCTTGACATCTCAACATTAGCAGAATACCCAAAGCAACTTTAGAACAACTCATTCTTCCAAAATAATCAGGACGCACACCCCAGCCGTTAGAAGTGCACACACGCCACCACTAACGGAGCTCTGCCCAGCATTAACAAAACTCACTACCAGCAGAGCTCTCGCCCAAGGTCATTAGGACTCAACAGTATCAGAAACCAACATCCCAACAATATACAAACCCACGGCCAACATTATAAGACTCACATTCCAACATTATCAGAAACCAGACACAAGAATATCAGAACCCACACCCCAACATTATCAGAACTCACACCCCAACATTATCAGAACTCACACCCAACGTTATCAGATACCACACCTATCATCTTCAGAACCCACATCTCAAAATGATCCGAAACCACACCTCAACGTTATCAGAATCCACACCCCAACATTATAAGACTCACATTCAAACATTATCAGAAATCAGACACAAGAATATCAGAACCCACACCCCAACATTATCAGAACTCACACCTAACATTATCAGATACCACACCTATCATCTTCAGAACCCACATCTCAAAATGATCCGAAACCACACCTCAACGTTACGGTAAAGATTTTAAGTAGGCATCTAATTGCTGCACAGTCACAGTGCCGGTCCTGTTCTGCTTCCTCCATTGTAGATGCTGAAGAGCATTAGTTGTGTTCGGCTTTAAAGAGAGTAGCAGTTTTTGCCTATCCCTGAGGTTAGTAGATATTTTAGTTGTCGAACAGGTCAAAGTGGTGCTTACCAATTTGTCAGACCCCTTGAGGGTCTGCCTCTGGCACTCTATTATTGCACGAATGCAGAATGCATTGTACCCTTGAAAATAGACTGAATCAGTGGCCCACGTTTCCTGAAAAATGCTGATAGAAAAATCTGATACCAAGTTGCACCAATCGCTGGAAGTTTTCTGTTTCTGAACATGGCCAGCTACATTCCAACTTAAGGTTTTAACTGGGGTTCCAACAGATTTGCAGTCCCGCCCACTTGTGGATGCCTAAGGATGGCTATCAGTGGAAGTGACGTGAGTGCGTGAGGAGAGTTGTATTTGAGCATGCTTGAAATAATAGCGATGGCTTCATCCAGTAAGAGGGCTATGTTAGGGGCTGTAAAAGTTGCTCTTGTGCATCTGTTGGGGACAGTGGAGGGAATTACCAAGCAAACTGTGAACAATCCAGTCACCTTCCTTGTAATTTTATGTTGCATCACGGTTCTGGGTACCTTGAGCCGGTCGAAGCTGATTTGCAGTCTTTGCCCATGACAGTTCTACCAAACATCCATCCACTATCACAACTCGAACCACACAATATCAGAACCACACCCCAGCATCAGTAGAAATCACACCCACCATTGTGAGAATCTACACCCCCGCCCATTATCAGTACCCACATCCCAGCAATAGTAAAAATCACACACCACACATTATCAGAACCCACATTAGTAGAAATCACAATCACACCCAGCATTACCAAACCACACACACCACACACCAGAACCCACACCCCAACATTAGTATAAATCACACCCAGCATTATCAGACTCCACACAGTATACATTATCAGAACCTACACTCAAGCATTAGTAGAAATCAAACCCCACCATTATCAGACTCCACACATCAGAACCCACACCCCAAAATTAGTAGAAATCACACTCAGCATTATCGGACTCCACACACCACACATTATCAGAACCCACACCCCAACATTAGTATAAATCACAACCAGCATTATCAGACTCCACACACCACACATTATCAAAACCCACACCCCAACATTAGTACTCACACCCAGCATTATCAGACTCCACACACCACACATTATCAGAAACCACACCCCAAATTAGAAGAAATCAAACCCAGCATTATCAGATCCACACACTATTCATTACCAGAACCCACACTCAAGCATTAGTAGAAATCAAACCCCACCATTATCAGACTCCACACACCACACATCAGAACCCACACCCCAAAATTAGTAGAAATTACACCCAGGATTATCAGACTCCACACACCACACATTATCAGAAACCACACCCCAACATTAGTATAAATCACAACCAGCATTATCAGACTCCACAAACCACACATTATCAGAAACCACACCCCAACATTAGAAGAAATCACACCCAGCATTATCAGACTCCACAAACCACACATTATCAGAAACCACACCCCAACATTAGAAAAAAATCACACCCAGCATTATCAGATCCACACACTATACATTACCAGAACCCACACTCAAGCATTAGTAGAAATCAAACCCCACCATTATCAGACACCAAACATCAGAACCCACACCCCAAAATTAGTATAAATCACTACCAGCATTATCAGACTCCACAAACCACACATTATCAGAAACCACACCCAAGCATTAGTAATCACACCCAGCATTATCAGACTCCACACACCACACATCAGAACTCACACCCCAAAATTAGTAGAAATCACACCCAGGATTATCAGACTCCACACACCACACATTATCAGAACCCACACCCAAGCATTAGTAATCACACCCAGCATTATCAGACTCCACACACCACACATCAGAACCCTCACCACAACATTAGAAGAAATCACACCCAGCATTACCAGACTCCACACACACCACACATTATCAGAACCCACACCCCAACATTATAAGAAATCACACCCAGCATTATCAGACTCCACACACCATACATTTTCAGAATCCACACCCAAGCATTTGTAGAAATCAAACCCCAGCATTATTAGACTCCACACACCACACATTATCAGAACACACACCCAAGCATTAGTAATCACACCCAGCATTATCAGACTCCACACACCACGCATTAGCAGAACACACACCGCAACATTAGAAGGAATCACACGCATTATTAAATTCCACACACTACACATTATCAGGACCCACACCCAAGCATTAGTAATCACACCCAGCAGTATCAGATTCCACACACCACACATCATAACCCACACCCAAGCAATAGTAATCACACCCAGCATTATCACACTCCACACACCACACATTATCAGAACCCACACCCAAGCGTTAGTAATAACATCCAGCATTATCAGATTCCACACACCACACATTAGCAGAACCCAAACCCCAACATTAGAAGAAATAACACCCAGCATTATCAGACTCCACACACACCACACATTATCAGAACCCACACCCCAACATTAGAAGAAATAACACCCAGCATTATCGGACTCCACACACCACATATTACCAGAACCAACACCCAAGCATTACTAATCACACCCAGCATTATCAGACTCCACACACCACGCATTATCAGAACCCAAACTCAAGCATTAGCAGAGCTCAAACCCGAGCATTATCAGACTTGACACACCACACATTATCATAACCCACACTCAAGCATTAGTAATTACACCCAGCATTATCAGACTCCACACACCACACATTATCAGAACACACACCCAAGCATTAGTAACCACACCCAGCATTATCAGACTCCACACACCACACATTAGCAGAACCCACACCCAAGCATTAGTAATCACACCCAGCATTATTAGAATCCACACACCACAGATGATCAGAACCCACACCCCAACATTAGTACTCACACCCAGCATTATCAGAATCCACACACCACACATTATCAGAAACCACACCCCAACATTAGAAGAAATCACACCCAGCATTATCAGATCCACACACTACACATTACCAGAAACCACACCCCAACATTAGTAGAAATCAAACCCCACCATTATCAGACTCCACACACCACACATCAGAACCCACACCCCAAAATGAGTATAAATCACAACCAGCATTATCAGACTCCACAAACCACACATTATCAGAAGCCACACCCCAACATTAGAAGAAATCACACCCAGCATTATCAGACTCCACACATCAGAACTCACACCCCAAAATTAGTAGAAATCGCACCCAGAATTATCAGACTCCACACACCACACATTATCAGAACCCACACCCAAGCATTAGTAATCACACCCAGCATTATCAGACTCCACACACTATACATTACCAGAACCCACACTCAAGCATTAGTAGTAATGAAAACCCACCATTATCAGACTCCACACACCACACATCAGAACCCTCACCACAACATTAGAAGAAATCACACCCAGCATTACCAGACTCCACACACCACACATCAGAACCCACACCCCAAAATTTGTAGAAATCACACCCAGGATTATCAGACTCCTCACACCACACATCATCAGAAACCACACCCCAACATTAGTATAAATCACAACCAGCATTATCAGACTCCACAAACCACACATTATCAGAAACCACACCCCAACATTAGAAGAAATCACACCCAGCATTATCAGATCCACACACTACACATTACCAGAACCCACACTCAAGCATTAGTAGAAATCAAACCCCACCATTATCAGACTCCACACACCACACATCAGAACCCACACCCCAAAATGAGTATAAATCACAACCAGCATTATCAGACTCCACAAACCACACATTATCAGAAACCACACCCCAACATTAGAAGAAATCACACCCAGCATTATCAGACTCCACACATCAGAACTCACACCCCAAAATTAGTAGAAATCACACCCAGAATTATCAGACTCCACACACCACACATTATCAGAACCCACACCCAAGCATTAGTAATCACACCCAGCATTATCAGACTCCACACACTATACATTACCAGAACCCACACTCAAGCATTAGTAGTAATGAAAACCCACCATTATCAGACTCCACACACCACACATCAGAACCCTCACCACAACATTAGAAGAAATCACACCCAGCATTACCAGACTCCACACACACCACACATTATCAGAACCCACACCCCAACATTATAAGAAATCACACCCAGCATTATCAGACTCCACACACCATATATTTTCAGAATCCACACCCAAGCATTAGTAGAAATCAAACACCAGCATTAATAGATTCCACACACCACACATTATCAGAACCCACACCCAAGCATTAGTAATCACACCCACCATTATCAGACTCCACACACCACACATCAGAACCCTCACCACAACATTAGAAGAAATCACACCCAGCATTACCAGACTCCACACACACCACACATGATCAGAACCCACACCCCAACATTATAAAAAATCACACCCAGCATTATCAGACTCCACAAACCATACATTTTCAGAATCCACACCCAAGCATTAGTAGAAATCAAACACCAGCATTAATAGACTCCACACACCACACATTATCAGAACCCACACCCAAGCATTAGTAATCACACCCAGCATTATCAGACTCCACACACCACGCATTAGCAGAACACACACCGCAACATTAGAAGAAATCACACATTATTAGACTCCACACACTACACATTATCAGGACCCACACCCAAGCATTAGTAATCACACCCAGCAGTATCAGATTCCACACACCACACATCATAACCCACACCCAATCAATAGTAATCACACCCAGCATTTTCACACTCCCCACATCACACATTATCAGAACCCACACCCCAAGCGTTAGTTATAACATCCAGCATTATCAGATTCCACACACCACACATTAGCAGAACCCAAACCCCAACATTAGAAGAAATAACACCCAGCATTATCAGACTCCACACACCACATATTACCAGAAACAACACCCAAGCATTAGTAATCACACTCAGCATTATCAGACTTCACATACCACACATTACCAGTACCCACACCCAAGCTCTAGTAATCACACCCAGCATTATCAGACTTCACACACCACACATTATCAGAACCCAAACTCAAGCATTAGCAGAGATCAAACCCTAGCATTATCAGACTCCACAAACCACACATTATCATAACCCACACTCAAGCATTAGTAATTACACCCAGCATTATCAGACTCAACACACCACACATTATCAGACTCCACACCCGAACAATAGTACTCACACCCAGCATTATCAGACTCCGCGCACCACACATTATCAGAACCCACACCTAAGCATTAGTAACACCCAGCATTATCAGACTCCACACACCACACATTATCAGAACCCAAACTCAAGCATTAGCAGAGCTCAAACCCGAGCATTATCAGACTTCACACACCACACATTATCATAACCCACACTCAAGCATTAGTAATTACACCCAGCATTATCAGACTCCACACACCACACATTATCATAACTCACACTCAAGCATTAGTAATTACACCCAGCATTATCAGACTCCACACACCAGACATTATCAGAACACACACCCAAGCATTAGTAACCACACCCAGCATTATCAGACTCCACACACCGCACAATATCAGAACCCACACCCCAACGTTAGTACTCACACCCAGCATTATCACACACCACACATTATCAGACCCCACACCCAAGCAATAGTACTCACACCCAGCATTATCAGACTCCACACACCACACATTATCAGAACCCACACCCAAGCATTAGTAATCACACCCAGCATTATAAAACTCCACACACCACACATTATCAGAACCCACACCCAAGCATTAGTAATCACACCCAGCATTATCAGACTCCACACACCACACATTATCAGAACCCACACCCAAGCATTAGTAATCACACCCAGCATTATCAACCTCCACACACCACATTATCAGACCCCACACACCACATTATCAGACCCCACACCCAAGCAATAGTACTCACACCCTGCATTATCACACACCACGCATTATCAGAACCCACACCCCAACATTAGTACTCACACCCAGCATTATCAGACTCCACACACCACACATTATCAGACCCCACACCCAAGCAATAGTACTCCCACCCAGCATTATCAGACACCACACATTATCAGAACCCACACCCAAGCATTAGTAATCTCACCCAGCATTATCACACTCCACACATTATCAGAACCCACACCCAAGCATTAGTAATAACAGGGGAGCCGCTTCGTGTTTAGAGGAGGTTGCTGTGTCTCAGACAAGGACTGCTAGTCCCAGGGGGCCTGTTGCTGATTGCCCGCACCTGAGCCTGCTACACACTATTTCACCGCTCGCCGCTTCGTGTTTGGAGGAGGTTGGGCGTTTGAGCCCGTTCAAGACTGGACGAGGCCGGGCCCACTCTCCGAGACTGCTCACCCCATAAGGTTAGTCCTCGTCAGCATACTGGTGTTAACTAGAGGAGTACACTGAAGAAGCTTGCTGTGTTTTGTTTAATTTTACTTCCCATTTCATCTAAATATACACCTTAGGATGAATCTGCGAGAGGATAAGGGGAGAATTGGGCCGCCTTCAGGAAGTATGGTGGGTCTTTGGACCAGTTTTTAATCGGAGCCAGCACGGTCCTCGCTCATGAGATAGCACTGAAGGAGCGTCGTCTATCTCTTGATCCCCAGTTGTCTAAACGATCGTCTTTGGGCGTTATAGCGTCTGCACGTACTCCTGATCGTTCTTTGGTTGTAGACGCTGAATCCCCTGATAAGGCAAGTGATGCTGGTCAGTTTTGTAATGGGCATTGGAAAAATTTTCATCGCTGGTCGCTGATAATATATCCTACCATGTGGAGTCAGTCCAGACAGATGTAGTATCCACCCAAAGCAGCCCACCTCCACGTGTTGCCACAAGGTCAGCAACCCAACGCAAAAACAAAGTTCCCGCTCCAATCCCAGATCCACCGCTTAAAAGGAAGCGGGGAGGGGGGCCCCAGAGACAGAAATCGGAGAAAACCCAAAGGACAAACACTAATGGAGGAAGTACTATTTCAACAATGGTAGCGACGGAGGAATCGGCTCTTAGTGAGCCTGGAATTTTGACCTCAGGGACAACGGGTGTTTCCTCTGCTGAAGCTAATGAGGCTATGTGGATTAAACTGGGGGATTTCATTACAACATTTTTAACTCCTATTATCCACAGGTTGACTAAGATCGAGGAGAGACTCAATAATTTTGAATTGAAGGTCATGACAAATCATAGTACTATAGAGGGTTTACTGACACAAGCCAATCGATTATCTACATCTAAAGAGCTGAGAAATGCGGTAGCAACTAATTCTAAAACATCAAATCTACCGTCAACCAGGCTAATGTCATTGTCGTCAGGGAACATTGGTACTGTGTCTATTAACCATGAAGTTGGAGCAACAAATATGTGAAGTGAAGTGGGTGAGATACAGAATGTGCCTAGTGGCTCTAGTCTAGTTATTTAGGGTGCTCGGGGAGGGGAGGATAGTAGACCATGCATAGGGCAAGTAGGTGAAAATGTACAACAGCCAATTGCCCGTGCATCAGTAAATCGGGTTAGTGCTATACTAGGGCCTTATGGCCGAGGGTACCCACGGATGCGCGAGGGACTGGATAATATAACAGTTTTAGAGGGTTCTCGAGTCTTACATCTTCCCCCGGCCGCAGCCCCTTTGGTGGTGGTCCTGAAGAATGTCCCAGTATTACAAGAAGGCCAGATTGAAACCACCGATCAGTAGTAATAACATGCAGTATTATCAGACTCCACACACCACACATTATCAGACCCCACACCCGAACAATAGTACTCTCATCCAGCATTATCAGACTCCACACACCACACATTATCAGACCCCACACCCAAGCATTAGTAATCACACCCAGCATTATCAGACTCCACACACCACACATTAGCAGACCCCACACCCGAACAATAGTACTCACACCCAGCATTATCAGACTCCACACACCACACATTATCAAAACCCACACCCAAGCATTAGTATAAATCAAACCCCCGAATGTATCAGACTCCACAAACCACACATTATCGAAACTCGCACAATACATTAGCAGAACCCACACTCCAATATGAGCAGATCACGCACCCCAACATTAGCACAGCAGAGAGCGAAAGCATGCAGCAATTCCACTGAATACATTTCTGCTTGAACTGAGAGAATCCCCATCAATCTTAGAAACATCTGGCCTCGAGGGAGGGTCAGTCTCACACAAGGGCGCCACCCTGGAGAGCTCGTGCTCAGTTTGACTGTTCATCTGTGGAATCCCGGCATCTCTCCATCACTCGGGACGGACCCGGCTCGCCGAAGCAGCATCCAATATTGATACCAACCCGCGGATTCCCACGGGCAGAGAGCACGAGCCACTGATGAAAAAATCTGCCAGAAATGTTAAAACCCATTATTCAGGAAGATTTCAGAAGAGCTTGCAATAAATCCCGCTCGTCCAGAAGGCGGCGCTAAACCGCGGGAATACCGGCCGCGAGAATCACGTTAGGACAGTGCGGATTTCAGTCATCACCCTGGATTTCGGCTTTCTCGCCCATAAATAGGCGAGTACTGGAGTGTCCGTGACATGTATACTGGTGTTTCTGAGGGTATGTGCAGGAAGGGAGCACCCGCCTTTTGTGGGTGGTGCCTCGTGGGACAGGACACATGCGGCAATCCGTGTGCCGCTTGCTTATCCTGGATAGTCAGGGCGCTATGAGGTGCTGCCAAATCCAGGCTGAGGCTCGCTTAACGGTAATTCGCGGAGTATAATTTAGGGACTGACTAGACAGGAAGGACAAGGAGAGCCTAGTGGACGGCCAGCAGGAAACTCTACAACGTACAGGGGCTGGGCCCCTCGGACCACACAAGGCGCTTGCCTTCCCTTAAAGCTAGGGTGACCAGAATTTTAAAGCCAAAAACTGGGACATTTCACAAAAATAGAAGAAGGACTACAATTTTACTTCAAGCGATGAGAGCGCTCCTCAGCAGAGAATTACAGAACAGGCAGTAAGAACATACATAAATTCCAATTTTTAAACCCAGTAGCTTGCCTGTTAATTAAATTGCTTTCTTGAAACAACTGCTAACTATCCATGCTTTGTAAAACATAAAAAACACCTCCCACCGTTTTCAGTCGACCCTCTCTAAAAACCGGGACATGAGCTAATTTTCTTGAAATCTGCTAGGCCAGCAGGTGAAAAACTGGGACCGTCCTGGCAAAACCGGGACGCCTGGTCACCCTACTTAAAGCTGTAATTCATGTTAAACATTCCCTGGGAGACGTGTGCCTCTCTGAAAATGTGTTTATTTAAAAACAGAAATGGAGAATTCGTTTCCAGGCAAAGGCTTCCGAGGAGGTAAAAGTGTTACAAATGAGCGAGCCAAGGGTTTGGCTTGGCTCTAAGAGCCCATGCACGAGCCGAGCTCTGAAAACGTTTGGCCTGTAAACCGTGCAACTATCTAAAATGTAATAGTCTCTTCAAAATTCAAAACGTATTTTTTTTAACATGCAGAAGCGTTACACATGAAACACATCACATTTTAACATTGCTTTGAGAGGAATTTAATAAAAGTGATAATTTTTAAGCCTCACCTTAGAAACATTCATACTCACCTCTGCCAGGCGGCAGTGCCACTAGTGAACTAAGAGGCAAGTGAGCTGTCATGTGCATCCTGTATGTGGCCTAGACTCTTCTATATTGTAGTCAATTAAATAAAAAATTAGAGGTTTTTGATCAGGGGACTTTCTGAACTGACACATTTCAAGATGCTTTCAAATGAAATAATGAAGAAAAGTAGATAAAATATTTGCCTAGGATCACACAGTTTTGTCAAGCGGTAAGCCAAGATTGGCACCAGGCATTCCTAGGTTCACCTGTTGCAATTCTGCCTCTAGATAAGTTATCTCTTTCTCTCACTCCTGTTTTTCATTAAAAGTTAATGATTTGCCTTTAATTCTTGGTGCCTGGGGTTTGAGTGTGGGTGGAAAGCAGAAGCCACATGAAGAAAGCTCAGCTCTGAACCTGGCTCAAGCCTTCAGTGACTCGCCCACCTCTGAAAAGGGTCAATGATTCCTAAACAGCTTACCCACAGAGAGGTTTAGAACAATGTAGGTTTCCATTTCTAAAATCCCATTAGTGAACTGCGTGTCCCTGAGACTTGGGCCCAAGCAGTACAGTCCACCGTGTTGTATGTATAAAAAAATAAAAACAAGTAAAGGTTTCCAAACTTTTTCACCGGAGGCCACCCTATACTTCTCCGTCTCTTCATATCACTCATGAAGGTTTCTTTTTACCCAGGCTTTCTCACTTTCTCACTGTTTTCTTGTCTTTCTCTTCCACCTTAATGCACTCTTTTCTGCCTTTCTCTTTCTTGCACTGCATCAAAGACTATTTTGAGAAAGCAGCCCTGGTCCCAAAAATTAGTATCAAAGCTCACCACCTCCTACCACCGGAACAAATTAAGCATTGTGTGTGCCCCTCCCTTAATGAATAATCCCAAACTGGAAGCCTCTGGTCCCCTCCATATACCAGGAGGGTCACGAGATGACACCATTTCATCAGGAAGACAATTTTCCAGTCCTGGAGGACCTGCCGTTAACAACATAATGTATTCTGGGAGTCGAATTCCTGGCTTCCACAAACACCAAGTAGACCAACAAACCTGAAAACAGCAGTATCGACAACTGAAACATGGTGTACCCGGTGATATGGGGTCTTTTGGTGACCTTACTGACTACATTCAAACTTCGGCCTTTGTCAGGGCTGTCGGATCCCTATAATAACATTACCAGGTGTCCCCTGTGTCCCTACATGCTAGTGCGAGGGAATACACCTAACAAAATAGACTTTAGGGGATAGCAGAGACTCGGTCAAAGGAGGGATGGTGGCCTGCATAGTCACACATTCGTCAGAAGGAACGCCACATGGGAACACCTACGCCGATCCGCTCCCTGCCGCTTGGTACCTGGTATCCCCTAAAGTCTAGGGTGTACGACGAATTGCACATAGGAGTATCCCAGGCAGGATTCACTTGGGTTATTTCTTAGGTGTATTCCCACACACTAGCATGTAGGTACACAGGGGACACCTGGTAATGTTATTATAGGGCCCGAACAGCCCTGACGAAGGCCCCTAACCTATTAGGTTATCCATATGGGCAGAAACATGTTGACAGACTGTAAGATGGACTAGAGACATTACTTTCTTAGGGTTCCACCATTTGATTTGTTTTTAGTGTACCTAAGGTTCTCAATAATAATAAAGGCAATAACGAGGCACCTGAAGGTCTTTTTAATTAAACTGGATCCCGATTTTGTCCTGCAAGTTTTACGTAAGAACTCCGTCCTACCACCATGTCTTCACGGAGGATGAGTCCGCCCTGGTAGTACCATCTTACCAGGGTGGGGAGAGGATGCCTATGATGAAGCATGACACAATTTTGTGTGTGAGGCATCCTCTTCCATTAAGGACGGCCTCCTTGGTCTAAAACCCCCACGTGGCCTGCAGTAGACAGTATCCGCATCCAATCTTTGGGATCTTGCTCGCTGTGTTGGTGAAGGCAACCTACTTCTTTTGTGTTTGTACTATCTTGTTTTAGAGGTAGTAGGGTTGCCGTGTGTACCCCTGGCTCTCTCTTTAGTGGTTTGTGTCAATTGTACATTAATGACTTCAGTATCAATTGCATGTTGATGACACAGTAGGCCAATGACAGAAGAGATTCTCCGGGTAGTGCACCAATACCCCTGAGAATGCCTGTATGACAGTAAAAGAAGGCCGACTATAAACAGTAAAAACAAAACTCATGCTTAAGAAAACAGCTCCCCCTCTTAGAAGCCAGTTCACAAAGAGCAATCTCTTAATGCGCCCTGAAGCACATCAACAGGAGTTTGTATGTATGATGTTGCCTATCCCAAAAGATTTTAAATGCCTGCGTGTGTGGCTGCATCTGTTCTGATGCTCAGTCCAACACCCTTGCGTATGCACAGCAACAGCACACATACCAAGTCATTTGTCCTCACGCACCACAGAAACATGTCCCGTATAGGTCAAGCACAAACAACACCTTTTTAACCATACACTCAGAGGTCGCTCAGGAACCCAAATAGGAGCGCTTGACAACCTTGTCAGGGGTAAGAAGCGCTATATAAATAACGCAACCGGCCTATCCAAGAAAGAGCTTCAAGTTTCCAAAGGGGCATGGGAAGCACTGTATACATTCTGAAGCAACTGATGCAATACACCCCATTCGAACCTAACACAGTCTAGGCCTGCCTAACCCACTGAGGATAAACTAACCTCGCCTAATCTACTTAACCAGATCCCTTTGCTGCAGCACTCACAAAATACCAGGTAACATCGTGACAACTGCAGACGTCGATTGCAAGACCAAGTAAGACACAGCCTCATCACCTCAACACACGACAACAGTATCGAATGCACTTATATCCGGGATGGCATGTCTTGGCAAACTAATGCTGGACACTTAAATATATGCTTCATTTCATATTTATGTGATGCTAAGGCTGCTGACCTGATGCCTCGTACTAACCATCTCATGAAAATGGGTTATTCAGACTTTCTTTAAATATTCGCAACATGCAATAGTGCAGCCTTTCATGAGAATGTTTGTTGATGCGTGTGCTCACACGCAGCCATGCATTCATTGTGTAAATGCATTAAGTCAGTCTGGCCTCTATTCTGTCATGGACTGAGCAAAAACCGCACCAAATCTAGTCATCACTTCCAGCCAGCGACGTTTTAAGGCATGGGCAAAGTGGGCTCTGGCCAGGCGCGCAATGCCCATAGGACTCAACGGGCTTCAGCCCCCCCAACCCCAGATGTGTGTGTTAGCCCAGCTGAGGGAGCTTCCTGGGCACACACACAGACAGTTTTTGAGCTTATCGCTGCCGCCCCGAGTACTTCACAGGACTTTAAAGACCAATTTATGTGTTACCGAGGATTTGTTGCTTTTTCACCCCTTCACCTTCACTCTGCCCTCCCCCCCTCCCCCCCCACCCGGAATTTGGCTCTAGTTGGGCCTCTGGTTCTGGCCCAGGGTCCCAGCCTTTCAAGGGGCCCCTGATAGATTCAGCTCTATTCAGGGCTTTAAGTGGGATGAAAAAACTGGGGGGTCTCTCAAGGGGGTGTGGCCAATGTAATTAGGGCATGGCTTAAAAACACGTAAGCTAAATATTTGTGCTTAGCATAGTGTGCAGCCCGACTGGTATTTTGCTGTTTCTGACGTTGCATCCAGATATATGATAAAACAAGTAACATCATACCTACAACAAGTCAGGACTATTGGCTTTGTCAATGGTTGTTAGTTGCATAAGATAAATGAGCAGCAACTATGGCTTGTATTAATATTGAAAAAGCTTCCACTGAAAGCCCTGGTGACACCACGACAATGTTGCTGCTCCTGAGTTTCAAAAAGAGAAGGGAAATCCAGAGAGAAAATGACTCTCTTTAAAGGATTTCCCTTCCCCTATAACGCTCGTAAAAAACGGACCGTCTGTGCCAGGGCACAAAATAGAGCCAGATAGGGACCCGTTTCGAGGCCCCCTTAAAAAAACTGCTGGTGCTCAGACCCGGTGAGACCTGGCCCACTTAAAGCCCTGGCTCTGTCTCCACACAGTCGTGCCCTGATGACCTTGAATTTTTTTTAAAATATAGATTATTTTAAGTACTAGTTCCTTTATTTTTAATACAGGTCATGTGTGGGAGTCTATTACAGGCATTTTGCAGAGAAATGTTGTGTTTACGGTCCATGCAACATCCATAAAAAAAGTTCCTTTTAGATCAAAAGAGGACCTCATAAATGAGAAATGGCAGTGGTTCTGCTGCTATATCACAATATTGAAAAGACACATCACTATCCCGAAATATTAAATGGAAACACATTTAGAATTTGGACCAGTATGTCTGTGCACTGGCAGTGACCTGTCCAAAGATGGCACAAAAAAGGTGAAATTGGATCATAAATCCCAAGCTGTTCTGAACAAGGGCCCCCAAACTGTGTCTTGCCCAGGGCCCCCAAAATCCTTAAGATGTCCCTAAAACAGCACCCACGTGCACAGGAGAACTCACGTCTCATCTGGAGTTGGAAATCACCGAAAAATCCTGATTTGTGGAGGAAATGCAAAATATGCAGGGGCGTCCTCTGGCATAAGTTCCAGCTCTAAGCTGTCCTTAGAGTGCAGGAGGTTCCAATGCACCTCGTTTTGGAGGTGAAGACAATTCTCAGATCAGAGGAGGAAACTAGAAATTCGGAAAAGAATTCACCAGTGGAATTTTTTCCTCTGCACTGCCCCCATATTGAAGGAAAATCCACTGAACTTTTCAGTGGTAAAGGAAATTTCTAAGATTTTCGGCTGAACTGCTACAATGGGAAAAGAATCCACCAGTGGAATTTCCGTCACTAGTGGACTCTCCTTGTGACATCACTTTCTGTTACCCCTCCTCTCTAAGTCTAGCCCTCTGTGCCACCCTGGAGTGAACCGGCTGCAGGCTGCACCTGCTGAACCCTGGCCATGCTCGCCCACTGAAATTAACCTAATCAGCAAAATATTAGCAGCGATAAGAGAGCTATAAAAGCTGCGATAATAAATAGTACAATTTTCAAGCACATCCTTCTGCCAAAGCGCTTCTGTGTGAATCAATCGCGGAGTGTAATGAGACCAGAGGGATCACCCAATAAAGCGATCAATTACCCGCCGCAGCCGCAGTCAGTGCGGTGTGATCAGACCAAGGAGGGGGGCTGCGCGGAGGCTGGGGCCTGGGAGGAGCTCTAGTCGGGTCTCAAGACATGATCAGCTCCTAGAGGTGCTCGGATGGGGTCCTCGGGGCGCTCCCATCCTGCCCTCAAGATGCAGAACTCCGGTCTTCGAGGTGCTGACTGGTCATGGTGAAGAAACTAGTTACTTACCTGTAATAATAGTTTTACAGCTTGACTAGATGGTGGCATATGCACAGTATGTGAATCTAGAAGACGTCTATGCTGCAAAAGCTCTACTGAGGCGCTCAAGAAGCTCTGTTCCGGCCTTCGAGAAGCTCAGATACTGCCCTCGAGACGCTCTGACTGGTCATCGAGACACTCTCTTGTAGCCCTCTGATGCTCTAGCCCGCAGGGCCGAACAAGGAAACCAAAAGCAGCCCTGGCAAAAGTGCTCAAACCAGCTCCTCTTTTCTTTTACGCCCTCCTCTTGTGAATATTTCTGTCTCAGCATCTCAAGTAAGAACCTGCTGGTTTGTAAACTTCACACCTTCTACCACCCCCGGGGAGACAATCTCCCCTTCTTTGAGCAATTGTTTGAAATCATTTCTAGCAATGTTGACTCAGCTGTGTCCCAAATCTTCCTTGGTGATTTTAATCTTCACTGGGCAAACCCCAAAGACCTTGCAGTATCAAGCCTTAAAGCTTTTTTAAATGATCATGATCTGACTCAGCACTGTGACCAACCAACTTATAATAAAGAAAAAACTCTAGACCTCATTATCTCGAAAGGGCAGACCGTCACCCTGGATTCTATTACCCCATGTGACTGGTCAGACCACCACTGCATCCTTTTCTATATCAACAAGGAGGTATTGTTGAGGAAGGCTCAACCAATGAAATCAAAGATATGGAAAAGGGAGCTCAGATTAATAAACTCTGTTGAGCTAGCTGCCCATTGTACATCTGCCCTCTCCTCCCAAGCGGACCTGACTGAGGTGCAGTTACTCACTGACTCTTACAATTCGACCTTCTCCAACATCATGGATGACACTGCTCTAATCCAACATAAAAATGCTTCAACAAAAATATCCAAACCTTGGTATAATGATAACTTAAACACGGAACGTCGCAACCTTAGGGCAGTTGAACGTTCCTGGAGATCAAACCCCACCTCAGACCAACTCAAACTCTTAAGAGATGTTAGGAGCCTCTACTACAAACAAATCAGGAGCGCCAAGGCTAACTATTTCAGACACCAATTGGATCAAGCAGCAAACCGTCCCAAGAAACTTTTCGAATTGGTCAAACAGCAATCAGTTGTAGGTCCAAACCTCTCTGAACCTGGAGGCAGCCCACCATCTTGTGACGAGCTTGCTGCTTTCTTCATTGAGAAATCAAAACTCATCTCCACTGACCTCGCTTCTAAGAAGGCTGTATTGCTCTCCTCCAGGGCAGCATCACCACTTGACCTCTTAGAAAAGCTCAACTCTACCCACCTGAACGCCAAAAACAATGCGTCTTGTGACTCCTTTACCCCATTTAGTGAACAAGACATCAAAAAGATCCTCCTGAATATCAACCCATCCAACCACTTCAGTGACCTTTTACCCCCGGCCATTTTCAAGGAAATCAAGAATGCACTCATCCCCACCTGGACAAGGATTGTAAATGCTTCCCTATCACAAGGCACGATCCCCGATTGCCTAAAAGCAGCTCAAGTATCTCCTATACTGAAAAACCTAACGCTGACATGACTGATCTCAATAATTTCCGACCTATCTCCAACATCCCCACCCTAGTGAAACACCTTGAAAAATGCGTTCAATCCCAACACTGTGCTCACATTGAGAACTACCAACTCCTAGACCAGCATCAATCCGGCTTTCGGAAGGGGCACAGCACCGAATCGGCTCTCACTCATGTTATGGATGACATTTTAAAAATACTCTATCAAAACAAATCCTGCCTCCTTATCCTCCTTGACCTTTCCTCCGCTTTTTACACGGTTAATCATGATCCACTCTTATCCATTCTGCAAAACAGGATGGGTTTTGGTGATCAGGTGCTACAGTGGTTCTCGTCCTTCCTCCACCACAGATCGCAAAGAGTCAAGGCAAATCATTCTCTCTCCCAGCCCTCCTCAGTTCTCATGGGGGTCCCCCAAGGATCTGCCTTATCTCCTATCCTCTTCAACCTTTTCCTGGAACCATTAGCTAACTCACTAAACTCCACGGGTATTCGTTTCCACATGTATGCCGACGACACGCAACTCTATTTGAAAATCTCATCCCCTTAAAACATCATCTCACTCAACACTACCCTAACGTATACTTCAAACTGGTTAACTGAGAACCATCTCCTGCTCAACACCTCAAAAACAGAATTCCTGCTCATCTCCCCTCCGAACCACATCCCCAATCTTGACCTCTGGCTGAGTCACCTCACTGCTTTCAACTTCACTCTTCTCATCGTAGACTCAGCCAAATCTCTAGGAGTCACCATGGACAAGCACCTTAATATGAAAAATCATATCAGCAATACATGTAAGGGAGCAAACCACTTGATGAGGACACTCAGAAATATCAAACCTTTCCTTCCACTTAATGATTTCAAGCAGGTGGTCCAAGCGCTTGTCCTACCGAGGCTAGATTACGGTAGTGCTACCCTCTGTGGCCTTCCCAAATACACCCTGGCTCCACTAAGGGCATCAGTGAATGCTGCTGCTAGACTGGTTACATGCACCAAACGAAATGAGCGCATATCGCCAGTCCTAAAATCTCTAAATTGGCTCCCCTACGAAGCACAAATTCAGTTAAAGATTGCCGTTATGACGCACAAAGCCATCCACTTCAATACTCCCAGGTACCTGGCACAAAAACTTGAACTATCCTGTGGTGTAAGAGCCTCAAGAAGCACCACTACTTTCCTCTTGAAACCACTTATCCTTAACAAAAAGAGAACTTGTCACAGAGCTTTCTCTGGCGCTGCTCCAAAGATATGGAACTCTCTCCCACCGGAAGAACGCAGAATCTCCTTAACAACGGTGTTCAAACTGGAAGTCAAAAGATTCCTGATGAATAAATTCCTTCAGTAAGTGGGCTAGGCTCTCCTGCCCGATGTTATTGTTCCTACTTCCATGGTACCATCATTTACTACTACACTTCTTTACGACATACTGTGCCCCTCCTTCGCTACCCTTGTACAATTGTTTAATATAACTTCCATGTGGCATTTGTCGTGTAATCTATGATCACTCGTGTTTTTATCCCTATCTGTTGTTGATTTTGCATTATTGTCCTTCTCTCCTCTCTAATGTAAAGCGCTCTGATATCCTTTGGGATCTTGTTCGCGCTATATAAAACTTTATAAATAAATGAAATAAATAAATATATAGCGCAAACTCGACCCAAAGGTATCGGATCGCTTTACATGAGCACCAGTTGCATCTCTTCCGATCCACCCATTCTCTCTATGTCCTTCTCCCTCTCACTCTTGACCCTCTCTCTCTGATTTCTCCATCCCTCTCCTCTCTCTCGCTCGCTCCCATTCTGCCCCCTGCAATTAGTGGGGGGGAGGGCGAGAGTGATTGAGGCACCAGCAGCAGCCCTGGGCTTACGAGTGCTCTAGCTCACCATGGATACATCCAGTGGGCTCCGAGGCCTGTCCGCTATGCGATGCTCTGCTCTGGCCCTCACCAGGGCCAGACTGGGAACCAAAGGCAGCCCTGGCACATCTGATCAGACCAGCCCTCACACTGCACACAGTGAGCACTGTAGTAAGCGGACCTGACCACTGCAAGGGAGTTGGGGGTGGGAAGCTAAGTTTTACCCCTCCCCCAAGATTTAGTACAACGAGCAAGGGTGGGTGCTCGTTTTTTTTATTTTAGCTTCTGTAATAAAGCATCACTCTTTGCAAACACTACCACCACCAGTCCTTGTGAAACATGCCTAGCCCAGGCGTATTTAACACAGTGCGCTGATTTAGCGCCTCAAAGAATTAAACACAAAACTTTAAGCTTTGATCTTAAAAGGATGAGTGAAAAAGATAACCATGTAGTGGTCGAACTGAACAATGTGAAACCAGAAAACTTGTATCAATTAAGGCTTCCACTTCACCACATTGTGTGATCCTAGGCAATTCCTTTTTTTCACAACACCTCCTTTTCCTTCATCATAAGAGAGCCCCTTTAAATACATCAGTTCAGGGTGTGCGCAGCACAAAAACAATAGACTAATGTTACTCCATCTATAGTAGCATCCTAGGCCACATATAGGGGGCAAACGACAAAATGAATAGCATCTTAGCGTAGTGGCAGAAGGGCATGAATGTTTCTAAGGTCATGACTAGAATGGTCAAAGTCTAAAAAAAATACACAGTTTTGACTTTTCAAGAGTGTTTATTAAATATGTCCCGGACCAGTGCTTAATTTGTAAATGAAAGCGTGCCAGTGCGCCAACGCTCTGCTCAGAAGCCCGCGCTGGTGCAAATTGAATGTCAGCTCTCTGAATAGAAAGGCAGGTGGCCTTAAATCCACCTTATGCCGCTCTAATCCACTATCAGACATATACTGTTTCTTTATCTCATTCTTGCAGGTTCCTACTTTCTCCCTTTGTGGGAGTTGTTTCATATTTCCGTTCCTCCGTCTTCCCGCTTTGTTTGTTTTTCCCTCTCTTTCTCCAGGAAAAAGTCTGCTGGTGATGGTGGCTCCCATCGGCTCAAATTAAGCACTGTCCTGGACTCTCTGCAACAAGCAACAGGTGACCCTTCACCACCTTCCCCCTAAAGCTCTGATGGTCAGTGCCACTCTTGACCACCTGCAGGCGACAGGAACCCACCAAATGCAAAACAAATGGTTTTGAAGCGAGTGTAATCCGACCGGCATGCTTAAAGACCACTTGTTTTGCATTATTTATTTGTGATGCTCTGAAGTGCTGCAGGCAGAAACTTGGATGGCCTAGCTCCCAACAACTAAACCGGCACCCACCAACAGTAAAACAGGCCCCCGCCCAGCCAGACCACGGGAAAACATCCGGTGCCTCTTACAGCCAGTCCTGGCCTGCCCTTGTGATGCTCCAATCTGGATTTCGAGATACTCTGACCGGTCATCGAAAACGCTCTGCTCTGACTCTTGAGATGTAGTGTTCCAGCCCTTGATAAGCTTTGATCTGGCCCTTGAGACGCCCTCACCAGTCAGTGAGATGGTCTGCTCCAGTCCTCAAGACCTTCGAGAAGCTCTGACCCGGCCCTTGAGCCGTTCTGGGCAGTCATTGAGACGCTTTACTCCAGTCCTCAAGATGCTTTTATCCAGCCCTCGAGATGCTCTGATCCACTTCTTGAGATGCTCCAACTCGTTGAGACACTCTGCTCCAGTCCTCGAGATTCTCTGATCCAATCCTTGAGACGCTTTTGATCCACTACTCAAGATGCTCCGATCCACTCCTTGAGATTCTTTGACCCACTACTCAAGATGCTCCGATCCACTCCTTGAAAAGCTCTGCTCCGACCTGGTCGTCTAGAAACTCTGACCAGTCACCGAGACAGTCTGCTCCGGCCATCGATATGTTCTGATCCAAACCTCAAGACACTCCGATCCACTTCATGAAATACTCTGACCGGTCATCGGGACGATCTGATCCTCCACGAGAATCTCTTGACGGGTCATTGAGATGGACTGCTCCCAATCTTGAGAGGCAGTGCTTCAGCCCCCAAAATTCTCTGATCCAACCCTTTGGATGGTTTGATCCTGTTCGCCAGTTGCTCTAATCAACAGATGCTATACCCTGACCTCGAGATGCCTTCAACTGGCCCTGGCAACACTAAAAACCAGTTCATAAAGAAGGTCTGAAAAGGCTCTCGGGATGCTTTCATCTGTTACTTGAGACGCTCTGAACTGAGCTTTGAGACGCTTTAGTCTGTTCCTCCAGTGGTAATAATCAGGGCATATGAATGCTCTAATTCAGCCCTCGAGATGTTCTAAGCAGGTCCTCGAGACACTTTAATCAGGCTCCAGAGATGCTTTAGTTGAGCCAGTAAGACATTTTATTCAGGTCCTCAAGACGCTCTAATCAGCTCCTCAAAATGCTCTGATTGGGCTCCCAAGACACTCTAATCCAGTGCTGCAGATGCACTGGCGAGGTCCCCAAGAAATTCTAAAGTGGCCCCCGAGATGCTCTGGCACTCAAGATGTTAGTCAAGACCTCGAGATGTTCTAAACATGCCCATGAAATATTCTAATACAGCCCCCGAGAGGCTCTGATCAGGTCTTTGAGTTTCTCCAGCCGACCTTCGAGGTACTCTTAAGAGGCTCTCTGAACCTTCATTAGACTCTCAAAGGTCTCTAACTAGCCCTCAGCATGCTCTAATCCGGACCTTGAGATGCAGTCACGTCTTTCTTCCAGGTCCTGTAGGTAGCAGGGAGGGAGTAAATATACTATGACCAATTATACCCAATAGGCCACCCAACATCATGGATAGCTGTCAGCGGCCCCTGTAGTAGGAGTTCCACACAATGAGTCTGATTGAGGGCTGACATAACAAGCACTGGGAAGCCCAATAGGTCTGGGTTTAATAAAGTAATGCATGATTAGCGAGAGAGACACATTACTGAGCCAACAGGAACGGACAGGGAAGGCTATTGTAATAAATTAGTCCCTAAGACACTTCAAGGCGTACACTTAAGTTGAGACAAAAGGATACACCCAAACAGCCAATAGCTGAGGGATGAATATTCTACTGGGCTGAGCCAGGATGTGATAGACAAAGTCTCAAGTCGCTGTCAAAAAAAATCTGGTTTATGAAAGCCAATGGCTGAAAGGGGCGGGCTCAAAGACCACTCTAGCTATGTTGTAAGCAATAGGTCTCAAAATCAGCCACCCTTGTGGCTCTGTTTTTCACAGTATATCTGTTTTTTTTTTGCTGGTTCTGTAACCATGAGATTGGTGAAATAAGGCCATGATCTTTAAATAAAATAATTTATTGATATTCGTTTTATCTCCCAACATCGCTAGACCGGTTGTACCCGTGCCATGGAGCCTACAAGCCTTGAACAGCATTGGAAGAGTCCTGATACTCGTTCCTGATTACTGCAGTCAAGAGTTTCTGGCTCCTCTGAGACCCCTGCCTTCTGGTGAGATCACGATTGGGGTCCCATAGCAAAGTCTCTAGCTTTGCTCTGAACATTGGTGGTTTACTGTTTCTGCTGGTGCGAGGTCGTTCCATCCTGTGCAGATTCATGGTAGGGTATAGTGGCTGCAGAGGACTTTGGCTGCTCATACTTCGGCAGGTCCAATGATTGAAACTCAGGTTCTCCTGCTTCAGGCACTGGCGTTCGTCTTAGACATAGCCCAAGGGAGGTCAAAAAGGATATTTACGATGCATGGGCGCCTGCTTGACACACAGAGGATCTACGCGGCAGAAGTGACCAAGGGAGGCATCCGTTTCAAGGGGAGAGGTGCTGGGCACAGAATCCCACAGAGGCTACTTTGGCTGTGATGCAGATTTCTTGGTTGGTGCTGGAAACAATGCACCTGGAAGGCGGTGTCACTCGCCACCGACTGTTTCCCTGTACTTGACCATCAGAATTGCAGGGGGCACAGAGTGGACATTATTCCCGAGGTACTGTGCTTTGTCAGGATCTAACAATTGTGCTGCAAAATATATTTATAGATTTTGATGCACGCCTGCCTGGTTTATTGATGTTGAGACAGCTAACAGGGCTATGCCACTAAATGGGCCCAAATGCTAAAGCAGCCATATTTTCTCTTGTCCTAGATGATCTTTTTTTTTTACTTGGAAACAGGGTCTTGTGCTAAGTGGGATCCTGAAATAAGCATATTAGCCAGGCTGCTCTAAAACTTCTGCAATGTTTACCTGACCACATTGGTGTAACAGGGTCTGGTTTGGTCAATCTTCTGTGCCACTCTTGTCTTGACATTGAACCAGCTCCATGGATCACATCACCCAACACCTCCGTGATCTCCACTGGCTCCCAGTCGAAAGAAGAATAACTTTCAAACTCCTCACCCATGCATACAAGGCCCTTCACAACACCGGACCCACATACCTGAACAACAGCCTCTCCTTCCACGTGCCCAAAAGACACCTCCGATCAGCCGATCTCTCTGGCCACCGTCCCACATAGACCAGAACTGGAGGATGGTACTTCTCCTACCACGTGGCTAAAGCCTGGAGCAACCTCCCCCTCCACCTCCGGCAAGGTCCCACACTGCCCCAGTTCAGAAAGGACTTCAAGACCTGGCTCTTCAGATAACCCCAGCACTCAACGGAGCCGCCCCCCTTCCCCAGCGCCTTGACACTCTCACGGATGAGTAGCTGCGATTTACCAACCCTGATTGATTGATCGATTGGTTGATTTTGGGAGGCTGATACTGGTCTGACATGGTATCGCAATGGCTGGATTGGTCGCTGATCAGTAGGCCGGCAAGCAAAAGCAGCCAGGGGTGAAGATATGGCCAGCTTGTTCGCAACTAGAAAATGAACCCAAGTGGGAACCATGCTAGGTCCACTGCCTTCAAATCTGTCGGGTTCCTGAGCATCCTTAAGGTGGTACAAGCTACTTTATTTACTTTACTATAGCATTTCATACTAAGTGCTGCAAATTCAGCACAATCAAAAGTAATTTTGGGTAGTCAGTCAGTCAGACAATTACGTTTATTTCAGAAGAAACTCCAGAAAAACAAAGAACCTCACTTAATAACGTCACATTGTAAACATATCCCAACACAAATCCAAAACAAAAACCCACCGATAACCCCTACGAAATAAATACAATAATTTAAGAAGCAATTCTTGACAGACATTGCCTATTAAAATCCTAAGTGAACCCCCAAACCCCTCCCACACTCACATCCGGCAAAGAAGTGAGATACGATACATTTTTCAAACTTCTCCTTAAATTCCATGCAGACAACAGAAAGCGTGAGCGGACAAACACCACCAATCAAGTGGTATCGGCTTCAATCATCTCTCTTAAAACTACAATGGGCTCTGGGCCATCGTGCCACTGGATGACACGCTTGGGGTGCTCTCACATCGTAATGCCACACTAGGGGCTCTCTCAAAACTGGAAAATGTGCTCTGGGCCCTCTTACCACTGGATGACGTGTGCAGGGTGCTCTTACCACTGGATGACGTGCTCAGTTACTCGCACATTTGAGTGACACGCTAGGGGCTCTCAAACCCGGAAGAGGTGCTCGGGGCCTCCTTGTAACTGAAGGGCGTGTGCAGGGTGCTCTTCCTCAGAATGACATAGGGATGGCTCTTACCACTGCCAGTCGTGCTCTGTACACTCTTATCTTTGGGTGACCTGCTCAGGGCCCTCTACCCTCGTGATGACACAATAGCGGCGCTCTCACCACTAGAGGGGACACTCGAGGCACTCTTACCAAAGAATGACGTACATAGAGAGCTCTTAACTCTGCATGGCGTGCTAGAGGGCTCTCGACACTGGGTGACCACAGCCAGTACTCTTACATCTAAGAGGCGTGCTAGAGGGCTCTCGACACTGGGTGACCACAGCCAGTACTCTTACATCTAAGAGGCGTGCTAGAGGGCTCCCTCAACACTGGGTGACCACAGCCAGTACTCTTACATCTAAGAGGCGTGCTAGAGGGCTCTCGACACTGGGTGACCACAGCCAGTACTCTTACATCTAAGAGGCGTGCTAGAGGGCTCTCCACACTGGGTGACCACAGCCAGTACTCTTACATCTAAGAGGCGTGCTAGAGGGCTCTCAACACTGGGTGACCACAGCCAGTACTCTTACATCTAAGAGGCGTGCTAGAGGGCTCTCGACACTGGGTGACCACAGCCTGTACTCTTTCATCTAAGAGGCGTGCTAGAGGGCTCTCAACACTGGGTGACCACAGCCAGTACTCTTACATCTAAGAGGCATGCTAGAGGGCTCTCAACACTGGGTGACCACAGCCAGTACTCTTACATCTAAGAGGCGTGCTAGAGGGCTCTCGACACTGGGTGACCACAGCCAGTACTCTTACATCTAAGAGGCGTGCTAGAGGGCTCTCGACACTGGGTGACCACAGCCAGTACTCTTACATCTAAGAGGCGTGCTAGAGGGCTCTCAACACTGGGTGACCACAGCCAGTACTCTTACATCTAAGAGGCGTGCTAGAGGGCTCTCGACACTGGGTGACCACAGCCTGTACTCTTTCATCTAAGAGGCGTGCTAGAGGGCTCTCAACACTGGGTGACCACAGCCAGTACTCTTACATCTAAGAGGCATGCTAGAGGGCTCTCAACACTGGGTGACCACAGCCAGTACTCTTACATCTAAGAGGCGTGCTAGAGGGCTCTCGACACTGGGTGACCACAGCCAGTACTCTTACATCTAAGAGGCGTGCTAGAGGGCTCTCGACACTGGGTGACCACAGCCAGTACTCTTACATCTAAGAGGTGTGCTAGAGGGCTCTCAACACTGGGTGACCACAGCCAGTACTCTTACATCTAAGAGGCGTGCTAGAGGGCTCTCGACACTGGGTGACCACAGCCAGTACTCTTACATCTAAGAGGCGTGCTAGAGGGCTCTCGACACTGGGTGACCACAGCCAGTACTCTTACATCTAAGAGGCGTGCTAGACGGCTCTCAACACTGGGTGACCACAGCCAGTACTCTTACATCTAAGAGGCGTGCTAGAGGGCTCTCAACACTGGGTGACCACAGCCTGTACTCTTACATCTAAGAGGCGTGCTAGAGGGCTCTCAACACTGGGTGACCACAGCCTGTACTCTTACATCTAAGAGGCGTGCTAGAGGGCTCTCGACACTGGGTGACCACAGCCAGTACTCTTACATCTAAGAGGCGTGCTAGAGGGCTCTTGACACTGGGTGACCACAGCCTGTACTCTTTCATCTAAGAGGCGTGCTAGAGGGCTCTCAACACTGGGTGACCACAGCCTGTACTCTTACATCTAAGAGGCGTGCTAGAGGGCTCTCAACACTGGGTGACCACAGCCAGTACTCTTACATCTAAGAGGCGTGCTAGAGGGCTCTCGACACTGGGTGACCACAGCCTGTACTCTTACATCTAAGAGGCGTGCTAGAGGGCTCTCAACACTGGGTGACCACAGCCTGTACTCTTTCATCTAAGAGGCGTGCTAGAGGGCTCTCAACACTGGGTGACCACAGCCAGGACTCTTACATCTAAGAGGCGTGCTAGAGGGCTCTCGACACTGGGTGACCACAGCCAGTACTCTTACATCTAAGAGGCGTGCTAGAGGGCTCTCGACACTGGGTGACCACAGCCTGTACTCTTACATCTAAGAGGCGTGCTAGAGGGCTCTCAACACTGGGTCACCACAGCCTGTACTCTTACATCTAAGAGGCGTGCTAGAGGGCTCTCAACACTGGGTGACCACAGCCAGTACTCTTACATCTAAGAGGCATGCTAGAGGGCTCTCAACACTGGGTGACCACAGCCAGTACTCTTACATCTAAGAGGCGTGCTAGAGGGCTCTCGACAC
The DNA here is from genome assembly GCF_964204655.1 of Triturus cristatus. NCBI lineage: Eukaryota > Metazoa > Chordata > Amphibia > Caudata > Salamandridae > Triturus > Triturus cristatus. Next base: position 624,386,846 of record NC_140594.1, on the reverse strand, counting down.
TGGGTGACCACAGCCAGTACTCTTACATCTAAGAGGCGTGCTAGAGGGCTCCCTCAACACTGGGTGACCACAGCCAGTACTCTTACATCTAAGAGGCGTGCTAGAGGGCTCTCGACACTGGGTGACCACAGCCAGTACTCTTACATCTAAGAGGCGTGCTAGAGGGCTCTCAACACTGGGTGACCACAGCCAGTACTCTTACATCTAAGAGGCGTGCTAGAGGGCTCTCGACACTGGGTGACCACAGCCTGTACTCTTTCATCTAAGAGGCGTGCTAGAGGGCTCTCAACACTGGGTGACCACAGCCAGTACTCTTACATCTAAGAGGCATGCTAGAGGGCTCTCAACACTGGGTGACCACAGCCAGTACTCTTACATCTAAGAGGCGTGCTAGAGGGCTCTCGACACTGGGTGACCACAGCCAGTACTCTTACATCTAAGAGGCGTGCTAGAGGGCTCTCGACACTGGGTGACCACAGCCAGTACTCTTACATCTAAGAGGTGTGCTAGAGGGCTCTCAACACTGGGTGACCACAGCCAGTACTCTTACATCTAAGAGGCGTGCTAGAGGGCTCTCGACACTGGGTGACCACAGCCAGTACTCTTACATCTAAGAGGCGTGCTAGAGGGCTCTCGACACTGGGTGACCACAGCCAGTACTCTTACATCTAAGAGGCGTGCTAGACGGCTCTCAACACTGGGTGACCACAGCCAGTACTCTTACATCTAAGAGGCGTGCTAGAGGGCTCTCAACACTGGGTGACCACAGCCTGTACTCTTACATCTAAGAGGCGTGCTAGAGGGCTCTCAACACTGGGTGACCACAGCCTGTACTCTTACATCTAAGAGGCGTGCTAGAGGGCTCTCGACACTGGGTGACCACAGCCAGTACTCTTACATCTAAGAGGCGTGCTAGAGGGCTCTTGACACTGGGTGACCACAGCCTGTACTCTTTCATCTAAGAGGCGTGCTAGAGGGCTCTCAACACTGGGTGACCACAGCCTGTACTCTTACATCTAAGAGGCGTGCTAGAGGGCTCTCAACACTGGGTGACCACAGCCAGTACTCTTACATCTAAGAGGCGTGCTAGAGGGCTCTCGACACTGGGTGACCACAGCCTGTACTCTTACATCTAAGAGGCGTGCTAGAGGGCTCTCAACACTGGGTGACCACAGCCTGTACTCTTTCATCTAAGAGGCGTGCTAGAGGGCTCTCAACACTGGGTGACCACAGCCAGGACTCTTACATCTAAGAGGCGTGCTAGAGGGCTCTCGACACTGGGTGACCACAGCCAGTACTCTTACATCTAAGAGGCGTGCTAGAGGGCTCTCGACACTGGGTGACCACAGCCTGTACTCTTACATCTAAGAGGCGTGCTAGAGGGCTCTCAACACTGGGTCACCACAGCCTGTACTCTTACATCTAAGAGGCGTGCTAGAGGGCTCTCAACACTGGGTGACCACAGCCAGTACTCTTACATCTAAGAGGCATGCTAGAGGGCTCTCAACACTGGGTGACCACAGCCAGTACTCTTACATCTAAGAGGCGTGCTAGAGGGCTCTCGACACTGGGTGACCACAGCCAGTACTCTTACATCTAAGAGGCGTGCTAGAGGGCTCCCTCAACACTGGGTGACCACAGCCAGTACTCTTACATCTAAGAGGCGTGCTAGAGGGCTCTCGACACTGGGTGACCACAGCCAGTACTCTTACATCTAAGAGGCGTGCTAGAGGGCTCTCGACACTGGGTGACCACAGCCTGTACTCTTACATCTAAGAGGCGTGCTAGAGGGCTCTCGACACTGGGTGACCACAGCCAGTACTCTTACATCTAAGAGGCGTGCTAGAGGGCTCTCAACACTGGGTGACGCCAGGACTCTTACATCTAAGAGGCGTGCTAGAGGGCTCTCGACACTGGGTGACCACAGCCTGTACTCTTTCATCTAAGAGGCGTGCTAGAGGGCTCTCGACACTGGGTGACCACAGCCAGTACTCTTACATCTAAGAGGCGTGCTAGACGGCTCTCAACACTGGGTGACCACAGCCAGTACTCTTGCATCTAAGAGGCGTGCTAGAGGGCTCTCAACACTGGGTGACCACAGCCTGTACTCTTTCATCTAAGAGGCGTGCTAGAGGGCTCTCGACACTGGGTGACCACAGCCAGTACTCTTACATCTAAGAGGCGTGCTAGAGGGCTCTCAACACTGGGTGACCACAGCCAGTACTCTTACATCTAAGAGGCGTGCTAGAGGGCTCTCGACACTGGGTGACCACAGCCTGTACTCTTTCATCTAAGAGGCGTGCTAGAGGGCTCTCAACACTGGGTGACCACAGCCAGTACTCTTACATCTAAGAGGCATGCTAGAGGGCTCTCAACACTGGGTGACCACAGCCAGTACTCTCACATCTAAGAGGCGTGCTAGAGGGCTCTCGACACTGGGTGACCACAGCCAGTACTCTTACATCTAAGAGGCGTGCTAGAGGGCTCTCGACACTGGGTGACCACAGCCAGTACTCTTACATCTAAGAGGTGTGCTAGAGGGCTCTCAACACTGGGTGACCACAGCCAGTACTCTTACATCTAAGAGGCGTGCTAGAGGGCTCTCGACACTGGGTGACCACAGCCAGTACTCTTACATCTAAGAGGCGTGCTAGAGGACTCTCGACACTGGGTGACCACAGCCAGTACTCTTACATCTAAGAGGCGTGCTAGACGGCTCTCAACACTGGGTGACCACAGCCAGTACTCTTACATCTAAGAGGCGTGCTAGAGGGCTCTCAACACTGGGTGACCACAGCCTGTACTCTTACATCTAAGAGGCGTGCTAGAGGGCTCTCAACACTGGGTGACCACAGCCTGTACTCTTACATCTAAGAGGCGTGCTAGAGGGCTCTCGACACTGGGTGACCACAGCCAGTACTCTTACATCTAAGAGGCGTGCTAGAGGGCTCTCGACACTGGGTGACCACAGCCTGTACTCTTACATCTAAGAGGCGTGCTAGAGGGCTCTCAACACTGGGTCACCACAGCCTGTACTCTTACATCTAAGAGGCGTGCTATAGGGCTCTCAACACTGGGTGACCACAGCCAGTACTCTTACATCTAAGACGCGTGCTAGAGGGCTCTCAACACTGTGTGACCACAGCCAGTACTCTTACATCTAAGAGGCGTGCTAGAGGGCTCTCAACACTGGGTGACCACAGCCTGTACTCTTTCATCTAAGAGGCGTGCTAGAGGGCTCTCAACACTGGGTGACCACAGCCAGTACTCTTACATCTAAGAGGCGTGCTAGAGGGCTCTCAACACTGGGTGACCACAGCCTGTACTCTTACATCTAAGAGGCGTGCTAGAGGGCTCTCAACACTGGGTGACCACAGCCTGTACTCTTACATCTAAGAGGCGTGCTAGAGGGCTCTCAACACTGGGTGACCACAGCCAGTACTCTTACATCTAAGAGGCGTGCTAGAGGGCTCTCAACACTGGGTGACCACAGCCAGGACTCTTACATCTAAGAGGCGTGCTAGTGGGCTCTCAACACTGGGTGACCACAGCCAGGACTCTTACATCTAAGAGGCGTGCTAGTGGGCTCTCAACACTGGGTGACCACAGCCAGTACTCTTACATCTAAGAGGCGTGCTAGAGGGCTCTCAACACTGGGTGACCACAGCCAGTACTCTTACATCTAAGAGGCGTGCTAGAGGGCTCTCAACACTGGGTGACCCCAGCCAGTACTCTTACATCTAAGAGGCGTGCTAGACGGCTCTCAACACTGGGTGACTACACAGAGTGCTCTTCCCTCTGAGTGGCGTGCTAGAGAGCTCTCTCAACACTGGGTGACTACACAGAATGCTATTACCTCTAAAAGGCGTGTTCGAGGGCTCTCTCAATGCTGGGTGACTACACACAGTGCTCTTACCTCTAAGTGCGTGCACTGCTAGTGGGTTCTCTCAACACCGGGTGACTACACACAGTGCTCTTACCTCTGACAAGTGTGCTAGAGGGCTCTCTCAACGCTGGGTGACTACACATGGTGCTCTTACCTCTGAACGGCGAGCTACAAGGCTCTCTCAACACTGGGTGACCATACAGAGTGCTCTTACCTCTGACTAGCGTGCTCGAGTGCTCTTCGCAACACTGAGTGACATATATAGGGTGCTCTTACCTCTGAAGGACTTGCTAGAGGGCTCCCCACACAGGGTGACCACAGCCAGTACTCTTACATCAAAGAGGCGTGCTAGAGGGCTCTCGACACTGGGTGACCACAGCCAGTACTCTTACATCTAAGAGGCGTGCTAGTGGGCTCTCAACACTGGGTGACCACAGCCAGTACTCTTACATCTAAGAGGCGTGCTAGAGGGCTCTCAACACTGGGTGACCACAGCCAGTACTCTTACATCTAAGAGGCGTGCTAGAGGGCTCTCAACACTGGGTGACCACAGCCAGTACTCTTACATCTAAGAGGCGTGCTAGAGGGCTCTCAACACTGGGTGACCACAGCCTGTACTCTTTCATCTAAGAGGCGTGCTAGAGGGCTCTCAACACTGGGTGACCACAGCCAGTACTCTTACATCTAAGAGGTGTGCTAGAGGGCTCTCAACACTGGGTGACCACAGCCTGTACTCTTACATCTAAGAGGCGTGCTAGAGGGCTCTCAACACTGGGTGACCACAGCCTGTACTCTTACATCTAAGAGGCGTGCTAGAGGGCTCTCAACACTGGGTGACCACAGCCAGTACTCTTACATCTAAGAGGCGTGCTAGAGGGCTCTCAACACTGGGTGACCACAGCCAGTACTCTTACATCTAAGAGGCGTGCTAGTGGGCTCTCAACACTGGGTGACCACAGCCAGTACTCTTACATCTAAGAGGCGTGCTAGAGGGCTCTCAACACTGGGTGACCACAGCCAGTACTCTTACATCTAAGAGGCGTGCTAGAGGGCTCTCGACACTGGGTGACCACAGCCAGTACTCTTACATCTAAGAGGCGTGCTAGAGGGCTCTCGACACTGGGTGACCACAGCCAGTACTCTTTCATCTAAGAGGCGTGCTAGAGGGCTCTCGACACTGGGTGACCACAGCCAGTACTCTTACATCTAAGAGGCGTGCTAGAGGGCTCTCGACACTGGGTGACCACAGCAAGTACTCTTACATCTAAGAGGCGTGCTAGAGGGCTCTCGACACTGGGTGACCACAGCCTGTACTCTTTCATCTAAGAGGCGTGCTAGAGGGCTCTCGACACTGGGTGACCACAGCCAGTACTCTTTCATCTAAGAGGCGTGCTAGAGGGCTCTCGACACTGGGTGACCACAGCCAGTACTCTTACATCTAAGAGGCGTGCTAGAGGGCTCTCGACACTGGGTGACCACAGCCAGTACTCTTTCATCTAAGAGGCGTGCTAGAGGGCTCTCGACACTGGGTGACCACAGCCTGTACTCTTGGATGTATGACATTACAACGCGGGTTTTTACAACGCGTGCAGTTACATCGCATGCATTACAACGCATGCGATGTTACAACGCTATGCCATTACAACGCAAGTCTTTACATCGACTTGCGCTAGATGGCGTGCTAACATTAAAAAAGTGTAATTTACTATTCCAACTCCAGTCCACTTAACAGTAGGGAAGGTGTTGGGATAGTAAACTACACTATTTGTAATGTTAGCACGCCATCTAGCGCAAGTCGATGTAAAGACTTGCGTTGTAATGGCATAGCGTTGTAACATCGCATGTGTTGTAACGCATGCGATGTAACTGCACTGCGTGGTAAAAACCGCGTTGTAATGGCTGTTCCCCGTACTCTTACATCTAAGAGGCGTGCTAGAGGGCTCTCGACACTGGGTGACCACAGCCAGTACTCTTACATCTAAGAGGCGTGCTAGAGGGCTCTCGACACTGGGTGACCACAGCCAGGACTCTTACATATAAGAGGCCTGCTAGAGGGCTCTCGACACTGGGTGACCACAGCCTGTACTCTTACATCTAAGAGGCGTGCTAGAGGGCTCTCAACACTGGGTCACCACAGCCTGTACTCTTACATCTAAGAGGCGTGCTATAGGGCTCTCAACACTGGGTGACCACAGCCAGTACTCTTACATCTAAGAGGCGTGCTAGAGGGCTCTCAACACTGGGTGACCACAGCCAGTACTCTTACATCTAAGAGGCGTGCTAGAGGGCTCTCAACACTGGGTGACCACAGCCAGTACTCTTTCATCTAAGAGGCGTGCTAGAGGGCTCTCAACACTGGGTGACCACAGCCAGTACTCTTACATCTAAGAGGCGTGCTAGAGGGCTCTCAACACTGGGTGACCACAGCCTGTACTCTTACATCTAAGAGGCGTGCTAGAGGGCTCTCAACACTGGGTGACCACAGCCTGTACTCTTACATCTAAGAGGCGTGCTAGAGGGCTCTCAACACTGGGTGACCACAGCCAGTACTCTTACATCTAAGAGGCGTGCTAGAGGGCTCTCAACACTGGGTGACCACAGCCAGGACTCTTACATCTAAGAGGCGTGCTAGTGGGCTCTCAACACTGGGTGACCACAGCCAGGACTCTTACATCTAAGAGGCGTGCTAGTGGGCTCTCAACACTGGGTGACCACAGCCAGTACTCTTACATCTAAGAGGCGTGCTAGAGGGCTCTCAACACTGGGTGACCACAGCCAGGACTCTTAAATCTAAGAGGCGTGCTAGTGGGCTCTCAACACTGGGTGACCACAGCCACTACTCTTACATCTAAGAGGCGTGCTAGAGGGCTCTCAACACTGGGTGACCACAGCCAGTACTCTTACATCTAAGAGGCGTGCTAGAGGGCTCTCAACACTGGGTGACCACAGCCAGTACTCTTACATCTAAGAGGCGTGCTAGACGGCTCTCAACACTGGGTGACTACACAGAGTGCTCTTCCCTCTGAGTGGCGTGCTAGAGAGCTCTCTCAACACTGGGTGACTACACAGAATGCTATTACCTCTAAAAGGCGTGTTCGAGGGCTCTCTCAATGCTAGGTGACTACACACAGTGCTCTTACCTCTAAGTGCGTGCACTGCTAGTGGGTTCTCTCAACACCGGGTGACTACACACAGTGCTCTTACCTCTGACAAGTGTGCTAGAGGGCTCTCTCAACGCTGGGTGACTACACATGGTGCTCTTACCTCTGAACGGCGAGCTACAAGGCTCTCTCAACACTGGGTGACCATACAGAGTGCTCTTACCTCTGACTAGCGTGCTCGAGTGCTCTTCGCAACACTGAGTGACATATATAGGGTGCTCTTACCTCTGAAGGACTTGCTAGAGGGCTCCCCACACTGGGTGACCACAGCCAGTACTCTTTCATCTAAGAGGCGTGCTAGAGGGCTCTCAACACTGGGTGACCACAGCCAGTACTCTTACATCTAAGAGGCGTGCTAGAGGGCTCTCAACACTGGGTGACCACAGCCAGGACTCTTACATCTAAGAGGCGTGCTAGTGGGCTCTCAACACTGGGTGACCACAGCCAGGACTCTTACATCTAAGAGGCGTGCTAGTGGGCTCTCAACACTGGGTGACCACAGCCAGTACTCTTACATCTAAGAGGCGTGCTAGAGGGCTCTCAACACTGGGTGACCACAGCCAGTACTCTTACATCTAAGAGGCGTGCTAGAGGGCTCTCAACACTGGGTGACCACAGCCAGTACTCTTACATCTAAGAGGTGTGCTAGACGGCTCTCAACACTGGGTGACTACACAGAGTGCTCTTCCCTCTGAGTGGCGTGCTAGAGAGCTCTCTCAACACTGGGTGACTACACAGAATGCTATTACCTCTAAAAGGCGTGTTCGAGGGCTCTCTCAATGCTGGGTGACTACACACAGTGTTCTTACCTCTAAGTGCGTGCACTGCTAGTGGGTTCTCTCAACACCGGGTGACTACACACAGTGCTCTTACCTCTGACAAGTGTGCTAGAGGGCTCTCTCAACGCTGGGTGACTACACATGGTGCTCTTACCTCTGAACGGCGAGCTACAAGGCTCTCTCAACACTGGGTGACCATACAGAGTGCTCTTACCTCTGACTAGCGTGCTCGAGTGCTCTTCGCAACACTGAGTGACATATATAGGGTGCTCTTACCTCTGAAGGACTTGCTAGAGGGCTCCCCACACTGGGTGACCACAGCCAGTACTCTTTCATCTAAGAGGCGTGCTAGAGGGCTCTCGACACTGGGTGACCACAGCCAGTACTCTTACATCTAAGAGGCGTGCTAGAGGGCTCTCAACACTGGGTGACCAAAGCCAGTACTCTTACATCTAAGAGGCGTGCTAGAGGGCTCTCAACACTGGGTGACCACAGCCAGTACTCTTACATCTAAGAGGCGTGCTAGAGGGCTCTCAACACTGGGTGACCACAGCCAGTACTCTTACATCTAAGAGGCGTGCTAGAGGGCTCTCAACACTGGGTGACCACAGCCTGTACTCTTTCATCTAAGAGGCGTGCTAGAGGGCTCTCAACACTGGGTGACCACAGCCAGTACTCTTACATCTAAGAGGCGTGCTAGAGGGCTCTCAACACTGGGTGACCACAGCCTGTACTCTTACATCTAAGAGGCGTGCTAGAGGGCTCTCAACACTGGGTGACCACAGCCTGTACTCTTACATCTAAGAGGCGTGCTAGAGGGCTCTCAACACTGGGTGACCACAGCCAGTACTCTTACATCTAAGAGGCGTGCTAGAGAGCTCTCAACACTGGGTGACCACAGCCAGTACTCTTACATCTAAGAGGCGTGCTAGAGGGCTCTCAACACTGGGTGACCACAACCAGTACTCTTACATCTAAGAGGCGTGCTAGAGGGCTCTCAACACTGGGTGACCACAGCCAGTACTCTTACATCTAAGAGGCGTGCTAGAGGGCTCTCAACACTGGGTGACTACACAGAGTGCTCTTCCCTCTGAGTGGCGTGCTAGAGAGCTCTCTCAACACTGGGTGACTACACAGAATGCTATTACCTCTAAAAGGCGTGTTCGAGGGCTCTCTCAATGCTGGGTGACTACACACAGTGCTCTTACCTCTAAGTGCGTGCACTGCTAGTGGGTTCTCTCAACACCGGGTGACTACACACAGTGCTCTTACCTCTGACAAGTGTGCTAGAGGGCTCTCTCAACGCTGGGTGACTACACATGGTGCTCTTACCTCTGAACGGCGAGCTACAAGGCTCTCTCAACACTGGGTGACCATACAGAGTGCTCTTACCTCTGACTAGCGTGCTCGAGTGCTCTTCGCAACACTGAGTGACATATATAGGGTGCTCTTACCTCTGAAGGACTTGCTAGAGGGCTCCCCACACTGGGTGACCACAGCCAGTACTCTTTCATCTAAGAGGCGTGCTAGAGGGCTCTCGACACTGGGTGACCACAGCCAGTACTCTTACATCTAAGAGGCGTGCTAGAGGGCTCTCAACACTGGGTGACTACAGCCAGTACTCTTACATCTAAGAGGCGTGCTAGAGGGCTCTCAACACTGGGTGACCACAGCCAGTACTCTTACATCTAAGAGGCGTGCTAGAGGGCTCTCAACACTGGGTGACCACAGCCAGTACTCTTACATCTAAGAGGCGTGCTAGAGGGCTCTCAACACTGGGTGACCACAGCCTGTACTCTTTCATCTAAGAGGCGTGCTAGAGGGCTCTCAACACTGGGTGACCACAGCCTGTACTCTTACATCTAAGAGGCGTGCTAGAGGGCTCTCAACACTGGGTGACCACAGCCTGTACTCTTACATCTAAGAGGCGTGCTAGAGGGCTCTCAACACTGGGTGACCACAGCCAGTACTCTTACATCTAAGAGGCGTGCTAGAGAGCTCTCAACACTGGGTGACCACAGCCAGTACTCTTACATCTAAGAGGCGTGCTAGAGGGCTCTCGACACTGGGTGACCACAGCCAGTACTCTTACATCTAAGAGGCGTGCTAGAGGGCTCTCAACACTGGGTGACCACAGCCTGTACTCTTACATCTAAGAGGCGTGCTAGAGGGCTCTCAACACTGGGTGACCACAGCCTGTACTCTTACATCTAAGAGGCGTGCTAGAGGGCTCTCAACACTGGGTGACCACAGCCAGTACTCTTACATCTAAGAGGCGTGCTAGAGGGCTCTCAACACTGGGTGACCACAGCCAGGACTCTTACATCTAAGAGGCGTGCTAGTGGGCTCTCAACACTGGGTGACCACAGCCAGGACTCTTACATCTAAGAGGCGTGCTAGTGGGCTCTCAACACTGGGTGACCACAGCCAGTACTCTTACATCTAAGAGGCGTGCTAGAGGGCTCTCAACACTGGGTGACCACAGCCAGGACTCTTACATCTAAGAGGCGTGCTAGTGGGCTCTCAACACTGGGTGACCACAGCCAGTACTCTTACATCTAAGAGGCGTGCTAGAGGGCTCTCAACACTGGGTGACCACAGCCAGTACTCTTACATCTAAGAGGCGTGCTAGAGGGCTCTCAACACTGGGTGACCACAGCCAGTACTCTTACATCTAAGAGGCGTGCTAGACGGCTCTCAACACTGGGTGACTACACAGAGTGCTCTTCCCTCTGAGTGGCGTGCTAGAGAGCTCTCTCAACACTGGGTGACTACACAGAATGCTATTACCTCTAAAAGGCGTGTTCGAGGGCTCTCTCAATGCTGGGTGACTACACACAGTGCTCTTACCTCTAAGTGCGTGCACTGCTAGTGGGTTCTCTCAACACCGGGTGACTACACACAGTGCTCTTACCTCTGACAAGTGTGCTAGAGGGCTCTCTCAACGCTGGGTGACTACACATGGTGCTCTTACCTCTGAACGGCGAGCTACAAGGCTCTCTCAACACTGGGTGACCATACAGAGTGCTCTTACCTCTGACTAGCGTGCTCGAGTGCTCTTCGCAACACTGAGTGACATATATAGGGTGCTCTTACCTCTGAAGGACTTGCTAGAGGGCTCCCCACACAGGGTGACCACAGCCAGTACTCTTACATCTAAGAGGCGTGCTAGAGGGCTCTCGACACTGGGTGACCACAGCCAGTACTCTTACATCTAAGAGGCGTGCTAGTGGGCTCTCAACACTGGGTGACCACAGCCAGTACTCTTACATCTAAGAGGCGTGCTAGAGGGCTCTCAACACTGGGTGACCACAGCCAGTACTCTTACATCTAAGAGGCGTGCTAGAGGGCTCTCAACACTGGGTGACCACAGCCAGTACTCTTACATCTAAGAGGCGTGCTAGAGGGCTCTCAACACTGGGTGACCACAGCCTGTACTCTTTCATCTAAGAGGCGTGCTAGAGGGCTCTCAACACTGGGTGACCACAGCCAGTACTCTTACATCTAAGAGGTGTGCTAGAGGGCTCTCAACACTGGGTGACCACAGCCTGTACTCTTACATCTAAGAGGCGTGCTAGAGGGCTCTCAACACTGGGTGACCACAGCCTGTACTCTTACATCTAAGAGGCGTGCTAGAGGGCTCTCAACACTGGGTGACCACAGCCAGTACTCTTACATCTAAGAGGCGTGCTAGAGGGCTCTCAACACTGGGTGACCACAGCCAGTACTCTTACATCTAAGAGGCGTGCTAGTGGGCTCTCAACACTGGGTGACCACAGCCAGTACTCTTACATCTAAGAGGCGTGCTAGAGGGCTCTCGACACTGGGTGACCACAGCCAGTACTCTTACATCTAAGAGGCGTGCTAGAGGGCTCTCGACACTGGGTGACCACAGCCAGTACTCTTACATCTAAGAGGCGTGCTAGAGGGCTCTCGACACTGGGTGACCACAGCCAGTACTCTTACATCTAAGAGGCGTGCTAGAGGGCTCTCGACACTGGGTGACCACAGCCAGTACTCTTTCATCTAAGAGGCGTGCTAGAGGGCTCTCGACACTGGGTGACCACAGCCAGTACTCTTACATCTAAGAGGCGTGCTAGAGGGCTCTCGACACTGGGTGACCACAGCCAGTACTCTTTCATCTAAGAGGCGTGCTAGAGGGCTCTCGACACTGGGTGACCACAGCCTGTACTCTTGGATGTATGACATTACAACGCGGGTTTTTACAACGCGTGCAGTTACATCGCATGCGTTACAACGCATGCGATGTTACAACGCTATGCCATTACAACGCAAGTCTTTACATCGACTTGCGCTAGATGGCGTGCTAACATTAAAAAAGTGTAATTTACTATTCCAACTCCAGTCCACGTAACAGTAGGGAAGGTGTTGGGATAGTAAACTACACTATTTGTAATGTTAGCACGCCATCTAGCGCAAGTCGATGTAAAGACTTGCGTTGTAATGGCATAGCGTTGTAACATCGCATGTGTTGTAACGCATGCGATGTAACTGCACTGCGTGGTAAAAACCGCGTTGTAATGGCTGTTCCCTGTACTCTTACATCTAAGAGGCGTGCTAGAGGGCTCTCGACACTGGGTGACCACAGCCAGTACTCTTACATCTAAGAGGCGTGCTAGAGGGCTCTCGACACTGGGTGACCACAGCCAGGACTCTTACATATAAGAGGCCTGCTAGAGGGCTCTCGACACTGGGTGACCACAGCCTGTACTCTTACATCTAAGAGGCGTGCTAGAGGGCTCTCAACACTGGGTCACCACAGCCTGTACTCTTACATCTAAGAGGCGTGCTATAGGGCTCTCAACACTGGGTGACCACAGCCAGTACTCTTACATCTAAGAGGCGTGCTAGAGGGCTCTCAACACTGGGTGACCACAGCCAGTACTCTTACATCTAAGAGGCGTGCTAGAGGGCTCTCAACACTGGGTGACCACAGCCTGTACTCTTTCATCTAAGAAGCGTGCTAGAGGGCTCTCAACACTGGGTGACCACAGCCAGTACTCTTACATCTAAGAGGCGTGCTAGAGGGCTCTCAACACTGGGTGACCACAGCCTGTACTCTTACATCTAAGAGGCGTGCTAGAGGGCTCTCAACACTGGGTGACCACAGCCTGTACTCTTACATCTAAGAGGCGTGCTAGAGGGCTCTCAACACTGGGTGACCACAGCCAGTACTCTTACATCTAAGAGGCGTGCTAGAGGGCTCTCAACACTGGGTGACCACAGCCAGGACTCTTACATCTAAGAGGCGTGCTAGTGGGCTCTCAACACTGGGTGACCACAGCCAGGACTCTTACATCTAAGAGGCGTGCTAGTGGGCTCTCAACACTGGGTGACCACAGCCAGTACTCTTACATCTAAGAGGCGTGCTAGAGGGCTCTCAACACTGGGTGACCACAGCCAGGACTCTTACATCTAAGAGGCGTGCTAGAGGGCTCTCAACACTGGGTGACCACAGCCAGTACTCTTACATCTAAGAGGCGTGCTAGAGGGCTCTCAACACTGGGTGACCACAGCCAGTACTCTTACATCTAAGAGGCGTGCTAGACGGCTCTCAACACTGGGTGACTACACAGAGTGCTCTTCCCTCTGAGTGGCGTGCTAGAGAGCTCTCTCAACACTGGGTGACTACACAGAATGCTATTACCTCTAAAAGGCGTGTTCGAGGGCTCTCTCAATGCTAGGAGACTACACACAGTGCTCTTACCTCTAAGTGCGTGCACTGCTAGTGGGTTCTCTCAACACCGGGTGACTACACACAGTGCTCTTACCTCTGACAAGTGTGCTAGAGGGCTCTCTCAACGCTGGGTGACTACACATGGTGCTCTTACCTCTGAACGGCGAGCTACAAGGCTCTCTCAACACTGGGTGACCATACAGAGTGCTCTTACCTCTGACTAGCGTGCTCGAGTGCTCTTCGCAACACTGAGTGACATATATAGGGTGCTCTTACCTCTGAAGGACTTGCTAGAGGGCTCCCCACACTGGGTGACCACAGCCAGTACTCTTTCATCTAAGAGGCGTGCTAGAGGGCTCTCAACACTGGGTGACCACAGCCAGTACTCTTACATCTAAGAGGCGTGCTAGAGGGCTCTCAACACTGGGTGACCACAGCCAGGACTCTTACATCTAAGAGGCGTGCTAGTGGGCTCTCAACACTGGGTGACCACAGCCAGGACTCTTACATCTAAGAGGCGTGCTAGTGGGCTCTCAACACTGGGTGACCACAGCCAGTACTCTTACATCTAAGAGGCGTGCTAGGGGGCTCTCAACACTGGGTGACCACAGCCAGTACTCTTACATCTAAGAGGCGTGCTAGAGGGCTCTCAACACTGGGTGACCACAGCCAGTACTCTTACATCTAAGAGGCGTGCTAGACGGCTCTCAACACTGGGTGACTACACAGAGTGCTCTTCCCTCTGAGTGGCGTGCTAGAGAGCTCTCTCAACACTGGGTGACTACACAGAATGCTATTACCTCTAAAAGGCGTGTTCGAGGGCTCTCTCAATGCTGGGTGACTACACACAGTGCTCTTACCTCTAAGTGCGTGCACTGCTAGTGGGTTCTCTCAACACCGGGTGACTACACACAGTGCTCTTACCTCTGACAAGTGTGCTAGAGGGCTCTCTCAACGCTGGGTGACTACACATGGTGCTCTTACCTCTGAACGGCGAGCTACAAGGCTCTCTCAACACTGGGTGACCATACAGAGTGCTCTTACCTCTGACTAGCGTGCTCGAGTGCTCTTCGCAACACTGAGTGACATATATAGGGTGCTCTTACCTCTGAAGGACTTGCTAGAGGGCTCCCCACACTGGGTGACCACAGCCAGTACTCTTTCATCTAAGAGGCGTGCTAGAGGGCTCTCGACACTGGGTGACCACAGCCAGTACTCTTACATCTAAGAGGCGTGCTAGAGGGCTCTCAACACTGGGTGACCACAGCCAGTACTCTTACATCTAAGAGGCGTGCTAGAGGGCTCTCAACACTGGGTGACCACAGCCAGTACTCTTACATCTAAGAGGCGTGCTAGAGGGCTCTCAACACTGGGTGACCACAGCCAGTACTCTTACATCTAAGAGGCGTGCTAGAGGGCTCTCAACACTGGGTGACCACAGCCTGTACTCTTTCATCTAAGAGGCGTGCTAGAGGGCTCTCAACACTGGGTGACCACAGCCAGTACTCTTACATCTAAGAGGCGTGCTAGAGGGCTCTCAACACTGGGTGACCACAGCCTGTACTCTTACATCTAAGAGGCGTGCTAGAGGGCTCTCAACACTGGGTGAACACAGCCTGTACTCTTACATCTAAGAGGCGTGCTAGAGGGCTCTCAACACTGGGTGACCACAGCCAGTACTCTTACATCTAAGAGGCGTGCTAGAGAGCTCTCAACACTGGGTGACCACAGCCAGTACTCTTACATCTAAGAGGCGTGCTAGTGGGCTCTCAACACTGGGTGACCACAGCCAGTACTCTTACATCTAAGAGGCGTGCTAGAGGGCTCTCAACACTGGGTGACCACAGCCAGTACTCTTACATCTAAGAGGCGTGCTAGAGGGCTCTCAACACTGGGTGACCACAGCCAGTACTCTTACATCTAAGAGGCGTGCTAGAGGGCTCTCAACACTGGGTGACCACAGCCAGTACCCTTACATCTAAGAGGCGTGCTAGAGGGCTCTCGACACTGGGTGACCACAGCCAGTACTCTTACATCTAAGAGGCGTGCTAGAGGGCTCTCAACACTGGGTGACCACAGCCAGTACTCTTACATCTAAGAGGCGTGCTAGAGGGCTCTCAACACTGGGTGACTACACAGAGTGCTCTTCCCTCTGAGTGGCGTGCTAGAGAGCTCTCTCAACACTGGGTGACTACACAGAATGCTATTACCTCTAAAAGGCATGTTCGAGGGCTCTCTCAATGCTAGGTGACTACACACAGTGCTCTTACCTCTAAGTGTGTGCACTGCTAGTGGGTTCTCTCAACACCGGGTGACTACACACAGTGCTCTTACCTCTGACAAGTGTGCTAGAGGGCTCTCTCAACGCTGGGTGACTACACATGGTGCTCTTACCTCTGAACGGCGAGCTACAAGGCTCTCTCAACACTGGGTGACCATACAGAGTGCTCTTACCTCTGACTAGCGTGCTCGAGTGCTCTTCGCAACACTGAGTGACATATTGTCAAGAATTCCGGTCATACGAGGGGAGGAAAACGGTAACCAGCGAAAACGGACTACATCTCCCAGGATGCTTAGCGGTTGAGAGGTTATGTAAACAGGAGAGCTGTTACATAACTCAAGGGAAACACGCCCTTATGTAAACAGGAGAGCTGTTACATAACTCAAGGGAAACACGCCCTTATGTAAACAGGAGAGCTGTTACATAACTCAAGGGAAACACGCCCTTATGTAAACAGGAGAGCTGTTACATAACTCAAGGGAAACACGCCCTTATGTAAACAGGAGAGCTGTTACATAACTCAAGGAAAACACGCCCTATAAAGGGAGGAACCGGGAGGTACAAGGCTGTCGGATATTGTGTTTACACCGACGTACCTGCTTCGTGAAGAGCAGTGTTCCGGAGTGGTGCTCCAGTAAGGCAAGAACGGAGGTAGGTCGAGTCGTTACTCCCTGGGCCGTGTCTTGCCCCATCGTCACCTGTGAAGGACCCGGAAGCTCTACCGGTCAACCATTGAGCTTCGCTTTTTGACTCGGCTGAGTCCAAGCGCAGTGGCGCTTTTGCTGGTTGGAGTCGTAACTCCCAGCCCAACCAGAGACACAGGGACTGCCAGCTGTAACGCACACCAGGAGGTGTTTGCCGCGTTACAGACTCGGAAGTCCACAGGATCGATCGAGCGGCTGCTCTCGGTTCAGTCTTCTTGCTTGTGATTGGGGTATCGGTGACGCATCACCAGGAGGTGACTCCGCGTCCCGGTGCAGTCTGAGGAAGAGGTTGAGCGGCTGCTCCCTTCAGGTAGAGACCCCGGCTGGGTGTTTCCCTGACTCCTCGATTCTCCCCAACACTCTTCGTGCCCCTCACAGCCTACCGATTGGCATTGTCGGCCATTTCTTTCTGCCCTCTGTTGGCATACGCCGGGATCGGCGTATATGCAGAGGACGGTTAGGACCATCCGTGCTGTGGGCTGGTAACGTACTTAGCCTGGAGGATTCCAGTGACTATAACTTTTGTTTGTTCTTTGTATTTTATTTGCCTTCATTAAAAGAACTAACCCTTCACAAGTGGTTGCGTCCTCATTGTCGTGTCTGTTAAACGATCCTGAGACGTTCAGGGCGTTACACATATATAGGGTGCTCTTACCTCTGAAGGACTTGCTAGAGGGCTCCCCACACTGGGTGACCACAGCCAGTACTCTTTCATCTAAGAGGCGTGCTAGAGGGCTCTCAACACTGGGTGACCACAGCCTGTACTCTTACATCTAAGAGGCGTGCTAGAGGGCTCTCAACACTGGGTGACCACAGCCAGTACTCTTACATCTAAGAGGCGTGCTAGAGGGCTCTCAACACTGGGTGACCACAGCCAGGACTCTCACATCTAAGAGGCGTGCTAGTGGGCTCTCAACACTGGGTGACCACAGCCAGGACTCTTACATCTAAGAGGCGTGCTAGTGGGCTCTCAACACTGGGTGACCACAGCCAGTACTCTTACATCTAAGAGGCGTGCTAGAGGGCTCTCAACACTGGGTGACCACAGCCAGGACTCTTACATCTAAGAGGCGTGCTAGTGGGCTCTCAACACTGGGTGACCACAGCCAGAACTCTTACATCTAAGAGGCGTGCTAGAGGGCTCTCAACACTGGGTGACCACAACCAGTACTCTTACATCTAAGAGGCGTGCTAGAGGGCTCTCAACACTGGGTGACCACAGCCAGTACTCTTACATCTAAGAGGCGTGCTAGACGGCTCTCAACACTGGGTGACTACACAGAGTGCTCTTCCCTCTGAGTGGCGTGCTAGAGAGCTCTCTCAACACTGGGTGACTACACAGAATGCTATTACCTCTAAAAGGCGTGTTCGAGGGCTCTCTCAATGCTGGGTGACTACACACAGTGCTCTTACCTCTAAGTGCGTGCACTGCTAGTGGGTTCTCTCAACACCGGGTGACTACACACAGTGCTCTTACCTCTGACAAGTGTGCTAGAGGGCTCTCTCAACGCTGGGTGACTACACATGGTGCTCTTACCTCTGAACGGCGAGCTACAAGGCTCTCTCAACACTGGGTGACCATACAGAGTGCTCTTACCTCTGACTAGCGTGCTCGAGTGCTCTTCGCAACACTGAGTGACATATATAGGGTGCTCTTACCTCTGAAGGACTTGCTAGAGGGCTCCCCACACTGGGTGACCACAGCCAGTACTCTTTCATCTAAGAGGCGTGCTAGAGGGCTCTCGACACTGGGTGACCACAGCCAGTACTCTTACATCTAAGAGGCGTGCTAGAGGGCTCTCAACACTGGGTGACCACAGCCAGTACTCTTACATCTAAGAGGCGTGCTAGAGGGCTCTCAACACTGGGTGACCACAGCCAGTACTCTTACATCTAAGAGGCGTGCTAGAGGGCTCTCAACACTGGGTGACCACAGCCAGTACTCTTACATCTAAGAGGCGTGCTAGAGGGCTCTCAACACTGGGTGACCACAGCCTGTACTCTTTCATCTAAGAGGCGTGCTAGAGGGCTCTCAACACTGGGTGACCACAGCCTGTACTCTTACATCTAAGAGGCGTGCTAGAGGGCTCTCAACACTGGGTGACCACAGCCTGTACTCTTACATCTAAGAGGCGTGCTAGAGGGCTCTCAACACTGGGTGACCACAGCCAGTACTCTTACATCTAAGAGGCGTGCTAGAGAGCTCTCAACACTGGGTGACCACAGCCAGTACTCTTACATCTAAGAGGCGTGCTAGTGGGCTCTCAACACTGGGTGACCACAGCCAGTACTCTTACATCTAAGAGGCGTGCTAGAGGGCTCTCAACACTGGGTGACCACAGCCAGTACTCTTACATCTAAGAGGCGTGCTAGAGGGCTCTCAACACTGGGTGACCACAGCCAGTACTCTTACATCTAAGAGGCGTGCTAGAGGGCTCTCAACACTGGGTGACCACAGCCAGTACCCTTACATCTAAGAGGCGTGCTAGAGGGCTCTCGACACTGGGTGACCACAGCCAGTACTCTTACATCTAAGAGGCGTGCTAGAGGGCTCTCAACACTGGGTGACCACAGCCAGTACTCTTACATCTAAGAGGCGTGCTAGAGGGCTCTCAACACTGGGTGACTACACAGAGTGCTCTTCCCTCTGAGTGGCGTGCTAGAGAGCTCTCTCAACACTGGGTGACTACACAGAATGCTATTACCTCTAAAAGGCGTGTTCGAGGGCTCTCTCAATGCTGGGTGACTACACACAGTGCTCTTACCTCTAAGTGCGTGCACTGCTAGTGGGTTCTCTCAACACCGGGTGACTACACACAGTGCTCTTACCTCTGACAAGCGTGCTAGAGGGCTCTCTCAACGCTGGGTGACTACACATGGTGCTCTTACCTCTGAACGGCGAGCTACAAGGCTCTCTCAACACTGGGTGACCATACAGAGTGCTCTTACCTCTGACTAGCGTGCCCGAGTGCTCTTCTCAACACTGAGTGACATATATAGGGTGCTCCTACCTCTGAAGGGCTTGCTAGAGGGCTCCCCCAACACTGGGTGACTACACAGGGTCTCTTACCTCTGGATGACATGCTCGAGGGCTCTCTTGCGGTTCCCGGTGTACACAGAGGGACTGGCATCACAGGCCACCAGGTTTGAGGCGTCGTGGAAAAGATGTATGTTCACCAAATCAAAATCCCTGAAATGAAAGAGAGGGGGGTGAGGTCCAGGAGGAAGATCATCACCTACACCGGGGGTCGGGTGGCTGCAAGAGGAACCGTGGATGCAGGAAAAGGACACCACAAGGGGGCGTGGACACCAAAAGATGGGAGTAGGGCACACGGTGAGGTGTACCAAGGGGTGGAGGAATAGAGGGAGGACAACTAGGAAAGGATTGAAGCAGAAACAGAGAAGGAAAGCATATCTATGGCACGGGCTAAGGAGGAAGCTTACCCAGAGGATGCACAATGAGGCAGGAAGGGGACAACGCAGAGGCCTGGTACTGGGAATAGGAGGGACGAGACACACCAAGGAGCGGGTGAGTAACCTGATGCAAGCAGGAGGGTACAGGGAATGGGACACTTTAGCCCGCATGCCATTATTGTGCATTTTTACATCGCAAAAACGTTTACAGCGCAGGGCTTTACAATGCAATCTGTTACAACGCAATTACTATTCTAACTCCATGGGGGCGTTACTTTGGGGAATGCGTTGTAACAGTTTGCGGTGTAAAGCCCTGCATTGTAAAAGTTTTTGCGGGTGTAAAAAATGTGGGGTAATGGCATGCGGAGTAATGCATGCGTTGTAAAGGATGTTTCGAGGCACATGAAGAGGAGTAAGCACACGCAGAAGGGCAGAACTACTTTAACTGCTTTTCTGACTCCGACCGGCGGGTTCTGGCACGCTGCTGCTGGTGGCACCATTTTGAGGGCCAGAGCACGGTGGCTCAGATCCACCAGGCACATGGGCAGATTCCGTGCCACAATTGCCTGAGTGTTATGACTCAGCTTTTGTTCCCAGTAATTGAACATTTATACTGTGTCAAATGGTTCAAAGTAAGAACCTATTTCCCCTCCAGGTTTTTTTTTAATTCAAACTAGATGATCTGTCTCTGCAGGATGAAGGTATGATTCACGATTCTGTGTATAAAAAGGTATCCTAAATGGCTCTCGTGCAGACTGTGGTTGCAGAGAAAATCGAGTATCTTTGCGTGCTTCAACCTACAGAAAGCACTGCTGATGCTACTAACATGTGGGTCCAGAGTATCCCTGTGTTGTATGCTGAGGAGGCTCATCTAGCACAGGCATGAGAGGAAGTGCTTGAAGTGCACTGAGTACCTAGCAATGTGGAGGCTTGTTTTGTGACTAAATTGTGTGCTCTTGAGCAAAGCATGCACTGCCCTGTTTGTTCTGTAGTTATGCTATGTGTGTGAGGAAGCTTGAACTGCTGCTGCCTGTTCTGTACATGAGGGAAAGGTTGCACTGTTGCTGCTTGTCTTTCGTCGTGTGTGAGTGAAGCCTGCACTGCTGCTGCCTGTACTGTGCTTGTGCTGTGTGTGAAGCTTGCACTGCCGCTTCCTGTTCCATAAATATGAGGAAAGCTTGCACTGCTGCTGCTTGCCTTGTCTCAAGTGTGTGAGAAAGGCCTACACTGCTGCTGATTGTACTGTGCTTGTGCTTTCGGTGTGAGGGAAGCTTGCAATGCTGCTGCCTGTTCTGTACGTATGAGGAAAGCTTGCACTGCTCCTGCTTGTCTTGCGTCAAGTGCATGAGAAAAGCCTGCACTAGCTGCTGACTGAAATGTGCTTTGGGTGTGAGGGAAGCTTGCAATGCTGCTGCCTGTTCTGCACGTATGAGGAGAGCTTCCACTGATGCAGTTTCTCTTTTACTCGTGTCATCCATGAGCAAAGCCTGCACTGCTACTGCTTGTTCTGGATGTGCTATGTATGCGAGGGAAGCCTGCAATGCTGCTGCATGTTCTGGCTGTGCTATGTGTGTGACGGAAGATTGCACTGCTGTTCCCTGTTCTATTCAGATGAGGAAAACCAGCACTGCTGCTGCTTGTCTTGTACTTGTGTGATGTGGGTGTGGGCAAAGCTTTCACTGCTGCTACTTGTCCAGTGTGTCTGCTATATGTGCAAGGGACGCTTGCACAGTTGCCCCCTGTTGTGTGCATATGAAGAAAGCTCATACTACTGCTTCTAGTCTTGTACTCGTTTTGTGTGTGAGTGAAGTCAGTGCTGCTTGTCTTGTACTTGTGTCTTTTGTGTGAGGGAAGCCTGCAGTTCTTATTCTGTGCTTATGCTATGTGTGCAAGTGAAGCTTGCACTGCTGCTGCATGTCTTGCATCATATGTGAGCGAAGCCAGTGCTGCTTGTCTTGTACTTGTGTTGTGTGTGTGAGCAAAGACTGGTGCTGCTCGTTCTGTGCTTGTGGTATGTGTGGGAGGGAAGCTTGCACTGCTGCTTCCTATTCCATACATATGAGGAAAGCTCACACTGCTTCTGCTTGTCTTGCGCCATGTGTGTGAGAAAAGCCTGCACTGGTGCTTGAACTTTACCTGTGAAGGGTGCGAGGGAAGCTTGCAATGCTTCTGCCTGTTCTGTACGCATGAGGAGGGCTTGCACTGATGCAGCTTCTCTTGTACTTGTGCCATCTATGAACAAAGCATGCACTGCTGCTGCTTGTGCTATGTGAATGTGGGAAGCCTGCACTGCTGCTGCTTGTTCTGGTTGTGCTAGGTGTGTGAGGGAAGCTTGCACTGCTGCTGCTTGTTTTGGTTGTGCTATGTGTGTGAGGGAAGCTTGCACTGCTGCTTGTCTGTTTTGTACATATAAGGAAAGCTTGCACTACTGCTTGTCTGTTTCATACATATAAGGAAAGCTTGCACTGCTATGGCTTATTTTGTACTTGTGTGGTGTGTGTGAGCAAAGCCTGCTCTGCCCCTGCTTTTTATGTGCTTGTTCTATGTGAGGGAAGCTTGCAATGCAGCTGCCTGTACTGTACATATGAGGAGAGCTTGTACTAATACAGATTCTCTTGTACTTATGTCATCTATGAACAAAGCCTGCACTGCTGCTGCTTGTACTGGTTATACTATGTGTCTGAGGTACGCTTGCACTGCTGCTGTCTGTTCTGGTTGTGCTATGTGTCTGAGGTAAGCTTGCACTGCTGCTGCCTGTTCTAGTTGTGCTATGTCTGTGAGGGAAACTTGCACTTCTGCTGCTTGTTTTGGTTGTGCTATGTGTGTGAGGAAAGCTTGCACTGCTGATGGTCTATTTCGTACATATAAGGAAAGCCTGCACTGCTGTTGCTTGTCTTATACTTGTGTGATGTGTGTGAGCAAAGTCTGCACTGCTGCTGCTTTTTACGTGCTTTAACTATGTGGGGGAAGCTTGCAATGCTGCTGCCTGTTCTGTACGTATGAGGAGAGCTTGTACGGATGCAGTTTCTCTTGTACTTGTGTTATCTATGAACAAGCCTGCACTGCTGCTGCTTGTACTGGTTATACTATGTGTCTGTGAGAGAAGCCTGCACTGCTGCTGCTTGTTCAGGTTGTGCTGTGTGTGTGATGGACGCATGCACTGCTGCTGCTTGTTCAGGTTGTGCTGTGTGTGTGATGGACGCTTGCACTGCTGCTGCTTGTTCTGGTTGTGCTATGTGTGTGAGGGAAGCTAGCACTGCTGCTGCTTGTTTTGGTTTTGCTGTGTGTGAGGGAAGGTTGCGCTGCATGTTTTGGTTGTGCTGTGTGTGAAGGAAGATGGCACTGCTGCTGCTGGTTTTGGTTGTGCTATATATAATCGAGGGCAGCTTCCGCTGCTGCTTGTCTGTTTTGTACATATAAGGAAAGCTTGCACTGCTGCTGCTTGTCTTATACTTGTGTGATGTGTGTGAGCAAAGCCTGCACTGCTGCTGCTTTTTGGGTGCTTTAACTATGTGAGGGAAGCTTGCAATGCTGCTGCCTGTTCTGTACGTATGAGGAGAGCTTGTACGGATGCAGTTTCTCTTGTACTTGTGTCATCTATGAACAAGCCTGCACTGCTGCTGCTTGTACTGGTTATACTATGTGTCTGTGAGGGAAGCCTGCACTGCTGCTGCTTGTTCAGGTTGTGCTGTGTGTGTGATGGACGCATGCACTGCTGCTGCTTGTTCAGGTTGTGCTGTGTGTGTGATGGACGCTTGCACTGCTGCTGCTTGTTTTGGTTGTGCTATGTGTGTGAGGGAAGCTAACACTGCTGCTGCTTGTTTTGGTTGTGCTGTGTGTGAGGGAAGCTTGCGCTGCTTGTTTTGGTTGTGCTGTGTGTGAAGGAAGATGGCACTGCTGCTGCTGGTTTTGGTTGTGCTATATATAAGCGAGGGCAGCTTCCGCTGCTGCTTGTCTGTTTTGTACATATAAGGAAAGCTTGCACTGCTGCTGCTTGTCTTATACTTGTGTGATGTGTGTGAGCAAAGCCTGCACTGCTGCTGCTTTTTGGGTGCTTTAAGTATGTGAGGGAAGCTTGCAATGCTGCTGCCTGTTCTGTACGTATGAGGAGAGCTTGTACGGATGCAGTTTCTCTTGTACTTGTGTCATCTATGAACAAGCCTGCAATGCTGCTGCTTGTACTGGTTATACTATGTGTCTGTGAGAGAAGCCTGCACTGCTGCTGCTTGTTCAGGTTGTGCTGTGTGTGTGATGGACGCATGCACTGCTGCTGCTTGTTCAGGTTGTGCTGTGTGTGTGTGATGGACGCTTGCACTGCTGCTGCTTGTTTTGGTTGTGCTATGTGTGTGAGGGAAGCTAACACTGCTGCTGCTTGTTCAGGTTGTGCTGTGTGTGTGATGGACGCTTGCACTGCCGCCGCTAATAGAGGGCACTGCTATACATTCTATGCACAGATATGAATTCAGCAGCCCACATGCCTCGAACTGAATATGCTACTTACCAGTATGCATCTGTTCTTGGCATGTAGGGCTGCTGACATTCATATCGCCCTCCCTCCTCCCCGGCGCCTGTAGCAGCTGCAGCTCTCAGAATTACTGTAAGCATGGTCATCACTTTCTGTATCTACTCCATCACTGCCACAATGGCGAAAAACAATCTGAGGATGGAGAGGATGCCCATGCGCACTGTAGTCCAGGGGAGGAGTCACCTATCCCAGGATACTTCGAAGACTCTTCCAGGACAACAACGTGCAAACATCCGAACCCAACACTAGGCGGCGATCTATGCACAGATATGAATTCAGCAGCCCACATGCCTCGAACACACATTTCCCTAAATTAAGCCTGTCTGCTTTGTGCCACGACTACCAAGGGTTGAGCTCAGTTTAATTTACTGACTTTTAGGGTTCACCTTGACAAATGTTATTATCCACTGAGGTGGGCAGTCACTCACCCTAAATAATAGTCAACTTTCCTACAGGCAGTAAGCACTATACGAAAAGAAAACCCACTGATGTCCTACCATCAATATAAAAATTCTAAACTGCAAGGTGTCTTTGATCTGGATAAACAGCACACTTATTTACACTTCCAGTAAATATGATGTTTTTGGGTATTTCGAAAGGTAGCGTGCATAACTCACTTATATTACTAAAGATGACAGGTAAAGATTATGTCACAGCTATGAAAGCAGTGATATCCTTTCATCGGAAGTCGTAAAACACCCACAACCACCTTCAGAATTGTGGCTCCAGTGGGTAATAAACATGATCAAAGATGCTACTGTCTTGACCAAAGGAAAGGGTGATATGGTAATTAGATAAGAGATAGAGGTGACAGAGGAGAACATGAAGATAGAAAATATGATTAAAGAAAACACATGGGACGAATAAGAGAAAAGAATGATATGGAACCAGGTGGACAAGAGTAAAGGAGTGTTTAAAAGGTAAGAGACGTAATTTGGGTTGATTAATGAAGAGGAATGGGCGATGAGCTTCATAAAGTAGAAAATTGTAAGAAGATGGTGTAAAAGGAGGATGAAGGAGGATGAAAAATGAGCCAGAGGAAGTAGTTTGGATGGGTGAGCAAGAGTAAGAGGAGAGCAAGGAAGAGAGACAAGGGGAGGAAGAGAGAGAGAAGGGCGAGGAAGAGAGAGCAAAGTGAGCCGGCTAGAGAAAGGTAATGTGGAAATAGAAGGGTGAAGAGGAGTGAGAGTAAGCTGACACACAGTGAGAAGATGGCAAGGTCAGGGGAGAGCGAAAGTAGGAAAAGGCAGAAAGAGTATGGTGAGGTTAGAGACATATGAAGGTGAAGTGGAGAAAGAGAAGGGCACAGCAGGGAAACAGTGAGATAATGTGGACAGAGAAAAGGATGATGTGCCAAAAGCGAGATGTGAGGAAGTTGAGGGTGAGGTAAATGGGCAGCAGGGAGAAGTCAGGAGAGAAGAGGGAGAGACTGAGATAAACGAGGGTGAGGTGGAGAAAGCAGAAGAGATCAAGCACATAGGTTAAAACCTCTAGAAAAACACAGTTAAAACTAGTAGACATAACCCAGCACCAGGTATGGTATGCAGATCACATCTGTACAATACCAGCCAGCATGCCTAGACCCAGCTCTCAGACACCTGGGACACTCTGGACAACACAATTCATCTTAATGGCCCACTCATGCTTCTGCATGGCCCTTCTAGATCCCAAATCCTGGAGCTGGGTCTAGTGGGAAAACTGTAGGAGTGCAGGGCTTTGGACGCTGTAGGAACTGATAATGGAGCAGTAGTGGTAGGAAACTGTAGGAGTGCTGGTGCTGGAGTAGTAATGGCAGGGAAACTGTTCCTGATTTGGGGAGCCGTAGGGATGGTGATGGAGCAGTGTTGGGGAATAACAATAGGAGTGCTGGATGTGTTGGCGCAGTAGCAGTGGGGAAACTGTGGGAGTGCTAAATGTGGGGAGCTGTAGGGATGGTAATGGAACAGTAGTGGAAGGAAACTGTGGGAGGGCTGGATGGTGCTTGAACACTCCATGCAGCAAGCTGTGACGAACAGTCCAAGAGCGTCTTTTTACTGAGCAGCAGGAGACAGTTCAAGAAGAGCTGACTCTGGTGGGGCCGTAGCTAGGGTGTCGGTGGTAGCAGCATGTCCCTGGGGGCAGGACAGGCCTTTGGAGACGGCTGTCGTAAGCTTCCGCAGGAGGCTCAATGTTTTGTTGAGATGCACCATTCCCTTCTCAACTGGAATAGACTCCTGGCAGGTCACAGAGTCCTGGAAAGTAGTAGTAGAGTCCTGACAGGAGGTAAATTCTCCTTTTTTTGGGTAGTGCACGATTCTTTTGAGAGACAAAACTTCCTGCTGTGTAGAACCAGGCTCCTGGTCAGCAGAATAAGCCCTTTGTCACAGAGTCCTGGCCTTAGGAACATGGCCAGGGCCGGTGTGCAGGTGTCTTCGGGTAGCACTGGTTCATGACCAGTTTTACAAGGTCCTGGCAGTGGCACAAAGCCTTGCTTGGTGGAACCGTGCCAGCAGTGTGGCACAGGTCTCCGATGGTTGGCATAACTCCCTGGCCTGCTGAAAAGGGTCTTGGTCACTGGCACATGGTCCTCCTTGGTGAAACAGTGTATCAGAGAGGGGGGATGCTTTTAATAGTTGGCATAAGGTCCTGGCAGATAAATAGTTTCTTAGGGAGTGGCACGGGGGCTTGCAGAGTGGCACAGAGTTTTATGAGTAGTACAGAGTCTAGTAGACTAACAGTCTCTGGTTAGGCGGCACAGGCACCGGTTGGATGGCACAGGCCTCTGATGGTTGGCACTGGCTCCAGCCGGACAGCACCGGCTGGCTTGATCTCCAGCTGCTTCCGAGAAATATAATAGTCCAAAAGTCACCCATTAGGCCCAACTCAGGAACATGTCAGCTCACAAACAAATAGCATTAATCTCCTGCAGAGGAAAGTGCCTTTTCAGCTATAAAAGATGGACAAATAATGTTGTGTCAATAGAAGATTACAGCTTTCCAGTATGCCACCTACTCAGGCATACACTGCTTATTCAAGGCGCGCCCTATATCGTGGGTGCACACCAGACACTTAGGGCGCACACCACCGACCTCAAGTGTGTACCTCATCATTGGCACACACCACAAATCCCAAACATGCACACTGCATTCCATCCACGACACACAACAGGTTGTGGATTGAATCTACAAGTTGCTGGGTGCAATCTCTAGGATTTTGGAGCCTGTGTATGTGTAAGCACTTGCAGCACGTGCATGCGTAGAGCACCCACAACCTAAAGGAGGCACACAAAGAGGTGATATGAGGCAGTGCGCGGCAGCTGTGCCAAGATGTCTGTCACAAGATTACACATTTAGCATAAGGGGCGAAATCATGAGCCCACATTTCCACTCTGAAAATCTGAGTCTTGAATGGATTCCTTCTTGTTCCCTACTGGTAGCATAATGTAATTTAGAAAACCTACCAGCCCTGAATCCTCCAGCGACTCCTCATGTATCCTTTCCGTGTCCAAGAAAACTATAGGAATGAAAGAGACATTCATCAGTCAAGAGATAATCAGATAATACAGCTTCACCCACTAGTTCACTTAAGGAAACCCAACAAACTCACAAAAACACATCCTCAAAGCAAGACCTTGGAGAAACATCCCACAAGACGTAGCTAGAGACACCAGGCAAACTCCCAGAGAATTGTAATCCAAGGCCCCAGAGTCACCAAGCAATCTCCAAGTGAACACTATATAACAAACCTCCTGAGAAACCACACAAACTCATAGAGAACCATAATACAAAAAGAACCCTGAGACATCTACAGAATTGCAGAGAACTACTATAAAACACACCCGAGGCTCCTGACAAACTCCTAGAGAACCATTATACAAGACCACAGTCACCATGTAATCTCCTAGTGAACACTATACCACAAAACCCCTGAGACACTACACAAACTCCTAGAGAAGCATTTTACAACAAGAACTCTGAGACACCCACAAACTCTCATAGAACTTTTATACAACATAGCCGAGTCTTCTGGCAAACTCCTAGAGAACCATTATACAAAACCCCGAGACGACTGGCAAACTCTTAGAGAACCATTATACAACAACACCCGGAGACGACTGGCAAACTCCTAGAGAACCATTATGCAAAAAGATCCCTGAAACACCTGGTAAACTTCTAGAGAACATTGGACAACATGACCCCAGAGACACCAAGCAAACTCATGGAGAACCATTATACCTCAAAACCAGAGACATCACGTAAATTCCTAGAGAACCATTATGCAGAAAGATCCCTGAAACACCTGCCAAACTTCTATAGAACACCATACAACAACACCGCTGAAATACCACACAATCTCCTAGGGAACCTTTACACAAAAAGAACCCTGAGACACTTACAAACCCACTGAAAACTACTATACAACATACCCGAGTCCCTTGGCAAACTCCTAGAGAAAATTATACAACAAAACCTCAGACACTTCTGGAAAACTCCTAGAGAACCATTATGCAAAAAGATCCCTGAAACACCTGCCAAAAACCTAGAAATATCTTTTTATCATACGGTATAGGATATTTTATTATTTATAAAAAAAACATAATCACACTATCACCCTCCCCACAAATTGTGTACATACATCCTTGGCATCTTACTCTGTCATATAAAAGCGATAATATTAATTGCAGACACGAAGAATAAAAATAAAATCTGCATTGCAAATTTAAACACACCAATTAGAAGTTAGTATTTTGATGCACAAAAATCAATAGTAACTTGATGCAAAAAGACACCAAATAGTTAATTTACGTCAGATAAAAAAAATGCTGCATCTCGGAATGCTTAGGAACATGGAGAGAGATTCTATCTTTCCTACAATGACTCACAGCATGCAAAAACCAAACATGGCACCATGAATCTATCCTTTGCACTGTCACTATTCTTTAGAAATGCAAATCATAAAAATGAAAAGTCATTTTAATCTGCAACTGTAATGATGATCTGTGACTACTTGAATTTCACCCAGGCTGCTGACTATGGCAGCAGGTATGACGTCATACCTCAACTGTAATAAGTTTTTACAGTTGAGCAGCTACAT
Organism: Triturus cristatus; assembly: GCF_964204655.1. Classification (NCBI taxonomy): domain Eukaryota; kingdom Metazoa; phylum Chordata; class Amphibia; order Caudata; family Salamandridae; genus Triturus; species Triturus cristatus. The sequence goes on along the minus strand of NC_140594.1, from coordinate 624,357,325 downwards.
AATTTCATTAGGCCACCCACCCCAGGTTCACTTACTGGGGTTCCCTTATTTCTGAACTACACATCATTGCATTAGGGGTCACAAGTTGCCCATAATAAGGAAATTGGAGAGAAGCTTTTATACAGGGAGTGCAGACTACCATGTATCATAGAATGAAAAAATGAGAAAAAAAGCTGTCACAGGGACAGTACAAGGGACCCTCTACCATGCTGGGGCAATGAAAATGTGTAGATGTTGCACTGTGTAAAATCAGAATAATACAAACTAACAAAAACAGAGTGTAATGGAGATAGAGAGTACCCTACAAACCTGATCTCAGTTTTTGCTCCCCAGAAAATTCTTATTAGAACTGAGGTGCTTTCAGAGAATTCTGGACCATTGCCACAGGCTTGCACTGCTCCACTGTAGTACATGGGGGCATCCTCTCACTATGACTGGGGGTGAAAGAAGCTTCCTCCAGCTAGAGCTGCTCTTATGTGCAGCATTTATGGAAACCACCTTAACAATTAGTACATCAACTGCCAGCGTTACTACAACTGTGACTGGGTCTATTAATCATTAGTGGCCTAACCTGCAGCCCTTTGAACAGTTTGCTATGATACAAACTCTTTACAACTGACTAGGGATGGACTGGTTAGAAACTGTGCCACTCTGTGTTCTCTTCTACGTCACACATGCATGATGATCTTGCAGGAGGCTTTCTCTTGAACTTGACACACTACCAAGAGTGACCCAGGTATGTTAAGTGTCTTGTTGTATCTTTGGCAGTGAGTAGGCCTGGGCCTGTATTACACAGAGGGCACACTACCTCGGTTTGCGCCACAGTGCACTTTTAACTGGGTATGTCGGGCGCCGACCAGGGCAGCGCAGCCCATAACGGGGAATGCTCTGTTCTCAGACCAGGCACGTATAACAACGCATTAGCGAAAGGGGGGCTTGCTGTTTAAAGCCGCTGGTCCATATATCCCGTTTCCCATTTGACCAGTTATTGCATTTGAAGGAGGGGGAGTGAAGGGACCCACCTGCCCTCCTGGCATGATCCGTAATACAGAAGGAGCCGGACTGGCATCTGCAGCCTCTTCTATAATGTCAAAATGCCCCAGAGGCACACGAAGCAGGCAAAAAGGCCTGCTGCTCCCTCTGGGCCCTTTTTGTAATATGGCCTCTGGACTGCTGAGCCATAATGTAACTAAGATGTGCCTGTGGAAAATAACATCTATTCTTCCTTTCCTTATACAGACCCAGAAATACCAACCGACGGCAACCATTTCCACAGACCTCATCTGAAGACAAACCTCTCCAAAAACATCATCCTATAACATCAAACACACAACGGGTGATGGGGAGATGCTTGCTCAGGGTAGCGTTCCAATCCATCGTTCTTTTGCCCACCATGCCACCTCAGATTTGACCCAGCTATCAGCAAATCAGTCTTGGACCTGCACCAGGGCTACACCCACCGAAGAGTCCCAATCAAGATGAAACCCTTCCTGGGTTGCTTGTGTTCCTTTTCGGAGAGGACCTGTCTTAGTTTGGGCTGGACTGTTCCTACTGGAGCAGGGTCAGCACTGATTTGCATATCGTTGGGTCTAATCTGAGGTGGCATGGTGTGCAAAAGAACGATCAGTTGAAATGCTACCCAAGCAATTGCCAGTGGTTAAACTTAGTGCAAGCATCCTCCCATCACCTCTTGTATTTTTGATCATCCTATGACAGACATCCCCAAAGGCAACATCCATAAAATCACTCTCCCAATGCACCATCTTTAGGCAACCGTTCACACCAAACCCCACCAGAGCTCATTCAGATGGAGCAGCCTACTTTTTATAATGATTCTAGTTCTGCTGCTGCTGCTGTACTCCACAAGGCTGAATGAATGAGAGGGGTGTCTATGGCCAGTCATGCCTTTCCTTCCACCACACTACACTTCCTGCATCTTTTTCTCACTGTCAATTTATGTTTATTCTCTGTCTCCCTTTGTTGTGGTTTTTCAATTTTTCACTTCTTCCTCCCTTCTCTCTTTTCTGCCCTCCTCTCTCTTGCTCTGAGACAAAGCTTGATGCTAAAAAATAAATTACAGACCTAAAAAATGACTGATATTGCCCTCCGCATGCAATCACCTAATAAATTAAGCACCGATTTGGGAACAGGACGGAGGCGCGGTGTCACAGTAAACAAACTTCTGAGGACACAGCAAACTTATAGTGTATGTGCAAACCCCTAAAATGTAAGACATAGAGAGGACTTCAATACTCACCTCTGGCCAAAAATTCTGTTTAAACTTCTCTTTCTGTACCGTGGGGCAGGTGTCCAAGGCGCCCATGTGGGTTTTCTGGTCAGTCACTTGCAGGAACTTCTTTTCTGTAAATCAGAAGAGCAGCCATAATGGACACCAGCCAGTCTTCCTCTCCACTACCCCATAAGAGAGAGGAATATTCAAAAGTGGATCAGAGAGTGTATGTGGGGAGCATGTTAAAGAGGCCTAGCGAGGATCAGGTAAGAGACACACAGGGGATGGACATCCATAATAACAGGTCCAGTTGAACCAAGTCAGTGATGGGACCTGGGAGTGGGAAAACACACAACCACATTAAAATGTTTGTGAGAAAATGTAACATACACAGCACTGCCAAGGAGGTGGAAATCATACACAGCAATATGAAAAGATAAGTGGGTTACAGACGGAAATACATAGCTATAAAAAGGACAAAAGAGGCAGAAAGGGACACTTGGTCATAAAAATATGCAGACACACAAACAGCAATTTTTAAGGGTCCAATTAGGAGGGAAATTTAGAAATACCTTTTAAAGGGCCAAAGACCAATCCAGCTGATGGGGGCATACAGAAATAAATGTTCTAGTTGCCACGGCGACATACACAGATTTGCTAAGTGGATTTGGGGAGGGGGCCATACCCAAGGCTTTATGGCGGAGAGTAGAGCATTCTGTTATTTTACATAGGAAGTGGGCACTTGGAACGTGGTCATTAATGTTAAACAGGGGAGGGGGTCAGTGTCACGTACACAACAATGAAAAGGAGAGGGGTACAACACACAGCCATATTAAAGAGGCTTGGATACCATACATGAACATATTAAGAGGTCATGAAAGAGGAGACAATACACTGTCACATAAACAGGTCTCTGACGAAACATACTCAGCACAATTAAGGTGGTCTAAAGTGAAAATGCAGATAAATATCTATAAGGGCAGGTTAACTATACATAGGCGCACCCTGCTGACCAAGGGAACACATGTTAAAAGGGCCACCATGAGCAAGATAACGCTAAGTCCTCTGGGAACCTTCCACTTTTTCATCCAGATTTTAACCCAAATGTGGTATACCGCCCCGTTTTGGTCAAGATATTTATTTAGCTGGGGCCCTGAAAGTTTATGGCTGGTGAGGAATTCAAGTTCCAACACCAGTGGACGTGCCAGAGACTGAACTCGAGACCTCCTCGCTCCCCCGAGACATTTCCCAGAGTCTTTAGCCAGAAAGCCTCAATCTCTTCTCAAAGGGCTGCACAGGCTTGCAGGGACCAACACTCAAAGCATTTTTGTGACTGTGATCAGTGGTTCTGTAGAAATGGCCTTCAGACACCCTAACCCTATCCAATCACACTCTTGGGACACCATGACCCTTGGTCCATTTAAAAATGCCAATTGTAGCCACCCATTTCCGAGAAACATGGCTGTGCATGTAGTCAGGATCCCTCTATGCACAAGCTTCCAGTGGTCTGGTGGCACACACAAAAAAGGCATCCATGGCTGAGCACTTTGGAGTTACTGTCCCCTTTATCTATCCGCTAAGCCCCATTGACAACTATGAACTGAGGTGGACTCGGGTACAATGGCAGGCACTCTGAAAACTTTGACTGAATCAGCCAAAGTGCCCAGACGACCCCCCCCCCCCCCCCCCCAAACAGCATGGTATTACACCAGTTTAGTGGATTTAACCCAGCAATAGCAGTCAAATCTGCAGAGCTACCTCCTTGTGCTCCCAAAGCTTGCGTGCCAGATCTGTCTGGCAATCACAGATGCCTTATGATTCCTCACTGACCGCGTGGTGGGAAACCCAGTATCAGAGGAACACATCTGAGTGCCATGAAGCTGCCCCCACAACTTAACATTGTCCCTAAAAAATACAGCAATGTCTGAAATGAGGCACAGGACAATGTTCTACTACCAATGCTGTCATAGATCAATTAACAATAGTTGTGATGTGGTTTGTGGCAATGGTTGCCATCATATAGCGTCAACCCTTTGGATCTTACAGGTTCTTTTGGGGTGGGGATTTTATAGAATCTTTAGTGGAAGAATAATTATTACATTTCTAAAGAGGCAGATCCTGGGATGTTTTCAGACCCTACAAATTGTGGCCATGTATTGTTACAGACACAATATAGATGACTTCTCCAGATCCCACATAATAAAACTTTTGAGGGGGGATGAAAGTGACATGATAGAGCGTGAGCTATAGTCTTCTTTTTATGGCAGAATGCTTACCTCGGAAATCGAACTCAAAAGTGTCCCCCAGAGAGCGGTGCAGGAAGTACAAGCTTCCCAGAGCCTGCGGGTAAAACAGGGAGAGAATAAGGAAAAGTATCAATAAAGAGGCTACTACAGTGTGATAGAAAACACAACCCCAGAACAAAAATGGACAAACACCAATCTCATTCCACTCCAGAGATAACAAAACCAAAGACAAAACCCTATCCACAAAGTTAACAAAGATACCAGCCAACAAAGACTCCAGAGGCCACTTCCTTCCTCAAGAACAAAGATAACGCCATCACCAAAGATGGCAAGAACTACTACCGCCCATAGGGAGATTAGAAATAAAGGGATATACCCTGCTTGAGGAAGACCAATGAGGGATCCTGTCAATAAAGCCAACCAGGAAATCAATCTTCAAAGCTGATGAGAGAGAAAAACTGCCACCAGAGCTAAAGAGGATCCTTCCAAATCCCGACATGGAGCTCTGTACTTATGTGGATTGAAGACCCCTGCCCATAAGAACAAGCAGCAGTCTATCCCTTAAGCTTGGGCGGACTACTCCGTCTCTTCCCAATAATGTTGCATAGGCCCCTGTACCAGCCGGCACAGGGGCAGCTGTACCAGCCGCAAGGTCAATGAGTTGCCCTGCTTTCAAGACTAGTGAGAACCCCTCCTCTCCAGGGCCTGCAGTGGGCCTGGTCGCCAAAGACAGCAAGATCCCACACTCAATAGAGAAACCTTCTTCAAAGGATAACGAGGGCTCAGCTCACAAGGATGACTAAGACTTCTGCCCCCAAGATACTGAATCTCAAGGCAGGGAAAACATTCTATTCCAAGACCGCTTTCCCCAATGTCAACAAAGGTCCCTCCCACAAGACCAGAGAGGACCCATTCACACTAGGCCAGGCTTAAGTTCTGACTCCAAGGCTGGCAAGAGCCCCACACAAGAGACGTTGACAGTCCAGTGACCAAGTTAAAGATTATAGGTCATCAAAGAAGTGCCAGTAACATTACAGGTAGTAGATAATTAAAAGCCTTCAGAAATTAAGTTTTAAAACAAGGAGTATGATGAAGGTAATGCTTTAGGCAAATGGTCTGTCAGTTGGAGGGACTATGGAAGTCTTCAGGAATAATGATTAAAAGTAAGGTTCATCAAACGTTTACAGAAAAAAACTATTAAAGCTTGATAGTCATCGGAAAGTGTTGATGCGCATCAGAGGTGTTCAGGAGTGTGTGTTTAGGATTAGACATGAGAGGTCTACAGGAATGCAGGTTAAATGCTGAGTTCATCAAATGTTTAAAAAATGAGGGAAAGGTCAGAAATACTCAGAAGACGCCAGAATAAAGGTCAAATGATGGGGATCTTCAGAGGCTCCACAATAATGGCTTAAATGTGTTGGATCATCAAACGTATGTGGGCACAGCGGTTAAAGTTCATATTGCTAAGCTCAATGTTAGCCTAGGGAACGAATGTCCTTAGCTTTCTTAGCTAGAAGGTAATTGATCATCAACGGATTCCAACACAAGTAGAAGGTCTTTCCTAACCTTTGCCGCCTACGCTGAGGGCTCTGCCCCCTTGCATGGCTCTCCCAGACTTGATACTGCGACTAAACACTGAACAAAGTATTCCGGTTGGTTGCCAACAGGATAATGTACTTACAGGAAGAGAGGTACTCTATTCTCTCCACACTCTGTGTTATGGAGGCAGCATTGCAGAGAATCTCTTCCTAGAGCACAAGCTGGTGTAAACTGAGTAAACCTGGAGAGATATGCACAGTGTTTAATCTGGTTGTTTTGCAACCTTTGGGGTTGTTCTAGACAGTGAGCGGGCAGACTCGGGTAGAACCTGATAATGGAGTTTACTCTCAAAAGCACCAAGGGTATCATTGCCTGGATCTTCTATGGGAAGTTCAGGATGATAAACAGCCTTCGAAATAGGCCTATGTGAAAAAAGCTGTGCTTGGCCACAGTGACATATTGTGATACACAGGAAAGAACTGTATCACAAGAGGAATGACAAAACTGTCAAGTGGAGATAAAGGGGAGGTGCACTCCCACTGGATGATAAGTGACATGTTAGGGACATTACATAACTGTTCAGTGCAGCTATGTGAGGCAATGCCGTTCACATGAGGGGTAGTGATGTCGCATGAGACAAAATTGATAACTGCACAAATGATCTAAATGGAACTGTGTACATCTAGGGGAGCAGAAGTAATGTCATATTAGGAAAATAACGCAGCTGTTCACAGTAGCTACAGGAGGCGGTGCATACGCTGGGGAAAAGGCGATGTCATGTGAAAAATCACAAAACTGTAAAATGAGGAAAAGGGGATGCACTTCTTGTGCCTACCAACAAGGTGAAAACCCTTTGCTTCTGGTTTGATGCCACCCTGTCCATGAAGCCACAGGCGGCTAAAGCAGCCTCCACATGTATGGCCATTTTGAAATATCTATAAATGATCCTGTGGCTATTTACAGTTCTCAAAGTCATGATACTTTCTTGGTTAGACTATGACAATATCTTGTACCTGGGGGCAGATAAGGCCGTGATAAGACGCATCCAGGCGGCTCAGAACCCTGCCGCTAGGCTCCTGTTCCATCTCCCCACACACCTTTCTGCATTGAGCCTCCTCCACAACCTTCACCGGCTCTCAGTGGACAAATGAATCACTTTCGAAGCCCTCTGTTTTATGCACAAAATCAGTTCACAATAAGCACCACAAAACCTCAAAAATTGATGGCCCCCTTCCTCCCCTCCCATACCCTGTATTCGAGCAACCGTTCTCTCTTCACAGTCCCTAGAATCAGACGGACCCGGATGTGTGGTCGCTCCTTTTCTTCTTTGGGCCCTCAGCTATGGGATACTCTCTCCGAGTCTCTAAGGAGGTGTGCATTCTTATCCAACTTTCGCATGGAACTGAAAACTTGGTTATTTTGGCTCTTTTTCAAAGTTGTTCCCGCTGTCCGGAAAGTGGTGGGAAACCCTTGGGATAGTCATGGGGTCTACACAAAATAATAATTATTATTATAATAATAATTATGTCACACATGGAAATTAAGTGTATATATAGTTGAGAGCAAAGCTTGTTTAGGGGGCTAGGAGCAAACTAGTACTTAATACAGTGCCCAAAGCTGGTGTGTACTAAACTGACCTGAAATCACCATAGCTCACTATAGCTCATGGGAAGACGATGCATAGAATGCAAAGGTACTGTTGGATGAAAGTTGTGCACAGCTGCCCTACCCGTGCTTTCCCTGTGTTATTCCTACAGGGAGCTCATCAAGCGTGCAAACCCACTTGGGACGCTTCATGATGTTTTGGTTTGGTTGACATCAGAGCTATCGTCTTATTTAAGGTGAGCTTATAAATCTAAGTGAAAGTGATTACCGTGATCTCAACTCCGGCTATGTGGTGACAGACAGTGATGGCAGCAAGACTATGGTCCGGGGTACAGGCCTTTTTACCTGGACCACTGAGGAAAAACCTCCTACCAACTCCAGCTAGTAATGGCTGATCCACCACACAACTTTGGCATCTTGCCTTCCTTGCAACTGGGACCTGTAGATAACATAAGATGGTGCAGTCCATATGTACCTTGTGTTTGTGTGCTGCACAAAATGCAGTCCCTCTTGCGTTTGAAATTCTGATGTCAATGTCAGACATCCCATCGTGCACATATACCTTTCCTGATATCCCCATCCCCTCAGATATATGTGTACCTGGCGATGGGAAGGTTTACAACGCATTCCCTTTTGCAGTGTTGGTCATCCATCTCCCATTTCCCCATTTACTGTATTGTGGCCATCCACCGCCCTTAAAGATGAGGAAGTAAGTCTCAGTCAGAGTTCAATACTGTTCAAAGCTGGATGCCGAGAGAACTTTCAGAGCTGGAACTTGGTCTGTCCGAGGTATGGGCTACTAGTTCCTGAAGCCATAATGTAATCACACAAGGGGAACATGTGCTAAACAGGTGCCCACGAGAAGCATCCACAGTCTCGGGAGGAAAAGCCTTAAGCATAAAAATCCTCTTTGCAGGATAAAGGACTCCAGAATGTAGAATGGAGGATTCCAGGATTCGGGAAAAGAATTCCAGAATAATCACTTCCAAGCAGGCGCGGTGCGTCCATTGGGGCGTTGGGACGTTGCCCCCCCACCCCCCCCCCCCGCCCGCAGCTCCCTCCTCGGTGTCTCTGAACTTAGTTAACTTAAGTTCAGAGACGCCGAGGGTGGGGAGAACTGACAATGCATGTCAGTCAGCATGACGTCGGACCGTGGGCGGTCCGGCGTCATGTTGACTGACATGCATTGTCAGACAAGCCATGGAAAGGCAGCACAAGTGCGCATGAGTGGGCATGGAGAGTAATTTTTAGCCCGTGCCCAGTCATGCGTACTTGTGTTTTTACTGCCTTGCGCATGCCCATTAGGAGCCCCTCGGTCTCCTAATGGGCAGGCGGAGAGCGTGGCGTAAGCTGGGCCCTCAGCCAATCCTGGCGCTGCAGCAGCGCCAGGATTGGCTGAGGGGTTGCCACACCAGTGCTGACGTTGTGACGTGGTGTTCCAGTTTGAAGGTGGCAGAGGCGCCAACGCGGACGGCGGACCAGGAGCAGAGGCGGTCAGGGAAGTTTATCTTTTCATTTTATTCACTTCTCCCGCTGCTGGTGGTAGGTTTGGGGCGGTGTTTAGTGTTAGGTGGTAGGGTTGGGGTGGTGTTTAGGGTTGAAATTTGCTAGGGTTCCCGGAGTCTAGGGCTCAGGGCCCGATTCAGGTTCGTGCATAATGGTGGTGTTTTTGTGGGTTTGCGGGGGGCTTGTGTTTGGGTGAAAAGTCGTACCCCTTCCAGTGGATGGATTTGTGTAATTCTTGCTGCGATTCTTTGGAATGGCTGGAACTAGTGTCCCAGTGAGTTTGAAGATGATCGAAGTAGTGGAAGTGTGATGTTATCCAATGGGCGGTGTTGGGGTGGTGGAGAAGTGGTTTTTAGGGGGTTCCAGTTGATCGACAGGAACGGGGCTGCTGTGAGTGGTGGGGAGGGGGAATTCATGGGTGTGCAGGAAGTTTGGGAGGAATCGATCGATGGGAAGGGTGTTTTTTGGCAAAGTCGAGGAAGGGAAAGAGCTGCCATAGGAGCCCGTGTTAAACGTGAGTTTTGCATGTTTTTGGGGTCCGATTGTAGGGTGTTGCAGGTGGTTCCGAGTGGATTTGCTTAGCTGGGATCAGAGTTGGGACGGTCTAATTTTGATTGCAAGTGTTTTGAAGAAAATCCATGGAGGGGAAGGTGTGTTTTGGGCCTAGTTTCAGAGTGCGTTTTGACGTGACTTTATGCCTTTGGGAGCTGGCGGTAATGCACATGTTTGGGATGTTAATTTAGGGTGTTCTGGCTTGGCAGCTTTATCTCCCACCTTTGCGCCGAAGTGGTAAGCTAGCGTCCAGGTTATGTTACGGGGCACTCCTCCAGCACTTTTATGCCCCGCCATTTTCAAATGTCACCAGCCGCCCCTGCTTCCAAGCACAAGAAACAGTAACCAGGAGTTGGTGAAACAAACTAAAAGAGATAGTACCACAGGCGAAGCCGGTGAATGGGCTTGGGTGCATAGCATAAGGGTTTTCTAGAGGTGCCAGTACCTTGGCAGCTGCCCGTCAAAGTTGTCCTAGCTTTGAGATCTCTCTGTGTTGTCTAAAAAAGAGCTGGAACAAAGTTTTTAGCAAATACTTCTCGGGCAATAGAACATGCCACAGAACCTGACACCTGAAGTTTATGACCTCCAGTCCTGAAGAGACACCTCAGGAAGTGCGGTGTATGATGCAGTGTTCTGAATTTCACTTACAAGTTACAGGTTTCAAGTAACCTAGCTTGGTAATGCATTTATGGTGCGCTCCATAGAATGTTCTAGTGCCCACTGGAGGCTGTGGCGGGAGGGCAGAGGTCACCTTGGCTACAAACTGGAGAGCATGGTGAGTTTAACTTCCTGTAGCAAAGCATCTTAGAGTGTTATCTAGGTTACAAAAGGCAATAACAAGTTAAAGCATCTGTCTCCATTAGGGGCACCACTGCACCAAAATCCCTCAATCTCGAGGCCTCTAGGGTGTGTCTCGAAAGTTCGCTTGGAGATGAAAACTGCTGAAATACTCCAGAAGAGAGTGCAGCAAATTAGGTCCAGTTAAGTAAAAGCAACAAGATGATGACACAAATAGGAAGGGGTCTGCTCACAATCTACCTCTATTGACACCACCAAACCACTGACATCTGATTGTTGATTCCGGACTACTCTTGATTATTGGTTCCACTTCTCTGACTCCACTGATTGCGGACTCCTCTCTCCTCATTCCACTGATCCTGACTCCTCTCCTCATTCCACTAATCCTGACTCCTCTCTCCTGACTCCACTGATCCCGACTCCACTGATCCCGACTCCACTGATCCCGACTCCACTGATCCCGACTCCACTGATCCCGACTCCACTGATCCCGACTCCACTGATCCCGACTCCACTGATCCCGACTCCACTGATCCTGACTCAATTAACTCCACTGAGCCTGACTCCTCTCTCCTGACTCCACTGATCCGGACCCCTCTCTCCTCACTCCACTGATCCTGACTCCTCTCTCCTCACTCCACTGATCCTGACTCCTCTCTCCTGACTCCACTGATCCTGACTCCGCTCTCCTGACTCAATGAACTCCACTGATCCTGAATCCTCTCTCCTCACTCAATTGACTCCACTGATAGCTGACTCTTTCTCCACCGATCCTCTCTCCACTGATCCTGACTCCTCTCTCCTAACTCCACTGATCCTGACTCCACTGATCCTGACTCCACTGATCCTGACTCCACTGATCCTGACTCCACTGATCCTGACTCCACTGATCCTGACTCCACTGATCCTGACTCCATTGATCCTGACTCAATGAACTCCACTGCTCCAGACTCCTCTCTCATTTGACTCCACAGATAGTAGACTCCTTTATCCACCGGTCCTCTCTCCACTGATCCGGACTCCTCTCTCCTGACTCAATTGACTTCACTGTTCCGGACTCCTCTCTCCTGACTCCACTGATCCTGACTCCTCTCTCCTGACTCCACTGATCCTGACTCCTCTCTCCTGACTCCACTGATCCAGACTCCTCTCTCCTGACTCCACTGATCCAGACTCCTCTCTCCTGACTCCACTGATCCAGACTCCTCTCTCCTGACTCCACTGATCCAGACTCCTCTCTCCTGACTCAAGGAACTTCACTGTTCCGGACTCCTCTCTCCTGACTCCACTGATCCTGACTCCTCTCTCCTGACTCCACTGATCCGGACTCCTCTCTCCTGCCTCCACTGATCCGGACTGCTCTCTCCTGACTCCACTGATCCGGACTCCTCTCTCCTGACTCCACTGATCCGGACTCCTCTCTCCTGACTCCACTGATCCGGACTCCTCTCTCCTGACTCCACTGATCCAGACTCCTCTCTCCTGACTCCACTGATCCAGACTCCTCTCTCCTGACTCCACTGATCCAGACTCCTCTCTCCTGACTCAAGGAACTTCACTGTTCCGGACTCCTCTCTCCTGACTCCACTGATCCTGACTCCTCTCTCCTGACTCCACTGATCCGGACTCCTCTCTCCTGCCTCCACTGATCCGGACTCCTCTCTCCTGACTCCACTGATCCGGACTCCTCTCTCCTGACTCCACTGATCCGGACTCCTCTCTCCTGACTCAAGGAACTTCACTGTTCCGGACTCCTCTCTCCTGAATCCACTGATCCCCGACTCCTCTCTCCTGACTCCACTGATCCAGACTCCTCTCTCCTGACTCAAGGAACTTCACTGATCCTGACTCCTCTCTCCTGCCTCCACTGATCCTGACTCCTCTCTCCTGCCTCCACTGATCCTGACTCCTCTCTTCTGACTTAATGAACTCAATTGTTTTCTAGTTGCTCTGTGCTTAAATCTGTTTTGTCAATTCCTGACTCTGACTCCTAGTTTCACGGATTACTGGCAGAGTCTCCTGAATACACTTCTATGGATCCCGACTCCACTAATCCCGACTCCACTGATCCTGACTCCACTGATCCCGACTCCACTGATCCCGACTCCACTGATCCTGACTCAATGAACTCCACTGATCCTGACTCCTCTCTCCTGACTCCACTGATCCGGACTCCTCTCTCCTCACTCCACTGATCCTGACTCCTCTCTCCTGACTCCACTGATCCTGACTCCGCTCTCCTGACTCAATGAACTCCACTGATCCTGAATCCTCTCTCCTCACTCAATTGACTCCACAGATAGCTGACTCCTTTCTCCACCGATCCTTTCTCCACTGATCCTGACTCCTCTCTCCTAACTCCACTGATCCTGACTCCACTGATCCTGACTCCACTGATCCTGACTCCACTGATCCTGACTCCATTGATCCTGACTCCATTGATCCTGACTCAATCAATCAATCAATCAATCAATCGCATTTATAAAGCGCGCTACTCACCCATCAAGGGTCTCAAGGCGCTGGGGGGGGGTCAGTGCTCGAAGAGCCAGGTCTTGAGCTGCCTTCTGAAGGAGAGGTGGTCAGGTATGGCGCGAAGGTGGCTGGGCAGAGAGTTCCAGGTCTTCGCTGCTAGAAAAGAGAAGGATCTTCCTCCGGCGGTGGCTTTGCGGATGCGGGGTACGGCTGCCAGGGCCTGTCCGGTGGAGCGCAGAGTGCGCGGGGGAGTGTAGAAGGAGACGCGGTTGTTGATGAGTTTGGGTCCGAGGTTGTGAAGGGCTTTGAACTCCACTGCTCTAGACTCCTCTCTCATTTGACTCCACAGATAGTAGACTCCTTTATCCACCGGTCCTCTCTCCACTGATCCGGACTCCTCTCACCTGACTCAATTGACTCCACTGATTTCTGACTTCTCTCTCCTGACTCCACTGATCCTGACTCCTCTCTCTTGAATCCACTGATCCGGACTCCTCTCTCCTGACTCCACTGATCCGGACTCCTCTCTCCTGACTCCACTGATCCTGACTCCTCTCTCCTGACTCCACTGATCCAGACTCCTCTCTCCTGACTCAAGGAACTTCACTGTTCCGGACTCCTCTCTCCTGACTCCACTGATCCTGACTCCTCTCTCCTGACTCCATTGATCCTGACTCCTCTCTCCTGCCTCCACTGATCCGGACTCCTCTCTCCTGACTCCACTGATCCGGACTCCTCTCTCCTGACTCCACTGATCCGGACTCCTCTCTCCTGACTCCACTGATCCGGACTCCTCTCTCCTGACTCCACTGATCCGGACTCCTCTCTCCTGACTACACTGATCCTGACTCCTCTCTCCTGCCTCCACTGATCCTGACTCCTCTCTCCTGACTCCACTGATCCAGACTCCTCTCTCCTGACTCAAGGAACTTCACTGTTCCGGACTCCTCTCTCCTGACTCCACTGATCCTGACTCCTCTCTCCTGACTCCACTGATCCTGACTCCTCTCTCCTGCCTCCACTGATCCGGACTCCTCTCTCCTGACTCCACTGATCCGGACTCCTCTCTCCTGACTCCACTGATCCTGACTCCTCTCTCCTGACTCCACTGATCCAGACTCCTCTCTCCTGACTCAAGGAACTTCACTGTTCCGGACTCCTCTCTCCTGACTCCACTGATCCTGACTCCTCTCTCCTGACTCCACTGATCCAGACTCCTCTCTCCTGACTCCACTGATCCGGACTCCTCTCTCCTGACTCCACTGATCCTGACTCCTCTCTCCTGACTCCACTGATCCTGACTCCTCTCTCCTGACTCAAGGAACTTCACTGTTCCGGACTCCTCTCTCCTGACTCCACTGATCCTGACTCCTCTCTCCTGACTCCACTGATCCCGACTCCTCTCTCCTGACTCCCCTGATCCCGACTCCTCTCTCCTGACTCCCCTGATCCAGACTCCTCTCTCCTGACTCAAGGAACTTCACTGTTCCGGACTCCTCTCTCCTGCCTCCACTGATCCTGACTCCTCTCTCCTGCCTCCACTGATCCTGACTCCTCTCCCCTGCCTCCACTGATCCTGACTCCACTGATCCTGACTCCACTGATCCAGACTCCACTGATCCAGACTCCACTTGATCCAGACTCCTCTCTCCTGACTCCGCTGATCCGGACTCCTCTCTCCTCACTCCACTGATCCTGGCTCCTCTCTCCCGACTCCACTGATCCTGACTCCTCTCTCCCGACTCCACTGATCCTGACTCCTCTCTCCTGACTCCACTGATCCTGACTCCTCTCTCCTGACTCCACTGATCCTGACTCCTCTCTCCTGTCTCCTCTGATCCTGACTCCTCTCTCCTGACTCCACTGATCCTGACTCCTCTCTCCTGACTCCACTGATCCTGACTCCTCTCTCCTGACTCCACTGATCCTGACTCCTCTCTCCTGACTCCACTGATCCTGACTCCTCTCTCCTGACCCTGACTCCTCTCTCCTGACTCCACTGATCCAGACTCCTCTCTCCTGACTCCACTGATCCAGACTCCTCTCTCCTGACTCAAGGAACTTCACTGTTCCGGACTCCTCTCTCCTGCCTCCACTGATCCTGACTCCTCTCTCCTGCCTCCACTGATCCTGACTCCTCTCCCCTGCCTCCACTGATCCTGACTCCTCTTTCCTGCCTCCACTGATCCTGACTCCTCTCTTCTGACTTAATGAACTCAATTGGTTTCTAGTTGCTCTGTGCTTAAATCTGTTTTGTCAATTCCTGACTCTGACTCCTAGTTTCACTGATTACTGGCAGAGTCTCCTGAATACACTTCTATGGATCCTTTCTCTTCACTACATTCCCCTTCACTGACTGCTCTCTCCTGATCACACGGTCTCCCAAATCCACTCTTCTGTCTCCACTATTTTGGCTCCAGGGAGCTCACAGTCCATTGTTTTCCAGGTCGAAATCGCGTTCTGCCTCGGACTCATGACTACTTTGCTGACTCCATTGACTCCTAACTCCACTCACCTTCCATTTCTGCCCTAACCTGGTATCTGACTCTGCTGACTTGCGATCTTCCCCAATCTCCTGACTCTTTTCCTTGGTCCTACTGACTTCCCTGTCCCCTGACACCGGTCCTGACTGATTGGTATATAGCTTCCAAGAGGCACCATGTCATGTGACAATGTCAGGCAGTCCTAGGCTGTCAGGCGAGACTGTATTGCATTCTGGGGCTTGTAGTATTAGTTTTAACATTCTAAGTGTGGGATCAGAAATCCACATCATGCAAAGTGATGTTGGTTCTAAAGCTGGCTCTACTCTCACGCTGCCTAGCAGGTATGTTGGTGCCATGCGAGATTAGAAACTAAATGGATTCACATCAATGCAGCTTTTGCAGCATTTAGAAGTGAACTCTGCTGAAGCTCTGGATTGGGATGCAGAATTGTAGTGGTCAGGGGATATAAAGGAGGCAACCAGACTTCACTCGGACCCCATGTCATCACAATGCTCAAACAGCCATTCCCTGCAGCCGTCTGAATTACGAGAGTGCAGGAACTGACAGTGGGAGAAGAGGAAAGTTGGTGATGCATGCTAGAGACCACTTTTGAGTATGTCTGATTCCTGAGGGCGACCGCAAATAGTACTCGAGTTGGAACGCAACACGAAAGTTTCGCCGTTCTTGCATGTTGGATCAGTGTGACAGACAGTGCGACAAGGACCCATCAGAGTGTATTCTGACCTATGTCCTGAGCCCTGTCAACTTATCACATGTACACCACTGTCACCCTCTACTACTGATGTGACTGAGCCACAGAACACCCTCGAGCGATAATATCTTTGAAGGATGCTCCACCCCACACACCCTGAAGATACACCCCTGTATCTCCTGCTAGGAACTACAGCCCCGAAAGCTTCATTAAGAAGTTCTCCAAGTTGACCCAAACCAACCTCAGTGGACAACACTGCCGTAGGGACAACGTTAACAGAAAACATATGCCACATGATTTTAATGTTTAGGATTATATCTCGGCCAAGAAGGTGTTAGCAAATGTTCTTGTATATTTCTTGTATCTTAGATTTAAATGTTCGACTTAACTTCCATTTTAATAAAGTCCTTTTTTTCCTTAAGTCAAGCAGTGGCTGGGCGATGAGTTTTACTTAGGGCGCAACACTGCAGCTAAGTTTCTAATCCCCTCCACCTCACGGAGTAAGCCTTGACTGCTCGTCCTTGCTACCTTGAGTGAGTCAAGTAGCCAAAGGAAGTAAATTATCCATCCAGCTATAGTGCAGATGTATTGCGATCCTAGGACACTGATGGAAATGAAAAATATCCATATGGGATACAACCCGCGACCACGGAATACCCCTGAACCCCAAGAAAAGGACTTAAAGATGCACAATAGCAACTTGCAAATTAAATCAAGAGTGTGAAACATAAGTGTACCTTAGTAAAGTTATAAGAGATGTCAAAGGCATACACCTGAAGCAGAGTAATCCAGAGAAACAGTAAAGGGTGGAATAATGCAAGGCGAAGGGATTAAGGAGAAGGAGCAAAGCAGAGGAGAGAGAAAGAATATAAAAAAGGAAGAGGAAATACAAAAAAAGCTGAGAGGTAGAGAAGTAGGGGCAGGAACAGAAGTGAGCATTAGAAAGGAACGAGAGGAGAATCGCAGATAGGGAAGACACAACAAAGAAAACAAAAAGCAGATGGTACAGTGGATAAAGAAAGAAGAGTATATACAGAGAGAGAGATTGGACTGGGCAGAAGACGACAGAAAGAGAACAGGGGAGAGGGTAGGCAGAAAAGAATAAAGAGAAGAGAGGGAGATGCCAAACAGAGAGACATGTGAGAAGGTAAAGAAGAGGGCAGAAAGGGAGCGGGGGCATATGAGGGGAGGGCATGGGAGAGGAGAATCAAGAGGAGAGGAGGAGAAAGAAGATCTGAGAGTAAAAAAAGGAAGTACAGAGAAAGAGAGAGAGTGAAGGGAAGGGAAGATGTAGGGGTGGGTGAGGCATATTCGCTTGTGCTCCCCGTGGCTTCCCCAGCGGCTTCCCTAGCAACTTCTGAACCTGAGAATGTGCTTTGCAAAGGGAGACAATAAGCCTCCCCCCCCCCCCCCACCCCCACCCGTGCCCCCGCTCCCGGACCCTCAGCTCCCACCCAAAAGTGTGAAGAAAAGCACATCTCCCTCCGCAGCATCTTTTCTCCATTTTCTAGCCTCCCGGCACGGCCTGACAGGCCCTAATGCACTAAGTGCCTGCTCCAGTGAGCTGATTAATTGGCGCGGGCGAGATCAATAAAAAACAGAAAATTAAAACAATTTTTAAGTGATTAAGTAGTTTAACACCTGTCGCCCGTCATGTCAGAGCAGGAAGAAAAATAAGGCAGGTGTCGAAAGGGGCTCTTGGTGCAGAAGCACAAACAGAAACCGGAGATATGAGCAATGGCAGAATCAATCACGGGCCCAGCTGGGCATCGGGGCGCTCCCTCCCCAACAACCCCGCAACAACACCCAAACAACCCCATAACAACGCAGCCGCTAAGTAAGGAGTACTCAAACACACTTACAAGCAATGACTGAATCAATGCAAGTGGTCCTGCGGACATGGAGACTAACCTTCCCCCACACCGACACCCCCAACAAACCTATAACAACCCCCAAACACATCAACAAGGCAAGGCCCTAGTCATCCCGACCAATACACAGAGATATGCAAGGGCAGGACCACTGGTCCTCATGATGGACACGAGACAACTCCAACCTCTTCTTCAATAATCATACAACTTTACAGCACCTTGACAGCATCGCGGTGATGCAACAGGACATGAACTACTCACATATGCACTGCAGAGCAACCTGAGGAATGAGCAACCGCTGAATAAAGGGAGAAGGAGTTAGTGCCCGACAAAACTCCATTCCAGACACAGAACAGTAGCCCCAAGACACCCAACTAGTATTACAACAACACCACATCCTAAGATGGGAGCAGTGGCTGAGTCAATAGAAGTGTTTTAGCTGGACAAAGGGAAAACCAACCTCGAAGAACTCCACATCAACACTCAGGCTATCCCGTAACACAACCCCACACCAACAAAATTATTCTACACCACCACCCCATCAATCCTACAACATGCAAATACCTAAACACTACATACATTAATTCCCACTCCTTACTGTGTCCGACAATAGACTCAATCAATCAATGTGGCTCACAACCTCAAATCAACTGCACACAACCGCACACGTAAACACACGCACCACCTCCTAGCACCTTGACATAAGCAATTGCTTTACCAGCATAAGGGCATGGTGTTGCCCGCCATCAACCCAACATCTCCAAAATACCCCCAACAATATTAGATAGGGTCAATGGCAGATTCAATGAGCCCAGGCGAGCATGTGAAAGGGCTTCCCAACCAACTCCATAGCAACAACTTCACAACAGCAGATCAACAGGACAAGGACATATCCACGCATACTCCCATTCGGCAAGCTAAGATGCAAGTAATGAATGGATAGTTGCCCTGATGAGAGGATTCACATCTTCCACAAAAAAAGTGATCATTCCACCAGCACACCACTACATCACCACACTAGAACCAAAGTTACTCTCATACCTCCACTCGAAACTAAGATCATAATACTGGCTTAATCACGGCCCTGGTGGGTATGGTCCTGATCCACGTGAATTTCAACCGTTACAACCCTACTGCAAAACCTCAATTGTCCACCACAAAAATGCATAACAGTGAAAAAGCATGGGCCTACTCATCCCCAAGACAACTGTGAATCATATTGATGGCTGGATAAACGGACTAAGCTTGGACGGGAGAGTCCCCAAATACAACAAAAGCTTCACAGCACCTCAAATTAGCACAAGAATGTGAGATTACTCACACAACCCAAAGTAACCTAAGATGTGAGGAGCGGATGAGTTCATTGATTTAATCCCAACCTCTGCATAAGGCTTTTATTCAAGCCCCAAAAAACTGCTCCTAACTGAACAAGTGATAGAGGTCATTTAATTTCCAACACCAAAAGCGCTGATGCCTACTCTCCCATCCCAACAACAACTTAGCAATGAGAGACAACTTTTTTTCTTTTCATACACCTATGGTGCTTGGAGCGACACAAACACTAGCAATCCACAAAGAATTTGCCAACAATTGGTAGGCCATTGCACTGCTTGTGCCATTGCACCAACCCATCCAAAAAAACCAAACTGTAATGGGCTCTCTAAAGACCCAACAGGCAATCCTCACAACAAATCACCTGACAAACCACAACAACAACATGTAACATGACATGGCCTCCAGCATCATCCACACCTTTACAGCACCCCTTATCAATCTTATAAGAACCCTCTGACAATCTGCTGAACATGTTTTAACAGACTATCAATCGCCTTGTAGCAACCTATCACAACCCCTAATAACTTCACAGAATCCTTCCCATGTTCACGGTCAAGATATCTCCTGACAATTCCAGACCAATTACTATAAATGCAAAAAGTGTACCAAAAAGCACTCCCCTCCCCCAAAAATCCCTCAAAAAACCCTAACAACTCCTCTACAAATTACCAGTAAGCCTTCTCATCCACAATGTTTGTGTCTCAACCTAAAGCAAAATACCTCAAACAATCCCCACGGAATGATGGACGGAATGCTGAACAAATCAAACATTCACCCCCAGTCACAGATCTGGGTTTAATCCATTGTTTCTTTGCTCACTACTCCACCCCAATTTGGACCCAGTCATATGCAAATCAGTCTTGACCTTGTTCCCCATGGGAACAGTCCAGCACTAACTGCCAAGCCAGGTCCATGGGCCAGTTTCGGGGTATCACCCCCTCATCAGCCAGGCTAGCTTGAATCTAGTGGCATGGCGAGCAGTAAAACAATGGGTTTAACCCAGATCTGTGACTGGGGTTGAATGTTTGATTTGTTCAGCATTACGTCCATCATCTGTTCTTTTTGCACTCTGCAGACTCAGCAGACCCCTTCAGCAACCCTTACTAATCCTCCTCTGGTAAGCCCCCAAACAACCCCTCCCATGTCAGCAATTCTCAGAATAATCCCCCAACAAACCCCTTACGTGTTCCACATACTCCTAAAAATCCCAAACATCGAGAGAACTACCCCCGTACATGAACAGCATGCTAACAGAAATACAAACAGGGACGCAGTATCCCTGTACCCTTCAAAGAATCTGAGAGAGTTGTTGTAATCTCTGAGTCCTGCCTGGTAATGCTATCGTCCTTTCTCCACACCAAGATCTCAAATACCCCACAACAAGACCAGAAACATCTCTTTAATTATTGGTATGGCATGTGGACTATCACTCTCCTTACCAAAAACCAACTGGTTTGATTCAATCCAGGTGGGCAAAGGGCCACAGGTCCCAACACACAGACAATAGCCATGTAAAGCAGAAAACCAAACAAGGGGCGTACTTCAGTCTGCAAAGAAGTGCACTGTGAAATGGTGGAGTTGCGGCAAAGGACAGGCAATGGTGTACTGCCTTACCTGAATGATTCAAGTGTGTTCCCTTTTACAGTAGGGCATTAAGATGTTACTTTTGTCTGACATTGGATTCCCGACTCACTCACTATGCATCAATGATTTGCCCACTAACAGATCTTCAGGGTGTATCAAAGAAAAATATTCATAACGCATCTCTGATCAGCAGGCGTAAAGCCCCTCTGTACCATGGGGTCCACACAACTGACCTCTTTTAGCAAGAGTGGGCACTGCAGCACAAGGAAGGGAAGGAGGGTATATCTGGCACGTGTAAAAAATGTTCCTAGGAATTTATCTCTAGCTTCAGGGGATACCCCACTATCTGAACAATATAGTCGTCCCTTAGGGTCTCCAACAGAATTCTTGAAGTGGCCGGCTGATCTCATGCACAAGTCTTCACACTCTGGGAGATCCCACAGACTGAGGTTCCTAATAGCAAGTGCCTTGAGTCCCCTCCGGGCAACTATCGCTAAAGAACTCAAGATTCATGGTCTATTGCGGGCTTCCGAAGATAAAGGCAGCAACCTGGAAGCAGGTCACCTATTACCCCTAATTGGGCACAGCGAGAGACCCAGCCTGCATGGCTAAAGATTTAGGTGGACTAGGCCAGAGTTTGCCTGTACCTACGTGTTGAATGTACGGCAATTCCCAGGTCTATTCTTTCAGCTAGGACTGGATCACTGATGCAATGTTGAAGTTTGCATCAGACGGGAGGTCTACTTTTTCATTAAATCAATTTACAGTTTCTATGGCCCAGGGTGTTTTCTACCAAGCTGGGTGAGTTCTACTGTGGTTCAAATTTATATTAAAAAAAGGGCCACAACACCTCCTAAATCCTATTGTTTAATTCCACTGCTAAACTCCGGTCAATAAAGTATTAGCAAGACTGAGACTTGCCCAAATATGGTACTTCGTTGATGCCAATTTAGTCTCTCTCTGCAACATGAATATTTCAGGAAAGTCAGACAAATCCAAGACCAAGTTTACATTCTATGTTTCCTGGAAGACAAGTACCATAATATTTGTAAAGAATAGCTTTATCAACGTCAAAAATGCCTTCGATATAATCACTCAAGTGTTTCTGTGGGAGGAAATTCTACCTCTGTGCATCCCAAATGCTTTACTCAATCCATTATTCTTATTACTGCATGCTTATGGCTGGCAAGGAGATTAACCAATGCCTCAACTACTCTACAACTTTGAGTATAGAGAATGAGCTAAGAAGGCGTTGTGCGGACATCCCTCTTGTTTAGTCTCTAGATCACCAATCCCTCGCGTTATATCAGTGCTTGCAATCCTTTAATCCTCTAGTTAGAATGAGGCATCAGACACCCTGATGTATCCCAATGACCCTGTCTTACTAGCCCTGTCACCATGTGGCCTAAAAGTTCAACTCATTTTTGTTATTTATTAAAATTTTTATACAGTTTCATACCACACACAGCACAACTGAATTACTTCTATGCACTAGAGAGGAAGAGAGGTAGAGTAGAGTGCAAGGTGTCAGGGACGTTTACATTAGGTAGGTTTTTGAATGGTAGGAGGTTAATGTTTTGGAGCTGTTGAGGAAAACTGTTCGAGAGGTGAGGATGGGCCATTGAAAATCATCTGTCTCCTTCGGATTTGTAGTTGCTTTTGGGGATCGTGAGGAGGTTGAGGTCGTTATGAGACCAGGGGCCTTCAAGACGTGTATGTTTTCATTTTATTCTATCGGTAGATGGGTACTGAATTATCAAGGTATTCTAAAGTGAGATAACGTGTCTTGAAAGTCATCTTGTCTTCCCCAAGCATTCAGCGAAGATTGCTGGGGCGATGGGTAATGTTCGGAGTTCTGCGCAAGCCATAAATGTGCAGTATTTTGGGTGTTTTGGAGGCCGTTAACTTGGTATGAGAGCTAGTTGTAGTAAAGTGAATGGCAGGAGCTCCCTAGAGCTACAGATGAGTGTGCACATTGGGTGTCAAAGGTAATGTTTTAGCTGATGGATATATGATTTGACCACTGCTCCCATTCCATGCCACTGACAGGGCACCCCAGGGTCCTTGGCTGTGCATGGAAGAGATACATTGCTATGATTCTACAGCACGTACACCCAATGTATGGCAGAACTTGGTATCGAAGGGACTGACAAACCATATCCGGTGGAAGCACTCACGTTTGCTGCCCGTGCACAGCTGAGAATGCCCACACACCTGGACAATGTTCAATCTGCCTGGGAGTTAAAATTGCTGGTGACTGCTCACACTGTTAAAGGAAGTTCAAACTGCTGGAGAGGCTCACAAGCTTGGATGAAGGTCACACATTTGGAGAAGGTCCACAACGCTGGAAGACGTTCAAAGAGCAGATGGAAGGTCACAATGCTAGCGGAAGCTCGCACTGCTAGGGGAAGCTCGCACTGCTAGGGGAAGCTCGCACTGCTAGGGAAAGCTCACACTGCTGCCTCAAACTGCTGGGAACAGCACACAAGCCTGTATGAAGGGTACAGTATCGGGGAAAGCCCACGCTGCTGTAATAAGTTCACAAGGCCAGGGAGGGCCACACAACTGATGGAAGCTTTCACTGCTGGAGGGCTCTCACACTGCTTGGGGGGGTACAAACTGCTAGTGGTGATCAAACTGGCAGGAGAGTCTGACATTTCTGGCGGAAAAGTATACTGTTAGAGGAAACTCACACTTCTGTGGGAAACTCACACTCCTGGAGGAAGCTCATACTTTTGGGGGAAGCTCACACTCCTGGAGGACGCTCACACTCCTGGAGGACGCTCATACTTCTGTGGGGAGATCACACTCCTGGAGGAAGCTCGCACTTCTGGAGGAAGCTCACACTCCTGGAGGAAGCTCACACTCCTGGAGGAAGCTCACACTTTTGGGGGAAGCTCACACTCCTGGAGGACGCTCACACTCCTGGAGGACGCTTACACTCCTGGAGGACGCTCACACTTCTGTGGGGAGATCACACTCCTGGAGGAAGCTCGCACTTCTGGAGGAAGCTCACACTCCTGGAGGAAGCTCACACTCCTGGAGGAAGCTCACACTCCTGGAGGACGCTCACACTTCTGTGGGGAGATCACACTCCTGAAGGAGGCTCACACAGCTGGGGGAAGCTCACACTTCTGGAGGAAGCTCATACTCCTGGAGGAAGCTCACACTCCTGAAGGAAGCTCATACTTTTGGGGGGAAGTTCACACTCCTGGAGGACGATCATACTTCTGGAGGAAGCTCATACTCCTGGAGGAAGCTCACACTCCTGGAGGAAGCTCACACTTCTGTGGGGAGATCACACTCCTGAAGGTAGCTCACACAGCTAGAGGAAGCTCACACTTCTGTGAGAAGCTCACACTCCTGAAGGAAGCTCACACAGCTAGAGGAAGCTCACACTTCTGTGAGAAGCTCACACTCCTGGAGGACGCTCACACTCCTGGAGGACGCTCACACTCCTGGAGGAAGCTCACACTTCTGTGAGAAGCTCACACTCCTGGAGGAAGCTCGCACTTGTATGAGAAGCTCACACTCCTGGAGAAAGCTCACACTTCTGGGGAAGCGCACACAGTTGGAGGAAGCTCACACTGCCCCAAGACCCTCAGACTGATGCTGAGGCTCATATTGCTGGTTGAAACGCGCATCCTTGGAGTCCAGTAGTACTGACAGAGGAAACACACTGCTGGGAGAATCTTATGCTCCTGTAGGAAACACCTACTGTCAGAAGAAGCTCACACTACTGGGGAAGCTCAAATTCCTGTAAGAAGCTGAGTCGACTCTAGTTGGGTCACATTGTTAGAGAAAGCTCACACTCTTAGTGGAAGTTCACACCACTGGAGGAAGCTCAAACTGCTGGAAAAACTTACACCACAGGGGGGGAATCTTTCAGTGCCGCAGGAAACAGACAAAGCTGGAGAAGCTAACACTGCTGGTGGAAGCTCACACAGGGCCGGCTTTAGTGCTAGTGGCGCCCTGAGCGACAATGTCTGATGGCGCCCCCCCTCCATGACCACCTCTGTCACGGATTCCCTCACCACCGCCGTTTAACAGTGCACCTGAAGTCTCCAGAACACTGTCTCTCGGATTCATTTAGTTTTATAGCACCACTCATACCAGTGTAAGGTGTCAGAGACCTCTATATCACACACACATTGCACAGAGACAATCATAGGTGTGTAAATCAGTGTATAAGAAATGTTAGATCAGACAGGACTACAAGGTGTAGTGTAGGAGTAACAAGTCATCGATACTGGTAGGCAATATAGTTTAAGAGACTTTATTCTGGAAAAGCACAAATTCAGAATTTAAAATGTAACACCATTGTTAGGGGTTATCTTTATTAACAAGAATTGTTTCCACCCAAATAAATCCTTTTGACACGATTAGGATAATGAAAGACTGGGCAAAAAAACATATAGCTCTAACATATACCTTACAGTATACACACAGCTCTTTGAGGACAGTTAATAGCTCAATGTTCTATATTACAATTTTGACTTACAAATGACAAGTAACAAAAGGAGCTCTCTTACAGAAGCAGTAACCCACTGACCTATTTACATTACATGCACTTTGTTATCTGCATGGTACACGTTCTTAGCAGCAGGCATTTTAACCCTCTGCACTATCTTTGGATGAGTCAAAACTTCCACTAGACAAATCTCTGGTCTCTTTCCAGGAACACGATAATTCACTGGAGTTATCTTGACGTTTTAATTGATGCCTACAAAAATTGCAGGAGACCAGAACGCACCAGCAGGTTGGTGCTTTTAAAATGATAATATTACTAGTGAAAATGACGCCCCCACCCCAAGTCAGCACCCGGTGCGGTGGCACCGATCGCACCGCTCTCGAGCCGGCACGGAGCTCACAGTACTGGAGTCCAAGTGCAATCACAGAGGAAACTCACGCTGCTGAAGGAATCCCACAATCATGGAGAAAGCTTGCAATCATGGGGGAATGTCACACACTGCTAGGGAAGCTCAGGCTAGTGGGGTAGGCTGACACTGCCGGAAAAAAGCTTGCAATGCTAGGGGAAGCTCACCCTGCTCTGCTGGAGGAAGTTCAGACTGCCTTCAGAAGCTCATAAAGCCAAGAGAATCTTACACTTATGGGGGAGTCTTACACACATGGGGAAATCGTACTCTCATGGAGGGAATCTCAGGCTACTGGAGGAAGCTTACACAACCCAAGGAAACCTGCACTGCTAGGGGAAGCTCACACCGCTCTGCTGGAGGAAGTTCAGACTGCCTTCAGAAGCTCATAAAGCCAAGAGAATCTTACACTTATGGGGGAGTCTTACACACATGGGGAAATCGTACTCTCATGGAGGGAATCTCAGGCTACTGGAGGAAGCTTACACAACCCAAGGAAACCTGCACTGCTAGGGGAAGCTCACACCGCTCTGCTGGAGGAAGTTCAGACTGCCTTGAGAAGCTCATACAGCCAAGAGAATCTTACACTTATGGGGGAATCTTACACACATGGGGAAATCGTACACTCATGGAGGGAATCTCAGGCTACTGGAGGAAGCTTACACAACCCAAGGAAACCTGCACTGCTAGGGGAAGCTCACACCGCTCTGCTGGAGGAAGTTCAGACTGCCTTGAGAAGCTCATACAGCCAAGAGAATCTTACACTTATGGGGGAATCTTACACACATGGGGAAATCGTCCACTCATGGAGGGAATCTCAGGCTACTGGAGGAAGCTTACACAACCCAAGGAAACCTGCACTGCTAGGGGAAGCTCACACCGCTCTGCTGGAGGAAGTTCAGACTGCCTTGAGAAGCTCATACAGCCAAGAGAATCTTACACTTATGGGGGAATCTTACACACATGGGGAAATCGTACACTCATGGAGGGAATCTCAGGCTACTGGAGGAAGCTTACACAACCCAAGGAAACCTGCACTGCTAGGGGAAGCTCACACCGCTCTGCTGGAGGAAGTTCAGACTGCCTTGAGAAGCTCATACAGCCAAGAGAATCTTACACTTATGGGGGAATCTTACACACATGGGGAAATCGTACACTCATGGAGGGAATCTCAGGCTACTGGAGGAAGCTTACACAACCCAAGGAAACCTGCACTGCTAGGGGAAGCTCACACCCTCTGCTGGAGGAAGTTCAGACTGCCTTGAGAAGCTCATACAGCCAAGAGAATCTTACACTTATGGGGGAATCTTACACACATGGGGAAATCGTACACTCATGGAGGGAATCTCAGGCTACTGGAGGAAGCTTACACAACCCAAGGAAACCTGCACTGCTAGGGGAAGCTCACACCGCTCTGCTGGAGGAAGTTCAGACTGCCTTGAGAAGCTCATACAGCCAAGAGAATCTTACACTTATGGGGGAATCTTACACACATGGGGAAATCGTACACTCATGGAGGGAATCTCAGGCTACTGGAGGAAGCTTACACAACCCAAGGAAACCTGCACTGCTAGGGGAAGCTCACACCCTCTGCTGGAGGAAGTTCAGACTGCCTTGAGAAGCTCATACAGCCAAGAGAATCTTACACTTATGGGGGAATCTTACACACATGGGGAAATCGTACACTCATGGAGGGAATCTCAGGCTACTGGAGGAAGCTTACACAACCCAAGGAAACCTGCACTGCTAGGGGAAGCTCACACCGCTCTGCTGGAGGAAGTTCAGACTGCCTTGAGAAGCTCATACAGCCAAGAGAATCTTACTCTTATGGGGGAATCTTACACACATGGGGAAATCGTACACTCATGGAGGGAATCTCAGGCTACTGGATGAAGCTTACACAACCCAAGGAAACCTGCACTGGTAGGGGAAGCTCACACCCTCTGCTGGAGGAAGTTCAGACTGCCTTGAGAAGCTCATACAGCCAAGAGAATCTTACACTTATGGGGGAATCTTACACACATGGGGAAATCGTACACTCATGGAGGGAATCTCAGGCTACTGGAGGAAGCTTACACAACCCAAGGAAACCTGCACTGCTAGGGGAAGCTCACACCGCTCTGCTGGAGGAAGTTCAGACTGCCTTGAGAAGCTCATACAGCCAAGAGAATCTTACACTTATGGGGGAATTTTACACTTATGGGGGAATCTTACACACATGGGGAAATCGTACACTCATGGAGGTAATCTCAGGCTACTGGAGGAAGCTTACACAACCCAAGGAAACCTGCACTGCTAGGGGAAGCTCACACCGCTCTGCTGGAGGAAGTTCAGACTGCCTTGAGAAGCTCATACAGCCAAGAGAATCTTACACTTATGGGGGAATCTTACACACATGGGGAAATCGTACACTCATGGAGGGAATCTCAGGCTACTGGAGGAAGCTTACACAACCCAAGGAAACCTGCACTGCTAGGGGAAGCTCACACCGCTCTGCTGGAGGAAATTCAGACTGCCTTGAGAAGCTCATACAGCCAAGAGAATCTTACACTTATGGGGAAATCTTACACACATGGGGAAATCGTACACTCATGGAGGGAATCTCAGGCTACTGGAGGAAGCTTACAAGGCCCAAGGAAGCTTGCAGTGCTGGAGAAGCTTGCACTGCTGGGAGAAGCTTACAAAGCTGTGAGGATCTTACACACTGCTGTAGGAAGCTTGCAATGCTTATGGAATCTCACATTGCTCTGCTACAGGACGTTCATTCTGCTGGGGAAGCTCCTACTGCTGGAATAAGCTTGCAGCACTCACAGTTTTTCTCAGTGCTGCGGGAAAAAGACCATGCTGGAGAAACTCCCATTGTGGGAGCCCAAGAGTAATGACAGAGGGAACTCGTGCTGCTGGGTGAAGCTTGCGCTGCTGGATGAAGCTTGCGCTGCTGGATGAAGCTGGCACTGCTGGATGAAGCTCACACGGCTGGTGGAAGCTCGCATTATAGGAGACCAAGAGAGCAATGGCAGACGAAACTCGCACTGCTGAAGGAATCTCACACTGATAGAGGAAGCTTGCAATGCTGGGGGAATCTTGCACACTGCCTGGGGAAGCTTGCAATGCTGAGGGAATCTCGCACACTGCTGGAGGAAGCTTGTAATGCTGGGAGAATCTACTGTTGTGCAAGAGAAAGTTCAATCTGCCTTGGGAATCTCGTACAGTGCCAATGGAAGCTTGCAATGCTTGGGGGTGTCCCCACTGCTCTGCTAGAGGGAGTTCAGATCGCTGCGGGTAGCTCATACAGCTGGGATCTCACACCGTTGGGGAATTCACACACTGTTGGGGCCCTTTAGCGCCGATAGTAAACTTTTAGATTAGTCGAACATGGCTGGAGAAAGCTGCCCTCTTTAAAGTCGTGTCCGTCCGTAGGATATTATGTTGGCATAAATATGTGGCTGAGGGTGACGCACTCTCCCTGGAACATACCAAACTTTTCGATAGGTCTGGAGGCCACGGCCCACCCCTACCCTTCTCATGACTCGGTCCCTAGGCTTTGCTGATAGCTTCCGCGCGCCTCAAAAGCCGGGTCCTTCCCCGAACTCCCCCCCCCCCCCCCCCCCCACCAACCTGGGCCTGTGAGATGGATGGTGCCGCCACGCTTCAAATGTGGATTCGTCTTGGGTCGGACAAACCGCGCCGAGGTCCATAAATCAGAAGCCGGCACAGTTTAATAAAAATGTATTGACTTACAAGTGATTATTAATCAAAAGACCATTAATAGCGGCGGCCGCTACCGAGGGGTGCGCGGGAGTGATCGGAAATCCATGGCGGCTGCCGGACGGGCCCGGGCCCAGTCCCCGGGCCCGGCGCGGCCTGCCACCGGCCGGCCTCCCCTGCTGCGCCACCGGCTGCTTCTCTTATTTATCGTCTCCTAATGCCATGATCAATACTTTTAATCTAGACCTAAATTTATTAACTTTCCCCATCGGAGAGGGACGAATCGACTGGAGGGAGCCGCGATCCAGGGGAGAGATGGATCGTCCTGTGTGGGCTCTACCTGCCTGGCATCCACTCTAGAAGTGTGTGGGGTGTGGGGAGGGGCGCGCAGCAGCGCCCCTTAACTATACCGACGGAGGGAGGCAAGGCCTCAGAAAAGGGGAGCACAGGAAACAACACTGTGGGCCTTTTCACAATAACAGCACCACATACCACCCGAATCCAGAGCGCCGTCTTCCCCTACCGGTCCTGGTTTGACCCTTGTCTCTCCCCCCAAGCATTCTGCATACCGCATGCCGTATACGGTCCCCAAACATGTGAAACATGGGCAACAGTGGCTCGCCCTAAAAAAGAACATAGGCTGGAATGCAATAACAAAATACGCGATGGAACTAGTACACAAATAAATGTAGGACGCCCTTTCCTGTCACAAACAGGGTGGTCCCGCACTACAGCGGGCCGCTAATCTGTGTGAATAAGAAGCATGCCCAGAGAGGCCAGGCTGGGCTCTTGTGAATCACTGACATGTTCTAGCTGAGACCCAGGCCAGGCGTGAGTCCAGTCTCCCTCTCTCTGGTATTATGGAGTCTCCCGCCCTGGTAATTTCCGTACAGTAACACCCCCGGTGCCCCCCCACCACCCAGGCCCACTTCATGTTCACATTCGATGCACCGTAGTGGGCCCCCAACCCGAGCCGCCCTCGCCAAGCATGGTATGTCAGACTGTGTCCAGTGATATATAGGACGCCAGCCATTCCCCAATTCCTAGGTCTCGTGGCCCTTTCCCAGACTGAAATCCAACATTTGTGGGTTTTCCGAACAGAAAGCCTTCAAGAGGTGGGTTATACCATCTTCCACTGGGCAGCGTAATATAGTTCTTATGGCCGTGTAGCAAGATGTGTGGGGGAGGGGAAATTCCGCCTGAAGGTGTAGTCAGTGTTAATCTGGATGCCGTTCATCTTAATGTGTGTGAGTATGAACTATGTCGCATCCTTCCCTGCAAGGGTTTCCGTAAGCGGTTTCAGGTTTTATGGCCCTTTGTATTCTATTTAGATCACTAAAAGACGGCTTCCTTCTTCAACAAGCATTGGCATAGCCAATAGGCCTCGCTTTTGGGACCTTATAAGTGTTTAGCCATGCAACACTTGATGTTGTTTAATCAAGGATATGGTGCTGGATAACTAAACACTTATAATGTCCTAAAGGCGAGACCTATCGGCTATGCATTGAGGGGGCCTTATAAGTGTTTAGGTAGAGCTACTCACTTTGCCAATGTTTCTAAGCTGTGCAGTAGAGAAGTGTGGCTGTTTGCAGGATGCTAAGGGGCTCCCATGTGTTTCCTCCTCGTGCAGAAGATAAAACCATAGCTTCACTCGGAGCGAAACACAGCGCTTCACTGGGAGAGAAACACAGCGCTTCACTGGGAGAGAAACATGGCGCTTCACTGGGACGGGAATATTGCAGGCAAACGACAAGATGACAGAAAAGCAATGCACTGAAGCAGGAAGAGGACAAACAGGAGTACATGACAATGACTGGGAATGGCGACATAAAGCGATACATCGAGAATAAGGGCAGGATAGCAAGAGGTCTCAAAAATACATGAAAACCAATTCAGGGAATTTTGAGCAGGACAGACATTGGATAGGACTACAAGAACAACAGTTCTCTGAGATAAAGACAGGACAAACACGGGACAGAAAGACAAATAAAGCAACGTATCGGGATAAGAGCAGACCAGGAGTTCAAGTAAAGAAATGTACTGCGATAAGAGCAGGACAATGACAAGACAAGGTGACGAGGAAAGTAATGCGGGGGGGGACTTACCCCAGACTGCAAGACAAAGACAGAGAGAGGGCGAAAACGAGAGGGGTGAGTACTCTAGGAACACTAAAGAAAGGTGAATGAGACGACGGGACCATGAGAGGAGACAAACAAGCAGCGGTAGAGATGAGACACTGTCAAGAGAGAGACAGGCAGCGTGAAAGGAGAGACCGCTTTCTAGAAGGGACAGTGAGGTGCCTGCCACACATCGATGTACAGCGCGTCAGCGGGACGGCCCCCAAGACGGCAGAGGGAGTGGTGACCAGAGGGGAGCAGCGGTAATCAGAGACGGTGAGAGCCAGACCCGAGCAGAAGCGCGGCCTCTGCAGGTGTCTCTGTAAGGGGAGGGCGCAGGTGCAATGCTGCTTGGAGCCAGGCGAGGAGAGACCCTGTGCCCACAGGGGGGGGGGGGTGAGGGGCACGAGGCCGAAGGCTTGCTGCCATTCTGATGGGATTTGTTGAAGCCGGGGGCGCCACACCGCAGCCGCAGGTGAGGAAGTACACACAATGCTGCCAAATATAAATGAATGAATGCAGCGACCCGCCTCAGTGCGTGTCTTCCTTCCTCGCCTTTTGGAGGGTGGGGGGTGCTTGGGTTTTACTTTTTGTGTTGTCGAGAGAGGGAATTCTCAAGTTCCCTTTCACCAACGACAAGGACAAAACAGTTGTGTTTTTTTTTACAGTTGTAATTCACTGCTTGGTGGGTTGTCGCCACGGCAGTGTGTAAACGTAAAAATGTGATAAAAATGATGTGCGTTCATAATGGAAGTATGGGTTACAAAGTCCAGTTGGGTCACCTGAAAGCACATTGTTGACTGAAGGAGTGGGCTCGCTAAATGTGCAATTTGTTTGTAATGAGTTACAATTAAGGCCTAGTTTAAGGCTCCCTCAAAAAGAGGAGGGAGGTCACTGCATCCTATTGATCGCGCATACCCTCCTGCTTGGATGTCAGACAGTCAGTCTTGTTTTGGGATCTTATTCACAATATTCGGCATTTTCCAATGTAATGCTTGCAGCTTCACAGCATTCCCCTTCGAGGCACTGTGCAAAATCACAGTTTCTACTAGACAACTGGGACAGAGGAGTTAGAAGAAGACGGGAGCATGAGGAGTGAATAGGGAGTGGGTAGTAGAAAGCTGGAAAGGGCGAGGGACGGTACAGAGACGGAGGGAAAAAAGCACAGAAAGAGGCCACTAAAAGACGCCACCGAGGATCGGAAAGAGCCGAAAAAGGGAGATAAAGTGGTGCGCTGAAAGTTTTAGAAAATTAGGAATGCAGCGTCCCGCGAGTGGCGCGCTTAAAGTTTAATTAGCCATGATGAGAGAGTTAATGAGCCATGACGAGGAAAGCCAGATGGTGCATGACGCTTAATGGGGAAGAGATAGGAAAGGCAGATGTCAGCTGTGCGCGTGCCCGCGTGCGTAACCGCAAGCTTTAGGCCACAAGCAAAAGCTTGTGGTTGGATTTCTAAAGCCCACTCACTAAATGTCTCGCCAGATCAGCGCATGCGCTGGCTCAGGCGAGACCTAAAAAGGAGTCAACGGCACTCCGGTGCAAGTTAAATAGCCACATTTATTTGCTGTCACACAGGCGAACATAGGTTACATCAATGCGTTTCGGTGAAACCAAGTCATCTTTTAAGGAAATTAATTTGGCGAACTGCGTAGCCTGACTACGTGCATTACCAGCGGTCAGGCTGCCCGAGGGCAACACGCCAAAAGTAGAGGAAGAAAAAATATATTGTATTTTAATTGCTTTTATATAGCGCTTACTACCCCTGACGAGGCGTCAAAGCACTTTTTTTAGCACGCTACTCCAGAACCCATAAAGGATTAGTGGTGAATTAGTAAAGCGAAATATGAAAGTAATTTAGGTGGTGGGTATGCTAGTCAGCAATTTGGATTCAGAAGGATAGTAGAGGGATAAAAGTGGGAAAAGGTGTGCATTTATATAACGCTTGCTACCCCTGATGGGGGCGTTGAAGCGTTTTTTGAGGCAAGCAGCACGCTACTTTCGGCACCCATAAAGGAATAGTGGTGTGTGTGTATAATATATATATATATATATAATGCTCCATTGAACCATTCGGACTGATGCTTCATTGGATGTCACAACCCTCACACCCGCACCTGTCCTGCCAACATTTTGATGTTTCCTCTTTGGGCTGCCTTTCACTGCGGTAAGTTAGTAATTGAAACACTGTGCCTTGAAAAACCCTCGCCTGCCATTGGTCACAACAAAATGTTGGCAGGACGGGTGTGAGTGTTGGCCACAGAACAACCAATCACATTGCCAAACATTTTAAATGAGTCTACACTGTGTTCTTCTGTTTTTGGCTTTATCACACTGAGGAAGGCAAAGTGCTGAAACGTGTTTGTGATGAATAAAGCCTTGTATTACACCCCGTGAGTGCACCGAATATTACCTTGGCAGTTGTTGTGAAACAAGCGGGTTTCACCACCGCTCATCTGGTTGCACCCGTCGTGAGTTTATATATATTAGTAGCCCGTGGAAGCTAGGAAAACCATTGAACTGTAAAAGTGATTTTGTTGTTTATATTCTGAGATGTTTATGCCCTAAAATGTACATAGGCAGTACAATCCACATGGTCCATGTACGTATTTTACAACACCTAAGGGCGATAAACAGTAACGATAAAAACTATGTGGTAGCACGTCACATTAATGAAGTACACAAAGGTAATGCCAACGAATTGGTATATTTTGCCATTGATCAGGTCCCCAAGAATCAAAGAGGGGGGGACAGAGAAAAGAAACTGAGCAAATTAGAGTCAAAATACGTACTAATGTTTAATACCAAAAATCCACATGGATTAAACGCTGAAGAAGATCTACATGTGCATTTGGTATAAATTGGTATACCGTTATAAAAGATTTTATAGTTTTTAATTTTTATTTTAACTTTCAGAGGTAATAGGAAAAAGACAGTGCTCTCTATATCTAAATCTATGAAATTCTTGTCATGATAGACTTCTTGTCTTTTTTATCAGTTGGGGAATAATAGGTCTTAAATAACATCTTAATAAGCAGAACAAGTGAATTAAAAAAATATATTGTGGTAAAAATGCACCTTATTTAAATTCTGTTGCATATAACAAGTACTGTGAAGCACTTGCACTTTATTTAATGCGATATTTGCACATGATAAAGCACTAGCACATTACTTAGCAACATTTGCACATTTATTGAATTTTTTCTTGATCAGCTGTGTAATTTTACAGACATTGTCTTATAAAGTGGTTGACCTATATAAATTTTAATATATGTTTTTTCAACTTCCCTTGATAAGGGTCTATTGGCAAATTGACTGGGATATTTTTGTAATGAAACTCGCCTGATTGAACAATTAAACAAATGGATTCCAGGCAGGGGCACTGGCCCAGGAGATCGTCTATGAGACCATTCTGTGTGAGAAATACAAACACAGAATATAAAGACAGAGTATTGAGAATAAATTGTATGATTCTATTACAATTAAAAGACTCTCAGGATGAGAGTAATTGCAAGTGTATATTGTATTTTTGCATGATTATTAATGCAAATGTGATCGAAATTTTTTTTTGTCACATTGGAGACTTATGAAGTTATAATATATCCATAAAGTCATATAAATTGAGAGAGATAAAGAAACGAAAAAAATGTGTGTAATAGAAAGAATGTATTTTAAACAAAACTTTATTTACTCTCTATGAGAAGCGCATAAGCAAATTGGCAGTCTTTTTTCCATGTCTACTCTAGAAGAGATCATGTGATCTTGTAACCTCTGTTTAAATATGATTGAATACTTGCGACTACCCATGTGAACAAGGCAGGTGTGCCGAAACGCGTCAAGCGTAAGAAGAATAAACCTAAGCTGGATAGCGAAACCATACTCCTGTGTCGGTGTCCGATTTTTAAATGAAGTCGGGATTGGTTGGAATATATATATATTATCTACTGGCGGTCGCCAGTAGATAGTTATAGTTAGGATCGTGTTTCCATAGAAATCCGCAACATTTTATTTGGAATAACTTTGGCGCCGATTGACGAATCCTCGCGAAATTTTCAAAATAGGTGGGGCGCTCCGCTCCGCTCCTTCCCTGAAAGTCTCGGGGGGATTAGTCAAGCGGGGGCTGAGAAAAAGGGGGGGTCCCAAAACGCGTTTTCCCCATGCATTTTTCCATAGGACCTTTAGTCCAAGCTACAGCCCGAACGGCTGAACAGAATTACTTGAAATTTGGCAGAGAGGTAGTCCTCAGGTCAGGGATGTGCCTTTTGCAGGTCTGGTGTAAATCTGTTCAGTATTTCCTGAGAAAATAGCATTTAAAAGCATATATATATCTATAAGCGCGCACCGTGCGCGTACGGTAAAACTTACTGTACGCGCACGCTGCCGTGCGCGAGCGCGATTCTGATTGGTTGTTAGATCTTAGTAAACATTCAAATCGGTCGAAACCAGGAAGTGTCGGCCGCCATTTTGTCTCTCGCAGTCTGAGGGGGTGAAAAACAAAGGTGGAGAACGTGAAAAGGGGGCAGGATGGACAGTTCCTGACCCCCTAGCCTTTGTCAGGGGGTCCCAGAAGGACCCCCAAGGGCCAAAATTTCCTTTAATTTTTTTGCGAAAAATCGCGGAGTACGCGTAGCGTGCGCGTACGGTAGAAACGGAAAAATTCTGCGAACTGCGTAATTAGCGCGCGCACGGTGCGCGAAGCCCACCGTGCACGTACGGTACGCGAACGGTGAAAAACCTTAAAAAAAAATACATAACTTAGCATTTAAAAAAACGTACAAATTCACTGAAAAAACCATAGGTTTCACACACGTTATAGTTAGGAATTAGCATTTAAAAAACCTTGCAAATTCACTTAAAAAACCTTAGGTTTCACACATGTTATAGTTAGCTGGACATTTCACTCGTGAAAAACAATTGAAATTCCCCCGTTATAGTTAGTGCAGGCAACTATAACTCACGCGACCGCAATCCTCTGCTGATGACGTCAGATATTACATCACTGATGACATATGTGTCTTTCTGAAAAAAAAATATTTGTAATATATGTATAGCTAAAAATGTATGGAAGAAGACATGGGTAAATAAGTGTCTAAATACAGTGATGTAATATCTGACGTCATCAGCAGAGGATTGCGGTCGCGTGAGTTATAGTTGCCTGCACTAACTATAACGGGGGAATTTCAATGGTTTTTCACGAGTGAAATGTCCAGCTAACTATAACATGTGTGAAACCTATGGTTTTTTAAGTGAATGTGCAAGGTTTTTTGAATGCTAATTCCTAATTATAACGTGTGTGAAACCTATGGTTTTTTCAGTGAATATATATATATGTATATCGTCACTGAAAAATCCATAGGTTTCAAGGGCGTTATAGTTAGCTGGACATTTCACTCGTAGAAAACCATTGAAATTCCCCCGTTATAGTTAGTTCAGCTAACTATAACTCGCGCGCCCGCAATGCACTGCTGAAGACGTCACATATTACATCACTCATGACATGGTCAGTGACATCACTCATGACATCACTGATGACATCTCAAATTACATCACTAATGACATCACTGATGACATCCTCCAGTGAATGTGTGTTTTTCTGAAAATTAAATATGTTTTATATATGTATATCTCAAGGTCGATGGAAGAATAAATGGGTATATAAGTGTCTAAATGGATGAATTTTTTTTTGTAAAATTGATTGTACAACGGACTGATTAACTGTATCTTAGTGAATACAAGGGTTAGTGAGTAATGTTTAAATATGTAAATATCTGTATCAGTCTCTCACTTTGTGTATAAGTGACTGCATGGGTTGGTGAGTAGCTACATGAGTGTCTACATGGGTTATTACTTGGTTTTTCGAGTATCAGTATGAGTGTCTGTATAGTTCAGTGGGGGGTATTACTTAGTGCATAGATGCATGAATGAGTGTGTCACTGTTTGTATGTGTTAAAGACAGTATGTGTGCAGGACTGTATGGGTGGATGAGAGGGTGTATGGGTGTGTTAGTGAGTGAATGAATGTCTCAATAGTGTCTTTATAAGTAACTACATATATTATAAACTAGTATATGTGAGTATTGGTGTATATAAGTGAGTATATGTGAGAGTGAGAGATTGGAAGAGTTCCTGTATGAATAAGTATGTGTTTCTATAAATGATTGTTCAAACGAGTAAGTATGTGTAAGTTTCTGTAGAAGTAAGTGTGGTGGTGTGTGTATAACTGTATATGCAAGTAAATGGATGTTTGATTCTTTATTAGCATGAATGACTATGTGTGTGAGTAACTCTACGGATGAGTGGTGGTGTGTAACAGGATGTATAGGTGTATGAGTACATATGATGAGTGAGTACATGTATGAGTGACTTTATAGGACTGTTGGTGAATGAGTGGATGTGTATGTAGATCTTAGAATTACTGAATAGGTTGTTGTAACTGGTATTGGTATATCCATCAATTTGAAAATTTTAGTTTCTATTTTTGTATGTGTGTATCAAATGTTATATTAGGGTGAGAGGAGGTCTGCCACTCTATCACAAGGATGATTTCATCAGTGATGTCATGAGTGATGTCATGAGTGATGTCACTGACCATGTCATGAGTGATGTATTATGTGACATCATCAGCAGTGCATTGCGGGTGCGCGAGTTATAGTTAGCTGAACTAACTATAACGGGGGATATTCAATGGTTTTGTACGAGTGAAATGTCCAGCTAACTTTAACGCCCCTGAAACCTATGTTTTTTTCAGTGAATTTCTATGGTTTTTTAAATGCAAATTCCTAACTATAACGTGCCAGACACCTATGGTTTTTTCAGTGGATTTCAAAGGTTTTTTAAATGCTAGATTCTAACTATGCCTACAGAGGTAGGACATGTGAAGAAAGAAGAAAAAACGCACAGAAAGAAAAAAACCGAAATGCAGAAAGAAGCAACAGAAGTCCTCAAAGACGAAGAAAGTGCATGAAGGAAGAAAACGTGCAGAAAGAACAAACAGAGGAGCAGAAAGAAGCCTTGTTGCAAAATCATCCTGTACCCTCAACTTTTTCAGACGGGTACTGGTGGTAACTGAGTCTGACTAACCAGTCCTAGAGCCAGTGCTACGTTAAAAGACATTTAGAATACAGTGAAAACACCTACATACACTAGGGAACACTATGCGTTGGCATCCCCCTGTGATTAGCATAACCTCCTCTGTAAGCCCCTAGTATATAATAGGGCAGGGGGATTAAAACTACCTCTTAAAACGCGCCACGGGGTGCGTTTGCACACTGGTGAAGGGAGGGGGGGGCCTGAGATGACGTGTGCAAACACGACCTGTGGGCGTTTTAATTTGGGGGATAAAGTTCCCTTGTATCCTGAGGGTCCCTGGGGGACAACTAACCCACCAGGTATGTCCAGTAAGTGCCACAGAGTTGCATTGCAGAGAGGTGTGAAATGGGGCATGGCCTCAGCCCACCTCTCTGCAACGCAGCTCTGTGGTGCTTACTGGAGGTACATGGTGGACTAGTTGGACCCAGGGACTCTCAGAATTAAAGAGGACTTAATTCCCCAATTTAAAATGCGCCACAGGCCGTGTTTGCACACGTCACCTCAGGCCCCGCCCCCTCCCTTCACCACTGTGTAAACGCGCCCTGTGGGCATTTTAATTTGGGAGATTAAGTCCCCTTGAATCCTGAGGGTCCCTAGGGTCCAACTAGCCCACTAGGTACCTCCATTAAGCGCCACAGAGCTGCGTTGCAAAGAGGTGTAAAAAGGGGCACGGCCTATACCACCTCTCTGCAACGCAGCGCAGTGGCGCTTACTGGAAGCACATTTTGGGCTAGTTAGCCCCCAGGGGCCCTCAGGATTGCAGGGGAATTATTTCACCAACTTAAAATACACCACAGGACGTGTTTGCACACGTCACCTCAGGCCCCGTCTCCTCCCTTCACCACTGTGCAAACACGCCCTGTGGCCGTTTTATGTTGGGAGATTAAGTCTCCTTTAATCCTGAGGGTCCCTAAGGTCCAACTAGCCAACTAGGTACCTCCAGTAAGCACCACAGAGCAGCATTGCAGAGAGGTGTAAAAAGGGGCACGTCCTAGACCACCTCTCTGCAACGCAGTGCAGTGGCGCATACTGGAGGTACCTGGTGGGCTAGTAGGCCCACCGGGACCCTCAGAATTGAAGAGGAATTAATTCCCCAGCTTACAACTCGCCAGGAGGCGCGTTTGCACAATGGTGAAGGAAGGGGCCGGGGCCTGAGATGACATGTCTACAAACACGCCCTGTGGCGCGTTTTAAGTTGGGGAATTAATTCCTCTTCAATCCTGAGGGTCCCTGTGGGCCAACTAGCCCACCAGGTACCTCGAGTATGCGCCAGAGAGCTGTGTTGCAGAGAGGTGTTCAGAGGCCACGCCCTTTTACAACACTCTGCAACGCAGCTCCGTGGCGCTTACTGGAGGTACCTGGTGGACTAGTGCTGTATGTGTGTGAGTGAATGTATAGGTGAATAAGGGTGAGTGTGAGTAGATGTATGGGTGTGTGAGTGGCTGTATTAGTGATTGAATGTGATTGCTGTATGGGTCGGTGAGTGGCTGCCTTAGTGCCTACATAGTTGGGGGAATGTGTGAGCGGCTGTTCTGGTGACTGAGTGGCTGTATGAGTGGCTTTTTATGGGTGGGTGAGTGGGTGTGTGAGTGGCTGTTTGAATGAAGGTATGGGTAGGCAAGTGTGTGTGAGTTGCTGTTTTGCATAGTAAGTGTCTGTGTGAGTTACTGTATAGTTGAGTGAGTGGGTGGGTGTGTGACTGCTTGTATGGATGTGTGACTGGGTATGTAAGTGATTAACTGGATTAGTGAATGGACATGTGAGTAGCTGTATGGGTGAGTGAGTGATAGTGTGAGTGACTGTGTGGGTGAGTGGCTGTTTTAGTAAGTGAGTGACTATGGGTGAGTGAATACTAGTGTAAGTGGTTGCATGGGTGAGGGAGTGGGTGTGTGAGTGGCTATATAGTAAGTGATCGGGTGCCTAAGTGGCTGTACGGGTGGGTGATTTGGCAATTTTAGAGGTTGTATGAGTGAGTGGGTGTGTGTGAGTCGTTGAATGTGTATGCAAGTGGTTGTGTGGAAAGGTGAGTGGACGTATGAGAGGTTGTATGGGTGTGAGTGGTTCTGTGGTTGATGTCATCAGTGATGTCATTTGAAATGTCATCAGTGATGTCCTGAGTGATGTAATACGTGAGGTCATAAGAAGTGCCTTGCAAGAGTGTAAGTTATAGTTAGGTCAGGTAACTATAACTGCTGAAATTTAATGGTTTTGTACAAGTGAAATCTGAGCCCAACTATAACGTCCCTGTAACCTTTGTTTTTTCAGTGAATTTGTAAGGTTTAAAAAAATTCTATTTCCTACTTATAACGTCCGTGTAACTTTTGGTTTTTTAAAGTAAATTTCTAAGGTTTTTACAATTTTATTTACTAACTGTAACCCTTGAGAGTGAATGTGTGAGTGAGTGCACGATTGTCTCAGTGGGTGTGTGAGTGAGTGTGTCAGTGTATCAAATGGTGTGTGAGTGTCTGTGTGGGTATGGAAGCGGCTGCATAAGTGACTTACTGGGTGTGTGAATGGGCGCATGAGTGTCTCAGTTGGTTTATGAGTGGATGCATGAGTGTCTGACTGGTGCATGACAGTAGCGGCTCGCATAGGGCGTGCTGCGGGGCGGGGGAATGGCAGGGAGGGGGATAGCAAACACAGACATATGACGGAACGGAGGAATGTAATAATTACTTTTCTCCATTCTGTCCTAAGTCCGTGTTTGCTACCCCGCTCCACCCTGCCCCTCCCGCCCTGCAGCACGCCCGTTGCGAGCCGCTACTGGTGCATGAGCGTCTCAGTGGGTCTCTGAGTGGGTATGAGAGTGTCTCAGTGGGTTTGCGAGTGCCTCCATGAATGTGTGAGTCAGATATTGAGTGAGAGTATGAGTGTCTCAGTGGGTCTGTGAGTGGGTGCATTAGCCTCTGTGTGGGTCTGAGTGGGTGTATGTGTCTGAGTGGGTCTGTGAGTGGGTGCATCAGTGTCTGAATGGGTCTGTGAGTGGATATGTGAGTGGCTGTATGGATCTGTAAGTGGGTGCGTGAGTGTCTGAGTGCGTCTGTGAGTAGGTGTCTAAGTGTCTGGGTGAGTGTGTCAATGATTCGGCCACAACTGGATCACATCTGCCCTTTTATCCTACAAGAGTCCACAGTTTTGCACAAAATATCTACTCAAGTGGGGTTTTTTCTACTGGTTAATTACTAACTGCTACCTCCATGGGTAGAAGTCCAGTAGGTATTCTACACTACATCTGCGTAATGGAGCAAGATGAAATGTATTCAGTGACCTTGTGTGTGTTTTGGCAATGTCATCGTTCCAGGTGCATCTTTATCCAGAAATCTGTGATAACATGAATCCTTCTATAGATAAGACAATGAGACTACAAAGAGGTAAATCTCCACCAACCAATATGAAGTAAGACCTTCTTTCTTTGGTGGAGATTTCCTCATCTTCCACAGCATCAAGTACGCGTCATTAAAATCGGCGAGAAACGCACAAGAGGGCAGCTTGTTAAGCTGTCCATCATCCTGACAAGAGGCAGGAAGACCTTTGCACACTCCTAAGGTTGATAGGGTGGGGCCAAACAGAAGGAGCTTCCAAGTGATTTTCACATTTGAATACTCATAGTAATTTAAAGGCAAAACCATAGACTTTGATCTCACCAGGACAGGATAACAAAAGGTCTGCTTGTCACAGTCACATACACATTACACTCCAATAGATCAACAACGCAGTCACCGTCACAAAGGATTTCAGATATTTTTTCAATATGGAATTGCTGAGAAAACACACTTGCTTTGCCTTCGCCAAGCCCAGGACTTCGGATCGTTTGTTCTTTACAGAAGTGTAGCCTCCACAGGAGCACCTGCTATGTTTATTTTTGTAAGTGCCTTCCGTTGAGGTTTGATTTCAGTGAAATGAGCATCAGGGCCAGGACTGTCCTGGGGACCCTATCCCCTGGGATCCAGCCATGACATAATTTGGGGGGGAGGGGGGCAGGGTTGGGTGGGCTCCCTCCCTGGCCTGATTTCAGCCCAGTGCACTCCAGCACCTAGTGTGGTATAGGACGGCAGAGGGGTCCTCAAGGCCCTCACGGTGTCATCTGACTCCCCACCTTCTGCGGGAGC
Organism: Triturus cristatus; assembly: GCF_964204655.1. Classification (NCBI taxonomy): domain Eukaryota; kingdom Metazoa; phylum Chordata; class Amphibia; order Caudata; family Salamandridae; genus Triturus; species Triturus cristatus. The sequence continues at coordinate 624,314,499 of NC_140594.1, read as the reverse complement.
CAGCATTGCTCCTGCACACAGGGACCTGCTGGAAATGCAGCTCCCTATGTGCGGGAGCAATAGTTTCATCTGGTTTCCCTGCCTGCATGTCTGCACGCTGGGAAAGAGATGAAAACTTCACTTCCAGCAAGTGGGAGTGGTTTGACAGCTCCTGCTTGCTTGAAGCAGAGTTTTGGCTTTTGTTTGGTGGGCGCTGTCACAGCGCCCACCAAGCAAAGCACACAGTTATGTTCCGGCGGTGGGTACCCAGGGACATGGTGTCACGATTTATAATGTTCTTACCAGTTCCGGCGTGTTGGAGCGGCTCCTGACTTCGGTTCTTGAGGGTTCTGGTCTGTCTGAGGGAAGGGCAACCCTTTCTGGTAGCCACAGTGCTGCCGACAATGAAAAGCCAGACCAGACTGTGTCTTCCAAAAAAAGTCCCAAGAGGAAAAAAAAACATAGGGAAAAACCTCTGTTGAGGGCAGAGACTCCAGGAACAGAAATGAAGGAAATCACCCACACATAAGTGGAAACAGTAGCAAGGAGTGAACAACAGAAGACAAGAATTCCAAATAGGAGAGGAAGGCTTCAAGGAATCCAAACTGGAACTGGAAGCGCCAACCGGAAACAAAAGTACACCAACAGGAGGGAAAAAAATACACCAAGCAGGAGCAAAAAGTCACCAACAGGAGCGAGGGCCCACCAGCAGGAGCAAGGAGTGTTTCAACGCAAGGAATGAAGGATTCATCTCCTTGTACCCATAGACAGGAAGTGACATAATAGGAAATAAACAGTTGTCATCATGGATAGGGAAAAGATAATGCAATAGGAAAGACCACCATCTTAGAGTGGTAAAACAAAAACCTTCCCATCGCTCTCTGGGAAACAGGACTGAGGAATCATGGGAAGAAGAAGGCAACAAGATGGTTCCAAGAGAAGAATCAAAATCAGGAATTTGTATTTGATTAAAAGGTATGTGTAAGATACCCAAGGATTAAGTCACTGGAAACCGCAGTTCCAGAACTGGAGATGCGGTATACCTATGGTCCAAAATGTTTCTTAACGGGCCGCCATGTGGAGCTGCAGTGTGCCTGACTTAGAAAAGAAATCGGTGTCGCGAAGTGCACCTGCGACGCCGAAACAGTAACAGCGGCCTGCTGTGCAGCACTGCGACACGGCCAAGAAGAGGGAGGTTTCGTGGGAGGCGTTGCGGACTGTACCATTGCCCACAGCGATGAAGCGGGCAGCGTTGCGGGCTGAACCATGGCCAGCGGCGTAACACAAGACAGTAGCCGGCTCCCGGAGGGGGGCCATGCTGCCCCCCTCATTTAATTTTCAAGGGCCTGCCCGGGCAGGGGGTGGTCCTTGTGGCAGAGAACAGCCCAAGAGGGTAGCTGCAAGACACCCATCCTTCAAAATAATAGGAAGCCCCGGGGAGGTGGTGCACCCCGGGGCCAGGGGTCCACGCCGATTCCCTCTTTAATGTTCATTTGTGTCCCAGGAAGGTGGTAGTCCCTGGGGCCGGGGGGGGAGGTCCGCACAGCCCCCCAATATTAGTTTTTGTATATAGACACAGGAAGGTGGTGGTCCCTGGGGCCCAGGGGGGGGTCTGGGCACCCCCCCCCCCCACATTAATAAAACATAAGCCCTGGGGAGCTGGTGGTCCCCGGGGCATAGGTATGCCCCGGGACCCTGGGGCTGAAGCAGAGTCCCAAGATGGCTGCCAACACTTCCTGGTTGGAGTGTTGGCAGCCAATCAGAGCTCTGCAGATCACTTGTACAAAAGCAATGAAAGTCAGCAGTTATAGTTACCTGAACTAACTATAACTTGTGCCCCCGCAATGCACTGCTTATGACCTCGCATATTACATCACTCATCACATGGTCAGTGACATCAATAATGAAAATCACTGATGACATCTCAAATGACATCACTGATGACATCATTCAGTGAGTGTTTTCTAAAAGTTTATAAACGTTGTTTTGTCTATATATCAATGGGCTAATTAAACATCTTTTAGCTATAAAGGACACTGATGTCCCTAGGTTGGTCACGGGAAAAGTTCCAGCCCTAATGTTTGCTGACGATACTCTGCTATTGTCACGCACCCCCATGGGAATACAGCGTATTCTAGATGGCTTTGTAGACTTTTGCAGAGATAGAGGTCTTGAGATCAATCTAGCCAAAACGAAATTCATGATACTTAACCCTCCCAAACACACTCGCCCTAACCCAGTACTAAATGGTATTCCCCTCGAACGGGTAAAAACGTTTGGTTACTTGGGAATTATACTTCAAGAAGATCTGGGATGGGGAGGTCAAGTTGCTAATTCCACACTAAAGCTGACCCAAACTACAGGAGGCATGGCTAGATTGTTTAAAGGCTCGGCTTTCAAACCAGCTGCGCCAGTGATAGAAATTTTTAAAACTCAGGCCAGAGCTGCCTCAATTTATGGAGCGGAACTCTGGGGCCATTCTAAAACTGATAGCCTTTCGAGGGTTGAAAACTCCTTTATCAGGAATTTGTTGAGCTTACCATCTAGTTCCCCGTTGGTCCCTATTAGGTTTGACCTGGGCTTGCTCCCTATGGAAAAGGTGGTGGCTGTGCGGCCCGTCTACTACTGGAAGAGACTCTGGTCCAATCCGGACCTGGAATCTTATAGAAACGAATTTAGGGGGGTTTGGCCTATACTTAAAAATTTGAACATCCCTTGGTTAATGTACGTTAGGGACACCAGTGCCAAGATTGGCTTCCAGGAACTTTGGGATACTCCAGAAAGTTCTTGTCTGGCTGTTTCCAAAACCAACTTGGTTGAACAATTCAGACATTTCTTCCTATCACGTTTACACATGAACTCAAATGTAGGTAGGCTGACTGCCCAGTTCCTCCAGATAAAACCTAATTACGGGAGGGAGTTATTTTTGGATGTGATTTTCCCCCCAGTTGCTCGGAAGCTGTATCTCCAATTAAGAATGGGCACTTTACCACTTAGGTCCTTTACCTCCAGATGGGACTCCAACAATAATACCTCATGTCCTGCTTGTGGCTACACATTGGAGGATGAAAGACATGTGTTCTTCTTCTGCCCAATGTACTATTTGCAAAGAAAACGCTGGGTAAAACCTATCTGCAACAATCTTGGTTTTAGAGAGTGCGAAAAAGCCCTGCGAGTTTTGAAATATGACACCCATCCCCCAATTGTTTTTGCAGTCTCACGCTTTTTAAATGCCTTATGGCTGCAACGTAGGAAATTTTCCACAATTTGTTAACTACCTGACTAAATTGTCTTTATTATTTTTACATGATTATGTTGACCTAAGTTTGCGATTTGTTTTGATGTGACATTTTATTATTAATATTGTCTGTAATTCTTTGTTGCTTTTATGGCCCTAGTGGTCGAAATAAAGTTTATGAATGGAATGGTTAAACATATACACCAAGGTACTACAAAAGATAAAATAGTATAATTTCTTTACTACTAATGAGTGACACTATTTCTAACATATATTATGTGAGCAGCTGAGTGAGTGTGTTTCCATGTGTGATTGGTTATCTGTATAAGTGTGGGGTGTGTGAGTGGCTGTATCAGTGTATAAGTAGGTTTGTGAGTAGCTGTGTGGGTGAGTGAGTGGCTGTGTGAGTGATTTTATTGTGAGTAGGTGTGTCAGCAGCTGTATGGATGTGTGAGTGGCTGTATGGGTGGGTGAGTGGGCATGTGTGGATGTATGGGTGTGTGAGTGAGTGTCTGATTGACTGTATAGGTCTGTGAGGGGGTGTGTAAGTGGTTGTATGGGTGAGTGAGTGGCTGGTTGGTTAAGTGAGTTGGTGTGTGACTGGCTGTACTATAGTAAGTGTCTGTGTGAATAGATGTATGGGTGAGTGACCGGATGTGTGAGTGCTTATATGGATGTGTGAATGGGTATGTAAGTGTTGTATGGGTGTATGTGAGTGAGTGTGGGGGTGTTTGTATTGGGGAGGGAGTTGCTGTGCTAAGAGGCTGTATGGATGAGTGAGTGGATTAAAAGGTGAATAAGTGGGTATGTGAGTAGCTGTTTGGGTGAGCGCGTGGCTCTGTGAGTGCCTGTATGTATAAGTGACTGGTTGTATGAGTAGCTTTAAGCGCCACTTTTCTTTATTCTATATATTAATAACCTTTACCCGTTTTTAATAAGTATCACAACAGATGTACCAAAAATTAAAGGCTCCACATTAGCCTCGCTCTTGTATGTGGGTGATGCGGTTTTGATGGCATGCACACAGAGAGCCCTGAGACTTTTAGTTAAAGGTTTTGTTGATTTTACGGGCTCCCTTAACCTGCAGATCAATTTTACTAAATCATACATTATGGCCTGTGGCCCTAAGAAACTTGGTTTGTCTACCCTTTTAATAGGCAATGGCGCTCTTAACTGCACTAGCCATTTTTCCTATCTAGGCATTACATTCGCAGCTACCGGCTCTTGGGCACTAGACACAGCACATAGCAGGAAAAAACTTACTAAGGCAATTGCCACTTTACTAAGTCTTCCATAACCTAAGGGTGGGGACGCTATACTGCCCCTACTACAAATTTATAAAACTCAATGTGTGGAACTGCAGGGTATGGGGATGAAGTTTGGGGTATTCATAAATGCAACACAAACCAGACTGAAGAAAATAGGTTCTGCAGAAAGGCTCTAATGGCATCCATTTCGTCCTTCTATTTAATTTGCCACAGCGAATTGGGCATTCTGCACATAGAATACAACATAAGAGCTTGCCCACCATTATTATGTTTGGCCGTCTGGAAAAACAAAGAGGCAACTCTCAGTAGAGACATCATTACAGACTGCCTCATCTGTGACAACAGTCATATGATCCCTTGGCTTGCTAGCGTGGAATCTAACTTGCGCTCAGTTAATCTGCAGCAGTCTTTCTCTGTTCCTTGGAGGCATCTTAACATCAATAAAAGACAGTTACGGCAGGCTTTGTATGATCTAGCTACCAAAGAATGATTGCTCATTGAGAGACGGAAACAAAGTGCTGTTGCCTACATAGATTCTGTACCAATAGGCCAGATTGCGGGATATATGACTAGAACAACAGGGCGTTGGGAATGGAGCTTATTGTTCTGTTATAGGGCTGGGACAATGAAATATTCTTTGTGTTTTCCATTAGGTTACAACACTGATCTTGATTTCTTGCCATGCCCTTGTGATGGGAATTCCGCCCAAATAATGTTGCATTTCACATTTTTTGTGTGGATTTTCTGTAAAGTATACTAGGCATTTTTTGATTGCCCTCATGAGAAAATAATCCATTAAAAATATCAGAGAAGTCTCAAATGTCTTTTTCCAACTAACGGACAATGATGTGATAATCCATGTAGGTGCTTTTCTGAGAGCGGTGGTCAGAGCTTGTGACTCGATGAACACTGATTATATTGGTTGTAATTATTGGAAATGCTTTTTTTAATGCAGTTGTCGGGGAATTGAACTTTTAACAGTTTTATCGTACTTTTTACTTATTTTATTGTATCCGTTCAATTGTATTTGTCTGTACTTTTATGGATACCTCCGGTATTCGAATAACATTTTTGAATTGATTTGAATTGTATGAGTAGCTTTATGGGTGAGTGTGTGCGTGAGTGAGTGTGTGTGTGTGTGTGTGTGTGTGTGTGTGTGTGTGAGTGGCTCTATGGATGAGTGAGTGTTTGTGTGAGTACTTGTATGGTTCTGTGAATAGGTTTGTTAATTGTGTGGGTGTTTGAGAGATTGTATGGGAGTGTTAGTCGGTGTAGGAGTGGTTCTATGGATGATGTCATCAGTGATGTCATTTGAGATGTCATGACTGGTGTCACTGACCATGTCATGAGTGGTGTAATATGTGAGGTCATAAGTAGTGCATTGTGAGGGCGTAAGTTATAGTTAGCTCAAGTAACTATAACTGCTGAATTTCACTGGTTTTGTACGAGTGAAATCTGAGCCTAACTTTAACGTTCATATAACTTTTGGTGTTCTCAGTGAATTCCTATGTTTTTTTAAATTCTATTTCCGAACGATAAGGTCCCTGTAATGTTTGTTTTGCCAGTGAATTTCTAAGGTTTTAAAAAAAAATCTATTTCCTACCTATAACGTCCCTGTAACCTTTGGTGTTTTAAGTCAATTTTAAAGGTTTTTTAATTTTATTTTCTAACTCTAGCCTGTAAGTTTTTAGAGTGAGTGTGTGACTGAGTGCATGAGTGTCTCAGTGGGTGTGTGACTGCGTGAGTGTCTCAATGTGTGTGAGTGGGTGTGTCAGTATGTGAGCAGGCCTTAGAGTGGCTGCATAAGTGTCTCATTGGGTCTGTGAGTTGGTGTGTGAGTCACTGAGTGGGTCTGTGAGTGGGTGTGTGAGTCTTTGAGTGGGTGCATGAGTGTCTCAGTGGGTCTCACGGCAAAAATGGAGAAAAAAAAGAACCAAGCACGGGCTCCTGCACTTGTTTAGGAAAAGCCCCCAGGTGGGTCAGCTCCCGAAAGCATGTCCATTTATTTTAAAATTACAGGAAGGGGGAGCACACGGTTCCCCTCCATGGGCATTTGTATGACCCAGGGACTACCACCTCCCTGGGGCTTATATTTATATGAATGTGGAGGGCCACGCAGACCCTCCCCCCGGGGACCACCACCTCCCCAGGGCTTTTATTTCAAAAATTGTGATGGGGCCACATGGACCTGGGGACCATCAACTCCCAGGGCAAATACATTCATTAAAGTGGGAGGGGGCCACACAGCCCCACTCCCAGGCCACATACGCCCCAGGGACCCTATTTCCGTAAGCCTGACCATGACCAAATGGGGAGGGGAGCTGCGTGGCCCTTCTTCCGGGGCTGATTCCGGCCTGGGGATCCCATCCCCTGGGTCTAGCCTTTAAACATATATTATTTAAATGGGTGAGGAGGGCTGTGTGGCTCCACTCCCTGGGCCGATTTCAGCCCTGGGGCACCATCCCCTGGGACACAGCCATAAACAAATGTGGGAGGGGGCAGTCCGACCTCCCTCGCTGGGATGATTTTAGCCCCTGGGACCCCATCTCCCAGGGCCCGGCCATGTCTCCTGGGTACCCCAGGGCACCCAATGTGCAATGGAACAGCTGGGGGAGCCTCATGGCCCCACTGTCCCAGCTCCCCACCTCCTACAGGAGCCTGCATTGCTGCCACAAGCAGGGAGCTGCTTTAAATAGCAGCTCCCTGTTTACGGGAGCAGTGTTTTCATCTGTTTCCCTGCACACATATTTGGGTGCAAAGAAACAGATGAAAACTCTCCTTTTTGCAAGTTGGAGCTGTTTGATAGCTATGTTTGCTTTTGCCTGGCGGGTGCTGTCATCTCCCACCAAGCAAAAGCAAACCGCGACCTCTCGAGGGTGGGCACCTCGAGAGGTAGCAGGAGCCAGCCCTGGGACGTGGCAGTCCCAAGGGCCAATAATGGCCCCACAAGGTAGGCCACACGGTCCCCTCCATCGTAGAGTTTAGCCACGGACCCCATACATTAATTTATTTCAGCCCTAGGGAGGTAGGACTCTCCGGGGACCCCCTTATTTTAAATAGATTGCCCTGGGGAGGTGGTGGTCCCTGGGGCTATGGGGTGGCAACACAGGTCTGCCATGCATTATATTACTGTGATTTGCCCTGGATAGGTGGCAGTGCCTGGGGCTGCGGGGGAGGGGCTGTGTGAGCCTACCCACATTTATTTATACTCATTTGCCACAGGGAGGTGGCAGTCCCAGGGACTTTTATAAGCCCATGGAGGGGGAAGCCTGTGCTCCCCCTTCCTATTTTTGTTGCATGTCCCTGGGACCTGGCCCACCTAGGGGATATAATAAAAACAAGCGCGGGAGAGAGCGCTTGGTTTTTAAAAAACATTTACCAAGAATTTGCGACCCCATCGCGCATTCGCAACAAAAAGAGGAGGAGCCCTAGGGGGTCAGGGTATTTCTACCTTGCACCCTTCGCTTTTAGAAAAAACGTTTTTGGTGGAACTCGGCAGAAGCAGAGTCCCAAGATGGCAGCAACACTTCAAGGTTGAAGTGTAGGCAGTCAATCAGATTTCAGCTTGGGGACCGTCGGATCCTCAGAGGATCTGCGTCCCTACATATACAAATTTAAATTTCTTTTAATAACTCCACAACTACTGAACAAATTTACACCAAATCAGAAAAAGGCACTTCTCTGAACCAATATCTACCTTTCTGCCAAATTTGGTGTAATTCTGTTCAGTGGTTCAGGCTGTAGCTGTGTCTCAAATTCTTTGGGGAAATTGCATGCTGAAAAAGCATTTTGGGACCCCCCTTTTACTTCACCCCGCTTGACGGATCTCTTCAAAGCTTTCAAGACAGCAGTTGAAGTGAGTGGCAAACTAGTTTTGAAAAGTTTGTGAGGATTCATCAAACGGTGCCAAAGTTATTGGCAAAACAAAAATGCTTTTCCTATGGAAACTAGGTCCAAACTATATCTTCACAGACACCCCCCCACACACCCCCCCCCCCACACACACACACACACACACACACATGTGTATATTTCCATATACGCATACACATACATGTATGAATAAAACTGAAGGGGTTGTGGTTCAACGGCATAAATGTTTTAAAATCAACCAGACACTCACAATAATGGAATCACACTTTGTTTAGGGATGCCAAACTCCAATGCAGTTCTTTAGAACCATGAAACCTCCATGCGATGTTTTGGTATATAGAAGACTCTGTGTTGGATAGACAATTTTTTTACCGCACATCGGTTCAGATACATGAGAGCCCATTCTGAAAGTGGTTAGCCACTCTCAAGCTATCCAGATATTTATGTGTTTTTTGTTAAAAATAAGAATACTTCTGCATTTACGCCATCCTTTCGGAGTAAACAGATGATCAGTGTGATTGCTTCATTGTGAAGCAATGTGTGTTGAGAGTTGATTTGAAAACATTTTTGCGATTAAACCAACCAACCCCTTCAGTAATATATGTTATATATTTTTGAATGGTTCGTACATCCGGTATCCATAAAACTGGAGATCTAGTGTGTTTTAAATGAAGCTCGGTGTGTGGTTTTTCTGCAGGTTCGCCATTTCCTTTCAAATCACTTGCAATTGCGTTTAGTGATTCTTGACAGCCTGGTCTAGGTTGGTTGAGGAATCGGAATGAAATGTGTTGAGGGTGTTCGTCCACTGGTTCTCTGATACTTTGTTCTAGCTTCGGTGAGGGGTACTAGGCGGTACCGGGGGGTCATGTGATGATGAAGTGGACAATGGCGTGGTCTGGTCAGGTGAGCTCGATGACATGGCTGTACTTGACTCTGTCACTGGTTGTGAAGATGGTGTCAAGTGTGTGTACTGCGCTGTGTGTGGGGTTGATGCCCAGTTTGGTGAGGCCGATGTTGATGCTTTCGTGGAAGAGGAAGTTGGTGGTGTTGGGGTTGTTGGGGTCGTCGAGGTGAAAGTTGGTCTCCAGGCAAGGGTCGCTCCGCTTTTGGGGGGAAATGTATTCAGGCTTTGTCTCCCCCCTGGGGGGGGGGGGGGGGCAGATTTTCTTTATAAAAAAAAAAAATGCCCACTGGACCACCAGGGAGTGTTTAGTGGGGAGTGGCCCCTTGGGCAAGGGTCACTCCCCTTTGGGGGCTTATGATTTTGGCAGTCTGACTCCATGGGGGGGGGGGGGCAGATTTCGCCATTTTGAGGTCGAGCATTCGAAACCTCTTGTATATACTTTAGTATATACTTATATGTTTATATGGTTTGTGGGCTTTGGAGATCAGCCCTAGGACTTGTCTGCTTCCGCTTAGGGACTTTTGTTTTTGATCAACTGACTCTATGTAACTTTCTTGATAGAAAACGACCAGCATAGGTCAGTAAAATACCAGAATCACTTCAGCATTCTCTAGTTTTCAGTCCATAGAAATTGTCTTCCACGAGCACCCATAGACAATAATATATTTTTTAAATCTTGTATTTTCAGTGATATAACCACCGAAGGCCCACATTTTACATTAAAAACAGAGCTTTGGACTATACCATTTCCCGCTGAAAGGCAATATTTCTCCTTGTGTGTTCCAATACTTGGGTTGTCACGCAGTTTGGTGCTTGCTTTCCCTCCATGTCAAAGAACAGCAGATGTTTCAGGGCGCAGGCTAATGTGCTGCATAGCTAAGTACATATAAGGTCCCAAAGGCGAGAACGATTGCATTGCAAATGCTTGTTTAATGTAGGGCTCACTAGGCCACCAGGGAGTTATTTGTGGAGAGTGACACCTTGGGCAAAGGTCACTCTCCTTTGGGGTCAATATTTGTGGCTGTGTCTGCCCCGCAGGGTGCCAGATCGCCATGTTTTTTAAAAAATTGGGCCCACTAGACCACCAGGGATTTTTTTGTGGGCCGTGGCCCCTTGGACAAGGGTTGCTCCCATTTGGTGAGCATTAATTTGGCCGTTTCTGCCACCCTGAGGGACAGATCGGCTGATTTGTCTTTTTTTAGGGCCACCTGGGCTTTTTTTTAATGTTGGGGAGCGGCCCCTTGGACAAGGGTCGCTCCCACAATCATCCTTTATGGGAGGATGATTGTGGTCATGTCTGCCCTCTTTGGGTGGCAGAATAGCAGTATGTTTTTAGGCCCATCTGCCCTCTAGGGGGGCAGAAGCCACTAGACACCTGTTTTTTAAAAATAAATGGTGTTTGGGAGTTGCCTCAAGGGCAAGGGTTGCTCCCCTTTTACGGGGGTGAATATTTTATTTATACTCTCAGGCTCACCTACCCCTTAGCTTGGCTGGTGGATTGTGTGTGGACTGGTGCATTATTTGCATATGTGATTGTAATGTTTTATTCTCCTTTTTATTGTAGTGCAAAGCTTTTAATTCCTGTTTGCGATTTCGACAGTGGTGTTCTGCAGTTTTGCGCAGTTGCATGTTTTTGGTAAGAAAAACATTTTTGTTGTATTTTCTCCAAATTAGTATTTTCGTCATGTATGAATGAATTTTTTTGTAAGTGGTGTCATAATGGCAGCTTATTTAGTTAGTGTTTTGTGCATGGAATTCTTTGCGATGTGTTTTGCATTGTCTTATGTGTAATTTTTATTTTTTTAGTGGGATATTGTTGATCCATACTGTGCAGAGTAGGTGGTGGTGAATTTAGATGCTTCTGGCAAGTGAGTGGTATAGTTTTGGAGTATATAGGTATTTCTGATAAAGGTGCATTATGTTTATTACTTATTTTACAAAGTGTTTGTTGTTGTTGACTTGTTTGACAGGTTACTTTTATTACTAAGCAGTATGGCTAGCCGTAGAATGACTGCTCAGCAGGTGTTTGGTATGCTTCTTGAATCTTTCTCTGAGCAGTATTATGAGACTGACAGTGCGTCTGAGGGAGAGGAGGGAGGGGAAGATTCAGGCAGTGAGTTTTCTCTCTACATGGAATCATCGGATGATGAAGGTACTCTCAGTGCAGATGAAGCTACTCTCAGTGTGGATGAAGTGCCTGTTTTAGAGGAGGATACTGCTGTGCCGATGGTGCAAGAGGCGTCTGGATTGCAGCCTGAGGCTGCTAGGCTTCCTACTGGAAGTGCTGGACTCTGAGTTGATCCAAACATAGTGCAGCCGGTGTTGCCTGCCTTCAGTGGTGATGCAGGGTGTAGAGTGGATTGTGAACTTTTTTGCCTATACAGTTTTTTAAGTTGTTTATGGATGATGTAGTTTTGGGTGAGATGGTTGAGCAGACTAATTTGTATGCTGAACAGTTTTTGAGGGACAACAGTGACAAAATTAGGCCCCTCTCTAGAGCTACCCGGTGGACTCCCTCAAATTGGAAGAGATGAAGAAGTTTTTGGGTTTGACTTTATTGATGGGTTTGATAAGGAAGCAGTCCATGGCTTCATATTGGTCTACCAGTCCCTTAATGGCAACGGCCATATTTCCTGCAGTTATGACTCGTGATCGGGTATTTACTTTTGCTACGGATGCTGCATTTTGTTGATAATTCTTTGGCGTTGCCACAAGATCACCCTGAATGTGACCGTCTTTGTAGATCGATTTTCTGAGATCTATACTCCAGGGAAAGAAATATCTATTGATGAGTCTTTGGTCTTGTTCAAGGGCCGTTTGGTTTTTAGGCAGCCCATCCCTAGCAAGAGGGCACGCTATGGAATGAAGCTGTATATGATGTCTGAGAGTAGGACAGGATATGTTTTTAATTTCCGTGTGTACACTGGTAGGGATTCCACTATTGACGCCCCCTGGTTTTCCGTCCACTTTTGGAGTTTCTGAGAAAATTGTGTGGGATCTTGCTCGAGGACTGTTTAACAGAGGCCACCATTTGTACCTTGATAACTTCTACACTGCTGTGCAATTGTTTAAGGAATTGTTCAAAGTGGACACTTTTGCTTGTGGCACTATCCGCTCTAACCGTAAAGGTTATCCAAAAAAGCTTGTTTGCAGAAAACTTCAGAGGGGACAGTGCAATTTCTTGCGTAGTGATGAACTACTAGCTGTGAAATTTGTGGACAGGAGGGATGTGTACATGCTGACTACCATCCATGATGAGAGTACTTCACCTGTGGCTGTTTGGGGTCAGATTTCTGAAGTGCGCAAACCTGTGTGCATTTTAGACTACAATAAGCACATGGGTGGTGTTGATAGAATAGATCAGAGGTTGGAACCTTACACTGCTATTCGTAAGGCTTACATTTGGTATAAGAAGTTGGCCATCCATCTCTTTAATTGAGCAACTTTCAATGCTTTCTCCTGCATCAAAGTTGACTTTTGTTCAGCTTCAGCAATCTGTGATAGGCAGCCTTGTTGTTGTGGAACAGGCAAGTGTTCCTAGAGTTGGAGTGGTGGAGGATGTGGCTCGATTGAAAGATCGCCACTTTCCTAATTTAATTCCTCCCACATCCTCAAAAGACTTTCCCACTAGGAGATGTAGAGTCTGTTGGCGAAGAGGTACGTGGAAGGAGACTCGTGTGTACTGTCCCGAGTGTCCGTCTAACCCTGGGCTGTGTGTCCCTGCTTGTTTTAGTGCGTACCACACGCAAAATCATTTTTGGGAGCATCCATGAGTGGTAAAGTGAACTGCCTGGTCTGTATTCTTTAAAAAATTTGATTCTGTTTCAAGGTTGGCATTAGTGCAATATATTTAGTTTCCGATTTTGTGTTAGCAGATTTGTATCTATTTGCAATTTGTTTGTGTTTTTATTTTTGTCTAATAAAACGCCTAAATGTGATGGTGGTGTGCGTGGACTGGAGCTTGGCTGGCGGTGTGCGTGGACTGGAGCTTGGCTGGCGGTGTGCGTGGACAGGTGCTTGGCTGGCGGTGTGCGTGGACTGGTGCTTGGCTGGTGGTGTGTGTGGACTGGCACTTGGCTGGTGGTGTGCGTGGACTGGCGCTTGGCTGGCGGTGTGCGTGGACTGGTGCTTGGCTGGCGGTGTGCATGGATTGGCGATTGGCTGGCGGTGTGCCTGGACTGGTGCTTGACTGGTGGTGTGTGTGGACTGGCACTTGGCTGGTGGTGTGCGTGGACTGGCGCTTGGCTGGCGGTGTGCATGGATTGGCGCTTGGCTGGCAGTGTGCGTGGATTGGCGCTTGGCTGGCGGTGTGCATGGACTGGTGTTTGGCTAGCGGTGTGCGTGGACTGGCGCTCGGCTGGCAGTGTGGGAGTAGTGACTTGCTGCTGGTCACTACACACACTGCTAGCTGAGTGCCACTCCACGCAATCCATCAGCTTGTGTGGTTGCTGTGTCAGGAATGTGGGCGTGTGAAAGTGATGGGCCCTTGAATGGCGCTGTCTGCTGGTGTGAGTGTTGTAATGTGATGGGCTCGCGGCTGGCGGTGTGAATGGTTTTGTATGTGTCACACGTATGAAAGGTGTATGAATGGCCTGTAAAGAGGTTGGTGCCTTGTCGTGGCTTTTCAGCTCACGAGCTGTGTCAATGGTTCTCGCCCTTTCAATTATTAACAGTGCATTTCATTTTTGTGAAATCACTTGCTAATACAATTGTATATACTGAACCATCACTCACCCTCATGCCAAATCCAACCAGTATGTGTGTGTGCTTGAGGATTAGATGGCTGTGCAGTAATATTTGTCTTTCTGAAGCAGGGTGTACCTTGTCCCTTTTTGTGAATGTTGTAATGTGTTGTTTTTGTGCCTGGTGGTGTGAATGGTCTTGTGTGTATCACGTATGAAAGGTGTGTGAATGGCCTGTAAAGCGGTTGGTGCCTTGCCGTGGCTTTACAGCTCACGAGCTGCGAGTCACTGGTTCGGTTTTTTGTCTATTTAATTATTGACAGTGCATTTCATTTTTGTGAAATCTCTCGTTAATAAAATGTTATATACTGAACCATCACTCGCCCTCGTGCCAAATCCAACCAGTATGTGTGTGTGTTTGAGGAATAGATGGCTGTGCAGGAATCTTTGTCTTTTTAGTTTCTCTGCCAAGATGTACATTCCATCTAAGAATAACCTACCAACTGTAGATATTGTCGTAAACCCATGGGAGTTCATGGTGATATCTCTCTTGTGAAGTCCAAAAAGTTATTTTATCCACAATGTCCTGCAAACCTCAAAATGTCTGTCACATTTTCCTTGCAATATTGTGCCGAAATTCTCACGCTGTAGAAACAAACAACTAATTATGTCAAAAAGATATGGTTTTGCAAGGGGGGGTCACCTGTGTTTTTGGCCCCGTGCTCGGCGGCCATCTAGGGAAACCTACCAAACCCACACATTTTTGAAAAGTAGACACCGGGGGCTTCCAGGGAGGTATGGCTTGTATGGATCCCCCAAAGTTTCCTTACCCAGAAACCCCTGCAAACCTCAATTTTAGCTGAAAAAATCACTTTTTTCACACATTTTTGTGTGGGAAAGTTGTGGCATCACCGAGCTCACACAAATTTCCCACCACCCAGGGTTCCCCCAGGTCTCCCGGTGAAAATGGTGCCTCACTTGTGTGGGAGGTGCCGGCAGAGATAGGGTTCAAAAACGACAGCTAGGCACTTTGCCAAAGAAGGGTCATTTTTCACTGCAAAATTGAGGTATGACCACGTTGCGTTTTGCGCTGTTTCCTGTCGCGGGCACTAGGCTGACCCACACAAGTGAGGTACCATTTTTCTCGTTAGACTTTGGGGAACGCGGGGTGGGTGGAAATTTGTGGACCCACGCAGATTCCAGAACATTCCACCACAGAAATGTGAGGAAAATGTGTTTTTTTGGACACTTTTTTAGGTTTGCAAGAGATTCTGGGTAACAGACCCTGGTGGGAGGCAGTCAAGTCACCCCATCCTGGATTCCACCTGGGTGTCTAGTTTTCAAAAATGTATAGGTTTGGTAGGTTTCCCTAGGTGCCATCAGAGCTAGGGCTCACAAACTACAGCTAGGCACTTTGCCAAAAAAGGGTCATTTTTCACTGTAAAATTGAGGTGTGACCACGTTGCGTTTTGCGCCGTTTCCTATCGCGGGCACTTGGGCGACCCGCACAAGTGAGGTATCATTTTTCTCATAAGACTTTGGGGGATGCGAGGTGGGTGGAAATTTGTGGATCCATGCAGATTCCAGAACTTTCCACCACAGAAATGTGGTGAAATGTGAGTTTTTTGACAATTGTTTAGGTTTGCAAGGGTTTCTGGGTAACAGAACCTGGTGGGAGGCAGCTAAGTCACCCCATCCTGGATTCCCCTGGGTGTCTAGTTTTCAAAAATGTATAGGTTTTCTAGGTTTCCCTAGGTCCCGGCAGACCTATGGTTTAAAAACAACAGCTAGGCACTTTGCCAAAAAAGGGTCATTTGTCACTGCGAAATTGAGGTGTGACCACGTTGCGTTTTGCGACGTTTCCTGTCGCGGACACTAGGCCGACTCACACAAGTGAGGTACCATTTTTCTTGTAAGACTTTGGGAAACGCGGGGTGAGTGGAAATTTGTGGATCCACGCAGATTCCAGAACTTTCCACCACAGAAATGTGGGGGAAATGTGTTTTTTTGTCAATTTGTTAGGTTTGCAAGGGATTCTGGGTAACAGAACCTAGTGAGAGGCAGTCAAGTCACCACATCCTGGATTCCCCTGGGTGTCTAGTTTTCAAAAATGTATAGGTTTGGTAGGTTTCCCTAGGTGCCGGCAGAGCTAGGGTTCAAAAACTACAGCTAAGCACTTTGCCAAAAAAGGGTCATTTTTCTCTGCAAAATTGAGGTGTGTCCACGTTGCGTTTTGTGCCGTTTCCTGTCGCGGGCACTAGGCCGACCCACACAAGTGAGGTACCATTTCTCTCGGATGACTTTGGTGAACGCGGGGTGGGTGGAAATTTGTGGATCAATGCTGATTCCAGAACTTTCCACCACAGAAATGTGGGGAAAATGTGTTTTTTTTTACAATTATGTAGGTTTGCAAGGGATTCTGGGTAACAGAACCTGGTTTGAGGCAGTCAAGTCACCCCATCCTGGATTCTCCAGGGTGTCTAGTTTTTAAAAATGTATATGTTTGCAATGTTTCCCTAGGTGACGGCAGAGCTAATGTTCAAAAACTACAGCTAGACACTTAGCAAAACAAGCATTTGCAATGCAATAGGTCTCGCATTTACGCGAGTCTGAGTTATTGACATTGCAAATAACAATGCCTTTTATTTTTAAAACATAAATAAAAGGCATTGTAATATCCAATGTATAAAACCAATCATTTAAAACGATCTTCTTTGTCTTCAATACAATCACACTGTATTGGAGTTCTTTCATTTTTTGCAATGCTGGTGTAAATACTGCATAAACATTATGTATCCGCCTGTTGTAATATTTTTGTATGAAAGGCATGCAAAGATTATAGTTTTGCAACACTAGGCAGCCAATGAAGTAGGCAACAGCTCTGATCTCTGGGGAAGAGCCCAAGGCACCTGTGCGCTGCCTTGCTCCGTTCCTTAATAAATTCCCAGATGCTGCATCCAACGTCAGGATGCAGGCATGCATGATACATGCTGAACCATTGCATGGGTCACGTGACACATTACATTCCTTTCCAAATTTTCACTTTTGCCAAAACTGTCCGCCTCTGAGAGAGGTCAAGTAATAAAGATAGCATATCAATCTTCATCAACTCTGCATTATTAAAGTGATGACACAGAGGTATTAACCTAGAAGCAGCACCGCTTTCTGCCTCTGGAAGACCTCAGGCTGCAGAGGTTTCCTTGGTTTTAAGCGTAGTTTTCATGGACCTTTAATATTTGATTACTGTTAGAAATGGGATTTCTGGTTAGCTAGGGCTTGCGCCAAAGCCAGGCAGAAACCACCACTCTAGTCAGGGCTGGGGAGTTAAACGCCAAAGATAACCCCTGCTCACCCCCTTGGTAGCTTGGCACGAGCAGTCAGGCTTATCCCGGAGGCAATGTGTAAAGCGTTTGCGCGTGCACACAGCAACAACACCCTAGGCCCACCACAAAGGAAACTCCACACAAGGTTATATATAAAAATAGCCTTTGTATTATAATAAACACATTAGATGATAATCACATATATTTACACTGTGCCAACTGGCACTGGGCAGAATTTTACAAGGGACTATTTACACGGGACAGGGCCACATGGACCACTGTCAGAATCAGCACAAATCACCAATTGTACATGCAGAACATATACTAACTGTAACACAAATTATCACGGTAGAGCACGACCAGTAACTACTGGCGCAATAATGACCTCAGTATCATCACACTAGAATCAGGTATAAAACCTATCCTGCATCCATCACAGGGGCATAAACACATTATGCAATTTCTCATTAGTCTAACACATTAGACCTAACCCCCTAAGTATAACTATACTAGGGGCGTACATCACACAGGGGAGTATAATCTCCCTAACATCAACCTAAACAGGTAAAACAACCTCCTAGGCAGAAAGCCTATCTAGAGGTATAAAACACAGGGTGCGCAAAACATGCTATACACAGTACATTTCCTAACACCCAACGCATTAGTATATAAAGCCCAATAACACCTAAATCACCTTAGGGTCCAGGTTGCACCAGAACCTAAACGTAGCAGCTGCCCACTACTTGCTGGGCAGCTGGGGACAAGAACAGGGCCTAAACGCTGCAGCTGGCACTAAGTGCTGCGCAGCTGTGGAAGGCAAATAGGAGGCATGGGCTCTCAATGGCCCTGGAAATAATGTCCAAAACGTTGGAGCCACCTAGGCTCTAAAACAACATGTCCCCCCAGTACTGTGGAGCGCACTGGCGTTGTGAACATCTGTATACAGGGCGGAGCAAACACGGGCCCCTCTGGCCCTTACAGCCAACTATGCCCCACGTGGGAGCCACACGGGGCTCTGTAGGTAAATCATTGCGACCATTGGAGCCTCCTAGGCTCTTAGAATAATCAGGCCATCAGTATAGACCCCTCTGGGCCCTCTTAAAATCATGAGGCAATCGTTGGAGCCACCTAGGCTCTAAAGACACTGGTGCACATGTCATGGGAGCCACGCACAGGCTCTGGAGATCACTATGCCCATGCTGGAGCCACGGGGCTCTTACAATAACCATGTCCCCGTTGGAGCCACGGGGCTCTTAAAATAACTAGGCCCCCGTTGGAGCGGCCGGGCGCTCAAAACAAACATGCCCCCACACGAGGAACTGGCACCCAGCATTGGAGGCGCCCGCAACGGCGGGTTCGCTCACGCAATGACCCGGTGCCCTCATTGGCACCAAACTGCCCATCTTGCCCCCACTCACCGGGGCTTCACCTGGAGCCGGCGAGGCTCCGGACGGCTGGAGGTGCTCATGGGGCTCCCTTTAGACTTCACCTGGGCCCCCTCCTGGGACCCAGGGCTTCGGACTCTTCCCGCCGTGATGCTCCTGACGCCTCTTCACCCGGGCCCCCTCCTGGGACCCGGGACTCCGTAGTGGTTGGCGCAGGCATCTGCAGGGCTCCTCCTCACTAGGAGAGCCCCGCACACCGGGCATTGGTTTCCCTACAGACCAGAGCCCGCAAGGCTCTGCGCGGCTTCTCCCCGGCCGGGGGAAGCGGAAGTGGAGCCCGCGAGGCTCCGGCTTGCATAGCCGGCCCCACCCACAACCAGGCGGATGGCCGGACTTCTGTTTCCGGCGCTCCTCTCCTCCGTAGCGGGGAAACGCGGGGTGGGCACCCGCATTAGGAAGTAAAGTACTTGGCGGTTTAGCAGCGGGGTGGGCACCCGCGAAACAGCAAAAAGTGCCGGGTGGGCACCCGCAACGTAAAATAACGATGAAGCGGGGTGGGCACCCGCCAGGGCTCACATAAGCGGAGTGGGCTCCCGCAAGGCCGGTATCACGGGGGAATCCCTACGCTGAGGATTCCCTCTGGGGACCAAGACGGCAGCTGAGCGCAGCAGAGCATACACGCTCCTTCTAAAGTAAAGGGCCAAAATCCAAGGCAAAGCGCTCCCAGGCGCTAGAGGAATGCAGCAAAAGGTCCCAGAAGTCTTCCAGGTATCCAGGGGCTGGGCAGGGCCCAGGGAGGCAAGCCGTCCCCTGGACCCCAGCAGCAGCACGTCCCTGGTTGTTTCAAGTCAAGCACAAGAACCTTTTCATGGGGTCACAGCCCCTCTTTTATACACCAAATCCTTTGTTTCCAAAGGTGCAGGGAAGGGGCGAACCAGATGCAACTGGTCCCTGAGCACTTTGTTTTGCTCAGCCCCTCTCCCTATTCACAGGACAGGCCAGGGACATTAGACGCACCACAGGGGGTGGAGCCAGCATTGTGTAGGGAAAGCCCAGCCCTATTCAGGTCCCAGGTGTACTCCTCCCTGCCATCAACATGCAGATCTCTCCACCCACCACCGGGGCAGACCTATCCTGACTCCTGGAGACAGACACACCAGCCAATCACAAGCCAGATAGTCACTGCACATTTATGCCAGCGTCTAGAAGTGGCACTTCTACACTAGCCCTAGTAACGACGCACACATCATCGCGCAGCATTCACTCTCACGAGTTCGCACATACCAAACTCGGCCCTGCACTCCCCACGCATCAGGAACTAACATGGTCACTCAGATCCCCCATGCATTCCTATGGGAGGGCAGGTCAGTCTCACTCAATGTAACCCAGAGCGCACGCACTTTACACTGGGACACAGTGTTAAAGCGCCTAGAGGCCTAAATCCACTAATACACCATAGGGAAAAGGCTAGGATAAATGCAAAAAGTTCTAGGGGTGAACTTGCCAGAAGGGCCACATGTCTCCTATGCTCCATAGAAAATTTCAGGAGTGAGTCCAGGAGATGCATTTTGCACCACTCTTTTTCATAGGTTTTGGCCAAACAGACGTAAGACTTAAATATAGTTAGCAGGAAACCTTATGGAATGATGCAGTGCTTCAGAGTCTGTCGCAGTACCCAGGAGAAATATCTCTGCAAAGTATATAAGCATGTATTTTTCATCAAGAAATTGTGTGACGATCCAAAAATCTTGATTGTGAAATAGGCAGTCATTTGTGCCAAGCACAATAGAATGTTTCACCAATACATAATTCCCCACCTAGCATACAGATTCCTATACAAAGAAGAATACCATCCATTTTAAATTCTGTGCCAGTGTATTGCTCTTCACCGTTCAAGTTCTGATGTAAGCATCTGAACATGCCAGTCTATCGGGCACTTTTCAGCTGTACCAGAAAGCTTCTAAAAATGCACCCCGTGCGGTCTGATCACGAGTGCTTCTACCTGTGCTGGTGCTTGTGACAGGGCATATATTAGTGATTTCCCTATAAATTGCTGGTTCTGCCATGATACTGATGTTGTCGCTACTCCAGTGTGAAAAACAACAAGCATTGGCATAGCCAATAGGTCTCGCCTTTGGGACCTTCTAAGTGTTTAGTTATCCAGCACAATATCCTTGGTGCAACAACATCAAGTGTTGCATGGCTAAACACTTAAAATGTCCCAAAGTCGAGACCTATTGGCTATGCCAATGCTTGTTAATGATTACATCTGCCCTGCTCTGGCCAATGTCCTCTTTTGCTCTGTGCCTCACAATTTCTCTAGGCTCACTGTATCTCATTCCTCTGAGGCCCAAACCTCAATTCCCACTGCATGGCATTAGGGGAGGGGACTGGGCGGGCCGGGGCGGTGCTGCAGGGGAGGGGAACGGACACATGGCTGTACCATGTCTTTTCTACGAGAAATATGCGGTCCATTTTGATAAAATAAAACAATAACATTTTATTTAAAAAAATAATAATAAATCAAAAATTGAGCAACTTTGTTGCTTTTTTCCCCCGTCGATCACAGACCCACAGGGAAGACCGAAGTCAGGCAGCAGCAGTTGCCGGTTTTTATTGTGCAAGACCGCACTGACACTGCATCAGGGCCGGACCGGGCATCGGGCGTTTCCCCGGGAGGCTGGAAGTGTGGGGTCTGGTATTGCAGTGGAGGGGGCTTGTTTTGTTATTGGGGGCTGGTTTTGCAGGTATGCTGGAATATCGGTCCCCAGTAACAAAAGCAGTAAGCAGGCGCTTCCAGCCTCCTGCGGCCAGGCAGTGTTTCCCCAGGAATTACCAGGGCTGCTTTGGGTTCCCAGTCCAGCCCCGCACCATGGGGCCCTGGGTTATGCCGCATGCCAGTGCCCATCTTCCACCCACCTCATTCACAGC
This sequence comes from Triturus cristatus, assembly GCF_964204655.1. Taxonomy (NCBI): domain Eukaryota; kingdom Metazoa; phylum Chordata; class Amphibia; order Caudata; family Salamandridae; genus Triturus; species Triturus cristatus. Next base: position 624,292,916 of record NC_140594.1, on the reverse strand, counting down.
GTTCAGAGAGTGGGACAGGGACATAAATCCAGGGTCTCAGTCGTGTCCGTACAAAAGACAGGATAAGGTGAGCCGTCGGTTGCCGCATCATTGGCAACCGGAAGCGTTAGTTGCCGGATACCATGCATTACAGCAGGGTGAAATGACACTGGCAGGACCTGCTCTGAGCTTGCCTAGCCCTGCATCAGTAGCCTCAGTCTGTGAACCGCAGGAATGAGGCACAACCACAGTGCATTCCTCTGTTGTTTGCAGTGTTTTATTGCAAGAAAAATGTTGCAACTTTTGATGGTATGGTGGTAATAAAGGAGATTGCAATATTGTTAGCCTCCAGTCTTGCCATAAAATCAGTTGTGATGATGACATCCTTCATCAGTGGACACAGCACCGGCTCAAACGCTATGGTTTGTGCTACCTTCTAACCCCGGAGCCCTGCACTGTCCTGTGGCTGCCAATCCCGCTGCTCTGCTCATTGTGAGACACATCATGTTCTCATACACCTCTTTAATTCGTATCCTTCTCCAGCCTCCCAGTGTCACCTCTGTAGCCCTCAGCCTCTTCTTCAATCAGGTTACACAAATCACCCCCACTTTCTATACATTTTCTCTTCTCTCGGTCTACTTTTCTTAACCTTGATCCCAAAGACTTGCTGCTTTCCCTAATTTCTTCCTTTTCGCAGTCACTCAATACTCTTTGTTGCTTCACTCTCTTCTTTCTCCCCACCATACTCTATTGCTTCCCTTTTTCACTAAGATCTTTAAATCACTCCTTTTACTCTGTAGACACTCCTTGTCTGACACACTCTTATGAGTTTAGATCTCTCACACCTTTATATGCTTCCTCTTAAATTGTTTGCCTCTTGAATCTTTTGCTCTTTGTCCCTTAATCGCTCTCCTCTCTTGCCGCCCTGCTCTCCCATTCACTGCTCTGCATCACTCTAACTTCTTTACTCTCACCATCTCCTCCAGTGCATACTATCCTTCCCCCAGTGCTTTTGTCCCCCATCTCTTCTACTAAAACCGTTCTGTCTCACTCTCTCTAGATATGTACATATACGTTTCCAGCCCTGGCTGACTGATACTAAGGAGAATTCATCAATTTGTGATTATGCATGATTCAGAGTAGGGGTGTGCAAAATTTGAGTAATTTACTTCTGCATAACTAAATTACATGTAATTACGCGAAATTCAAATCCATTATTTAGCACTATATTTTAGAGTGAAATGCAACCTCTCATCCATTTTTGATGCAAGGACCAATTTTGTGCAAAAAATATCAACCAACACAAGTGTCGCAAACAACAGACGAGTGTCTTGTTGTTCGCGTGGTTCACTCCTACTCTATAATTTTCCTGCAAACAGTGGCTTAATTACAGAAAATGGTGTAATGTTGGGAATTTTACTTAGAAAGTGTAATGCAACATTCGAGAAATTATGCGAATCATACCGGTGTAATTTACATTTTGCCAGGCCTAGATCAGAGGCATGAAGGCATGCAGTCATTCTGGGGTCCTTTTTAGGTCTCGCCTGACCCAGCGCATGCGCTGGTCTGGCGAGACTTATTGAGAGGGCTCCAAAAAGTGCTACCAGGCAAGCCTAGACCTACAGTGCATGTGCGCGGGCGCGCGCGCCACTTTTACCGCGATTACTTTCACTTTCGTGGCTGCACGGCCGCTTTGATGTTTGATCGCGATCACTTTCACGGCCGCACGGCATAGCAAATAGGTTTCGCTTTTGGGACCTTATAAGTGTTTAGTTATGCAACTGTTGCATGGCTAAACACTTATAAGGTCCCAAAGGCGAGACCTATTGGCTATGCCAATGCTTGTTATTGGGGTATCAGCCCATAAGACATGGCACCCTGTGGGTCACTCAAGGCATCTATTCTTTATGGAGCTTTCCCCTATTGTGCCCTTCGATTCCAGTCTACAACCCCTACCTCCGGGTTTGGAGCACAGGCTGCACTCCGTGGGCAGTCGTATAGCAGGAAGCATCTATCGTGAATGCCAGATTCTAAATCTGGTTATTCACTGCAATAACGTGACAGTGGGAAACAAAAGTTGTTTCCCACTGGGATTCCTGGATGCTCCGTTAGGGCAGAGTGAAAGCCTTTCAGTGCAGCACTGGTTTTAGCACAGATTTGGGAAGGTTTGGGTGGGAGGGCACAGACAGTTGCGTAGGATGGCGAGAGCAGGCAAGCTTTTTAAAACATTTGGGGCAGAGTGGGAAGGCCATGTTATGCTTTGCTCTCCTATTACTGCTCTGTTGCTGCGCAGCAGTCGAAAGCAGAGGCTGGCGGGGGAACAGGAGAGATGATTGATGTGAATATCAGGGATGTTTTAACCCTTGGGGTTTTAAGTGGCAGCATAGACAACTCTAGCTTCGCTCTTGTATGTATTTGATGTCACTCAGAGCCCCTCAGTGAAAAACATCCAATACTTGCTGTTGCCCATTGACAATTCTCGATTATGTATGGCTCTCATAGAGAGTTTCTATCCTATATTTCAGTTTCTGAATCTGCTAACTCTCTGCTATGATGTACCAACAGTTGATAACAAAACGTGTTACCCACTGCTGCTATGTCATAAAGGCCTTCCAGGCCAGGCTGACGGGGCTCTCAGGGAGCCTGTCGGCGCAGCTCTGCTTGTCTGCTTTGACTGAAAGTAGACAGTACAGCTGCAGCAGCAAAAGGAAGGCAGGGAAGGTGCGGAGGTTGGTCAAGGATGGCAGGAAAGGTTTCATTTTTAACCTTTGAGACAGGGTATATAACAGAGACCCTGTTAAGTATGGCTCTCCCGTTATTCCTCTGCCATTGCATAGCAGTTGAAAGCAGGGGCGGGTGATTATGAGGGCCATACATAACATAACATTTTAAAATGGGTAAAAAGTGAATTACAGAGATATTTTTCACATCAGGGTTCTGAGTGACATCATAGACAACCCACGCTTCGCTCTCATTGTCTATTTGATGCCACTGAGAACCCAAAGTGAAAACATCTCCGTAATTCATTGTTACCCATTTATAATTCTATAGGTTATGCATGGCTGCCATAGGATGCCCCAATCGTTTACACCAGATTCTAAATCTGGTAATTCACTGCTTAACATAGCTGTGATGTAGTGTTATATTCCTAGGTTAGGCCCATCAGGGCCGGCTTCAACATTGGTGGTGCCCTGTGCGACAATGTTTGATGGCGCCCCCCCACGGACTCCCTCACTACCACCCTTTAACAGTGCCCCCTGAAGTCTCCATACCACTTTCTCACTATCAGATGTATTTGATTAGTTATATAGCGCCACCTATACCAGTTTAGGGTGTCGGAGCACTTTACATCACATTACACAGAGACAATCAATCATATGTGTGTAACTCAGTGTATAGGAAATGTTACATACGCCAGAAGACTGCAAGGTGAGTAACATGTCATCCATACTGATAGGCAGTATAGTTTAAGAGCGCTTGGTCTGGAGAAGCACAGACTCGGAATTTAAAACATAACCCCATGGTTGGGGTTACATTTAATAATAAGCATTTTTTTTTACCGAGATGAACCCTTTTTGAAACATTAGAATAATGAAAGACGGAGAAAAAAATCATAATGCTCTAATCTATACCGTGCAGTTTGCATGAAGCTCTTTGATGACAGTTATTAGTTCACTGTTCCATGTTAGGATTTTAACATCTATACTGCTAGTAACAAAAGGATCTCTCTGAAAAAGGCACTGATCTATTTCAACTATATGCATTTTGTGATCTGCATGGTACACATTCTTTGCAGCAGGGATATTAACCCTCTGTGCTACCATAGAATGAGTTCAAACTTCCACTAGACAAAACTCCTTCTCTCTCCAGGAAGAACATTAATCACCGGAGTTATCTTTACGCTTTTATTGTTGTATGAAAATTGCCAGAGGCCACCAATGCAGCATCACGTGCTTTCAAAACCCTAAAATACTTTCAGATATGGCTGCCCCTCGAAGAGTCAGCCTCGGTGCGGTGGCACCGGTTGCACCGCCCTAGAGTCAGCCCTGAGGCTCGTGTCGCGAAGCATCTTATTTCTTACATTCTCCTCACAGATAACATTTCCACGCTGTGACCTTTTGCATACATTTGCACGCATGCCAATGTTGGATTTGTTTCTCTAAATCTAAACTTGTTTTATATCTAGCTTCGCACAACACTATCACAACGCCCTGAACATCATGCAGAAGGTTTTGTTTCTTCCTACGTACAAATATCATCACTATCTTCATCCACGGGGCGACAGGGCTATTCTACATATCTACGACATCACTAATCTATGCGTACATCGCAAGGCTGCTTTCTAGTATAAAAGATGAGCATCGCGATAGATTACTAGAGGAGCGGCTTCCGCCGACACTGAGGGTCCTTGCATGCTGAGAAATCACCACACAGCAAACTGACATCTTGTGAGGGGTGTCCAGTTCGTGACCACGATGGGCTCTTCACTCTATCCCATCAGGTAATGGGGTTGGATCGTCCATTGGGGGGATTCTTGGCTCTACACCTGCACACACACTCTAGGTACACTCAGAGTAGGGCTTGCATAGTAGGAGTATGCTACATTACTGCCTTGTTTATATGCCTGCACATATACAACTATTTAGTACCATGATAGAACTATATCTACTATTTTTGCTATTGGTGTTTGTAATCACGTTCATCTGCTTCTGTCTGCTAATTATCGCAGCACATGTATTTTATGCAAGAATAACGTTGGTACAATAAACATTATTGAAAACGTCCCACTGTGTGTTCTCTGTAAATTTCTCTGAGAATAAGTGAGCACGAGTGACTAAGCAAAAGGTTTTGTACTGTTCCCACAATGTCTGAGGGGTCGGGATGTCATGTTTAGTGGTAGCCAGAAACCATTCGCTCCCTGGTAGGTTAGGGGGCTTAGGGTGGCACAGTGAGCTAGCTGGTCTATAGGCTAACATATCGTGCGGGGTGTCTGGAATCAGTCTTGACACCAAGCCCCTAGTTAATATTGTACGAACAATGCGCAGGTCCTACGGATTGGTAGGAACTACATGACAGTAGCAACAGTTGACAAAGCAACATCTTCTCTCTCGTTGTCTATTTGATGTCACTCAGAACCACTCTGTGAAAAACATCCCTGTAATTCACTGTTACCCATATATAATTCTATATATCGTACATGGGATTCTGTAATCCTTGCATAAACAGAGGTCACTCATTTCTGTATAATTGGCAACTTGTGATGCACCAAGTCGCTGATTATCAAGAAAGGATGTCAGAACTCAAATATTATAAGGTTATTACAGATGAGTTCTGATGTCACAATACCTGCTGCCAGAGCCAGCAGTCGAGGTGAAAGGCAAGCCAGGTCTCGGGGCATAATTAAAGCAGCTGTTTAAAGCAACAAATGGAACGTTGCTTTTCTTTCTTCTGCTCTGTTTTAATAGCTTACAATGACAAGAGAATATGTTTATTTTTTGCACTCCTTGTATAGAGAAAAGCTAGACTCTTTCTGCACGTTTCAACAAGTTCCAAGGTTCTGAAGCTGTTCTTTTGTTTAAAAAACGGACTTGTATTGAACGGTTTCTAACATCTCTTAGCAACAAATATCTAACAGGATTTTGATGTGTTTCATTTTGTATTAGAGGTTTTATTTAAATTTTTCGTGTTTGCAAACATGCTCGCTTTTTCATAAGAAAGAGCTACTCATCAAGGTTTTAAGTGGTTTGTTGGAATGGTGATACTGTGACCATGTATTATACGGGCTAAAGTACCCCCTGGCGCACATAATACGGATATTGCAAGTCACCTCAGAGTTCCATAACCTTACGAAGGAACTCAGCCTTTCGCCTTGTTTCTCTATATGATTATGGAACTTCGTAGTGACTTGCAATATCCTCATAGTGTATGGCAGGGGGTACTTTACCCCTTATATAATCGATGCCAGTTAGTAAATAAAGAAAAGGGCTTTACAAATGGGACTGCAATTGGGAAGGATATTCAGGAGTGAGAGTCAAGCATTCCTAGAATGAATGAGACTCCCATAAAGTGCTTCAGGAATAGGGGGTGCAAAGGAGTCACTCAAGAAGTACTGGAACAGCCCTGCAGTGTGAGGAAAGCATGGGCATTTAATAACAGCTTGTTTTTTTTATACAACCTTCCATACTGCAGCAGTGCTGCTTCTAAGCACTGTAAACAACAGATGTTATCATTGCACAATATAACGGCACTTGATTCATCAAAACAATGAATGTTTGAATTGGCTTTGTCAGAATTCGAAATAATTACCTGCAGTTCCTACCGTGCTGGGTTATCTCAAGATGTGAGGGGGCATTTTCTGGATTTCTTGGGGAAATTCAACATTTCGTTAAAATGTTATTATATCTTCTGACACAGCACTCCCTTGAACGTGTCTGCTTTGTCCTGCAATTGAGCTGGTGCTGTCCTCACATTCGGGGTCTCTTCATACTGAGTTAACTGGCAGCAGACCGGTCCCTCGGACTTTCTGCACATGACCCAAACACAGCCGGATAACATCGTATTTCAAAGGCAGATTTAGCATAGCCTCAAAGTCACCCCGTGCCAGCGTTAGACCTTCAATCTTAGCTTTATATCAACAGCACTTCCCGAGTACTTCTGTCTAGCCCAACACGTTCAGGAAGAGCCACAAGACCTGGCTCTTCGACTGAACCGGAGCTGCCCCCCCCCCCCCCCCCCGCACCTTGAGACCCTCACTGGTGAGTAGCGCGCTTTATAAACCCCTGATTGATTGATTGATTGAGGTATAATACGACATGCGAACCTGTATGACTCAGAATGCAAAATGCTGCCGGCTCGCAAGTGAAAGAGGGCTGACAATGCCAAACCAAAGGTTAGAATGGGGCTCATATGTTGCCCAGGCAGGATCATTTTCTGTTTGCATCATATTTTCCACAAAGAATCTTTGTGGCGGGGCAGATGGAACATAGGTTGCTATGGTCCCAGTCAGGGCTTTAAGTGGGATGAAAAAACTGGGGGGTCTCTCACAGGGACATGGCCAATGTAATTAAGGGTGTGGCTTAACAACACATTGGCTAAAAATATGTGCTTAGACTAGTGCACCACCCGACTAGTATTGTGCTATTTCTGCCATTGCATCCGGATATATGATACAACAAGTAACATCATACTTACAACAAGTCAGGACTATTGGCTTTGTCAATGGGTGTTAGTTGCATAAGATCAATAAGCAGCAACTAAGGCTTGTATATAATATTGAAAAAGCTTTCACCGAAAGCCTTGGTGACACCACGACAATGTTGCTGCTCCTGCGTTTCAAAAATAGAAGGGAAATCCAGAGAGAAAATGACTCTTTAACGTATTTCCCTTCCCCTACAACGCTCACCTGGCATGACGTCATGCTTTACTTCTCCACTAGTGAGAAGTGAGCAGTGTGAGCATGCGCACATTGATGTGCCTGCTGTCACTGCAGTCAGGAAAAAACTGACCGCCTGTGCCAGGGCACACAACAGAGCCCGATAGAGACCCGTTTCGAGGCCCCCTTTGAAAAACTGCCTGTGCTCAGACCCGGTGAGACCCGGCTCACTTAAAGCCCTGGTCCCAATACTCTCGCATTCACACCCAGAGTAGCTTAACACTGATGCATCTTGTTAAATCAGAAAAGGTGACGGATGCTGTCTTGAACCTATGTCTCAAGACCCTCAGACTTGTATCTGTATGGTCTTGGGCTTCACCCTTCCTAGCAAGTGCCGGACTCGGAGGCAATGGCACACCTGCTATCTGCCTGTGCCTTAAAGAGTAGAGCAGAGGCCTTCAAACTCTGTGGCATGCTCCCCTGGGGGGCCGTGGCCGTGCTCCCAGGGGAGTGGAAATGCCTGCAAGTACTTGTAAAAGAAGATGGCCTGGAAGGCAGCCTTTGATTATTAGTCGCCTTTGCAGACTATCTTCATTTACATCCAGCGTTTCAACTGCATGAAACAAACATGGCAACTGTAACCCTGAACTCTGTGGTGCAGGCTTAAAGATGCGTCTAAAATGAACACAATATTCTAAAGTATTTTGTTGTTTGTATCACCTGTAGACAACGGCATATAAAATAATGGCACATGTTTAAGTGAAAAATAAATCCAATATAAAGTAATGTGAGACCATATAGTCACAAAATTGAATCCAAGATGGCGCGGTTCAGAAGAGTGAATTATGTGTATATATTGCTAACAAGTCCCAACAGGTAACAGCAAGCACTGTGAATATATGTCATTATTTAAAATTGTATTGAGTAAAATAGAAACAGAGAGCTACTGGAATTATGTGGCAGCGGAGGACCAAATTATGCGGGAGGGTTGACTAAATTAAACAGTAAGAACAGGCAAATTATGCAGCAAATGCGGCACATTCTGTGATAGTATTATTTTATTTTTGCAATTTGTACACATTGTACCACTGCCTGGGCAAAAATATAACCTGATTAGCACCAGTTAAACACCCAAATACAGCAATATGCAATTGAAAGATGGCTAGTCAATTTTTCTGATGAGCTGTCCATTGCGCAAGGACATATATTGCCATGTTTTTAGTAACTTCTGTTCCATTTGAGCTACAAACAATTTTTTTTTGTTAAAATCTGCAGATTATGCATCAGACGACGGATTGTATGGCAAATGCAGAAAATGCTGCAGCCACACAATAACATAATCATAAATCCGTTTGCCCAGAGTATAAAACAGGCTGCGACAAAATGATTCAGCGGCAGATTTACAAGCCTCTTGCGACACTTTTACGCCGCTGTTGCGTCACTTTTGTGATGCAGCGGTGGCGTAAACCATGCGCCACGTTGCGACTTATTTACAACCTTTAAAGCCCTGCGCCACATGAAACCTGCGTCAGGTTTCATGTGGGTGTTCTGTCACAGGGTGGGCGTTCCCTCGCAGGAAAACCCCGTAAAACTGACGCAGTGAAATGTACAAGATTTCACCGAGTCAGTTTTACGACGCTGCTGCGTCAAATCCTTACGCCTGCTTGAAGCAGGCGAGTGACGCACCACGTTAAGTATGGGCGGTCCCTGTGCATTGCAGGTGTTGCGTCGCGCTTGCGACGCGACTCCAGCAATGTGCCGCCCGTACGCCACAAGATGCGTCACGCATCTGCCCCTCCTTGCACCATGGTGCGCCGCATTGTAAATGCGACGCATTCGTGGTGGCGCAAGGGGGGGGATTGCGTGACGCATCTGTTCTGGCGCATCCCTGCTGATTTGCAGAGATGCGCCAGAAGTTGTAAATCTGCCCCACAGTGTTTAAGCTAAAACAAGTGCTTTCAAAATACATTTTAGTAATAGGTAGGCAGACTGTGTCCAGTGCAAAAATGTTTATGAATACATTAAAAGGACAATTTCTCATTAGTAAAGCAGGCGCAGTGGCACTCAAGACCAGAACGGTGATTGGCCCATTGCATCACAATTATGGCTCTCTCTTTTCAAAAAAGGAATGGTGGCTCATTTTCATTGCGATCATTAGGCCTGAGGGCTTCCGTGCTGCAAAAAGGCAAGCAATCCGTGGAAGTTCCTTTTGTTCTGAAAGGGACAGAGAGTCTGTTTCAAGATTGGAGTGATGGTCAGGCATGGTGGAAAAGTGGTGAAAGAGGCAAAGGAGACAGCCTGCTACTCACGGCCATATGTATTATTAGTACAGCTGTGGCATTGGGGTCTAGAAGTGTGAGGGCGAGTAGTTGTGTTTTAGTCAACTTCTGTTTGGTGATTTGTTTTTTTTTTAAGTTTCATGTTTATTGTGGAATATGAGCCAAAGAAAAAGTAGCCCAGAAAATGACCTCATAATTCCCACCCTCTCCGACCAGCCTTGCTCCACCCGCTCCCTCAAATCTTGCCATGACGTTTTGAAGGGGGGCCAGCATCAAAACATTTTGCTTAAGGGGGCTTGGAGCAAAAACGTTTGAAGACCTCTGGAGTAGAGGGAGGAAAAGAAAGATGCACGGGAAGAATGGAGGTTTTGGAATAAAAGGGAAAAAAGAGGAGGGGAAGGGGGAATTTGGAGGGAGGACAATGAAGGAGATGGAAGAAGAGAGGAGAAGAAACAGCGAAGAATGGAGAGAAAAGGTGTAAAGGGTCACACAGTAAGGAAATGATGGAAGAAAGTAAGGAGAACAAGGAAAAACAGAAGAGAAAGGGGGAAGACTAAAATCGAAGTAAGAACGAAGAAACGGCATGATCACTAGTGAGAAGGGTGCAGAAGAAAGGAAAGGAGAGGCGAGAGTGGAAGTCACAGAGATGTTCTGGTAAGAGCAAGATTGAGGAGAGGGAACCAGGGAAAGGATGGGAGAACATAAAAAGGTCAAATATGGGAAGGAATATGGGGGGAAAGGAAGAATATGATGAAAATGTGCAAGAATGGCAGCATACTGGCCCATATCTTAAGTGCTACTTTTGGTTTCCAGTCCAGCCATGCAGCCAGCTCCTGCTTGTGTCACTTGTATTGCTAAATGCCTCCTAGCAAGGATCATTGCTTGTCTAAGTCATTCTGTTACTACTTACTTAGCATCAACCGTCAAGGAGACGAAGCTGACTAGATCCCACTTCAATGAACACAGCAGACACCTCTTTACAAAGCAGATACCGAATCTGAGCAATCCCTTTCCCTCATCTGACTCGCCTTGGTCTAATCTATCTGCTCCAGTCCTATAAATCATCCTTTGCTAAGAGAGATTGTTTTGGCCCCTGTATTCTCCCCACTGCACACAATCTACCAATCTTCGCTAATCCATCCACACATCTTCCAAACTGTCTTCATCAGCATATATACTTCCGCTCTGACTATTACCCCCACTATGTAACAATGTAATTTCACTGAACCCCTAAAGTAACTTTCCAGTCCCTAACTTCAACTCAACCCTAATTCAACTAATCCCCTCCACATCCACAATCACTCGCACTGTTAACAATTGACCAAACTCTGGACTAGGCTGCAAGGCTAAAAACAATAAACTTCGGCCACAAGATCATTAGATTATTAACTAATGCGAATACCACAATCGTTGATTTATTCAAATTATAAGTAATCATTGTACTAATTTCTAACACTTGGCCCGCCGTAGCGTGCTATTAGCCAAAAAGCGCTTCAACGCCTCCTCGGGGGTACTAAGCACTTTATAAATGCAATTGCAAAATACTATGCATATTTTAGAAGTATACATAAATCAAAGAAACGCACTTCCATTTTTTTCTGGTGAGCGAGCTGCAGGGTTTGTCCTTCTTGAGCAATACCGCCATCTGGTGGTCCATTGTGTTACTAACCTAAATATAGACTTCGTGAAGATGATTGATAATACCTTTTATGGGACCAATTCAAGTGATATATTGAATAGGCTTTTGGGACTTCATAAAAGTCTACCTTAAATTTACATTAACTAAGTTATTAAAAAACATTTGTCATGTTATTTAGTCGATCCTACTGTTTTCACACCATTGTTTAGTTGCGGTTTTATGTGGCGTCAACCAGAACCATCTTTATCACAGCGCTTTACATCATGAATTTGATATAGTGACTAAGAAGGTTTAGGGAAATGAGCTGTCCTTACTGGGGAGGAGGGGTGAGATTATGCAGTATAAGGATGACAATTATGGAATCTGAAAGTGGGACAAAAGAAACCAGGGACAAAGAATGATATTCGGTTGGATCATAGAGGATCAGAGTAATTTAGTCTGTCCTCTGTGATTCATCCGATGCTTCCTCACCTTCTGCAAGCGACTACCAATCAATCAGTAGATTTCTAGAGCGCTGCTTGTCACCCCTGAGGGTATCCAGGCGCAGACTAACTACTGGTATCTAAGTGCAGACTAGCTAGGAGTATTTTTTTTATTTTTTTTAAATAGATTCATATAGCGCAAACTCGACCCTGAGGTATTGGAGCGCTTTACACAAGCACCAGTTACGTTACACAAGGACACATTCATGTTTTTGGTAGGCACGGGGAGATTAAGTGATTTGCCCAGAATCACAGGATGTGGACGCGAACCTTGGTTTCCCAGATCCAAGGTCGGTAGTCTAGTATCTTAATGGCGGTTGATCATGGGCGAAGTAGGAAAGAAAGAGAATTGTTTGAAAGTATTTCCTGAAGATGGTGTTAGAGGGGTGGTTCTTAGAGATGGGGGACAGAGCTTCAGATCCTTGGTGGGCTGCCCGACAAAGGACTGAATCAGCCTATGGGATTCTTCGAAGACGACGGATCAAGTCTGAACTTGTAAGTTCTCGGGATCCGCCCGATATGATTAGTTCGCACGGTGGATCATTTCGAGTCTCTCGGTCGAGAGCTTTGTGGATGAAAAACTCTATTCTAAACTGGCTTTTGGCTTCAAAGAGGAGCCCAGTTCCGGATTACCAAATCTGCAAAATAGGCACTGGCCTATGGGCCCCAATCCTAAACTCATATACTGGCAGCTGTCAGTTTGTAAAAAAAAATCAGGTGTAGTGCGTTTTAGGAGATGATTTCCGTGGGGGGGGGGGGGGGGGGGGGATTTCGACTGCCTCGGGGCCTCCACAGTGTTTAGTCCGGCACTGGAGGAGCCGATTAAGAATGATCAGCCTGGTTGAGGCGTGAGCATATTTTCTGAAGCCAGATACCAGGCAGGCTGCCAAGTTGAGTGCGGTTCTTAGCAGTGAGGTGAATATTGGGAATGTCGGTCAGATGGTCATTACCATAGTCACATTTGTGAGGACTGGGGACTGGACTCTGGTCTTGAAACCTTCGGCTGGAATGAAGGGTTTGATCTTTGATACAAGTGTTTTGGAGTTGCGCAGTCCTAGGGTTTTGATGTGTGTTTAGGTTCTTGTACATGGTGAAGCTTAGAGATTTCCCAGTCCCAACAATGGTTTACAATCCAGAATGTTTGATGTGTCTAAACAAGTTTGTATAGGGATAGGGATAGGGACGAGGGGAGGTGAGAAGGAATTCCGTCTAGTGTGGGATTATTTTAAGGTGTTTTGTCATCCTTGTTTGTAACTCCTTCATTATTCTTCCCAGTGCCGCTATGTCATCAGTGGAGGAGCCCTTCAAGCAGTGCTTAATTTGTAAAAATAAAAAGGGCCAGGGCTCTTGTCAGGAGGCCACTGCAGCTCGCACTAACCCCTGCCCCTGCCAGCACCGTCAATGATAGAACCAATACAACTACTGACCATCACACCCTACAAGTGTGACAATTCAGACTATTCCAGGCCCCTACATTTGTAGAAATGGCTTGGGCAGCATATATTAGTCATTTTAATATATATTGATTTTTGTGAACAACTGTTGTTGTGTTCATCTCTAACTTAGACAAACGGCACCACCATGTGCCAGACTATCAAAGGTGCCGTATTGACAATTATGTTCTGGTGACGAGCACCGGAAACCACCGGCTCAAATTAAGCACTGCCTTTATTCATAATTGGGTGTCATCGGCATATAAATTGAAAAACATGTTTGGATTGCTGAGGAGAGTGGTTAGGAGATCTATGTATAAGTTGAGCAGGCTAGGAGAAAAGTTTGGCGCCTAGAGGGACCCCTTGTTCAAGGAGTGTGGGGGCTGAGATGTCAGTTGCCAGCCTATCGTATTGAGAACGACTGGAGAGGTGATACTCAAACCAAGATATATCTGAGCCCTCCAGACCCATCTATTCCTTCAACTTTGTAGAATAGAGACATGGCTGACAGTACTGAACACTGCAGACAAGCCCAGGAGAATAAGCAGGCAGGGTTCTCCATTGTCTAAAATTGGCAGTATGTCATCAATTAAGTGCGGCATTGCAGATTCTGTGCTACACCCATTTCTGAATCCAGATTGGTTGGGATCAAACAGGTGGTTTTCTTCAATGGTGATTTTCAGTTGTTTCTCCATGCAGCTTTCCATGATTCTAGCTATGAGTGGGCTCTTGGATAGTGGCTGGTAGGGGTTCAGACCCTCAGGGTCAGCGTTAGGTTTTTTGAGGAAAGCTATGATCCGGCCACTTTGCGGCTCTCAGGGACAATTCTTTGTGAAAAAGAGTCACTTTTCGCCCTGGTCAGGCGGGGTGACAAAGAGGCGGTAATGAGTATTCTGGAGAGGATGTAGTCCAAAAAGTGACTGGAAGGTTTTAGGCTGGTGATGACATTAGACTGAATTATTTCCTTGAAGCTCGACCATCTAAGTGGGAGTTTGCAGGTTAGTTGTTTAATTGGAATAGGGTCAGTTGCTAAATCCAGAGAAAGCTTGATCCTTTTTATGACTCTTTGGTATTCGTTATGACATGGTCCTCGTGTGGGCTGGTAAGATTCCGGATGAAGGCAAACAGTTTTTCTTGGATGATTTATTAAGGCGTCAAGTTCTGATTCGATAAAGTTGGCTTTGCTTCTATAATGAGTTTAGTGTATTCTTTGTGCTTACTGCATAAAGTTAAAAGTTCATTTCTTAGGGATTTTTGCGCCATGCGCACACTGTTAGGCTGAGGTCTTTCATTTTTTCTGAGTGGTCTGTGGAGATCAGTTTTTGTCTTTCTTTGTCTTTAACTTTTTTTGTTTGAAAAGGGCCAGTTTGTCCATTCCCTCTAATCCTATAAAGTTGGAAGGACAAGGAGAATTCTGGTATAGTATACAGACTCCTCTGAAATCATTTAGTATAAATTAGGGTATACTGTTCCACACTGACTAATCAGACTCTCGATTGGGGTCTGGTAATAGTCACTGGACGTGTTTGCTCGTAGGAGCGAGTGCCCTCACCCACCCGAACGTGGCATGCTTCCTCATTAGGCTTGCTCCTCGGGGTGGCGCTACAATACCCAACGTCCCCTGCGAGCTCCTTTTTCCAATCTTCTCACTTACCAACTGGGACACACTATCTTTCCCAGTCCTCCTTTGGTGATTATAAGAGGATCTCCGGTAAAGTGCCCTGTTGAGGGGTCCAATGGGCAAAGCAGTGACAGACCATTTGGGTCCAGTTTTGCATTGTTTGTGGCAACCGAGGGCTTCTACCTGGGGTGCCAATCCAGGGTAGTGATGCCTGAAGCATATGAGGAGGGTTTCCACACAATATCACATGCCTGTGCGCCCGGTCTCCAGAAAAGTTAGATGTAAGGGCTGTTCGGTTTAGGCATTAGGGAGGGTACGCTTTAGGCATGGGCAGGGTGGTCATGGAGAAGGGCTCACTCTGAAGACACGGATCCCTGTTGGTCCCCAGCTGAACTGCTTAGGAAAAGGAAGGTCAGAGAAGGGCAGGAATGCGTGTGTAATTGTGAGATACCAGTGGATGGAGTGAGGGAATGATGTGAAGAAGGCAGGTCAGGCAGCAGAGGCACCAGTATAAGTAGGTATGTGTGTGCCGGATTCCAGATGATTCAAGGGAAATGGGTCAGATGCAAGGGAGGAAGGTGTGTGGTGGTAGCCAGAAACCAGACTGTTGCTGTTGTACTCACTGTGAAGCCGCTGGTATCGTCAAAGTTGCTGTCGATGTAGCTCCGGGAGCGGTCATACTCTGAGAAGCCTGGGCTCTGCACCATCGTCCTGTAATGCAAAGCAAGAACCTCACAGAAAAGGTATAGCATGATCCGCTCTTCTGAAATGGACATCGGAGCGGAAAAGAATAACAGCCCAAGACGACCCAACAGCACTTTCCCTCCAGTACAGGACCTGCCTGCCAAACCTACAAGCACCCTGCCAGCCCACTGGAAGGGTGTGTGCAAGATACACAGGAATGACATACAAACAACTTCCGGAAAGCTCACAATCTGGCACCACAATCAAAGCATTTCAATCAATCACCTCTTCGTTGGCACACTCAGCAGCACCATCAAACCACAAGGCCAGCTACACATTGCACTACCATCAAGCATGAGATCAGTGGTGCTCCACTTTACCAACCATGGTGCTGGAAGGGAACAGAACTACTCGGAGTCCTGGTGAAGGGAGAACACAGCTCCACCCTCGAATCATAATGATGCTTGATGGAGTGGATTGCACTGCATTACAATGTATCCAACGGCAAGACGCGCTAAGAACTGCCAAAAAGCCTACTGTTGGCTCTAGGGCTCAAACTTCTTCATGTCTGACACAGACAGTCCACGTTCAGCTGATCTGTTTGGGGTACCAGACCCCTGCGGTCCTATGCTGTGTTCAGGTCTGTAGAAATATTAGTTTGGGACAGAAGAACGCCTGTGCAACGGTAGGCACCTACAGTCTGTTTGCGTCTCAGAAAGCTTTTCACTGATGTTCATCTATGGCTTGAACCAAAGAAGAACACCTAATTAGGGAGCAGCATAGGTAGGCAGGTTGCCCTGACGCGTCTGAAACCAGACCTGGCTGACCTTAAGGCTCACAAACCTGAAAATCTCATTGTAACCTGTCCACCCATCCTGGTAATCAGATGACATTCTCCAAAAGTATGCAGGAGATACAAATGAGCAGGGACAGGCGGTGACCTTTGTAAATCGGGGGCCTAAACACCATCCATAAATGCAGAGTGCGCAAGACTGATGTCGTCCACTTCTTTTGCCACATTCAACCTAGAAAATGTTTCAGTTTGTAAATGCATCTCAATCAGAGGTGCAACTAGAGACAAATTTCGGGGGGGGGGGGCTAATAAAAATTTCGGGGGGAGCTAATTCTTCCAGCAATCAGCTGAGTGAAGATGCAGGGCTCTAACAAGGGGTGAAAGAACAACAAATCCTCATTAACAAGTAAATAGTCTTTTAAAGACCTGTGAAGTACTCGGGTGCGGCTGTGTGTGTGCCTGGGAAGCTGTCTCAGCCCAAGCTGACACACACGACAGAGGGGGGCTGAAGCCCTTTGAGCCCAATGGGCGTTGCGCGCCTGATCTCAATCATGTAATTTAGAATTCAACTAAATTTGATGAGGGGTTTTCAGGTAGTTTTGAAAGAGTACTCATGAAATATTCCACTATTTGGCTTGCCAAACAAACCCAACCCTCCACAGGAAAATTGAGGAGGAGAGTTTACTTCCTCTCAACCCTCTCCAAACAAAACCATTTAAAAACACTAGTTCAAAACAATGCATTTTTTTCTGTACAATTTACCCACAAAATTTGTTTTACGGGCAGGTATAATATCCAGGTTTGTGGTTTTGACAGAGCCTATCATCTTTTAAAGATGCACATATCATCTTTCTTCAGTTCTAACATTGACTTCCTTCATTTCTCCATTCTGTTCCCCTCCAAGTAGATTCTCAATCATATAATATAAAAGAGAATCTACTTAGCAAAGGCGCCATGAGAAAATGATTAATTACACACATCTCACAATCTGAGACCGTAGGGTTAGCAGACATCTCAGACTCGAACCCTATAGCACTCACTTTACAGAGACTCTAAAGGTTCTTACATCTTATGCATGCCTGGAGTTACATTGATTTTACAGACTTAGATCTCAGAGGTAAGTAGCGATGAGAACATGTAAAGCATTGTCAACACAGATTATTTGAAATAAGGGTCCTGAATGGAGCATGCATTTTCAAACATCAACTTTGTGACACCCATTGAGTTTTGTCACAATGTATTGGAAATAAATACTGTCGGTGAGGGATCTCCAGTTGGGTGTGAGCACGGATAATTCACGTAGGTAACAATCACTCCATTTCAAGCCACATACAATGATTCCAACAAAAAATCTGCAAGTTAAAGGTTTCCTATGTATCTACTTTTCATCAGTGCAGCCAAATACATTTCTGGATAACTACTAAGATGTTTTGTTTCCGTATGGAAATTGATGAAAAGAAGGAGCTGGCAGTCAAAGCATCAGGGGTTCGATGATAACTCACACAGGAAGGCTGGTGCATGAGATGCAGAGGATTGTACTCTATTGCATTTTTTATTTTTATTAAGCGCGTTATTACCTAAAGGCGTCCTGATGCTGGGAAGTACAAACAAATACGTAACAGAATTAGAATTAATAACCAAGTTCTGAGATGTTCCTAAACTTAAACAGGTAAGTTTCCCTTCTTAAATCCAAAGGCAGGGAGTTCCAATTGACAGCTGCCTGAGAAGCAAAATATCTACTTCCTTGCCTGTTTTTTTTTTAATCTTTGAGATGGTTAATAGGTACGCTGATGAGGGCTGCAATGCTCTTCCTGGGGAATACCAGGAGAGTAAAGTTTTAATACATTCTGGGCCTGACCACAAAGTACTTTGAAACCAATACACAGACTTTTAAAGGTAACTCGTTTGTTGTTCATAAGTCATACAAAGCCCAAAGATATCTGGAAATATGAGCTTGCTTAAAGAAGGCCCAGCAAAAGGTGGGCAGCACAGTTTTGTTCTAGCTGAAGTCACTGCAGTACATATGATGGTGATTCCAGGCACAGTGCATTGGCATAGTCATGAGGAGAACCTATTATTGCTTCGATGTTGAATAATGAGCCGATTTAGAATTTTACGGAAGGATTTTCCTTAGGATCTTCAGATAGTAAAAATAGGAAGCTGCCACCTTGTTGGCATGTGAGAGAAAGATGAGATCCTCATCAAAGATCACCCCTAGATCTCTAAACGCTTGTACTGGATGAAACGTACAGGAACAAAAGAAAGACACGGCAACATCCTATACTCAGCATGAATATCCAGCTATTGTCAATAAAGGTCTATGTGATGGAAGACTAGAAGAGGGGTTTAGAAGACACTTTTGAGGTTGGCGAATTGGTAGAATATGTGGAGGAGGCAGTAAAATAACATATTACAAATGAATATCGGAGAACAAATGCATGGAGGATGTGAAATTGGAATTGGTGAAAAACATGATTGTGAGATGTTGTCTACAAGAGCCAATATAGTCGAAGGCCCAGCAGTGCATTGAACAAGAGCTGTCAGCGGGCAAGCTGACATCAGGACTGGAGCCTGTGTTACACCTCCATTGTGACTATGAAAATCAATTTCTGGAATTGGTCCTTTAAGATTAGCTGGGGTCGATCCTCAAGCAGAAAAGATTGAGCTAGGTAACTTGGAGTTGAGAGTGGTGTTGAGTAGTTAGTGTGAGAGTGCACAGCTTGTGCTCTAAGCAATAAGAGGAAAAACCAGAGGTAGCATCTTTGTAGCTAGGTAGATACCAGGGGTTCCATTATTAAAAGTATCCTGGGGATGCAAAAGGCGTGTGTCTGCTTTTAGAGAAGCCTCACCCATCCCCCAGGTGCTTTGGCATTACAGAAGGGGAGGCAGATGCTTTCGGGTCACTTCTGTAGTGCACAGGTGCTGCAAACTCAAGGAGGCACTCCCTCATTTGCAGTGGGGCAAGGCTCCTTGCAATAAGGAAATGCTTTCCCTTTGCCCCTGGCTGTGGTGCAAATGCTGGTGCAGAGGCAGAGAGGTTCCGGGAGGTGCACTGCTAGTGCACCATACAGAGGCAGCGCACACTCAGTGAGCCCTCAAGAGCGCCACTGGGAAATAAGGAAAGGGATCCCACAAATATCCACCTGCAGGTGGGTGTACCCACTTACTGCAGCTGCCTGTCCAGGGCAGCCCCTCCTTTAAAACACAGACTGGGTTGCCACCTGAAAAGTGAAAGACAGGACAGACCTGCTGCTTCAACGCAGCTTCACCTTTCGCTAATGCACTTTTCCCAGTACAACCACAGTTTCACGCCTGCACTGGAAACTGTGTATTCACTGTGATAAAACTCACTGGTCCGGTCTGCATCCAGCACGGCCAGTTAAAAGTGCACCATGACGCAGACCAAGGAAGTGCGTGCTATCTGGCCCAGGTATGGTCTGGCCCAGGAATGGTATTAATAGGATTTCCTGATGTCAATGTTTTTTTAAGTATTGAGGATTCTGGTGGTGTTTTTCAGTGTGTTCCCGAATCACAGTTCTTTCAACCACAATCGTTTATGAAAGCTATTATTATTCACAGAAAGGATGCTAAGTGTAACATTTTAGGTGAGTGGAACCAGAAATGTAATGGGGTTTTGAGTGTCAATAAATAGGATTTTAAAAATAATGTATGAATCATGATCACATTTGTCCTCTTAAGGAATATACAGACATATATGCGTTAGGTCAAAAAATTCTTAAAGACACAAGAAAAGAATGTATTGTGTTATTGGCTGATGTCTATGAACAGAGAATTTGACTGTAAATAACCATGGGCTTATCTGTTGGTTAGGTCTTGTTGTTTCTTTTTGTAATGTGTTGTGTTAATGACACTGTTTGAGCTTATGTAATTTTAGCATAAACGAGAAGAATGTAATTGACTTAAAGAGCTTTTTGTGTTTATGATATCAACCTTGAAGAAGCGGTGAGTGTAAGACGCGAAACACATGTTGGCTGACCACATCTGATGATATATGTTCTACCTATTAGAATATTTTATTTACGCTTGTTTAATGGTTTGGTAACACTGGAAAAATATGTTTGCAGTATAAAATATACATACTGTTGAAAAAACGCGCTATGGCAGCTTATGAAAATATATTAGATTGAAATGTGAGCTGAATCTGTGTTCTAGCCTATTTGTTGATTAAATCATAATATATGGCTCCCTACGAAAAGAACCTTTAAGAATTTTAATGTATCGACTAGGTGGCGCACCAGTCCTGTAGGTGAGCTTGCACAGAACCATAGATATCCTTGCCAACAATTGATTTTATTATATACATCTGACTAAGTTAATATACCAGGGTAGGACACCAGGGGGATTTACTGCATATTTACTATACCTATTTTATGTCTTAAACAATATTTATTGAGAAACATTCACCATTTAAAATACAGAGACAACATATAAACAGACCAGCATTGTACTGGATTGCATCAAGTGTTTCTGTGCTACAAAAGTCTAGTGGTAAATACAGAATATGAAAAATAGGAAAGGGAAAAATACCAGAGAAAACAAATAGAGTATACCTCAATGCCCATCTCCTTCACCCCTCCCTGTGGAAGAGAACTGTTACAGCTGGAACAGAGGGCGTAATGACAATAGAAACCACCTTAAGGCAGAAAAACCATCGATACATAGACCCATTAATTGAGTATAGCACAGTTTTTCTAGTCAGATTTGTTCACGTTCAACACGTTCCCTTGAGCAATGTGAGGGCCTCCAACTGACTAGAAAAACCATGAAAAACCAAAAGTCCAACTTTACTACTACTATCATTGTGAAGGCAGCTTGATATCCGACCAAGGCCAAACAGTAAAATTGGGGCTAAACATGGCCCCCAGTCTACCCGGTCGAAAGACTTTTCTGCATCTAATGTAACCAGAATAGCTGGTACTGACTTTTGCTTGGCCTTTTCCACCAGGTGGACTACTCTTCTGAGGTTACCGTGTGTTTGACGATTTTAGATGAAACCGGATTGGTCAGGGTAAATATTTTCAAGAAGAGTTGCTAAGATGTTTGTGAAAACCTTTACATCCATGGGCAGTAGGCTGGTATGATGCCACTTCAGGTCAAAACTTAGATTTTTGGTCTAATTTTACCTTTGTGAATCAGGCCCTATGTCTCTTAAGTTAGGCATATTTGCTAATCGAGACTGTGAGGACTGCCTTAAATACGTGTCAGAGATGAGACTCAAATATCTAATTGGTGTAATTGTTCTGGTAATATATGCTGTGATGTGCGTTTTGAGCTCCTCCTTAAGGACTGGATCAGCAGGCAAGTATGAAAAATCCATCTGGGCCACCGTTTGGGGAAATCTCCCAAGCAGTTCTTTACCCCAATGTGGGCATGATCAGAGATATTGATAGTACCTATGGTTGAGTGTATGGACCATGAGAGTAGTGAGGAGCTCAAAAATATGTAACCAGTTCTGGAGTACGTCCTATGCACATGTGCGAAGAACATACAGTCCTGTTCCTTCTTGTGGTGTTCTCACCAGACATCGTGTAAGCCCAGGTCTCATAATTCATTCTAGAGTTTCGTGAAAATCCCCCTAAGTTTCCAGACCAAGTTAAAATCTCCTAAAAGCACAATAATCTCTGCAGCAAAGCCTGCTAAGCTGTCACGTCGTCTTGGCACACGCTGGGGCATATACCACTGTTATACTGAGGTGGGTTCCCTCTTCAGTGCCTATCGCAAAGAGGTATCTACCCTCTTTATCTTTTTTACTGTAAGAGCAAAGAAAGGGAAAATCCTTTGAGCGAAAAGGGGTACTCCAATGTACTTGCTGTTACCAGAAGAATAGAAATCAAGTGGATATAGCTTCTGTTTAATTTTTTTCCCTTGCTGTGTTACAGGTGCAATTCAAGTAAAGCAATTACGTCAATGCCATACTGTCACGAATTGCCAAATCTTAGAGCCCTTATTAGGGGCATCAAGCCATTTGACATTTAGGGACTGAATCTTGATGATGATAAATGGGTAGGGTGTGTGATTTTATGCTGTATATGCCGCCCCAATCCCAAGAGTAGCCCACAAGGTGATGAAGTGCAATAGGTAGGTGTTGAACATTTTGAGTGGTTTGATTGACTGCTGTAGTGTCACCGATATCTCTTCCATTCCACTCCATGAAAAACCAATGCAAAAACAGAAAAACATAGTGAACAAGAACAGTAACAAAGTTGTTTCACTGTGCACAGAGGGCCCATGTCTTTCTGACCGGTTCCCATCCCACTTTCCAGGGGTTTTGTGTGTACACCGATGTTCTGGAGTTGGGTATATCTGTGGGTTATGTCCGGGATATCCGGAGGATTAATAGGCCTACGTTCAGGCCTGTCATCTTATAGAATTCCAGCAAACATAATATACATAGTGGTTGAAGTGTCAGGATTGTGGTCACGGCCTGGCTCCGTATGAATGAGTCAGTCCTAATTTGGTTCATCATCCTTGAAATCTGGCTTCGTCGGGATTCTGTCTTTTCTTGAGCCTCGGAATCGTTGAGGTCGCAGAGTGAGCCAGGGCCCAGACATTCGTAGACGATCCCCTAACTGCGAAGTCAGCGAATCGCATGAACTTGTTTCCATGGTATCTATAGAAATTCCTAGGATGCGGGCAGGCTTTGGCAATTCAGAGACCTAGTGAGTTTTGCTGTTGTACTTGAAGGCTACGACAAAGGGGTAGAGACAGTAATATTGAATTTTATTTTTCTGTAAGTGCTCTGCGATGGGTTGGAATTGTTGTCGCCGAAGAAGAGTCGCTGGGATGATGGCTTGAGACACCGAACAGGTGTGGCCTTGATGCTGAATTTGTTTTTGCGACCCTGCTGCTTCCAGGATATTTTCTTTACATCTGTAGCAAATTTGAAAATATATCATGTGGCTTGTTCATTTCTTCAGTCCTGCGGAAGCCCACTCGATGAACCCTGTTGAGTATGATTTGGGTCAGGGTATCTCCCAAGAGTGCAGCGAAAAGGCATGTAAATAAAGGTTCCAAGTTTTTGCCCTCTGCACCTTCACGTAGTCCACATACTTGTGTATTGTCTCTTCAAGAACGGTTTTCAACATTTTCAATCATTCTAGTACTAGCATTATTCTGAGTGAATAAGCATACACATTTGTCCATTAGCATCGAAGTTTTCTCCTGAAGATAGTCTATTTGCCTTCTGCTTCCAAGACCCTGGAAAATGCTGAATCCATGTCTGTCCATGGAGTGGCAATCTTCTCTCCTAAGTCAGATTTAAGGGCATTCAGTTCCACTGCAGTGTTGACTTTAAGCTCTTTCTGGGGCTCAGACTTGAAAGTTTTAAGGCACACAAGAAGTTCCACCTTCATCAATGCCTTGGCGACGTTCTTGTCAATTGACCACCTGTTGGAGCCGGCCTCGTGGCGTGGTCCTGTTCCCCCTCGCCAAGCCGCACGAGGTCCCCTGCACCTCGGGGCTCCTCCATTTTGGTTTGTACGTGACTCTGCGCACCAGCCTACGTGACCCCGCTCAACCCGGCCTCGGCCCCAGCAAGCCCCGACATCAAGGCACCAACAACTGGCCAGGGGGTACCACGTGAACACTTCCCCACTCCCGGCGGAGGGCAGTATCGATGGGACCCCCAACCGTCCTCCCACACCTAGGTACGATTGCCCCACAGCTCTCCTGGGCCTGGCGCCTCTCCTGCTGAGCGTCTGGCCGCTCCCGACCCGGCCTCTCCGCCCCCCGGGCGCAAGGGTCCGGACATCAAAGGGCTCCAGACCTATATCTGGGGCGACCCTGCAACAGGACAGCAGTTGTATCCCGGAGTCAAGAGCCCTGCTGATCAGATCGCGGCTGACCCTACGGAGAAAGACTCATCCTGGAACCACGCTCTGAGCCCTGCTGACTACGTCGCGGCTCCACCGTGCTTAAAGACCTTCACGAACCTTTGGGGCCCTGCTGACGCTGTCGCGGCCCGACCTTGATGAACTTGACATCAGAGCCCAGCTGACCTCGTCGCGGCTCGACCGAAGCGGACCTACCACCGGAGCCCTGCTGACTGTGTCGCGGCTCGACCCAAGCGGAACTACCACCCGAGCCCTGCAGACACCGTCGCGGCTCTCCACGTCCGAGCTGCTTTAAGACCAGCACCTGCCGCTCCGATCCCCGGAGCCACCTTCGGCCCAACGCAAGGTCTGGCGCAGAGCTTCCCCGTACCAGGCTGGTACTAAGACTGTCCCGCTACCCTGTCCCTACAAAGACATTGAGACTCTTTCTGGATCTCTCGATCCCCCTGTAAATATTTCGAATGTGCTACTATTGATAAAGTACCTAGATAAGCAACTGATACGGAGTCCTGTGTGGTGGTGTTACTGGGCCTAGTACGACCATAGGAGAAAGACTTCTCCTAGGAGGCTTTTCAGCGGCGCTCGGCTATAACTTTGCGGTAGGAAGGTACCCCGGAGTGGGCCCCCTGACTCCCCGGTGGTCCTCCCTCCAACACCACCCTGCGTCATCTCCGGTTCTTCTCTCTTGAAGCGACCCATGCAGCTTTAAAGAATCCTGTAACTTTTCTTTGGGTGTTTTTTTAGGCGGCATAGGCAAGTGTGTGTGGCTGGGAGGAGCCATTGAGGCTAATGGAAATGCTTTGGGTAGCTTGATTTATTGTTTTTGCAGCTGGTCACTGCTCCCACCTCTGAATGCCGCTTTTGCAGCAGGCATGGGGGGAGGGGATTGGGGCGGTTGTTGGGGAGGCTGACAGCCATATCGATAATGTGACCTGAGAGTTCACCCCTGGGTCCCAGTTGCTGAAAGCTTTGTAACAGAGGTTGAGGTGTTCACATTCCAAGTCTTGCATTTTGGGGCATCATTGTGGTCATCTTGCACCAATCGCTCGAACCGAAATATACCCTGGGGCGACCCTCTTAACTCAAGCCAAACCTGAGCCGTCACATCAGGGTTTTAGAGAATGCACCTGCAGATCCAGCAGTAGCAGCTCCCCGCTGTTTTCCACTCTCTGGGGGAGAAATAGGAGGTGCCAAGAAAACCTCTGCAGACAGCATGGGTGGAGCAAGGTGCCGCTTGTCTTGAGGGCCCTTCCGCAAAGCCGAAAACGGCATCAATGAGCTCCAAGGCGGGAGCCAGAGTTGTCTACACAGTTATACGATCAGGCAAAGGGTTCCCTGCTGGCTTGGCCAACAGGGTTGGTCCGGCCTCGGAAAATCTCATGGCCGGCACCATCTTGGGTGTTTACAGGTCAGAACTGGGAGTTGAGGCAGATCTGCTTGGCGCCACCGCTTCGTCTGGAGCATCAATTGGTGCCCATAGTATAAGCTGCAACGATTCCTCAAAGACTACAGCTGCAGGTGGGCAGGTTGAGCAGAATGAGGGTCCCGGTCTAGGAGCTCATTTATGGAGCTGCCATCTTTGTCCCTGCGGAAGCTCCGTGCCATTTTGTATCATATACCTATTTGAACACACACACATGAACATACAGACAAACCAGGCTCACACCTTGCCAAATGAAAATGTGCTTTGGCAAATATACACACTCAGGCATATATACTCAGACATATATGCACATGCATACAAATCGAAAGACTCATCAAAGATGCAAGCTCATATACTCACATACAAGCCCATGCCCACAATCCACTTACTAAGGTGCATTCACTGATCCTCCTTCTGCCCAGCAACTTAGTTTGCTGGAAGCTGCACATCTATTCCACAAGTCAGAGAGGGGTGAAAAGGGAGCACAGGAGGCCACGTGTATTAGGCCTCTATGGAAGCTCAGGACAGACTCCAAGTCGTAATTCAAGGCCAGCTCCAAAAAGGAGCTACACAAGGACCCTGGCAGAGGCAAGGGCATGGGTTATACACTGAGCAGGAACACATAACAGCACCAAGAAGGAATATTATGAACTAATTTAGTTAATTCTTTGAAAATGGCTGGGCTAGTAATATTAATATCAGCCACCATTTCAGGTACACTAACAATAATACGTTGAAACCTTTTCCCGCCTGTTATTACTGCATTTCATCTATGACAGGCAAAAGCTTTCGGTGACATATCTGATGATTACTGTAAGGTAAACAGTATTACCAGGTAAAATTATCACAGATGTTTGTAATTGTACAATCAATTGCAGGTAAGCAGGTTACTGGACATTATTTCTGAAAATGTGTAAAGAACATTTAATGAAACTAGCTCTTACAAATGTCATTCAAATAAAGGGTGTTAATCTGCCAATTAAAAGCTATAATAAAGCAGCAATTGTGGCTTGTTCCACACAGCCCTTTAGAAAAGAAAGAAATAAACAAAGAAAGCAAGAAAGATTTTCTTTTTTTTTAAAGAAAGCATTTGCTGCTGGAAGGACACGCTGAGTGCTAGTTGTGCCAGGCTAGTTCGAAGCTTGAGGGCTTGTTGACAGTTACAGATATTTAGAGGGTCCTCCAACCAAACACCTCTTCCCTTACAATGAATAATGGATAAGTGGGTCCTCCTTTGCTTATAATTACAGAGTGCCCTTGGTGCTAGTATCTTATCAGCTATCTGATCTGGCACCTTCAGGTGCAGGGGGAGCTTCTGTAGGGGGCTGTACCTCCTATCTGCTTCTGGTTCACCTCTCCATGCACTGTCCTGATTTTAGAAGGCGTAAATGACTAGCAGGCAGACAGGCTGGACAATGGCAATTTCCACAGGGATTCCGGCTCCTGTTAGACTTCTACATGACTCCTCAATGGTTTCGTTCCTTCCGCCCTTGTAGGATTTCCAAGGGAGGTCTTGCCAGATATCTTGATCTCAATGGAGTTGCCAGGGTGAGCTGCCATCTTGACTATGGATACTAATTAACCTCATCCACCCTCGGCTTTCAGTTTTGGTATATACAGCATGCCTAGCCAACTTAAGTTATGATGAGGAAAAGTTTACTAGTGTATTTTGTTCACTTTCATCACCAGGTGAGATAATAAGAGTTCAGCTACACAAGTCTAAACAATGCCCCATCCTTGCTTAGCTTCTTTATCTCTTTACAGAAAGAGCGAGGACATAAGTGAGAGAGAAAAAGCATCTGTGTGGGGGGAACTAAAAGAGCATTCTTCAAAGACAGAGGGAGTGAGGGAGGACAAGGTTGTTTGGATTATGGCTTTACCTGATGAATGTCTCCACACTCTGCATGTTTTGCTTGTAGTTCTTGCCGCCGACCTCCTGCCAATGCAGAGCGATGAATCCTGGTCTGCGCAAGTCCAAAGTCTGAAAAGACAAAATGTGGGGTGATCAGGGTCAGAGTGCAGGTTCTAATGGATACCATGATGCGTGTATTCAGGTGAGAATTCAGGGTCTGATGGATGAAGGATGGGTGCCAGTGCAGGGTCTCAGTGTGATTAGGTATGAGCGCAGGATCTGAGAGATAAATGATGAGTGCATTGGGAAGACGGGGCAGAATCTGAGGGAGACATGATGATGCAAGTGGCAGGTCAGAAGAAGACACCATGATGAGTATGTTAGGATGGGAATGCAGGGTTTGACAGAGACAGAAGTACAGAACGAGTGCAAGGTCTGAGGGAAACACAATAACATATGAGTGCAGGGTATGAGGAAGACAAACACAATATCTACAGAAGGAATGTGCGCAGGGCCTTTTGGAGATACAAACATTGGTTCCCTAGAGTATGAGTGCAGGGTCCAGGGTAAAAATTATGTGCACGTCACATCTTACTGGCAGGTTTTAGGAGATTCAATGATGTGTGCATTAGATATGGATGTAGGGCCTGAGGGAGGCACAATACAATGTACATTAATTATGAATTCAGTCTTTTAGGAAGACACTGTGATGTATTCATTAGGTATGAGCGTTGGGCAAGAGGGAGCCACAGTGAATTATTTATTAGAGAATAAGTGCCAGGATGACCCAGCAGTCAACCCTTTCTATTAACTTGTCCTGAGCATATCATGTCCTCCGTTAATCAGCTTCACATATAATGGTGACATAGAGCCCTCTACGGTAGAGCTTGTTTCAACTGTAAAATAATGGTACTTCCTGGTTTCCTTGAAGGTTACATGATGGAAGTAGACATCCTGAAGGTTCATTGACCAAAGCGTCATAGTTTTGGACAGCAACCAGCAACTGAGCCATTGTCAGCAGAAAGATTTGCCATAGGGGGGTGAACTGA
Source organism: Triturus cristatus (assembly GCF_964204655.1). Taxonomy (NCBI): domain Eukaryota; kingdom Metazoa; phylum Chordata; class Amphibia; order Caudata; family Salamandridae; genus Triturus; species Triturus cristatus. The sequence continues at coordinate 624,264,457 of NC_140594.1, read as the reverse complement.
GTTAGGTAGGTCTGGTCTACAATGGGATACAATCCCTTTCCTTTCCTCCTTAGAAGGAAACAGTGGGCATAATATTCCTGACCCTTTTGTCAAGGCAGACCTAGTTACTACCTGCAAAATATCCTGGAATGCTGACTCGGGCTATGGTGGCCAGGGTGGGAGCGGTCGTGGAAGCTGTACAACATCACCCTTGTTCACCAATTAGAGGATTCATGTTATTTGGGTCCAGTGGTGTTCGTGGAGAGAAAGGCTTACCTTCACTGCAAAGGAGTGGGCCTCCTCAGATGCTGCAGCAGAAGGTAGTTGGCCCTGGGAAGGTTATTGGGAATTTCGTTGAGGCTGACAAATCAAACTTGTTCTTCCCTCTAAAGTACCTCTTCTTTGCCCGCCGGTGTCTTGGGGAAAGAGAAAGCTCCAGTCGGGTCTTGGAGGGAAAGGTACCCTTGCCTTGATCGATTGGAAGTCAGACATTTGCTAGGAGGGAGAGAGGGGAAAACTTCAGCAATACCACTTGGATCCCAATCAGACATTTGGCGTTGACTGTCTTGGACTGCTGCTAAAGAACTCAGCTGTCAAGACACTGACCGGTGCTTCTCATTAATGTGGAGATTGATCATCTTTTCATGGGCCTCCAGTGTAAAATCTGCGCCTTTGAGCCATGACTGCAGACACATGCACAGATGGGAGTTGATGCTCCCAGCTGCAGCACTGATAACTAAGGTTCAACGTCAGGAACATTTGTTACACAGTTTCCTTTCGTAGGTGGGGCACAATTTTATACTCATTTTGATTGCAGTCCAGGAACATAGCAGTGTACTAGATGACCTTGTGCCACAGGTGCAGTCCATAGCTTGCCATGATGGCGCATGTGTTAGCCTGTCTCTGGGGAAGTCTACCGGACCAGTACATTTCCTTGTCACAAGTCTCCAGACACATTACTTAATTGCCATCACAGCAGACTGAGCAATAGGGGTTACAGAGATACAGACTGCCCAGTTGTCAGTGGCCCACTGCTTTGAAATCCCAGGCTAAGAGATTGACTTCTTTCGAAATCTCCTCCACTTATTTGAGAACGTAAGCCTCAATGGACAGGCCAGCTTTGGTGGTGGAGAGGCTCCTGTCATCAGCACATCAGTGCACTCTGGCAGGGGTGTGATGGCTTCAGTGGTCAGTAATTCCAAATCTTAGGCCATGATGGTGATGGAGCGTAAACCCAAGTGTGGGTCCTCCTGGTAATCGCCACCAGTCTCTATCCTTGTTGGACTCCCCCAAGCATGTTATCTTGTAGGGAGGTGGCCTAGAAGATGGATGTTCTGGTGCCTGCAGGACCTACACTAGGGATGGTGGGAGCAACACTAGAGTGGATGGGAGATACACTGGTGTTTTAAGCTGATGGACCAAGATAGGCACATTGACCTTCAGTTTAGCAACCAGCACATCACAGAAGAAACCAAAGCTCAGGGCGGAAGACAAAACATTGGCACAACCTGCACCTGGGTCTGAAGGGAGCTGGGTGAGCCTCTCCAACCCCTGGTCCAGCTGCTTATGGTCCAATAGGTCAGCTGAGTCGGACTAGTCTGCCTAGGAGTAGCCTACACCTGAAGGGAGGACAGCCACTGGAGAAGCCAAGGGGCATTGAGACCTGAGGAAGCAGACAACAGGTGCTGGAAGACACGGCAGAGATTCCAGCCCCTGTATCTGGGAGACTGGCACCAACTGCTGCTCCTCCAAGATCGGGAGTCAGAGAGAGGGTGGTGGGGCCCTGTACTTCTTGGTGCAGTGAGACTCCAGTGTTAGGATTACGTTCTGCAGTTAGGTGTCAGAAGTGGCTACCTTGTAGAAGAAGAGGTGGACTGATGGTAGGTTAATACATTCAGACTTGCAACAAGCAACAAGGTTCTGGGCTCACTGAGGGGGTGTCGCTCTCCTCAGTGCTTAATTTGTACAATATTAAGTGCCAGGGCTCTGACCAGGAGGCCACTGCAGCTTGCACCACCCATCGCCCTGGTCATTCCTGCCAAAACAAGTACTAACCATCTCTCTCATGTAAATGCGAAAGTTAAGATTATTCCAGGGCCCCAAAGCCAAAGGAATGGCTGGGGAGGCAGGTATTAGCAATTTTTTAATGTATATTGTTTTCCTAAACAACTGGTATACTGCTCATCTCAACATGAGCCGCGCCACCTTGTGGCAGACTGCCCTAAGTTTGGTGTTGGCAATCAGGTGCCGAGCACCGGAAACCAATTAAGTGCCAGGGCTCAGCACCGAAAAGCACCGGCTCAAATTAAGCACTGGCTTTCCTTCATAACTGCGACTTACTGGGTGTGGGATCTAGGGATATTGGCTCACATGTGAGTAAGGAGAGGGGTCAGAGCATAAGTTTTTCAGGTCAGAATGGATTCTTTATTGTCAGATGGGTTTTGCTGTAAAGGCTGGCCAGGAAGGGTGGGCATGACTTTCTGGAGTCACAAAAGTGAACGGAGACTGGGCCTACAAACCTTTGTCCAAAAAAGGGAGTCTTGCTCAACCTCTTGGTGTAACGTGCTTGCAGCGCTGTGCACAGAAGGAATAGCTGTTTCAACCTTTCCATGCTGCAGTGCTGGGAACCTCAATGCCCAGATGAAGTCCTCATTTTGTTGGAGAAACGAAGTCTGCTGTGAGTGTTTGCACCTAGAAGGGCCTTCAGCTAATTGGTGCTTCACACACCTTCCCTTGACCACGGCAGCAGGATCTAGTCGCAAAATGTTGTCTGGCAGTGAGGTAAACATTTCCATCCGGCCAGGTAGGGGGTGCTCTGACCAGTTGCACGGGTCCAGTGAGGGTGATCTTCATGTGTGGGGATTCTTGGAAGCCCGCAGATGCACCTCATAGCACTTCTCCCTAATGATGAAATCTATTGTCGGCACATCCTGATTTTGCATGCAATTTCTCTAGTTTTGAAGTTACTCTCCTACTGATGGCAGTAGATAGAGCTCAGGCGGGCATCAGATGACTGTGTCCTAAACAACATGTGCATAGGTTATGGGGATCAGTTACTACACACTGTATGTGCCTAACGGATATAAGTCACAAAGCTACAGCTTTAAGCTAAGCTACCCCAAATTGAAGCAGGTAAAAGGATAGGTAAAGAGCGACAAAGGATCCAAAAGTAATCAAGAGGTATCAGAGGAGGGCCCGGTATTAACAGTTTGCTGAGTATGAGAAAAGCAAGCTCTGAGACACACAATTAATTAGAAAAAAGTAATTGGTGAGGATATGAAGACAAACCAGAAAAGGAGTGAGCCACCTCTGACACATACATGTATACTTGGAGCCAGGACCAAAAGGACAGATATAGAAGTAATTTGCAATCCTGGAAGAGTGCCTGCAAGGGTGGGAAAGGAAAAGAGCCAAGATGAAGAAAGAGTGAGTTTTTCATGGGCTTTGGGACTAGGGATAATGTGGGACAATACAGAGAATCCTGCATGAGCCTAGGAAGGTGGGATTATAGTCGTGCTAGGGGCAGGACATTTTACAATGGTCATGAGAGCAATGGATTATTCAGGGGACATAGGAGCAGGAAACTATTTAAGGACACTGTGGTTGATGAAAGCAGGAACAGCAGATTACAAAAAGACCTTGCGGGCAGTCATTTCTAGGAGATGCTAAGAGCAGGGGATCATGAAAGTAAACTAGAAGCAGTGGATACCAGCCTGGCTGTGGGGATCGCGGGGTGTACAGAGTGTCTCTAGAACAGGAGGCAATGGAGGTTTTGGGAGGGGGTTGATATTGTGATGCACTGAGAGCTGGAGTTAAGGGGGGGGGGCCTTCAACTAGCATAGGTGATTGTGGAACGACCCTGGAGCAGATAATTATCCAAGTATCCTGGGAGCAAATATCTAGTTAGCTGTTAAGAGGGCCCTGGAAGCAAAAGCGCGGGGATTCAGGGCTAGGCATTATGGCAGTAGCCATGGTGTCAGAGGATTCTGGGGTGGCTTGCTAACTAAGGATTATGTTGTGTCCTGGTTTCAAAGTATTATAAGGAGCCTTGGGCGCAGAAGATTCAATGGAATTTTGGATGCAAATTATTACTGGGGTGGGGGTGAAGGATCATTGGCAACAGAAAATTCTGGAGGGCACCTGTTCCGAAGAATCGTGGTGCGATCCCGTGGGTAGAAAATTATTAAAGGGCAGTGGGTTTAGCAGAACGATGGAGAGGTCCTGGGATGAGAGGTATACTGACAGGTTCTAGGAGCAGACAGTTAAGGGAGTTGGAACAGGTATACTACCTACCATGTAGAATTCCTGCAGCCATTTTTGCTGGAGATCTGCAGGCTGGGAAAACAAAAACAAGACATTCTTGAGCATTCACTGCCTGAGACAGAAAACAACAAATATTTATAAAGCCAAAGGTTTACTGAGCACTATTTGCCCAACTCATCAATACAAACAATACAGCATCTGTAGCAACACCTTTACGCACAACTGTCACTCACACAAAGAACTGATAAAACGAGACAGTAGCAGGACACATTCACTAATCTACTGGGCGAGTGTATCCGAGCACCAGAGTAGCAAGCTACCCCAACACAGAGTACAGCTACAGACTATGCCGCACCCATGAAAGTTACACACACACACAAACACACACACACAGCAGGTACAGTAAAGCGCAACAACCGCACACACCAAACTACATAAATATAAAATTTTCTAGCTATCGTAACCAAATGCTTTAATTCTATTAAGGACTTCAGAGGCGAAGATTATGCTTTACTTTCTTCCTTTATTTTCTCCAGCAGCCATATAAAGCAAACAATCTTTCCCACGAGAACTAAGGGAATACTACAAGCGAACCACAACCAATCATAGCCCATCGTTGTCCATAATAGTGCTTTATAAGGCTCTACGAAGTATTACAACAAGTAAAAACTTTCTTCTTGTAAGTACCGAACAACATTATACCATCACAGCATTTAATACAGATATATAAGGATCAATTCTATGAAGAACTGTAATGTCCAATGAAATACTGTATTAACTTGCATTTGAACATTTGTCGGAAAGTCTTACTTACTCTGAAGACCTATTTTATTTATCTTCCCTCATCTCTTCCTCTGGGTGGGGGATTTACCCTTGATCACTGGGAGGAAATAATCTTTGCCTCCAAGTCCTTAATAGAACTAAACCTCTCGGCTACGATAGCGAGCAAATTTTATATTCTAAACAGGGACATCTTAAGGATTTTGGGGGCTCTGGGCCAAACGTATTTTGGGGGCCCCTGTTCGGAACAGCTTTGAACTTATGATCCAATTTCAGCTCTTTCATTCCCTCTTTGGCCTGGTCCCTGACAGTGCACATGCACACTTGTCCAAATCCTAAACGTGTTTACCTCTAATATTCAGGGATAGTGGCATGTGTTTTCAATATTGTAACACCGGAGCAGTTCATACTACAAATAATCTCTGTGGCACCCTACCATTTCTCCTATGTAAGGTCCTGTTTTAATCTACAAGAACCTTTTTGTGGATGTTGCATAAAACATAAACACAACATTTATCTGCAAAATGTTTGTAACAGGCTTTCACACATCACCCACATTAAAACTAAATTAAAGGAAAAAGGTATTCAAGTTCATCGGGGCCCGACTCTCTGCAAAACAGCGCTGCCCCCTGGGGCAGGGGCCCTCTGAAAAGTTGGGGCCCTGGACCAAAGCCCAATTTTCCCATGTCTTAAAATATCTCTGAGTCTATGTCAGGATCGGAGGTGAGGATTATGCTAGTTTAAAGCTTCTTGACAACTAAGGTAGCCATATCAAGGACTGGTTTGAAATAGAACCTTTGAAAGGTTAATTTCTATGACCAGTGTGCCGCATTCATAGCATCCTCTAGTCTAGCACCCAGTGCAAATGCCGTTAAAGCCATTGCAGCCCTGGCTAAACGCCCACCAAATTTCTTATTGTCATTGCCTGCTTCCTGCATCATCCATCAAACCCACCCGGCGATGGGTGAGGATGAGACTGCCCTATGTGGCTTCCTGATAGCAATTAAGAGTTGTCTCTGTCCCGGAGGGCGCAGTTCCTCCTTCAAACTTTCATAGGCTTTGATGCAACACACCACACAAAACTTCAAACAATCCATTTGTTCTCCTGGAAAAATGAAAAGTGACCCCTTCTGGGGTGAATACATCTGGTAAAGTCCAGGACTCTGACATCCCAAACCCTATTTATGTCTGCAATGGCAGAATATTTTGGTTCAGGAGGAAGGGACAAGTAGATGCCTTTTAACAGTTTCTGAATCATCGGATGTTCACCGACTGGAGGGCCCTCTATAAGGAGGTGACCTGCAGAAACAGAGGATCAAAAGGTGTTCACGGATCGATAAGCCATCCCTTTGCGATCCATGTGTGCTAGAAAACTCAGGATATGAACCATACCTGCCCCCACAAGACCCATGTACCACTGCATACACCATCGTGACCAAGCTGATTTGTATCGTCTAACCGTTTCCCTTTGTCCAAACCTTGGATAGGAAGGATTGAGCGAGGTTCCAGAGGTCTGGGATTTGCCATCTTTCCCTGAAACCGCCATGCCATGAGTGTCTTGTGTTAGCAGGGGATGAGTGTTCCTCAACAGCTCCCGGAGCAGATCTGTGAGAAGGCGGGAGTCGGATTGGAAAATCCCAATAAAATTCCAGAAGAATCCGGAAACCACACTTGAGATCCCCAATTTGGGGTCACCACTACTATATCCGACTGCTGCTTCCTGCCCTGGGCCACCAATCTTAATATCATTGTAAATGGTGGGAACGTGTATCCCAGTTCCGTGCTCCAGTCTTTGAGGAAGGCATCCAGCGGTATTGCAATAGGTCCGGCCACCAACAGAAGAATGTGAGCAACTGATGTTCAAGTCTCACGGCAAACAGGTCGACAGTGAAAGCCTTGAGGTTCGAACAACTCGTAGAGATCTTGATTGCCAATCTGCTGCTTTTTTTTTAAGCATCCGGTACTCTACAATCTACAAGACTTGACTGTCTAGGCAAAATTCCCAGAAGTTATTGGCTAAGTCGGATAGGATTATGTGTCGCAGTGGTGATTGATGTAATGCACTGCTGCCACATTGTCCATTTTTAGAAGGAACTGGCCCTGAATTCTGTCTCTGATCTAGCACTGTACTGCGAAGGAGCCTGCAAGAAGTTCCATGCAATTTAAATGTAATTGCTGTGCTTGAATTGATCATTTTCTGCCTGTAGAAAACTCACCACAACGGTTTCCCCATCTTATCCTTCTGGCATCTGAGTCAATGATGAGATCCGGATTGAAGCCGAAGATTGCTCTCCCGTTCCAAGCCTCCATTTGGGCGACCCACCACTCTATTTCCTCTTTGGCTTCGGTCAAGAGCGGCATCAAAGTGAGACCATACGGTAGGGTGAATTTGAATGTGTGAGAGTTCCATAGGAATTGCAGGAATCTTCGATACGGAGGGAAGATGGGGACTAATAGATACACGTGATTCAGATCCACCCTTTCTATCCAATTGCCCGGCGATAGCAGATCACTCAGTACATGGATTTTCTCCATTTTTAAGTGGCGGAACACCAGCCACTAGTTGATTCCTGCTGGTTGATTACCAGCCGATGAAGGGACTCCCTGTCAAACAGGAGTTGCATGGCATTCTGCTCTCAGGGTATCAGTTTACATTCCAGAGGGGCGACAACATTTGAAACCACATTGCAAATTGAGGCATCGACCACCTCATAGTACTCGTCACTCCAGGGGAGACAGAACGTGTAGTCATCTTCATACGAAGACTTTGTAGAGCCTTGCATTGTGAGAGTAATTTTTAACTGGGGTTGCCAGTAAGTATTAGTGAGCAAAGTGAAAACGGTTTTGAGGCCTGAGGAGGACAGCAGTCCCACTCTTGTATATTTGTTCATGGGGCCCAGTTGGACCTGTTTCTAAGGCCTGAAGAGGACACAAGTCACCCTCAGATCCTTGGATGGGCACCCAGGTCAGTGTCCTGAATGCGTTATTTAAAAAATATATATATATTGGCCACTTAATTTGAGCCAGTGATTGCAGGTAGGACCCACAGGCACTCATTTTTGGGGACTGACACTTATTTTCCTCAATGGACTTTCATCCAGAGCATGAGAGAGATAAACACACAAGGGAGGAAGATGAAAATAGAAAAAAGCAAGGCCTAGGCCCCCCAACCGAGTCTGCGGGGCCCACAAGCGCACCGGCCCGTTCGGGCCGCCCAAACATGGCATGCATCACCTCGTGGAACGTACGAAGCTGGGCGGGAGTCGCTCCGGGCCCCAGAAAGGGAGGGAAACGCGGAGTTGACTCTTCGGGCTCCGCGCCCTGAGCCGCGGTAGGGGCACCACCCACGTCCCTCGTTGAGTCAGCCGACCGACGAGGAGAAGTCGAAGAGCGACGATGCTTCTTCGACTTCTTTTTATGCTTCGACCTACCTGACCCCGAGTGCTCGTAATCCACAGTTGGTGACATCCACTCTCATTAAGGTTGTTTTGTTGAATAGTTTTAACATTTTTGGTTTGCTTGCAATACGTGATTCTTCACATCATTAAAAACATCCCTCTGTTCTTGATCCTATTGCAATACTTGTCCATTCCAATACTTGTCCCTTTCTGAGACTGACTTAGTACTGTAATGTAATACAAGTTTCGAGTAGTGTTCTGTCTAAATAGTATCTCAACTGCTCTTTTTTTCCAGTCTGGTGCCATTCTGTTTGCTTTTAGCAAGTCTGTTTTAGGTTTAATGCATTTCCCTGAAGGCATATGCCCTAAGAATTCCACCTCACGCATCCCAAATTGACACTTCCTTTTTAGGTCTCGCCTGACCCAGCGCATGCGCTGGTCTGGCAAGACTTATTGAGAGGGCTCCAAAAAGTGCTACCAGGCCAGCCTAGAGCTACAGTGCATGTGCGCGGGCGCGCGCGCCGCGCTTTACCGCGATTACTTTCACTTTCGCGGCTGCAGGGCCGCTTTGATGTTTTGATCGCGATCACTTTCACTTTCGGGACCGCACGGCCGCTTTGCATAGCCAATAGGTCTCGCTTTTGGGACCTTATAAGTATTTAGTTATGTAACTGTTGCATGGCTAAACACTTATAAGGTCCCAAAGGCGAGACCTATTGGCTATGCCAATGCTTGTTTAAAGTGAAACCAGCTTTTCCAGGATATCTAACATTCTTTCTAATGCTTCATTGTGTTCCTTTTTGGGGGTTTCTATAGACTAGTATATCGTCCTGAAAATACTGATCACGTTTTCTTCTCCAAACAGACCATGCATATGTCTTTGATAAATCAATGTCACCACTGCCACACCAAATAGAAGTCTTTTAAATGGAATGTACTTTCTGATGTTTTAAATGCCATGATGAGTTTAGAATCAGGATGGAGTTACATTTGACCATACGCTGATTTTAAGTCTAGTTTACTATGTATGTTTGCTCCATCCAGCGTGGTTAACATTTAGTTTATGTTGGGTAATAGGTAGCTCTCTAAAATTATATTTTTGTTCACTGTGCCTAAATCACTGGGAAAACATATTTTTCCATCCCTTCTTTTTGATATGACCACTGGAGAAAGCCATTCAGTTTCTTCTACTTGTATGATAATATCATCTTTTTCCAATTCTTTGAGCACATTTTTTACATCTTGGTGTACGGATACTGGTACCGGTCTCATATGATGGCATATAGGTAAACAATTTGTTTTTATTCTAATTTTGTATTCACGGGCTTTTAATGTGCAGATTATTTTAGCAAATAGGCTTTCATGTTTCTTTATTAACAAACCAATTTATTTTTAGTGCAGTTAACAATTGTTTGCCATTTCCCGGCTTTAAAGTTAGGCCCAGTTCATACTGCGATTTCCATCCTGATATAGCCAGTTCTCGTTTGGTAACATATACTTTTGAGACATAACATCTGTCCTTAAAGTCGATTTTACCTTTCCAATATACTTCCTTCATTGTATCCATTCAATCTGGCAACACTATCTTTTAAGTCCATGTCAGGACACAACATTTCTCATGTATCTGTGGGTAAAATTGTATATAGTGAGCTGAATCCACTTCTAATGTCACTTGTTTGTTATCAATTTTTACCTCACAACTTGGTTTATTGATTTGTGTGCTATCTTGCTGTCCTTTATTGACTTTGTCACCAATGCTTAGAACTATGTGCTGTATATCATTTGATATACCATCTTCTTCATTTTCTTCTGTGTAATCTACTTTTTGTACAGTTCATTATTTGATCTACACATACATGCAAAGTGAGCCCTTCCATTGCATTTATCACTTCTTTTGTCTGTTGCTGGCAGTTTTTACTAAATTATAGATATCGGTCACTACCACATCGATAACAGCACTTTTTGTTGTCTCTCAGAAAACTTTGTATGTTGTGTAAAGTTTTCCTTTCTTTGGAATTTTCTTTTTGGGTGTTTTTAGATGCACCTTTTACTATTTTTACTTGCGATACCACTTTTGTTTCAATTTTCAATTGTTTTAAACATCACATAGATTGTTTGTGCATCCTTACAGTGCTGAGTGTAGCATTTCTACTAAGAAATAATTATTCTTGTAACTTAGCGCCTTTGCACAGTACTATTAACTGGTCTCTCACTAATTGTTCTGTTTTGGCTCCGAAGTCATTTGCCACTGCCAGTTGTTTTAACACATTTATGAACTGTTCAATATTTTCATTTTCTCATTTGGGGACTACCAAATTTATTTAGTTTGCTTCCTCATACGTCTCTACTATAACATTCCCAGGGGAATCCTTTCTAAGTTTGTGTTACTCAAAAGCTCATTTGCGTTTTATTCATAAGCAAGTCAGTAATAATGCTTTGCGCCTGTTAGAATTGAAATTGGTACAATCAAAATCTTTGATGTAATTTGAGTGTTTTTTTCCACAGAGGCCACTGAATGGGGGGTTCACCTGAATTGTCTAAGAAAAATGGGGTCTATTTGCTGCATCCACTGTTGTTTTGTATAAATATTTACTTGTAGTATGTCATGTTAACTTTGCTAGCCTAAATGTCTTAACTACTGTTTTCTTTCTTACATTTTTTTTTGTAGAATTGCACACTTACTTATAATATACATCTTTAAGCGTTTTCTCCTCAAAGCTTGGCTTGAAAACTGCGCAATAAAACCAAAAACAAAAAAATCAAATATGGTTTCTTTTTCCCCAAATATTTTCTTTCTTTTATGTGAGCCATGTTCAGTTTTTTTAGTTTTTCTAATTTATTTGGTAGCTCCCTCACCTGGCCATTACTAATTCAATATTGATGTTTGAAACAGAAATCTTATTCGCGAGGCAGTGAAGTATGGCACTCTCCAGCTGACCACTCCTTGTGAATGTCAGTACAGGTCTTGATCGACTACGAGCTGTTCTCCTCCATGAAAATGAAAAATGAAAATGAAAAAAGAATTTGCTAAAGCGCACTGCTGCCAAGCGGCTTCCTGGCGCTGACACCTCGTCCAGACTCACAAGGACAGTCCCAGAGAGCTAGTTAGGGAAAGCTTGGGAAAACAGAAAAGTTTTAAGGGCCTTACGAAAGTGGGAGTAAATAGGAATAGAACGAAGGAAAAGAGGAAGACTGTTCCAAAACCGGGGGGCCAGGACTGAAAAACGAGTGCCACCAATGCGGGATTTACGGAATCGAGGGACATGGAGAAGAGAAAGTGAGGAGGAACGGAGAGTGCGACTAGGAACGTGGGGAGCAATGAGAGAGTTAATGAAATAAGGAGCGGAACGGGCATAAGCCTGAAAAGCAAAACAAGCAAGTTTGAAATAGGATCTGAAATGCACGGGGAGCCAGTGGAGACATGCAACTCCACCACACCCAAACCGAAGTTGATATGCCCGCCTCACATGGCAGTGTAGGATTAACCGCAGTCAGTCTCTTTATAGCATACGCTGCTACCAACCAGAGTGCCATCCCGCCCATCTCCGCCAAATGAAGCGGCGATAAAATGGAGCAGGAAAAATGAAGTAAAAGGTAAGTATTTTAATAAAGAATCAAAATGAGATCGGTAGGGCGGGCTAGGGAACAATCGAAGAACCAAGTTCCCGCTCTCTTCTCATCAACTGCTGAGCACGCACTTGTTCCCATCGAGTTCCAAGCCGGGAACATTGATGGGGCTTGGAGCAACCTACAAAAGCAGTGAAAGAAGGATCACTACAGGCCTTCCTGTTCAGGATATGTATTTGGAAGCCCCCAATCTCAGTTGTTAAAAGGCGTGTCTACCGGTACAGACCTCAAATACATCCTTCAGGTTTATGGTTAAGATGTTCACCTGTACTGTAGTCCCCTGCAGAAGTTTAGGTATCAGCTTTCTGTTTTGTCTACAATACTATACTTTCAATCGGAGTCCTGGGCCCTCTTCCAGAGTGGTGCTGGCATATCCTCCGTTTCTGTGAAGCTACAAGTTGCTTCATCTATCCCTTCATTGTCCAGAGTCTTCTGTTACTGCAAGCAGCCTATTTTGAAGAGCTTATGCTTGTCTTTATGTGGCTCTGGCAATCTAAGCTTTGCGACCTCTGTTTTCCAGTTTCGAGCACTCCTTCGTTTTCAAGTGCCACTCCTAGTGCTTGTGCCTTCTCTGACTCTCCAGTTTTCCCTCTCCTTTCTGTAAATCTTATGCAGTTTCTTCTGATCAACTGTAATTTACTGTTAAGGGGCCAATTATAAGTCAAGTGTAATGATATCCCCTGGTGGGATACTGCTCTGGCCTATCTCGACATGTTCTTGCACCCAGATTTCCGGATTATATCATTTTTAGGTCATGCCTACAAGACAGCACAAACTGTTTGGTTGCAAAACTGCTATTGTCAGATTACCAAGATCCTACAGTGTGCCTAAAGCCTGCCCATTGCTCACTATTGGCTGGCTCTATTGTCACTTTCATTTGCTTGCTTCTTATTCGATAGCTTGCCTTGTCCATCCAGTGCTGATCCCTCCTCAGGAGTGTATTCCCTTTACTTATGTCCCTCCATAGATCACTTTAGGGAGCTATGTTTTTGTTACATACTCCACGAGAGTGCATGTGTTTTCCTGCTGTCTCCCTCGGGTGCTGGTCTCCCATATCCACCTCAGTGTTGCTTGTTCATCTGCTTATCTACCCCCACACAGCTCTTGTCACTGTACTGTCTACCCACAACCTGCAACCTGTGTTGCTCTTTTGCTCTCATGTTTTTATGGTGTTCACTCCCTCTTGAGCTTTGCCACCTGTTCTTCGTGTGCTACTTTTCCACTACCCCCTACCACCTTCTCCGCCATTATCCCCACCGCCCCAAACATGAGTGACCTTTTTTTGTTTTAAATTGACGCTTTGGTACTTAAAAATCTTTGTATTTTATTACTTGTATTTCAGCGCCATGAAACCAATTCGCGAACGTGTTAACATACCATTTATCATTCCGAGAACTGTCTGCCATTTTGGATTGGTAAATAAAAAATAAAAATTAAAGTAAATCGCGGCAACATCATTTTGCTGGTGCGAGCATGCATTCTGATGCATGTGCATCATCAGTGGGCTGAAGCAACAGCCATAGCTGCTTTTTTTTCTTTTTTGACAATGCTGCACAGTATCCCTACCACTAGGAGCAATTGCCAAAGACAACAGTTTCCAAAGATGAGACATATTGGGTTTGCCAATGCTTTTTACATCTCTGGAAGGGAGCTCTCTAGTGGTGACTTCTCAGCTCCTTTTAAGAAAGCTGGACAATCCTTTCACAGTTCCTTGTACGGAACTCCCAAAAAACAGTAAGACATCACTGCTAGGTGAGTACTCCTCGCTGGTAAGAATCGAGTAACAAAGAAAACAAAAGTAAAGTGGTGACAGATCCTTGTGCGCACAGACACACACTGGACTACATGGTATGTATGCAAAAAACATCATATACCTCAAAGACGCAAGTACTCAAAAGTGTAGGCAGTATTTACATATGGTCACCCAAGGTGTGAAAATCACAACACCAAGAGAGGAACCTTTGAGCTTAAGCAAATATTTTATGGAAATCTCCAAATGCATCTCAAGTACAAGCCACGATGAAGTTACAAATAGAAAAAAAAATCTTTATTCCAGTCTAGATTGCACTTTTATAACTCCAGTGATTGTGCGAAAAAGCAAGTATTGGCAAAGAAAATACATCTGACTTTGCCAAGCTGGTGCTATGGTTATTATTACTATTATTAATTTTGTATTGCCATGATAGTCCAGAAAAAGAAAAAGATGAAAAAAATGAAAACATACCAGAAGCTAAACATGGTGGCCAGATGGTTACAATAAAAGTATATTAAAAAAAAGTACCCTTGCATATAATTCTGATAGAACGGTGTCGTGCAAGAGCTGTCTGGCGGGCACGGGTAGGTACAGAAACAATTTTTTAGTTTTAATGCACATCACAGAAAATATGACTCTTATTTGTGCAAAAGAGGGTATGATCGACTTTGAATCCGATGACATGTTTAAACTACAAGGAGGAAATGCTGCAAATCACAGTGCCGACCTCCCCTATGCAATGCTTTATGCTGTAGTGTGAAGAAACAAAACATGAATGATAGGTCTACAGACCAATAGAGGAAGAGGGGAAACACAAGGCATATATGTATGTATTTTTTTAAATTTTCTTTTATTACACGAGGCTTGTGTTGTGAACAATTAAAGCTGCCTCTATGCACTACCTAAAAAAGGAAATCTTCGTCAGGCACACACAAAGCGGACACAGGCACACACAAGGGCGGACGACTACATTACGCACACCTGGGGGGACAGATTGTACACACACTAATTTGGGTCACTTTGTGTATCTATAATAGTGCCAATATCGGCAACAGTTATCACAACACACATAAGTACATAAATAAAACACACGACACTGAATGTAAGTGGAGAAATATTGCTGCAGGTTTATTAGCATAAGCAATATGCAAACATGGTGGGTTATCTTACGGGCGATCCCAGGGCAGGCCAGCCCCTATGCCGCCTGCCCGTCTGATAAGCCTAGAGTCACCATGGCAACGCCAATTGGTGTATACCTAATGTTGGGAGGGTCCCCCCCTCCCATCCGTGGACCACCAGTCCACTTGCTTCACACGCCCCCCCGTGATGGGTGGGCGGAGCATACATGGCAGCCCCCGGTTGCTCAGACCCACAACCGCCTGTCGGATAGCGGGGCGCCGTCGGTCTTCCAGTGGACACGCTAAACATCCCTGGGTATCCTGGCTTAGCACCACGCGGTGCTGCTGCATGCTATACCCCTTGGTATGTGCAGACCCTGGATCGCCCTGTAACTCCTCCACAGCCTTGGGAGTGGCCACCGTCACTACCAGGGCCCCCCACCAAAGTCCCCTATTATTCGCAACCCGCAGCTGCCAGTGCTTCCCCTAGATCCAGTAAAAACAACTCCATGCCTAGATCCGAGAGGTGAACCCCATCGCCTTTCAGACATCCCGTTGATTTGGCGTGCAGAAGGCCATGCCTGATGAAGCCAAAGCCTCTTTGCTCAGTGAACTTGCGCATGGTGCTGTTAACTTTTCTTCTAGACACCTCGATGGCGTCACCTGAGCGAGCACCATGCCAAATCGCGCGTGGTGTCATCTCAGACCACCACAGTTCACACGGCCCCAACAACACGCTCAACTTGCAGAAAGTATCCCTCATGTCTTGTAGCAAAGCTCTCCTTCCTAGTGATGTGAGGTCATTCCCCCCCAGGTGAACCACCAAGAGGTTGGGCGGGAGCCACCCTCCCCGGAGTCTCTGCTTCACTTTCCGTAACAGATCGCACCAGCGCAAGCCTGAGAAACCCAACCACGTGATGTCCGTGTTGGCAAAGCCATTCTGCCACTCTCTTGCCTCCGCCCAATGTGCCAGTCTTGCAATAATTGAGTGACCAATTACCCACACCTTCATACCTAATAAAGAGAAAATTGGTTTTGAGTATATGTTTATTAAGCGGAAAACATCAGCAAAACATCAGCACATCTACAGTCAAGGTATACGTCAATCAGGAGCCAGCGAAAGGGGGGAGGCCTGAAAGGATTGTAGGTCCCGAATAGACAGCCCAACCAATGTGTCCCACTGTCCCCACGGCCACTCCTAGGGCCGAATGTATCGCTTGAAGCAATGCGATTGCCAGCGCCCCACCTTCATGATACCTTCTGCGGGCAGTCCTGCCAGGAACGCTGTGGTGGCCGCACCTATGCGGAACGAATGGCTGCTGAATTTTTTGTCCCTAACCTCATGGCCAGACAGCCTTAGGCAGGCCTTGAGGATGTGGTCCACTTGAAATCTAGTGACCGGGAGGCCATCCGGATGCACCAGCAGGTAACCCGCCCCCCGCGGGCGAAGCGGCAGGTAGGTTCTGACCCAAGCTACCGGGCAATATCTCTCATCCCCCAAGCTGTGTAGCACAAATAACCTCCCCCGCCCTAGCTGGTCAGTTTTGGACTGTCTCATGACTATTTTCAGGCACCCCGGCTCCAGTTCTACGTCTTTTACGTTCAAAGCCACCCCCGAGGAGTCAGATTTTGAGCGAGCCACTAGTTCCCCGATCCTAAAGGCACCAAAGAAGGCTAGGGAAAAACAGGCCGAGAACAGTGTAGCTTCGTACCCTGAGTGGGTGACCCTACCCATCTACATTGAGCCCGCCCCAACCGAAAGTGCACCTTCCCTGACCGGGAACCGAACCCGGAACACCAGGGAGCGTGGCAGCACTGGTAGCGGCAGTGGTGGCGGCCTGGGGCTTCACCGGGTCTTAACCCCACCGGGGCGAAGCCCCCCCCCCCCCGAGCCCACCCGTGGCGTACTCCGGACAGGAGACTTAGTCGTGTTGGCAGGGGGTACTGACGTCGGGGGTTGCAAGAATGTCGGGCAGGTGAACGGTGTGAATACAGAGGACCCAGTAGCCTCGCGATGAAGGGTCAGTTGGGCCCACTTCCCACAAACCGGGCCTCCTATGCATCGCTTGCTAACGCATGATGGAATCTTGACGCACACCACCAGTGTGAGACACGAACCGCGTCTCCACCCTGCAGCCCCCCTAGTCCCCCCACAACCACGCAACACCGACAGCACTCCGCACACGGCTCCCCCCCCCGCCCGTGGTACACCGACCACAGGGCCCCGTCTCCTGGTACTGCCCAGGGACAGGGCCGGGGCGAGAGGAAGGTCATCGGCAAACTCACCGCGTAAGCTTGTAGCAGGCTGAGCGCGCACACGACGATTCTGCGACGACGAACTGCGACCTCGGCCCAAGGCGAACGAGCGGACAAGAGGGCGAGGAGGGGGTGGAGACAGAATATGTACCCCCCTGGCTCCTCCCCGCCGGAAGCAGCTATCTGCTGGGGTCTCCCTTGGTCTATCCCAGGGACACGACCTCCCACCCCTGTGCCTTCCTGTGGCACTAAGGCGGCCGCCCTCAAAGGGGCGGGCCGCTGCGCAACCCCCCCCCCCCGGGCAGCCTTACAGGAACAGGGCCACTCAATATTAAGGTGTGCATTTTGCTGGCGTATCTTAGAATATGTTGCATATTATTTGTGTACTGTTCGGAAGTCGCGGGAAATCACTGCACAGATTTGAATCCCCAGACGTGTCGTGCCCCCCCTACACGTGCCCCATCCTTTCACATGTGCTGTTTTCCCTGTTGCAGCTGGTTTGCTGACAGATTTGCAAGAGGTGTATCCTGACCCGGGCGCATGGGTCCAGAGATGCAAAGCGGGGGAGGCCGAGTCGCAATTGCTTTCCATACAGGTGCTGCACCTTAATCCCTGCGACACCACCTACAGCCAGCACGACTCTGAGGTGGGGAGTGATGGGGGATGAACTGACCCTCCGGCACGAGCTCCCGCCAGCAGTAAGGTCAGAACGTAATTTGTGAGTCCAAGCCTGATGTTTGTGCCTTTCATAGCACCTCGACGTTCTGCAGAGAAAAGCTCTGCATGGGTTTTGTTCAGGAGCATCAACACAGAATCCCGGCTGCATTCTGGGAGAGATAGAAAGGAGACAGGATGGAAAAAAGACATGTTGAAAGTGTGGGCTAGTTTCGTGAATTGCAAAGCAACGCATCTCTTAACTCCTCCCAGGCAGCGAGTCACCTCCCCCACCCTTTGAACTTTCCAGCTGCGTCCCTCTTAACCTCTGACATACACCAGTGACCATGTGCTTGGTGCCTTAAAAGGTTGCAGTTTATTATAACATAACATTTGTATATATTGTACATATTGCCAATTTCATGCTCATGCATAACATTCTGTTAACACT
The DNA here is from genome assembly GCF_964204655.1 of Triturus cristatus. Taxonomy (NCBI): domain Eukaryota; kingdom Metazoa; phylum Chordata; class Amphibia; order Caudata; family Salamandridae; genus Triturus; species Triturus cristatus. The sequence goes on along the minus strand of NC_140594.1, from coordinate 624,246,178 downwards.
TATATTGTCTTTGCAATTATAGTCCTTTTAGTCCATTCTTGTTTATTGTCTGCCTTCAGGCAGGCCAATCTCTAGGGAGGAGCCAAACCACCTGGGCCATTGTTTACGCGGTGTTAGGCTTCAGCTTGCTACCGATTTGGTGGGTGTCTGCTGACCCCCTTCTTGGCCCCTCCCTGCTCTTCCGGGTCCCTGCAGTGTGGCATCCCAAGGGCCCAGCGGGAGTCTCACATCTACTCTGTCTGCGGCTGATTGCCGCCACTAGCTCCCTCAGTGCCCCTGCCGTGAGGCATCCCAAGGACACTGTGTGAGCACTTCATCTTTTCAGCCTGGTGCTGAGTTCTGACATCTCGCTCCTTCTGGTACCCCTGCCGTGAGGCATCCCAAGGGCCCAGTGGGAGCATCACATCTACTCTGTCTGTGGCTGATTGCCGCCACTGGCTCCCTCAGTGCCCCTGACGTGAGGCATCCCAAGGACATTGTGTGAGCCTTCCATCTACCGCTAGCAATTTATCTCCTTTTTCTATCATTCTAGGGTCATCTCCGGCACGCTACCTACGGTTATCCGATCGGAGGGAGCTCCCCCCTGCTCTCCCTTCTCGTTCTTCCTCAAGAGAAACCCCTCTGTTCTAGGACTCAGACCTACCGCATTGGACCAAGGTCCCTACCCCAGTTCCCCTTTCTGCAGCGTTTGTATACGGAAAGACTGGGGAATTCCTAACATTTAGCCGTGTGCATGCTCAGGCCCTTACCCTTAAGCCACCGCTGTTGGACTGGTACTACCTTGGCTGAATTTGTTTCACTGCGGGATGTGGAATTCCTATAGCCCAATGCCCAGTCCCTATTGTTTGGGGGTCAGGGCAATGAGTTTTCATGTGCATTCTATCCTTGGGGCAAGTATGCCCAACCTTCTGCTACACAAAACCTTTTGGCTACCAGTTGCAGTGCCACATTATGGATCAGGGTATGGGCACTGTCTGCGGTTAAGGTAATAGTTTTGTCGCTATGGTGATGCTGTTCTAACTTGCATTTAAGTTTCGTTAATTGACAGCCTTCATTATTAGGGTGAGTGCTCTAAGTAAATGTTGGAAGCTTTGACTACACTACTGCCAGTGGTTCCAGTTTAAAATAGTTTACCACGTTTTTCAAAGTTTAGCAATATGACGCTATGTATAATGCTTCCAAAATGCTCTCTGATTTTATGCAAATATTTGACAGTCAGTACCAGAAACTACTGTGGCAGCGTGTGCCCTTTGAGACCAACAACCATTTTTGCTTCTTTGCCCATGCTTGTTATAGTGGTGAAGGCCCTGCAGCTCCCTCCCCAATAAGGTTTTACAAGAGACCCATACCAATACAAGTCATTGGCAAAATGAAAGGCTGACTGCCAATTTCCGACCTACTGGCTTTACCAGGGCATGTTTATCTTTGTTTCCCATCATCTTATTGAAACTGGTTACACGGATTTTCCATTATGAATATTGTGGGGAAATACTAGCATGCATCGCCACATGTTATTAAATGATGCTGCAAAGAAAGGGTACCTTACATTTTACAGGCGTTTTTACGAACCTTTTATTTTGAAAGCAAAGGAATCATCCAACACTACTTTGTATGCCGTTATGCTCCGCGTGGAAGAGCAGACTGCTGTCACTCACAGTGAAGCCTGCCGCTACAGAGAGATCGACATTTGCAAAATCATGGTTATCCTATTGCTCTCTTAGTATCCATGCAAACATAATTCATTGTCCTTGCAATTATTTTTTGTTGCTGCGTGGACCTAGCCTCCTCAAGTTCCAGGGAAAGGAGGGGCCACCTGTCTGGGCCTCTGATTCACGGGTCAAGGCTTCAACTTGCTACCGACTTGGAGGGTGTCCGTCGGGACCTGCCAGGGCTGAAAGTGCTGTCCCGCTTGCCCTGGACCCTTTCGTGGGCCCTCCCTGCTCCCAAAGTTTCCCGCCGTGTGGCATCCCAAGGACCTTGCTTGGGCATCTACTCTATCTATCCTGAGGCTGAGTCCTTCCATTTCGCTCCCTCGGTGCCCGTGCCGTGAGGCATCCCAAAGGGCCTGCGGGAGCATCACATCTACTCTTTCTACGGCGGTAAGCCGCCCTTGGCCCCCTGTTTTTATCAACTCAAAAGGTCATAGTCAACGCCAGACCAAATTAGGGGCCCGATCTTTAGAGAAGGTCTCAAAAGTGCAGCCATGATATATGTCCTTGCATTATGTACAGCTATACTGCTTTCGTGAATTCCCGAGAATTTACAGAAGTAGGACCAGTAATATTATTCCTGGAAAATATTTGTGAGCTGCATTTTAGCATGGGCACATCTGTATGTGTAGATCTGCTCCTGCGAAAATCTGGAAGAAGGTTTACGTATTCCATTGTCAGGAGTAGTTTTCAAACACTTCTCAGTATGCGAAAAGATTAGAGAAGGGTTGTTGCAGACCCTTAAAACATGCAAGATAGTAGGTTTGCCAAGACTCAAAAGAGGCATTCTAACCCTGAAACTATTGCTTACCCTATGTTATGTGTTCTTAGTATGCGCCTGTTAAAGGTAATACCGGCATTTCTTTTACCAAAATACTGTTGAAATAGCTTATGTTAAGATTCATGTGGTTAACATTGCCTTTTCCAAAGGCCTTTGGTGACGCGTCCATTTACAGTTGAGTGATCTCCTTAAATACTCCCCGTGTTGCAGGCCTTTAAAACATGCCCTGAAATCTGCCCACAAGCATGTAGTAATAACTTGACTCCTATGGCCAACTGTAGCGACCCAAAAGGATAAAAGGCTGAAATGCGCTGTCCCTTAGGCGGACAACACAAGCAGGGCCTATGCACCAACTTGTAAGTGTACAAAGGACACCTGATAGCAAATACATAGAACAAGAACTCGCTATGTATGGCAGACTGTAGCCCTCCCGAAAGAAAACATGGACATATTTATGTTTGTTGTATGCCTGGGCAAAATTACGTGACTTGCCCAGCATCACCGGATGTTGTAGTAAGGTGGGATTTTAACCTTGTTACCTATCCCTCCCTTGTCAGCTCTAGTTGTTATGCCACGTCCTCTGCAGGAAAACAAGGGCATCTTCATGTTTTTATATGCCTGGGGAATTGAGTGACTTGCCCGGAGTCACCAAACGTTGAGCCTATGAGGGGACTCGAACCTGGTTTCCCATCCCACAATTGGCAGCTCAAGTTGTTATGCCTCATCTGGAAGAGGTGTGGCCCCGCGGCCAGGGTGACTGCCTCCGAAATCTGGGGATCACGGTTCGATCCCCGGCGCCGGCGGCAGATTAGCCCAGCACCATGTGACTCTGGGCAATAGCTTGCTTAATCTTCCCGACGGCCCCCAGCACCTAGAGACCCTTACGGGTGTTTGCGCTTTACAAATGTGGATTATTATTATTATTACATCTTGTTAACACAATTATGTACTCTGCACCGCTGAGGGCGTGTCAACGGACACCTGCCCACCCAACCACAATGATGATTCGCTTTATTTGGCAATGTGCACTGTGCCTAGAAGGATGAAAGGCTGATCTACCCTGCTTTCTCATGATTAATAAAGGTTTGTTATCCACTGAATTGTATGATGAAAGGCGGGGCTGCACTGTCCACATTTGTGGCAACACAGGCCGGTGCTGTTCAAATGTCGTGCGGTGCAACAGACACCCGCTTACACACGCCTAAAAAAAACAAATATGTTCTTATCCAGCCGGGTGTGTAGACCCTGCAGGATGAAAGGCCGGGCTGCACTGCAAACCTCCATGGGCCACACTGGCGGATGCCGTTCAGTAGCGTTGGTTGGGGGTGCAGCAGATACCTGCCTGGCCCGGAAACATTTTGATAACGCCAGCCTACATTTTTTGGGGGGGCCCATGCAGAGGATCGAACCTGGGTCTCCCAGCCCAAAGTCAGCAGCCTCGTTTCATGGATCATTCCGACTTTTCAGTCAGTCAGTCAAAAAGCTTTTATTTCGGTATAATACCATAAAAAGACATAAATAACTATTTACAGTAAAAATGATTAAAATCAATTGCATTAGATATAATCCATCATAAACACCTTGTTTTAGAATTAAAATCCCATTAAAACACAATTGCAAGCATTATTAGTAAGGACGAAATAAGACAATGTTCACTCCTTAAATAGTCTCATATCTAAACATGCTTTCTCTACATCCCAAAAAAATCATCATTGGGGACAAATTAATACCTCACATTTTGTAATTTTTTACACCTAGAGAACCACATGGAAAGGAGGAATCTAGCCATTGCAAAAACTATCATAGGGGTGGTGTCATATTTGAGGATTCTAAACACTTCCTGATAGTCCCTAAGGCCCCTGGACTTACAGAGTTGAATAATCCATTTTTTTCTTGCCGTGGCGTAGAGAGGGCAAAAGAGGACAACATGCAACTCTGACTCACAAGTATCAATACATTCTGGACAAGAGCTCGTGAGACAAGGCGCATTAGACCATCTATGGGTGAAAGCCCTTAGTGGTAGTGAGCTGTGTCTAAACTGAATGTAAAGTTTCTTGGCCAATGGGGGCTGAATAACGTCCAAAAATGCTTCAAAATGGGGACTAGTCTTAATGTCCAAGAAGGTGTTGGTGAGCCTACCCAAGGAAGAGTGTAATAGGATTTCCTTTCGATACTGCTGTAAGGCCACAATCAATGATTTCTTAGTTAACATACAGCAAGACTCTTCAGGAGCCGACCACAAAACCCCCTTTCCTATAAGGTAGCAAAGGTTCTTAACATGCATCAGCCATGGGATTTTCCCCAGATTCCCTCTTGACAAAATATCACCAAGATCCTGCCTATAACTCACAAGCTCGGGTGTAGACCAGAGTCGTCTCCAATACAGGAGTGGGCGGTTCAGGGCAATCTCTTCAATGGGAACTAAACCCAAATCCCATCTTAGGGGGATTAAGGGGGTACTCATAGGTAATTTCAGGAGTCGCCTAATAAAAGAGTTCTCAATTGAAGTTAGAGGGGCGATGCTGCAATGTCCCCATAGCTCTGCGCCATAAAGCGCACCCCCTCTAGCTTGAGATTTATAAATTTCCATAGGAGGGCCCAGGGGTTTGGATGAGGTATTATTAAAAACCTTCAAAATACCCCCCACAGTTTGTGCTAACTTCAAATTGGCCTTCGCCATATGAGACCCCCATTTCATTTTGTCATTAAGAGTAACCCCCAGATAATCAAATGTGGATACACGATCCAACTCTGTACCATCCATCTGGGGGTGAGGACAATTGGCTGGGCTAGAGCTAAAGACCATGAATTTAGTTTTAGATAAATTCAATTCCAGACCCCTGATTTTACAAAAGGAGCAAAATGCCTCTAGGGAACGCTGGATGCCCATAAATGATTTTGACAGTAAGAGCGTATCATCCGCGAACATTAGGGCAGGTATCTTACGCCCCGCTAACATTGGGGAATCCAGATTATTAGCACACAATAAGTACTCAATCAACCCGTTAATAAAAAGGGAAAATAGTGTTGGAGCCAGAACACATCCCTGCCTCACACCCTTTTCAACCGGAAATGGGCCCGAAATTTGCCCACATCTCCCGTATCTCACCCTTGCATAAGTACCTTCATGCATACGTTTAAATAAATGGCAGAGATAAGGGGGAGCACCCATCTCCATTAATAATACCCATAATTTCTCTCTTTGGACCATTTCAAACGCGGACCGAAGGTCCACGAAGATCAAATACAAATTGCCAGCCCCCATAGAAACTGTCCTCTAGTAGATCAACTGTAGCCTGAACAGTTGATCAATGGTGGAAACTTTTGCTCGAAAGCCCGCTTGAAGAGGTTAAAATTTCATATTCCTCCATCCAAGTCAGTAATCTTGTTAAGAGCACACGAGCAAACAGCTTCTGTAAAACATCGATCAGGCTTATGGGGCGATAATTGGCCGGGTCCAGAGGTGAAGATTTTTTGTGGATGGGTATAATTTCGGCTCCTAACCATGTATGGGGAATTTCAAGGCCCTGCAAGATAGCATTGAAGTATACCCGAATGTAGGGAGCCCAGATTTTTATTTCGCTTCGATATAGATCACCCGGAATCCTATCAAGGCCCGGGGCTTTCCCCACAGATAGGGTACTAAGAGCCAACTCAATTTCCGAAAGGGCGAAGGGTCGGCTCTCCAGATCACATGTTCCGGATGCGCCACAACAATATCATTTGGCCGGATTACTGAATCTAATCTACTATTGGTATTACTGAGCGAATAGAGGGGCTTGAAGTACTCAAGCCAAACCTCCTCGCTAAGATTGGGAATGATAGCAGACGGACTTTCTGCCAAACCCGTTCGGACAAGATTCCAAAATGCCCTTAAGTCACGAGCTTCTAGTGCTGACTTCATACTTAACCACTTTGAGTCCTCCCACTCAGATTTAGCCGCTTTTATCAGGTTTTTATAATGAACCCTCGCAGCTCTGATGGTTGCCTGAGAACCCTCTTTTACTTCCCTAATCAGAACAGACTTTGCCAACCTACAACTTTTGTTGTACCAGTGATCATTCTTTGGGGTCCTTGGCCTCTGTATGGTAGAGCTATAAAAGTAACCAGCCAAACAACCCAGAAGTTTAGTATGAATGTCCTGCAGGTCCGAGAGATAATGCTGTAAAATATCTCCATTAGGACACAGAAGGTGGGAAACCTCCGCCAAAGAGCAGGAGACGCTGTGGTATAATTCCGCCAGTTTCGCCTCCTCAGTCGCGATCCTTGCCCACCTGATGCGTCTACCACCTGCAGCTAAAACCAAATTCTCACTGCTTGGTGTTACATTCTGACTTTTATCCGCTTGCAATATATACTTGTGCATTTAAATTTATTTTTATTTTTTGGGGAAAATGGTGAAACAAACTAACAGTCGCGAGTGAACTACGGATTCTTTGCATGAAGCTACCAGAGATTCTGCTGCCATGTATGTAAAAATTATCCCGATGTTTATATTGACACATGTTTTTCACCATTCCAAAGAAGTACGGATTAACTACAAACTGAAGGTTGGTTGAGACCTGACCAACAACCTCAGAAACCTCAACTTACTCAGGTGTGAGCATTTATTCTGCACTGCTTGGGCTGCATTCTGATGTTTATAGTCTGCAGCTTCAACTGGGTATCAGGGCGCCAAGGCCAAGACATTCCACCATTCACTTAATCTTACCCTGGCACTGATGAGAGCCGACCCGCAACCCCTACACGCCTTCCTAGCCGTCTCCCCTAAACGCTCTATATTTGTGCCATAGTGCCGCTCATAAGTATCCTGAGCCATGGAGAGGAAGCTGTATCCGTGAAACCACATGTTAAACCTCGCTTGTAGTGTTGAACCGGTGACTGTTGTCTACTGGCCTGTATTTTAGGCTTTGCCTTACAGCCACAGCTGACTCCCAGAAATAAGCGTTTCACTCAAGCCTGGACATGGAACCATGAAGCCTCATCTTATACGGCTTGCGCACCAAGCATATGGCGGCCCTGTATAGGGTAAGCTCGGTCCTGAGCGATATCAGCGGCGGATATACTGTTCTTTACACCCACTAGGATTGGTAAACGGAGCCTTCAGCTCCCCTGCTCACCTTTGCCTTAGCGCTGTGATTGCCGGGGGCCTCTGCTCCCTGATCTGGCACAACGGCCACGCGAGATAATAAAAGTGAGTGGGCAAGCCTGCAGCCTGTGTACCAGCATGGGAGCGTGCACCAACACCGAATCATAACCCCGGACCTTATCTCCTTTTGTACAGCATAGCGCAGCACTCCCCGAAACCTTGCTGCACGCTTAGCACACGCTGTTCTCAAATGAAGCAGATTCTGCTACTAGCAAGCAAGGCGGCGGAGCCGAGGGAATCCCTCTAGGCCGCACTGCAGCCCCAGCAGTGCCATGATAGTTTCGCCGCAAAAGGCGGGAAACCCTGGAGCCTCCATGGCTGTTTTGTGTTGCACTAGATTTTAACCGTGGCATCCCAGCGAAGTTCCATATAACGCGGCCTAAACCGGAGGCTTCGATGCGCCCCACTGCCGTGTCCGCATTCGCTTACGGCTGATTTACGGGTTTCGGCTCATGCTTACCTCCGCTACTTAATCGTCCCTTGTCTCGGAGGGCACTGCCGCCCGCACCCACCCACCACGTGGTTCGCAACCCGCCCTAGACACCGCCGTAGTGGCTGCAGGTGCCGTGCACGCATGGTCCTGCTTCTTTGTTCTTTTCTGTATCATCACTCGGCTGCTTCCCGCTCACTCCGGGCACCGACCTTGATGCCTCCCCCCATCCTTGCAGTCGATGGATGAATGAGGCCTATCCCCTGCTGCCCCCTGTAGTGTTTGGCCCTCAGGCCCACATAGTGATAAATAACGGACACTGACACTGAGCAGTATAGTGCACTCCGGCCCCTTTTATTGACAGGGTCACATGACTGGTGACGCCTGTGGTGGGTGGATGTTCAGTGTGGGTGAAACACTAGAATGTATTCCGCGGGATAATACATCCCTCCCAAATTTCAATGAAAAGAAAAACAAAAGTCCAACCTGTACGAAAACACATAAGCAAAAATCACCACCAAATGAGTCTCTTCAGGCCGTCTGCTGGGCAGTGTTAGAGTTCTGGACCGCATGGTCAGGATGCCTTCTTCGGCCTTGGCGATGTTCTGTAGACCGGCCTGGTCTCGCGGTGGTGAAGTTTATGTATACAAGTTCCCTGTCGATGCATCTGGAGCTGTGGTGAAATCCACTTTGGTGTCGGAGACGATCTCTGTGAGTGAGGCCTTCCTGTGGGGGTGTCGTGCTTGGTGACTCCTTACTCCTAACGGCTGAGCGACGTTCGACTTGCCTCTCTCGACTGGACTCCTCTGCCACTGGAGCCTCTTGGAGGGCTTTTCCTGCTGGCTGCCATGGGACCGTGTGGACCATGCAGGGCTTCGTGTGAGCCGCACGAAGGCGTCGCTGGGGGACTGCCAACGGACTCACAGCCAAGTCGCTCATGTAGCCTCTGAGGGTGGTGTCGTCTGGGTGTCCTCGCCGTCTGGACTCTGGTTTTGCCCCTTCCTCTGGCAATCTTGTGGGTGACTATTCTTCAGCCGTGACCTTCGTGTTTCCTGTGCCTGACGTGGAGCTACGGCCGACCCATCTCTCCTACTCGGACTCCCTTTTCACGGGAGCTTTGTCGAGGCCCTTGTCCCCTGGACTGCCATGGGACTGCGTGGGCTGTGCGGGACATTGAGCAGGCCACTCTTAGGGGTTGCTGCAGAACTCCCAACAGGACCACGGCCGAGTCTTGTGTAGTCCCCAAGGGCGGATCTTCCAATGGCCGGGTGTGCTCGACTACGGCAGGCTGTAGATTGACTGGGGTGCACAGACTGTTCCTGGGTGATTCGCCTCCTTGAGCTCCGGTTGTTCAGGGTGTGTGTGGATTAACTAGGGTGGTGCGATGCTCCTTGGTGATGATGCACCTGGAAGGTAGTAACAGGATTTTAGTTTTCTTCAGGGGGGCAGACAGGCGGCGCTCTTCTGTCGGGATGACCTTAGGGAGTGAGGAGGACTTGAGGGACTTAGTGGCACTGCTCCGTTGTCTGCGGGCAGGTGCACTGCGAGGTGTGGTGCTATCGATACCAAGCAGCCGGTGACAGGTGAGAGGACGGTCGAACTGCGAAGCGTGAGGCCAGGAAGCAGACTGCGCTGCTAGCGGCTTACGGTAGGTCCTCCCGCGGAGCTGTCTCCAGTGACGTCGCTGCACCCCGGTGGCTGGCTTGTGTTGATGAATACCTTCCTCAGTGCTGGTGTGATTCCTCAGTCCTGTCGCTCTTCTCTGTTCCATCTTGCGTGCCTGTGGTGGTTGTCTGCCCTGTGACGTCATGCCACTGTTCTTTCCTCCTTTGCGGAATGGCATCGTGCCACGCTCTTCTTCTTCCGACCAGGTTTTTCCTTGGATGTGGCACCCTGCCACCTGTCTCATGTTTGCTTCACATGGACATCTCACTGGTCGCGTCGATCTTATGACGGTCTCCCCTTCTCTCTTGTGGGCAGGTTGCAGGCCTTTCCCATCAGTCGGACTTGCATGTGCTTCTTGGGGACTTCCATTGGCACCATCCCTTCTTCAGGGATCTCGTGGTGTCCCACTTCTCTTCACTCGAGGGCATCTTGCTTAACCCCCGAGGCTGTGCTATCGTGGCGCCTGCTTCTTCCTTTCTTCCGGTGTGTTCGTCCAGACTGGCCACTCTGCGTGACAGGCTCCTATGTTGCAGTCAGGTTCACTGGCGCGGCTTTCTGTACGCCTCTCACTTTGCGTGCTCCGTCTTCTTCTTAGATGCTTTTCTGGCACGTGGTGTGCCTGTACACTGGGAGGAGCAAATGACGCTATCTCTGCGCTGTCGGTGGCGTTGAGTAGCCACGGGCGGTGCGTGTTGTGCACCAGTCTTTTCTTGCGCTGCCGATGGGGACAGTTCTCTGGAGGGGATGCAGTTATGGCTGGCCTTCCACTCGTGATGGTGGGGGCTTGTGTTGCAGCGTCTTTGGTGTTAGTGCTTGAGCTTGGTCGGCGTTGCTTGGGCTGGAGAATTTTCAGGCTCTCTGGGAGCGCTCAGTGCTATGCAACAGTCTTTTCCCTTCGAAGGTCTGAGCGACCTGTTGGGGTGGGGCGCAATGCACCCCGCCTTCGGGCGCTTCTCTCGGGGCTCACCGTCTTGCTGGGTTCCGCTGTCCTTTCGCTTCCTGGCTCGTTCTTGTGCTGGGGTGGTCCTGGGCTGCAGCCTTCTCTTCGTTAGTTGTGGGTTTGGAGCTCACTTTCTTTGAGTTGTTGGGGGCGTCCTTCGGTTGATCTCTGCAGTGGCACAGGGAGCTGTGCTCAGGCTCTTCAGCATGCATTGCCTGTGAATGGGTGTGCCTGGGTAGGGTTCTCAAACAGTTGTGCGGTGGCACTGTCGCCACCTGTAGTGTGAGTCCGGGACAGTCTTACGGTTGCTGAAGTTTCCTTGCTCTTGGCGGTATGCCTTTCGACACTACGGAGGGCGCGCTGCAGGCCTCCCAGTGTGCTGAGGACGCTGGCAACCATGGGGGAACTCTAAGGCTGGTGCGTTGTTCACGCGCAGCGGTGCAGGCATGTGGCCACTAGGGGTGCTGTACTCAGGCCTCGGCATCACTTCTCCTCCTGCGCGCCATCCATGCGGGTGTGGGACAGCTTCTGCATTTGTGCAGGCTGGGGGTTTCGGTGTCCATTGCGCACTGTTCAGCAGGCTATAGCGGCGGGGTTGCCCGCGGATGCTCTGTCACCTGCCCAACTGCGCTCTTCTGCCAGCTTCTCCTGTTCTTTATCTTCCTTCCCCCAGTGTTGCACCTGGTGCCCTGTGTGCATGTCTCATCTGTAGTGCCCGGGAGTAGGGGGCATATCCGAGGAACTTATGCATGGGATGAGGCTGTGCTTAGGTGGGAGCCGTTCTGCGCAGGTGCAATATCTTTGGCGGCCACCGGGTGGCAATGCGACCTTGTGCATGGGTCTTGGCAGGTGTCCTAACGCTGCAGGCTTAGCAGGGCATTAAGGACCACAGTGCAGCACAGAGAGGGCTTGCTTAGTAGCTCTGCAGGGCTAGAGAGTAACCAGTGGGCTCCACGGAGGCACACAGCCATCGCTGAGGGCTTTGGCTGCTGACAAAGTTCTTGCACTCAGTCCTGGACAGGGCTGCTGTGTGTAGGGTTTTCCTGCGTGGACGCTTTGGTCACACAGTCACCAGGTGGCGCTGCTGCGGCGGCTCACTTCCGGCAGTCTTTCCTCCTCCCTGGGGGTCACACTGTGTTCCGGTCGGCTTGCGGCAGGCGTCTAGGGAGGTGTGCACGTGGAGAGCGGCCCTGCTGGCCTTCCTTACTTTTCCTGATGCCGGCGGACAGGTGGCGCCACCGACTCTGTCGGCTGCAGCAATCTCTCCCACAATTTCCAGCCGTGCTGGCCCGTGGTGAACGTCAGAGCCGTTGCTAGGCTCTCACTCTCTGCGGCGCTCCCCTGTGGCTGGAACTGTTGGCGGCAGGCAGGGAGCCTCTTCTCGCTTGCTCAGGTACGGGGACAGGGGCTCTGGTTCAGCGCTGCTGTGCCTCTTCGGTGTTTTCAGGTCTCTCTTGTTGGCGGCATTGCGCAGGGTCTCCGCTGACCGTGACAGCGCTCATCCTTCTTGGAGGATCATCAGGGTTTGTGGGGTGATGATTGTGCAGGCTTCGTCCGCTGACTAGCGGGCACTGTCATTCACTCCCTGGGGCAATGAGCAGTCGTGCAGGGAGGCAGGTGTCTGTGTGGACCGCCGGTTCACTTCGTCTGTGTGGTGGCGTGCGTCGGGGGCTGCGAGGTAGGGTCGCACCAGACTCTTCTCACCTGGGCATCCTGCAGGTCCGAGGATGGTGTTATCTTCTCCCCCCACGCGGGTGGTGCTGGCTCGGGCGGTTTTACATCTCCCGCAGCGCCGAGCGCAGTGCCCACTGTTGCGTCCCACCAAGCCTGGCACTCTCCTTAGCAGACCCCCTTCCTTCGTCGAGGGAGCGTTGCAGGGCCGGCCAGTGAGAAAGGCTGACACTGGGATAGCAGTCAGACGACTGTAGGGGCTGACTGGCAGGCACGTGTTCAGGAGTGTCAGCTAAACATCGGCCCGAGGAATCAGGAGGCGGCTGCCTTCTCACGCGTGGGATAAGACCCACTCGTCGCCAGTGTAGTGTTTGGGCCTCAGGCCCACATGGTGATAAATAACGGACACCGACACTGAGCAGTATAGTGTGGTAACTGGCCTGGAGCACGTGCACTCCGGCCCCTTTTATTGACAGGGTCACCTGACTGGTGACGCCTGTGGTGGGTGGATGTTCAGTGTGGGTGAAACACTAGAATGTATCCCGCCGGATACTACACCGCCGACCATCGTTGCTCCTCCGGGCAACCCCTCGACGTCCCATGCCACAAAGTTGGTATGCTGCTCTTCCTCGGCGGCGATTTTGTCCTTGTCTTGGTGGCTCCTGCATGGGGGGGGGGGGGTTTGAATTCACGATTCTTTTCTTCGGGCAGGGGGGCGTATGTGCATAGGGTGGCCTTTCCCCCCCCTTCTTAAACCCCCTCACGGCTTGCTATCGTGCTCCCCTCATGGGGGGGGGGCAGTCTGCTGCCCTGGGGCGACCAATCCTGGTCGCCCCCCTTTCGCGGTCTCTCGCCCTAGGAGGCTTCCCGCACCAGGGTGGAGTTTGTCCCGGGCCTCCATTGAGTCCGCCTTGACTTTCCCCGGCCCGGGCTTCGAGCAGACATTTCCAGAAGCGCGGAGAGGGGAGAAGACATGTTAAAGGTCCACAAACAAAACAAGGGGTTTAGGGCTCCCCTCAGATCAACTCCCAATAACCAAACAATGCAATGAGCAAATGTGCAAATAAAGGGCGTATATACTTTTGACCACAAGCCACACTGGTGCTGCCTTCTCTTCACGACCAACCGCAACCCCCGGGAACGACGACTCCGAGGCTTCCCTCAGGAGGTTTATTGGGGTTGTACCTGGCAAGCGACTGTGGAGTTAACGAGCGGGCATGAGCGAAACCAGCCGCTTCTGTGGCTTGACCGCCTCTCTCCTCTTCAGACTGCTAAGCTCTCCGAGGCCCCCTGCGCAACGCTCCACATGCCGATGAGGCAAGGACAATCGACACACCTCACGGGGTCTTTTTTCTCTGGCCTCCTGCACACCTCTCGGTTCCCGGCCCGGCTTGATGGCTCAGTGTATGCACCATGCACGGTGCAGAAGGGCATCCTTACTTGTCCTAGCAACGGGAAATGTATGTTCAATGTATAAGGAATGCTTGGAGTCTGTGCTTGCCATTTGAAAATCATATTGTAATTGTAATTTGTATTTCTAAAGCGCTTACTACCCCTGACGAGGTGCTGAAGTGCTTTTAGGCTAATATCACTGTACTCTGGAACCCAAGATTAGAGTTATTAGTTAGCAGATTAGTAATAAGGTTTTTTTCCCCTTGTGTGTTAGTTGTAATGGGTTTGTGCTCTTGATTTCTTGGGTGTTTAGTAGGTTTTAGAGTAGGGATCGAGTGATGGCAGCGGGTTTGAAAGGGCAAGTAATTTGTTTTTGTAAGCTGTGGGAGTGGGCAGTTAGAAGAAGATGGCTAAACAAGCATTAAAAATGCAATAGGTCTTGCCTTTCATTAAGTTAAAGCCATTTGCTTTGCTATACAATACCATTAGCAAAGCAAATGGCTTTAACTTAATCAAATGCAAAAACAACAATTGATGGACAGAATGCAGAACAATGTCATACATTCACCCCAGTACAGAGATCTGGGCCTAAATCCATCGTTTTTTTGCTCACCATGCCGTTCCAGTTTGAACCAGGCCATATGCAAATCAGTCTTGACCCTGTGCCTCATGGGAACAGTCCAGCCCGAACTGCCAAGCCAGGTCCTCCCTGGACTGGAAACAAGCATCCTAGGACCGGTTTCGGGGTTTCACCCCTCTTCAGCCAGGATAGCTTGATTCCAGTGGCATGGAGAGCACGGGACTCACGTCTGAGCATACCCGTCCCACTCGGGGTGACAAATGCAAAAACAACAATTGATGGACAGAATGCAGAACAATGTCATACATTCACCCCAGTACAGCTTGATTCCGGTCCAGGGAAGACATGGCTTGGCAGTTCGGGCTGGACTGTTCCCATGAGGCACAGGGTCAAGACTGATTTGCATATGGCCATGTCTAAACTGGGGTGGTGTAGTGGGCAAAAGAACGATGGATTTAACCCAGATCTCTTGACTGGGGGAGAATGTATGCATTGTCAGCATTCCGTCCATCATTTATTTGTTGTAACGCTTTTCGCCCTAAGTGGGATGGGTATTCCCAGACGTGGGACCCGTGCTCACTACGCCACTGGAGTCAAGCTATCCTGGCTGATGACGGCTGATAGCCAGAAACCGGTCCTAGGATGCTTGATTCCGGTCCAGGGAAGACATGGCTTGGCAGTTCGGGCTGGACTGTTCCCATGAGGTACAGGGTCAAGACTGATGTGCATATGGCCATGTCTAAACTGGGGGGGTGTAGTGGGCAAAAGAACGATGGATTTAACCCAGATCTCTTGACTGGGGGAGAATGCATGCATTGTCAGCATTCCGTCCATCATTTATTTGTTGTAACGCTTTTCGCCCTAAGTGGGATGGGTATTCCCAGACGTGGGACCCGTGCTCACTACGCCACTGGAGTCAAGCTATCCTGGCTGATGACGGCTGATAGCCAGAAACCGGTCCTAGGATGCTTGATTCCGGTCCAGGGAAGACATGGCTTGGCAGTTCGGGCTGGACTGTTCCCATGAGGTACAGGGTCAAGACTGATTTGCATATGGCCATGTCTAAACTGGGGTGGTGTAGTGGGCAAAAGAACGATGGATTTAACCCAGATCTCTTGACTGGGGGAGAATGTATGCATTGTCAGCATTCCGTCCATCATTTATTTGTTGTAACGCTTTTCGCCCTAAGTGGGATGGGTATTCCCAGACGTGGGACCCGTGCTCACTACGCCACTGGAGTCAAGCTATCCTGGCTGATGACGGCTGATAGCCAGAAACCGGTCCTAGGATGCTTGATTCCGGTCCAGGGAAGACATGGCTTGGCAGTTCGGGCTGGACTGTTCCCATGAGGTACAGGGTCAAGACTGATTTGCATATGGCCATGTCTAAACTGGGGTGGTGTAGTGGGCAAAAGAACGATGGATTTAACCCAGATCTCTTGACTGGGGGAGAATGCATGCATTGTCAGCATTCCGTCCATCATTTATTTGTTGTAACGCTTTTCGCCCTAAGTGGGATGGGTATTCCCAGACGTGGGACCCGTGCTCACTACGCCACTGGAGTCAAGCTATCCTGGCTGATGACGGCTGATAGCCAGAAACTGGTCCTAGGATGCTTGATTCCGGTCCAGGGAAGACATGGCTTGGCAGTTCGGGCTGGACTGTTCCCATGAGGTACAGGGTCAAGACTGATTTGCATATGGCCATGTCTAAACTGGGGTGGTGTAGTGGGCAAAAGAACGATGGATTTAACCCAGATCTCTTGACTGGGGGAGAATGTATGCATTGTCAGCATTCCGTCCATCATTTATTTGTTGTAACGCTTTTCGCCCTAAGTGGGATGGGTATTCCCAGACGTGGGACCCGTGCTCACTACGCCACTGGAGTCAAGCTATCCTGGCTGATGACGGCTGATAGCCAGAAACCGGTCCTAGGATGCTTGATTCCGGTCCAGAGAAGACATGGCTTGGCAGTTCGGGCTGGACTGTTCCCATGAGGTACAGGGTCAAGACTGATTTGCATATGGCCATGTCTAAACTGGGGTGGTGTAGTGGGCAAAAGAACGATGGATTTAACCCAGATCTCTTGACTGGGGGAGAATGTATGCATTGTCAGCATTCCGTCCATCATTTATTTGTTGTAACGCTTTTCGCCCTAAGTGGGATGGGTATTCCCAGACGTGGGACCCGTGCTCACTACGCCACTGGAGTCAAGCTATCCTGGCTGATGACGGCTGAAAGCCAGAAACCGGTCCTAGGATGCTTGATTCCGGTCCAGGGAAGACATGGCTTGGCAGTTCGGGCTGGACTGTTCCCATGAGGTACAGGGTCAAGACTGATTTGCATATGGCCATGTCTAAACTGGGGTGGTGTAGTGGGCAAAAGAACGATGGATTTAACCCAGATCTCTTGACTGGGGGAGAATGTATGCATTGTCAGCATTCCGTCCATCATTTATTTGTTTTAACTTAATCAAAGGCAAGACCTATTGCATTTTCAATGCTTGTTTTTAATATGGAGGGAAAGTAAGAACCAAACAAGCCTTCTCCATTATTATTGCCAAACACCTTGGCGTGTAATGTATTTTGAAGACGACTTAGTGGTATCTGAGCATCCAAAAAAACGAATTGTGTGTTCGCCAATATGACACAAGCAGCAATTAGTTATTTATAGGCAAGTATGCACCCATCGGGTATTTAGAATGGGCACACCGAGGGCACCATAAGGAGACACAAACTAACCCTTCATATGCAGGTGTCCCCACCGCACACCCGTAGACAATAGCACCTCCTGAGCACCCTTAGACAGGAGCACCCCATGAGCACCCCCAGTGCACCCTCAGATGTGGCCTTGGGAGTGTACTCGTTGGAGACGCCGGTTGTGGACCTTCGCCAGGGGTGTTACCTGGTTTGGAGAAGGGGCAGGCTGCTTCTGGGGTAAAGGGTCGCAGTAAAGTCCTTTAGAAACGCCTGCGGACAGCTTCTCCTCAGCGGTTTCCATATGGCCCCCTCTGCCCCCATTATCTCAGCATCGCCCGCCCACTCTCCTGCGGCCTTGCAGCGCCTGAACAGTTCCACATGGAAAAGTTTCCCGCACCACTTAACAGGAAGCCGTGCCTGTTTGCGGCCGCTCTGTGTTTATTTTATCTTTTAGAATGTATATGCGAGGCCTCACTTTCCCAAGGGATGCAGCTCTCAGGCACAGAAACACACCGAACAAAAAGAAACAGACAGGCGGAAACAAACACAAACAGAAAAAGAATAGGTCTATAGAAGCACACACTGAAAGTAAAAACACTCATGCGCAAAACCCACACAGAAACAAGCATACCAACAAAACGCAGAGAAACAGGCAAGCCTAAACAGACACAGAAAGAAGCACAGAAATAGAAACAGAAACACGCACACAGAACACACATGCTCGCAGAGTAACAGATCCACATAAGTGGCCACGCAAACATGCTTATGAAACAGACCCCCAGCACACCCACCCTTATATATTATATATGAGACATAAAGAGATGCATACACACAAACTTGCACATTTAAAAAGACCCACACAAAAGCACACACCAATATAGACAAGTTCACACAAAAAACGTAAATGAAAAACTGAAATACGACACCAACACCCGAATAGGCAGAAACAAACGCGCTCATATAAACAGGCACCAGCACACAGAAAGAGACGTGTTCAGCAATAAACACACACACGCATACAAAGAAACTCAAACATCTTTGAACACATCCTTTCTTTTCTGATAACATCCCCATTTGCCTCCCTTCCAGGTTTCAGATTACATAATAAACCTTCCAAAACAGCCATGTAATATACTCCCGATTCGCACAACACCCCCAAACAATCACCTCAAACACCTCCTCTCACTAGATACACGTTTTGATCACAAACAGATTTCCTGGGAAAAGGGGAATAATTGTGTTTCTTAGCCCTATTCCAATCATTGGGATGTGCCTGATTGATGCTTCTCACAGGGGTGGGGGTTGGGGGGGGGGGGTGGTGTTGAGCCTTCTGCTTCAAAACACTAGCAGGTGCGCCGTGGAGAAAGGAACAGAGAAATCAAGGGAGAGGAAAATGTAATGCGATGGCTTTGTAGTATTTTTAAACCTTTGATTTAGACCAGATGCGACGGGCGAGCGCAGCCCAGAGACCGCCTCTGCTTCCAAAGACAAAATGCAGTTTGTGATTAGAGGAAAGAGGGTGCTGTGTACTGAGCTGTGTGTGCTTTTCTTTCGGTTCTAACTCCGTGAGGAGCGAGGGTGCTAAACACAGTTAGCACTGCACCGGCCCCCGTCCGGCGCATCGATTCTAAACAAATCGTGGCACAGAGTACACACAGCTCTGGGACGGAAGTTTTAGCCTCTTACCTCCTTGCACCGCCCCCCTATGTCCATACGCGAAGAGGCAGACGAGATCAAAAACCAGCGGCAGCTTCCATAGTGCTTGAGCGAGTGGACAGAGTGAGTGTCTCTTTTATGCTAAAGTCTCCCCCGTGTAGCCGGTAGTCATGCAAGTCCTTCACCTAACAAAGCGCAGTAATAAAATGTCTCTAGCAGCTGCGTCTTTCGCCTTTCCTCGCGGAGTGTGTTTTATTTCCCTTCCACATTCAAGAGATCTGTGGTAGTAAAACAAGGCAGTGTGACGAAGCTTCTGATGAGAAGCTTGGTTGCCATGACAATAGAAAGCTATTGGCACAAGATGGCGACGGACATGCGTGCACGTTTAGCTTTGGATGAATGGCGAGAGCAGCCATCTTTGTCTATCCGTACGCGTGCATGTAAAGCTTTGGAAGAATCGATCGCAAAAGGCACTTGCATGGCGAGAGCAGCGCATGCGCTGCTATCGCCAGGCGAGACCTAAAAAGAAGGGGGAAATTTGTTTAAGATGTTTGTAAATTCACAGTAGTCAGAAAGGTTTAGGATTAATTAGGGATAGGAGGGATGTGATTGTCTCAGATGCTTGTTGGGTTAAGGAGTCATTTACAAGAATCCTAGAACTGTCAAAAAAGTGTTCCAGCTTACACACTGCTTGAAAACAAAAGGAGACATGGGGTACTGAGGTCTAGTTATCCGAGCTGTCTGTATCAGAACAGGACCATGAAGAAGTTACTTTCCTGCATCGCTGTGTGCAGCTTGTAAGGGGACATATCCACGAGATCTACAATGCATATTACTTTACTGCCATCTAGTGGTTTTGTTCAGGTTAGCCCAAAAAAGCTTTAGAAAAGAACATGCTGACACCAGGATTGTCTATAGTCAAACCGCAATGATGTCACTAGGAGAAACACGGAATCCTTTTGGCTTTGATATAACCAGTGGGAGGTGTTACTTCTGCTCTGACGCAAAACCTCAACTTTTAAAATACCTCCCTTGTGACTAAGAAGAAACATACAGAGGAATTAAATGCCCTTTTCAGAGAAGGAAAAATAAAGATTGAGATGCATTGAGAGAGAAAACAACTGGGAGGGAAAACAAGAGGCATTTTACAAGCCATCTGGAAACATAAGGATCATTACATTAAAATAGAAGAATAAGAAGATACAAGAAATGACAGCAAATACCCATTAAATGAATATTAAGAGCAAGTGGGATCGTGAGAAAGAGAATGAGAAGGGGGTAAAGGCCTGAATAGAAAGGGATCGAGAGAGGGAAATCAAAGAAGGAAGAGCGTTCCAATGGAAGGCACTGCGTAATGAACACGGGAATACAAGAGAACTAAAAAATCTGGCGAGCGGAGTGGACAAGTAGAGTAAGGTGAGTGACGAAGAATGGAAGTAACACATCACGTTTAAACGTTTAATCCGGAAAGCTTTGCAATCAGTTTCCCATTCACCTACATATCTAGAAATGACAAAACAAAACTTCAAAAAGCCACACCCACAAGCCTCACTGCAGTGGTATAAAAACGTGACAAAGAAGCCTCTTGTTTTTCACATGAGCCACAAGAGATTGTATGAAAACTGTTGAGGCAGACAGTATTTTAAGGAGTAAGTTCTGACTTAGTGTAGAATAAAGACCCTACAAATCTCCCCAAATGCATGTATGTTACCAGCACAGCTATGAGGTAAGTGAGAGATATCAGAAATGTTCCAAATAAACTCTGAAAAAGACAACAACAACAAAAATGTAACCCAGCAAATCTTGCTCTAGAACAGGGGAGTCCAAGAGGCTTGTTGCCAGTTGCCACGTGGGATTTTGACAGCTACTGACTGTGTAAATCTCTCTTATGTGGATAGCCTGAGAATTTAGCAGAGACCGAGCAACCTGGTTCTCTCTAGGACCCCCACCCCACCCCCACCACGCATTATAAGGCCACAACAGTAAGCCAGGAACATGGCAAAGCAAAGATGGTAAGACCACCAGTAGCCACTTGAGACAACAAGCACAAAAGTGCAGGGCTGCGGCAAACCAACGAACAACTTCGCAGTTTCCAGGAGACCTCTGTTTAAAAACGATTGCTCATAACACAAAAGAGAAATGGGAACTAATAAAGGCTTGGATGCAACAAGGGAGAAGTCATCCTATAAGCCACAATGTTAAAGCAAAAGAGACAGTACACCAAGAAACTAGTAATTAGGGAAGCTTAACTTCCTCCTGACATCCAGACAACCGGCAAACACACCGGTTTCCTCTGCAGATTTCTGGTCTTTGATAAGGCCTGCTGCAAAAACAGAGCGGCTGAAACTCCATTCACGCCGTCTCAGGGCACTGGAGAGCCAATGAACACAGGACAGGGCCAGGAAAAAGACGAAATGCCCTGTGGGTAGTGAGGGCAGATGAACAGACAACCACACCCGCTAAGACTCTAGGCAACCAAACTGGGTAGCAGGCTAAAGAAAAGACACTTCTTCCATTAGTTGTGGATGATTTATTTTAAGTTATACCTTCCAAAAGCCTCATCCACCCACTTGCATCTGGTGTCTGTCTCAACTGACATGTGGAACCCAGAGCCCCACCCAAGCTTCCGAGGCCCTTCAACCTTCCACACTCTACACTCCTTTCCCCGGGTCCCACAGACATTGCAAGATACCACACAACTTCCTTTTTTTGTAATGAAGCGTTTAACGGATTTTACATTTACAAAAAGAACTACTAACACTAATCATACAAAAACTAAAGTTACCGGACTTACAGGAAACTGGCCAGCATGTCACTCAGCCTGGTGTCAACCGTAGATCTCTGCCTACATACCATCACATCACCTTAGTCCATAACATCCCTCAGACTGAGGTGATCTTACCACCCGACTGCTTTGGCGAAGGCACTGGCCTTCAGCTTTTTATGTATCCTTATTCTCACAGGTTTCCCTTGTGTGTTGTGTGCCTGTTTTCTCAAGGGTCTTCCTTGTCTGTCCCTCACTCCTATCCTACCTGTGTTCCATCAACCCATTTTCCTACTCAAATTCCATATGCGATTCTCCTCTACTTCACCACATTTTTAAATAATGGAATTACCCTCTATGGTGCCCCAAACTTTGATGCTCTGTGTAATCCCTGTGGTACCCCATTCAGACTCAATCTCCCACAGCTACTACTGTCTGTCTCACCGCTTGCCTGGTATCATACAGCTCTTTTCTCCAAAGCATCTTTTCCAGCTGTTTCTCTCTCCACTCATTCTCCACATTTAGTTTCCTTTACTTTAGGTTCCCAATTCATGTCGGACACATCAGCGAGTTAGGTTGTCTTCCTCTAAACAGTTCACACGGGACCCTCCCTGTTTCTGAACGTGGAGAGAGTCCGTATATTTCAACCCTAGACTGAATTACTTGCATCCTTTTTGGCTATTTGGATTGTCTCTTTCAGCACTCTATTAAATATCTCCACACCCCACTGGATCCTGGGTGATAAAGGGCACATTTCTTATTCTGGATCCCTCTTTGACAAAAATGTCAATTTCAGAAAAGTCTGGTTATAACACATTATCCGTTGGCACTGATTCTGGAATGCCTTCCCTCACAAACACATCCTTCAGGAACCTGACCGCATTCTTTGTTTCTACTCCCTGGGTAATCCACATCCCGGCTACCTTGAAAATAAGTCAGTTAGCACCAAGACTTAGCACTGCCTTGTCTTATTAGTTACAGGTTATAGGATATCTAATGTCACTTGTTCCCAAGGCCTTTTTGGTTGTGTCTTTACCACCATGGGTTGTGTCCTTGTTTTACAGACTTTATCGCTATTTTTACAGTCCAGACAATCCCTGATAGCCCTCTCCACCTATTTGTCTAAACCAGGCCACCAAAAACTCAGTCTGATCCTCTCTTTGGTCTTGCGGATTCCCAAATGACGGTGGTGTGCCAAGTCTACTAGTTTACTCCTTTCAGTTGCCAGAGGAATGAGTTTTGTGTCCCTCCAAAGCAACCCGTGGTGTACAGACAATTTATTCCTTACCTCCCAAAATTTTAGGCATTCTGTTGTCAAGTTTTTGCATTCACTCCACTCTTTTTCAATCTATTTACTCAGTTGAATCAAATTCACATTCTTTACTAGCTGATCCTTCCAAACTTTTTCAGTTAGAATTCCATCAGTGACCTCGCTTGCCTTACAATCCTCCAAGTCCTACTGATCCTCTTCCCTATTTCTCCTCTTCATTCTATTTTTCTTTTACCTCCATCAATCTTCATAAGCAATCTACCTCTAGGTTTTCTACTCAAGGAATGTAATCTACCCTGATATGAAACTCCTGTAGGGATACAATCCATTTCTAAATCCTACTTGAGACGGCATCTAAACCTTTCTTTTCAAAGATCTCTTTAAGTGGTTTGCGATCTAACCTTTCTATAAAATTGTTACCCCACAAAAATGTCTTTAATTTCCAGATAGCCCAAAAGATACAGAGAGCCTTCCTTTCTATTACTGAATATCAGCGTTCCGGGCCCTTCAGACTCCTTGATATGAATATACTGTTTTTTTCATCACCAGCTGACCCTTGCTTCAAGTCTGCGCCGAAACCCTTTGCACTTGCATCCGTGATCAAGATGGAGTTATCCTGTCTGTTAAAACCTTTTAATGAAGGGGTCTTAGATAAGGCCTCCCTCAGATCTTTTACACCCCTTTTTAAATGTTTTCCTATGTTGTATGTCCGACCAGCAAAATGAGGAATGAATTTATGGTAATATTTGTCTATACCTAAAAACTTCACCAACTTGTTTTCTGGGATTGCTATAATCCTGATGGTGTCAACCAACTCCTCATTGGGCTGCACTCCGCCTTCTGACAACATATGTCCTAAGTGCACTATCTCTATGCAGTTTAATCTACACTTTCTTTCTTTTAATGTAAGACCTCTTTCTGTGACTCTTTCCGGCACCAATCTCAAATAATTGTTATGCTCCTCCCGTGTATTGCCGAAAAGCCAATACATCATCCTGATATATTTTGACACCCACCCGCCCTCCTAACACATCCTCCATATCTCTCTGAAAAGCTGAGGCTGAGAGATCAACCCAAAAGGCATTCTGGTACATTTATATACACTAACGGTGTAATGAACACCGTCAGGTCTCTGGAATTATTTCCCAGTTTAATCTGGTGATATGATGTACGTAGGTCCAATGTGGAAAAGACTTTGTCACCCTTCAACTATGTCAGAATGTCAGTAATATTTGATAGAGGGTCCCTGTCCAATAAAACCGCTAGGTACAATCTCCTCAAGTCCCCACAGAACCGGATTTCTCCGGAGGTCTTCTGTGACAACACCACATGTGACACTCATTGAGATGCTTCCACATCCTCAATTATACCTTCCTTTTTAAGTCTCTATACTTCATCATTCATTGACTGCTTCGAGAAAGGTACTGCTGGCACTTTACACACAACAGGCACTGAATCCTTTTTCAATCTAATTTCACATACACCACACACGGCGAAATAGATTTACTCCCTGTACCACCATAACCATCTATCACCTGATCAGGTAAAATTGGGCGTACAAAAAAACAAGAATGGGGTTCCACCAGCCCCCATTCGCTCCCACTCCTCGCCCATTGAATGCTCACCGACTCATTCCCTCAGTGATAGCAACATGCCAGCCACACTTCCTGTGGACAAACTGGATGTTATCCTTCAAGAGATAATCACCACCGACATTAGCCTGCTATAGGATAACCACTGTAAGTTGGCGGATAGGGTGAAAATTAACGTGACCATGCTGGCCGCTTTACTACCGAGCAACAAGGACCATAATGCGCAGATCAAGAACTGCGCCAAATGGTGGAACACCTCCAAGAACAAGCTGAGGATGCTGAAGGGAGGAGCCGGCGACACAATGTGCGGATTGTGTGGATCCCCGAAGGGTCCCCACGTGACTCAATACATCGAGGACTGGCTGCAGAGGGTGATAGCCCATACTGGCCTATGTGACATGTTCACCATTGAAAAGGCCCACTGAGTCCTCACCAGGAAGTCCATTCCCAGTGCATCTGCACAACCTATTGTAGCCAAGATCCTCAACAACGGGACCGAGATGTGTTACTAAAAACGGCCCGAGAAAAAACACCTTTTCTCATCAGTAACTCCATATACCCAGTCTACACAATTGCTGTACAGAGTAAGCATGTCTCCTTTCAGGACATTAAAAGACACCTACATACTGCGGGCCTCACTTATGCACTTTTATCCCCAACTGAACTTAAAATAATTCACGACCAACGTTCCCATTTTTTAGATAACCCAGAGAGCATTTAGGAATGGTTGGAACAACATTTTCCAGACTCTGCGAGGTGCAACTCCAGAGGCACATCCCCTTGAATATATACCCTTGGTCACACACCAAGTGGCTGGTATCCATAGCAATTTTATAGCTCATACTTGTACCACATAACTGTAAGATGCCATTATGATGTAGGAGCACCTCAAAATATGCTTATTGGAAAAGCAATAAAGTTTGTGTTAAAAACAAAATAGTTGGATATCAACAAGCTCTCAACAGCATGCTTGATAATAAACAACACACACACACAATACACTTAGAGCTGCACACAAAAAGGCAGAGCTGTGCATATGCAACCAGTAGTTGGATATGCACACAACCTTCCACAAGGTGACAGCAGAACACTGAAACACACAAAAGGTGATGAGAGGCTGCTTGCAATAAGTCTAACCACTGGCAGTAGCTTGGGATAGCTGGACTGATCCTATTAGAGCAGAGTCAAGACTGATTTGCATATAGCCAGGTCTAATCTGATTTGACATGGTGGGCAAAAGAATGATGGGTTGAAATGCTACCCCGTGCGATTGCCAGTGGTTAAACTTATTGCAAGCATCCTCCCATCCCCTTTTGTGTGTTTGAGACTGCAGACCACTGACCAAATGCCCAAAATAAATCAAATATTTCATAAGTACATATAGCGGGGTATCTCAGAGGTCACATAGTACTAACTATAATAACAGTTCGGACAAACAGAGCACATCCAACAGTACATAGGCATTCTACAGTTGGACCTCACCAATCACGCAACAGCAGTCCACTCGTCATAAAACAATGGATCACTCTAGAACAATACATAAACACCAAACCAATGGGGGCGGAGCTTGCACGCCACGAAGATGGTCGTTTGAGCTAAACGCTCCGTACTGTCGTCACACTATCCTGCACTTATCCTGCATCTACGTTACGATATCAACCTACCTTAGATTGCCGCAAGTGTTGGAAGGGCACGCGAGTGGAACGAGACGCCTCTGGCCTCCGTACTCCCACGCACTCCTGAGAAGACGAACGTGGCCTACTGCGGCTCTGCGAGCGACCGTGAGCCCCAGCCTGTCGTGAAAAGAGGCGTGGCCGCCCGCGACCCTGCGGCCACATTGCTGCAGAACATTCCTGGTGTAGGCGCGGAAGCAGCGGGCCAGCATTGAGAAGGGGCCATCTGAAGTGGTCTTTGGCCGTTGGATGCGACAGAACCAAGCAATCGCTGGGGATTGAGGTGCCATTACCGCGCCGCCGAGGTGGCCTGCTGGGACGCCTGTGTCTTGACCTTCCCGGGAGATGCCTTCGCGCCAGGCGGGACTGCGGAGTTTCGGATAGCTGGAAGTGGCCCCCCGGAGCGCGCGGACGTGAAGTGGAGCGCGGTCCTGTTGCCGGTGGCGCAGTGAGTACCTTTAGAGACTGGCTGCTGTGGAACTGGTGCGGCTGGTACATCGGCCATTTTGTCTACCTGCGAGCGATGAGGCCTGCCTGAGTGAAGACGAGACTCCTGATGAGTCAGTGTGAGCTGCTGGCCTGGGGACATTGCAGGCCCGGTAAAGCAACATGTATGCCTGCTAGGATCACAAGCTGGTGCCCCGGGTTGATACCTGCTACGTCTACTCATACTGGCTAGCCTGGAGGTCTGTGGAGGCCGTGAGTGGCAGCCTTTTATTGGTCTTTATATTGAGAGTACTGAGTACTAAATGCCAAACAATTGTAACAAATACACAGTTACACCGATCACCTGTACAATTACATTTTAGATTTGCACTGTTAATATCTCACACATGCCCACCCATTTAAACACACAATATTGACAGGTTGTATAAGAATAACCCCGGTGGTGTCCAGCAATCGCTCAGATCTGGGTCCGACTCTTCGAGGGGTGAAGTACAGATATTCCCTCTGAAGGCATTCCACTTCCCCCATATTCGAGTCCATTTCTTGGGGCACCCTCTGTGGATGAAAACCGCCTTCTCCACCACCACGGCCCTATTCATGTCTTTACACCACTGTCTCTCAGTAGGGTTGACCTGCGCCCCCCAGAATTGAGCAATATTGCGTTTAGCCAGCATCATACCCAAAGTCGCCCAGTCCTGAGCCGCGTGATTAAGGTCTGTCGGCTCCCAAATGTTGAGAAGACACCTCTTGGGGTCTGGGGAGACGGTGGATCCACAAACCTGTGTGATCGTACCGATGATGCCCTCCCAGTAGCTCTTAATGCTAGGACAGTCCCACAAGGTGTGATAAAAAGTGCCTGGCGTCCTGCAGCCCCTCAGACACAACGAGGTGTCGGCCCTACCCATTTTGTGCAGTGTCGTTCTCGCGTAATATGTTCGATGCAGTATTTTGAGATGAATTAACTGCAATTTAGAGGGTATTGCCACTTTGCGCGGGGATGGCAGCACCTCCTGCCAGTCCGAGTCGTCCAACTCCCCAAGCTCAGCCTGCCATTTCTCACGAAGGGGGGACGTGGGATCACTCTGGTTATTAATTATTTTACGATATTTGAGGGAAATGGCTTGTTTGGTCATATGATCTGTCAACAGTCTGTCCTCGAGTGGCGAGGACTCGGGTAGGTCAGTGCCTGACGGAATAAATTTCAAGGTGCATGTTTAATTTGTAAATATCGGTAGTGTATTGACGTTGCCAACTCGTATGTCTCCTGAAGTTGGGAAAATGAAATGACCCTACCCTTTCGCCAGAAGTTCCCTTTCTTTGATATACCTATGAGGTGCCATCTGTCCAAACCCTTGCTGATTCTGAGCTTGCCCAACCGTCGGGTGTCCCAAAGTGGTGTGCGTTGCGTTAATACCCCCTCCCAACCAAGCGCACGGAGCGCAATAAACCAAATGTGTACCGTATGCACGGTCGGCCCCAGCATTGTACTTTTACGGGATTTATTGTAGAGTGCACTTAGAACGTTGCTACACATTTTAGGTGACGACTTGATGGAACCTCCTGAGCTGCCAGCCTTGACCTACATCATAAAGACGAAGTCGTCTTCCAGGATAGTGTCCAAAATCTATACACTGTTCATGTCCTATAGAGAAAATCACTACACTAAAGCCTGATTAGCTTGGCAAAGAGATTTGGGTCGGGACATAGACGACAATATGTGCGTCTACTGCTGTACCAGCACAAAGCACATCTCATTGAATGGTAGACATAGATTGATTCACTTTAAATATCTCAACCGTGTCTACTACACCCCAGAGAGATTGCACAGATACGGCTTGCGAGAAGGGCCTACTTGCGAACGTTGTATCGCGCAGACAGCTGATTTTCTCCACCTGGCCTGGTTTTGCCCGGGGATATCCAACTTTTACAATTTGGGGCCACATGCATCAACGAGAAAACTGCTCGCAAACGGGCAGATTAGCAGAATCTGCCCCTTTGCGACCGGTATTGTTGCATTTGGGATGCATCATCCCAAATGCAAAAATCGCTATTTAAGGAATCTCTAAATAGCGATTCCTTAAATTGCGATTGCATTTAAGGAATCCCAAATTGAGATTCCCTAAATGCAATGCATGAAAGTTTAAAAATTAGCGATTTCTCTAATAGGGGGAGCAAATTACCATGAAGTTGAACTTCATGGTAATTTGCAAAAACTTTGAAAAATGCACTAAAGTGCATTTTTCAAAGTTCCATTTTACACACACACATGCCCTTTGGGCGTGTGTGTGCAAGATGTATTCATATGCAGATTTCAGGGGTGCAACAGTGTGTCTTTTTGACGCCCTGGCACCCTTGAAATAGCATGAGCAATTTGCGATTCTCTAATTGAGATTAGCAAATTGAGAAAGTCCTCCCATTCATTCCTATGGGCCTCTAGGCCCATAGGAATCAATGGGGAGGTATTTCTTAATTGCGACTCGCAATTTGCGAGTAGCAATTAAGGAATGTTTAGAAATCGCTATTTTGTAAGCGATTTCTACATGCATAGCCTTTTGCTATTCCTTATTAGCGAATCCTTATTTTTCGCTATTAAGGAATCGCAAATGGCATTGTTGATGCATGTGCCAGTTGGTTTTTAAGGAATTGGGACAGGTGGCTGAACTGACACTCACCCCAGACCCCGCTCTAGCCCTCCTATGCTATAATGTAGCACTCAAACGGTAAATGTTAGCGACCTCTACCGCCACGAAGCAGACCTAAAAATTTCTGGGAACTGTACAAAACCTATCTAGCAACCAAGGCGGAGGGCACTATTACTACTGAAAGTGACTCCAAGAGCTGCCTGGGACGACTCCTGACACATAGTTACTCAACGATTGATTGCCCAAGGCCGATATACTAGGCAGTGTACATATTGGGGGTCTCTTCATACTTAAATGCATCGGGACTAAGGTGGGAGAGGCTGATTGGTGTGGGGGTGCGGATTGATAATATGCTGTCACTGGAAATAATCTGTCTGCTGGCCTTTAGTATTCTGTTGTAATATTTTTGATCGCCGTGTGTAATTGCTATTGCCACTCTGAAGTACTGAGTCTCATGTTTGTTTTGATGAAAAATCGAATAAATCTTTTTTAAAATAAAAACACCAAACCAACATGCATCGTACACCCCACAGTCTGTATGGTTAAAGGGACAATGTGGACCATAACAAGACACTATTTCTCTCCATATCTTAGACACATGCAAGGCGGGCCAATGCACATACTAAATGGCATATACCGAATTGGTAAAGACCTCCAGCTCCACACCCCAAACACCGCTAACCACTATAACATGGATAAGATTAAACATGTACACAAAAGCAACATAATAACCAGAGCTACACTACTGAAAATCCAACTCCACAACCACACATCAGACTCCATCTGTAACATAATCTTCAAGACCAGGGCAGGTCAGCAACCTATGCAAATCTCAATGACAGAAATCACTGCAGAAAGCACAAGACCAGCGCATAAATGTCAGTATGTACAGATAAATATCAGGTGCCTTATATAGAAGTATTCATAGAACATTCTTTATTCCGCATATTTTCAGAATGCAAAATATATTTTGTTCACTTTACAATTATTATATATTTTTTTAACAACATGCTGGTTATGAATATGCTTCAACCACTAGGAAAACAAACCACCTTCTTGATATAGGTTCTAATTTCATGCACAAGCAAAATCCTTCGCAGATTGGTTCGGCCACATTGCTCTCTTGGGGCCATATGTAGATAGCTAAATACCGGTCGGTAACTGCCGAAAATCGGTAATTTTCCCGTTACCGACCGGTATTTAGCCCTTTCCAATGTAGGAGGCTTGTTTTAAGGATTCGGTAATTTACCGAATCGGTATTTTAAGGAATCGGTAAAATACCGATTCGGTAAATTACTGAATCCTTAAATCCTATGTAGGGAGCACTCAAGTGAGTGCTTTTTTGTTTTAAGGATTCGTTATTTACCACCAACTACAGGTTGGTGGTAAATACTGGATACCTTTTATCTAGAAATGCCATGTGGCAGACATACATGCCCTTAGGGCATGTATGTGCGCCACATGTGCACACATGCACGATTCAGGGGTGCAACAGGGTGTCAATGTGACACCCTGCCACCCTTGAATTTGCTCCCCCTATTACCGAATCGGTATTTACCGAATCGGTATTAGTCAATGGCTTCCCATTCATTCCTATGGGCCTCCAGGCCCATAGGAATGAATAGGAAGGTATTCCTTATTACCGATTCGGTAAATACCGAATCAGTAATACCGAATATTACCGAATCGGTAAAATTTACCGATTTTTTACCTACATTCTATTTACCGATTCTTAAATACCGAATCGGTAAAAATCGGTATTTAGGAATCGGTGAATAGAAATTACCTTCATATGGCCCTTGGTCTTTTAATTGCATGGTGATGGAACCTTGCATTCGGTCTTTATTTGTATTGGGACTATGTCTGGTGCTTATTTACGGATTGGAAGGGATGTGGAAACAGCCGCTGTCATTGCTGCTGGCTTCACATCTATCACCAGACACTTTAAATAACTCATGGCACTGTCGTTTCTCACGCAAGTGAAGCGAATAGGTGCAGAACCTGAGCCGCACGTCTTGCAAGAAGAATTAAAAAAACAAGGATTGACAAATCAGGTCTGTCTGGCGTTGGCAGGCTGGTTTGATGATAACATGTTTTGTTTTATTGCAAGATTGTGGCACAAAAAGAAAAATAAAAAAACGTGTGGACACATAGATGTGACCACTATATGCTTGCATTAAAGAATTGTAATTTATAAACCATTCACTGATATGGCCATTTTACTAGTGCTTTTTTAATACAAAATCCTTTCAGTTGAGCGATGCATTTATTATTTGTTATTATTATTGGACAGGACTAAATCACTAGCTACGCATTCCATCTCTAGCAGCTACAATCTCACAATTTCACTTTATAACTGTAATACCAAGCATTGGCAAAGCCAATATGTCTCGCCCATACAAGAGCTATTGGCTTTGGCAAGATGTTTTTGTGATGTTGTACACAAGTGTGGTAGCTGTTCAGCATGGCTAAAAGTTAGTGGTGTTGAATGCCGTAGAGTGGAGGAGTAGAGTGTTGCAGAGTGGGGGAGTAAAAGTGTCATGGAGTTGATTTGTCGGGTTACAGTGTCGCAGAGTGCAGTAGAGTAGAGGGGACTAGAGTTCAATGCTTCAGTGGCAGAGTGTTGCAGAGTGCAGTATTGTAGAGTGCAGTGGCATAGAGCGGGGTGGGGTGGAACAGGGTGGAGTGGACTCAGGTAGTGGGGTGGATTGGATTAGAGCAGAGTGGGGTGAATTGGATTGTGGTAGAATGGGGTGGACTGAAATGGGGTGAGGTGCATTGGAGTGGGTGGATTTGATTGGATTGAGATAGGTGCATTGGACTGAAGTGATAGGACTAGGGTTGGGTGGATTGGAGTGGGCTGAAGTGGAATAGAGTGGATTAGATTGGACTGGAGTGGGGTGGATAGGACTAGAGTGGATGGATTGGAGTGGGGTGGGATGAACTGGGGAGGAGTGGACTGAACTGGGGTGAGGTGGATTGAATTGGGGTAGAGTGGGATAGTTTGGAGTAGAGTGGGTTGGATTGGAGTGGATTGAGGGGGTGGATTGAAGTGGGGTTGATTGAACTGGAGTGGGTTGAAATGGGGTGGATTGGATAAGAGTGGGGCGCAGTGATGTGGACTGGAGAGGGGTGGTGTAGATTGGGGTGGGGTGTGGTATGTTGGTATTGGGGTGGGTTGGATTGGGATGAGGTGGGGTGGAATGGACTGGAGTGGGGTGTTATGGATTGAAGTGGGGTGGAGTGGGTTGGATTGGGTTGAGGTTGATTGGATTGGGATGAATTGCATTGAGGTGGGGGGAATTGGATTGAGTGGGGGTGGATTGGATTGAGTGGGGGTGGATTAGGTGAGGTGGATTTTTTGGGGTGTATTTCAGTGGGGTGGATTGGAGTGGACTGGATTTGAGGGGGTGGATTGGAGTGGGGTGGATTAGACTGGGGTGGGGTGGGGTGGATTAGACTGGAGTGGGTTGGATTACAGTGGGGTGGATTGGATTGGTGTGGAGTTTATTGGGGTGGGGTGGGGTGGATTAAGGTGGTTTGGGGTGGGGTGGATTAAGGTGGTTTGGAGTAAGGTGGATTGGATTGGTGTGGGGTAGAGTGGATTGGATTAGAGGGGTGAATTGGGATGGAGTGAGGTAAATTGGATAGGAGTGGGATGGATTGGAGTGGTGTGTATGGACTGGATTGGAGTGGAGTGGGCTGACTGGAGTGGAGTGGGCTGGATGGATTGGATTGCGTTAGAGTGGGGTGGGCTGAACTGAGGTGGGGTGGATTGGATGGGGTGGAGTGAATTGGAGTGGGGTGGATAGATTGGAGTGGACAGGAGTAGAGTGGATTGTATTGGAGAGGGCTGGGGTGGATTGGAGTGGGGGACGGGATGGGGTGGATTGGAGTGAGGTGGATTGAAATAGGGTGTGGAGGATTGGGACTGAAATAAGGTGAGGTAGGGTGGACTTAAGTGGGGTGGGTTGGATTGGAGTGGGGTTGGGTTGGGTGGTGTGGATTGGAGAGTGGTGGAGTGAGATGGATTGGAGTGGAGTGAGGTGGATTGGAGTGTGGTGAGGTGGATTGCATTGAGGTGGGATGGATTACATTGAGGTGGGGTGACATGGGCTGGAGTGTTTTGTTTTGGATTGGAGTGAATTGGATTTGAATGAGGTGAGTTGGATTGAGTGGAGTGAGCTAGATTGAGTGGGGTGAATTGGACTGAGTGGGGTGGATTGAGTGGGGTAGATTTGATTGTGTGGGGTGGATTGGATTTGGTTAGATTGGATTGAGG
The DNA here is from genome assembly GCF_964204655.1 of Triturus cristatus. Lineage (NCBI taxonomy): Eukaryota > Metazoa > Chordata > Amphibia > Caudata > Salamandridae > Triturus > Triturus cristatus. The sequence continues at coordinate 624,212,838 of NC_140594.1, read as the reverse complement.
TGGGTTGGATTTGGGTAGGGTGAATTGGAGAGGGGTGGATTGGTGTGGCATGGATTGAATTTGAGTGGACTGAAATGAAATGGGGTGGATTGGACTGGAGTTGGTTGGATTGCAGTAGGGTGGATTGGATTGGAGTAGGTGGATTGGAGTTGGGTGGATTGGATTGGTGTGGATTGGAGTGGGGTGGATTACGGTGGTTTGAAGTGGGGTGTATTAAGGTGGACTGGAGGTGACAGGACTGGGTGGATTAGGATGGATTAGATTGGAGTGGGATGGACTGGAGTGGATGAGTGGATTAGGTTGCAATGGATTGGATCAGAATGGGCTTGAATGGGTGGATTGGAGTGAAGTGGAGTGGGTTGGGTTGGAGTGGAGAAGGTTGGATTGGATAGGACTGGAATTGGGTGGAATGGAGTGGGGTGGGTTGATTTGGAGTAGGGTGGGTGGGACTAGAATGGGGTGGATTGGGGTGGGTCAGACTGGAGAGGGGTGGACTAGGGTGGAGTGGATTGGATTTGGGTGAGGTGGATTAGAGTGGGGTATATTGGATTGGGCTAGATTGGATTAAAGTGGGTGGGGCGGATTGGAGTGGAGAGGACAGATTGGGTTGGAGAGGACAGACTGCATTGAAGAAGGGCAAATTGAATTGGAGTGGACTGCACTGTATTGGAGTGGGACACACTGGATTGGAGTTGGGTGTATTGTATTATAGTTGGGCACAATGGATTGGAGTTGGGTGTATTGTATTATAGTTGGGCACAATGGATTGGAGTGGGGCAGATTGTTTTGGATTGGCGTGGGGAAGATTGTTTGGATTGGAGTGGGGCAGATTGGAGTGGAGCAGATTGTATTTGATTGGAGTGGTGCTGATTGTTTTGATTGGAGTGGAGCAGATTGTTCTGGATTGGAGTAGGGCAAATTGTTCTAGATTGGAGTAGGGCAGATTGTACTGGATTGGAGTGGGGCTGATTGTTTTGGGTTGAAATGGGACAGATTGGAGTGAGGTGAGGTGGATTTGATTGAAGAGAGGCACATTGGATTGGGCTGGACTGGAATGGTCTGGGGTGGATTGGATTGGAGGGGGTGGAATGGAATGGAATGGAGTGATGTGAATTGGATTGGAGTGGGTCAGATTGTTTTAGATTGGAGTGGGGCAGAATATGTGGATTGGAGCAGGCAGATTGTTTTGGATTGCAGTAGGGTGGATTGGAGTGGATAAGACTGTTTAGGATTGGAGTGGAGTAGATTGTTTTGGATTGGAGTGGGGCAGATTGTTTTGGGTAGGAGTGGGGCAGATTGTTTTGGATTGGGGCAGATTGTTTAGGATTGGAGTGGGGCAGATTGTAGTGGAGCAGATAGTTTTGAATTGGAGTGGGGCAGATTGTTTTGGATTGGAGTGGGGCGAATTATTTTGGATTGGAGTGGGGCAGATTGTTTTGGGTAGGAGTGGGGCAGATTGTTTTGGATTGGGGCAGATTGTTTAGGATTGGAGTGGGGCAGATTGTAGTGGAGCAGATAGTTTTGAATTGGAGTGTGGCAGATTGTTTTGGATTGGAGTGGGGCAGATTGTTTTGGGTAGGAGTGGGGCAGATTGTTTTGGATTGGGGCAGATTGTTTTGGGTAGGAGTGGGGCAGATTGTTTTGGATTGGGGCAGATTGTTTTGAATTGGAGTGGGGCAGATTGTTTTGATTAGAGTGGGGCAGATTGTTTTGGATTGAGTTGGGCAGATTGGTTTGGATTGAGTGGGGCAGATTGGTTTGGATTGGAGTGAGGCAGATTGTTTTTTGTTTTGGATTGGAGTGGGGCAGATTGGATTGGGGTGCGGTAAATTGAATTGGAATGGGGTAGATTGCATTGGACTGGTGTGTGGTGCATTGGATTAGAGGCGTTGAATTGGGATGAGTGAGGTGGATTAGATTGGAGTGGGGCAGATTGGATGTGCGGATTGGAGTGGGGCGGATTGTTTTAGATTGGAGTGGGCAAGATTATTTGGTTTGGAGAGGAGCAGTTTGTTTTGGATTGGAGTAGGGCGGATTGGAGTGAGGTAGATTGTTGTGGAGTAGATTGGACTAGGACAGATTGTTTTGGATTGTAGTGGGGCAAAAAAAAAACATGAGTGCAAGTGAGAAAAGAAGAAATGGTAAAATAAAAGAAAAGTTAACCACAGAAAATAAAACTTTTCAATTTAGTTTTTCCTGCTGGGCATGTTTTTGCCAGTCACACACCTTCTGTTTGCAGGGCACTGGGAGTTAAAAAGAACAAAACAGTACCTCAATCATGTCGGGAGCAGCGGACGGGCACGGATTAAGTTGAATCAATCAGTGCTTGGTCCATGCTCCACACAAAGGAAGGGAATTGATGTAAGGCCTGGCCTGCAGTGACCAGTTACAAGGCTGTAAAGAAGAGTGCCATGCAAGCCAACAAATTGCAAGCAACAAGGCAGGCTCCAAGCCCTTTTGTTAACAACAGCGTCTCGCAAGCGAACGCATGCGCTAGGGTATGCAGTCGCAGGCTTGACCCTAAAAATAAGACCAAAAATAAATCACCATCTAACTGGGCAACTGAATAGCAGCTATTTAAAGTTAGTATATAGAAACACCTGAAAAGAAAAATCACACTTGAAAACAGGTATATCACTAAAGAGGAACTATTTTTATGTGGGTGTCAACTATGTACACAGGCTTTGTTCAGTAATTCAAAGTGAAAGGAGCCAGTGAGTAAAGTTGGCTCTCACATTGTCCTATGTTGTATGCTGTGGAGGGTGGAAGTCCTTACTCCACTGGGCCGTAGGATGAGTGGGTTTACTCAAGGTGGAGATGGAGTAGTCGATTCCGTCATTAAACCAAATGTCAGCCGACAACTAAATTCGGTGGGCGGACCACATTCTTGGTGGTAAGGGTACTCCGTCACTCTTGCGATAGAGCATCCTTAACACCAAGAATTAAATAAGGTTTTTAATTTCCAAAGATCTATAACATAGTACAGATAAAAAAATGAGATGCAGCAAACCCAGAGAAACTTTACAAAGCGAAGACAATAAATACTTCTTCATCTATATGAAAACCAAAACTGAAACTACATAGCAAAATTAATGAAATTGTAAACAAATTGTACATTTTAGAGTTTGCCTACTTAATAAGGACAAGCCAGAAAATAGAACAGTAGCTGTTTCGGTCCTATATCAAGGTAGAAAAGACTTGCAGCAGAATAAATAATAGAGAATAATATAAAGCAGCCAAAGGGCATCATTGTTTTCCTTCTTCGGTCAGATCAACCGACCAAACAAATATAGGCAATATTTTGCATTTTCAAAACCTCACAAACCCTAATAATCTCCCACTGCACTAAACCACAACAATGTCAAATCCTCTTTTCTTTTCTGAAAACCAAAAAGGCATAACGCTGTAAGGGCATACTAAACAAACCTGAACGTTCCTCAGATTTGCCACATGTCAACCGATGATGATGTCAGTGTAACTGACCTTAATACCCAAAACGAGACTGAAGTAGTGAAGTCAGCAAAAAAGTTCAACTCTTCCAATCAGCCCGCAGAGTCATGGCCAGAATCATGTATTGAGAAACTCTCCTCAAGTCTTTACCTGAAATTAAGAATCTCATAAATGATTCCCTCCTCAGAGGTGGATTTCAGAATAAAATTAAAACCTCTGCACTGGAAAAGGGCGTTGGCAACACCAAGGTGCCAACCAACCACCAATCTATCTGAAGCATGGGAGATTGGCGAAACCCAAAATCTACTGCACAACCACCTGTCAAGATGCAGATCTATAAAACTCCTAAACAGAATGTGCACATACCAGAGCTATCGCCCTGTGTTCACAAGCAAAGACCACAAGACAGCACTTACACTCCTAGACCTTATGGATCAATACATATTACAGAGAGAGGTGTAGGAACCTCAAGAAATTTACAAGAAGGGCACCCAAACTAGTTTGCCTGCTACTACAGATTGTATGAATGTAGGCTCAATGTGGCACCAAACCCGGTTGAATGTCAAAATGTGGTCTCGAAAGCTAATGTACAGGGCTTGGTAAAGTATTCTTTACCATAGTTTTGATTTAATTAAGCCACCTTCCAATGTCCTATATATGAAGAGAGACCATGAAAGACCAAACCATAATATGTGCATAGCCAGTCTGAGTCCAGAGGAAAAATGTCTTCAGGGTCATTATGACAACACCACCGTATCATATCCCCATACCACAAAGCTCTGTTATATTAGACTGATACGACACCTCCGCGGTTAGTTGGTTCGTAATATATTATATTTGCTTCTTTCTTTACTTGTTCTTACTTTTCCCACTTTCCTCAAATTTGCTCCTAACGTACCCTGGGACTTAAGTACGCAGAATGGTTATACAGGTTAGCACTAAATCATAATTTGCCTGAGTGTGAACCGACCTTTCTACCATATCTTATGACTCTATGTACACCTTATTACTGCAGTGATGGCAGCTATTCTTACTGTATTAGGGGTAGGTACTGCACGATACTGTCCTTGTACCCCATGTATTAAAATGTGAATAAAATGACTTTTAGGGAAAAAAAAAAAGATTATCAGAGCACGTACTTGCCGGGATAAACAATTGCAATCTTATACATACATTACCGCGCAGCAGTCTGAGTAAAACAACTACTGTGAACAATGGACTAAAGTATTGGTGTTCATTGACAATCCTATTGTTCAGTGTATCAGATCTTGGCATAGAGTCTGCCTCTATCTGGTTACTCAGAAATGACAACCAATTATAACCGACGCATATGTCACAGATTAACTGGAACTGACACGCGGCATGGCAACGGTCAAATAATGCCCTGGGTACATAGGTCAATTGGGATTACATGGCTATGATGAAATCGGAATGAAGAACAAAGTGTTAAGTATAATGATGAATGGAAAAAATTGGGATATACCACAAAATGTTTTCATGCCCAGCGCTCAGGTAAAGGCAAGCGGATCCGCATCCAGTACTGACGGCAGCTTCCGTTAGCCTTTATTCAGGTGCTGAGTTACTGCCATGTCACAAACTGTCACAAAGGATAGCGCAGAGAACGTACCTGCAGGTATGTGTTCCAGTCAATCAAGGAAAGTTTCAATTTTCGCACTATTATTTTTATTTATATTTTGTATAGAGCTATTTGACACCTACACCATTCAAGAGGACTGATAAAAGAAAAACATGTAACAAAGAGAAGTGTAGGAGCATTAAATGGGACCTACAAGGATCTCGTTCGGACCACAACGGGTTTGTTTTTATTTTAGTTCAAGAAAAAAACAGAAAGGGTACCTTCGCCGAACAAGCAGACTTCTATGAGTCTCAGCTGACTTTCGGTAATGGAAACAGAATGGACTGGTAACAGAAGAGTGCAAAATCAAAAAGGATAGAATAAAGAGGAGGGAATAAAGTAGTAAAGTGAACAACATAGCAAGGGAGATTATCCAGTGAATACCATAGTATGAAAAATACATTAGAAATACATAGATCAAATCAAAAAAACAGAACCCTCTGACAAACTATTATAAATTATAAATCTTATAAATAAGTAGGAACCTGACAAAGGGATGGAAAGTGGAAGGAGAAGCAGTGAGTAGAGACAGAATAACTGGAGATCATAGTTGATGAGAAAAAGACACACACTTTTCAGATACAAGTATCTGGAAAAGAGTCTTCCAGTGACAACATATAGTTAGGCGATAGGGGCAAGGTAGGCCAGCTACAGATGCCCAGAATCGGGGTTGAAGTGGCATGCTGGATTTCGGGGGCAAGGGTGGTCACCTGTAGATGATCAGTGTTGGGGAACAGGGTTGGTATTTCTTCAAAGAAGGAGCAGAGAATAGTATTACTGTCATTTACTTGTGCTGATCAGGCACTAAGAACTGGGCTAAAGGTAGTTACTTTTTATTGGTATATACGAAAATCAATCAGACTGCTATGGAAATGTAATTCCAGCCAAATTGAACAAACATTTATTGATGTACTGTGTATTGTTTTTTTGAATGAATCCACCAGCCATGAACTCCAGAAACAGTGTCAACACGTTTCATGTAAGAATGCTTCTTCAGGGCATGTGGTCTTCTGTCTTAATATATTGTTTTATTTGTATTTAAAAGGAATAGAGAAAAAACAAAGTATAACATAAGACAATTAGGTAATGAAGAAAGGTGCCTGGTCTCCTTTTGCCCCAAGCAGAACTACTGGAATGAATCAATGTTCCCAAAGTCACGAAGGTCTCCAATAGCTAGAACAAAGTATATGATATTTAGATATGTCATAGCTCAAATTACAGAAGAGGCTCACAATTACACCCCGCAACCAGAAACTTTATATGAATGCCACATTAAACATTTACAATCAATTAAACAATTTATTTTAATTTGTCCAGTTTTATCGATTAAGAACACTACCATTAGAACGGTTACTGCACTGTGCATTTACCAAAACCTGTAATGTTAAACAAATTCTGTTTAAGATCTGTAACTTTGTGAAGACTGTGGCACATTAACAAGAGTTTAGGATTGAATTCACTTGCCAGTCCCTCAATTTATTTCTAAGATTTGAGTTTATCTCTGCCTGAGAAAATATGAGCGAATCCTTTGTGGTTAAAACCGCTGCTTTGGGGGGCTGAGGTGTTTCAGATGTTATCAACCACATCAGGAGGACACAAGATCGGTCATCCTCACTGTGGTGTCTTGTGAGGTATTCCATATAATCCAATAAGTGTAAACGGTGTAGTGAAGAAATATAGTCTGGTTTCTGCATCACTTGTGGTTTTGCATTTGGTATACTTAAGTGATCTGATTGGGTGACGTCATCCGGCAGACTTGATAGATGACTGCTTGGTTGTTAACAGCATTAATGAAAGGTGAAGAACATGCGTTTCTCAGTAACCACTGGTCGATGTTTGACAACTCCCTATGCAGACTATCTATTGTGGAGAGAGAGAGAGAGAGAGAGAGAGAGAGAGAGAGAGAGAGACTGTCTGTCTGTCTTTCTCTTTCTGATAGTAGAGATGGCTGCTTGTCACTGTCTCAGCACAACCTTGTTATATCTAGACTAGCACGGATTCTATCAGAGGGACTCACTGCTGCAAGTGATCCTCTCCACACCACAAATTCTATCTGGGGGACTCAATGGTGCAAGTGATCCTCTCCACACCACAGATTCTATCTGGGGGACTCAATGGTGCAAGTGATCCTCTCCACACCACAGATTCTACCTGGGGGACTCACTGGTCCAAGTGATCCTCTCCACACCACGGATTCTACCTGGGGGACTCAATGGTCCAAGTGATCCTCTCTACACCACGGATTCTATCTGGGGGACTCACTGGTGCAAGTGATCCTCTCTACACCACGGATTCTATCTGGGGGACTAACTGGTGCAAGTGATCCTCTCCACACCACGGATTCTATCTGGGGGACTCAATGGTGCAAGTGATCCTCTCTACACCACGGATTCTATCTGGGGGTTCACTGGTGCAAGTGATCCTCTCCACACCACGGATTCCATCAGGGGGACTCACTGGTGCAAGTGATCCTCTCCAAACCACGGATTCTATCTGGGGGACTCAATGGTGCAAGTGATCCTCTCCACACCACGGATTCTATCTGGGGGACTCAATGGTGCAAGTGATCCTCTCCACACCACGGATTCTATCTGGGGGACTCACTGGTGCAAGTGATCCTCTCCACACCACGGATTCTATCTGGGGGACTCAATGGTGCAAGTGATCCTCTCCACACCACAGATTCTATCTGGGGGGCTCACTGGTGCAAGTGATCCTCTCCACACCACGGATTCTACCTGGGGGACTCACTGGTGCAAGTGATCCTCTCCACACCACGGATTCTACCTGGGAGACTCACTGGTGCAAGTGATCCTCTCTACACCCTTGGCAAAGATTGCTTGGTCTTTTTGCCCTGCTGCCACATCCTGCCTGCCTGCTGAAGATCTGTAAAGCTAGTATCTGGAACCAATACAGCTTAAAGGCACGGCCGGTGAAAGACTATCCACTGGAAAAACCATTATAGTAAAGACGTGAAAGCAATCCAAGACTGCGGAAGCCTACACAAAAGCATACGAGGCTGGTAACAGGGAGAGAAATCTGAATGGATTCTGAGGCAAAAGTTAATTGAACATGTGGCGATATCTTCAAGAAATCTAAAATTTTCATTGATTATGTCCACTGTATGTGTATAAATAGGCATCATTTGGGTGATTAAACAGAACAAAACTGAGGATAGATTTATGATTTGACCAATTGGGAAAGAATGGACAAAATGGTGACAATATCCGGTGGAATTATGCCGGTCCCTGAAGACACTGTAAAACACGAAGGATAACCATTAAGGGATATGATAAGCATAAGACAGTCGCTCACTATCTGAGGAGAAATATGTGTCCAGTAGAGCTTTATTTCCAGAACATAATCAGCATTCCACCACTTTCTACCAGCAGTAACCTGTATTCTCAGTTTGCCCGACGAATGCACATCCCATCAACGAAACCGTGTTTTGGTTTTAAATGCAAAGGTATCGTATAACTTGGTTGTACACATAGGTTTGAGGGATTTACCATTACGATCCCTTTGGTATTTTGAAAGAGCAACAGACAAAAACAGAGTCAGACCACCCTGAAGGGTCAAACAAACCTTGCCAGCTCCTGGGTAATATTACTCCTCGAAGCGTACACAATGCTGTTAATTCCTACAAGACAGATTACTATCCCCTGGGTCCTGATTACTTCATATTTCTGCCTCCAGAATACAAAAGGAAATCCGGTCTGATCAACCGTGCCTCCATAGCAAGTAAATACCCTTCTTATTCCTCAGGGACCCATCTAATATCTCTCATGGACTTTCTTGGTTTAGGACTGGTTGAAGTGGAATTGTTTTACATCTCTTTTTCTCTCAGTGTGCACTTCTGCATGTTAGGTCCTGCAATTATGCTGATTTCTCATCTCTCTTGCGGTTTTTGATCCAAGGAACTGTCCTCGCATAGAGTAAGTATTTTGCCTTAACCTGCAGATAACTCTTACTTCAGTGGTCTCGAAGCTAAGACCCGGTTCCACATAGTAGTAGTAAAACACCAGTATCTTCCTCATAGTGTCGTCTCACTAATAAGATCTAATTTCCGGTGCTGCAGACAGCCCTATCACCAGGTCCCGGGTTGAACCGTGCACCGTCTGTTGTTAAGGTTGGTGCCTCCTCTACCATTTATGAGGGAAGTTTCATTCAGCTTCAGTTAAGGATTTCTACCCTGCTACGACAAGAGACTTTACACCGCACAGGAGCCTTGTAGTTTGAATTTCAGTAGATCTGTTGATATAGTAAGGTGAGGCTCTATTTGCATCAGATATTAATAAAACACTTCAGTTAATTGTGGATGTGGAAATAAGACTGATGCAGAAAGAAACGACCGCATGTAGTAAAGGCAGATGTTGTTTAAGAACAACCACTGCCATACATAACATGGCAAATGATTTGTCAAAGCAAAGAGCGTGTCACTTCTACACTCTTGGAGCAAAAATGTTTAGGAACATTAAAAACCTGATCTTTGAAAATAATCTCACGGTTCCATTGTGCCTGGTTTTATAAGAAACAGCTGAAAGAAAAGTGCAGATCCAATAAGCTGCTATAACAACTACATTAGTTGTAATTCCTGCCTGAAACAAGAAACAAGAACACTTTCAGTTGGAGTATGACATATTAAGGCCTCCTAGCCTCTTGGTAACCATCCATGCAGTCATATAGCAAACTCAAAAGGCCACTTTCCAAGATGTTTCCAAACTTAGATGCCTCCGAGTCAAATGTTTCTGCCTTTCCTGACTATAAGAGGGACAACAGCAGCACTTCTATAAATGGGTACATTCATATTCAGGTACAAGCGAATCATGCAGGATTCCGGCACCTCTTTGTTAAGGATACGCTCATTTTCTAAATCACTTTGCAAATCAGTGGGAAAGGGGAAAAAGAATATTTATTAGTTGATGCCAGCCCGCAGATACAAAAGGATTTCACTCCAAAAAGCTTGACGCATAAAACAGAGGACTTTGATGTCTTCTAACTTAGAGGTTCATTACCAATGGAGTTCTTTAAGTAAAATGGTGTTGTGGTCTCTTTTTCCAGCATTAAATGAACTCCTGGCTGCCAGTCTGTATACTTACTGCTGTTTGCTAATCAGACTTTTGTACATTCCTGGGTAAAGTGAATTACAGGCATTCACTTTCGGTGCAGCATTTTTCCTGGTAAGATCTTTTTGTCTGGAGGAGAGTGATGCCATTTGCCTGCCAGGGGAAGCATCTCCTTTGCTTAATGACACAGCTCACTTGAGGTGCAAAGTAGAGACTTACTTTACGTTTGCTGCTTCTATGATTGAAGTTTGCTGTTGAAGATTAGTTCGAAAAGACACGGAGATGGCGTGATTTGGGAATGTTGTCATTGATAATAATTTCACGATACACACACAGTGGCGATAAGTGGGTATAGGTTTTAAATGATGTTGTATGAACAAGTTTGGTCAAGACCCTACTTATAATAAATGGTTGGCTTATGCTACGCGTGACTTAGTGATTCTGTGAATCTAGGATACTCTAAGATGGCGCCGATTTCTTTCGTGCAATCAGTAAGTTCAAAGTCTGTTGTTGATTGTGGGTATAAATAGGCACTTTAAGATGCAGTATATTGGAAACGCCAATAACGACACAAGTTGGAGCACTCTCCTGCGTTAGGTAAGTTTGAATGATGTCGACGTGATATTGTTACGGGACCGATGGGTGTTTTTATTGTAAGTATAAGGGGATAGAACTATATGCTGTATAATTTCCAGGTAAATCTCAGTAACTTGTATTAGGGAAAACGTATAGTTATAATTTCACTTGTACCTTGCTGCATACTATTAGGGGGTACTTGAGAGTACTGAAGGATGTGAACTTGTGGTATGGCAAACGTAAAGCTTGTGAAATGGTTAAAATGAGACTTTGTCTCACCTAGACGGTGGTTCTAGTTAATATGGGACACATGTGAATATTGAAGGATGCAAGCTTGTAAGATGGTATGCGTAAGGCCGATATATTATCTGCACCGTGGTAAATAGGAGACATGTACATCCACGAATACCAGAGGATGTGTATGATTCAGACTGATTTTGACTGAGAGCATTGTTTTATTTACCGTACTGTCCCGATTAGTAACGTGTTCACTTTGTTTAAAGGGAGGGTTAATTAAATGTTCCCTTTTAGATATATGAACCTTACATGAGCAACATTGCCATTGAAAATATGTCTGGTGAATTCATACATTAGGTGAGACCTATGGACATGATGGTATCTTTAATTTAGTGTATACCTGTGGCATATAATATATTTGATTAAGAATTTGTAACGTTTTAGGATATAGATGCTGGTGACCAACATTACTGTGGATTTTTTCTCTTATACACAGTATTGGAATCTGTGTTAGGTTAGATTACTGTGTAAAAGTGTTGATTATGGGATCTCTATTCATGCATGGTCCATATCAACTTCGGAATTTTAGCGTTAGCATGGACACACACGGTTTCTATTGGGATTTAAGTCTGATAGGTTTTTCCTTTTCCTTGTAGGTTATGGTCACTTTTCTGCTTAAACACGAATTTATGAATTACTTTATTTTTCTTTCTTGTCGGGTGCATCCTCTTGCCCGAATTGGATGGTTTTAGCTTCCAGAACACATTAATCCCAATAACGCGACACCGTTTGTGCAGTGATGGAGAACATTTGAGAGCTGTTCTTGGTTTTGATGTACAATTTGTAATTTGTTGTTGTAGTCCTGAGGAAGTCAATGGTTGATGTACCTAAATAACAAAACACGTGTTGGCTACAGAAATGAAAACATTGCTAGATGTATGAGAAGATGAAAATAAAGAAAATTAAAAGGACAATTTTGGAACATTTTGAATTCTGATTTCCTATTACGGAGCTCAGGAGTATTATTTATTATTCTTATTAGGAAAACATATGTTTGCGCAGACATACAGCCTAGCCATTGTTGTTTAATAGTGCAAAGTAGAGATAGGTTGGTATCAATGACAGTGCCTAAATTCATGGATATACTATAAAGTAAAAATGTTGGTAGAAGACTCTGACCTGGTTTGCCACCAATGAGAAATATTTCAGTCATTGTTCTATTGAAATCAAGTCTACTTGCTTTAATCCAAGCTCAAAGTTGTGTCGGGAATACCAATATGCCAGGCACTGCTGAGTGGGAGGTGGGTCTACCTGAACAGCATTTGGGTCTAGAATCGGCAAGGGCATGCACGCAGGAACAGGAAGTGGACAGTATTACTCGATACAAACTCATGCAATTTTACTATCTTCACCAGAAACCACAAAGGATCCACAGGATGTTCCCTGCAAAACCTGAGACCTGCCCAGGGTGTGAAGCTAGGCCAACAGGTTTTACCAAATTACTTGGGTCTGCCCAACTTTACAACACTACTGGAAAATGGTTGTGGACAGTCTTACTAGAGTAACGACGGAGGTGACCCAGACACCCAAGACAAGTCTACTCAAACTTCACCCCCACCCCAAAAGGTAAAAAGATCTGCACCAGATTTGCAGCGCTTGGCTTTGTATTAGCCAAGAGACGCATAGCTGTACACTAGACAGTGCAGACCTCCCCCATAGAGAGATGGAAGGCAAATTTGCAAGAGTGAACACTGGCTGAGGAGTGTCGACTGTGCAAAGCGCACCAAGACAAACGTGAAGAGAGGGACCTAGACCAGTGTGCAGGTATGACCGGAGCCCACCGAGCCTGGGTGTTTCTCACACACTGGGACAGATGGAGGCTGCTGAACCGCCGCTGGAGGCACAACCTCGCTGCGAGGAGGTAGAGGACGCGGATGAAAGTGAAACGAAGATGGGTATTTGATGTGTACTTCCTCTATGTGCCGAGTTTGGTGAATGGGAGGCCTAGGACCGCAGACTCCATGGGAGAATGGGCCACTTTGACTGTTACAGTTGTAATGCTTTATACATCTACGAAAATAACTGGATATTGAAGCATATGCACCAGTACTGCTAAGGCATAGAACTGATACACTGAGCTTTTGTAGCTATGTAACAACGTTAACTTGTGTTATCGGTACAAGCCTAATAAATAAACATACAAAAAAAGAAATACTGATATATATGGAAGGTTATTAGAAGCGGATCTATAGCTATTTATCGTCTGCATACATGGATGGGTTAGTCGTCTCTGTAAGATTTCTGCTAGTAGCAATATTTATGTATCAAAAATTACAGGAGAGGGAAAAGTCTGAAGAGATCCCAATGTTCATTTGTAATCATATATGTGGCCTAGTTTAGATGGATTGTAAGTGCTCGGAAGAGAATGATTTTGTCAATTTCAGTACTTTGAAATTTCCTTACGCCAGTTGAGTCCCTAATTTAACTACATCAATTAACACACGTAAATTTAGCATAAGAATAGCTTTTGAATTAACTGTTTCTCTAATCTGATCATGGGGGATTAGTAGATAATTTCAAAATATACAGCCATATTCTTGTCTGATGATTCTTTCAGACTGTAGGTCTTGTCTCAGGGGCTTTTCCTGGCTATGTTGCAAGAGAGAGGAATTGAAAAATTTTGTTTGGATTGAGGTATTGACAAGGAGTAGTTCTGGCCACGGGTATGAGGTGGGCAGTATTTTAGATTTCGTCAGATTTTTACAAATGCTTCTGGCAGTGGCTGGAGGCTGGCGAGCAAGGGTGCTTTAGTTTGTTAATTAAGTAGTTGTGCTGGTTGCTACAACAAGTTTGCAAAGGTTTAAAAGAAGGAGCAGAGTTGTGTATGGTTAGAGACCAAGAAAGGGGGAAACTGTTTCTTGGCCACTGGCCAGCTTTCCTAGCAGTTGTGAATAGTTCCTCTTCTTTCGACTGAGGATGCCTTTTAATAGCCTCTGTCAGGGATACGACATAGGAGTTTCCACTGGGAGTGCCAGGTTTCCACCCTCGCCTTTCCAGGAATGTCTTTTTCTTTTTGCCTTGCCAGCTCAGCGAAAAAACATTTGTTATTGACATAACATACTGTGTGGTCTGATTGTTTCTATTGGGAGGACTGAATCTAATTTGATCACTGCGTTGTAACATAAAGCATAGGGTAGCAAGTTCACTGGTACCAGTGAAAAATGCACAGTCTGGAATGCTGACAGGCCCCATGTGGCTGTTTAGAAAGTATATCAGTGGGAAATGTAATGAGAACATTATTAGGTCTTGATAATGGAGTGAGCAGTGGGATGGCACACAGGACACTGTTTGTGAACATAACATGCAGGTTCTGCTCCTTATCATGGGTAAAGTTTAAGGTTCTTTGGTGTGACTATTGTTGTGAATCATTTATCCTGAGACTTTTTTAGATGTATTTGTAGGAGAGTAGGATCTGCTTCACATGGTTACCCCCACTTTATGCTGGTGTTTCACTGTTTTTCGACCTTAATCTGGCTGTGGCCCTGCTAATCAGGACCACAGCCTAGCTGCTTCCTCTCTAAAATGGTTTCCATGTACATTAGGTACATATCTAATTGGATTCTGGAGTGCCTTATAAGCCCCTAGTATATGGTATACTGTGTACCTAGGGCATAGGTACCTCAGAGGCCTACCAGGGGCTGCAGCATGTATTATGACACCCCTGGGAAGCACCCCAAAAGGAAACCACAGGTCTGCTACTGCAGCCTGGGTAAGGGTGTGCTTGCACCCCTTCATGTGGTATAGGCTACCTATATCACTACCCTATACAGACACATATAAACCTATAAGCCACTCCTATGGCAGGCCTTGACAATCCTGAAGGCAGAGTGATTGGTTTCATGTGAGAGGGTGCCCAAGCATGAGCTGAGCCCCTCCGCAGCATTCGGAAATACTTCCTTATGGCTGTTCTGTGATACAGCCATACCATATACTCTTAAGTGCATTATAACCTCGCGGTAAATGCTAACTTTGGAATGGCTGCATCAAAACATGTCGTATTTGGTGTCAAACATCTTGGAATACTATCCCCCCGCCAGTCCTGGCGGCGGGGGTAGCATTCCACCCTTCTAGAGGGAGAGACATGTTCACACTGGCTAGACCCGGTTAAAACTTTCCAAAGCCCTGGCATCAAAAAATGGATGCCACTGCCACAGACACAGGTCTGGCCTCCTGCTGCTGACCGAAACTCCGGCAGGGGAGGCCTGGACAATAGGTTTTCTGTCGAGGGGAGGTGTCCCCACCTCCCCAGACAGGCTGATGTGTATTGGGGCAGGTGGGTGCATTCAGAGAATGCTTTTGAGACACTGCCTGGGGCACACAAGGTGTCCCTGTGCATAGCCCAGTTCGAACCGGTTGCAGGGGCACTCAGCCCCTGCTCTGGCGCGAAACTGGAGAAAGGGGAAGGGGTGTAACCACCTCAGGTCCACCCATAGGTGGGGCCTTAGAGTTAGTCCATCCCCTAAACTTAGTATAAGTATAGGAATCCAGTCCCTAGGACTTTAGATTACCCTGGACGAAACTCTGCAATGTACATCCTGGACCTTCGACGTTCTATCCTGACTAGAAGACTGAAGAAATCTCCCTTGGGGTCAAGGAGTGACTCCCCTGCTTGGCAGGCACCAAAGAAGCAACTGACCGGTCTGCATTGCTGAAGCTCCCGCCGGACGCCAAAATCTTTGCATCACCAGAGGTGGATTTCCAGACTTCCCCGAGGCTACCCTGAGTCCACGGCAAAGCTGAGGCCCGTGGCTATCGTGGGTAACGTGGAACCATGACCCCTGGACACCGTGAACTTTTGCAGCAACACTACCTTCCTGGTCATCCTTGAAGTTGTGCTTTGGGCCCCGAGTAGCCCCAGCCTTGAGCACCTCCTGCACCGAAGATTGTTGGCCTCCACTCCACGAGTGACTCGTGGGCCAGCTTCAAGTGCGATCGCTCGAGGCTCCTTCGCGATCACTAGCCCGTTGGCTAGCAGGTCCCTACGAAGGCAACTCCACTTCTGCTTGGGCTTTTCTGGTTGCTCCAGATTTGCTCTTACTTACCCTCGCTGGGTGAGTCCATCAGACCTTGCTGGTCTGCACCGCAGTCCTTTCTCTGCATTCCTGTGACTTGTCGTTGCCAAGGCTTGTTGGTCCTTTCTGGTCGCCGACACCGCAGCACTCGACAGACTTCGTGGGACAGCTCAAATCCGGCTCGTGGACTTCGTCGGCGCCTCCTGGACACCGTGGCTGAAGAGTCAAGACACCCATCAACTCACCTGAAGCACCCGACATCTGTGGGCATTGGTCCATCCTGCCCTAGGTCACTGGCTAGTGACCCAGACTCTGTCCCCTTCTGCTTTCAGGTTCCTTACATCCTAGATCCAGGCTTGGATCTCTCCGGACACTTCTCCTCTTCACGGCAGCAGCAGTTCTTTGCAAGCTTCCATTGAAATCGACGACGCGACCCGACACCAAAAGACACCTATGCACCCGGCTTCCCTGGGTGAGGGAACTCGAGTACTCCGGTGCTCTCGTGGGTGCTAGCCCTAGAACTGTCTAAGTCCAAAAAGGTTTGGTCCTGACTCGATTAGAAGTGTCCCTAATCTTTAAAATTCCAACCGCGACATTCTCCATAGAAGATAATAGGAACCTGCGGTTGTGTTTCCACACTGCATACAGTTACCGTGGGTCCCCTGTCACTACCTTGGGTGGTTCCTTGGGGTACCAGCGATTCTAAAGGCAATAGGCATAGTGCCTATTTCAGTCGTGGTTCTTATACCACTTTTGTAGTATATGGTTTGGTACGCCCCTAGGGCTCAAACGTGTATTTGTGCTTTTGCTGATGCTTGATCACTTGTAAACGATGTTCTTCGAACTCCAGTCTCATAAAGAGACTAGAGGGGTGTGTTTAACCTTAAATACATATATTTTGAATATATATCTGGTGTGGTTGTCTTTTCATTTGGTCATTCAAGAGATTATAGACTGGTAAAACAAGCTGCTTTACATTCCTTCAAGACTTAGCCTGAAGGCTGCTCTCCATAGCTACCACTAGGATAGCTTTCACATAAGGTTGTCTTTAACCAATCACCATAAGGGGTTGTTTGGACTGATACAAGGTGCCCACTAGAACTTGTGGACAGCATATATCAGGCCACCTTCTCACAGTATTATTTTATCTTCGCAAAATATTTGCTAGTAGCTCTATTTTGATTCCCGCTCAGGATATTTCTCTAGCTGGAGCTTAAGATACCAACAATTTTATTTTATGATATGCTTGAAATTTCACAGTTTGCTGTTGTACATGGTTGTTTGGTGCCCATCTCTACATGGTCAGGGCCATATATGTTGAATGTGCCCTGCCCTCCCTGATTGTGTCATAGTTTATTGTAGTGTAATGGACCTTGGTCAGAACTAATATGTTCAATTAATTGTAGTGATACAGGGATCCCCCTGCATGTCCATCAATATGCACGGCATGATTTCTGGGTGTGTGCACAGACCATGCACTCCCCAGAGTTTGTTCTCGTACTTTGTGAGATGCATCAGTCACACTCATCATATAAGGATGTCGTTTTTGAACAGTTTGCCTTTGGACATATCTATTAATTTACAATTCGCTGCTCCTGGTCACACTATCTAATCCTCCCAGACTCCTTTTTCTGTCCTCTGATTCTCTAGAAATCTTTTAAACAGCCACATACACAACTTTTTGATGAAAATGAGAAATGCACATTAGAACACCTTGAACAGTAACCTAAAGATCTTTAGTTCGAGAAGAGTTGAGATTTTGACCTTGAGAACAGCAGGGCTGAAACACTGTGCCAACTCTATTCAAGTAATCCCTGAAACTTATTTTTTTGAGATCAGATCCAAATAGATCTCCCACATTCACTGTGAAACCAAGACTGTGTGGGAGAATAAAATCCTTACAGTTCAACCGTCCAAGTCGAATAGACCCCTGATAATCATCTTTTGTCGAGCAACCAGTCACCCCGGCAAGGTAGGCATGAATTACTTTGTTTTGTAGTTGTACAGTGATAACAACTAGGGATTTGGTGAATACTATGGGTGCGGACTTGATTATCAAATATTACACATTAAAGTTCTAATGTTCTCTTTCTATAACAAACCTAAGATAGTTCTTCCCAAGGTGCTGAATAGGAACCTCAATGTAAATGCCTGTGAGATCTGTTGAGGTCATAAATACTCCTTCTGACAGGAAAGGAATGGCCTCCTTCATAGTACACATTATGAACTTTTGTTTGACGACAAACATGTTCAGATAACAAAGACCCAACACACAGTGCAGATGTTCATTCTAAAGATAACGCTGTGGGCCTGATTCCCAAAGGTAAACTTCCACTTTAGTGTAAGTTTATGATTCTTTTACAATTCACAAACCAATTTTACAAGTAGTATCTTTACGACTGCCTCTATTTTTATGTGTGGAGTCTCCGTCACAAGTTCAGGGACTCTGCAGTCATAAAGATACTAGCTATAAAATTCCTTTGTGAACTGAAAAAAATCATAAACTTACACAAAAGTATAAATTTACCTTTGTGAATCAAGCCCAAAGAGTACACTCTCCATTGAGCCTCAAATTCAATACCATAGCCCCCGTCTATCTGTGGCAAGTATATTTGTTCTACCACACCCCTTCTTCAACCAAGTGTTCCAGTTCAGGGGCGGGAAATCATATCGCCCGACGCCCGAACCAAGTTGATTTTTATGACGTGCAAGAAGATTTAATGTCTATTTTGTCCAAAGGAAAGTAAACAATAAATCAAATAAATCAAATAAATAATAAATGATCTGTGGGCACTCTGGGGCTCACAGCCAATCACAAATGTTGGCAGAAAGCCAAAGAACCTTTGGAGGCCTCTGACTGGCTATAAGCCCATGACTGGGCTCTAACCAATGATTGGCTGTGGGAGTTAAACGGCAGAGTCTGTGTTACTGGCCTGTTTGGCAGACCCGGCAGCGCAAATGCTGATTACCGGCACTTCAGAAGTGTTCCGCTCTGCAGATCAAACGACA
Source organism: Triturus cristatus (assembly GCF_964204655.1). Taxonomy (NCBI): domain Eukaryota; kingdom Metazoa; phylum Chordata; class Amphibia; order Caudata; family Salamandridae; genus Triturus; species Triturus cristatus. The sequence continues at coordinate 624,193,792 of NC_140594.1, read as the reverse complement.
ACCAGAAGGAGCCGCTCTCTACAATGCCGCTGAAGTCTCCACATAACACCCGGGAGTGAGTGGAGGAGGGTCTCTGCTGTCTGATGCTCCTCATACGGGAAAAGAACGTGAGGGCATCGGCCAGGGACAGGGAAGCCTGAAACCTGGCATAAGGAAAATGGAGATGCTGCATGATGCTGAGAATCTGGGGAAACTCAGTAGCACTGATCTGACTGGCTTGGACCGAGGCTCTAGACAGCAACCTTCCATTGAGGATTTCTTTACTGTGACTGGTGTCCAGAACCAACAACTGACTACAGCTGGTGCTGGTGTTGACAGCGCGCCTCTCTCCAGTGACCCTTGCATCCAGCAAGCTGGTCAGTCTACGGGTCAGCCCGGAGCTGTGGTTACATCCACCGGGGACATCTAGGGGATTCACTGGAGGAGCAACAAGCAGCATGCAAGGCGTCACTAAAGCGGGGACGCTGCAAAGTGAGCCACCCTGTCTTCCCTCCTCTACATGCAAGTCTCAGGTCAGTGTGTATAGTCCCTTCTGGCCGCATTCATCTTTCCTTCTGCCGCTCACTTCATGCTTAGCCCCTCAACTCCTGTTCTACAAACCTGCCCACCTCTCTTCCCAGCATCCCCTTTGCACACTTCCTTGCATTCTTGTACACTAATTCATCACTGTATCCCCCCCCTCCTCCCCATCTCCAACTCGGGTCCTTCATATTTCCACTCTGTGAACTCACTGCAACCGCCATCTGTCTCTTTTCTCCTGGCTAGTAAGTCTGCCACCTGTCATTTTTGCCACATGCTCACGAACCACAGCAATAATCTCTCCCTAGGGGCATAGAACATGAAGTGAGTTGGAGACAAAGGGGCCAAGCATGAAACCTGTATTCTGTGTAGTGGATGAATAGGGCATGGAACCTGTGGCCTGTACTGAGAGAGGAGAGGGAAAACACTATTCAGTCTGTATCGAGAGAAATGGGTAACGTGATAAAGCTTATAGTGTGAAGGAACAGCAGCAACGTTTGATGGAGCCTATGATGAGTCAGTGGAAGGGTTATGGAGTGTAATTGAGAGGAAAGGGGATGTGTTTAGCCTTTATGGTGAGAGGAATGTGTAAGCTTATAGGTTGCTGTGAGGGATTTGTGTGGTTGCATACTACTGATGGGCAAAAGCAGAGGGCAAGTTTACTTAGGAGGCTGTAACCGATTAGTAAAAGCCGCAGCTAAATGATTTAGGTAGTAAAGGGGACAAGTGGATTTTATTACAGGACAATAATATTTCCGTAGCACTTTGCCCCTTGGACAAGTACTTTTTAAAAAAAAATCCACACCCCTGTCAGTTGGATTTTTCAAAGGCTCGCCATTAAAGGAAATACTTTGTCATGTGCAGAGAGACACCCCTATTGCTACTATTAGATTCCCTATCGCTGTATTGACCATTATTATACAGATAAGCACTACTGATATAAGCCCCTTCGAGTTTGCTTTGTGACTTTTGCGGCTGAGAAATATTCTTCTATTTTGAAATGCGCTCACTGCTTCAAGGTGTTTGTTCCTTCAACATTTTGAAGAGCTTCATCTACAAGTGCATGTACTTCCTAAGACAAGGGTGGCAGTGCTGGAGGCATTGTCTACTTCTTGGATCTTTGCCTACCAATCACATGCATAACTGCTGGCATCAACAACACATTCTGTAGAAGCTGCTCAAATTTTCAAGTAACAATAAAGCTGCAGAAGTTGAATCTGTCGGTGATGCTCTTGTTCCAAGCAAACTGTTTTTCAAGTTGGCTTAGGGAAGGCTCCAAGACATCAGGCCAAATTCTTTCACGCAGTCTCATCTTACAATTATTTGATGTGTGTTTATTATTGGAGAAACTACACTGCACCAGCCACCCTTGGATCAACACAGTCACCCTCCATCCTGAACCCGAATCTTTCTCTAAGTTACAATGTCAAATGGACTTGTGGTCCTTTGGTTTGGTGTATGCCTACTGAGCCATATCCCAGTGTAGGAAATTTCAGGGTCTACTGTCCAATGCCAGATAGTTTTCAGCCATTTCAACTGTCATCAATCTCTAGGCCTTATGCATATACTTTTACGTTTAAACATATGTGTCAGAGCATGTCATGAGAAACAGGCAATTTCCATCTATTGCTCGATTCCCACTAGTGCTTTGTCAACATACGTTGGCACTGGGACCACTGTAGATCATGATTCAAAGCTGATGATGTTCATGTGACTGCAAATGGTTTTAGGTCAATGACAGTGAAACAACAAAAAGAACTAGTAATTGTTGGAGTGAAAAATGGCAAGTTTTATAACTGCCACCTTCTTTGAAGCTGGACCCCAAGGTTGCAGTCTCTTGAAGTGTTTATCACTTTCAGCAGATGATTTCGGATGCAAGCAGAGGCACAGAGCATAGTTTTAAGGTTCTTGCCATTTGGATGCTCTTTAATACTAATCTGGTGCTGCATGTTAATCCGTATTCTGTCCACCTTTGCTACCAGCCTAGCTGTTCATTAGAGCATCAGGGTTCATAGCGGAAAGCACTGGCAAGACTTGCAGCTACCAGCAGCAAGGTCGAATGGTAAAACATGAACATTTTCTTCCTGGTTGTCATTGCTTGTAATCTTTCTGTTTCAAAATAACTTCCATGCTATTCAATCCATGAAGAGTGCCGAAAAGTCCACAAAGAGGTTACTCAAGCTATCAAATAAGATGTATAAGAATTGTACCATACATGATGAATCTAAAAACTTTGCTTATGAGCAAGTTCAAATAAGATAATAATAACAATGCCAGATTGTCAACAGGAATGTTAAAGAAATTGCCCATGCACTGATCTACAGACCAAATGCGATTACGAATACAACATCTGATGGTGACATTGAAGATAAGCTGATCATTGGCCTTCTGTCAACCACACCCGTTCCTGATCACACTCCTGCTAATACCCCCAAATAATGTTTTTCTTTTCAAAATATTTTGAGATCTTTCTTGATCCAGCCACGGGATGGAAGGATTGTGTAGAGTACGTGAATCCATACACGACCTACACTGCAAGAAATCTCCACCTGTCACATTCAAATCACAATAAATCTGTGCTCGGCCTATGAAAAAGACAGTATTAGCTAGGAACACAGGAAAAGCACCATTTACTGGAATTTTTCATCTGAATGCAGAGTTGCAGATAAATTGCTGAGGATGCCACAGTATGTTATGTTATCTACACTTATAGAGCGCATGGCTGCCCCAGCAACGGGGAGTCCCAGCGCTAAGTATTTATGGGTTTACCAATGAAACGGATATGTCACCTCTAAATCACAAGTACTAATGAAAACAATCAAAGCACAAGTTTATTGGAGAGAAGGGGTGCAACCAAAATTGTTGGGAAACTCCATTAGAATGAGGGACAAACGCATCCAAGGCCTAATGAGGCCACAACAAATCTGTGCTGAACGCATAACTGGACCCCAACTCGTGAGAAAGAGTGTGGTATGCTAACGTCTCACTTTGCAGCCTTGCCACCTTGGATGAGGTGGCAAGATGGGAGGGATCTACAGAAGAAAATTATCCAACTAGAGCACTGCTGGACTTCATGAAAAACTCTAGATCTGAAAGTTGCAGTTGATCTGAGAGAGAAGGCCCAAAGACAAGAATCAAACCTAAATTCTCAAACAATTGAGAATAGAGACTGAGCACCCACAGTGGACCTGCCACAGTCATTCCTGCACTTATAAATAGGCATGGAATAGGCGACCTCTCAAGCATGTACCTTTCAAGTCCCAGAATCATGCGTTACATTTCCTTAACAAAGACAGTAAAAGATCCACGTATCCCAAGGGATCAAATTCTCTTGCGTCTTATCAATGGGTGACTTGAAGGAAGAGCTTTGCAAGAGCTTGGTATGGAAATCAGTGCATCACCTCACTTGAAAGTGAGGAGTTGAGCCTTGTAGTAAAATATTTAAAAGGGTTACCAAGTGGGTCTGCCTGCATTAGAAACATGCAGCTGGTAACCGTGGAGTGGTAGAAGGCAGGAGTCCACTCACTGTTGAAAGAAACGCAAGAAACTAGATCTTGGGAGAAAAGAACCACACTCTTGATGTCCAGTTATGTTTTTGTGTAGACGGTGGATGTCGTTTGTCACATATGGTGCCCTGTGTTCACCAAGTACTGGTAATGTATACATGGCCAAATATCTGAGTGAGTAACTGTTAAGTAACTATATTTACATTTACTGCCATATATTTTGCCTTGCTAGAGGTCTTCCGTGAGTCAACAAGAGATACAGAAAAACTAGATGATAGCACAGGTGTTATATAAAAGCTGTCTGGTTGATGAGTGTGCAGAATCTTATTGGGTAGTAGTTGGAGCATCTCGAATGCAAGGCAGTGTCAGGCCTATTTTCTACAAGAAGATAGCCAAGAACACATCTGTACTTGATAAAAGACATACAATACGGTCACTGCTGTATACCTATAGCAAGATACCACAGGACCTAAAAGAGATCTACCCATGGCAGGATCATTTATTGATGGTTTCTTCCCATTATATGGTCGTAAATGCTCTTGGTCAAGTCTGTCAAACGGATGAACCAGGGGGCCTGCAGTGAATCCTATCCATGGCATGATGTAAGATGGCATTAATGATGCTTGTCCATGAACCAAACCGGCATATTAATTATTTGGCCTGCACTCGACATAACCTGTAATATTAAGTCTTATGTGTGGCAGGCCGGGCAACCAGATGATTCAGGATGCACTCCTCTGTGTTCCTTAATGGAGGATGACTGTGACAGTATCTAGGATGTTTTTGACTGGGCTTGCACATTAGTATATTAAAGATCTTTGATAGATCAACCAAACACGTGTTCCAGCCCGTATGTTGCTGGAACATGTCATATCCTGGATGGAATGGCAAAAGAAAACATCCAAGTAGTCCTTAATGGGTTCAGCCCATGGTAACATTAATAATTTCCTTTGTACAGTATGACAAAGGAATAATCCAGAATATCATTGAAACCAACAGTCCATTAGAACAAAAAGGGGAAGACTCTTTCAACAAAAACAAAACATCTTGAGAAACAAGGGAAGGAGCTCAATAGATAAGGGCACAACGCTATTAAGCTAGGCATAGGTGATTAAAAAAAAGAAAAGAGAGTAACAAGGTAAGAAACAAACGTAGAAAGCTATTGAGACAGGCAGAGGTGATTTAAAAGATAAGAGAGTAACAAGGTAAGAAACTTGAGTGATACAGGAAGAAAGTGGAAACTGCAATATAATGGACATTATGTTAAAGGTTAAGAAAACATGTTCAATCTTTTGACCAACTACTTTAACCTCTTCCGTGCTCATGACGTCTCCCGGCCGTCATGAGTCACGATGGGCGTGTGCGGACGACGGCCGGGAGACGTCATGACCACGCCCGCGATCGGAATGTCAGCACTGCGGGAGCGCTGCGGCGGAATTTGCGCCGCAGCGAAGAGGTTAAGCTACATTTTAGATCAGTAATTTGTGTGTTATTTGATCATGGTCATTTGCAGAGTAGCACAGAGCTATGTAAGTAACTGTACTGGGCGCATTATATTTTAACCTAGCAATCAGCATTGTAATATAGTGCTGCAATATTTGCCCAAAAATCTTTTTAATGGGTCCAGTAAAAGGGATTTCTTTACCACAAAAAAAAGCTCTTTTGAGAGAAGAAAAGTGTGAGCAAATACGCAAATAAACAAGAGTAAGGTTACACCTAACAGGCTTACAAGAGAGAAACTACCAACGTAATAATTTTCCATTTAGTGGTCCAAAGTTGTCTTTAAATCAATACATTTGTAGAAAAATTATGAGTCTTAGCTATTCACCTATGCATGCAAGAAGTCCGTTTTTGTGAATAAACCCCTTAAAGCCTTAATCAAAATTGCAGATCAAATTCAAATATGTTTTACCCCTAATATATAGGTAACCAATTGGTATACGAAAAAGGAAGAATCAGCGCTGGAGGAAGGGGTGCACCTGGCTAATGATGAAGATAAAAATGTGTCCAGCAATGAATCAAGAATTGCTGTAGAACAATGGGAAAATTTGGTTTATGAAGAAGACAAGCACACATTTGTGGAAGAAAGAAAGAAATGGGTTATGAAGATAAAATTAGGTTAGGAAGGAATTGCTGTAGAACAATGGGAACATTTGGTTTATGAAGAAGACAAGCACACATTTGTGGAAGAAAGAAAGAAATGGGTTATGAAGATAAAATTAGGTTAGGAAGGATAGCTCAGCTGGGATATTAATGGGATTCATGGAGCAGGAACTGCACATAGCACTTGTGTGTTGCCACTTTTGATGTAACCAGGAAGAATCTGAACTGACCATGACTATCTAGGAGCAATTACGACTTTAAAGTGAAGCCTCATATGCCATTCACAGACCACAACAAAAGCTCAAAGCCTTAAAGGAATGACACGGAAAACACCCACAGCCCGAGAATGCTGGATACTGAGCCAACAATGGACAGACACTTATGTGTACCATCTCTCAACCCTATTGTATGAAACCCATTACATCTTGGAATTCACTTCCGCTGATATGGAGAGATATTTGTTAGACATTCAGTTACTGTTAATGCATGTCTGAAAATGCTTTTTCAGCAATGATAAAGAAAGGGGGCCTTTCAATTAGCTGCATTAAAAAAATTATTTACTAAGGAACCTTCAGACTTTAGTAGTATTTTTACGTGAGTGTACATTTCTGCGTACATAACGTAAATGTACAGTTCTCAGTGCATAACGTATCAACCATGTATCTGATCAAAATGCGGTCCATTTTAGGGGAAAACTAGACTTTTAAAAGAAGAGCGGGGCTGTATGTACACGAAATTGTGCTTAAAATGACTCCTTGCACAGTGAAGTTTATGGGTACAGCGACTTCTTTTTTTATTACAACTTTTACTTCTTTTTATTTATTTTTTTTAACAAAAAGGCAGCTAACCCTTTTTTTAGCTTCTATGAAATGTGTTTACCTTCTCTTGATTGTAATGTTTGTCCTAGAGATTTTGCTTTGGTGTTTTGATGTTATTTATGGTAAGATTTTAATTAAGCATCAATAAACTTATTTTACCCCCCATCGTGCTTATGGTAACATCATACATGTGAATATCTGATGAACATTGCTTCAGTTATTTTAAATGCCTGTAACCCTTTCGCTGCGGCGGGAATTCCGCCGCAGCGCTGGGGGGTGCGGGGGGGCAGCGCGGTGGCGCTGTGCTCATGACGGAGCCTCTCCGTCATGAGCCACGGTTGAGCTGTGCTCATGACGGAACGGTTCCGTCATGACTCCGCCCATTTGCGTTGTCCCCCCGCACAGGCGGGGAAACAGCGCCGCGTAGGCGGAGCGGCCGCCAACGGCCGTGACATGACGGAACCGTTCCGTCATGAGCACACGGCAACCGTGGCTCATGACGGAGCGGCTCCGTCATGAGCGGGGAAGGGGTTAAACATTTGATTATTTCAGCATTATCAAACAATTGTTAGTTACTGAGAAGTATTTAAAGGCGTGTCTGCCCAGTTGAAGGTTGCCCTAACTTTGGTGAAATGAAACAGACCAGAGAGACTTCAGCCTCCAACTGCCGGTCTCTGAACAAACAGACCATAGCTGCAGGTACTGATACCACAGCATGGTAATCACAAGGAGAACGCTCGAGAGGGGCAAAATTGTATTAACCAGGAGCCAATTAGTGATCACCACCCTCAATTTCTATCCCAAGATTCATTAGGAATTGATATATCAAGAAAGGATAAGTGTAGGAAGGTGGAATCTGACTGCATATACCAGGCCAACTTCTCACAATAAGTATGCCGTGAAAAAGAGTAGTTTGTCTGATAATGAAATAGGAAATAGTTTTGTAACAAAAAGGAAGGGCTTGTTCTAAAAGAATACAATACTTGTTAATGCAGAAAGGGGGAATGAGTTTGTGAAAGAAGTGATCAACAGGTTTGGGAAAAAGACAGAAAAGGCTATTGCCATATGAACACTCAATGCATAAAACAGGCAAAAATGTATGTAAAAGTAGTCGATAAAGAAGGTGAGAAGAGTTCTATGAAGACAGCAAGACTTTCCTACTGTAGCTGAAAGAATAGATTCATGATGAATCAGTCTGTGGAGAAAGATTTGGGGAGGATGAAATACCGAGGAATAGCTTTAAGTCAAGAAATGGTTAGAATGGATTGATAGAGGCAGCATCATATCATGAAGTCAACAAGAAATGATCCATTAGGAAGACAAACATGCTTTCTTGAAAAGGCAGAGAAGAGCTTCTTTAAGGAGAGACTTTGTTAATGATTAAAGCAAGAATAGCTTAATAAAGAAGGTAAACACCAGTTAGTCAATGAAAAAAAGAAGAATACCTTCATGAAGGAGGGAAATATGAGTCAATGAAGAAAAAGATGCATTTGTGTACAAGAGGAAATCATTTGTAAAGAAAATAATAAGTTCATGAAGAAGACAATAATGGGTTTGTGTACACATGGAAATCAGTTGTGAAGAAAGAATCAGTTCAAGAAGAAGACATGATTCTGGTCATAAAGAAGCAAAGCTATAGAAATATAGATGGGTAACAGTGACAAACGGGGACGTTGTTCATTGAGGAGTTATGAGTGACATGAAGTACACACCAAGAGCAAAGCTCAATGTGCTTATAATGTCACTCAGACTCAAGAGGTGAAAAAAAATATCCTTATTCACACTGGCCCATCTACAGGTTACTGTAATACATGGGGTCCACACCCCTCCACTACTAGGCTCTTTCAAATTTTGGTATTTAAAACATACAAATAGTCATGGACTGAAGGAGATGGGTTTCAGCTCCAGCAATGAACACTGGAACATCAAAGCAGTGGTAAACAAGCTTTGTTTCTCACTGCCGTGACGTAATTGAAGTAGATAACAGTGTTTTGGAAAGTCTGCTCAGGATAGCGGATAGGTACGGACCCATGTATAACATACCAATTCATCATGAAGGTGGAATCTGTTTGTGGACTAAGGAAGAGTCCGTTTATGAAGAAGAAAGAAACATTTCATGAAGAAAATTAAATAGATGCCGGGATGCAACCAGAAACTGGAGCAACATCCCTGTCTCCATAAAGACTGCCCGAACACGGTTTCAATTTTGAAAAAAGTTGAAGATACCCCTCGTTAAAGAACACTACATCACAATGCATTAACCGTCCACAACCTTGCTTCCTCTCATTTGTTGACTTTATGATTGTCTTTGACCATGTACACTCTGTTGCCTCATGGCTAGGTTTGCGCTATTGAAAAATACCATGTACATACATCTCTACATGAATAGTTTACAAAGAAGTCAATTAGAGGTTAATCTGATAGAGTGGGTTAATCTAGCATGCAGGACCTACTTGAAAATGAATAACGCATTTATGAAAAGATGAAAATCGATTCATGGAGAAGGCAGAAATAGCTACATTGGGAAGGTGTAATCAGTTCATGAAAAGGCTTGAAAATGTTGTTGAAAGAATCTGATCATTGAGAAAGTGAGAAACAGTTAATAAAGAAGAAAAGAATGGGAGTGTTTGGAAGGTAAATTATATTCAAGAAGAATACAAGAGAGGGGCGTGGCTTAGCAAGCCAGTATGGCGGACGTGTCCTAAGTAGGCTTCGTCCAGCCCTTCATTCATCCTCCACTGATCCTGTTCCTCCGGCCACGATACCCCCGCCTGCTGTGTCTGGTGGTGGGGAGACGAGGCGACGCTTGTTGGCGGTGTTTGTGGACCGGTGCAGCATGCTGCAGCGGCGGTGTGGCGGAGATCGGCCCTGAGCCCTGCGGGCGGCGCTGAGACCACGGCCTCGAGTGCGGCCCAGCCGGTGGATCCTGCAGCGGCAGAGCGGTTGTGGATGGTGCGGCACCCCCGCTGGTGGCGCGGAGCGAGTCAACCTGCTCCACCCTGATTGCTGGCAGGTGTTCCCTGTGGGGCGGCGCGGCCCCCTTCCCCTCCCATTGCTCGGCGGTCAGTCAGACCAAGGGGGAGGGTGTAGACGGTCAGGGAGGAGTTTGCTGCTGTTGCCGCCATTTTGGACCACCCGGCTGTGGAGCTCCCGGCCCGTTGCAGATCCTGTGGCAGGCCCACCGGTACCTGTGCCCAGCCTGGTGGTGTTGGCAGTCGGCGGGGGGCTGCTCTGCCTGGGGCTTTGCCTGGTTTGCCATCTGGGGGCCGGGGTCTGGTGCGTGGCCCCCGGACGCATCTCCGAGGAGTACTGGGCTGCGGGGGTTGGCCCGTCCATCGTGGTCCGCCCATCCGTTCTGTGCCTCCGGCGATTCCCGGCTTTCACGGGGTTCGCTCCTCTTTGTTCGGCAGCCAGATCGGACTGCGGGGAGGACCCGGGTGACACGGGGTGAGTGGTCGTATCCCCCGCTGGGCCCAGGGGCATGCTGCGGTGGCCCGTTGGCAGTGGCCTGCTTTCTCCTCGTGGGTCTAGATCCCCCGCCTTCCTCCGTCTTCTCCAAGTCTGTGTGGGGGCTCGGTGGTGCTGTCGGACCGCGTGGGGGTGCGGGTTGGCGACCGCGACCTGCTGAACCTTCTGGGTCCCTTAAGTGGCCCTGGGGCACATCCTGTTCGTCCCGGGGGCCTCTTGGAGGATCTATGGGGGCTACCATTGGTGGCCCAGGCTCTGGGGCATACTGAACTGGGCCTGTGCTGTGCTTTTTGGACTCCCGGGCAGACCCCCCATCGCCCTCAGGTTCACTGCTGGGCACTGGGATTCACCCACCTGGGGATCGTTGCCGGGCGGAGTGAAGCGGTGCCGCTTGGCCACCGGGGATTCCGGACAATCGGCGAGGGCACCTTGACGGCCGCATCGGCAGTTGGATCGAGCTGCACGGACCGCTGCCAGACAGCAGTGTCACACCTGTGCTACTTACGCTACCCTGCCGTCCGGGGGTGAACGGTGATAGCGCCTGCCTATTGGGAAGGGGGGTCACGAAGGTATACCCGGCTCACCATGACGAGAGACAAAACCGATGGAGGGTCCTCCAAGCAAAGTACGCTGGTCAAATTTGCTGGCCCTGGAGGCTCCGCAGTGGTGGCGGGTGAGGCCCAGGGTAATGTTCCAGACAATGCCGCCCTCCTGGCGGCGATTACCCAATCCAGGGATGCTCTGGATGCAAAAATAGGGGAGGTGGGCTCAGACGTTATGTTGCTGCGCCAGGACCTGCGGAATGCGGTGGCACGCATCACTGAGACTGAGACACGGATCTCGGGAGTGAAGGATGTGGTGACGACCCTGTAACAACGAGTGGCATCTCTGGAGACTGCTCAGCTGGGTTTGGCGTCCAGGGTGGAGGATGCAGAGGGCCGGGCGCGACGCAACAATCTCCGCTTTGTTGGTTTTCCGGAGGGGTGTGAGTCTGGAAACATGGAGAGGTTTATCACCCAGTGGCTGGAGAGCTGGCTACCCCTCCCCCCGACTCTTTGTCTAAGTGCTTTGTGGTGGAGTGTGCACACAGGGCCCTGATGCAGAAGCCTCCTCCGGGGGCTCGGCCAAGGCCAGTGATTGCAAAACCACTTAATTATCACGATTGGGATGTGATCCTGAAGCAGGCCAGGGCCCAAGAACCTTTGCTGTATAATAATGCTTGTATCCTGATATTCCCTGACTATACTTTACAGACCCAACAACAGCGGCAATCATTCCTCGCAGCTAAGGCCCGCCTGCGAGAACTCAAACTCCCATATGCATTGCTCTACCCGGTCCGTCTATCATTCTCTTACATATTTTTTTGACTCCCCGGAGGAGGCCTTCCGTTGGACGGATGAGACGGTGCGGCTGCACCCCCACTCTCCGCCCGGGAGAGAATGTGACTCATCCTCCAGCGGAGTGGTCCAGAACGTGCCCGGGTGCCGGGTGCCGGGTGAGGGGGCCTCGCCGCTCCAGGTCCAGGAGGCGGTCCAAATCCAGCGATGTTCTGTCACGTGTGGGATCTGCTTCGGATCAAGCGGCACCAGCTGACTGATTAATTTCTGTGTCTGTGCATCTATGATTCTTAGAGATGTTAGAAGTGGCCAGAGGATGCCGATGAGGGCCAGTATTTCTGTTGGTTATTCCAGACAGGGGTAGGGGCTAGGGGACGATGGGCTGTAGTTTGGGGATCCATTGGCGGGTGAGGGGTGGTACCTCCTGTTGGGGTCTGCCTGCTCTGCCTGCCGCGACAGGTACTTCACTGTTTTTGAGGTATAGGGTGGGGGCAGGGGGTTGGTTGGGTTGTTCAGGGGAATTGTTGTTGTTCTTTCATCGCACTGTTTAATTGCAGGTTGGGGCCGGGCTATGTTGCATGTCTTGGGCCACCAGGGCTCTTCATGTCTCTGATGTTTTTGCATGGCCGCCATTGCGAGTAGACCATTAGACTCCTCGGGGTCCCTGCGCATTTTGAGCTGGAATGTCAGAGGGGCGCTAGAAAAGATTAAGCGCGGAGCTATCCTTAAGCAGGCTAAGCGCGCCGGCATCTTGATGCTGCAAGAGACGCACCTTATGGGGACTAAAGCACTCTGTTTTCAGCGCTTTGGATATATACAAGTGTTTCATGCAGGCTTTGTGCGGGGATCCAGGGGAGTGGCAGTCTTGATCCACAGACGAGTCCCTTATATTCATATTAGAACGTGGGGTGATGCACAGGGCAGATATCTTTTCCTTCAGGGTACGTTGAGGGTTGAGTCCATGATATTGGGTAGCGTCTATGCTTCACCGCCGTTGTCCTGGGGTTTTGTAGAGAAACTTGTGATCATGTAGACAGACATCCCGGAGGGCCTGGCAGTGGTTGGCGGAGACTGGAATGATGTGTTAGATCTTGCTCTTGATAGATAGAGGCCCGATGGGGCACCGATGGTTCGCAATCCCACCAAGCTTCATTCCCTCGTAGTGGGCCAGGATTGGGATGACCCATGGCGTCGGTTGCATGGCGGGACTCCGGGGGTTCACCTATCTCTCATCGGTCCACGACTCCTTCTCTCGTATTGATTATATCTTTGTGTCTCGGGCGGATGCTGGCAGGGTGGCGGAGGCCGATATTCTACCTCGAGGGCTTTCTCATAACTCGCTTGTGGCCATTACCCTGCGTGCTGGCCTTGCACGCGGACCTTTCCGGTGGCGCCTTTCCACATGGAATCTCCAAAATGCGGAGTATAGGGAACACATGGGGGACGCCATAGACCAGTATTTGTCGCACAATATGGGATCGGTGGCAGCGTCTCTGTGGGAGTCGATGAAGCCCATACTTCGCGGGGTGGACATCTTCTGCCCGGCGGCACGTAGGGTCCGCAGGGAATCTCTTATTCGGGCAGAAGCTAAAATCTTGGACCTGGATGCGCGCAGTAGAGACGAAGGGGGGCGGCTAGTCCGCCGCCAGTTGTCGCTGGCGCAACAGGATTACTCGTCCCTCTTGCTAGATGAAGCCCGCCAGGCATGGCTGGCAACCCGAAGCAGGATATATCAGTGGGGGGACAAGTCGAGCAAACTCTTACATAGATTGTGCCAAGGTGCGACGGGCTCCCTGGTCAGCCCGGGTATTGTCGGGTCCGATGGAATACCGATCTCGGATCCGTCGGACATCGCAGAAAGTTTCGCGGTCTATTATGCGTGTCAGGATCCACAGGACAGCGCACCGCCGGCCAGGTATTAACCGCGAGCCGATTACGTTCTAAAGGCAGACTACAATTCCCGACGGGCGTTGCGAGAGACGCGGCACGTGACTCGCGCTACGCCCGTCGCGGACGTAAGAGGGGAAAGGTCGACTCCATCGGAGCCGATAATTCTTGGAATCAAGACGCGACCAGGAAGCGCTGAGTGTCGGTGAAGGAGCCATATCAGAAGAAGGAGTAGGTAGCGGTACGCAGGAGTCCCCGGAGTCATCACTCCCGAGGTAGGCGTGTTGTATGCCTAGTTCTTCCTTCGGCTCTTCCTCGAACCGAAGTTTGAGACGCTGTCTCAGCAAACTTGAAACATAGTCGGGAAGTTATCCCGGAACTTTTGCAAATTATCGCCCCTCTGTTGGAGAGACCGGCAGGTCTCATGCAGAGGAGCAGTGGTATACTATTGGCCAGACGAGTAGTAACATGCATGTAAAGAGCCAGTTCTGTCTCTCGAAGTGAGAGAGCCAAAGACTAACAATCCAGTGGTGGCATAGTACTGCATGTATGTACATAGTCTAGTGCGGAATAGAAAGTCAAACAGCCTCAGGTGTGCTGAAACAAATGAGGAACGTTCAGTTGTAAATAGCAGGTATTGCTGGCAAAGGAGGACGGGCTATCAGACAAGCCCCCACCGCCAGTCATCATTATTGTTTCTTTTCTATCTTACTCAGACATACGAGAGAGCCTCGTTCCGACGGGGTGGTGCCAACTACGGTGGCTTGGAACAAAAAGGGGCATTCACAAGTGGGTACACGGTTGAGAGAAGATGAGAAAGAGATGAAATGTTCCCTGTGTGTGTTCTGCAGTGACAATCCATACCTATGATCTCTCTTTTCATTTGTATTAGTTGCCTGAGACCACTGGTCACTGCCTCTTGCTCTCCCATATATGTCTTGACGTACCTTCTTTGCTTTACAGGTGAGGGGGCAATCTAGGTGTGTAAACGCTGATGTTTATGATGACGCAAGTGTCTCCTTCTACTTAGAAAAGGGTCTCATAGGTGTCTTGCTGTTCTTTGCTTTTCAAATCTCCCTCCCTGCAGTCCCCACCCTTTCCTTCCCCCGCTCGATCACCCCAAAAGTCCGTGTTCACCCACACGCCGGACTTGGGGTCATCCAGAGGTAGGCCCCCCTAGAGCATCAACACAGCCCCGGGGACATCGGAACGGAGGAACCTGACAATGCGGACCTCTATGCTCCCCGGGAATGTTTGTCGGCAGAGGTTATTGGCCGATTTTTGGATGATCTCTTACACAGAGCTCTGACTGACGAGGTAAGCGCGGACCTTGTCCGGCCATTCTCGGTGGATGAACTGAATTCTGCTCTCCAGGAGCTGCGGCCTGGTAAGGCGCCAGGTCCCAATGGTTCCCCGAATGAATTCTTTAAACGGTACTTCCAGCAGCTTGGTCCACATTATTGCAAGGTTGTGGAAGAGGCCAGGGAGCTTGGTCGTTTGCCCAGGGACTGGCAGCATGCTGAGGTGGTGGTTTTCCACAAACCCGGCAGGCATCCCGAACACCATGCATCTTACTGTCCCATCTCTCTTCTAAACGTCGAGGCCAAGGTTCTGGCCAAGGCGCTTGCTAATCGCCTCCGTCCCCATGTCTCGTCTATTGTTCATCCGGACCAAGCCGGGTTTATGCCCCAGCGGGCGACCCGCCATAATATTCGTAGGGTTCATACAGCAATCACGGCAGCCGGGAGTTTGGGGGTACGCGGCCTTATTGCTCGCAGATATGGATCGAGCTTTTGATTCACTGAGCTGGGAGTATTTATTCGCCCTCCTACACGGATTGAATCTAGGACCTCGCTTTCTCTCTTATTTGACTTTACACAGACATAACGGCGTCTGTGCGAGTGGCGGGTTCTGCCTCGTTGGTCTTTCCCATTGGTCGAGGCACCAGGCAGGGGGGCCCCCTGTCACCATATTTCTCAGCGGGGCATGGGAGGAAGATGTGGGCTCACTTGAGGAGGAGGACTGGACGGAGGCCCTGGCCTCCCCACGCGGGGCAGCTATTGCTATGCGCAACATTGCTAGGGCCTGGAAGGTGACTGCCGCACCCTCCGTCTCAGTGTGGAAGGCAGGACTGGATTTCTGTATAGGCCTCGAGGCCCCCATTTTTATAGCACGGGGATGCCCACGTAAACATTATAAAATCTGGAAGCGCTGGGCGGATTACAGGGGATTGGAATTGGAGCACATTCCAGCGCGGGGATTGTGTGGGTTGTAGTCTTCTCCTCCCTTGTCTTGGGGGGGTCTGTATCATACGTGTACCGGGCGGCATGGTGTCTCTTGGACATTTTTCATAGCGAGGGTAGAACTGTAGCTCCGATCATACATGCTGTTTTGCTGGGTTGATTGTGCGATGGGGTGTGGGGTGGGGGGTGTTATCTGTTTTTTTGTTTAATTTTGTTGTATGTCATATGCACGTCCCTTCATTATTCCTTTTCCGTTATTACATGAGAAAACTGTCAAAGTCAGGATATTGTTCATTGATGCTACAGAAGCCTCTGGGTTACCGAGCTCCGCTGTATGTGCATTAGACAAAAAAGAAGAATGAGATAATAAGTAATGCAAGAATTGACCGGTAAATGAATATTAGAAAATAGCTACATTAAGAACAACGTGTTCACAAAGGAGTCAGAAAATGCTCATGGGAAGAATGGGTTAACAAGCGAGAGAAAAAAGTTAACTATCTGTAAATGTAGTTCTTACGATTTGGTATCTTTCATAGATTTAAGAAGGTGAATCTATACAAGATACAATTCTGGGAAACCACTGGTTCATGTAGGAAGAATATAAAAGGATCAAGGATAAGGCAGGATTGACAACAATTGCAGCAAGAACTGGCTAAAAAATAAGACCGTGATAGGTTCGTAAATAAGGCATGCAATACATAATCATCAAGGAAAGACTGTTTTCATGAGGAAGGAAAAGATAGGTTCTTGATGACGAGAAGAATCTTTTCAGGGTGAGGGTAAACAGTTTGAAAGCAAGAAATGGTTCATGGGAAATAAAGGGCTGATTCAAGCACCAGGGAAGATTCAGCCTTTGGAGATTGAAATAATTTGAATATAAAGAAAGGAACATTCTCTTCAGGATGAAGGGAAACACAGGTTCATAAAGAAGACAATTTAATTAAAGAAAAAAGTCAGGAATTAGGTCACAAGAATGGCAACAATCAGTAGAAGAGAAGGGAAGAAATGATCCAAGGAAAAGGAAAATATATGTTCTTGAAAAGGAAACAACCGAGTGTGCTTATGAAAAAGACAAGCACAAAAGAAACAATTGATGGACGGAATGCTGGACAATGCAAACATTCACCCCCAGTCACAAAGATCTGTGTTTAATCCATCATTCTTTTGCTCACCACACCACCCCAGTTTGGACCCAGCCATATGCAAATCAGTCTTGACCCTGTTCCTTGTGGGAACAGTCCAGCCCGAACTGCCAAGCCAGGACCTCACTGGACCGGAAACAAGCATCCTGCGACCGGTTTCAGGGCATCACCCTTCTTGAAAAAGACAAGAGCAGGGTCATAAAGAGTTGAAACTGTTGGTACATGAAGACGAGAAGAATATCTTTATAAAGAAGTTAATTTATGAGGACCGATAGGACTGATGCACAACTTAGAAAAGAATTAGCCAATGAAGAAAGAACTGGTTGATGAAGGAGGGATGTACTTGTTGTAGTTTCTCGAAGGAGAGAATAGTGATCTGTAAGGGTACACTTCTGCCCCAGAGCACTTGTGCAGTAGCCTGGTTGTGAAATGGGGTGTGGAGGCTCTGTAAAGCAGCTTAAGTAAAGCATGGAGGATCAAGAAATCTTGCTGTTCCGGCCTATGAGAATGACCTAAGTGAAGGAATAGATTTGTCCTTGAATTTGACCCATCTAACTTCTAACAGGGTGGGACTAGGGAGAGCTATTAGTTACAATGCCTGGAGCTTCAACCTGTCTGTGACTCTTGCCTGTAGGCTGGGGAAGTAATAACTCGATTTGCCTGGGCCTCATTTCCCCCATGATTAGTTCTTTAAAAAGGTACAATTAAGATCATGAAGAAGTAAAAAAAAAAAAAATTCATAAGTAAAGCGGGAATTGGCTTGAAGACAGCAATCGCTTTTTAAAGATAAGAGTGATCTCTCCAATAAATATTAATGAAGGAAGCTCAGATCAATTCAAGATGAAGGCTAGCATCAGATCATGAAGAAGACACAAAATGGTTCACAGAGCACGGAGGAAAAAGTAATAAACAAGAATGAATCAATTTAAGTAGAAGGGAAGAATCAGTTCATAACAAAAGAAGATTATGTTAATAAACAAAGGAGAAATAGGAACAGAACAAAAGTGTGATAATTTTAGTCAAAGATCAGTTCATGAGTAAGACAAGAATCATTTAATAAAGAAAACATGAATTGGTTCATCAAGTTGTCAGGAATGGGTTAACAAATATGGCAGTTTTTGAAGAGGCAAAGGAATGGTTTATGTAGAAGTGAGGACTATGCTTGTAACCAAGGAAAAAGCCAGTTATCAAAGAAAGCAGAAATAATTTAAGAAGGAAACTAAGGATCCATGAATCAAAAAAAAAAAGCTCACTCAAGAACTACGAAGAAACCGTTTTTGAGGAAGAAGCAATCCGTTCATGAAAAAGGTAAATGTAGGTTGACGAAGAAAGGCAGGTTGGTTGATAAAGAATAAAAGGAAATTTTACGAATAAGGCAGAAGTAAATTTCATAAAAAAGAAGATATGGTCATGAAGAAAAAATAATAGTTTAAAAAAGAAGTCATTAGTGTATTTATGAAGAAATAAAGCATTGCTTCTTGAAGAAAGAAATAATCAACTCATTGGAAAAGTAATGAATCGGTCCACGAACAATGGAAGGTGTTCATGAAGAAGGAATGAAAATGTTCACTTATACAATACCAATGATATCATGACAAATCCCTCCTTCTTGAGCTTCAATAGACTGTCAATGCAGCTCCTCCTCAACCAGCACAACAACTAGGGGGTTACCAACCGTGACAGGCTCTCCACCCCCACTCTCCCTATACCCCTTCCCTGCTATTCCCCCTCCCTTGTGCTCAACCACCGACTTGATTTTTTAGTCTCAGCTGGCCTGTCTATACTTGTTTTTTTTGTGTGATGTGAAATATACTGATGTAATACACTCCGATACCCTCGGATCTAACCAGCGCTATATAAAACTCTTAAATAAATGAACTATAGAATCACGAGGAACAGATGAATATGAGTATACAAAAGAGAAAATAAGGTTTATGAAGGAAGGCTGAAATCAATTCACACCAAATAATGTATTGATAATTACTTACAATCGTGACAATAAAAGTTTTTTTTTCTTAAATCAGGACTATAAAAACCATACATTAGAACAACCATTTGCCAAAAGATCAAACAATGTTATACATTTTTTGGAACAAGCAGTCACTCCATAAGAGAAAGTAAAACCATGAAGGTTCCTTGCTGACATACACTGTACCAATTTAACAGAAAAGGATGAAAAGGATCTTCAGGCGCTCATGACAAATTTACAACAATATATCTAATGGTAGACAATTACATGTGTAAGCAGTGCATTCAGAAGGGGAGAACTTCCACCCAAATTCTCCAACTATTCAATCTTAGATTGATCAAAACATTTAACAATTACTGAAGCACACGTAACTTATAACACCAAAATAATGCAATAATGTAAAGAAACAAAAAGATTCTGTCTCCTTGGGCTTGTTCGGTCCTTTATTATACAAAATATTCCACTCCCTTATTATTAATTTTGACCCTGTAACGGAACGTAATTATTCTTATAATCTCCTTATCATAAGACATTGATACCAAATATACCCAAAGTTCTGCTTACCCGTAAGTCTCTAGAAAAGCCACTGTTCCAGATCCAATGTAAATATGTCCTCCAAGATACACGCTGGTAAAATAAGCCAGCGAGATCAAGATCTCAATATCCTTTTACTCTTAATCCAAATGGAGACTTCCCCTCCGATAATTACAACAGGTCCCTGCAGTACGGGGTGCCCTGTAAACATTTGAAAAGAAAACCGAATATCAATAACGGCTTCGATACTACCCTACACTTAAACGTCAGAAAAAAAGAGAGTATAAAGATAAGTAAATGACCACTAAAAATACATACCTGTTGTGCAAGTATTCTCACGCCACAACCCGATACGTTGAAGACGGACAACAAGTCCTTCCGGTATTCAAATAAGCATACATAAAAAGTGAGGAGGTGACTAAATATACGAAAACACCAGCGCCATTTTAAGATGGCCAAATCGCTGTGGACTGGTTTACAACAAAATCATGTCAGACTCATAGTATTCCAAAAAATAAGTTAATGTTCGCTTGAAACAACTACATGCTGCCCCAGTGTTAACTCGCTCCAGCCAGAAACGTTGAAGCCAGTCATCTACCCCTTCGGGTATAGAATGGGAGAATAAACAACAGAGAAATGACAACACACACGAAAATGACGGCGCCATATTGCAATAAACCGATCGCTGTGAGTCAACTATTAACGAACTCGTGTCATTGTCAAATATCGATCAATCTGTAATTATCCCTAACAAATCTGAAAGGTTAGTGTGCCCAGATTGAATTCCATGTCACGCTTTAATATAATAAAGAGACCATAAAGTAAAGAGTATTATAAAAAAACTCACTGTTCGCGAACAATATTAAAATACCATTGTTTTAATCACTATTACACCCTCCACATTATACCAAACAATAGCATGGTCCAAAAATAAGAAAAAAAACGTACTCTACTAGACCTTATAATATGTAAAGAAAATCAAAAGCCTTCACCAAAAAGTGCCCCTATTAAACTTCTATGTATAATAATGTCACATTCAACTAACCTTATAATACAAGTTTTGTATAATGTTGCCATATTTGTAAATATAGTCAACAATACCTCACGCCTAAGGTACGAATAATTAACACTCTACCAAATATCTCCTGTCGAGGAATGCCATACATACTACAGCCATTAGTCACCAAGAAAATATTATAATTCCTTGTCATAATTGAGCCCCTCCTCCACGGCTCGCAAACGCATAATCCACCGCGCCTCATGCCTTCATAATTTCAGCTCTCTATTACAACCACGTGGATCTGGTTTTATATGTTCTATGCCATAGAACATGAATGTTTTGTTAGGACCTTGTGCAGTACATTTGTTAACATATTTAGCAATAGGATACCTTAAATCATTGTGCTTAATCGCTCGCATGTGCTCTCCAACCCGATCTTTTAATGCCCTTATAGTGCTTCCAACATACATTTTAGTATATTTGCATGCGATGATGTAAACAACATATTTTGTACCACAATTGATATTGTCATGATAGTATACATCTTCCCCATACTATCTTTAAATAGCTTCCTCTTGTGGTCCACAAACCTACACATTCCACAATGACCACATTTGTAAAACACCTTTTGAAAATTGTGTTAACCATGGTTCTGATTCCGTTTTAACAGGATAACTGGGACTCAATAAAGTACCCAAGGTTCTGCCCCTTCTAAATGTCATCTGGGGTTTGATGGTTAAGAACCCCTGCAAGGTTACGTCCGTCTGTAGAATATGCCAATGTTTGTTCATGCTGTTACGTAATGCTGTACTCACAGAGTTATAATCAGTGATTAATCTGATCTGTGCAGAGGATTGATTATCAATGTTTCTAGGTTTCAAAGTTGTGTCCCTTTTGATTCTCATGGCCCTATCCTCTGCTATCATGATGTCACGATTAGGGTAACCTCTCTGCAAAAAACGTTTCTCCATATCTTCGATACAAGTAAGAAAATGCATATCATTGTTACAATAACGTCTAGCTCTAACCATCTCCCTATAAGTATAAGTATAAGTATAAAGAAGCTTATAGAGGGCTCGAATGCCATGAGGCGTCTTGGCGCTGGGGTGTGTGAAGTCAACGGAAGAGGGAGCTAGTAGCTAGTGAATATTGAACAACTGGTACTTCAGGGCCTTCCTGAAAGAGGGGAGATTCTGTTGAAATCGCATAGCCACAGGTAACTTGTTCCATAATTGGATAGCACAGCTGGCAAATGAGCGGCCGCCCCATCTTGCCAGTCTGTATCTAGGGGTGCATATATGGCCAAGGTTGGCCGAACGTAGGTCCCGGGAGGGGGTGTAAGGCTTAAACCTATCCCGACAGTCCACGGAGCCCCCTCCAAACCGTGCCTTGTGCACCAAACAGAGCGTCTTAAACTCAATTCTCTGCTGAACCGGAAGCCAGTGTAATGACCTTCTTCCGTTGGACGTTGGGTGACCCCTAGGTAGCTTTAAAATTACACGGATAGCAGCATTTTGCAGTGACTGGATCTTGCTGACCTGGTGCTTATCAATGCCCAGGAACATAGCATTATAATAGTCCAATCTGGACATAAAAAGAGCAACCATTACCGTCTTCTGCAGCGCCTGGGGAATGAAGCAGAAGATTTTTCTCAGAAAGCAAGATGAGGTTAAACTATTAACCTGGGCTGAGATGTTCAGCTTATCGTCAAAAATCACCCCCAAGTTCCTCACCTTAGTTACCGGTAGAGGACACTCCCCGGCCTCCGGTGGCCACCACAGAGTACTCCACAATGGGGAACCCTTGCCAAATTCCATGACTTCTGTCTTCTCAGTATTTATCTTTAGGAAACTCTGGCGCATCAACTCCATAACGTCCTTCAGACAGGTGTTAAATCTTGCCGCTACTTGCTCTGGTCTGTCAAATACTGATATCACCAATTTTGAATCATCAGCATAGGACACAAGGGTGAATCCATGTTTCCTAACTACTCTGGCCAATGGTCTAACATACACATTGAATAGGGTAGGGGACAGAGCTGAACCTTCTGGGACGCCACAGGGCAGGATGAAGTTACCCGATTGTAAGCCCGCCCAGTTCAGACTCTGCTTTCTGTCTTCCCGAAACGAGGAAAGGAGGGCCAAAGCCCGCTCAGTGATCCCAGCCTCCTCTAGTCGCCGCACCAATACCGTATGGTTAACGGTGTCGAAAGCGACAGACAAATCAAGAAGGACAAGAATTGCCCTCCCTCCCCCGTCTACCGCTGCCCGAATTCCCTCAGCTGCAGAGATAAGGGCCGACTCAGTGGAGTGTTTAGGGCGAAAGCCGTGCTGGGAGAAGTCAAGCAGGCAGTGTGTATCTAGGTACTCAGTTAGGATAGCGTTTATAGCTCTTTCCGTAACTTTGGCTACCAATGGTAGGCCAGAGATAGGTCGATAATTTTTTAATTCTGCCGGCTCCAATGAGGCCTTCTTAAGGATAGGTCTGACACTGGCCGTCTTCTAGGCAGCAGGATAAGTCCCAGCAGCCAGGACTTGATTAATCAAAGACGTGAGGGTGGGGCTGATCCTTTCCGCCGCCAAATGCATAGTTGGCGGGAGACAAGGATCGGTAACTGACCCTGATTTAATAGACCTTAAAATGTCTGTTACCACCTCTTCTGACAGGGGACCAAAGGACGTGAGGCTACACCGCAGATTCTGCTCCTCACACAGTATCTGCTGCTTGCCTGATGCAGATTTTGGGTTTGATGAGATGGCCAGGTCCTCATATATTGTCTGCACCTTGTTGTGAAAGAAAACCGCTAACTGATCACAAAAGGCCTGATCGGGAATAAACAAATTAGCTTGCTGGGGTTTGGCCAGGAAGGACACGGATTTAAAAAGTTCTTTGGCAGAATTGCCTGCGTCCAGGATTTTCCGGGTGAAATAAGCTTTTTTAGTAGTCAAAATGGCCTGTTTATAGTTATTCAAGGCACCATTATAGGCTGCCCTGCTGACCCTACTATAATCCACTCTCCATTGACGCTCGAGCCTTCTGCATTCTACTTTTAGCCGTTTAAACTCTGGTCCATACCAGGGTGCACCCGGTGGGCGTCTGTTAAGTGTAGCAACCTGTACGGGGGCGATACGATTGATCGCTCCCAGGATCCAGTCATTAAATTGAGTTGCTGCCACCTCGTTGTTGCTATCTAAAATTGGAGGGGAGTAGTCGAGGGCGGCCGTTAGGTTGGTACCAGCTATCTTATTCCATCGCCTAAACAAGATCTTACACTGTACCAACACCAATACAGTACATTTTCAAAGGTTTCAAAAACATATGAATGCACTAGCATTCCTGTTGTGCCCCTACTTCCCCACAGATTGTATGTAACGGACCTCCCTTTCCCCAATCATCTTAATGCAATCTCCGTGAATTTAACAGATTGCACTGACATACAATAATCTGAGCTGCTGAGGTTGAAAGTGACTGCATCCTTCAAGAGCGGAATTCATTGTGCTGAAATATTGGATTTGGCCAAAACCTGAGTTCCTTATCGAATAGGTTAAAAATACAAACAGTGTGATCAAGTTTCTCCATAACACCAAAACATGACTTGTACGCTTAATGAGCGGCAAATTCAAATAAAGTGATTCAGATTCTCTTGAAGCCCAACCACTGAGTTCTGTGCCGACTGAGAGGTAAATACGATGTGAAAGATTATCAATTGGAATTGTTTAATACAGAAGACAGGAATCCGTTCATAAACAAATAATTATTCAGCAAATAAGACAACAACGTATTCATGAAGAGAACAAGACTCAAGGACTAAAGAAAAGAGGAACAGGCTGTCTTCCAAATACATTAATAATGCACACTCCCTTTGCAACAAACAATTAGCTAAATGCCACATTAAAAATGCTTACACTAAAGAAACTAAACGAGTAATTACATTTAAAGAGGAAAAGAAAACAAACAGTGGACCTGATTCACAGAGGTATTTGAGCTTGTAAAACAGATTTATAAGTGCAAATGGCTGGAATTGGAGTAAAGATTCCTGGATTTAAGAGTGCAAGATATTCATAAAAAGTAATCTTGCATTTGTCAATGCTTTGCTCCAGCAGAACGTGACTTTCTAAAGAATACACCTGGAAATGTGCAAATGGCGCAGCCTTACAGGCGCATTCCTGGACACTTTGGGGATTAAGCCCAAGTTGTAAACTTGCAATCATGCCTAGGAGTACCCGGTGGGTACAGATTCACCACTATTTTGTGAACCATGCCCCATATCATTATGAAGCTGAAAGAATTTTAAACAGCTCTCAGAAAACCCTAATCAACACATCAATAAAGCCATTTATAAGTACATCGAACGTTTTTTATTTTTAAACTGTTTTGTTAATTGCGAGGGCCTCAAACTAAAAGGGAATTATACTACTAATCTATATACAGAACTGGCATTCCCAAAGCAGATATACAGTGATTTAGCAAAGTGATCACTATGGCAGCTCAGAACAGGGTCATCAAACTGTGTTTCACTCATCAACATAATTGATCTTTCACACTACATCTTTGTTGCAATTCAAAACTGGCATATCAATTAAACCTCAAGAACCTGCCTGGGTGCACAGAATCCCAGGCCAAAGAGACAAGACCCAGCCAGAGTGGGGTAACATAAGATACTCAGGATCTCCGATATTATCCAGGATATCATTACAAATCAAAGAAGGACCTCAGAACACCTCTTAGCACAGCTATGGCCAAACTCATCACCAGGGCCCCTACCTAAAAGAATGGAACAGATAGTAGAACCACCACAGTATAGTCACTAGCTCTTACCACATTCTCATTAGTAGAGCACAACACCTGTCACCTCAAGAGGTCAATTAGGACAAACCTTGCAGCAGGCTAATGACGGCTGGCACAAGGTATAATCCCCGAGCATCCAAAAGTAGGCCAGGTCACCCCCGCGGAGGTGCTGTCCCAAATATTAGGAGCTCGGATTACACATTTGTGGTTATAATGTCACACTAAAATATTGATTCCAACAAGATCGTTGGCATCTGGAATAATTGCTGGAATGCGTTCTAGAATTTTTTCTGACCTCGTTATGACAATTTGAGATCACTAATCCGTTGGATACTGGAATGGCCTATTAGCCTAGCACTATTTGGACCATTTCATCTGGTATTTCGGATATTGAAGAATGCACTGAAGAAGTCCTGTGCAACAGGACGAAACGCGTTGGCTGTTTTTGTACAATAAAGAAAGAAACAATAAAGAAGATATTATTTCAAGTCGCGCACGATTGATTGAATCTACCTATACGGACTTGGTGTATTCTTAAGTGGTGCAGCTTTGATTTAGTTTTATGACTGGAGACAGCCTACAGGCAGATGACCAAGCAATAAATGGTGCAAAGCACAAGTCCTTTTAGCTAAGACTCAATCATTTGAACTAGAGAGAGAGAGAGAGACACACATTCACATACCTGAAGAGGCATCATTTTATGGTTAAAGGGGTAGTGGAGCAGGCCCACTCCTACAATTAAAGGCCAAGGCATGAGATTTGATGGAGGAAACAGGAGGCATGTTAGGACAACAGAAGGGCAAAGGTGTTAAACACAGCATATGTTTTGAAGAAAAGATTTGCAAAGACACTTAAAAGACTCACAGCTGCGATATGGGGTTATACGCGAAATGGTGACTCCTAAATAACTGACATGAAACAGACCTTACCTGTATGGATCGACTATGGTTGACACTGGGTTTGATGGTCGCTAAACCTAATATAGCATGGATGTGGAGGGCTGATAGCACTGCTCCTGAATCTTTGGAAGAAAGACATGGATTGGTGTATGCAGGCAGAGAGGGCAGTCGATGAAAGCAGGGGTTGTCCGAACAAATGGACCAAAATATGGCAGAAGTGGAATCCATATCAGGGGGAGCTATGTGCTCCAATTGTGGGTACCATTCTTGAAGGGTGGTTGCACAGACGTCTGGACTTTGCCGCTGCTCTGTGAACTGTTGGGGGAACGGCGGGGTACCGATGATATCGGAAGAATAGCTGAGAGTTTGTTATTATATGTCTTTGTCTCAATGTTACGGTATATGCTGCTTACTTTCACTGTATTTATATTTGCTTTGTATTTAATAAAAGATCTTAAAAAAAAAAAGACACAGCTGATGTTGAGGGGACATATAAGGACAAGGCATGTAAAAAGACAGGAAGAAATACAGAGAACAAGAGCACTAACATGTGATGGTCAAAGATGATGGCGACCGCATAGAGGGCTTGTTTAAACAGAAGACAGAAAACGGGCACACTTCATGTATCTTATCTGTTGTCACGTCTAATGGTTCTTCTTCAATGACAGTCACTGACCAATTATCCAGCCATTGATACACAATCTACTTCTAGCCCAGATCCAATGTCGACATCCAGACATTGATCTATTTTCGAGATCCAGATATCAACACACTGTGTACATTCATTCAACCACTGATCCACAATCCACATCCTGCTAATGATACATACCTACATCCATGCATCGATCCATACACATCCAGACACCGATCCATACCTACATCCACCCATTGATCCATAAGCATCCAGACACCTATCCATGCCTACATCCACCCATCGATCCATACACATCCAGACACCGATCCATACACATCCAGACATCGATCCATACCTACATCCACCCATCAATCCATACGCATCCAGACACCGATCCATGCCTACATCCACCCAGCGATCCATACACATCCAGACACCGATCCATACACATCCAGACACCGATCCATAGGCATCCAGCCACCGATCCAATACTTACAGCCACCGATCAATCCATACACATCCAGACACCGAACCATACCCACATTCATCCATCGATCCATACACATCCAGGCATGGATATATAGGGACATCCAACCTTTGATTCTTTATCAAGAAGCAGCTACTGATCCATTATATGCTTCCAGTGTCTGATGCATACCTACATCCAGTCATTGACCTGTATCTAGATTCCAGCCATTGATTGTATACATTGAGCCACTCAAAAATGTGACCCTGCAGCCATAGGTCCAGTATCAACATCACACGTTCTGTAAGTGATGACCCTCGCCCGCGCCTCCCTGCTTCCAGTTCTCTCACCCCCTGCCCAATCACGCCCCCCTCAAGAACTCACATAGTCGAAGAGAGAGCCCACGTTGGCAGTGATGAGCAGCACCCCCGCGGGGCTCAGCGTACCCATGGACATGAGGAGGTTACTAGCATCCTACTTGGAACTCACTCGCTCTGGCGATCAGCTGCTATGACTCTCACAGGCAGAGTCTCCTCAGATTGAGGGTTGGAGACTCTGCTGGGTGGTGGACCCAGTGGGGCTGCTGACCCGGGGTATGGGGTGGCTCTAATGGTCACTTGGCGATGGAAGGAGAGGCGGAGACCCTGCAGCTGCTCCTGGAGATCTGATGCCCCCCCACCGGAAGGGTTCACTGTGCTACTCGGGCGGGACACTCGGCTCCTAGTGGGGGCTTCAGGTGGTGCCCTGGGGGTGAACAGGTGGGATGTTCTCAGTTCTTAACCAGGGCTGGGGGTGTGTGCAGTGAGCGGGCCTGGAGCTGTTAGGCTGCTGTAAGAAGGGCTGGGGGGGTCTGCTAGGCTCGTTGGGGGTGTCTGGTTAGATGACGGAGAAGGGCCGCTGAGTTCCCGGTGCCGGTTGCAGCTGCCCCTGTCTTTTGGCCTCTCTTCCTGGATCTTCTCGCATTCAGCTGATCCCATGTGCCTCTCTGTCCTGTTCTCCTTCTTTACGCCCCTCCCTCTCCCCGCCCACAACCCACCCTTTACCTTCTTTACTCCTCCCGTCTGTCTCTGTTCCCTCCCCTTTCTCTTCTTCGCTTCCGTCCATCTGTCTCCTCGTTCCCCTCCCACAGTTCCTCTCTGACACTCGCGCTCTTCCTTTCTCCTGCACCTTGGGTCCTCCTCTCTTCAATGCCTCACCCTCGGCTTCTCCCGTCAGTCCCTCCTTTGCCCTCCTTGCTCCCAGTTCCTGCGCCGTCGGACCTTGCCCTCGCGCCCCCGCGTTTCGCTCGCAAACGTTTCCTGTTAGTTCTTCTCGCTCGCCCTGTCTGTCGCCGACGCCGTCCAGCTTTCTTACTGCCAGTCTCTCGTGCCTCTACAGGGTTGGACTGAGATGCAAAATAGGCCCGGGCACCCTAAAAAAAAGTGGTACACATTAGCGGATTGCGCCTTTTCTCAAAACGCTGCGTCAGTATTATTATCAAAAGAAGAGGGGGGTGTCGCTAAAACAAGCATGTTTTCTTAACTTCACTACGATAAAAAAAAATGCAAATACTGCCAGGACTCTGCGCACGGATTAGTTCACAATGGTGAACCACACCTGAATACAAGAGAAGACACTTCTGCTCAGGCCCCCTGCCCTGCTAAATCTGCATACATTAATGAGCCGGCCAGTGAAACTGGGACACCTCCGCCCTGTTGGTCAAAGGAAAGTAATAGAGGCCCATCTGCCTGGTAAGGCCGCTCAGGTCCTCACTGGGCCGCTGGCAGCATCTGAACAGCACAGACCCAGCCTAAATCGGCCACTATGCTGTCCAGAAAAGCGGCCCACAGCTGCAACTCCGATACCGGCCCATTGCCCGAGTGCCCGCCTTACCAATCCGACGCTGCCTCACCCAATTCTGCTGGTCCCCACCTTTTGTCCCTATTTTCTCAAGCTGTCTTCTTATCTCCGCTAAATGATACCCTCTGAATT
Organism: Triturus cristatus; assembly: GCF_964204655.1. NCBI lineage: Eukaryota > Metazoa > Chordata > Amphibia > Caudata > Salamandridae > Triturus > Triturus cristatus. The sequence goes on along the minus strand of NC_140594.1, from coordinate 624,164,508 downwards.
CGAATCGCCTTGTATCCTGTCACCCCTCCCTTCGAGTAGCGTAATGAACAAGCATTTGCAATGCAATAAGTCTCGCATTATAAAAGTTTGAGCTATTGGCATTGCTAATAATACACCAATAGCTCAAACATTCAGTAATGCCAGACCTATTGCATTTCAAATGCTTGGTTTGTCTTAAAATGGAAGATAGATGTAATGAATTTGCGAGATGTGTAAAACTGAACTTGTAGCCTTACTCTTCTACGTCCCTGTTTCTATAAAGGAAATCTCAGTTCTGCACTTATGCGTTCGGCACCTTTGGCCTGCAAACACGATCTCAAAATGGTAGCATAATGTCCCTGCCATTTATGTAGGGGACTTTACCAACACAGGGGTAAACTGGCACTGAAATAATACACGGTTTTACCTCAATCAACGATGCTACTTTAATCCAAGAATTCAATCCTGAGTTGCACCAAAGGGATTCAGTCTGCGACGTGGTCGATATACAACAGATCTCGGCTGCACGCGCCCAACCCACCGAGCATGCCCCCTTTGTGATGGAGAGCGCCCTCTACGCTGTACCATGGGCAGGCTGTCCCGTCATAAAATGGGTAGTAAAGGATTCTCCACGTTTACCTCAGAACGAATACACACAAATATTAGGGTTAGTCTATGGCTAAGAAATGGGTCAAAAATGCGTGCCTCTGCAAGCGGTGGTATACAAACCGGAAGCACGGGACACGTCCCGAGGGGCTGTGGACGACCTATTTCCGACGAGCCGACTGGCTCGACCGTACACTTAACATCACAGATTCGTGTTTCTCTGACTCGTACTTTAAAAAAAAAATTCATTAGTATTCTTTGAAGATGCATATCAGTTGTTCTGCTATGTGTGATACAAAAAACACAGGGAGACAGCTGCAGCCGGCAGCACAGAAAGCCAACCGGCTTTCACCCCCCAGCCCCTTCCTCCAGGTCCCGAAATAGGGAAAATCACTAAATGAATTGGCGCAAAAATGATGTTACCCGTGGTACATAATGTAATCCCCCTCCACAAGAATTCTATTCACCCTTAAAATATACTGCAAACGGCTCTTTATAACAGGATCACTGCTTATGCTGCCAGCACTGTTATTAACAGCAGGATGCTAAATAATCGGAGCAACTTCTGCAAGCATTACAAAGTTAAAATGTTTGTTTGGATGAGTCTATGGGAACAGCACCCCTTGGGCACAATTGTGGTGCGCTGTAACCACTGGTGACAATATGCAAGTGAAGTGGGGGGCGTGAGAAAAGAATCCAGATTTTGAGGGTCGGCAAAAAAAAAAAGCACTGGGAAGAAAGAGGGAGAGTGGGTGGGTGACAACATAATATCCCAAAACCGTAATGAAGAAGACTGGAACACTGCCTGCCGTCTACCACGTGCAATAAAGGAACGATTGCATGACAGGAGCTCGCACGCTCGCTGCTCTCCACACTTAACATCACAGATTCGTGTTTCTCTGACTCCTACTTTAAAATAAAATTTAATTAGTATTCTTTGAAGATGCATATCAGTTGTTCTGCCTCCTCCCAACACGTTTTCTCCGGCCGCAGAAAGCTGCTCTTTGCCTAGGGAGGGGTCCTCAGTGAGAGAGCGGCATTTATATAGCACTTGTTAGCTTTAATGGGGTGTTGAAGCACTTTCTTGGCGAGGAGCACGCTACTCCGGAACCCATAAGGATTAGTGGTGAATTAGTATAGTGAAATATGAAAGTAATTTGAGTTGTGGATACTAATCAGTTATTTGGATTGAGAAGGATAGCGGAGGGATAGACGAGGGAAAAAAGGTTTGCATTTATATAGCGCTTGTTATCCCTGATGGGGGTGTTGAAGTGCTTTTTTGGCGAGTAGCACGCTACTGCGGAACCCATTAAAGGATTAGTGTTGAATTAGTATAGTGAAATATGAAAGTAATTTGAGTGGTGGATATGTTAGTCAGTTATTTGGATTGAGAAAGGTAGCAGAGGGATAGAAGAGGGACAGAGGTTTGCATATATATATGTAGCGCTTGTTACCCCTGATGGGGTGTTGATGCGCTTTTTCGGCAAGTAGCACACTACTCCGGAACCCATAAAGGATTAGTAGTGAATTAGTATAGTGAGATATGAAAGTAATTTGAGAGGTGGATATTAGTTAGTTATTTGGATTGAGAAGGATAGTGGAGGGATAGAAGAGGGAAAAAGTTCTGCATTTATATTTTGCTTGCTCCCCCTAATGGTGTTGAAGCCCTTTTTTCGGCGAGTAGCACACTACTCTGGAACCCATGAAGGATTAGTGGTGAATTAGTACAGTGAAATATGAAATTTGGGAAGTCGACATGTTATTCTGGTATTTTGATTGAAAAGAATAGTGGAGGGATAGAAGAGTGAAGGATTTATTCTTTTTTTGGGGGGGGAGTTCGTAGCAGTAGTGGAAGGCTTGGGATGAGTAAAATGGGATGTGGAGGGGAATAATCAGAGGGAAGAGTTTAGAAAGGCTTGTTTTGGGGGATCAGTATAGTAAAAGAGGTGTCAGATGCTGCAAGGAGGGGTACAGTAGGGGAGAGTCTGGAAATGGCTATTTTGGGGATCATTGTAGTGGTATGGGGTTTGAGATGAATGAGAGAGTGGATGTAGAGGATATATTAATAGAGGTATAGGGTGAGAAATAGGGTAGTGCTTTGGAAAAAATAGTAGAAAGAGGTCTGAGATGAGTCAGAGAGTTGAGGTAGAAGATATATTGAGAGAGGTATAGGGTGAGAAATAGGGTAGTGCATTGAATATGCTGAATTGGAAGAAAGTAATAAATATATAGATCCATAAGTACATGGAAAGCTTATAATTGCATAAAGGAAGTAAGTATTGTAGATTAAAGATATTGATAGAGGTATAGAGTGAGAAATAGGGTAGTGCATTGAATATGCTTTTTGTTTTTGGAGGAAAGTATAAAATATAGATCCAAGTACATGGAAGGTATATAGATGCATAAAAGAAGTAAGTACAAGTAGATTAAAGATGCATTTGATAAACTCTGGTTTTCAGGTGTTGTACTTAAAAAGTTGTTTAGTTATTTATTTATTTAAACATAATTATTCGACATGTTCATACAAAGCAATACACATATATATGTACATATCTATAAAACAAATAAATACTTATATACAGCGGGATATGCTGCATATTTCTGCTTGCGTATGGTGCTTATGTGAGGAAGAGCCAATTCTTGAGTAGTTTTCTGAAGATAAGGTGGTTGTCGGTGGATCTTATGTTGGGGGGTAAAGAGTTCCATATGTTGGCTGTTTGACCAGAGAAGGATGTGCCACCCATGGCTTTTTTCTTGTGTCTGGGGATTTTGAGGCGAGGTGCCACTGTAGAGCGGAGGTTCCTATGATGAATGTGTTTGGTGATTTTATTCCTGATGAAGAGCGGTCCTATTCCATGTATCGCTTTGTGGGTGATACAAAGTAGCTTGAACGTGGATCTTCTGGCAACCGGTAACTAATGCAGGGCTTTCAAGGCAAGGGAGATGTGGTATCGCAGTTTGATATGCAAGAGTAGGCTGGCAGCCGAGTACTGAATCCGTTGTAGTCTTTTCATAGTCGTTAAAGGTGATCCGTGGTAGAGGCTATTGGCGTAATCGAGTTTGGACAGAACAAGGGAGATGGTAGTTTGGACCTTGTGTGCGAATTCCAAATGGGGGAAGATTCATCGCAGAGTTTTTATAGTAACAAAGCTTGATCTTGCTAGTTTGTCCACTTGGGCATTCATCGATAGCTTGGAGTCCATGGTAATTCCGAGGTTTCTCACTTCCTTCAATACTTTAGGCGGTAATCCCAGTTCATCAGGCCAGACAGCAAGTGGGTCATAATGTTTCCATTCGCCACAGGAGAGTATTTCCATTTTGGAAGCATTCAATTTGAGATGGCTCCAAGTCATCCATTGATCCATGGCTCTAAGACAACTGAAAATTAGCGAGTTTCCAATATATTTGGGGCATTCCACTTGAAGGAGTATTGGCGTGTCATCTGCAAAGTTATAGCACGGGAGTTGAAATTGATTGATCAGTACCGGTAATGACTTCATGTAGCTGTTGAAAAGCATGGGCGAGATGATAGAGCCTTGAGGGACCCCATCTTTTGTGGAGTACGGTTTGGATGAGCAAGGTGGGGTATGGATGACATTAGTTCTGTTTCAAAGGTAGGACGTGATCCAATCTAAAGCAGTCTCCTCTATGCCAGCTTCGTAGAGTCTTTGTATCAGAGTGTCATGGTCAACGGGTCAAATGCAGCCGAGAAGTCCAAGAGGAGTAGCTCAGCAACCCCGTTGCAGTCAACTGTGTTCTTCAGGTCATCCCAGATGGCAAGAAGGGCAGATTCTATGCCTCTTCCCGGACAGGTTCCTGTTTGGAATTCTGAAAGTATGGCATTGTCTTCAATGAATTCTGACATCTGGGCGAACGCTGCTCTTTCTATCAGTTTGCCCAGGAAAGGTCCATTTGTAATGGGTCTGTAGTTGTCCGGGTTCAGCGGGTCCACATTTGTTTTCTTCAGTAAAGGGCGTATGTATGACTTTTTGGAAATATTCTGCTAGGTTAAGGGATCGTTGATGATTCTTCTTACTGGAGTGGCAGCAGAGGTTGTTAGAAGAATTGTCTTGAAAGTTTACGGTGGACACGGGTCAGAAGGGCTGCCAGCAGGCCTACTTGCTTTGACCAGGTCCATAAATTCATCTTGGGAAATGTATTGGAAGGATGGAGAGGCTGAGTTTGAGTATTCTTGGATTGTTGTTTTGTAAAAGGGTTAGTGCTGGTGCTTTGTCTCCGTTTTAAGTCCAACTTGTTTGCTTTGTCCGTGTAATGATTTGCCAGTTTGTCTGTGAAATCTTGAGTAAAGAGATGAGTTCCTTCTAGGCAATTTGGTTTAGAAAATTCATTGAGTATTTTATAGTATTCTTTATTTGCACATTTAGCATTTTGAATCCTGTCTGAATAGTACATTTTCTTTGCTTTTTTGAAAGCTGACTTGTACAATCTGTTAATTTTCTGTGGGTGAAGTTTGTCTTGTTTGTTCTTTGTTTTGAGCCAGGCATGTTGCAGCTTTCTAATGTTTAGTTTTATGTCTTTTATCTCTGTATTTCTCAGAGGTTCTTGTTTTCTTTTGTGGTGTGGTTTTGAGTGGTATCAGGATATCAAAAGCTTCCTGTAGCCACTCATATAGGTTTTGAACAGAATTTATTGTTTCCAGAATTCCACTGGATGTTAGTTGTGTTTCGAAGTGTTCCAAATTGAGTTTGTTTCACGGTCGTTAGGTGGATGCACTGCAGGTGGTTCAGCCTCTGTTGGAAAAAACACATCCGGGCCTCATGACGCTTCTCGATGCAGGCCACCCTTTGTTTTCACAGTAGAGGTGTAGTTCCATTTTGCCGAGCCCTTTTACAATCTTGACTTCAGTGGCGTAACACAGCCCAGCGCAGCCCCCGCGTTGCGGGGGGTCCCCAAGCTACTGGGGGCACCCTCAGCACAATACTCTGGCTGGAGAGCTCCTCATTGAGTCCAGAGGGGGCCCCTCCACGTACCTTGCAGGGGCCCCCCTCAAGTTTTGTTACGTCGGTGCCTCTGAGCAGCGTCTTCTTTATACATGGGCACCTCCAATCCCCTCCTCAGCTACCCAGACTACTTCTTCAAAATTAGTTACAGGCAGCCCCTCTTGGCAGGTTAATAAACTATTTTCCCGATAATTGATCCTGAACCTGATAAAGTGAGCTGGCAGTCAGCACCCCAATCTTAGTACTCAAAGAAAATATCCTGGTTGCCACTGGTGTGCAACCCCAGGTTTCTGGTCAGGAATATGAGCACACTAACTGGAAGTTTTATCCACATCTTTATGCTCATGTTGAAGACAGTCCTTGTGTATTCCAGAAGTTGAGTTATATCACTGGTCCAAGGTAGTTCTGCACTTTTATCATTTCCACATGATTAGAACTGGTAGTCTCCTTCCAGGAGCAACTCAAAACAGGACCACTGAGGAAAATAAGAATGCCCTACGTTAACTACCTGTTACCTTCTGGATGTTAGCACTTCCCAGAGAACAACTGGCTACGTACACCTGCAACACATGGTTTAAATTCATACAGTGCAGTTGCCTGCACTCTACATATCTCGGCCCACACAGATTGGAAGTTATGCTACACACCACAGACTTGGGCTACCCCAGATGCTCCCTGGTTGATGCAGACTATTTCCACATGGTGTGGAGCTGCCCAATCATTGAGCGGTCCTGGATGCAGGTTACGCGGGACCTGGAGCGCAACTTAGGCTGCCAACAACTTCAGGCAGCCAATATATGCCTGCTGGGATTATATAAAGAAACAATTATACTGTGAGTACCAGCGCACTCCTTTCTTTTATATGATTTCAATCATTCTGTTTCTTGAGAAATAATGGTGTGTTTGTAGGGTGTCACTTTCTGAACATAGATGCAAATTGATAATTTTCAACAGCACTAATCCTGAGATAGGATAGTGTCTCCCTTTAGCACCACCCTTTTGTCCCCGATGGGTTTCTTAAATATAATACTTGAGTCCACTATTGTTCATCACAATGAGTAAAACATTCATAATCCATTGAGTAATCCAAGTTTCCAAATTTTATTCCATGTCTTTATTTTCATAGATTCCATATGTATGCATCCAGAGGTGCATTCCAAATGTCCCCATGTGATTTAGTGCTAATCAAATCCTCAATGCATTTTGGACGCTCGAAGGTCCTTCATCGGGGATCTCCTATGGAACGTAAAAAAGAACAATGTTGTTTTGATAATTAATTAACAAAGAATCAATTTTTTTTAATTTGATGCTTCATAATTTATAAATAAATCCTCAAGGTATTATCTTCCTAAATGCTAAGTACAAGCTAATTCCTACATATCAGGTATTCACTTATATCAGTTGTATTATTTACCCAGCTCCCAGTTCATGAATTCAATAAATTGTGTGTGCATACGCAATTGATAACTGAAAAATGTGGGAATTGCTCAATGTTGTTTATGCATATATAAGAAAAAATCAACCATATTTCAAAGATGTCTCTGGCAAACAGTGTGTAATCATGTTTTTAGGAAAAATACAGAAAAAGTAAAAATTAAAAGAATTACCTAATATATACATCTCAATGAGGTTGTTCTCTATAATCTAATCAGAGGAAGCGTTCTCAGTTCGTAAGTTTGTTTTACAACAATTACAACTGGAATCAAAGCCTGGATGAAAAAAAATCACTGTGTGTTAATAAAATAGGTGCTTACCAGACAGTAATATTGTCTTACAAGTCTATCGGCATTCAAATGGAGCAGCCATCATTTGTTAATTATTTATGATGGGCAGACTCAAACGTAATGGTCATCGAAACGGGACTTTAAAAAATGGAAGGCGTGGTAATCATCCACACTGAGCTTGAATCTAAACGCCATGTTGAAATGTCAACATGGATTGTACTGTAATTGGATCATCCAATACTGCAACACAAGCCTAATGTTCTTTCTAAAAAGGCGTTCTCTTCACCTGTCAAATCAATGTTTATAAAACTAAAAAACAGTCCCATAAAGTTAAACTTGGTCTCCCGTGCCTGAGCTTGTTTAAAATATGAGTATCAAAGAACCAAATCTTTCTATCAACATATCTGAGTGAGAATGTCTAACCGTAAAGTCTCTATAACCAAGTAAGCAATCCAAATTTGAAATCTAGCTAAGGTGGTTAAATACCGTAGATTTAAATAATATATTTTCAAGTGTTGACAATGTCTCAACAGTGTTTGTTAAGAAAATATGTACAGTCAAACAAACTGATCACATCATATCAATAAACCTCAATAATGCCCATGGAAATAGAACATGTGATTAGACAAAATACCCTAAAGTATACTTAAAAAAACACATCACATCATGTCTTGGATCCTTGGACCAGCGAATTTAAATAAGTGGATTAAACATAATACAACCCCCTATTTATAAACACATGCATAGTCCAAGCAGTCATTCAGTCCTTTTGGAGCTATTGTATCCAGTTTCTTTATAGAAAATCTTTGATAACTCTTTTTTATTATCCACATCTTCTCCGGTTTTGACCACTTCTAACACTGTGAATCTCAACTGACTGATGTTGTGTTCTTGGGTATTGAAATGCATCACCACTGAGGATATCTCATTCTTGGTCCTTATGTTACTTTTATGCTCGGTTAATCTGATTTCGATTTTTCATTCTTTTTTGCCGACGTCTGCTAAACCGCATGGACATTTCAATATGTATATAACGTTCTTGGATTCACATGTGGCGGTAGTTCTTAATTTCATTTTGTTTCTTCCTTTGAAGGATGAGTGATGTCTGTACCTTTTATAATGTTGTTACAGTTACTGCACTTCAAACATGATATAGTACCTTTGAATACTTTCGTTGTGTTCTCATCCCTCCGGCTGACTAGGTAATCAACTCCATGGTGATCTCCACTGAGCAGTTGTTTGGGTTACTAGTTATACCATATGTTATTTTTTTCTTGGTGAGAGTTGACAAAATGAAGGAGTCTATGTCATTTAGGATTTAGGCTCAAACAGTTGGCAATTGAGCATGCTATCAATGATTATTTATAAGCAGCACACTGACAAACACCACCTGAAAGGTATAGATGCACTGCACAACTCATCATTTAATTTCTACTTGACTGCAAATTATGTATCAAGCATGTAACTTATAGTATGTGCTTGGATTGACATCAATAATGTATTCATAGTAAAAACCAATAAATAAAAGTAAAAAAAAAATGGAACCCCTTAGCTTCCAAGGAGATGTCTGTCTCCTTTCCTAATTTCAGCAACACTCCTCTGTCAACCACTGAAAGAGATCTCTGGAATGTCATGGGGAGAGCCATATGCATTTGTTGTCGTGGATGTCCCTTCAAATCTCCATCTTACGTACCACCAGAATATGCCTGATACAAACTGGAACCCATTGTCACTGTATCCACATACACCGTTTTGCTCTCAATATGCATCCTATCCATACAAGCAACACATGCACTTGCAAAATATAAAAATGCGTAGTGCACGCACACGCAAACATCCATGTGCGTCATGGATGGGCCAAGAAAACTATCATAGCAGACTGGCAGAACAATAAAAAAAATTAGGGAGATGCCGGTTAGCTGATCTCACAGGAAGGTTGCGAGAAACAAAGCCTCCCCTGCACTTTGCTGCTACCAAAGTCAGTCTTCTACAAACAGAGGAGTTCACAGAAGTCACTATCCTAAGAAAGAGAGGCACCCTAAGTGTTCTCTTCCCACAGATCTCCACTCTGGGTTTCACTTCGGATCATGGAAAGGCCTTATCACCCAAGCATCCTAGTCATGTGTGCTGAGATGTGGGTCAAAAATACTACAGCTGCCAGGCCCCGCAAGTACCCTCTCACGGGACCGACTGCACATTCAATCCATGTTTGGCATAAGGCTAACAAACACTTGGGATGGGACCGTGGACTCACCCTGGCTACTCCACTGTGGAACTCCGAGAGGCTGGGGAGTCTATGGAAGTCCAAGGGCGTCGATAAATGGGACCTTATTGGAATTTCACAGATCAAAGATATCTGGGGTAAGGAGACTATTCTTCCTTTCACCTCCCTCCAACAGCAGTACCACCTGGCGGATACCGAATACTATCGGTATCTTCAAATACGGCATGCCTTGCTCACCCAGGTTGTCAGCAAATCCACACTTCCAGAAGCCTCCCCCTTGGAGGAAAGACTACTTGATGGACACCTCAGTGAGAAAACCATCTCCCTGATCTATAAAAAACTGATTAATAATATGGAAGATCCATTACAATTATTGAAGGAAGAATGGGCCAGTAATGGCTTGGAACTGGATGAGGGAGATTGGCAGGAGACGGTCTCTTTCCCGAGAGAAGTTGCAGTCCAGATAAGGCTATGTCTGGTACAGCTCAAAATACTACATAGGGTTTACATCACAGGGCCGTGCTTGGTACGAATGGGCAGAGCAGAACACGGGGAGTGCAGACGAGGGTGCGGGGAGACCGGAACTCTTATACACATTTTATGAGATTGTGTACACATACAGTCTTACTGGCAAGCCATACACCACACGCTACGGGAGGTTCTCCATGTTGACCTTCAGCTCGAGGCTCGCAGGTATCTCCTAAACATCTGGGAACCTGCGGATCTCACCTCGTACACTACACAATGGGCAACTCTGGCATTCATGATAGCGAAAAGGAATATTGCACAGCAGTGGGGAGCCCACCAGTCACCTACGCTGAGAAAGTGGGAGGAGGACTTAGACTGGTGCATGTTCTGGGAGAAATCGGTCTATGTAGCACGTGGGTGCCCTGGGAAATGGAGTAGGGTGTGGGGGGCATGGAACCACTACAGAGGCGATATCTGTACTCCATCAACTCCCCTGCTGGACCCTGAGACTCTTGAGACCCCTTGATTTGTCTTATATTGTAAACTGTGACTTGATTTACTGTGTACTCGATTGGAAATATGGAACTTGTAAGGTCTCTTGCTCGTGATTTTGAATGGTGAATTTATGTCGATTTGTTTAAAAAAAGAATTATAAAAAAAGAAAACACTACAGCTTTGTATCTGGATTTCCAGGCAGGGGAGCACGTTCTCCAGGGTCATCCCTGCATTCTCAGACTTCACAGGGGGGCTCAAACTGCCTCTTGCATCATTGACACTAATGAGGCAGGAGGAAAATGTTCAGTCACAACGCAAAACATAGCCCGGCCAGCAAACAAGACAGTGCAATTAGCACACACTGGTTTGCAAATGAGGCTTAGTACATTTGACCCTATATGCTGTGTTTAAACTGCACCTCCAGCAAACTTCTTGCTAATGATCTGTCCATCATCTTGGTAGATAAGTCTGCTGATCCAGCTATAACTAGTAGTCTACAAATCAAAGATGGAACTTCATAGTCAATATTGTTACTGCTCCACCTAATCTAGTCAATGCACCTAAATCAATAATCACAAAAGTGTCAACTGGGGTCTCTCAGTAGCAAGAATTCTAAACACCACTTCTGGACCTGAAAGCTGTCATCAACCATGTTAAATACCAGACACAAATATGCAAAAAATCGAACCATTCTCACCAAGAATTTAGGGTGAATTATACACTTTTATCAATGTGTTTCAGCATTTTCCCTTTATCCTCATATCCTGTCTTCCAACCCCTCCAATTGGAGCACAGGTCACGGGTTATAGGGTATGGTCATGTTGCGCAGAGGTTATTCACGTTATATTATGGCACTATGGGGCAGGAGTCTTCTCAATGTGAAAGTAGTATAGATCTATAACATTTGGGTTTACTCTGGTTTTGTTGTAGTTATCCCTAAAGAAGGGCAATAATTGTCCGAAATGCATTGGGTTTAAACATCCCTGTTTCATTATGTGGAATTTTGAATCTCAGAGTGTCTCATAAGTAAAGCCTGGCAGGCAGTCGTTGAACTGAAGTGAAGAATGGAAGGAGAAATGTTTTCAAAAACATGGATGATGTGAAGATCATGGATTAAATAAAATGAATTGAACATGGACAAAAGTGATTCAACTTTATCGAAAGGTTTACAGATAGTATTGCAGTGCATCCTGGGACAGGGTGCCTGACGAGGCTCCTACTGCTTTGGGATATACTATAACGCACACGGATAGAGCGTGCTCCGGGATAGCACGCACCTAATATTGCTTAGAGCGGAACAGTAACATTGAACATGCATTAAGGATGGTGTGCATTCTACCTTTGTTTGGGAACAAAAGGATCATGCCACCTTCTGTGCCCACAACGGATGCCACCAGAGCGGAAATCTCTCAAATCTGACAAAAGATCTATGGCAAGAGAACTGGAAAAAGGACAAACAATGCCAAGTGCATAATGAATCTGCAATCTCACTCCAGAATCTATAAAGCTGGAGTCAGAAATGCAAACATGCTGCACTATCATGATATTTATAATGTATCATGCCAAACCAAGGAACTTCACAAGATAGTCACTGAATTCCCAAATCTGGAATCTTAATCTTAAAAAATCAACCACACTCAGGAGCTATGAAACTCCCTACCTACTGACTTCACCAAAACTAAAGATCTGAATAGATATCTTAGGGCAAAAACCAAGGAGGCCCTGTAGCTCAACTCACAGATCTTGTTCATCTTCTCAACTAATGCCTCAAAACATGTACTCTTTATCTACTGATGACTTCACCAATATCATAAAAGCTTGTGATGCATCTGGAGCACTGGCATTCTATCAGCTGCCATCTCAGCCAGAGCTATCAACCAACACCCCTTGGTGTCTGGTGTATTCCTGCAACAACTCAAAACTGATCACATCAAATCTATTCTAACACAAACCTGGCAGCAACCCAATGCTCGCATCTAACATCCAATATTCAATGCTCCTCGCCTAGACAAACACGCTGTAATAACTGCTTTAGTACAGTTATCAGACAAGAAAAAATAGAATAATCTTCTCTCTAATATCCACATAGGATTTTAGCCCTATTCAAAGCACAGAATCTGCGCTTATTGCAATATGGGACGACATTAAACCTACAGTGATTATTAATAGATCATTTCCACTTCCGCTGTTGGACCTTCCTGTTCCTTTAATATAGGCCGGGATGAAATTTATGTTACACTGGTGTAATCTCATGCAATTTCACTTTACGCTTGTTACGTTAAATTCCCCAAATTATGCTATTACACAACATCGTATAGTTATGCAACATTTGCTGTAAAAATTTAGCATATGTGCATGAGTACTATGCAGCCACTATTAAGGCATTTGTGTTCTTCTGTACTTCGTTAGCAAAAAATATATCCTTATGTCTGAAAAAATAGCTCCAAATGTTGGTTTTGCATTTCGCATAATTAAGCATTAGTTTATATATTTGTTGAGAATTTTGCTTAAATACACAAAAGCAAATTACACAATTTTTACACACCTCAACTTTAATATGGTCCATAATTTCACTCTGCTTTGGAGATTTGAATCTATTGGTATATTGAGCACGGCCTTTCCCATGACTACTTTTTTTCTGAAGAGCATATGGTAGTGATATATTTTATGTTTACTATGGTGCAAGGCTCTTTGAGAGACAAAACATTGAAGGTGAAGCGGTCCATGCCAAATGGAGTGAGGGTTGTGAGGAGGTGAATAATGGCCCTCCCGGCGCAGCTCCACAGATGTAATGTCCTTATCTTAACTTAATAATGAAGGTTTAATGGTAGCTCTGGGCCTTATGAATCCCAGTCCTGTTAATTGGTGCAAAAAAACAGGATACATTGACCGTGCTGCACCCAATGGCAGGTAGACTGGCCGTCAAAACATCTTGGTGCCCAGCAAGGCAACATTGGGTCAGTGGTGGGCACCACATAGTGAGGCAATGAGACAGAGCAGAGTGAGTGAGCTGTGCTGGTGGCCATATTGAACTTGAGAAGTTGAAGGAAATGAGCCCCTCCCACTCCTTTTTGTGTGAGGTTGATGCCCGGTATGTACCAGATAGGCTGTATTTAAGAAAGAAAGGTTGTAACCATTTTTCCTTAACCTCACCCCTCAGCTCAGCTCCTAAAGGAATTTCTTCAGATATTTCTTGAAGGGGGAGAATATTTTGTTTACGAGCCAATAAGACAGGACAGCAGTTATCAAACAATAATTATTGTATGCACACTTGGTTTGCCATAGATTGTTGCAATATCAGTGCTTGAAAGGACATTATAAAAATTATCTCTGTAGAGAAGAGAACAGTGATAACAAACTGGACTCTGACTCTGAAAATTAAATCACACAGTTAATTGCTTTTCCTCTGTGATATTAGTGCGGATGGCAGTCGCAGCGGCGGCCGAGTGAGCTTACCGAAAGACTCCTTCCCTGCTAATCTCCTCTTTCATAGCTTCCGACCGGAGCTATGCAGTGTGGCAGTAAAGTCTACATTTCTTGGCATTCCTAAATGATTTGGTGCTCGTGGTTTTGGTTGTGGGGGCTGCCATTGCCTTCAAGACTGGCTTCTGTGTGCACCACTACCTTGACAGCTCCTCCTGCCTCGCTTACCTGCTCAATTTTTCCGATGCCGCCGAAAGCGTCCACCAGGGGCGGCAAGACTCGCGGGCCCGGTGACGGGCTCGGGTTCAGGAAATCCAGCGAAGTCTGCCCTGGATGGTGATGTGGCGACTGCTGATACCGGAGGACGCCGGTCTGCTGTGGGTGCACTAGCAGGACTATCAGTGGTGGGGGACCAAATTGGGAAAAGCAGTGTCTCAGCTCGAGGACCGCAGACAGTCCCTGCCCTCTTCAAAGCACAAAGTGGGAAGAGCCGGGTACTGCGCAATCCAGCAGCCGGCGCAACAGCGGTTTTGAGAACTGGAGCGCATTTGTCGTTCTTGGCAGCCGCACCCATATCTGTGGAAGATGCAACCCATGGTAGGGAAGCACTTTTTAATGAACTAACAGCGAAATAAGTAAATGGGGAGACATCTGGCCGTGGGGGTGATTGCGCACCTGAGGACACAGACAGCCTTCCTGGTGGCAGCAGGGAGGCCGGTAACCAAGAAGTTTTGTTGGGCAATGGTAGTTCCTTGGGGGTCTCAGATGGATCAACGATTAATCAGCAATCCCAATGCATTGTGGGAACTGGAGTTTTGACGAGCATTTCTACGAGTATTGGACTTGCAAAAGTGATAGTGGACCGGAATAGCACTGATAAAGGGGCTGGTCAATTGGAAGTTAATCTTCAGATACCCCACAAGGTTGCTGCTTCAGGAATAACGAAAGAGGAGGACTCAGCTGATACATTTATTTCTTTATTGGATCAGTCTAACTCCTCAGGCGACGATAGCTGTGGGAAAGACTGGACAGGGGAAGAGAGCGACATCAGTAGTCTGCATGGGGAAGACGATGGTGAAAAGTCTCCGTATAATCTGCGGACGGTCCGTAAATTGAAAGATCAAGTCACTTTCTTTGAGCAGATCTTGGGTGCGGTGGCTCAATGATATGGGACTACTCTTTTTCACCAAATTTGGACGGGAAGGTAGTTATGGATGGAGCGGCTCCTTCAGGAACGGCCAGTGCAAATGTAAGTGGCCCCGAGGAAATTACGCTCTCCACAATATATCAGAGTATTATGGCTTATCGGGAGGAGACTAGAGGAGAGCTCCCGCACCCAAGGTGCGTGTTGCAAACTTCAAAATTCCATATGCGAGGTAGCAAAGACTTGCTCTGATTTTGCTGTGAGAATTGGTGAAGCGGAGGCCTGAATTTCTCTGTTGGAAGACGAGGTGGCCGTACAGAAAACGGTGACCGAGTCTATGAAAACTTTGAAAGATGACACACTGTGGAAATTGTTTGACCTGGAAAATCAGGCAAGAAGAAATAACTTGCGAATCTTGGGTATACCCGAGGAGAAGGAGGGTACAGATGTCTGGCAGTTTGTCATCGAACTTTTTGAGGAAGCACTCCCAGAACTTAAGCATTGGGATTGGAAAATCGAATTGCAGAGGGCTCACCGATTCCCTTTTAATCAACGCAGAAATGGGGGTCAAGTCGATAATCGGCCATGGGCAATTCTTATCTCCCTTAATAATTTTTTGGCCTGGGAGGCTTTATATGATTTGGCTAGACCTGATCGGAAAAGGGTGGGCAAGGGTTGTGATTTCTTTGTGAGGCCGGACTTCTGCCAGGCGACTGTCGAGAAAAGGTGGCGGCTGCGTCAATTAATCCCTCTGTTTCAGGCAAAGGGGGCTCAGGTTTTTTTGCTTAACCCGGCCAAATTAAAGGTGGTGTCTTAGGGGCAAACACACTTCTTTCAGTCTGAAGTTCAGGCAAAATAATTTTTGTCATCACTGTAGGTGATGGAAATTATATGGGAATTGGAGTTTTTTTTGGTTCTCTAGTGTAGGCTGAGTAGGATTGTCTAGTTATGGCCTCCGGGCCCCTGAGGCGGCATTTCCTTCTTTTCAGCTCCTTTTTCTGCCTTTTTTCTCTTTACCGGCTCTGTTTTTTTTTTTTGTAAATGGCCCTGTTTGTGTCAGTGTTGTGCAGTTATAGTATGTCGGATACTTTACTGGAAGGGGGGGGGTTAACTTTGTGGAAGGGGTGGTGGTTCAGCTCTTCATCACCAGGGATCGTTGGTCCGTATGCTTCTTGTGGTGGGGGTAGGCGGGGGGCTAGGTGGGGGGCTCCAGGTTGGAGGGTTGAGGGGTTGGAGCACGGGGGGTGAGGGTGGTGGGTAGGGGCTCTCTATTGTCCTTTTTTATGCATTGTCATGGCAGTTATTTCTATGTTAAATTGGACGCATTTAACAATGTCTTTTGGACAGGCTACCTACGTTTTTTGTATTATTTTTGGAGCTTCGTCAAAGTGCTTGTAACTTATAAGGATGGTGGATAGAAAGGGTAAAATCCGAATCTGCTCCTTAAACTTCTGTGGTCTTAATGATAGGAAGAAAAGAGGTTTGTTGGCTAAGCTCATCATATATATGCAGATAGATGTGCTGTGTTTGCAAGAAACTCGCATACCCTGGAACAATCGTGGCTGGTTGAAGGATTTGGGTCTCGATTTATTCGCTAGTACTCGTCAAGGTGCTACCACTCGGGGTGTAGCTATTTTAGCAAAGCATGGTGCGATAACATGCAACCGGTTCAAGGAGGATAAATTAGGATGGTGGGCGATTCTGGAAGCTGGAATTAATAATACCCTGTTTTCAATCTGCTCTCTGTATGGACCGAATTTGGATGATCCAGAAATGCTGAACTTTTTAAGCATAGAACTGGCCTTATGGCCATCTCCGTTAGTTCTTTGTGGGGATTTCAACATTCATCTTGACAGCAGTTTTGATTTTTTCAGTAACATTCCGTATCAGCGTAGAAAGGGTAGGACTTTTAAGGCACTACAGGGACTCATTAGGGAACATGGACTGGCTGATGTTTGGAATAGACATAGGCTGGGAGATTCAGGGTGCACCTTTTTTTCGTCCCCCCATAATACATTTGTTCGTTTGGACTATTTTTTATCTCAAACCAAATCGCCGAGAAGGGCAGTATTGAGCTTCATCCTAGGATAATGTCTGACCATAAACCGTTAGTCGTTGAATTTCACGTCAGTAGTTCCCCCCGACTCCAGACGACATGGACATTTGAAAGGAAGCTATTATTCGACCAGGCATATTGCGTGCACATGGCCAAATGGATAACGGAATTTTTAAATATAAATAGAGGTACGGCATCAGAAATTACAGTATGAGATTCCTTCAAAGCTGCCGTGCGGGGAGAGACTCTTAGCTTCTCTCTGTATCGGCAGAGGGGGATACAGGAAAAGATTAGAGGGTGGGTGGAACAGCTCAGGATGGCTGAAGCAGACCTCATGAGGGAAATAAGGGAGGCGCAAAATATTGATGTGTGTTTGCAGCGTATTGGGGTATCAGGATTCACCAATATTTTGGGGAAGAACTTGCCATTATATATGCACAGCGCCGGGTGGATATTTATGAATGTGGGGAAAACACGGGGGGACTCTTGGCCAATCGTATTCAACAGAGGGGAGTCGCGAATAGGATCTGTAGAGTTAAAGATCATCAGAATCAGATTCAGGACTCTCCGGTGTGAGTTTTGAAGGTATTTCAGAATTTTTACCAACAATTATATACAGAGAAAGGGGATATGGCTGTTGCATCTTTAGAATTATTTTTTAGGGATCATGAAACACGCCAGAACAAAATGAGATTCTCGCTGTCCTGATCACTGGGGAAGAGGTTGGTTATGCAATAACCTCATTAGCCACTAGCAAGGCTGTGGGCCCAGATGCGCTACCACTAGAATTTTATCGAACATTCCGGCAAGTACTCCGCACGGAGCTGGAGTCTCTATTTCAACTAGCTCAAAAGGGTCAGACACCTGATTCTTGGCGGAAGACCACTATAGTCTTAAAAAAAAAAAAAAAAACACTAAGGGCCATATGTAGGTAGCCTAACATTTACCACTTCATAAATACCGAATTTTACCGATTCGGTATTTATGAAGTGGTAAATGATATGTAGGTAATCCATCGGTAATATTTACCGATTCGGAATGGGTCGGTAATTTAGAATCGGTATTTACCGATTCAGTAATGGTAACTGGCTTCCCATTGATTCCTATGGGCCAGGAGGTCCATAGGAATCAATGGGAAGCCAGTTACCATTACCGAATCGGTAAATACCGATTCGGTAATGGGAGGAGCACAATCAAGGGTGGCAGGGTGTCACAGTGACACCCTGTTGCACCCCTGATTCCTGCATGTGTGCACATGTGGCACACATACATGCCCTAAGGGCATGTATGTCTGCCACATTGCACACTTCAAAGTGCAAAAAAATGCTTTTTTACAGCTATTCGTCATTTACTACCAACTTTTAGTTGGTGGTAAATAACGAATCCCCACAACAACCACACACTCCCCCTACATATCATTTCAGGATTCGGTATTTACCGAATCGGTAAAATTACCGAATCGGTAATTTTACCGATTCGGTAAATTACCGAATCCTGAAATGTGCCCCCTACATACCAAAAGCCTGAATACCGGTCGGTAACGGGATATTTACCGAAAATCGGCCGTTACCGACCGGTATTGGGCTTCCTACATATGGCCCTTAGTCCTTCATCATATAGGCCTATTTCGCTTATTAGTGCTGACACTAAGATTTTTTTCTAAAGTTTTAGCTTTAAGTTTGGGTAAGATCATTGCTCCATTAGGGCCATTTGTAGGTAGCCCAATACCGGTCGGTAACGGCCGATTTTCGGTAAATATACCGTTACCGACCGGTATTTAGGCTTTTGAGATGTAGGGGGATCATTTCTGTATTCGGTAATTTACCGAATCGGTAAAATTACCGAATCGGTAATTTTACCGATTCGGTAAATACCGAATACAGAAATGAGATGTAGGGGGAGTGTGTGGTGGGTGTGGGGATTCGTTATTTACCACCAACTGAAAGTTGGTGGTAAATGACGAATGTCTCTGTTAATGCATTATTTGGCCCTTAGATGTGTGCAATGTGGCAGACACACATGCCCTCAGGGCATGTATGTGTGCCACATGTGCACACATGCAGGAATCAGGGGTGCAACAGGGTGTCAATGTGACACCCTGCCACCCTTGATTGAGCTCCCCCCATTACCGATTCGGTATTTACCGATTCGGTAATGGTAACTGGCTTCCCATTGATTCCTATGGGCCTCCTGGCCCATAGGAATCAATGAGATACAGGTTACCATTACCGAATCGGTAAATACCGATTCTAAAATACCGACACTTACCGAATCGGTATTTTTTTACCTACATTACATTTACCGATTCATAAATACCGAATCGGTAAAATTCGGTATTTAAGAATCGGTAAATGTAATTTACCTACATAAGGCCCTTAGTCTCTATTCGCCAACATGGGTTCATTCCTGGCCCGGGTCACCACAGACCATGTTGGGCGAGCCATTGTCCTTTTTAATTGGGCTCAGGCCACGAAGTCACCCCTTGGGATGATTCTGTTGGATGCAGAGAAAGCGTTCGACAGGGTCTCCTGGAGGTTTCTGTGGGCTGTCCTTCATCATTTTATCCAAGCAATTCAGGCACTTTATGCTTTACCAGAAGCTCGAATCCGGGTATCTGGACAAGAATCTAATGTATTTGACATAAGCAGAGGTACCAAGCAGGGATGCCCCTGTTCTCCGTTGTTATTCTCGTTATATATTGATCCTTTCCTTAATAAATTGGATGCGAATGTGAACATCAAAGCAGTAAAAGTCAATAATATAGAGTATAAATCTAAATCATTGGCGTACGCTGTTGATATTGCGATTTTTACGACCGATATAAGATCTGCTCTCCCGGTAGTGAAGGACCTGGCTGAACAATTTGGTTCTGTTTCAGGATATGAATTAAATATTGAGAAAACCCAGATCTTGCATGCAGATACAATGCTCCCGGCAGATAGTCTAAAAGTTTCTATAGCTACCTATCTGGGGGTGAAGATTACTGCTTCAGTTGCGCGTATACCAGAGCCAAATATTCTGCCAGTGATCGGTAATGTGAACAAAACATTGGAGAGATTAGATCGTTTACACTTATCAATGCATGGTAGCTGCAATGTCATCAAAATGCTGATCTTTCCAAAGTTTTTATATCTGTTTCGGGCTATACCCCTGGAAATTCTGGCATTTTGTATTGTCAAAGCAGAAAGTGCATGCTTAAGCTTGAGGACCCAACATTTTATGTCTGTCTTCGACTTATATTACACTCCTGGAAAGGTCTCCAAGTGGGGGGGCTTACGGGGCAGCTCATGTAGCAGGTGTGGGACATGGGCTGCTGATGCCATACATATGTTATCTAGCAAAATATTTACAGGATATTGAATCCTTTCTGAACCTGATTCCTGATTTTCCGGTTACATTAACATCTGATTTAATCATTTTGGGTTTAGAAGGGAATCTGGAGGGCAATGCTCGGACACGTTTTGAGATTGGATTTGTATTCATAGCAATGGCTATTGTGAGACTAAGTATAACTTCCCAGTGGATCAGCTCTGATTCTCCTACGTTTATCAAATGGCGGGCCAGATTACTGGCATTATATAATATGGAATCTGCCGTGTATAAGCTGATATGGTGCAGAAGACGAGAATTGGGGAGGACAATCTGGGCTCCAATCACTAGATGGTTGGAGCAGAATAAGTTACTAGGTCTTTTGTCCAGGTGCTCCTCTTTCTTCCCCCCCCCCCCGGTTTGTTTTGTTTTTCTCTTCTTTCTTTCTTCCCTTTTTCCTTTTCTTTCTGTTTTTTTCTCCCCGAGTATTGTTTTCGTATCTGTATAATGCATTGTTATGACCTGCGTTTTTCCTGTTCCTTTTCTTTTGTCTTTTCTAATTTTGTACAAAGACTTCACAGAATCTGAATGTGTTATTTGCAATGTACCTGCCATGACAACTTGTCACAAGCTATCAATAATTTATTTTATTAAAAAACAAAAAAAGAAGATATTAGTGTGCTAATAAGCATTGTGTCAATAAATAAACCACCCGTGTGTATGAAAATGGTTGTAGAGCCACTAACTTACTCGCCAGATTGGGCAAAATATTGTAAAACTACTCAGAAGCAATGTATTGCCCTAACTTCAGTTCTAACAAACAAAAAACCTTGTTACTTACTAATCTGGGCACAGAAGGGCGGAGGATTTTGACTACCATGAGACAGGAAGGGATACAGCTGGCACTGTGATTAAACATGCATATGAGGAAGCAATAAAACAGCTTGATCTGCATTATACAAAGGAAGTGAATCTAGTGATGATATGCCACAAATTTTACACAAGACCACAGAGAGAGCATGAAAGCATAGATCAATTTGGAAATATGTTAAACGAGTTGGCCGACGTGTGAATTTGGCACAACGATTCATCAATTAGTCCAATATCAATTTTTAGTCTAGTGTAGAGACATAAAAATTCAAGAGCAACTCTTTTTGAGCAGGATTTCGGCATTGTCTGACCCAAATTATATAATCAAATTACAAGAACAATCAAGAAGACGCGTGAAAGCATTGAACAGGAAGAGGAAGCTTAAATGTAATAAAAACACGAACTGAAAGCAAAAACAATATTAGAGAAAGGAAGGTGCAAGTAAATAAACAAAAACTAAATCAATGGTTGGACACCAGAACTTGTGGAAGATGTGGCAGCTCAACACATCTAGCCTACAACAAAAGTTGCCCAGCACAAGTCAAAAGATGTGATAAATGCATAAGGAGAGGGCATTTCGCCAGAATGTTCATATCCACAGTGAAGTCAAGCAAAAGAGTAAACTGTGTGGAGAAAGAAGGGGAAGATGTGGTGCTGGGAATGCAGAACATAAGTTCCATGATCACAAAACAAAGTATTGTGAACATTGATGGTAAACAAGTGGCTTTGGAAGTGGAATCCAGATCACTGTACTCAATATTAGCCAAGGAAATGTGCGATAAGATGTGGCCACATAAACATTTGTACGCCAGCACACTGAGGTTAGTGGGATGCAATGGAGGAGCCATAGATTTAGAGGGACCCTGGGGAGCAAACATATAATTTATAGGCAGAGAGTATTTGATCAATCTTTATGTTGCAGAAAAGGGCTCAGCAATATTAGGGTGGAAGCAGCAGTTTGATTTAGACACTGACTTGGAAATCCAGATATGCTAAACAAGTGTTAATTGTAGAGAGGGAGATAGATGAAATAACGAGGCATCATAAAGGATTATTTGACAAAAAGATTGGAAGTTTCAAGGGCTATGTTAAAATATAAACCAGAGTTTGTACCAGTACATCACTGAATGAGACCTATTCCCCTAACCATAAAACAGGTGGCTAAGAAGATTCTAAAGCAAATGGAAGAGGAAAACATAATCGAACAAGTAAAGGTCACAGAATGGCATTCATAAATAGTCATACCCAAAAGAAAAGATGGCAAATTGCATTTCCTGAATCAGTTATCACATGTGAATAAGAACATTCAGGTAGACAGCGACCATCTATCAAATGCACAAAAAATGAAATAATTACCACTCTTGAAATAACATATGTGCACAGCAAACTGGACTTAAAGTCATCTGATCATCAGATACAACTGCACCCAGATCCAAACACATGACCACACTGGTAACTTCGGAAAAAACATTTACATTCAAATTACTTCAATTTGAATTAGCCACATCCACATCTACATTCCAAAGGTTGATGCACAATTTGTTCAAGAACAAAAGATGTGTTCAGTATTTTCGAGATGACAGATGATTTCTGGAGGGATGTGAAAGAGCAATAAATAAATATATCTTTATATTTTGTTTTTATCTTGTCAGATATAAAGACAGAGGTCAAATGTCAGGCAGGTTCTTCATACAACTTGCTGCTTATTCTTTTAACTTGAGAACTGAGGTTTACTTTTCTTCCTCTGACTACAAAGTGAGAGGCGTTTTTAAAGTGAACTATGTGACAATCTTGCAGGGGTACAAGGAATGTGAAAGAAAATTATTTAGAATGTTATTTTCTGTAACACACAACGCATTTGAATACCTGTAAATTAACTGTACTTATATTTCAGTTAGGAAAACAAAAAGGAAGCATTTGTTTTTAATGCTGAATTGTGATGGGAAGAAAGATTTAAATAGGATAAAAACAAATCAAGGCATTTTACTTGGTGAAGCACAAATGATACATATTCACTGAAACACAATTTGCACACAGTATCATTTGTGTGCTATAGTTTTAAAAGTAAAACTGTATGTCTGTGAAAATGTAGTGGCCATTTCAATGGACAATGTGCTGTCTGTAAATGACAGTGCGCTACCGCACAATGCTTTAGTAATATATTTGCGACAATGTGTACATAATGTACCACCAGCTACATACTACACACTTATCACTCTCCTGCTGAATACAGTTGTTTCACTTAGTGTGAAGCTAGGATTTTTCACAATCCCTTTAACTGCAGTGATATAACAATGATCTCAGCAACCCCACTCGGAAAATTGTTCCAGGACCCTTGGTGCGAAGGGGCTGGCTATGTCTCTAAGTCCAGTTTTAAAATAAACCATTGCAAATATTTCCAAGGAAGACTCTTGGTGAACCTTCCAGTAGTATTTGCTGCTGTTTTTTTACATTACATAGCTATTTCAACAGAGAATGTGCTCATTATATGTGATCATACACAATCATTGCAATTGTGTATGACTTTCACACATAAATTGAGAAATATGGATGTGGCCTTATGACCAGAGCTGCTGACTATCCATCTGGGAAATAAGGTTTGTGTCCTGGTGTTGGCTCTGGGCTAATCACTCTTGTGCTTTGAATAACATGAATTTGACCTTATGTAATGTCATTAGATGCTCATCTAAAGCGCACCAATGCCCTTGGGCAGTGTGTCTGCTATATAAAACTGCCATATGCGCCACGTTTTAAAACCAAATTGGATATGAGATCTTACCCCTTACTCTGCAGATGAAGGGGTTTTTCAAATTTGCTAAAATCACTTGTATCAACACTTAGGATTTTTAAGAACCCTTGTGAATTTAGTGAACAGATGCCACAGGCCAGCACTCCACTCTGAAAAGTGGTCCAGCTCTGGTGCAGTTCACCAACTGCCACTTTTATGGGCAGATCAATATCTTGGCCACAGTTCGATAAAGGCATATCGAAGGGCGTGGTCAAGGTTGTGACATTTACAAATAATTGCTGTTAGAGAGGAACGAAAAAAAATGTAAAGATTATATTATTTTGGTAATTCACAACATTTTGAAAGCATGGCTACAATTACATTTAAAACATCGCCTGCCTAATGTCCATTAAAGCTAGGTGGGTCGCAAAACTTTGCCGTTCTAAAAACTGGGCCGTGGCTCTAAAACATTTTTTAAAAACTGGTTTGTGGGAAGGAAGAATAACACAAAGATGCACTTGTAAGAGTATTGAGCATATTAGGAAATGCAGGTTTTATTCTAAGATAAATGCCAAATTGGATTGGGAAAGTGACATATCTGGGACATATACTCTCTGGGTAAGGTATCAGACCAAAATAAGATTTACTAAAGGCAATAAGAATGGCTCCTGAACCTGAAAATAAAGACCAATTGCAATCATCCCTATGACTGACAGCATATTATGTCACTTTTCTATACCACTATGGCTATAAGACGGAGACATTACTAAAAACTGTGGAGAAAAGAGCAATCATTTGAATGGAGTGAAGAACAGAAGAGAGAATTCAGT
This sequence comes from Triturus cristatus, assembly GCF_964204655.1. Classification (NCBI taxonomy): domain Eukaryota; kingdom Metazoa; phylum Chordata; class Amphibia; order Caudata; family Salamandridae; genus Triturus; species Triturus cristatus. The sequence continues at coordinate 624,139,691 of NC_140594.1, read as the reverse complement.
AACATCAAAACAGAAATCTTACAAGCCAGAATCCTGAAACCATTTAATCAAATTAAAATGACTATATTAATGGTAGATGCTAAAAACTATGGTATTGGTGCAATGCTCAGAAAGATGAGATGGGAGAAGAGCTGATAGCTTTTGCCTTCGGAACACTAACAACAACTGAAAGAAAGTATGCAATAATTGAGACTCACTAGTGTGTGTTTGGGCTGCAACTCATTTTAAAACATACTTTTGGGGCAGAGAATGTCACCTTTGTCCTGATCATAAACGGTTACTGAAGGTACTAGACCTTGGAGGAGCGAATAAAGTATTGTCAAGATTGGCTAGATTAGCGTCCAAGATGCAAGAGCTTTTGTACACAACGCAAAGCCGAAGCACAATATGAAAAAAAAAATAGCAACGTGTGTAGAAGTACTAGAAAAAGACGAAGAATCACCAACAAGTCCAGAGTGGAAAAAAGAAATACAAACACTATAATTCAAAGAATGATGCAACTAAAACTGAAAAAACGAGCGCTTTGTGAGCCACAGAGAAAAAACACTGAAATCAATATGCAACCATATTGGAAGGTAAAGGACGAATTATCCATACAGGAAGACTTGATTTAAAAAGAGATAAATTAATTACGTTGGTGTCCTTAAAAATAAACTTGATTCAGCTAGAACATCAAGTTCTCCTTGGAAAGACATTGACATCACAAAGGATGAAGGAAAATTACAGATAGGCTAGAATAGGCAAGGATGTGGAAGAACGATTTTACCAATGCACAGTATACATTCAGAGCGAAAAAAAGGCTATGTATTCACGAAGCACCCTATTCTTTGGTGGAGACACCTGAAAACGTATGGCAGAAATTAAATCCAGACTTTATAGGGCCATGTTTGGATAACTACAGAACTCGAAATTTGCAACCATTATGGTGGATTACAAAAGTAAATGGATAAAATTCAAATTATTGAAAGACATTACAAACAATACAATAAACTTCTTACAAGAAATATGCCTAAAAGAAGGAGTATCATAAATAACAGTCACAGAATATGGTGTCCAGTTTACATTGCATGAAATTAAAGAATAATTGAAAAAAACAGTGTAAAACATCTAAATACGACACCATACCATCCATGGAGCAACGGAATGATGGAAAGTATGAATTGCTTAGTAAAAGGTACAGTCCATATGGCTGGTGCCAGTTATATTAATGTAGCAAAAGCAGTTAACAGGGTGTTAAAAGCACATGGAACACCTGCAAATTACTCTAATAGTTCACCTCCCTTTAAAATTATGAGAGGGAGGAAGCTACACAATCAATTAACACCTTGACAGATCGATATTTTCAAATGATTAATAGAAGACAAATATTATTGATAATTTAAGAACCAACAAATAACATAGCCTGAACATTTTGAAAGAGGGGATATAGTGAAAATGAATTAGGCGCAGGATAGATTTCCCTGGTCATTGGACATCGACAGGACGTTGTCCACATAAAGTGTAGTTCGATCCTCATAACACCTCGACCATTTAATGTCCCATCCTTGTGTATCTTTCCTCATCTATTCTGCCAGTGGCTCCATAATCAGAGTAAAGAGTAGGGAAGAAAAGGTGCACCCCTGTCTTGTTCTCTTCTCTGTCTGAAAGGTTTCAGACGGCAACCCATTTATTCGTACCCGTGCTCATGGCAACTGGTACAGCAGCCTTATGTAAGCTCTAAAGAGGTGACCAAAGGTCCATTTCTCCAGAACTTGATGTCCAAAGTATCATTCAACAGAATCAAAGGCTTTTTTTAAAAAAAATCTGCCATAATTAATGCTGTTGAGCTCCGGATCTCCTCCAAATTAACTGAGGCTACCTGGAGCTGCAGGCTCCTGATGCAGTGCCTGGTTTCCCTACCTGGCATGGGTCAATGTTGGTCCTATTAAATCAAAGACAAAATTACTTTAACTAGGCATGTTTATTTATTTAATTTGTTTAATATTATGCCAAGGCAACTCCAACAAAACGCATAACACATTATACAATTCATAAATTACATTTCTATAATAACCCAATGTAATGAAGTTAGCAGTCTAGTAGTTGGGGGCGGAGCGAGTCGGGTTGAGGGGAAGAGGAGGGGTCAGGACAGGATGAGGGCAGTTAGAGTAGGGACAGGGATGAGGCTGGATGCAGAGAATAAAGCTCCAGTTACAACCACCAGTAGTGCTTGCGATTATTTGTAGCGCGATGCTACAACTGGCGACGAGGGTGGGATGACCAAGCCCCACCGCTCATAGAACCCCACGAAGACACCCTGTCCCAGGCAACGTCGAGGAGAACGCTGCGATCGCGCCGAAGCGCGACTCACGCCAGAAGCGTGTGCATTGGGTGAGGCTGGTAAGCGCAGAAGTCGGGAGCCCACCCCGACCCTGCCTTGCACCCCGAGAGCGAAAGAGAAGTACCCAGCGTAGAGGACGCCGTCCCTGAAGGCCCGCTGGCGAGCGCCGCCGAGCGCCTTGAAGTCCGGGCTTGAGTGCCCGTCGATGTCGGAATATCTCACGCCTGATGAGTGAGTCTTGGCACGTTGTCGCACGAAGAAACGCGGGAATCTGCAGAATAAGGCGGGAGCCCACACCAACCTCACCTGGTAGTAGCCGCCGTTGGGGAGAAGCAGGTCCTGATGTGTGCTACCCTCTGAAACTGCCCGCCGGTGAGTCCAGAGTGAAAGAGGACCGAGTGAGCCATGAGAGAAAGCCTCGTGTGCAGGCAGTGACAGCGGCCATCTTGGAGTCAGGCATTTTTCAAGACAGACCCCTTGATTGTTGTTGAGCGGCCATTTTGAAGTCAGGCATACAGTAACAGAAACAAGCACTGACAAGAGCAGATAAACAAGCATTGGCGAGAAGAAATAAACAAGCATTGACAAGAGCAAATAAACAAGCATTGGCGAGAAGAAATAAACAAGTATTGACAAGAGCAAAGAAACAAGCACTGGCGAGAAGAAGTAAACAAGCATTGTCAAGTGTAAATAAACAAGCATTGGTGAGAATAAATAAAGAATCAGGCACCAACAAAGGGGTGAAAAGAAAACAACGACACAATGGCGACCCCCAACACCTCACCACAGCGGAAGCCCCTTGTTGCGGGAGGATCACACCTGCGAGCTCCGGAACCTCTGACCGTGACCACGGGAGGGAGTATGGGCCCCAAGTGGCAAGAATGGTTAGAAGACTTCGAAGATTATATCGAGGGATCCAAAGTGACAGAAGACAGAGAGAAGTTAATTGCCCTCCGCAACCTAGCAGGCCGGGAAATAAGCAAAATCATCAAGGATCTTTCGCCTGCAGATACTGGAACCTATGACAGAGTGCGTGAGGCACTGAACAAGAAGTTCCTCCATAAAAGAAACGTGGACTATGAGCGCCACGAGTTTCACCAAGCGCGTCAAGGAAAAGAGGAAGCAATGAGTGCATTCATCACCCGGTTACGACGGTCGTCGAGACACTGTGAGTTTGAAACCTTCTCGCCTGACGCTGCCATCAAATCGCAAATCATAGCCGGCTGTCACTCAGAAACACTCAGGAGACGGCTACTGAGGAAACCCCACGAATTGGAAGAGATTGAAGAAATGACTCGTATATACGACCAAGCGGAGAAACACGCTGCCACCATTGAAACAGGACACGTCAGTCATGAGCAAGCACACCGCGTTCAAGAACAACCTCGTAGCAGAAGGAAATATTCGCAGGAGAATCAATGGAGACCTAGTCTGTCGTCTCGCCAACGACGCCCGGAGTACAGGAGAAGAGAACCAGGGCGAAGGGACCGAAAGCCAGAAAGGACTAAACAATGCTTTCGGTGTGGATATGACTATCTTCATATAGACACCTGTCCGGCCATGGGTCAGCGATGCAGGAAATGTGGGCGATCCAACCACTTCGAAGCAATGTGCGGGGACTATCACAAGGAAAGGCGAAGTGAAACAACGAGATCGTCCTGCTCAGACACAAGGAAACATCACATACGAGTTGTTCAAGGAGAGTCCATGCGGTCCCCAGGCTCATCAGATTCCAGCCGGGAATCACGCAGGTCACGATGGGAACGCAGATCCCCATCTCGGGACTCGAGATCATCTTACTCCAAAGACTCGACCTACACTGTGGAATACTTGAACATGATTGCGGACCCTGATCAACTGAAAAAGTATCCACGCCTAGACATTAGAGTGGGGAATCACGACACCAAATTTGTATTGGACAGCGGAGCCTCGCTGAACTATATTCCAGTTACGGAACACGAGAAAATGGTCCCGAGACCCCCACTAACTTTTGCACCGGTCCGCGTCTTCACGTGGATGTCCAAAAAACCACTCCCCTGTCTGGGTAAATTCCACACAACTCTCACCCATGACGACATCACCGTACAGGCGGTCATACATGTCATCAAAGGGCCTGAAGCCGACTGCCTACTTAGCCTCCCCACTGCAGAGCGTCTTCATCTGGTAGAAGTCTTATTCAAAGTCAACGACAATCAGAACTGTGTCAGCAAGTTTCCCAAATTATTTCAAGGCCTAGGCAAGCTGAAAGGTTGTTAAATTTGGCTGCACATTAACGAACAGATCAAACCCGTTGCGCAGCACCCACGGCGTGTTCCCTTTCATCTTCAAAGTGCCGTTGAGGACGAACTTCAGGAGCTTCTATCCGCAGACATCACTGAGCGCACGGATGGCCCGACCCCTTGGGTGTCGCCGGTGGTCATCGTACCTAAAAAAGGGACTCCCAACAAGGTGAGACTGTGCGTTGACATGCGCCTACCCAACACCGCAATCGAGAGGGAGTGACACCCTGGACCGCATCTGAGCGATATGATTGCTGCGCTGAATGGCGCAAGGGTCTTCTCGAAGCTTGACCTGAACAAAGGTTATCACCAGCTGGAATTAGACACCAAATCTCGCTACATCACCACGTTTGCAACTCACCTAGGACTTTTCAGGTACAAGCGGCTGAGCTTTGGTGTCTCGTCTGCCGCGGAAATCTTTCAGGAGGCAATCTGTCAAATCATTCAGCACATCCCCAACACCTTAAACTACAGCGACGACATCCTGGTCTATGGGTCTGATGTTCGTGAGCACGACATCGCTCTTGATCGCGTTTGCCATGCCCTGTTGGATGCGAATTTGACGCTGAACAAGGAGAAATGTGAATTTCACCAGGCCACTTTGAAATTCTTTGGCCACATTTTCTCAGACGAGGGCATGATGCCTGACCCAGACAAGATCGCGACCTTGAATAATACCGAGAGCCCGCAGGATGTCAATGACGTGAGGTCCTTCTTAGGGATGGCCAGCTACTGTGCCCGCTACATCCGTGACTATGCGACCATCAGTCACCCCCTTCGGACTCTTACCAAGCTTGGTCAACCATTTGACTGGACCCCTGAGTGTGAGCGGGCATTCAAGGACATCAAGCGCGCTGTGGAGTCGGCCGACAGCCTCTCATACTTCAACCCTCAACAGAAGACTGAGATCACCGTCGACGCCAGCCCTGTTGGATTGGGGGCCATCTTGGCTCAGTATGATAATGACTCTGACCAGAGGCGGATCGTTGCCTATGCCAGCCGCAGCCTGTCTGATCCCGAGAAGAAGTACTCGCAGCCGGAGAAGGAAAGTCTTGCTGTAGTCTGGGTATGCGAACACTTCCATGTCTTCATATATGGCAAGCACTTTACCCTGATCACTGATCATCAGGCGTTGATCACCATCTACGGCAACCCGAAATCCAAGATGCCTCCGAGAATTGAGACATGGGGTCTCAGACTTCAGGAGTACACTTTCACTATTGTTCATAAACCGGGGAAGGCGGAGAACCCGGCTGACTACATGTCCCGCCACCCTCAGCCGTCGTCAGAATCCAAACCATCGATTGCTGAGGAGTATATCCACTTCGTGGCTGACCAAGCATTGCCACCTACCTGTAGGAGAGTAGGGTCTGCTATCCTATGGTCACCCCAAATTTTTGCTTTTTGCTTCACTGGTTTTTGACATATTGAGGCTGTGGGCCTGTCAATCAGACCCCCAGCCTGCTGTTCTCTCTACTAAATTTACACTATGCACCCTAGGTGCATAACCAATTGGAAGTGGATCACCCTGTGAGCCCCTGTACCAGTGTACACTAGGTACCCAGGGCATTGGTGTATCTAAGGCCTACCAGGGGCTGAAGCATGTATTGTGCCACCCCTGACCTGGCCTAACAAATTTGACACAACTGGCTGATCACTCAGCTGGGGTAAGTTGGTGTAACCACCTCTTACTTAGGTGTAGTATACCTATACCTAACCTTAAATGGGACACATGTTAACCTATAAGTCACTCCTATGGCAGGCCTTAACAATCCTGAAGGCAGAGTGCTTCGTTCCATGTGAGATAGTGCTCTGGCATGAGCTGAGCCTGTCTGCAGTGGTCGGAACAACTTCCTTCTACTGTTTCCAGATATCGTCATACCATATACTCTTAAGTGCATTATGAACCTCGCGGTTAAATGCTAACTTTGGTTTGGCTTTATCAAAACATGTCGAGTAAGGTGTCATACGAATTGGAATACTAACCCCTCGCCAATTCTGGCGACGGGGTTAGCATTCCACCCTTCTAGAGGGACACGACATGTACAGTACCTGAAACCCGGGTAAAATCAGACATAGCCTCAGCTCCACAAAATGGATGCTGCCACCACAGACACAAGTCTGCCCTCCTGCTGCTGGGAGTCCTTCCAGCTTGGGAGGTGTGGACAAAGGGTTTCCTGCCAGGGGAGGTGCGTGCACCACCCCAGACAGGATTTTGTGTATTGGTCAGGTAGGGCTTGAAAGAAACCAGACATGCCTGAGGCTCACAAGGAGCCTCGGTGCATATGCCAGTTCAATCTGGTCCTGGGGCACACCAGTCCCGGGCCTGGGGCGAGCTGGACAAAGGATTGGGGGTGTAACCACCCCCCTTCCTGGTCCCACCCATAGGGAGGGACCTAGCAGGTAGTCCGGCCCCTAGAATCCGAATAAAGGTAGGAGCTGTGTCCTAAGACTTCAGACATCCTGGAATCAACTTGAAACTAAGAAGAAGACGGGAACTTCGACATTCTGCTGCACAGAAGACTGAAGGAAATCTCCCCTGTGGTCAGGGAGTGACCACCTTGCTAACGCAAGCACCATCCAGCGAATCAACGTCTGCTTTGCCGCCGCCTCCCGCCGGAGCCCGAGCCCAGAGACTGACAAGACCTGGACCTCCAGACCTCTCACCGCCCGATCCACAGTCCCTGAAAAGAGGAGACCCGTGGAGGCAACGAGACACGTGGAGCCAGCCATCTTGAAACGACCACGACAAGCTGTAAGTGCAACAACCGAGGCTCCCTCCAAGTTGTGCTTTGGGATCTGAGAAGCCCAACACCCGAGCAGCATCTGCACCAAAGGTGAGCCCTCCAGCATCTCCACGATCTGCGTGGGGCCCTTCTGCATTTTGCCACTCGACGCGCCTAACCGGTTGCTGGCCCGCTGGCTAGTGGCCAACTTGGCGACGAACTTCAAGAACTACACTGCTGGTCTGGTTGCCCCAGACTGGCCCTTGCTCCCCTCCAAAGGAGCCATCCCTCTGACCTTGCTGGTCAGAACCATCAGCTTATTTCGTTTTCCACAACAATTGCTTTTGCCAAGGCTTGTTTGCTTCGATCAAGTCGCCGGCACCGCCGACAGCGAGAACCTGCGTGGGACAGCTCGTGAACCGACTCCTGGACGTCGTCGACCTTCAGGGACCACGTGGCTGCAGAGACAAGCTACACCTTTCTTCCTGTTTGCACCCGACATCACCTGGTACCCACCTGGTGCCACGCTGGTCACTGGCTAGTGACTGTGAACACTGTCCCCTCTGCTTACAGGTCTTCTACAACTCCGATCCACTCTTGGATCCACCGCATCTCTTCTGGACCGACCGCCTGCAGCATCTTTGTCTTCAGGCTCCATTGAACAGAGAGAAGAAACCCGACGCACTTCGAGACCTATGCACCCGCTTCCTGTGGGTGAGGTAAAGCTGGCACTCCGGTGCCCAAGTGTAGAGAATCATCTTTAGTGTCTGTGTTTCCAATCTTGAGTTCATAGTCCATCCGGAAGATCCTTTTTGCAGTAACTTTGTAACTTTTACGCACCCATTGAAAACCTATGGGAGCACGCGTGTGACTATTTGCTCTGCACACGCAACCCGTGGACCTCCTGGTCACTAACTAAAGTTAGCTCCTTGTAGGCCCAGCGATTCTAGAGGCCCTAGGCCTTTTCCCTTTTCTGTTCGTGGTACTTATACCACTATTTTAGTATATGGTTTGAGCGGCCACCAGGGCCTATCCATATAAAGTGCAACTTCTGTGTATTCTACTGTAATCTTGTTTGACGATTTGTGCTCCTGTGCTCATAAAGAGACTAGGGGTTACTTTGAGAAATAAATACATATATATTTTGAATATATATCTGTGTGGTGTCCTTTCATTGGTATAAAGGGGGTTACATTTGGTAAAACAGCCTGCTTAACACGCTTAACGAGTTTAGCCTCAAAGACTGCTTAGGCTACGCTACCACTAGGGCAGCTAGTCCGAAAAGGTTGACTTACAACCACACCATAAGGGTTGCTTGGCATGGTACAAGGTGGTCACTTTAACTAGTGAACATCATATACCAGGCCAACTTCTCACACTGCCATTCCCATGGACGCCATTCGGGAAGTCACCGCCCAAGACACTATCTTGCAAATGGTACTCCACCGGATCCAAACTAATAGATGGAGATACAACCCGCAAGAAGAAGACACAGACTCTACAATCCGGAAAGAGATACAAGCATTCCGGCATGCGATGAACTGTCGGTCACCACCGATGGAGTCATCCTAAGAGGTCAACGACTTGTCATCCCCAGTCAACTACGGCAGGGAGTTATCAATCTGGCCCATGAAGGCCACAGAGGAGTAGTATCTATGAAGCGAGCTCTACGGGAACGCGTCTGGTTCCCCTTTCTGGACCACATGGTGGAGTCTACACTGAAGGATTGCCACCTCTGTCAGTTGACCAGCAAAAGCAATCCACCGGCACCACTAAAAATGACCATCCTACCCAGTGGAGTGTGGCAAGAAATTGCCATGGACTTCTATGGACCGCTGCAGTCTGGAAAATATGTGGTTGCCATAATTGACGAATATTCACGATTTCCCATCGCACAAATAATATCGTCTACAAGCGCTTCCTGCACTCTCAAGGTGCTAGATGAGATATTTGCAACATGGGGTGTCCCCAAAGAAGTCAAAACAGACAATGGGCCCCCATTCAATGGACACAAATTCAGTGCTTTTGCAAAACACATGGACTTCAAGCACAGAAAAGTTACACCACTCTGGCCACAAGCAAATGGCACCATTGAGAGATTTATGGCTACGATCAAAAAGACATTTCAGCAAGCCACTGCTGAGAAGAGAGAACTGCAGGCAGCTCTGAATGAAGTTCTCAGAGCTTACAGGACAACTTCCCCTGCAACCCTCATGCTAGGGCGGCCAATGAGAAATCGCATCCCGACATGGGAAGGTGCCTTGCAAGCGGTATCACCAAATCACGTTCACCAGGAAATGGCTGTGACTAACAAGCATAACAAGGACAGAATGAAATTGTATGCTGATGTCAAAAGGAGAGCGAGGTCTCCATCCTTGCATGAAGGGGATCATGTCTTCGTCAAGCAGGAGCAGCAGAGAAAGACTGATTCCCGATTCCGTGACGAGCCACTGTTAGTTACCCAACAGAAGGGCACTATGCTGACGGCGGAATGTGAACAGCGCAGAATCACCCGGAACGTCTCCCACTTCAAGAGGTGTCCGCGAGACATAAAAGGACCTGGGATGAGCCCGACTGGCACTCCCGCACTTGAAGAACCTGACCTTGGTGATACAGAAGGCAGAGGTCAGCAGAGTGAGCCCATGCCGAGTGTGTCCACTGGGAACATGTCATTGCGGCCACGTCGTGATATCCAGCCACCAAAGAGACTCATTGTAGAGATGGATTGAAGCACTGTTTGTTTGTTTATTAAGAAAAGGGGAGATGTAATGAAGTTAGCAGTCTAGTAGTTGGGGGCGGAGCGAGTTGGGTTGAGGGGAAGAGGAGGGGTCAGGACAGGATGAGGGCAGTTAGAGTAGGGACAGGGCTGAGGCTGGATGCAGAGAATAAAGCTCCAGTTACAACCACCAGTAGTGCTTGTGATTATTTGTAGCGCAATGCTACACCCAATACCCACATATAAAGATCAATTCAATAAAACACAAAAATGACAGTACATTATTCAGTAATGTATCACCCTTCTATGATCATTCCATGGTGCATAGAATCCATAACATATTATCAATCTAAAATTGAAAAGTAGCTTTTCTAAAACCAACTCAGTCAATTTTTCCAGCTGATTGAAAACAAAGTCTAAAAAAGTTCCTATTCCATAATTAGACTAAGATTATTTTTAAAAGGTCACAAGCATAATTTACCTTTAAAACTCTAAAAATTGCAGGGCGTGGCCAAGATGGCGACGGAGTGAGTCGCCTTTCTCCTCCGCTCCTTCCTGCCGAGCCCAAACTTACCTCCCGCCGAATATTGAGCACTGGGTCCGACCAGCAAGTAGCGAGTGTTGGGTGCAGCGACCGCGACCGGCATCGCTGATTTGGTGGACTGAAGCACCTGACAGAGCAGCGGTGACGGACTTGGCTGGAGACGCAGCCTAGTGGGGGGGGTTCTGATGCCACCTGGAGCTGGACGTCGGCGGAGTGGTGTGCCCCCATACGAGGCACCGAGAGACAGAGGGGGTCGGGCCCCATGAGAAGGGACTGGATGACGAGGTAATGGCCTGGTCTCCGCGGCCGTAAATAGCTACCGGGCCCTGGGCGGAGGCCCACCTTTCGTGGTTACCAGCAGGGGCCCGGGGCTGATGCGACGGGGCTGCCGGTCAGAGACGAGGGCGGCAAGCGCAGCGAAGACGGAGCGTGTCTCCCGGTGCTGCCACACAGGAGACACTGAGCAGTGAGCAGCACCAGGAATGCGAGGGTGAGGATATAGAGTCCTTTGTGATCGACCTGTTCACGCACATGTTGGGGGCCCCCCGACTGCACCCATTTGACTTGACAGAACGCACAGAGTTGAGAGCTGGGTTTAGGGGAAGGCACGGACCTTGGACATTCTCACATGTGTGAATAGCTTTCAACCTAAAGAAACAATCTTGAAGAAGGCCCGTGACCAAGCAGATATTCAATTTAGGGGTCATACCATCTGTCTATATCAGCATCTTGCGGTGTCGACACTGTTAAAACACAGAGAGTTCCCGCCAATCACCAGCTTTCTACGAGATCAAAAGGTCCCCTACTCCTGGGGCCACCCTTTTTGATTAATCTTTAAATAGCAAGGCCAACTCCAGCAAATTCGCTCCCTTACGACGGCTGCTTAACTCCTTCACATCGACCTGCAGGAGGGTCCCCAGAGCCGCAACACTAGAGAAAAGTGGAAGACGGTGCCTATGAGTGGCAATGGGGCAGGACAGGACCCAGCCACCATCGCAAAATCTCTGCTGGATAAGCTCTCAGAAGACACGAACAGTACAGACCCAGCAGGAGGTAACTGAGCATACAGGGTAACATGGCAGGAGGGGGCTGGGGTGGAGCGGAGGACTTTTAATGGTTCCACAATGTCCCCTGCGGTTAAATTTTTCTGTTGGGTAGGGATGACCACTTGGATGCTGTTCTCAACCCAGAGACTTTGGTTTACTACAGGGTTAATTTTGGGGTTAGGTTTTGGGTGCTTGCTAACTGCATTATTCCAAAGCATTCAAATTCATCTAATCATGCCTGCGGGGGGAGAGTGACAACGCCCGGGAGGCCTACGCATGGGGATTGGATTGTCCTAAAATACACACACTTACAATGGGGGACCCACGAACCTTACGGGTTGTTACTTTAAATGTTAAAGGGCTGAACAACCCCACTAAGAGGAAGGCGATCCTCTCTTATTTGGACAGTACTGGAGCTGATGTGTGCCTTTTGCAGGACACACATCTACTAAAGACACACATCTACTGCGGGGGAATTGGCACAGGCTGAAGAGCAGAGCCTTTCCTCAACAGTTCTTTTCCTCCCTAGCCACAAAGTTTGCTGGGGTAGCCATTTTATTCTCTAGTTCCTTTTAGGGGAAAGTTGGCACGAAAGCAATAGAAGTTAAGAGCCGTCTTCTTGGATACCACATTACATGGGCGCTGACACCTTCCTTATTGGGCCAATCTATGCTCCTAATGAAGGGCAGGAACGCTTTCTAGTTAAAGCTCTGCAGGGGGGTGTTGCAGGCTCAAAGTAAGCGGATACTGGTTGGAGGGTACCTGAATATAGTATTTGATAATGCCTTGGATTAGTCGCTGCAGAGACGGAGAGTGGTGGGGTCGATCAGCGAGGAGGGGGCTCAGTGGTTAGGAGACGTAGGCATTCGTGGAGTGTGGCGCGAGGCCCACCCTAGGTCGAGGGACTATACCTTTTACTTGCATGCACACAGAACCTATGCAATGCTGGAAACATTTTTAGGCACCAGGGAGACACAACAAGCGGTATAGGCGATAACCATAGAGCCTCTGTCGTTATTGGATCACTCGGCGGTGCAGGTGGACCTAACCCTCCCTCCCACCCTGAAACCTCTGGGGGTCTGGTGACTAAGGGAATCCATGCTCCGTCGCCTCTAGCCAGTTCAGCAAGTAGGGAAAGCCATTGCAGAATATCTAGAGTTTAATGATCACCCAGATATTACCCCTGCGTTTGTCTGGGATGCTCTAAAGGCTGTTATTAGGGGAGTCCTCATAGGTATCTCAGCGGCAGCTAAAAAGATTAGACGGGAGAAGCGCGAGGAATTACAGACTAGAGTCAGCGAATTGGAGCGCATACACTACCGCACTGCAGCGCCCTGGGCGTGGAGACAACTGGAAGTCGCGAGGAAGCAATTAGCAGATCTAGACCTGGACTACGCAGAATACTCTATTGAGGCTTAAGCATGCTTATTAATTGGGAGGGAATAGATGTGGGCGGCCCTAGTCTCCAAATTAAGGGGACAGCAACAAGCCAACACCGTTGAAGAGCTGAAGGTGGCAGTGGGGGGAACAGTTACCAAAGACGAAGACATTGCACATAGTTTTGGTACCTTTTATAGGGATTTATACACGGCCCAGGATTTCCTTTTCCGTTCTATAGACTCCTATTTGGAAACCGCTAACACGGCTAAGATTACGTCCGAACAGGTGGCCTTTCTTGATCGTCTGATTGAAATAGAAGAGGAAATAACTGCCATTTTTTTTTTTTTTTTTTAACAACAAATTTTATTGAATTTTCAGTGTACCAGAGGGGCGGAGCCCGCCAAGCAAAATACAGAGGAAATGCACAATAGAATGTCTCTGGGTACTGTATAAAACCCTCCCCAACAGTCTGCAGAACATCAGACCACGAAAAACACGTACCCCCCCCCCTCCACCTCCCTAATGCGCACCATACATACTTAAGGAACATTGCATATATAAGCCAAGAAAATTCACAGCCACGTCTCTTTAACATCGGTACATTAGACAGGGAAATTATTCACCACCAACCGTTCAATAGGATCTCGGTCAGCGGACTGCGACATTGGAGGCAGATCTATATCTCTGTACGTGGCCCCCCGAGACCAAATCTTCCCATGTTTCTGCTGACACCCCCTCGCCCGAAATACCACAATCTCCGCAGACCTGTCCAGAGCCTTTTTCCAGTTAGATATACAGGGTGGGGACGCGTCCTTCCAATGCTGTGCTATGTCCCGCTTAACTAAGGTGAGACCCATAAATAAGAGGTGTCTTTTATACCGGTTTACCCTGATATCTTCCGTGCTGTGTAAGAGCGCTGGTCTGGGGTCCGACGGGATATCCCACGCCAGGGCTCGCCCCAAACAGGACGGCACGCCGGACCAAAAGAGCTGCAGTGTCCCACAACTCCACACCGTATGTAGGAACAGCCCCTCGTCTACACCACAGCGGAGACATACCGGGGAATGGATTGCCCCCATTTTCCAGAGTCAGAGACGAGTGTAATATATCCTATGGAGGTATTTAAAGTGGATTAGCCTATATCTAGGATCCATTATCCATCCTTTCACCCTATCCATCTGTACACTCATCCATCCACTCTTCTACACATCCATCCATTCACTCATCCATCCAGCTATTTACCCTTTCACCCATCCAGCCATCCGTTCCCTTACTCATCCATCCACCCAGTCACTCATCCTTCCACCCATCCACCCTTTCAGTCATCCATCCATCCTCCCTTTCTCTCTCCATCGACCCTTTCACTTAGCCATCCTTCCTTCCACCCATCTACCCACCCATCCATCTACTCATCCACTCATCAATCCATCCATTGACCCTATCACTCATCCATCCTTTCTCTCATCCATCTATCCTTTCAATCCTTCACTCATCTATTCATCCTTTTGTCCATCTACCCTCCCTTTCACTCACTCACTCATCCATCCTTACATCCACCCTTTCACTCATCCGTCCATCCATTCACCCTTGCACTTATCAATTCATCAATCCATCCACCATTTCACTCATCCATCCACCCACTCACTCATCTTCCACCTTTTCACTCATCCATCCTTTCACTCATCCATCCTTTCACTCATCCATCCACCCTTTTACCCACCCAGCTACCCTTCCACCCATACATTCAGCTATTTACCTTTTCTCTCATCCACCCTTGCACTCACTCATCAATCCATCCATCCTCTCTTATTATCCATCTATTCAATCTTTCATTCATCCATTCACCCTTTCAATAATTCATCCAGCCATCCACCCATCCCTTCACTTACTCACTCGCCCAACTTTTCATATTAATTTTGAGCTGAGCCTTTTTGAGAAGTTGCCCATCAAGAACTTCACCCTCGCTGCAGGAGCCATTCCAGGACTGGGACAGAAGCCACCCAAGGCAGAGACGGGATCCACCACAGGGGGGACAGGAGCCATCACAGGGGGGGGAGGGACAGGAGCCACCACATGGGGAGACAGGAGCCATCACTGGGCGGGCAGGAGCCATCACAGGAGGGAAAACAGGATACACCAGGGTGGGCGCAGGGGTGGGCATGCAATATTCTAGTATCATCTTGGTCTCTTCCAGGGTGGTATAGGGCTCCTCACCCCCTCCTGGACAGGACAACGAAAAGACAGGCTCTCTTTCCAAAATGTTAGCTTTGCCATCCCCCACTGTGATGTACAGTACTTACAGGAGATACTCCAAGACAACTGATTTAACTGATTGTCCTCCATACTTAATCAGTGTGGGTGCGATTGTGCCATTTCTTTTTTTTAAATTACATTATAGACTGCATGTTTGAAGAACCGAGGTTTGCTTACAATTTAGTGTCAGTAATTGAACCACTTGCTGCCTCTGTGTAATCAGGGCCGGTTCTAGGATGTTTGGGGCCCTGGGCAGAAAGGGAATGTGTGAGGCCCCTCTAAATTGCAGAAACATGACGCATTCAGGGCTGTTTGCATCTGAATAGATGCCCCTGCTCCTGACGCTGCAGCCCCTCCTCTCAGTCACCTTCAAACACCTCTTAACAGCTCATCACCGGCGGAAGGTGTGAGGGTTGCCATCCCGCTGTGCCTCTCCAATGCTGCTGGATATCTGAGCTTTTGTACAGCATCGCAGTCAAGAAGGGAGGTGGGTGGAAGCTGTGCCGGCTTCAGGGTGGTGCGACCGGTTAAAATTACGGACAAATGGCGTCCGTTAAAGAATCCTTCACGGACAACGGACAGACGGCCGAAATTACGGACTGTCCGTGAAATTTACGGACGGTTGGTCACCCTAGAGACGAGGGCGGCAAGCGCAGCGAAGACGGAGCGTGTCTCCCGGTGCTGCCACACAGGAGACACTGAGCAGTGAGCAGCACCAGCATTCGAGGAGGACGGCGGCCCCCCAGTGCTCCTATCCCGACCTACACCATCTGCTGCAGCAACCAAGGCTACTGAACCTTGGCGGCCGATATATAGAGGCCCGTGCCTGGCCCTGCAGATGTGTGACAGGGACACGCAGATCAAAGGCAGAGCAGTGGAGTGGTAAGCCCCGCCCAGGGTGCTGCATTTTGGGGTGCACGCTGAGTCATAGCAGGGCCTACTGGGACTAGAAGGTTCGCATTTGTCCCCTCCCCCCTAAGAAATTGGTAAGATACAAGCAGACACCCCCAGATAAAAAGAAGAAGGGTCACAAACTAACACGACTCCCACAGAGATACAGCGGCTTATGGGTCAGCGGCTACAGGCACATTTGAACTACTCAGCACCCCTTGACGTGCTGAAGGGGGTAACAGGGAGTGGACTGGCCAAACTAGAGTCTGGAACCAACTTAGTTGCAGAGGACAGTATCACATTTCATATCCAGCGCTGGTCCCACTTAGGCGAGAGAGCCAGCATCGCAGGCCTCCTGGGACACGTGGAGGAGGCTGAAGGAGGGCAAGATGGCGTCTGGTAGAGGAAAGAAGGGAGGCTCAATAAAGGACCTATTTGCTAAGACCAGACCTCCACAGGATGGGGAGACTAAAGGAGAACGGACCAGGGCTTCCTACCCATTCTCCTGAAGATCCGGAGGGACCGGTCACTCGATCCTACATGGGGGCTCTCTTTATGGGACTCAAGGACGATCTCCAGGTGCTTAAACGGGACCTCGCCAGTGACCTACAGAAAATCCGTAATGGACATCGGTCAGAGGATGGACGATCTGGAGGAACAGGGCTCATCGTGTGACAAAGAGATCCAACAACTGCAGCAGGAATTTATCTGGCTCTCGGAACAACAACTAGATTTTCAGGCTCATGCGGAGGATTTGAAAAACCGCTCCCGAAGGAACAACATCCATATAAAGGAGGTCCCCAGGAATGCGAGGGTGAGGATATAGAGGCCTTTGTGATCGACCTGTTCACGCACATGTTGGGGGCCCCCCGACTGCACCCATTTGACTCGACAGAACGCACAGAGTTGAGAGCTGGGTTTCGGGGAAGGCACGGACCTTGGACATTCTCACATGTGTGAATAGCTTTCAACCTTAAGAAACAATCTTGAAGAAGGCCCGTGACCAAGCAGATATTCAATTTAGGGGTCATACCATCTGTCTATATCAGGATCTTGCGGTGTCGACACTGTTAAAACACAGAGAGTTCCCGCCAATCACCAGCTTTCTACGAGATCAAAAGGTCCCCTACTCCTGGGGCCACCCCTTTTGATTAATCTTTAAATAGCAAGGCCAACTCCAGCAAATTCGCTCCCTTACGACGGCTGCTTAACTCCTTCACATCGACCTGCAGGAGGGTCCCCAGAGCCGCAACACTAGAGAAAAGTGGAAGACGGTGCCTATGAGTGGCAATGGGGCAGGACAGGACCCAGCCACCATCGCAAAATCTCTGCTGGATAAGCTCTCAGAAGACACGAACAGTACAGACCCAGCATGAGGCAACTGAGCATACAGGGTAACATGGCGGGAGGGGGCTGGGGTGGAGCGGAGGACTTTTAATGGTTCCACAATGTCCCCTGCGGTTACATTTTTCTGTTGGGTAGGGATGACCACTTGGATGCTGTTCTCAACCCAGAGACTTTGGTTTACTACAGGGTTAATTTTGGGGTTATGTTTTGGGTGCTTGCTAACTGCATTATTCCAAAGCATTCAAATTCATCTAATCATGCCTGCGGGGGGAGAGGGACAACGCCCGGGAGGCCTACGCATGGTGATTGGATTGTCCTAAAATACACACACTTACAATGGGGGACCCACGAACCTTACGGGTTGTTACTTTAAATGTTAAAGGGCTGAACAACCCCACTAAGAGGAAGGCGATCCTCTCTTATTTGGACAGTACTGGAGCTGATGTGTGCCTTTTGCAGGACACACATCTACTAAAGACACACATCTACTGCGGGGGAATTGGCACAGGCTGAAGAGCAGAGCCTTTCCTCAACAGTTCTTTTCCTCCCTAGCCACAAAGTTTGCTGGGGTAGCCATTTTATTCTCTAGTTCCTTTTAGGGGAAAGTTGGCACGAAAGCAATAGAAGTTAAGAGCCGTCTTCTTGGATACCACATTACATGGGCGCTGACACCTTCCTTATTGGGCCAATCTATGCTCCTAATGAAGGGCAGGAACGCTTTCTAGTTAAAGGTCTGCAGGGGGGTGTTGCAGGCTCAAAGTAAGCGGATACTGGTTGGAGGGTACCTGAATATAGTATTTGATAATGCCTTGGATTAGTCGCTGCAGAGACGGAGAGTGGTGGGGTCGATCAGCTAGGAGGGGGCTCAGTGGTTAGGAGACGTAGGCATTCGTGGAGTGTGGCGCGAGGCCCACCCTAGGTCGAGGGACTATACCTTTTACTTGCATGCACACAGAACCTATGCAATGCTGGAAACATTTTTAGGCACCAGGGAGACACAACAAGCGGTATAGGCGATAACCATAGAGCCTCTGTCGTTATTGGATCACTCGGCGGTGCAGGTGGACCTAACCCTCCCTCCCACCCGGAAACCTCTGGGGGTCTGGTGACTAAGGGAATCCATGCTCCGTCGCCTCTAGCCAGTTCAGCAAGTGGGGAAAGCCATTGCAGAATATCTAGAGTTTAATGATCACCCAGATATTACCCCTGCGTTTGTCTGGGATGCTCTAAAGGCTGTTATTAGGGGGGTCCTCATAGGTATCTCAGCGGCAGCTAAAAAGATTAGACGGGAGAAGCGCGAGGAATTACAGACTAGAGTCAGCGAATTGGAGCGCATACACTACCGCACTGCAGCGCCCTGGGCGTGGAGACAACTGGAAGTCGCGAGGAAGCAATTAGCAGATCTAGACCTGGACTACACAGAATACTCTATTGAGGCTTAAGCATGCTTATTAATTGGGAGGGAATAGATGTGGGCGGCCCTAGTCTCCAAATTAAGGGGACAGCAACAAGCCAACACCGTTGAAGAGCTGAAGGTGGCAGTGGGGGGAACAGTTACCAAAGACGAAGACATTGCACATAGTTTTGGTACCTTTTATAGGGATTTATACACGGCCCAGGATTTCCTTTTCCGTTCTATAGACTCCTATTTGGAAACCGCTAACACGGCTAAGATTACATCCGAACAGGTGGCCTTTCTTGATCGTCTGATTGAAATAGAAGAGGTAATAACTGCCATTTTTTTTTTTAACAACAAATTTTATTGAATTTTCAGTGTACCAGAGGGGCGGAGCCCGCCAAGCAAAATACAGAGGAAATGCACAATAGAATGTCTCTGGGTACTGTATAAAACCCTCCCCAACAGTCTGCAGAACATCAGACCACGAAAAACACGTACCCCCCCCCTCCACCTCCCTAATGCCACCATACATACTTAAGGAACATTGCATATATAAGCCAAGAAAATTCACAGCCACGTCTCTTTAACATCGGTACATTAGACAGGGAAATTATTCACCACCAACCGTTCAATAGGATCTCGGTCAGCGGACTGCGACATTGGAGGCAGATCTATATCTCTGTACGTGGCCCCCCGAGACCGAATCTTCCCATGTTTCTGCGGACACCCCCTCGCCCGAAATACCACAGTCTCCGCAGACCTGTCCAGAGCCTTTTTCCAGTTAGATATACAGGGTGGGGACGCGTCCTTCCAATGCTGTGCTATGTCCCGCTTAACTAAGGTGAGACCCATAAATAAGAGGTGTCTTTTATACCGGTTTACCCTGATATCTTCCGTGCTGTGTAAGAGCGCTGGTCTGGGGTCCGACGGGATATCCCACGCCAGGGCTCGCCCCAAACAGGACGGCACGCCGGACCAAAAGAGCTGCAGTGTCCCACAACTCCACACCGTATGTAGGAACAGCCCCTCTTCTACACCACAACGGAGACATACCGGGGAATGGATTGCCCCCATTTTCCAGAGTCGGAGACGAGTGTAATATATCCTATGGAGGTATTTAAATTGGATTAGCCTATATCTAGGAGAGACGGCGGCGTACCGAGGGCTAGCCAACGCCTCGGCCCAGTCGTCGTCCGTGAGGGCCAGCAGATCTGCTTCTCATGCCTCCCGGGTTTTGTGAATTGTGGTCTTGGAATGTGTAGTGAGTGTTTGGTAAGTTTGCCGGATTTTGTGGTCCCCAGATCCCCATCAGCAGGCGGCCCTCAAGTGGGTGGAACTCTGGTAGAGACTCTAGCGGCCAAATCAGGGGGTCAGGGCATGACGAAGCTGCAGATAGTGATGGTACTGCGATTTGTGAAGGTCAAAATCAGCCTGCAGCCGTTGAAAGGATTTAAGTGTGGTCCCCTGCATAATGTCCCCGAGCGTAGATATATCAATACTGTCCCACCTGCGGAATCCCACAAGCGCCGAAACCGCCCAAAGATGAGTTCCCTGCCAGAGGGGAGTGGCGCCCGTCAAGTTACCCCACCAACCCGTGGACCAAACCACCCATCTCCATGTCTGAACGACTATCCGGCAAGGCGGGGGAAGTGCATTCAGGGAAGAGCTGCTGCATAGGAGATGGAGCAGAGGGGTACCCGCCATGGTCATCAGTTCCACTGCGTAGGCCGGGTCTGTCTGGGAACTGTACCACCACTCGTTGATCACCAGGAGGTGCGAGGCCCAGTAGTACGCGCAGACGACTGCTGCCGCAATACCCCCACAATACGTGGACTGTATACATGTTGTGAGCACCACACCGATGGCGCCTCCTTGCCAGAGGAATCTATTCAAGAGTGCATTGATTTGGGTAAACCATGACGGGGGATAGGGTATGGGTAGTTCTGGAGCCTTTAAAGTAAGCGCGGCAGGGTCACCATTTTAAAAATTGAGGATCTGCCGTACAGCAATAGGGGTAGTTGGGACCAAATCATCATTTAGTCCCGAACGGCAGGGAGCAACGGGGCAATGTTGTGCGTCCAGGCATCGCTGGGACACCGCGAACCAAAGATCCCTAAGTACTTAAAGCCCGTATCTGCGATAATCAGCTTTGAAGCCCAGGCTTGACTCCTCTGCTCGCCGTGAATGGGAAACAGTGTAGATTTGGATAGGTCTCCCCGAAGATACAGAGAATTTGGAGGACACGGGCCCCGAGGCCCACGGGTCTGACATGAAAAACAGGGCGTCGTCTGCATAAAGCGCAATCCTGTCAGAGTGCTCCGGGGACCAACCAGACCCCTAATGAGGGGGTCTTGGCGCACCCATGCGGCTAAGGGCTCAATCACTAAGTCGAATAGGAGCGGGGATAGGGGGCACCCCTGCCGTGTACCCCTATGTAAAGGAAAGGGGGCCGAGCAGCATCCGGCCGCACGAACCGAGGCGGTGAGATCCGTATACAGTAGCTTCACATACGCTATGAACCGGGGACCCAGGTTAACAGCCTCTAGGAGTTAAAAAGGTAAGTCCAGCTCAGCGAGTCAAACGCCTTGTCAATATCCTCCAACAGAACCACCGCGGGGCGACCCAGGTGGGGGGCCTCCGCAAAAGCGTTGTGGGCTCGCCTGATTTTGTGTCTGGTGGAGCGCTGTGGCATGAAGCCTGACTGATTTGGATGTAGCAGGTCTTGAATGCAGGTGCGAAGGCGGTCATAACTGCCATTTCTAAGCTGAAACTCAATAAGTCCCTGGGCCCAGATGGGTTTTCTGCATTATTTTATAAAACATATGGCACCTTTCTGGCTCCTCTGCTGACCAAATTCTTTAACACAGATGTGAGCGCAGCCACACTCCCACCTTCTATACTTCAGGCCTCTATCACGGTTATACCGAAACCAGGTAGAGATAAAATGGCGTGCGGGTCGTATAGACCCTTTTCATTATTAACCATTGATGCTAAGTTACTAACTGGGATTCTAGCGACCCGCCTCTCCTCTCTCATGCCAGGTTTAATCGAACCGGACAAGTCGGACTTCGTCCCCAATCGACAATGCGCAGATAACACCAAACACCTCCTGGATTTGATTGACAAGGCACCACGCACACAGCAGAAATGGATGTTATTAGCAATCGATGCTGAGAAGGCATTCGACAGGGTGAACTGGCCGTACCTCACAGCAGTGCTCAAGCACTTTGGGTTAGGGGACAGGTTCTACTTGTGGGTGCTGAGTGGCTATGAGCTATCAACTGCTTCGGTCAGGGTTAATGGCAGGTCATCGAACACTTTCCCCATCAGGAGAGGTACAAGGCAGAGATGTATCCCTCTCGCCGTTGCTATTTGCCTTGTATATGGAGTCCTTTGCTCAGCGCATCCGCGATAATCCAGCGGTGAGGGGTATGCGCTTTGGGGGGAAGATCATAGCATTACCCTATACGCAGATGATGTCATTGCTTTGTTGGACGATCCGAGGTCGACGCTGCCCTCACTTTTGGCGGAAAAAGAGCAGTTCAGCGAGGTATCGGGCGTTCGCATTAATATCTCCAAATCTCAGGCACTGAGCTTAAAGGTCACCCCAGAGACTCCGACTTATCTGTCTCATACATTCTCCATTGCATGGTGGGAAGACATTACATACTTAGGGATCCACCTAGCTCCAACCATACCCGAAACCACGAAAATTAATTATGCCATTTTAGTAAGTCGCATTAAAGCGGACTTGGCCCGATGGCACCCTTATGCGCTCTCATGGCTGGGGCGGGTTGCAGCGCTGAAAATGACTGCTCTTCCCAAGATATTGTATCTATTCTTAACTTTACCGCTCTGGCCCCCACCTGGGGTGTTGCAGGAGCTCCAGAGGGCGTTCCACTCCTTTATGTGGGCGTATAAAAAGCCCCGAATGCGGAGGGAGCTTAGTATCAGGGACCCCATGGAGGGAGGCCTGGGGATTCCATCCACAGTCACTTACTTTCAAGCGGCGCAGCTACGATTCTTGGTCAAATGGTCTAGACCGGAATTGGTGAAGACTTGGCTGTTTATGGACAGGTATCTGGCTGGTACCATTTTGTGGAAACTCCCCTTTCTGTATAAAATGAGGTGCGCACCTAGTCTATATTCATCTGCTGTGGCGGCTCCTACTCTCAGGATTTGGGACCTAGTGGGGGTGAAGAAGGCCATCTCCACTGACCCCTATTGTGGGGAATTTAGCTTTTACACCCGGGATGCAGCAACAGAAATTCAGGGCCTGGCAACAGGAGGGGTGCAGATCCATAGGACATCTTTTTGATGAGAATGGGCCCTTTCCGTTTAGCTTCCTGAGGGTGGAGGGGATACTACCAGAAAAAGAGAGATTACGATATGCCCAAGTCAGGCACTGGGTCCTAAGCCGCAGGATTAGAGAAGTAGAGCGATGACACCTCACTATATATAAGGAGTGGCTCCTAATCCTAAGCAGGATCTCAGACAAACGATTAGTGTCAGACCTCTACAAAATGCTACTAGGCCCTGGGCCGGGGGGGCAAGTCTGCTTCTCAACAGAGATGGGAGAGAGAGCTGGGCAGAGAACTGGGGGGATATCTACCACAGGACCAGGCGTACAACAGGTAACACAGCAAGCACAGAAACAGCAGTGAAAATAGCCACATATTGGTACTTGACCCCAGCTCCCCTCCATCAAATAGATCCTACACGAGAAGGTAAATGCTGGAGATGCCTCACAGAGAGTGGCACACTCACACAAATACTGTGAGGTCGTACAAAGTTGTCACAATTCTGTGAGAAGGTACTTGCTAACATTGATACATATTTCTCCACACAGTTACCTAGATTTCCGTCATACACTGTGTTGGGACTCCTAAATCCACTCACATATCCACTCCAATCCCGACGATATAGGCAAATCACATTAGCACTCTGAGGGGCACATCAAGCAATTCTAGCGTGTTGGGGCACTGACGGAATACCACACAGGTTAGACTGGCTACATAGGATCTGAGGTCTGCTGGGATGGAACGCCTCTCCTCAGCATTGAGCCCAGGGGATGATACATTTACTGGCCTATGAGGACCGTTCTTTGCCCTTCTATCGCAAGAATTCACTGAGATTACATGCCCCGATACCTTAGAGTGTTGAGGTTGATGGGAACCCCTCAATCCGGAATCACCCCCAGTGAATCAAAAGCAGCAGACGATACTTAAATCTTCTTTGAATCCGAAACAAGCAGGCCCACAAGGAAGGGCTCGGGGGGGGGGTGGGGGAGGTGGAGTTAGGGGGGTTCGTTATTTTACATAAGTTCGTTTGACTATATGAAAATGTTGCAATGCACCTGACAAGGGTGAATGTTGACGCCGAGTCAGGAATATATATTGATGTCTTTAAGCGCACAATAAAACAATTTAAACATAAAACTCTGAAATTGGGAGTAACAAACTTCTCTCCATAAGAAGAGTTCTGCAAAAAACAATTAGGTGACACAAGGTCAACGGAAAGAGTTTAGCAAAAGAACATAGAAGTGTATCCATTCTAACATGATTTCAGAGATTCTCCATTGTATAAAGGCTGACATCTGGCCATGCCTGATCATCAAAGACCACCTTCTAACAAAAGTACTCTGTAATATTGTGGAGCACCACAGTAATCAGTGTCCAATAAATGGGACAACTTAACTCTTATACCCAC
Source organism: Triturus cristatus (assembly GCF_964204655.1). Classification (NCBI taxonomy): domain Eukaryota; kingdom Metazoa; phylum Chordata; class Amphibia; order Caudata; family Salamandridae; genus Triturus; species Triturus cristatus. The sequence continues at coordinate 624,115,081 of NC_140594.1, read as the reverse complement.
ATCCTCTAAATCACAGTGTCTGGATTTGTCCTTAACTACTTGCCTTAGTGCACTCTTTCCTTGGGTTGCTCATATACACTGTTTATCGAAAGATGTCAAAAAACCAAGACTGTCCTTAGTATTCTGTACATTTACAATCCATAGTGCTGTTTTATTGAGCTGTAAATAATCTTTAATCAACTACCTCAGCGAACCCACAGCTGCATTAAAGACACAAGCCCCATAATTGAGAATCCTTTGCTGATACTTATATACTATATTTGTCAAGCCCAGCTCCAACGTCAGTACACTATTAACTGTACCACTCAGAAGGCCTAACCATCTTTTCTAAATTGTAATTTCTATTATACGAAAGCTGTTAGGGTTTTTCTCCAGGACTACTTCACAACCACACAAGAGCAAATTCACCATATTTTAGTCATAGGTCTGTTTAACAACTACAAAGAAGTTATGCCCCAATTTAGAGTCAGGGCCAGATTGGGAACCCAAAGGGTTGTACGACAGTACAACGCAGGTAAATACATCTCGTGCCTTTGCCACACATGTTTTAGCATGCACGTTTGTACCGTGAATATGCATTTACAACGCATGCCAATACTACGCATTGTTTTTAGATTTAAAAACAATGTATTTGTGGGGGGACCCCCCAAACGTACCTTAAATACATGGTATTGGCATGCGTTGTAAATGCACACTCGCTGTAAAAATATGCATGGTAAAGGCACAACGAGGTAATCATGTCGCTGTAAAGGCTGTTCCCCACTGAAAGCAGCTCTGGCAATTTTGGCGGACCAGCCCCAGTGTGAAACACTGCTGCTTTTGTTACTGGGGGCCAGTATTATCTCACTACTGCAAAACCGGCCCACAGTAACAAAACCGGCCCCCATCACTGGGAAACCGGGTCCCACCCTTCCAGCCTCCCTGGAAAATGCCCGATGCCCGGTACAGCCAGTCTGGGCCTGTTTCGAGTCCATTCTATGCAATGCACCCGCTATGGACCTTGCTCTTTGCTCCTGTTGATCAACATGTGCTTTAAAATAAAAAAATATTTAAAAAGGAAACCCAAATACCTATACTCCTTTACCACCTCTAATTGTGCACCATTCAGCCACCACTTCTGATTTTTGTTCTGTATAGTTTTGTTGGGAAAAAAAATCATTTTTTTTTTTAGAAACAGTTATTATCAACTCATTCACTCTGCAGCATTCTGAGAAAGTATCTAATTGTATCTGAAGACCTATAGGAGTACGAGTTAATAAAACTGTATCATCTGCATAATACAACGAAGAATAAGCCTCTGCACCAAGTTGCTGTGGAAATCAGCAAGCCTTGCTTAAAGCATGGCTAATCGTCTATATAGATAGAAAACAAAAGTGGAGCTAATATGCCTTGCCTTAAAACTTTATCCTCCTAGACAGATCATTGTTGCTTCCCATTTCCACTCTGGTCCATGACTAGAAGGCTGGTATTGGGAACACCAGGGACCTCACAAAGCTTGTTTCTGTGGGTTGGAATCATACTTCCCACACCGGTTACTGGTGCAGGGGTATCATTCCACAATGTTTGACACCAAACACGATAGGGTTACTTTCAGCCGTTTTAGAGTTGGTTATCATACGGTCGCATAATGCCACTCTATATGTTGTAAATTGATGTAGCACTAACAACCCGGGAGAATGGACTCTGTAGGCTGCACGTTTGTCCTGCTCATGAAGTGGCACCCTCTCACTTAAAACCAAGCACCCTGCCTTCAGGATTGTCAAGGCCTGCTATAGTGATGACTTATAGGTTTTAAGCATAGTGACCCTTAGCTATAGTAAACCTATCTAAGTAAGTGGTGCACACACCATATTACACAGGCTGTAATGGCAGGTATGTAGTTCCATTTTGCATGACCTCTCATGGGTCGCATAATACATGCTTCAGCCATGGGAGGCCTCTGGGGTACCTATGCCTTGGGTACCATATACTAGGGACTGACAAGGGTACCCCAGTAACCAATCTGGAGTGTACCTAAGTACATTACATAACAGTTTGAGGAGAAAGCATGTAGACTGGGGTCCTGATTAGCAGGATCCCAGCCAGATTAGTCAAAAACACTATCACATGAAGCAAAAAGCGGGGGTAACCATATGAAGCAGATCCTACTTTCCTACACAACCCCTCCCCCAAACCTAAGGAGAGTCTTCATTTTCTATGTGGAAATATCTGGAGAGTCCATCTGCAGTGGCATGGTTACTCCCAGGTCTATGTTACACTATATAGTCCAGTCCAACCCCTGTAGGGAAATGGACCACGGAGTTTTCACCCTCCATCTGCTTTAGCCATAGGAGGGGCTAATGGTCTGTCTGAACAATGAAGTGAGTGCCAAACAGGTATGGCTTCAGCTTCTTCAGGGCTGCATTGTGCAGCACACATAGAAGTTGCAAATTGTCATTTCTTAAATATTGTTTATGTGCAGGAAGGGACACCTCCCTGCACATGAACAATCATTCATGGCGATTTGCTGTTTCTATGTGTGCTGCACAATGCAGCACACATAGAAATAGCAAAAACGAGGAATAGTTCAGCATTTCTCCTCTTTTTGCCATGTTAAGACCAGGGTTTCCCTTGTAAATAGGGGGCATGTCAAAATCAATGGGTGTTGCAGTGGAACGCCCAGTGCAACACCCATTCCACGCCCCTTAAACGCTAAGTGTAGTGTGTAAGGGGGCTGTATTTATAAGGCGGCGTTAAGCCACATTAAGTGCCTTAATGCGGCCTTGTAAATAAGGCAAAGGGGTTTTTCACCACAGGAACGTCATAATAAGTGACGTCCCTGTGGCAATAGAGGCTTGTAAATATGCCCCGTAATGTGGGCTTACCAAGAACATACAGGCCGATTGTAGCTGGTCCATTGCTTACTGTTGGTTGACTTTACTGTCACTCTCATTTGCATGCTTCTTATTCTATGGCTTTTTGTGTCCCAACTTGTCAAGCTTGTGTTTGTCCCGCCTCTGAACTATAACATCTATACCATCTCACTGATTTTCCTCCTTCGATCCTTCCACTACTCAATTTCAGGGAACATTTTTCTTTTTCTTTGAGCACTCAATGACAGTACTTGCTTTATTGCTTCCTCCTTTGTGTGTTCCTTTCTAGTTATAAACACATGTATTCCCTGCACTTTGTGTTGCTTCCTTTTTCTGGTGCTTTATCATATATTCAAGCTTTTCCCCAAGCTCTGTATGTTTCTTATTTTTGGAAGTCCTTCGTGTGTCCCTTTCCAAAATGAAACAGATGCCCCTGTGTGCTGGATATTGAAGCCCTAGAAAAAGAAACTAATGATATGGAGGAAAAAGATCTTATTGAATTTTTTTTTGTAATTTTGAAAAGGGTAATGGACGAACATCAGACCTATTTGAAAGAAAAGAAATTGAAAAAAATCAAGAGAGATGATAGGGATTACAATGACGGACGCATCTACACGTTCGCGAAAAAATTTGACAATGTCCAGGGAGGGGAAGATAAAAAAGAACTAGGGATGATCGGGAAGAGAGAGATGATGTGCGCTCCGTGAGTAGCGTTTCTTCCTCCTCCGTGAGCAGTGTAGCCTCCAATGTACAGCAAGAAGTCCCTTTAGGAGAAGGAGCTTCTTCCTTTCAGAAGGAGCTCGCGAAACTCAGGATCAGCAGCAGACTCCAACAAAAAAGAGAACAACCCAAATCAGGAGGGGAGGTAGGAGGTCAAAGGGCAGGTACAGGACGAGGGCCTACCAAGAAACTGAACACATCAACAAAACCTTAACCGAGAATGGGAATTTACTATGTACTCTCATGAGACCAGATGATATCAATAATGATTTTGAACTTAAGATTGTAAATCTGTCCAATAAAATTCTTGACAAAGATGAAATGGCTATTCTGAGTAAAGGCTTGAATTTCTGCCCCACCCAGGTTGGGGACATGACTGAAGTACATATCGATCTGTACAAATTTGTAAGAGCTTTGAAATTAAGAGATTTTTTTTCTAAACAAACACCAAAGACAACACCTTTGATCAGACAAGAGCGTTCCACCCACACTATTGCGGATGTACGCAATATACAACTCTTGCTCAATTTGGATGATGATAACTATGATATGCCGACCTTACTTAATAACTTGGAAATCGAACAAAATTCCAATATTGATAGTGGTCTGAAACCAAGATCTAAATTTGTGCCCACTTTTAATTATCATCCAAACATTGACATGTTCTACAATAAAGTAAGTGAAGATTTGTACAAACTGGAGACACCTGCTAGCCGTATACAACGTATCAGCCACAACATCACTGCCAGTGAACGAAAAGCGCTCAATAGATTACAATCAGACAAATCGATTGTTATAAAAGAAGCAGACAAGGGTGGTAATGTTGTGGTCATGAATTATTGCGATTACATGTCTGAGATTGACCGACAGTTGAGTAATACTCTTTGCTATGAGCAAATTGCCAGTAATCCCATCAAGAAAGTTACAACTATGATTAATATGAGATTATGTGAATGGAGAGATGTTGGCTTATTGTCCGAAGATGAGTTCATATATTTTAGGATTGATAATCCGAAATATCCTTGCATTTACATCCTACCTAAAATTCATAAGGGCGGCACCTTTCCACCTGGCCGCCCTATCATTTCTGGAATTGACTCTCCGTCTGAAAAACTCTCAGAATTTGTTGACCGTAAACTTCAAAAACATGTTTTAGACCTTCCCTCGTACATCAGGGACAGCAAAGACATTCTGGTCAAATTTAACGACTTTCAATGGTCTGATGAACTTTGCTTTGTCACTTTTGACGTTGAAAGCTTGTATACATGTATACTTAAAGACTTTGGAATATTGGCTGTACGCTCTTTTCTGGATAGAGAAGGTGCGGATCATTTTGATTACAACGAAATGTTGTTAGAAATGATTGATATCATCTTAAGCAATAATTTCTTTTTACATGGTACTTCTTGGTTTCATCAGATACTTGGGACTGCCATGGGTTCAAAATTTGCTCCCTCTTACGCATGCCTCTTCATGGGGTGGTTTGAGAGGGAGTATGCCTGGCACAGACGTGCCTCCCCTTGGACCGAACATTTCGTGTTCTGGGGGAGGTACATTGACGATATCATCATTTTGTGGTCTGGATCCATTGAACTGCTAAATGAATATTACATCTATCTAAATGACAATACTTTTAATGTAAAACTGACTATGACACATGATACAATGAAAAACAATTTTCTCGACATACAGTTTTACATAAAAGAAGGGATTATACAAAGTACTCTTTTCAGAAAAGAAACTGCCTGCAATGCAGTCCTGCATGCTGAAAGTGCACACTCACGGTCAGTTATTAACAATATTCCCTATGGGGAGATGATACAGTTAAGAAGGAACTGCAGTGAGGAAAATACCTACCATGAGAATGTGCTTGACTCAAAAAGGAGATTTCTGAAAAGAGGCTACAATCAAAAAGTACTGGACAGGACAATTGAAAGGGCACAACAACTCAAAAGGGAAGACACGTTGCGTGACAAACCTAAAATAAATGTCACTGCCCATAGAGACAAGACAGTTAGGTTTGTCACTCAATATCATACCAACAGCAATAAGATTTATACGGTATTAAAAAAGAATTGGAGCCTCCTTAAAGACATTCCTAGCTGCAACAAATGTCTATCCAATAGACCTTCCATAACCTATCGTAAGGGCAGATCGTTGCGCAACGCGTTGTGCCCTAGCTATGTGACCAACCAAAGTCCTACCTGGTTACCTCCAAAACCAATGGGTTTTTTCACCTGTGGGTCCTGTAATGTATGCCTGTTTGGGAGAAACAAAACTACCAATTTCACTTACAATACCACTAAATCACACAATATTGCACATTTTATCAACTGCAACACGACACATACAATATATGTGTTGGGATGCAATTGCAATATTATTTATGTGGGAAGTACAGTACGCCCACTAAAGATCCGAATTCAAGAACATCGCAGGGCAATACTCAACGGAGATAGCCGTTACCCTGTAAGTGAACATTGCAGGGAAACCCATCCTAAGGACAACTCTTTTTGGTTTCATCGTATTGACCATATACCCCTTGGGGCTAGGGGTGGAAATCGGGGGCTACAAGTTAGACAGAGGGAGGCAACATGGATTTGTCGCTTGAAAGCGACCCAGATGGGTCATAACACTAAAACTGAATTTCATTATTTCCTTACTTAGCAACATAAAAAGGAATGTTATCGGAAAATTGCATACTATAGACCAGATGTTATCCTACGAAGTATACTAACAGTATCTCAATGTTGTTCATCTTGCCCCTTCTGTCCCTATTCTGGCTCTTTTTCTGCAATTCTCTACTATATTTTTTCATCTGGGCCATTGCGAGATAGCATATTGAGTAACTACATTTCTTATGGTTATATTATATGCACACTACTAATACATCTTTATAGTGTATACTGTCTGTATCTTATCTGACGGAAGATGGTTATGGTCCATCTATTCAACTTTTTGAATAGATACCTGTAATGGGTGAGACTTTTTGCTTTGTAACATAGTCTAGCATACCCTTTTTATTCATGCTACTCAATATCTACACATTCCAAATAGGGCCCCCACAGGACCTAAATTTGCATTTTTCTAGGTTCGTTTCATTATGTCCTTTTAACATACATCGTTGTTTATACCATTGGGATAAATTCCCGAATATTCATGACCAAATCTTTATTTTTCTGCCTACCAAATTGGCAAGATTTTTTCCGATATCAGATCTTCAATCTTAATTGGTAGTCTTTTACCCTGTTGTTACTAGCGAGAATGGATTTTTTTTGGCATTCCAATGTGGCCGCCATGATATGGACACTTCCTGTTACCGATCTTTGGTCCTTCGTTCATGGTCATACTTGTTTACAGCGCGTTTTTGTCATGAATTTTGAAAGCGCATTCTCCTTAAACTAAATGTGAAGTTGCGGCGTTCCCTATATTAATTCGTACTGTCCTCAGTTACCAGGTTGTCACTAGTGAGAACGGAATATTTGGGCATTCTAATATGGCCGCCATGATATGGATACCTTCCATTACCGGTTTTTGGTCCTGCGTTTATGGTCATACTTGTCTGTAGCGCGTTTACGCCATTAATTCTGACAGCGGGTTCTTTTTAAACTGGATGTGAAGTTGCGGGTTCCTTTATACTGATCCGCGCCGTCCACGGTTATCAGGCTGTTTAACTTCCCTTTGCTGACGAGGTAAACTACATTTGCTAGGTTTAGTTGTGGTTATTTACATAGACGCGCTATTCTTTTGTTCCGTAATATTTGTTGGTTAATGCCTTCACTGCCCCCCTTTTAAATTACACGTTACACACTCTTTTGTGTTTTTTTTTAATCTTTTGCATTTTGCGTGGTACACTTAAAAACGGGTTGCTTTCCCGTTTACATTCTTACTTGTTCCTCTCATTAATCTGACCTGTGCTAATTGCCGGGGTCAGTTGTGCTTGCTTACATAGACGCGCTGTCTTTTTGCCTCGTAATATTTGTTGGTTAATGCCTCCATTGTCGCCCTTCTAAATTGCGCGTTACATACTATACTGTTTTCCTTATTTTTTGTAACTTGCGTGGTACACTCAGAAACGGGTTGTTTTCCCGTTTATATCCCTACTCGCTCCTTTCGTTAAGCTGACCTTTGTTATCTCATTATAGTACTCTGGCCATACTTTAAATTGCTTCCTTAGAAGAACAATTCTGTCTTATTGCGGACAATTACTATGCAAACCTCGCTTAATAGGAATGTGATTGTCGCTCATATGTGCACTTGTGCACTTTTACTCATAACATGTTACATGTAAACCTTGGCTACTAATTACGATACTGAGATCATAATTTTACTGTTGTTGTTAGCACATGTGAATGTATACCTTAGATATGGGACTTTATTCTATACCTTACCTTTAAGGTGCTAACGAATTAGGTTTTACTAAGGACTTAATAATTTTCCAATTTCCTTAATAAGGTCCTTTGATTATCTCTTTTACTTTTGAATTGTCCATATTTGGATGATTCGGGTTTTATTAATTGACCCTATCTATCTTTCAGAAATCTGATAGTGGGAACAAATGGTTCTCTATCACTATTACTTGAGTGAATATTACCGCTCCTGTATCGGCGACTTATTCTGTACTGTATTCCCCCTTCATCAAGGTGAGGTGTTTTATCTTTGCTGCTTGGTTTATGCACACTCTGCGAATCAAACTAGCATTTTTTAATCTTTATTATATATTGATTTTTGGGTAATTACTCAATTTAATCATTTCAGGGATCATCTAATGTCATATACACATCTGCCACCTTTGACTATTAGGAACATTTTCGTGATATGAGTTGACTATTTTCTACCACTGGTTTACTCTCCAGGTGAGGCATATTATATTGGGTTTCTCTATGTTATTGGTACTTGTGCCTTTCTGCATTTATTACTATTGTTGTCGTGATAACTTACCACAAAAATCTCTTTAGGAAAACTTGGTTTGGTTGAATTTGAATATCCGTATTAGTGTTTCCATACGCCATAAGCACTGAAATTGAATTTTGACGCACATTCTGAAAGTGTTCTGATATTTTTAGTAAGGTGAGATGCCCTCCTTTACTACTTTTAGAAGATTCTTGATTCTATTCAGTATTTAAAGATCTATTTCACTATCCTTTTCAGACGACTTTAGGTTTTCCTTTTCTCTTCTTTTATTCTTTTTTCTTTCTTTTTTGAGATTGGTCACTTCTCTCTCTCTGATCTGTCGTATGGGTCACGACCCTTTGGCTTGTTTGTTCTTTGTGTTATTCTTGTTCGTTGCCTTTCTTTTTTCACGTATTGGTTATTTTTCGATGTGTAATCTAATTTTGACTTTTGGGCTGATTTGTATCTTTCACTTTTTCTTTGCTTACTTTTCTGTTTTATTCCTATCATGTTCCTTTCATCTCTATCTTTCACCTGTACTATCTCTCGAGTATTACCTTTGGATTAAATATTCACGATTACATGTTCTTTCTTCGTGAACTTCAATTATACAGCTTTGTCCATTATCTATAGTAACTGTTGTGTTTTCTTTAAAATATATATGTTTATGAACTAATGTTATCTTTTTACTTTATCTTTTTTTACGTGTTGCATTGTGGTTTGGTCATTTGTTTCGTATATTTTTTTAATGTATATTTATGTATAAAAAATGTCTTTGTGATTGTTACAGCCCTGACGAAGTTCCCGTGGCACTAGGGAACGAAACACGTTGGCTGTGTGCCGTTTTTAGTAAAACAACTGCGAATAAAAGAAGAATCGTTTTGGACTTCAAGTATACTTTCTATCTTTTGACTTCCATTAGAGTGCACCTTCCATTTTTTGTTTGAACTGTTCTATTGATTGGCATCTTCCAAAAGCGGATGCGGGGAGTTGATGCACTTGACCTTTGATATACGCTATTATTGGAATTGAGGTGCTTGACCTTGGTCAGCTGTTGCCTTCTTATTTGCATTGCTTTGTATTATAACCTTTTCACAGTGCTTTATTGTACATTTAAGCTTTGTTCCATGCACTGAACATTATGCTTCGGTATTTTACAGTCTCGTACAGCTTTGAAAAATCGATCTCCAGTCCACGTTCTGGTTCTTTGTTTAGTTTCAGTTCTCCTCCACTAATTGGGCCCGCAATGTAACACTAACATTTGCTTGTAATTAGAGACAGCAATTTCTGTTGCTTATTTTTGAAAGTCCATTGTGTTTTCTTTTCCAATATTACATAAATGCCCCTAAGCGAATTGTCTTCCATCCTTTTCACAATGCTTATTACATTTATTCTCTCCTTGTGGGGGTATTATGAAGTCCTTTAACATACTTTCTTGCTTTTCTGTCCAGCTTAAGAGCAGATGAATCGTTTCTTAGGTCTTGCGACAGACAGCGCGCATGCGCGGTCTCTTGCGAGATCCTATTGTTTATGGTTCAAATCTTTTATTTCAAATAATGCCATTGACAGTGAAATTACGTCATAACGTGTGTTCTGAGTGAAGATCAGTGCTCATATCGAGGCATTTTTTAATGTACACGGAAAAAAATATATTCCCAAAACTCATCCCCACACCCGCCCCCCCTAAATCCAATTCACATGTGCATTGGTGCAAGAGGACAATCAACACAACCTTTAACCACGGCCAGTTAAGCATTATAGTTAATTTCTGGCAATCGTAAAAGACAAAGATACTTAGGGCATGTCAATTCCCAGAAGTCTTGTGCGAGGAGAGACAGATAGGGGCGCCATAGTTTCCCAAAGGATGCGCCTTGGTTTGTGAGCGTCAAAGAAATTCTGTCCATGCCAAGAATATGCCACAACCGGTGTAGCCAACCCGTGTGTGTAGGTGCTTGCAGTGTGCCCCTGAGTGCTAGAGTGTTATGTATTGCTGCCCCTAGAGCCAGGGCTCTCGGGGCAGCCACGTCTGGACCTCAAGGGGTATGTGAGGGGGTTTGGTAGGCATAACAGAAAATAGGAGGGAAATCTGGATATTTCTGTTTCAAGGTGAGCATCGATTTCATCAATAACTTGGGTTCAGTGTAAATGGAGCCGAGGGCAGACCCACAATATGTGTACTACGGTCCCTTGCGCTCCACAGCCCCTCCAACACTCAGCACTACGGTCTGGGTTCATTCTATGTAGTCAGACTGGTGTGAGGTACCAATTTGAAGTGACTTTAACAAGGATTTCGGTGAGAGAGGTGTTGCTAGCGGTATGTCCTGCCCTGTAATACATGTCGATCCATTCCCTTTCGCTCAACTGCCGGCCTAGCTCTCGCCCCACCTGTATTGGCTGGCCTTATATGCACATTTATGGAGTTGGATCAGGATTGTGTAAATCTCGGAGATGATATGTTTCCCTGAAGAGTGGGTGATTAGTAATTTCTCATATGGCGTGAGGTACCTCTGGGTGTTGGGTTTGTTGCTGGGGTGTAACAGCAAATGACAGAGTTGTAGGTAGTGCAGTTTTTCAGATTCTATGGCAGGACCGGAGGCTCCGATTATGCTATTTCCTTCTTCGCTTTAATAACATATTTTTTCCAGAGCAGCCAAAAATAGAAACAATCAACATTTCTATCCTCAAAACAAGGAAAACTATCTGGAGAGAGTAATCACGAGCACAACCAAAGTTCGTAAGACTATAGCTCCCATCAGTCACAGTGTCATCCAAACGTAGTCCTTCCTCAGTGTTAGCCTCAAGTAGAAGGTCTGCCACATCCGTTGTCCCTCCTCTTTCTTCGCTGCTCCGCAGCACCAGATAAGTCGTTTTTCTTTTCCTCGCCGGTTTGGTGTGTTAAAAGTGTTTTCATAGTGGTTTCGGGACCGTTTCCTAGCGGTTCTCAGGCTCCTTGTCGGGGTTTCGTTATATGACTTTCTTTCAGATTCCCTGGTGCCGCGGGAGCGCCTTCGCTCCTTTCGCGGACACTCCACCTCTGCGGTAGATAGTTACCGCCACCAGAGGGAGCTCGCGCGTCTCGTTGGTCCCGCTGCGCGTCTCCTTGATTGACGGAGCGCAAAGCGAGACCAGCGGTCCGACGAGCCTTGTCCCCCGCGCCGCCACACCTGAACGCCCCGGTGGGGGTCCGTATTATTCCCGCAATTATAATTGTACGCCCCGGCGGGGGTCTGTATAGCGGCAGTGCCGCGGTGATTGCCTGCGGGCATACATTTTATCCGCACTTCGCTCTTCGGAGCTTTTGGCGCGCTGGGTGGCGGTTGGGCCCCGTCACTGAGTGGGGGCTGCGCGCGTGAGGCGGGTGCGGCCTCTATTGCGGTGTGTCACACTGCCCAAATCTTTACGCAGTTGCCAGGCTGCACACATACCACCGAGGGGTTCCTGCCCCCATTGTTGAACTCCCTTGATACTCCAAGGGGAGGCTTGCCCTGTCTTCACGTTAAGGGTGATTGCCGCCCGGTTCCTTGGGCGGTGGGCTACGAAGTGGTGCTGCCTAGCTGCTATGAGCCACTCGGAGTTTGTAGAGGAGGAGCAAGTTCAGTACTTGCCCCTGGACGACCAGTTTTTTGAGGCGGTGGATAATTCCATTTATAGATGTGTGAATGATGTGATGGGGCCTATAGAAGAGCACCTCTCTAACCGCATTATTGCGGAGTGCGCAAAATTGGCTTTTTCCCAGGGTTCCACTTCTACCCCTTCCCTGGGGGAGGGGCCGCCTGTACCTAAAAAGGGTCGCACGGAGGGAGGATCCGGGGAGCCGCAGGGGGTAGACAGGGACGCGTTTGACCGTCTAAAGTGTGCGTTTCTAGCGAAGGCGCCCCTGTCGCCCCCGGCGCCATCCCCGGTCCCAACTCCTGCAGCGTCCGTAGTTCCGGACTCCCCCTCCCCGGACGCAGGTTCGCTGGCGGATTCTGACGAAGAAGAAGGGTCTTCGCAGTCCTGGCGCCCTACTTGCTCTGTTGCGGAGTTGCCGCAGGATGCCTCGGGCATGCTGAACCCGTATGACATAATTCATCCGCGGTCGGCGGCCTGGGCACCCGGTGACAAGGTGGCGAAGTTTGTAGAGAGTCGCCTCCGGAAGCCCTTAGAGAAAGAGTTGTCTGAGGGCGGAGTGCCCTAGGCCGTCGTTGGACGGGAAGGTGGCCCTTACACCGGAATTAGATTCCAAGATGGCCACCTTCCTGGCCAAGTGTATGAAGGACCCCCGTAAGGGCATAGACCGTTCCTGGCGCTCCTGTCAGGATAAGCTCCTCGACGTGATAGGGCCTTTGACAAAGATTTTGGATATGGCCGAGGAGGCCAAGGCGACAGGTTCCTCCATCTCTCCCGACGTTCTTTCGAACTGGGCACAGCGGGCGGTGGTCTTTCTGGGCAACGCCAATTGTGCCCTCTCGACGGAGCGTCGGCGTTCTTTCCTGATTAAATTGGACCCCAAGCTAGGCGACTTGGCTTCGTCCGAGGCAGGGGCGGTCGCAGCAGGAGGGCTTTTTGGCGAGCCTTTTGTGAAGGAATTGGGCAAGTTTGTGGCCACCTTCACGAGTTTGGACAAGGCCCAGTCCAATATTAAGCGGGTCTTTCAGTCTCGTTTTTCTGGCGGGGCCAGTCGTGGCAGGGGCCGCGCGACCAGCCGTGGCGCACAGCAGAACCCTGGTAGGGGACAAGGCTCCGGACGAGGTCAATATAACATCTCCGCCAACTTTACCAATTTCTACCCGACCAGAGGACAGAAATTCCGGGGTCGTGGAGGCTACAAGAACACCGCCGGAGGACCCGCATGTGGCGGTAAGTCTGATTTCCCCTTCCCAAGTTCAAATTGGGGGCCGGCTAGCGCACTTCAGGGAGGCCTGGAGAGCCATTACGAGCGATGCTTGGGTTCTGCAGACCATTCGGGGATTCCACATAGAGTTTTACGATTCACCCCGCCAGGCAGGCCTTCCGCATCCTATAAGTTTTTCCGCGGCCGATGCCAGTCTGATAGACGAGGAAGTCTCCGCTCTGCTCCGCAAAGGGGCAATCTGTCGGTCAACTTTGCATCCCCAGGGCTTCTTGAGCAATATCTTCCTTGTGGAGAAGACAGATGGGGGGCGCAGACCGGTCATCAATCTAAGGGAGTTCAATGGCTGGCTGATATATCGCCATTTCAAGATGGAGGGAATCCACCTCCTTCGGGATGTGCTCCTTCAGGGAGACTGGATGGCACGCTTGGATTTAAAAGACGCGTATCTGGTTGTCCCGATCCACCCTCCTCATCGCCGTTTTCTGCAATTTCAGTGGGGACTGCACGTTTACGAGTTTACCGTCCTTCCGTTCGGGCAGTCCTTGGCACCCTGGTGCTTCACGAAGGTGCTCCATCCGGTAGTGGAGTTGCTGCGAAGCCAAGGGGTGCGGATGATCGTATATCTGGACGATATCCTTCTCATGGCACAGTGCCCGCAGCGGTTACTTTCTCATCTGCGTCAAGCGGTGTCGCTCTTGCAAAGCTTGGGCTTCATCATCAACGGAGACAAGTCGATCTTACACCCGACTCAAAATATAGTCTTCTTGGGGTTCGTAGTAGATTCGGTTCACGGGTCTTTGAGCCTTCCCCAGCGGAAGTTGGCCAAGATTCGGCACCTGTTACGACAGACTATCTCCAAGTCCCACACCTCCCTCCGTCAGATTGCCCGGGTGGTGGGTCTTCTCTCCTCATCCATCCAGGCTATCTTTCCGGGTCCCCTGCACTATCGTGCGCTACAGCGCCTGAAAGCACATCATCTTCGGAGGGGCGTGTCGTACGACCAGAAGGTGTCTCTGTCAGAGGAGGTCAAGGACGAAATGTCCTGGTGGCTCGCCCATATGGATGCCTGGAATGGCAGAGCCATTTTCGGTGCCGCCCCCGACATGGTGATAGAGTCCGACGCCAGCAGGTCGGGGTGGGGCGCTCGCTGCGGCGACTTCTCTACTGGCAGCGCTTGGTCATTAGAAGAGCAGAGGCTCCATATCAATTGTCTGGAGCTTCTGGCAGGGTCGTTCGCGATCCAGTGTTGGACCAGAGACAGGGTTCGCTCCTGCGTCCTCTTGAGAATGGACAATATCTCCGCGGTTCGTTACATCAACCGCCTGGGGGGCCCTCGGTCGCAGGCTCTGGCAAACCTAGCGAAAGACTTTTGGGGGTTTCGTCTGGATCATCACATATCTGTGACGGCGGAGTACCTGCCGGGTCAGGCCAATCAGGTGGCAGACTGGCATTCCCTGCATTTACGGGATTCCAGTCAATGGAAGCTGAATGTTCAGGTTTTTCAGTGGTTAGCCACCCTTTGGGGCCCGTTCTCGGTGGATCTGTTTGCGTCCCGTCTGGACCATCAACTTCCGAGGTTTTTCAGTTGGAGGCCGGACCCTCTGGCGCAGGCAACAGATGCTTTTCTGCAGGAGTGGAGTCAGGAACAGTATTACGCGTTTCCTCCGTTCTCCATGATTGTGAGGTTGGCGGCGCGGGCTCGCCGGCAGAAAGCGGAGATGGTCGTGGTGATGCCGTTTTGGAGGTACCAAGTTTGGTTTCCAGTTCTTCTGGAACTTTCTTGGGATTTTCCAATCCCACTCCCCCTGTTTCCTCATCTTCTTCTGAATCCGAACGGGGAACAACACCACCTGATCGCTCAGGGTTCTCTCCTCTTGATGGCATGGCGGCTTTCCGGCGACGCTGGTCGCTCCCAGGCCTTTCGGGATCGGCTGAGAACCTCTTGTCACAGGCCTGGGCCGCAAGCACCTCCAAACACTATCGGTCCGCCTGGACAAAGTGGTTTCGTTGGTGTCTTTGACGGGGTTTGGATCCCGTGGTCGCGGGCATTGTTCCCATTCTGAATTTCTTGGCCGAAATGGCATCGGACGGCCTGGCATATCGAACCATTAACGCAATGCGCTCGGCTATCTCAGCGGCCCATTGTCTTATAGAGGGTGTGCCGGTGGGTGAACACCCTTTTGTCTGTCGTCTTTTGAGGGGAATTCGTTTGTCTTTGCCCCCGGAACCTCGTTATTCCGTCTTATGGGATGTCAATGTGGTTCTTAACTTGTTCTTATCTTGGCAGTCGAATCAGTACCTCTCCTTGAAGGAGATCTCGGCGAAGCTAGCCATGCTGCTGTGTCTAGTCTCTTGTCGTAGGGTCTTGGATGTGCGTGCGCTGGACATTTCGGCGCGAGTGTTCTCTCCGGATGGCGTGACTTTTACAATTGGCCGCCGAACGAAGTCCGCTTCAAGGTCAATATCGTATCCGGCCTTTCTAGAGGTGCCCAAACTTTGTGTCGTGAACTGTTTGAAAGCTTATGAGGATAAAACCTCTGAGTTACGCCCTCCGGGCGAGAGACAACTTCTCATTGCATTACGAAAACCACACAATGCAGTCTCCTCACCCACCATTGCTCGGTGGGTGCGGTGGGTCATGCAAGAGGCGGGGATTGACACAAAGCAGTTTGGTGCTCATTCTGCCAGAGGAGCAATGGCGTCGAAAGCATTCTCCCTGGGGGCTCGCTTGGAGGATTTAATGCGAGCTGCGGACTGGTCTTCGGATTCGACTTTTAAACGGTTTTATTTTAAACCGGTGGTGGATTTAGCACATTTGGTGGTAAGTAAGCTTTGAACTAGCATAATCGGAGCCTCCGGTCCTGCCATAGAATCGAAATTTGCCTAGCATAGTAACGGTAAGTTTCAATTCTATTAAGGACACGGAGGCGAGGATTATCCCTCCCTTGGCACAATCTGTGCGAACCCTCCCGTATGGCAGTAAGTAAGATGTTTTGTTACACTGCATGATGTTGTCATGTCTGCTCGCTGTTTCACAATGCTGTGGTGACGCATTATGCAGTTTCAGGGTCTTTACGCCTTGTACTTTGCTTCTAGGGAATGATGGTTCCAAACAAGACCAATAGCGTGGAGGCGTTCGCGCGAAGAAAGAGGAGGGACAACGGATGTGGCAGACCTTCTACTGGAGGCTAACACTGAGGAAGGACTACGTTTGGATGAGACTGTGACTGATGGGAGCTGTAGTCTTACGAACTTTGGTTGTGCTCGTGATTACTCTCTCCAGATCGTTTTCCTTGTTTTGAGGATAGAAATGTTGATTGTTTCTATTTTTGGCTGCTGTGGAAAAAATATGTTATTAAAGCGAAGAAGGAAATAGCATAATCCTCGCCTCCGTGTCCTTAATAGAATTGAAACTTACCGTTACTATGCTAGGCAAATTTCGATTCAGGGAGGGAAAAGTCTATGCTTAGTTGGTGGAAGGGAATCACCCCGTCTTCATCTAGCAGATGCCCCATTGAGCGACACTCAGAACATCTCCATAATGTGAACGCTACCTGGTTCAAGCCCAGGGGTGAAATCTGGAGAGGAAGGAGGTCAGACCACATTTGATATTCGTTTGGTACCATGCTTCCAATGTCACCTGTGTGATAGGGGAGAGATATAAGTTTCCCAGTCTGTGTACTTTTTTAAGGAAGGGGACCTTCCAGAGAGAGGTACTTGCAATCGCCCTATCTTAGAAGAGCCAGTGTTTCTCAGATTCGGGTTGGTGCCATTCCACCAGATACCACATCTGGTCTGCCCTGAAATACATTTGGAAATCTGAGATGCTAAGTCCCCCTTCTCGGGTGGGAGAAAGCTCAGCTATTGGCTCATGCGGGGTTTCTTCCCCATCCAGATGAAGTGGAGTAGTTCTGTCTGTAGTTTAGTAAGCATTCCCTTCGGTGGGGCAAGCGGCAGTGTCTGAAATAGGTAGAGTATCTTGGGGAGTATGGTTGCTGCTATCGGTCTAGCCAAGATATCTGGTGATGTCCCTAGCCGGCTAGCTTGCTTCTGACCTGTCGATAGAAGGATTGATAATTCACAAAGGAGGTGAGGTGAGCTGAAGAGTGGGCGCCTGTTTAATCCCCAATTATGGGAGTGCAGTGGCCTTCCACTGAATGGGATGTTTTGTCTTTAGGTGGGTTACCAAATCTGGGGTTATCAAGAAGCGTAACGCTTGCGATTTCTCTACGTTGACCTGGAAGCCTGACACTCGGCCAAATGCCTTTAATTTCTCCAAGTATACTAGGAGGGCTGTGGCGGGCTAATGTATAGTCATCAAGACATCATCGGCGTATAGGCTTATTGTATGTTGCTCCCCTCCAAAAATGACTCTGGTGATCTGAGTGCCATCTCTTACTCTCTGGGCTAGGGCCACTATATAAAGGGCGAATAAAAGGAGCAACAGCAGGCATCCCTGCCGCGTGCCCTACCTATCGAGAAGGAATAAAAAATATAGCCGTTGACCCATACTGTCGCAGTGGGTGAATGGTAGCAGTTCAAGACTCGCATTCTAAATTTTTTGCCCAAGCCGAAAGGGACTAGGACTCGCTCTAAAAAAAGAACTGTGCACTCTGTCAAAGGCCTTCTCAGCGTCAATCGCTAAAAGCATGAGCTTGCTTGGGGTCCGTGCTGCCTTCTCGATTATGTGTAGAATGCATTTGTATTGTCGCCTGTTAGCTTGTGATGAATAAACCCAGCCTGGTCCTGGTCTATCATCATCGAGGGCATAAGTGGGCCCAGCCTACCAGCTAAAATACCTGTTAACAGTTCAAGGTCCACATTCAGCAAGGAGATAGGCTGGTAGGAATTGCACTGCTGCTTGTCCTTGCTGGGCTAGGGGATCAGAGTAACAGACACAGTCAGCATCTGCATAGGAATCGCACCGTGCTCTGCAAAGGAGTGGAAAAGTCTGGTGAGGATGGGGGCCAGAGCGTGGCAGAATGTTTTATAAAAGATGGGGGATACCCAACTGGGCCCGGTGCTTTTGAAAGTTTTAACCGAGAGATATGACCTCCTCAGGGGGTATGTTGTCTAGTGCCTCCACTTAGTCTAGTGTGAGGCCAGATGTCTTCACTCTTTGAAGATAGGCAGCGCTATTCGCAGGGTCTAGGTGTTGCCTTGTAAAAAGCTACGTGTAGAAAGTTTTAAAGGAATCAGCTATGTCCCTATTATTCGTGATATGTCCTTTATCATGGGTATGTTAAAAGGGTATTCCAATCGATTGTTGCTTAGCACACAGTTTGTTGGCCAGAAGCTGGCTGTATTTGCCCCCCGCCATAGTAGGAATGACGAAGGCGGAGTGCCGCATACTCCGCTCGGTCAAGGTCTAGGCCAGCCAGCTGGGATTGCAGTGCAGTTAGTTTGTGCCATATTCTCGGCACACCAGTGCGTTGGTGTACGTGTTCAAGTTCTTTGATGTGGGCAGAAAGACTATCTCTCTTTTCCTTATGCAGTTTGTTTTTGGCGGCCAAGATGGCTATTAATTCCCCTCTAATGACTGTTTTAAGTGCCTCCCAAAGAGTCGCGATGGAGACCTCTGGTGTGTGGTTAAGAGTGAGATATGTCATGATCACTGTTCAAACCTGGGATACCATTTCGGGACGATTCAAGAATGTTTCACGTAGGCTCCATGTGGAGAGTCCATTGGAGCTAAGGACAGTGAGAGCGTGACTGCAGAATGGTCGGAGAGTGCCACAGGAACAATCTCAGTCCCCGTGACCAGGCCCTGTACATCCGTTGTGCCAAGGAAGTAATCTAATCTAGCGTATGTTTTGTGTGCATGGGAGATAAAGGTGTATTCACGCGCTTCTGGGTGGAAATCCCTCCATAGATCTCAGTGCCCCAGTTCCCCCACCCACCCATGCCCATTCTTCGATAGTGCCCCGGTCTTCCTGTGTTGTAGTGCTGACCTATCTAAACTGGTGTTAAAAACTAGATTAGGGTCCCCCCCAACAGAACTTCTTTGTCTGTGATGGAGACCACCTCGACAAACGCTGTGTGCAGAAAGTGCTCCGGTCCCTCATTCGGCACGTATAAAGACCCTACTATAAAAGACCTATCCCCAAGTGTGAACTGGTAGGTGAGCAATCTGCCCTTCCGTGTGACCCACTTTCCCCGTAAAGGAGCATGCTACTAAGATGGCCACTCCTGCCATCTTGAAAGATGCGGAGGAAAAGAACTGGTGGGGAAATGCCCCAGAGCGGAGCCAATGGCAATCCTTTGAAAGGAGATGTGTCTCCTGGAGCAGGCCTATATCTGCCTCTGAGTTCTCGAAACATGACAGAACTGCTTTGCCATTTACCAGGCTGTTAATGCATGAAGAGTAAGTACCTTAAGAGTCGCATCTGGTGACTGGGCGTGGCTACGAGCGCCAAGATGGCGGTCGCACCTTAGGTGTGCTCCAGACCCCTCCGTCATCCGCTCGGTCATCCGCTGCCATCGGGACCGCCTGGCACCCTGCATCGCATACCTGGATGCTGGGGGGGCCTCTGAAGTTCCTCGTGAGCCATTGGGCGCTGCTGTTGGAGTGGGGCGAGCTGCTCTGGCCTTCCGACATGACGCGAGTAATCCTTAAGATGGCGGCTGCAGCCACGCAGGGACCTGGTTCATTCCCAGTCCGCAGTCCGTGACCGGCCTTGCTTGCCTGTGGGGGAGCTCTTCATGTGGCCTCTTCGGTGGGCTCTCCTCCGTCTGGATCGGACTGCCGCTCCCCCTGCGTGACCCGCCGGTCCCGAGCCTGCTGCCCCACATAGCCGGAGGGAGACGGTGGAGGTCCGGCGCAGCTGACCTGGGCTGGTTGGCTCTCCTGAGGCGGGATCGAGGTGGCTGAGGCACCGCGGCCCCGCGAGTTGCTTCCGTGCTCGCGGGCCGCCTGTAACGCTCCTGTGGACCCTGCTGGATCCTCCTGCTGCCCGAGGCCTGGCCTGCTGCATCCGGCGCTGCTGGCCCCTACTAAGGTGTGGAGTACTGCCGGTGAGCCTCTGCTTGCGCGGCCTGGCGTTGTCAGCGCCACGGGCCCTCATCAGCGTTGCGTGTGGTGGGCCGTGGGGGTCCTTTTTGACTTGGACTCTAGCCGATTTTGCCGATGCCGCGGCCCCAGTGTGGATGCGGCCTGCTGGGGGGTTGATCCCCTGTCACTCCTGGGGCTCAGGCCCGTGCTGGTTGGAGGGTCTGCTGGCAGCGGCTCCCTCCTACTGCCCCCTTGAGACCCGGACGGGGGTCGGTGGCATGGTGGGCCTACATCTGCTGGGCCGCTTGTTGAGGAGACGGCCTTTTGAATACACTGAGGCCCACAAGATCATTACCAGTGCTGTGGTCGGCCGCCGGTGGGGCAGCCTTCTGGGCGTGGCGTTCTCCAGTCGCCTCTGGGCCCCGGAGGGACATCACTGGTGCCACGGGCCCCCGTCAGAATTCACGTGGGGAAGGCCTGCCTGTGCTCCTGTTGTGTCCTGCGATCGGGGCCGCTGCTGTGGGCTCCGCCGGTCATCGTCTACTTGAGGGTGTGATCCTGTGAACCGACCTGCAGGGAAGGAGTGGGGGATGCGGTGGTGTCTGGTCCTGGGGCGTGGGTTCGGCTGCCTACCATGCAGCAGGTGGGGTGAGGGGGGGGCCCTGGTTCGCGGGACTCCTCTCCCCCCCACCCCTTCCCCTGCTCCCCACTCCTGGCGTGCCATCTAGGACTTCCGGGCAGTGGTGGTGACGGCGTAGACTGATGGGCTTCTCCTCTCGGCTGCCATTTCGGTGGCGGTGTCACTCTGAGGGAAGTGAACGGCGGTCTGGTGGTTCTCTGGGAGCTTTGGCTGTAGTCACGAGCCACGGGACTTGAGGGACCTCCAGTCTCTTCCTTGGGCCGCCAGCATACTCCTGGGGAGAACTGTCCGCATCGACCCTCCAGTCAGGGATCCACTGCCCTTCTTGGATCTCCTCGTCGGCTGTGAGTTTGCCCTGGCGGACCGCTCTGTGGCTGTGACGGAGGGGGACCAGCATACGGCCCTTGTCCACGACTCTTGTCCTTTCTCCCTCTTCGTGGGCCGCACCCCTTGTCCAGCGGCTTGGGCCGTCCCGGGTCTTCGTGCCAGCTGCTCATATCTGACGGCTCCCTAGCCCGCCTATGTTGCTTTGTCGGCTTCCTATTGTGGGGGCCGGTTAAGGGGTCTTTGGGGAACACGCGCCTCCAAGGGGCTGATCATGGGTAGAACAGACAAATCAGCGAAGGTCCCCGCCACCCAGACAAAAATGGACCGCTTTACCACCCCGGACGTAGGGGCGACTGGGGGAGCGACTGGGCAGGGGGCTCCTCCGTCCGCGGACCTGGCCACCATTCTTCAGGCCATCCACGCATCCCAGACCTCCGTGGAGGGCAAAATCGCAGACGTGAGAGTGGACATGACTCTCATCAGGCAGGACCTCCGTAATGCGAATGACTGGATTAAAGAGACTGAGACCAGGATCTCCAATGTGGAGGACGACGTGCAGCAACTCAAGGGGCAGGTGGCCCGACTTCAGTCCCACACTCAGGAGTTGCATCTGTGGGCGGAGGATGGCGAAAACAGGGCCCAACGCAACAACCTCCGTCTGGTGGGCTCCCCGGAGGGAGTGGAGCAGGGTCACACGGTGGAATTCCTGGAGAAGTGGCTGAGGTCATGGGTCCCCGGGGATTCCCTATCCCCTTGGTTCGCGATTGAGCGAGCTCACCGGTCCCTGGCCCCCAAACCAAAGCCGGGTGCATCTCCCCGCCCCATCATAATGCAGGTTCTTAATTTCAAAGACCGACATGCCACCTTGTCTGAAGCCCGCAAGCAGCAGCGGCTCCTCCATGAAAATTGTGTCATCATGATCTTCCCTGACTACACCCTTGAGGTCCAGGGCCAGCGTCGCTCTTTTGGAAAAGTTAAACAAAAGCTGAGGGCACTTAACATTCAGTATTGGCTCCTCTTTCCGGCCCGCTTGCGAGTGGTATACGCAAACAAGACATTGTTTTTCGACAGCCCGACGGAAGCTTGGACCTGGGCAACGGAAGAGCGCCCTCTGCGGGCTGGAGAGTACGCCCCGGACCGGGGGGGAGCGGAGGGCAGACTTGGCCGTCACGCACCCTCTGCTCATCAGCCTCCGTGTAATCGATCCCGCAGGCGCCATGACCGGAGGCGGGCCCACTCGGATTACCTGCCGGGCCACTCACAGCAATCAATCCGAATTGAAGAGGGAGCATGGTCTGGGAGGCGCTCTGGTTCCTCCGGCCGACAAGATGGCGGAGGTGCCTCGCCCCGGTCTCCCATGATTGACCTCCTGGACACGGACCTCTCACGTAGCCCGATGCTCCAGAAGGACCCTGACTGAGCCGGTCTCTGCCCAACGGGCCTTTCTCCGCGGCCGGAGACAGCACCCTGGCCCAGAACAGTTCCCAATTTCCCGATGGTTTCGTAAATATGCATCCAAACATGAGGAGGGGTCCTCCACGCTTCCCCAGTCCTAAGCGTTTTAGTTTGGTTGTTCACCCTGTAAATTTGCGTATTGTTCTAATGGGAGGTCGACAGATGCTTCTGTTCCTGAAGTGTAGGGTGGGGGGTGGGGGTATGGGAGGGGGTTGGGATGGTTTTTTCCCATACGTTATTATGTTTTTTGCTGTTTTTTGTTTCAGCTACCATGGAATGACACAAACCACTAATGGGAGGGAAGGGCATGCCCCCGTAGCAAGTGTATGCGCACACCACCGCGGACTCCCAAGCACGTATGCACACCCACGTCAATACGCACGTCCCAGGCCAGGTAACAGCTATCATGACTGATAACACTTCACCTAGGGCTTCCCTCCACGTGCTGTCGTGGAACATCATTGGCCTGTTGGATCCGCACAAACGCACGGCGGTCCTAAGGTATGCACAGCGCCTCCACATAGATATCCTCATGCTCCAGGAAACGCACCTCTTAGGGAACTGATGCCTCTTCTTAGCTTGCTATGGGTACGATAGAGTATGGCACTCCGGTTTCTCCAGGGGCTCGTGAGGGGTGGCCATCATCCTTAGGCGCACCCTGTCCTTCGTCCTCTCCCAAGTGATTCATGATCCTCAGGGCTCATCTGTGACAGTTTGCGGATCGTTGGCTGGCTCTCCCCTCACTCTCATGTCTGTATATGCTCCCCCCTCAATGCTTGCGTCCACACTTGCACACACTGCTGCCCTGCTGAATAATGAGCCCACCGGCAACATGGTTATTGCGGGTGACTTCAATGCAGTTTTAGCCCCGGCCCTCGACATAACAGGTGCCGAAAGGCGAGTGCGAAACAGCTGCAGAACTGGTCTGAATCCCTGGGACTCAGCGATGCATGGCACACATGGCACCCCCGCAGCACCCAATTTACACATACCTCTGCGGCCCACCACACCCAAGCGCTCATCAATGCGATCTTTGTCCCCGCGCCCGAATTTACCAAGACTCTAGACGTTTGGATTTTGCCTAGAGGCATTTCCGACCACTCTCCAATACTCCTTAGCACAGGGGCCCCCCCTCCTTCGGCCCGCTAAACATGGAGGATGAATGCTTGGTTTCTCCAAGACAAAGAATTTAAGAAGGTGGTGGGGAAAGAACTTAAACAATACTTCGCTACTAATGAGGGTTCTGTTGCCTCCCCGGGCACCCTATGGGAGGCAGGGAAGGCGACTATACGGGGTGTTGCTAAAGGGAAGCTTAAGGCCCAGAGGCAATCACAGTTGCATGAGATTTCTTCCAAGGAAGCGCAGGCGCTCTGCTTGGAACAGCTATTATCCACACCAGAGGATGCTGCCCAGGCCCGACAACTTGCCCACATTCGAAATGAAATTCGACAATTGTCCCTGGATGCGGCTAAGCTCCTCTCGTGGTCTTCGGTGGCAAGAGTTTACGGTTGGGGGGACAACAATGGCACGATCCTGCACAGGCTGGCCACATATCCCAGGTTGAATCGTATTATCCCAGAGGTGGTTGACAAAGCTGGAGTGGTGTAGCGTGCCTCCGTGGCAATAGCCAACACCTTCGCTGCCTATTATCGGAGGCTGTACACAGCGCTCTCCCCTGAGCTGTCCATCTCAGCTCTCCTTGACCTGGGTAGGGTGCGTCTCCCTAGACTGGATAAGACTGCTCAGAAAGATTTGGAGCGCCCCATCTCACTGAAAGAAATAGAAGAGGCGATCACCCGGGCTTTACCGGGTAGGACCCTGGGCCCAGATGGCCTTCCTCTGGAATACTATGCGGCATACCGGGAAACCCTGGCGCCCCACCTGGCCAACTTATTTCATGAAGCTGTGGAGAGAGGTTCCTTTCCATGGGAAACAGACATTGCCACCATCGTGGTTCTCCCGAAATCCCAGCCGCCCTCCCGTAGATGTGCAGATTACCGTCCCATTTCCCTCCTCAACACTGAAATTAAGCTATATGCCTCCATTCTGGCCCAGCGATTGAAACCCTACTTAACATTACTGGTACATCCGGACCAATGTGGGTTCATGCCTCAGCGTGGGATCCGCCACTGCCTTCGGAGGCTGCAGCTGGCTCTCGCCCACCGGCACCTGCTTACCCCAAACTTAGCGCTCCTCTCCATAGACTTTGAAAAAGCGTTTGATTCGGTGGACTGGGCGTACCTACAGGACGTGCTGGCTGAGATGGGGTTTGGGCCCCACTTCCGTTCCTTGGTTCGTGTCCTGTATGCTCACCCGAGAGCACGGGTGCTGGTTAACGGGGTACTGTCAGAGGCCTTCCCCATCGCATGGGGCACTAGACAGGGGTGTCCCCTTTCTCCTTTGCTATTCGCCCTGGCGATGGAGCCCTTGGCTTCCCTGGTGCGGGCTGAGGATCGTCTCCACGGATGGGAGTGGCCCAACACTGAAGCAGACAAGATTGCATTGCATGCGGATGACGTCCTGGTCTTCCTGGCGGACCCAGCCTCTTCCGGACCACATTGCCTCCAGATCTTGCACTCTTTCGAGCAGGCCTCAGGGCTGCGGCTAAATCCCGGGAAATCTGTTCTGGTCCCCCTGCATCTCTCTAGGGAGTGCTTTGATTGGCAGTCCAACTTACCACTTCGGCGTCAATCCTTTAAATACTTGGGGATATGGATTACCCTCCTTCCCGAGCTGGGCTGGTCCCTCAACGTGGCTCCATTGGTCCAGAAGGCCAAGGAAAACCACCATAAATGGAAGGCGCTGCCTTAAATCCCCTGGGGAGGGTGGCCCTGTTTAAAATGATGATCCTCCCCAGATTCCTTTACGTCCTACAGAACACCCCTTTCTGTTTTCCCAGGACTTGGTTCCGGGAGCTAGATAGTCTAATTACCAAATGCCTCTGGAGTGGAGGTAGGGCCCGCGTGGCTCTGTCTGTTTGCCGGATTACCTCCTATGATGAGGGTATGGGGATGACGCACTTGTATCTGTATTTCTTGGCGGTACGCCTCTTGGTAGTCCACGACTGGTTCAATGGGGGCTGGTCTGACCCAGCCTACAGGCTTGAGCTGAGCAAACTTGGTCTAGCTGGCATCCAGGCCATGATGTACTGGGGGCCCATTTCATCCCGATTGCCTGATGTGACGCGCTTCGTGCTACTGGCCTGGCGGGCCTCGCTGCGACACACCGGATGGACATGTAAGCTGACCCAGTGTACTCCCCTCTGGCATGGGGCTTGGCTCCGGGAGGTTAGCGGACTACCGGGGTTTAAAACTTGGGACCTTATTGGCATCTCACAGCTAGGGGACGTATGGGCTAGGGGGCATATGATGTCCTTCCAGGAGCTCCAAACCCGTTACTCCCTACATTCGTCCCAATTCTATAAATATTTGCAACTGAGACATGCCCTCCATATGCACATGGTGGACGACACAAGGCTGCCCGAATATAGCCCCTCTGAGGCTCAGACGATGATGGGCGACTTAGGTAAGGTAGGGGTCTCCTGCATTTATCGCACCCTAGTTAACAACACCCCCACCTCCTTAGATAAGTTGAGGGCTCAATGGGTGGGCCCCCTTGACGAGGTGGATTGGCGTGATGCCCTCATGGCCCCCAGAACAGTCACCATCTCTGCCAAACTCAAGCTGATTCAGCTCTACTACCTACATACTGCGTATCTCATTCCCCTGCGCCTCTATCGAGCGGACTTGCGCCCAGATGCATCATGTACGAGATGCACTCACGCCCTGGCTGACTTCCTCCATATGGTTTGGTTGTGTCCCCGCCTGGAGCACTTCTGGGGATCTATTGAGGTGGAGCTAACAGAGGTATTGGGCTGGGAGGTTCCTCATTATCCACGTCACTCATTGTTGGGGATCACGGACGGGCTGGGCGGGTCCAGAAACAAAAAGTTATTGTTTAATACTGCTAAGATGGTGGCCAAGCGGGACATAGCGGCGGCTTGGAAAAGCCCCGACCCGCCCGACCTGGGGAGGTGGCGCAGAGGGGTGGACCGGTGCGCGACCCAGGAGAAAACCCTTTACATGGCCAAGGGGTGCGCCAAGAAATATCGTAGAGTGTGGGGGAAGTGGCTGGGCAATGTGGAGGGTCCTGATTAGCCCGGTCTCCTCTCCTGTATGTGCATGTCTTATAGGGGTCATGATAGTGGGTTGCACTGCTTTTAAAAATGAATTCAAACCAATGATTTCCGTGTATTTGCTGAATTGTTTTATGTGTTTTAAAAACAATAAAAACTTGAATATCGAAAAAAAAGAGTCGCAGCTGGCATTGGGGATGAGTGTAGGGTGTATCGCGTGAGACTGCACATGTCAAAGACATGAGCCAGCTTCTAGCATCTGTGTCCGCAAAAGTGTTGTGCAGGGTGCAAGATGTGTCCACTGTGAACCTGAGTGCAAACCCCAACCAGGAGACCCCAACAAGATATAAACAGAAATAACAAACATTTGAAACATGAGTCGCTGAAATGGGTGACAGTCTCTCAATTCCAAAGAGTCAGAGATGGGGTCCAAAATGAGGCCAGTAGTCCCAACCTCCACTCTGTCCCGCCCGGACCTCATGCAAGGCAGATGCCAATAACTGCCTGTTACCCTACGGTTCATCCGTCTTGGCCAGGACCTCTGCAATGGACCTCAGCTCTGCTTGCTGCACCTCTGCTATCTCCACGGGGTCCTGTCACGTCGCCCCCTCTCCACACCGCAGCCCCTTCTACGATTTCTGTGATTCCTCATGCGGGAAGGGCAGGACGCAGGCAACCATCCCAACATGGCGAGGTCAATGCCGAGGATCTGGCAAGTTTCTGTCAAGTATCGCAGTTGGTGAAGTCTTCCTTCCAGGTGGAAGATGATGCAGAAGGAGTGTCCCCATGAGTAGGCCACTCCCATGTTCTGTACATGCTGTGTGACCGGTCTGAACTCACATCATCACTGCAGTGTAATTGCTGCCAAGTCCTGGAAGAGTGTAGGTGTCTGGTCCCGGAAGCGGAGAGGGTGCTTCTCCCGGGCCTTGCACAATATTTCCTCCTTTACAGGGAAATCGTGAACACAGACTAGAGTGTCTACTAGAGGGGCCACCTCAGGACGCACACTACCTACCATGTGGGCGCAATTAATTTTAACAACTGTCTCTGGAGATGCCCCCAAAATATGGCGGAAGAGGTCTCCAACGTAGGTGAAAATGTCTTTGCTTTTGGCTTTGGATGCCACACCCCTTATCTGAATATTATTTCGACGGGATCTATTTTACAGATCATCAGCGTGGGCCATACAGATGCTGTTCGTGAAGTCGGATAACCTCTTGATGTAAAGACTCCATCTCCTCCTCCCGGCCATCCCCCCGCTCCTCCAGTCCCCAGCGAGTCCAGGTCCAGCCAGACTTCTCTGATGTCCTGTGATAAGTCCCGCTTGACTGCCTGCAAGCCATCCCTGAGGGACATAAACAGGGATTCCAGGAAGGAGTGGGCCACCGGCTCCTCCGCCTTAGCTTCCTCTTGGGTCCGCAGAGAATTAGGGGGAGCACTGCGGTCTCCCGTTGGGCCCATAGCGGCCCTCGAGAGCATATCCTTGATGGTGCGATCTTTTTTGGTGCGAGCCGCCACTATCTCCCTAACTCCACCGGTTTCTTCCTCTTTAGCTCTAGGGCATTCATTGTGGGATGTTGTAGCTGTAAATTCTCCCAGTCCCCTGTCTCCCCGCCAATCTGTACTGTATGAGGGTCCACTTCAAGTGAGCCCACTTTAAAGGCCCTTCGATGCACAGGCGGGTGTCAGCCTGATCCAGGGCTGCATCCCCAGGGTGAAGCAGCTGGCCTAGCCCCTCCATGCGTGTTCAGGGGCCATCAGACGGTGGTGGTGGTGCATTGATGGTCCTCGGCTGCCTCAGGAGCCCATGCGGCAGCGTGGCAGTGGTCCAGGTCTGGGATGGTTAGGGGATCTGCTGCCTCTGGTAGCGCGCAAGCTCACTCGTTGGTCCCTCCCTTTGATCCCACAAGAGAGGTGGGCCCACGGCAGGGTGCTTGAGGCCTAGTTGAGGTGGCTGGGCTGTCATACCTTTGCTGTAGGCATCACCATATCTAGCATTCCGTGTTGGGGGCCCACTCTTCTTGGCCCTCGGTGCCTCGATCGCCTTCCTCCTTCGGGGCATGCCTGACGGAGCTACCGCGACTGGGAGCTGCAGAGCTGCAGGGCACCACAGCCGGGCCCCCTCCTCGGGCGGGCAGGCAGCTGCCAATCCCAGGGCAGTCCGGTCCGCAACCACACCCCGCTCAGCAGCTCTCCCGCAACCTGATAACTGCGCCGTAAGGCGCGGGCCCCTTCATTACTGCTCTCTGGCCTCCGAGGTTTGTTTATCTGATGGAGGGCTGACCCAGGTTGTCAGGCTTGTGGAGCTACCCGGGTAGAGCGCCTGCAGCCACGCTTCTAAATTAGGCGCAGGCATGGTTCAATTTTTGGGCAACAGTCCATCTGTAGGGTCGACCAGGGCCTCAGGTACCTGCTGCAGCTCCCCCAGGGCCGCCAAAGTGCAGTTGGACGACTATATCAGCGACTGGGATGGAGAGACGGAATTAGACATCTTACCCATCTGCCATCTTGGCCACGCCGCCGATCCTATTGTTTACAAGAAAAATGCCTAAAAAAGGGCTTAGAGCCCGCCCATTACTTACTATTGGTTGGCTTCATCGTCATGTTCATTTCTGTGCTTTGCTTTGGTCAGCGCTTCCTGGTTTCACTTTCATCTTCTTTCTTCTCCGCATGCTTGTCCCATGATGGAGCACAGATGAAGGGGCTAATTACGAGTTTGGCAGTCCGATGGGCCGCCAAACCCGTGGTGGCAGAGCAGCTACTGCCGCACCGGCGGGCCACCTGCTGTATAACGACTTTGGCGGTCAGACCACCATGAGAACGCTGCTATTGCCGTGGATCTCTGATCCGACGACGATCTTGCAGTGGTCTCAGGCCACAATATGCTGGCAGTGCTCTGCGGCACGGGGAAGCAGATTACAAGTTTCCTCACTACCACAGTTTTCATGGCTCTACAGAGCCTACCTGTATTCCAGTCGGAATACAGCGGGTGGGCTGACTACGGGTTTGGCGGTCTTGGAGCAGGGCGCTGGCGTGGCTGCCTGCTCCAAGACCACCAAACTCGTAATTTGGGCCCTAAGTACTGGTTCATTTATCAGTGTCCTTTGGTGCTTTCCTCGTCCTTGTTGCTTCATCGTCGATTGTCATTGTTGCTGTTGCTTCCGTCGTCGTTATTCCTTGTTCCTCCATTGTCAGTTCACCCTTTCCCCTATCCCCCACCCCTGTCGCTCCTTGCCTATTGTTACTGCCCCTTCCCCACCCCTCTCCCTTTCATTTGTTGAAATTTGCTTACTCCCTTTAGGGTTGCATTCGACATTGTAGTAATTAAAGACACCATCTATTTTGTACTACACCTCATGTGATTCCCATTTGCTGGCTTGACGCTGCTGGGGAAATCCACTCCAACCTGTGATAAATGAATCACAGATTTACACCAGCTACAAACAATAGCCACTTGCAGGACTTCCTTTCACAGTGGTAAGTAAAAAGATGCAAACTCATTGTGCAGATGAAGGCAGTGCATTAATTGTGACTCAGCAGATGTTTTCCTGGAAATTCTGACCTCACCACAAAGGCAATTTCTCTGGAAAGAAGCCACTTCCCCTTTGACTCACTGTGTATGACACACATTCTGTAATTTGAGATTTGTAAAGGTTTTCCTTTGCAATATGACTATGAGAACAGCACAACATACTAACAAGCATCTTTCTATTAGCCCTTTTGTGCTTCTGTACGACATGGCCAAAATACACTGGCAAGGCCAGTATCTCTTGCATAAGTGAGACCTAGTGGCTTTCCAAATGCTTGTTATGTAGTTTGTATCCAATTGTATTTCTTCCAGCATTAAATTGGAGCACATTCCTGTGTTCTGTGATGCTCCCTCTTTTAGACGCTCCCAAATCCTTTGGTATTTTTACATTCAGGTGCAGCTGTGAAAATTCTATCTCCAGTCCTATGTTCCTCACACAGCCTCTACACTGAGGAAGGGTGAAAAGGGGTGCCAGCACGTTCTTTTTCTTTTATCAGTGTCTGTACAGATACTTCACTTGCTGCTGCTTTTGCTTTCCTCTGGTAAATACATTTTTAGCAAGCCCATTTATTTATCTAAAGGGTGTTAATGTCATCCCATTGGAAGTGAGATATTCACATCTACATTTTAAAGGCTATCTCTGCTCTCTCATCCTCTGGGTGGACTGTTTAAACATTGACTGCTACAAGCACAAAAGGGCAAGAACTACATTTGATTTTGCATTTCAGAAATCTGCCAATTGGCAGATGATTTTGGAGGCCATACATAACATAACATTATAGATGGGTAAAGAGTGAATTATGGAGATGTTTTTCACCGGGGAACAACCTTTACAACGCAACTTTTACAACGCACTACACTTACAACGCAATTTTTACAACGCAACATCCACTACAACGCATTCCATTACATCGCATGACACTACAACGCATTTTTAAAAACTACCTTTACAACGCATTCCATTACATCGCATACTACCTTTACAACGCATACCATTACAACGCATAATATTACACTACACTATCCAACACTTACCCTACTGTTGCACCCCCTGGAGTTAGAATAGTAATTTTTACCCCTATACTATCCAACACTTACCCTACTGTTGCACCCCCTGGAGTAAGAATAGTAATTTTTACCCCTATACTATCCAACACTTACCCTACTGTTGCACCCCCTGGAGTTAGAATAGTAATTTTTACCCCTATACTATCCAACACTTACCCTACTGTTGCACCCCCTGGAGTAAGAATAGTAATTTTTACCCCTATACTATCCAACACTTACCCTACTGTTGCACCCCCTGGAGTAAGAATAGTAATTTTTACCCCTATACTATCCAATACTTACCTTAAATGCAATGTAATATTATGCTTTGTAATGGTATGCGTTGTAAAGGTAGTATGCGATGTAATGGAATGCGTTGTAAAGGTAGTTTTTAAAAATGCGTTGCAGTGTCATGCGATGTAATGGAATGCGTTGTAGTGGATGTTGCGTTGTAAAAATTGCGTTGTAAGTGCATGCGTTGTAAAAGTATGCGTTGTAACGTCATACATCCTTTTTCACTTCAGTGTTCTATGTGACATCATAGACAACTCAAGCTTCACTCTCGTTGTCTATTTGATGTCACTCAGAACCGCTCGGAGAAAAACATCCCCATAATTCAATGTTACCCATCTATAATTCTATATGTGGATCCTGCCAACTCCAAGTTTTTTTAGTTGAACCTTGAAAATCCCCTAGGGAATGTGCGATTACTGGTGAATCTGTAATTTCACCTCAGAATCCCCTGGTCTTGGAGTCAGCAGATGGCTCCCCGTCACTAGAGCACCACCTTTCCATTGCTGGACTTAGCTTTTGCATATCAGTGGTATCAGGAGTGTTTGCCGAATTGGCTTAATTAAAATGAACAAGGACTTCAACTCCCAGAATACACTAACATGTAAGAGCAAAGTCCAGGAAAATCCAAGAATGGAAAAGTGGTGTTCCGATGACATAGATCTATCTGGTCGGGATGTGGCTTAACCAGCCACAATGGCAGACACGTTTCTCTTAGGCTCCGCTCGTTATCCAGACAAGCGTCAACCATCCGCAGCTGTGGGGGCTTTGAAAAGGACCAGGGAGCTGTATAGAGCGGGCACCGAGCAGTACAGTGAAAAAGGAACGAAAGAGGTGATTAACCGCACTGGGGTGGCCGCCAGGTCGGGATGCCTGACCCCAAAATGGCAGCCCCCAGTATCTGCTGAAGTGGATCGAGCGGCATCGGAGAGCTCCGTGACCCCAGACCAGCGGCAGACACAGCCTATCAATAGCAGGGGGCCGGCGACGTGCACACGACCCCCGAGTGAGGAGCGGAGGGCCAGGAGTCGGAGACCCCGCCGCCGAGGTGCTGGTAAGTGTGAGCAGCGCACAAAGAGCAGACAGTAAACAGCAACACACCCCAGACCCGGTGCATTGGTGGGAAAAGGCCACACAGCTTGCTAATAAGGGCCTGGTGGGATGGGCAGCGGAGGAGAGAGCCCCTAGTAGCACAGAGTGGCCTGGAGGCCCCGAACAGTCACTGCACCTGGCGAAGAGGGCCCCTCCAAGATCCAGGCCAAGGGCGCGACGAGCTGACTCAAGTGGCAAGCAGCTGGAGAGCCCCAACACTCTTCCAGTTGCCCGGGTGATGGGCCCTGCATCAACAAACCCCCCCCCCCCCCCCCTCCCCCTACGACTCTGTGGGCGACAGAAGGACTAGAGCCCCAGTACTAAATAGTCGGGGGGAGACTCCAAGGGGGGCTCGCGGCCACCGAGGAATTGCCGCGAAGAACCGGTGAACGTGAGGAAGGAACGGATAATAGATCACCAGTGGCAACACACCCCAGATCCCGCTGCCGGACGGAATAGGCCACACTGCTCATCGAGAGGGTCATGGAGGAGTAGGCAGAGGAGGGGGGGGGGGATCCCTTGTAACACTAAGTGGCTTGGAGGTCCGAATAGACACTGGATAAGACAAAAGGGGGCTCCTCCGGGGTCCAGGTCAAGGGAGCGGAGTGACTGCTCAACCAACAAGCTGCCGGGGTGCCCCGACACTTCTCCAGCCGCCTCTCTAGTAGACCCTGCAATAACAACCTCCTACCCCATCCTCACAACTCTCGACGCCAGAAGTACTTGAAGCCAAGAATTAAATAGAAACTGGGGAACTTCAGAGGGGGGCCCTCGAACACGTGGATGGGGTGAGGAGAGTGGCAGGGAGCAAGACCCTCGGTTCCCCATTTCCAGTGCCTGCAATCTATCTCGGGAGGCAGGACCGCAGCCATCAGCAATTAGAAAGTGTGAAGGGGACGTGTATTAGAAAATTGGTGTTGCTGGCAACAGACCAATAGGGCGAGTAACAAGAGCCTTCAACCACCCAGACGCACAGTGCCCTTGAACGGGGAGCACGCAAGAACAGAAGAGGGCTCAGAACAGACACTACATTGCCCCCCTCTTGCCTTCTTCTCCCCCCAAGAATAACAGCGCCCACGCACAGAAGGGGAACAACCTATGCCCACACTAGACGGATACGAAGGAGACTTGGTAGTGCGTCCACGGAAAAGTCAGAGAAGTCAGGCCCTTCCCACACACAGTCGCTGGAATGAGCCACCTGGTGGCCACAAACCAACCAGGTGAATTTCGGTAGCCATCTCTCGCCTGAGTAGGACTACTAACAGAACGTCACAGGTGCCCCAAGACCGCAGTATAAGGGGGAATGGCGACCACGCAACCAACCCACAGTTATGGGATGCCCAAAATCAACCTGGGGACCGCAGTCCCCGAACCAGACAAGATCGAAGTCCCCAACCCAAGAAGCCCAGGACACAAACCCAAAGTCCAACGCTGCCATGTCAGACAGCTTGACAGGGTCCTAGCGGCCATAGAGCATTCACGCGTCACCATGGAGGAGTGATTTGGTACCCTAGCCACGGATCGCAACCTGTTGCGTGACGACCACAGGAGACTAGTGGACAAGGTAGCAGATTGTGAAAAAGCCTTATCCACACTGCAACCCCAGGCCAAAGCACAGCAAGACTCCATGAAAGATTTCAAAGCCCGAGTAGTGATATTAGAGGAAAAAACAGATGACCTGGAAGGCCACTCCAGGCGAAACAACCTGCACATTTTAAATCTGTTAAGGAAAAGATTCCATCGAATATGCAGAAACCTGGCTCCGGTCCTTCACACCACGCGAGGAACTTACCGCTTTTTTCTCGGTTGAAAGGGCACATCGACCGCCTCGGGGCTCACTCCTGTGACTCATGTTAGTAAAGCTCCTCCACTTTTGCGACAGGGATGCCATACTCCGAGCTGCCAGACAGAATAGACCCATTGCGGTGGAGGACAAGCAAGTCATGCTCTTTCCCGACTACTCCAAGACAGTACAACGGAGAAGGTCATCAATCCTTGAAGTGAAGAGGCTGCTGAGGGACCAGAATGTTAAATATTCCCTGCTGTTCCCGAAGCGCCTCAAAATTATTCATAATGACGCCTCAATCTTCTTCACTGACCCGCAGGAAACTATGGACTGGATGGAACTGAACCTACAAACTAATCTAAGCCAGAGGAAAACCCGAACACTCAAGCTAAAAACCTCCAGGACCCCAAGGCGTAGAGGAAAGAGCGCCCAAAACCAACCAGAAACACAGCTGCAGAATAAGACACTGAAATTACTGGATCTGGAGCAAATCATAGCGGAGCGTCGAAAGGCTATCCAGGCGGTGGAGGAGCTGGGGGTGAACTTCTCAGCCTCGGACAATGAAGATAGACCAAACATCTTCACGCCCGGAGAAGACCCCCAACGAATGAAGCAACTCCGACGGGAACTCAGGGACTTTGCCAACATTCACTCCGCAAACAGCAGACACACTTATATAAAGTCCACTCGTAACAATACGCACATTGAACCTCCACAATAGTAAAGCTTCATCACCTAGCCCACCAACACATAATGCACATCACGGATGCCCCAAATCTGCTTGTGCCCCATGGCCTCTACTGACCACACATTCTGGCCTATGGGACCCGTTCCACGCGGAGGTCCTCGAGGTACGCACGAGTCAGGCACACCCCCCCTCACGAAACAGTAGAGGATACTCGTTAGTACAAGTTTGGATGTGCTGTCCATTGCAGCAGATCCCTAGTATTGGGTCTTCAACCCTAAATAGTTATGGTTCAACCCCTCAACGCACCCCAACCCGCACCCACCCTGACATGAAGGGCTACAGCACTTGCAGGCACACCCAGGCCTCACACCGTGTGCATCCAACCCCACCCATGGAGCACCAATCAGGACCCCCAGAACACCCCCACCATTGTGCGATTCACAAGCCACCATGACCACCCCCGACAGACATTAAATTCCTCTTTCTAAACGCATGGGGTATACACACAGTTCGGAAGCGTTACGCTATCCATGCGTACATCAAACCAGGGCCGGACTGGCCGTGGCAGGCACCAGGCATTTGCCCGGTAGGCTGCCATGTTGGGGGCCAGTTTTGGGCCCTTGGGGGCCGTCATTGTTACGGGGGGCCTGAAATTTCAGCCCCTGTAACAAAATCGGCCGAAACCGGCCGTAGCAAACAGCTCGGCCCTCCCCCCCACCATTGGGGCCAGCCGAGCTGGTTGCCAGGGCCGGTTTTTGTTCCCAGTCCAGCCCTGCATCAAAGGCCAGCAAGCGCAGGTCATACTTTTACAAGAAACACACTTTACAAAGGGGGAACTTGAAAAGCTTCAAAAGCGATGGCAGGCACATTCTGTGCCACGACCTACTCAGCGTACGCACGGGGAGCACTTATTTGGCTCAGGCTGGGGATTCCCTTCTTGGAGACTGGTAGAAAGATAGACACCGAAGGGAGATACGCTCTGCTAGAGGATCTTCTAGTCGGCAAACCAATATTATTAGGTAGCATCTATGCACTCAACACAGTGCAAACAGCGTTCTGGGAGATCTTATCGAACAGCTTGGCCCAATTTACCAATTGAGAGGGGACTACATCTGCACATTAGATCTCAACCTAGATAGATCCCACCCTCCTTGCCCGACCTCACACGCCCATGCACAAACAGCCCGCTTTGGAACATGGTCTAATCACTGGTTGCTGACAACTAAACACTCCATCCCTCATGATCTGTGAGTATGGCTGGACCGGTTCTTGCATACGCACACGATTCTCCCCATGATCTAACACTCGGACTACCTGGGTAGGGTGCTTTTGGACCATGATGCACATGTCATAACCCTCAAATGGCGCCCTCCTCTGCCACTAATCCCCACCTGGCAGCACCCACAGGACAGCCTTGAGGACCCGGTATTCCAACATGTACAAAGGGAAAACATACAGAACTATTTCTCTTACAGCGCAAACACCACAAACCCCAGGGCACTAGAATGGGATGCCTTTAAGTTGGTCATGAGGGGAGCCTGCATAAGGCAAATCACGGGAGTACGTAAAACACTAGAACAGATGATACAAACAGCCAAGCAGACACGCGATACCCCCCACACAATTAGCAAAAGCCAAGACCACGTATGCAGAAGCCTGCGCAGATCTGGGAAGATACAACTTTCGAGCCCATGCTGCCAGAGCCCACAGAGAGGCGAACCGAGCCGGGACCCTGTTTGCCTGGCTTATCTGGCAGAACCTAGACACACAACCTCTCACCAGCATAAGAAACGCGGC
Source organism: Triturus cristatus (assembly GCF_964204655.1). NCBI lineage: Eukaryota > Metazoa > Chordata > Amphibia > Caudata > Salamandridae > Triturus > Triturus cristatus. Next base: position 624,078,004 of record NC_140594.1, on the reverse strand, counting down.
AGGCAACTTCACCTACACGCAGGCGGAGATTATGCTAACATTCCACGAGTACTACACAGACTTTTATAGCGAGCCAATGCGTGACAGGGAGGAACACATCCATGCAGTTTTACACTCTATCACCATGACACAGGTGGCGGATGACGATGGGACCTCCTTAGACGAACACCTCACGCCGGCAGAAATTAAAAGTGCAATCCATCACCTAGCCAAAAACAAAGCCCCCGGCCATGACGGCTTCCCACTAGAATACTACAATACATTCTCCTCCCAACTAGCCCAGAAGTTAGACATAGTCTACAAAGCTACCTCAGAAAAGGGAACACTCCCTATGTCAATGCGTGAATCTACACTGATAACGTACTCGAGCCAGATCGGGACCCCTTGCTCAGGTCGTCATACCGGCCGATCACTTTGCTCACAGCGGACTAAAAAGTGTTGGGCAGGATCTTATCGGACAGACTCACTGGGGTGCTTCCCCACCTAGTACACCCCGACCAATGTGGGTTTGTGCCCGGGAGGAACACCTCCCAGAACATTCGCAGGCTATTCCATGTCCAGGACGTTGTACAGGGCGGGTTCTCGCACGCTGTGTGCCTAGTGCTGGACCTCGAGAAGGCCTTCGACACCTTCGCGTGGCAGTACTTATTCGCGGTTTTGCGGCGGGTGGGGATAGGCCCTCACCTTATGGCGTACGTCAAACTGCTGTATACTGACCTCACGACCCTGGTCCGCATAGGTCGACATATTTTGCCCCCTCTCCGGGTGACCCGCGGAACACGTCAGGGATGCCCATTCTCCCCCCTACTGTTCGCCCTCACGATGGAGCCGCTAGCAATTAAGCTCAGGGAGGGAGGCATACTCTGGGGCATTCCACTAGAGGGCCATACCCATAGCATATCTTAATACACAGACGATCTCCTAAACTATATTAGGGATGTTACCATGGACCTCACTCCGCTCTAGGCCACACTGGATGACTTCGTGAGGGTGGCGGGACTGAAAGTGAATTGGGGAAAATCTACTATCTACCCTCTTCACTCGGATGCACCCCTACGGGAAATAAATGCAGGGGAGGCCAGACTGGCGTGGAATGGGGATACCCCAATATACCTGGGAATTAGATTATACCATACCCCGAGAGATCTCCTTGAGGGCAACCACTACAGAGCCCTGAGAAGTATTAAAACCCAGATCAATTTCTGGCGAACGTTACCCTTAGCCCCTATAGGGAGGGTGGCCCTATCAAAGATGGTGGTGGTACCCCGTCTCCTCTACTACTTTGCAAATCTCCCAGTGATCCCTCCTTAAGCCCTTCTTCCGGGAGCTGAATTCCTTACTCATATCGGTGATATGGGAAAGAGGATGCGCAGAGTGGCTCTAGCAACATTGCAACTCCCAATGGACCGAGGCGGATTAGGCGCCCCTTCCTTTGAAGCCTACTTCCTCGCAGCACAGCTGCAATGGCTCTCACACTGGACAGCCAGGTGTCACCTGGAGGAAACGGATACACAATCAGGGCCTCTGACGGTCCCAGCGATACATCGAATCCTACTCCCGGTCCCAAACCCAATTCAACCCATCCCATTCTGGTGAAGGCTGCCCTATCCTGCATGCTAAGACGTCATCGTCTCTCGCGCTACACCGCTATACTCCCCACTACTGCCACTGGCGGCCCTCCCCAAGGGGCGAGAACACTATACATCCAGGGACCTGCAAACCTTTGAAAGCCTGACTGAAGGTAGCGGGATACCCTCTGGTCAGTTACTCCTTCACAAACAACTCATATCCGACTGTAGGAAAACATTGGACTTGGCGAACGGAAAATGAAAAACGCACCCCACACTGCACGCAATACTGAATATGGGCGCAGGGCGCCACCTTATCACATGGATCTATAGATCTATCATAGACCTCACGAACACACCGCTGACATGGCTTCGATGCAAATGGGAGGAGAAATTCGGTCGGGCACTGCACGATAATGAATGGCTCACAGCCCTAGAGCACCATTTTGCGCAACCATTTAGTTTAACATACTACAGCGAGCGTATCTCACACTGGCACGGCTCAAACATTTTTATCCCGCAACACAGTTTGAATGCCCACGCTGCCACCTACCCAACGCCACATTTGTGCATATGTTATGGACTTATCCCACATTGCAGACCTACTGGGCAGAAGTACACACCATGATACAGACAATCACAGGCCTGACAGGCCTAGACATATGGGAGGCCAGTGCCCTGGGGATATTTAAACGCCAGAAAAAGAAAAAGATAGAGACACGATTTGCGGTACTGGCCCTGCTCCTAGCGAAACGAAGCATCACATTACATTGGCGCTTACCTACAGGTCCTCAGATAGAAGCATGGAGGGGGCAGTCATGAAATGGGGAGCCACAGAAGAATCAGACTAGAGGAGGCACGCGGCGTCACCCTATATCCATGGAGTGGACGATGCTCCTCAATGGTTTTAAACAGGTACACATGACCCCCACGGAATCCACGGCAGCTACTCAGATGGCATCAAGCCCCACACCGTCCCACACCTCACAAACAGCCACCCAAGTGGGTCCCACCCCCCACCTACCTCTACTCGAGCTCCACACGTGCCTTGGTGGGAGAGATACACTTGGAGTTACTCAGACCAGCGAAAACAACATGGTGCTATAAGCCCTGAAAACCCCCACCCCTAACCCCATTCCCCAAGTTATACCCTCTGTTGGTTTATTGAAAATTACACCTACAGTTATGCTACAACAACAGCAGAATTACACTAATGAAGCTCAAGAACCAAATAGTTTGCTATAAGACCAGACCTCTCTTAAACACACAGGCTATGTATGCCGGACAATGCACACCCAGACACTCAGCCAACTTAACTGCACTTTATCCTGGCAATGTTATGCACTAAAAGATAAACAATTGCAAATGATGATGTAAGATGTATACTCTGTCTGTATCTGAAAAAAAAAAAGGTTTATGCAAAAAATAGAGCTATCTGATCACCCTACTCATATTAGCTGGGTCTGGGGGGTTCAGTGGAATAATGCCTCCACTGCAGGGGCCTGTGTTTGACCTCAAGGTCACAGGTTCAAATCCTGGTGGGTCCACTCAGCCTTTCATCCATCTTACATCAATACAATGAGTACCATTGAGTTGGGTAACAATAAACATTTGTTATTCAGCGCCAAGATGCCTACGGGTGAATGTACGCTTTACAAATACATGTTATGTTATGTTATATTGTCCCAATGATTTACCAGACATTTCAGTCACTTTTAGCTATGTGAAACGCCACATATTCACTGTATTTCTGTGGACCCCATTATTTCAGAGGTACCAGCAACTGCCTTTACTGGCCCCAGCAGAACTATCGAGCCACTCATAATGAGGGTCCCACTGTTGTAGCCAGTCCTCATTCTCCTTGTGCTTTATCCAGATGTCATTCTTCTCAAGTGTTACTTTTTAGGACCATTCTTTTTTCTGGTTTTCTCTTCATAAATAATTATTCACTAGGACTTGGCAAAATTCAATCTGTGATATAGTTTTCGTTGATTGAAGTTTTCTGTTCTAGCTTCCTAGCACTTTGAATCCAATCGCTATACAAATCATTGGCTGAGGTGGATGAACTGGCCTGGATCTTGGCAAACAAAATAGTGACATCGGTTATGGTTTCAAGTTGGCAGATCGCTCCATGCAGTCACAGCACAGCTTCTGGGCTTTCCTTTCACAAATCATTACTTTCATGTCCTGTGGAATTTGTTTAACTGAAATGAACATGGACTACAACTCTCAGAATGCAGGACTTTGTGAAATGAAAGCCTGAGGTTTGAAAGATCCATTTGTCTGCATATATCTGAACAGTTCTAGTCACATTATCAAGAGCTGTATTGATGAACAAATTAGGTGATTCATTTATGTTCAGAAGCATTTCAACAAGGATGCGTTCATAGAAGCAGTATACATGGCACATTATTGGCCATGATTAGTATGGGGGATGGCAAAGGATTGCAGAAATGACGAACCATGATGATAAAGTCACAAGGGATAAAAACCAGCAACCCTTACAGCAGCGTCGGTCTAGTTTATAGGGTAATCAGGCAGTGTCCGAGGGACTGACATCACTGATCAGTGTGGGAGCCGTATTTTTGGTCGAGCGTCAGCGCGCATGCGCTGTCTGCAAGAACTGATATAGTCACTATACGGCATGTAATGCCATCTGCTACTTACCATAGGCTGACTCCTGTACCACTCTTCTTTGCTGGCTCCTCATTGGTTGGTGCTCTCGATACATCATTTCAGTTTTTCGCTCAGGAGCACCAGGCAACTACAGTTTCCTTACTCTGCAGGTGTTGATATGTTCTTTTGGGGACTACTTTTTCTATTTCCTGCTCTGGACATCTGGGGTCAGATTCAGTAAAGTTTTGCCTCTGTGCATTTAATGTAGTTTATTGCCTCTTCAAATGTGAACGTACAGCACACATCAAGGGATCGGATTCAGTAGTTTTGGTTCTGTTGATACACTTAGTGCAGTTTATCACCACTTTTAAAATGTGGACGTATGGCAGAAAAGCAGGTTTCGGGGCAAACCATGCACAGTGTTACTCGATCATTTTAAAATGTACTTCAGCGGAGAGAACAGGCTCTGCCACATTCATCCTGCCTCTCTTAAGGTCCCGCCTACATCTAGAAAAAAAACAGCTCATACGTCATTAGGGGATTGCTGTGTTGTTTGGGTGCAGTAAACCTTGGTTTCCAAGCTGGAAAGGAAGAGACGTACCATTCACCTGGGTATGCGGAAGTGCTGGTGTTGTTGATCTGCATCACTGTGTCCAATGGACCTGTCGACCTTGCCGAAAATGTTAGCCTTGAGTCTGAGGTCCGGTCGAGGGGTGAGTGAGAAGAACCTTTCCAAGTGACATATTGTATTGTATTGTAATTGCATTTATATAGCGCTTACTACCCCTGACGAGGCGTTGAAGTGCTTTTTTGGCCAGTAGCACGCTACTCCAGGGCCCATAGAGGATCAGTGTTGAATTAGTATAGTGAAACATGCAAGAACATTTTAAGTGGTGGATAGGTTAGTCAGTTATTTGGATTCGGAAGGATAGCAGAAGGATAGAGGAGGGAAAAAGAAAGATTTGTATGTATATAGCGCTTGTTACGCCTGATGGGGTGTTGAAGCACTCTACTCCGGAAACCCATAAAGGATTAGTGCTGAAATTAGTATGGTGAAATATGAAAGTAATTTGAGTGGTGGATATTAGTCAGTTATTTGGAGTGAGAAGTGTAGCGGAGGGATAAAAGGGAAGAAAGGTTTACATTCATGTAGCACCTGTTATCCCTGATGGGTGTTGAAGCACTTTTCTCGTAAGTAGGACGCTACTCTGGAACCCATAAAGGATTAGTGTTAAAAATTAGTATAGTGAAGTATGAAGTAATTTGAGTGGTGGATATGTTATTCAGTTATTTGGATAGAGAAGGGTAGGTTGCGGGATAGAAGAGGGAAACAGGTTTGTATTTATATAGCACTTGCTACCCCTTGATGGGGTTTTGAAGTGCTTTATTGGCGAGTAGCACGCTACTCTGGAACATATGGTGCTGTGCGAAGCTTGGTAGGAGCATATTTTCTGTTTTAGCTGAGGGGGCAGGTGAGATTCCGTTGCATCTGATGCAGCGTAAAGGGGCAAAATGTACATATTCTCCCTATGTCACAGATTTTTAATCACAACAACTCATCCATACACTCATCCATTGGTGGGGCCCATAACACCAACACGCACTCGTCTCATTCGAATCCGTACATAGGAGAAAAAGCGCTGGACATGTGGGTACCTTATTACCTATCAGGATTACATTTCTTTACATTATATACATTTTATACACGTGCACCTATAGAATCCGGACCTTAACATCAAGGCTCTCCACCACTTGGTCGATGGACCAATTAGTTGGGCTGGTTGATGGTGAATTAGAACCAGCTAAAACACAATTAAAGCCTAGGAAATATTTGATTATGTTCTGTAATCAATTAAAGAACCACAAACTAATTTCTTATTAATTCAATTTTTGTTTATCTAATAATAATTTTCTCTGCATTAGCATTTATTCACTACAGGTCATAGTATAAATTCAGTTTATTTCAAAGAGAAATCGAACATTTGGTAAATAAACATAGATTTAGAAAGCGCATTTAATAATTGCCAATTAGCAAGCGTTGGCGACCCTCTGAGCAACCAGAGAATTATCCGCATTCTCTGGTACAATCTCCGGGATAAACTGTCCGACCCACAGCAAAGATGAAACCATCAGACGAAATAACTTCCCGAAAATCAAAGAAACCCAAGGCAAACCATGGAAATCTTCACCAGCTCAATGCAGACCCAACGCCATGAAACATCAGCCCAGATGACCACCCCCCTTTGGCGGATGAGGGCATTTGATACCCCTTTTCCCTCTTACTTCATGCTAACGTGCAACAAATTTAGGGGTATAAAAATGTTCTGATCGGACAGTCCGGAGTTATCTACAAGTTTTCTAAAAGTTTCCCAGGGTAAACTGGTTCTCCATGAGAATTAGCATAGGAAGGCGCAAATTGTATAATATCCCTTTTCTTCCCAGGCGAAAGTTGCGAATGTAATGTTTAGAAGAAGAGAAGGCATTTCAGTACAGGTTCTGTATTGTCCCCTTCGCTGTTCTCACAGCATAGTCAGTTGGCAGCCAAACACGTTCATCCTTGACAAGGAACACAGTGTCACAGATCTGAGGTCATTTGGAGATCTCCAGAGCCATCTGATTCTGCGCAGAAGTCATCGCGCTCACATGGTGGCGTTCACGGGGGATACTCCATTTTAGGTACTGCAGCCTAGTAGGCCCGAATGCCAACTTAAGCAAAAACAGACATAACAGTAATTAAAATGTAGAAATGGAGATTCTAATGTTTAAACCCACACTAATCCCAATATAAATTAGTATTTCCCTAGCGGTAGCGACATTTAAAGTGAAAATACTCATCATTTGGTAATCCTGGAAGCAAAAACAATCCCAAAAGCAACATAAATCATGCAATTTTCTATTTCACCACAATCTAAAGTTAGTTTGCGTACCATAGTTAATTAATTAATTGTTCTGCCATGCAATTAGCATTTTAGTCCCACGTGTATCTCGTGTTTATCAAGGTGTAAAAGTTGGTTAGTAAATTTCACTTCAAACCAATTAGTACAAGTTAGATTTAGAATGATTACATAATTAATTTCATGCAAATTAGAGGAGGTATACAAAATGTTGTTTTCACCTGCTCCATCAATCCCCCCTTTGGGGATTTTTAACATCACCACTAATCACTACATTTTCTAAATTTCTCTATGGAAATGGATATATTCAGTCCCACTTGCATTTGTTAGGTTACATCATAGTGTTTCCCATATCGTTCTCTTTTGTTTTCTTGTACATATTATCTTGTAACTCTTCTAGTTCTATGTCTTCTATCTCTCTTTCTCTTATTTCTTTCTCTTTCCTTTTCTTATTTCCTCTTTTTATCTTCTTTTGTATTTTTCTTCTTTTTATGCACACACATCCTAATCTTAATATTAACACTAAAACAATCACAAAAGTCACATGTATCAGTATTTTCCCCACAAAGGAGCTACCTAGTTTTGTTAATAAATTCTTAATAGTGGAAAAACCCTTACCAAGTTTCTCCCATACACCTTCAACCTCCAGTGGAACAATTTCTTCATGCAAATCAGTTATATTCTTAATGTATTTCTTTAGGCTCTAACTTTCGTCAGGAATGTAAGTACAACTATGATGCACTTTAAGCATTCCACAGACTCCTCCCTCTTTGGCCAATATAATATCAAGGGCAAGTCGATTTTGCATAATCATCGCTCTCATGGCAACCATTTCGGTATTCACCATTAAGAACCCTCCAGCTGTGCTTGTTGATAACTGATCCACAACTGTAGACAATTTTCTAATTTTATGTCCATTCCGAGATATTCCAACTGCCGATATCAGTGCTCCAAAAATATCGCCAATAACTTCTGACCAACTTTCTCCCCGTCTACGTGTTAGTTGTCTACCTTTTTCATGCAAACCGTCATCTCCCCTTTCCACATGAAATATTTTTGGAAAGACCAGGCCTAGGTAACATGTTCCCGTACCAGTGGTCTGGTAACCTATAATAAGCTCTGTTCCCACAGATGTAATATATTCCAGGGAATACAGGATCATTTCCTCCTTTAAATCCCCATCCTCCCATGATTTTATATAAGTCATGGCATTCACTTGCACCTACAAAATAATTATCATATACAGTATTATCTCTACTAATGCACAACTTCCCTGGCTGGGGCCAATCTAAAGCCATTGCTGGATTTGTTTCTACCTTTAAATGATTTTCCTTCCCAACATCCCAAAATGTTGTTTCCATCTTTCCCCCAGACGCCTTCTTTTGCATTTTAACTCTCCTCTCCTCTATCATGTTCAGGAAAATGTTCTCTTCTCTTTTTAAACTACACGTAAGGTTATTCTTAAACACTTCTTCTAAAGTTAATTCTCTTGTTTCCAGGAAAAACTCACCTAGTATTCTACCAGGAATCACTTTGTTTAATTCAGGAACTACAGGAATCTGTGAGAAAATATTATCTACATCAGTGTAATAGTATTCTAATTTTCCTGTTTTATAAAAACAAACTAGCTAGGACCCTACAAGTTATCCCATATGTCAAAGGATTGTGATGATAAGTAACACCTTCTGATACAGATGCAGGTAACTGCATGCAAACATAACAGTCTCTAACCTCCATTGTTTTCACATATTCCTACAGTAATTTTGAAAAAACATTATTAGAAAAATTGTTTATGGACTTATCTTTGTGTAGTTCTGTTCTATCTACCAGTTTTGTAACATGACTTTCATCAGCCTTTTCACTATTAGTTCCGTTTACTGTATGTTTATCTATATTTGCAAATGTTACTCTAAATGAAATTGTTATTGCTAATATGATCCAAACAAGCATTAATAATCCTGTACAATAAAAACACATTTTACACCATCTTCGGAGAAACCCACATGCTGAATTTCTATTTTCATTGTTTGCCATTTTGGTCATTATCAGTGTCTTTTGACTTAGCCTCTTTTCTTCAACAATTTACCTTTGTCTAAACCTAAGGCTTTGGTGGCCTACTTGGTTCTTTTCTGGCCATGTGTCTTGTCAGGGATTTAATTCCTTTTGATTCTCCTTTGCCACTCAGTCCATGTATGAATCGTTTTTTTCTTTAGGTTCAAAGTCCTTGTTCAGAATTTCCTGATCATCCGTTTCTTCTCTGGTGTCAGACAAGATAACTCTCAGGATTTCTGAATCTTCCTCTCCTTCGTCCACTTTCTCCACAGTCACTCTTAGACTTTCTTGGCTATCAGCGGATGTATGATGTTACAACGCGTGCTGTTACAACGCGTGCTGTTACAACAAAACTTTTACAACGCAAGTGGATTTACAACGCTATGCCATTACAATGCAAGTCTTTACATCGACTTGCGCTAGATGGTGTGCTAACATTAGAAAAGTGTAATTTACTATTCCAACTCCAGTCCACTTAACAGTAGGGAAGGGGTTGGGATAGTAAACTACACTATTTGTAATGTTAGCACGCCATCTAGCGCAAGTCGATGTAAAGACTTGCGTTGTAATGGCATGCGTTGTAAATCCACTTGCGTTGTAACAGTTTCGTTGTAATGGTAGTGCGTTGTAAAAGTTGCGTTGTAAAGGTTGTTTACCCTATCAGCTTCCTCTTGTATATCAGGAAGTGCCACATATGTCCATTCCGGTGACTTGTACTTCTGGTTCGGTTTCTTTATCCTCTTTGCAAGTGTTTCTGATCAGTGTCTTCTTGTTTTTCTTGACTAGACACTTCATTCACTTGTTCAGCATTAGCAGATTTTATTCTGGTTAGTCGGTATCTCAATCTTTTGATTCTGTTGGGCCAAATATCTTCTTTCAACTGCCTTTTTAATTTTGTTCCTATCCCTTCTCGCTCTGTTTTCCAAGCTCTTTTCCTTAAAGTTCTTCCACCTTTGCTTTCTTCTTCACTTTCTTCAGATTCTGTATCTGTCTGGATTTTACTTTCTTTGGATTTTATCCTCAAGACTTCAGGTATCCCTCCTCATGTTTCTTCCACGTGATCTTCCTGCTGGCTAAATGTTCCTTTATCTACCTGTGTGTGTTGTGTCCCTACACCTCCTTGGGGGTCTTTCACAATTAACTCACCCTCTGTATCTAATTCCTCACCTTCTATCTCTATGATTTCGGGCGGAATTTCTCTTGTGCTTGTACTCGGGACTTCCTTTCCAAAGATTACTTGTTCAGTTTTTCCAGTATTCTCATTTATTCTTTTTTGTATTCCCACTGGTTCTGTCTCAGATTCAGAACTGGTATCATAAATTTCAAAGCGTCTTCTTAGTGGTATATTTTCTTGCCCAACAATTTGCCTTAAACCCGCTTTTGCTGCTTCTGGGTTTTGTCTTGTTCTCGTTTCTTCTGATTCTGATTCGGAACTGGTATCTGATACTTTTCGTTGTTCCTCTTCATATTGATCTTCCGGATTTGGGACTCAAAGAGTGTGACTGGCATGAATCCAGTTCTTCACCCCTGCACACTTCACAGCAGTTGTTGTTGTCATAATCACTTGTCGTGGTCTTCCCCAGCGTGGAACCAAACAATTTCTCCTTCTGTGTACTTTGGTGCGTACCCAATATCCAGGACTTAAGTCATGAGCTGGCTTCTTTTCAAGAGTGGTCGCATCTGGTCCAACCTGATGAAACACAGAATATACCATATTAGCCAATCCTTTGCAATAATCCAAGACAAAGTCATCAGATATAGGCAGTAGTTTGTTGACAGGAATGAAAACATGTCTCATTGCTCTGCCCATGAAAATTCCATGGGGACTCAGACCAGTCTTCCTATCAGGAATTGATCTAATTGTCATGAGAACAAGAGGCAAGACATCTGGCTATTTTAGACCTGTGGCCAAACACATTTTTCCCAATCTGTTCTTTATGGTGCCATTTATTTGCTCCAGAAGCCTCTGGTCGGTAGGCACAATGCAGTTTTTGTTGTACATTCAATGTTTCACAAATCAATTTTATAATTTCATTCTGGAAATGAGTTCCTCTATCTGTTTCAATCGTTACTGGGAAACCAAACCTAGGAATGAACTCTCTCAGTAGGAGTTTTGCTACAGTAACTCCATCATTCCTTCGGGTCGGATAAGCCTCCACCCAACGTGAAAACAGACAGACAATTACCAGTACATATCTTAACCTATTACATGAGGGCATTTCAATGAAATCAAGATGCATTCGAGTGAAAGGACCTCCCTCCCGTCCTATGGTTCCCTAGCTCACCACAGTTTTCCTTCCTGGATTAAATTGCTGGCATATAAGGCATCTCTGACAAAGGCTCTCAGCTATAAGCCGAAACTTTGCATTATACCAGGTCTGTTTAAAAAGTCTAATCATGGCATCCCTACCTATGTGAGCCTGCCCATGGTACATCCGTGCCATGGTTGAGATCATGCTATTAGGCATTACTGGTCTTCCATCACGGTAAACCCAAACTCTGTCTGCTTCTCGTGGTGCACATTCTGATTTTATCCACTGTATCTCTCACTTCATCCCATGTACCTACGGTGTTAGTAAAAAGCAAGGGACATAAATCCATTTCCTTCTCCCTGTTACGATTTAATGAAGTTTGGGTTTGTGCACAATACTGTGCTAGGTCATTGGCAAACTCATTGCCTGCTGACACAGTCAGTTCCCTTTTTATGTGCGGCACATTTTATAACAGCGATCTGTTTAGGCAGCTGTATCGCCTCAAGTAATTTTCCAAATATTTCTGCATTTCTGATTGGAGTTCCACTCGACGTCAAGAAACGTCTTTGGGACCAGATTTGCCCAAAGTCATGCACCAATCCAAACACATACTGACTGTCAGTAATCACAGTAACTCGCAAATTTTTTCCCAACTTGCATGCTCTAATCAGTGCAAACAACTCAGCAACTTGAGCAGATCGTACTCCTCTCAAACAGGATGCTTCCAACACAGTCGCTACAGTACACACAGCATATGCAGCACTCAAAATCCCTTCTCCAGTTCTTAGGCATGACCCATTCACAAACATCACATAGTCACTCTCTTTCAGAGGCACATCTTTTATGTCCGGACGCAGTTTGGTGCAAAAATCAAGCACTTCCAAACAATCATGATCAACATCATCCTTCACCTCCGCATTCACTGCATCAGGTAGTAATGTCGATGGGTTCACATTAGTGCATCGTACAGCTGAAAAATACGCAATCGGTCGTCTCAATCTTCCATGTCTCTGCACTAATACGGAGAGAGCACACCCATCTCTCTCACTGCAATAGAGCTCGAATTCTTTCTCGTAATCAGGCATTCCAAGAGCTGGTGCTTCACACAAGCTGTCTCTTAGTTGTTTAAAAGCTTTCATCTCTTCTTTATTCAGCACAAGGGGATCTTTCACATCACTTTTTGTCAAACGTACCAGTGGTTTTGCAATCAGCGAGAAGTTGCTGATCCACTGTCGACAATATCCCACCATTCCAAGAAACATTCTGACTTCTCTCTGTGTCATTGGTGCTCTCATTCCTTTTATTATTTTAATTCTGTCCACAGTCACTTTTCTCAGGCCCTTTTCAATCTTATGACCTAAGTATTGTACTTCTTTCTGACAAAACTGTAATTTTGATGGGGATACTTTGAGTCCTCCTTCGGCCAAATGATTCAACAGTGCAACTGTTTCAACCACGCATGCCTCTCGCGTCTTCGATGCCACCAATAGGTCATCGATATATTGCACAAGCACTGAACTTTCTGGCATTTTTAAATCTTCCAGTGACTTCTTTAGAATCTGATTAAATATTGATGGACTCTCTGTATACCCTTGAGGGATACGGCACCATGCCAAAATATGCTCACCGAACCGGAACGCAAAAATGTGTTGGCTATCAGGGTGCAATGGAATAGAAAAGAAAGCATGACACAAGTCAATGACTGTGTACCATTCTGCATCATGGGGAATCTGATATAGAATTACTGAAGGGCTCGGCACAATGGGACAGCATGGAACAACAATTTTATTCACCTTTCTCAAATCCTGTAGTATCCTAAAAGTCTCATTTGGCTTTTTCAAACCCATGATTGGAGAGTTACATGGACTACTCATTATCTCTCTCAGAATTCCTTGTTCAATCATTCTGTCTATTACAGGCGTTACTCCTGCAATTATCTCTGGTGTTAATGTATACTGAGGAATATTCGGGTAATTTGCTCCTTCTTTTATAATTATTTTCACAGGTTCTACCCTTTTTATTAATCCAACATCCTCTCCTGTGAAATCCCACACTTCTGTTTTTACCCTTTCTTTCAACTCTTGAGGCAACCCTTCCGGATCAAATACAACAAATGCCTCAGTAATTTCAGGTTCTAAGTTTGCCATTGCCATTCTATACAGTACGTCTTCATTGGGGGTTTCAAAAGCTATACCATCAGGGGTACAAAAGATGGTGCAATTCATCTTGCACAACAAATCTCTCCCCAACAGATTTACAGGGCTAGTGTCGCATACGACAAATCAATGCATATCAGTGAAGTTCCCTATTTTAACCTTTACAAGATCAGTAAGATAAGCTTTTATTTGTCTGTTTGAAACTCCAGCTACTTGGATTGTTTCACCCGAGAGAGGAAGATTTTTCACTTCAGCTGATATAACAGTTGAACGAGTAGCACCAGTATCCACTAGGAAAGTAATGTTTACTTCATTCACCTTTCCATCCACAAAGGGTCCTGTCTAGTCTACCTCTAGAGTTGCGCCAAGTACGCACTCCTCTTCCTCTCCTAGGCACCGGCAATAATTCTCTGCTGACTCACTTTCATCGCGTTGCAGCCAATACTGTGAAACGGCACCAGCGCGCGGTAGCTTTGTTACCTGTTCTTCGGTGTAGAATCCTGTCTCATTACTGCATCTTTGAGGATTTACATTCTGTGGAAAAGGTGGCTTTGGCACCTGACACTGTTGGGAAACAACCTGCTGCTGTCGCGGCGGTTGGCAACTCACCTCATTCTGCACCTGTGGATTCAATGATGAATTATCACCACTAGCTCTCAGTGGCAATTTACACTCGGATTTCCAATGCCCTCATTTTCTGCAATTATGACGTGGCCATTTCTTTTTAGCTTCCTCTATGCTGATCTGTCCTTTTCCTTTTCCAATATTAGGCTTTTGTTTTGCTTGTCCCATACCATTAGCTTGCTCGATCAACTGGGCTTCTTGTCGTTCGGCTACCTTAACCTGTGCCCACATTGCCTTTTCTTTCAGTTTACGCTGTTTAGCTTCAATTTCATCACTAAAATATTTTGCATGTCGTAACACTTCATCTATCTTTTTGTTCTGCCAATCCACTGTATGCTGTTTAATCATTTCACTAACCTCATGCTTTAAACCATAAACAAATCTGTCCACAAAATGACTCAAATCTTTTTCACTTAATTTCTCATCTCCACTGTATTGTTTAAAAGCCAACAATAACCTTTCATAATACGCATGTACTGTTTCTTTAGCCTCCTGGTGAGTTCTGTTAATCTTTACCCAGTCAGTTTCTTTCGGAGGTACTTTATTTTTCAAAAAAGTAATTACCTGATCATATTTTTTCATTACTTCCGGATCAGGGGCTCCTATCTTAGTATCCCTAGGATACTCTTGCGTTGGCCAATCTATTGTAATTTTACATTCTGCCCATAAATCTGCAGGTACAATTATATCAAAAAGACCATTCAGATATATCCACAACACCTTTGAAAGTTTGACAAACCTTTCTACCTGTCGGTACCATTCAACTGGTTTTTCTCTTAACTTTGGAAAATCATTGGTAAATGACAAAATATCCTGTCTAGTCCATGGAACATGCACATATCCTCCTCCAGGAATTTCTCTCATGGGACATTCTGTTACCACTGGCTCTTTTTCTCTCACTGGGAATGCTGAAAAGGCCTTATCTGTAGTTTCCTTTCTCTTTCTGAACCATCTACTTTTCCATTGATCCACATCACCCCATTTCCTTAGCAATGCAATCAGTTCTATAATTTGGGTCAATCTCCCTGTAGTATTCAAGTTTTCAATATCCTTTTCAGAACAATCTACCCTGTATGGCTTTTGTAGTGACCTTATTTTCTCAAAATCGATTCCCATTTCACTTGCTGCCTCTTCTAACTTTTCATGCAAAGTCCTTGCTCTCCAAGTTATGCTTTTACATAAAAACATCAACTCTTCATCTTGGTATGCTTTTAATTTTTACATCTAAAGGTTGTGGTCCTGTATCTTTTTTCTGTAAACTTCTTAACCAATCACTTAATTCTTCCGATGTCGGTTCTACAGGGGTTGTCTCTGTTCTTATTTTATCTATCATTCTCTCTGGGGTTTCGGTTGCGGATTCTGTCGTCATAGGTTTCTTACTCGCTGGACTTTGATTTACAGTAAAAATTTTAGGGGTACTTAATCCTGATGTACCTGCCATACCCTTCCATTCATTTCCTCCAGAACCACTCCTTTCTTTCTCCTTTTGCATACCACAATTATATGGGACTGTTAAACAATGCTCACTATCTTTTTGTTTGTCAAAAACAGGTATCACTGGTCCTATAGTTACAGGTACTGTCACTGCTTCCATATTCTTAGTTAATTCTCTAATTTTCTCAGTTAATTCCAGTGTACTTCTAGCTAACTCTGCTGAATTTTCATTTCCAATTCTAACGGGTTGTGACAGTTCAGAATCTTTAAATGGATTAATTTTTTCCAAATTAGGTGGCATTTGCTCAATTTTTATCCATTATAGTCTCCTTTTGCGGTGCACTCGGAGTCATTATCATGGAATTCTGTTGACATGGAGGTGGCTTTTTATAAAACCTGTCTTCCAGCACTTCATCTTCTGATTCACTCACTCCATATCTGTAACTTTCTGACCCTGTGTTATTTCTCTTTTCTGTACATTTCCTGCCACTCGTCTCTTCAGCATTTCTCAGAGGAAACATACCATCAGTCATATTCGCATTTCGCCATCTTCTCACTCTGTCATCATGACTTTCTTGACCACAATGTCTTCCAAACATGTAATTATACCTTCTCCCACTCCGATACCTTTCCCTTTCATACATCTCTTCTTCCCATTCAGTCAAAGCCTCGAATTGGGTAGGACTGGGTTTCGGTTCTAACCTCATCATCCTATCTCTTAAATTTTGTAATACTGCCAAACTAAATGAACCATTTTCTGGAAATGCTAGTACTCCATCCTCTATGGTATACTTTGCCCAATTCTCTAACCAAATACATGTATGATAACCATATTTCACTACAATAAAAGATGCAGACGATTTCGGTGGAGGAAGTATCTGTCCTTCCCTAGTCACAATCTGCTTTTCCTGCTTAAATAGGTCTTTAATCTTCCCAAACCATGATTTTTTCTCTTTCTCAGGTGGATCGTAGTACATAATTTTTATTTTTCAAAGTTCTTATTCCACTAAGCTTTGCAAATCGCTTCCTTCACGGCTTCTCCGTATTCTGCCCAATCCCAGCGCAACTCACACTAACGCACCAATCCTGGGCGTCTACGTCACTCCTGAAAACTTCCAATCCCAGCGCGACTCACACTAACGCACCAATCCTGGGCGTCTACGTCACACCGGTAATTTCTCCACTCCCAGCGCATCTCACACTAACGCACAAATTAGTAAAAGCTTCGTGTCTCTACAGCTGACCAATCCCAGCGCGGTCTTTCTGACGTCAGCCTTTCTCGCTACTCCTCTTGCTGGCCCCTCCTTTACAAAATGTTATCGGCAAACTTTTCTTAAGTTTTCTTTAATCAAAATCTGTTAGTAACAACATAAAACATCTCCATTGCCTGTTTTGCTAAACCAAAGAGATAGTTTTGTTCATTTACACAAGAATTCTGTCTTTCCAGTAGGCAGCGCTTACCTCTACCCTACCACAGAATTTTCCGTTACGCCGATAAAGTAGCACTTCCCTCTACCTTACCCTTCTACCAAGCAAAAGGTAAACTGTTTCTCTGGGGATAAAATATATGTGGAGACTACAATGCTACTGAGATTTAAGGCCAGAGTTTCACAAGAGAACCTATTACCATGCCACTCACTCACATTCACACAGAGATTTCCCTAATACAACACAATTCTGTGTTATCACAATTCTTGAAACCAGACAATGTTCAATTCAATGTGACTTCTCTTGCCACAAAATTTCCGACTACATTTAACGTAGACAATACTCAACATAAAGTGTTAAACATAAATCAATAATCACCAAACCAATGCAATAAAACCATCAATCTGCTACCAAGAAATCTGATGCAGCGCAAAGGGGCAAAATTTACATATTCTCCCTATGTCATAGATTTGTAATCACAACAACTCATCCATACACTCATCCATTGGTGGTGCCCATAACACCAACACGCACTCGTCTCATTCGAATCCGTACATCAGAGAAAAAGCGCTGGACATGTGGGTACCTTATTACCTATCAGGATTACATTTCTTTACATTATATACATTTTATACATGTGCACCTACAGAATCCTGACCTTAACATCAAGGCACTCCACCACTTGGTCGATGGTGAATTAGAACCAGCTAAAACACAATTAAAGCCTAGGAAACATTTGATTATTGTCTGTAATCAATTAAAGAACCACAAATTCATTTCTTATTAATCAAATTTTTGTTTATCTAATAATAATTTTCTCTGCATTAGCATTTATGCACTACAGGTCATAGTATAAATTCAGTTTATTTCAAAGAGAAATCGAAAATTTGGTAAATAAGCATAGATTTAGAAAGCGCATTTAATAATTACCAATTAGCAAACGTTGGCGACCCTCTGAGCAAACAGAGAATTATCCATATTCTCTGGTACAATCTCCGGGATAAAATGTCCGACCCACAGCAAAGGAAAAAACTTCCCGAAAATCAAAGAAATCCAAGGCAAACCATAGAAATCTTCACCAGCTCAATGCAGACCCAACGCCATGAAAGATCGGCCCGATGACCACCCCCCTTTGGCGGATTAGTGCATTTTATATCCCTTTTCCCTCTTACTTCATGCTAACGTGCAACAAATTTAGGGGTATAGAAATGTTCTGATTGGACAGTGGGGGGTTATCTACAAGTTTTCTAAAAGTTTCCCAGGGTAAACTGGTTCTCCATGAGACATGGAATAGGAGGGCGCAAATTGTATAATATCCCTTTTCTTCCCAGGCGAATGTTGCAAATGTAATGTTTAGAAGAAGAGAAGGCATTTCAGTACAGGTTCTGTATTTTCCTCTTCGCTGTTCTCACAGCATAGTCAGTTGGCAGCCAAACACGTTCATCCTTGACAAGGAACACGGTGTCACAGATCTGAGGTCATTTGGAGATCTCCAGAGCCATCCGATTCTGCGCAGAAGTCATCGCGCTCACATGGTGGCGTTCACGGGGGATACTCCATCTTAGGTACTGCAGCCTAGTAGGCCCGAATGCCAACTTAAGCAAAAACAGACATAACAGTAATTAAAATATAGAAATGGAGATTCTAATGTTTAAACCCACACTAATCCCAATATATATTAGTATTTCCCTAGCGGTAACGACATTTAAAGTGAAAATACTCACCATTTGGTAATTCTGGAAGTCCAAACAATCACAAAAGCAACATAAATCATGCAATTTTCTATTTCACCACAATCTAAAGTTAGTTTGCGTGCCATAGTTAATTAATTAATTGTTCTGCCATGCAATTAGCATTTTAGTCCCACGTGTATCTCGTGTTTATCAAGGTGTAAAAGTTGGTTAGTAAATTTCACTTCAAACCAATTAGTACAAGTTAGATTTAGAAAGATTACGTAATTAATTTAATGTAAATTAGGGGAGATATACAACATTTTGTTTTACCTGCTCCATCACATCCAACATTCGTTACCTTAGCCAAAGAGCTAGTAGTCGGTAGACTCATTATTAGCCGCGTACCCTTTTAACATACACCTTGGAAATTGGAATTAAGGAACCACAAGGTTTGCTACTCCCTCCATTGTTTATTAGTAAATGCCCCCTAAAACACCCTTTCCAGCACATAATAAGTAGTTCAAACTATAGAGAGATGGCTACATATACAAATTGAATGCGTACACTCACAATATATGTGCGTGCATCGGTTAGCACATGTGTGCATTTGTTATGCTAGAGGCAGCTTCTGGGGGCACACTGTGAGACGAGTAGCTAAGGATCAGTCTCGCCGCTCACTGGATTAATGCATCCTTTTTTTGTAATCTGTGTTGGACCATATGGTCACAGATTAGGATCTTGGAGATTCCATTCAGTATGTTATCCTTCTGAAGTCGATAAATTAAGTACCATGGAGTTGGGTATCACTAAACAAGACACCCAGCACCATCATACCAGTGGAGAATGCTGCTTTACAAGTTCATGTAATGTGTGATGCCGCTTGTGTTTATTAGTGCAAGCAGCGTGTGATAATTGCTTTAGAAGACTCTATCCATGCATGCGTATGTGTGCCAGGTCATTGGTGCTGTTGAGTATATTTGGTTTTTCGTTGTCTGCGTTAGTCTCTGGTAATCTATGAGTGTGCATGCGTTGTTTGTGCACAGAGAATGCAGAAAATATCCTTTTGATGAAGATTGTGTGCGTTGTTAAATATACACAGTGTTGTGTATGGGTGCCAAAGAGTACGGAGATATTTCAGGGTTTAGTCGTGCTCCATCTACCACCGAAATAAAACATACATTTGCCTAACCCCGGGCCCCCCTTTCTCAGCTGCACAGATTTGTCACAGAAGCACCCTAAACAGAAGCCCTGCCTCCTGCCCACTCGATCCACTGCAATAATTAGCGTATTCAGTGTATGAACACGAGCTGTATGCAAATCATTATGCAAGTACACTGATTTACAATGTTTTAGGGGAGGCAGCTTTCTCAGAGTGCTTTGTGTGTACAATTTCTGTGTGGTTAGTAATGGTTTGCCGCTGCCCCAAATGTTCACACTCGCAGGAAACATGCGGGCACTGTGGGTGTACCTGCCATTGCACAGTGGGTGCTTGATTTGCGCACAGTCACCGTGTGTATAACTGTGTATAACACACGGTGTGTGTACCTGCCATTGAGGTACATACAGTGAGCTTGATTTGCGCCCATTCAGGATACCTGCATACACTGGGTGTGGAAACGTGAGAAAGCAAACAATCCCAACACTGGCACAAACTAAATTTGTGTTTGTGAGTTAACACCTCTCTAGCCCTGTGCACACTGTGGGGCATATTTACAAGAACTTAACGCCTCAGTAGCATCAATTTTTTGATGTTACAGCTTTTTTTTATTGTCGTATTTAATATTTACCTATAACTCAAGTTAGCTGCAATTATTTTGCGTAAACTGGAGTTTTCAACATCGCCACTTTTGTTTGTGTGACTTACAAAAAAAGAGATGCAAGGTAGGTGTTCCAGCATACAAACTCCTGCAAAACACACAACGCGACAATTACAAGGAATCCTTAGTATGTCGCAAAACCCAGAAGACTGCCTCTAAGTCGAAATAGCTGCAGTTTTCTAATGTCAATACTTACCTGGTCTTAAAAATGGTGCAAGGAAGACAATCCCAGATCATCACTGGCAATCTCAACGATGCCCTGGAGCTTCTGCTACTTCAACTTTGAGCACCAAGAAGACCACCACCACCACAGAGGCAGTGCCACTGAAGAGAGCGGGTCTACTGCCAGAGGATTACCCTCACAGACCTCTGGCCTGATGAGGTCAGAGCCCATTACAGGCTAAAAAGGTCCTCCATTCGACACCTCCTCAACCAGACTGCACCAAGACTGCAGGCCACATCCCAGCGCAGCACAAACATCCCTCCACAGACAAAGCTACTTGCTGGGCTACACATGCTGGCCTCAGGGACGTTCCAACCGACCACCTCAAGAGTGGCCAGAGTTTCCCATGCATCCTTCTCCAGGTTCCTCCCCACTGTCCTGGATGCCATCATCAGCCTGACACCGCAGTATCTCCGCTTTCCCACCACTGCGCAAGAACAACTCACCAACAAGCAAGGCTTTTATCCATTTTTGGTTTTCCGCATGTGTTGGGGGCAATAGACTACACCCATGTGCAACTTGTGCCTCCTGTGGACACTGCACACATCTACAGAAATAGGAAGCACACATACTCCATGAATGTGCAGGCAATAGTCGACCATCTTGGTGTGTTCCTGAATGTCATAGCCAAGTACCCAGGCGGTGTCTATGATTCATATATTTTCCGCCAATCAGTCCTCAACCAGCGGTTCTAGAATGGTATCTGTGGAAATGGACTGCTTGTTGGTAAGTACAAACTGAACACACCACACACCTCAAGTCACTCAATCATGTAGGTCAACAACCTTAAAATGCACATGTAGGAAATTGCATGGTGCATATATTGTTTCCAGAACTCATTGGGCTAAATCTACAAGCAATTAATGCAGTGCAGTGCCACAAGCCATCTGGCTGCGCTGTGCTGCATTAAGTTTGAAGCAAAGGTATGCTTCATATGTACAACAAAATGATGGATAACTCTGCTCTGACATGCACCAATGCTGGCACCCTTGCACCATGGTGCAAGGGTGCCTGCGTCACGGGGATGATAGTTTTTGTGCACAAAAACAATCACAAGAGGTGATTTTCTCTTCCAATGAGTTGTTGCAGAATGCATAGAAAGAGGAAAAACACGGAGAATTGAAAACATATCTTCTTGTTGCGCATCCCAACGCCTCCCCTGGTGAGGCATATCATTTTGATGCATTTCCAGGTTTACAATTTCTTATAAAGCTGGATATGTTGCAAAATGCATAGGTGTTGTGTGGGAACACCTATAGCAACACTCATGGCACGGCCCTAACATGCAAAGTTTCATGTTTAAATGTGCCATATTTCCAAGGTCATGAAAAGCCATGCAGGTTAGCTTTACATGTCCCAGTAAGTAGGGGGCAGCAGGTCGCTTTGCTGGTGCATCACAAAAAGTGACCCACCTGCGGCGCAAGAGGCTTGTAACTGAGCCCCATTATTCCAATGCTTCACAATGTTGGATATTGCAGCTGTACATTTTAAGTAATGTGGTAAAAGTGTACATTCAGCAGTGACATTTGATCACTACATACCTCACCTATTCCAAATATGGATGTCCCAACAACATTTGAATCATATCAACTAATCCCATGTGCAGCAGAATCTTTTTTCAGTCAAATATCACCTTGGTCCATTCCCTCAACATAGTGTTCACCTCCTAGCTTTCGGTATTGCTCATTGTCCACGTTCAAATAATCTGATCAGCCTCACAATGAATTATTTATTCCCACTTGGCTTGTCCAGTCATATGATCTACCTCCAGCCCTTCCATCGTCCCTTCTTGCCTTCTTTTATCAATTTTAGTTTCCCCTCCATTCATCCAATCTTACTTTGCCTACGCTCATTCTCTTGCCCTTCCACCCATTACTGAGTTCCATGTTAAATCTTAATTTTTCTGCTTTCTAAATTACTCTGTCTCATTTGTTTTGTTATCACATTAAATCATATTTGCACTAAGATCCAATCCATATTTAGAAGTTGACTTTTTACATCCCTCACACTTGTATCATCAAACCATGACCTATGATGAATGTGCAGTCAAGGTCTATCCAGCTTCAATTACTTTACGTTTCACACTCATTTTCAGGCTGTCATCATTCTGTCCTGCTTTTATGTCCTGTTGTTGCCATGGCTTTGTAACCAACAAAAGGATATCCATCAAGTGTTCAGAATTCTTGTTTTGTGGGTCACAGTTCCTAAACCCTCTGATTCACAATCGTAGCCTATTATAGAATTATAAAATGTTGCCACTGTTGTTAAGTTTCTCCTTTGTCCATACAATGCCAGTCCTGCCACATATGGCATTCAAGCATGGGATGTCAAATACATCTGCCACAATCTCCCTTGCTCAATCATGTATAGCGTGTGCAAACCTGTGCCCTGATTTTGGTCATGGTGACATCCGACAAGACATTGTGGGCCCCAGAAACCAGTCTAATGTGATGAGGGATAGTCAACTAGCATGCTGCCATGGTGGAGGACATTGTGAACGCTACAGTGGTTCAGGTTCCCAATTCAAAAACAAAACATTTACAACTTCAAATGATTCAATAATTCAGTACCCTTAAACAATTATCAAAAATTATATTTTTCATAAATAAGAAATTCCAATATTCAATAATACAAAAGGTGCTCCAAAGGCTACACCAACATATGTAAAAAAAAAAGGACAAACTAAAGTGTAACATAAATAGTAATCAAGGCAAAAAAGGAAAAAATTATGTACAAAAGTAGGTTTGTGGGATCACAAAGACAAACAACACTCAATGCTTCCTCTTGTTTTTGCCAATGAAGGCGTCAACGGCGTTTCAACCATATTCAATTATCTGGTCATCATCAGGACAAAACAGTTTGTGAGCAACCATCAGTTGTTCAAAATTGAAAATGGGGGAAAGGAATAATCAAAGGTACTGAAGAAACAATTTATTGGTTGTAATCAATATATAAACCATCGTTCATTTTAGTCTCACTGGAATAACCAAGGTCCAAAGAATTGAGGGAGAGATCCTTCACCAGTTAAAAGGACAAAAATGAAGGCCAAAACTGACAAGAATAAAAAGTGTATGAAACAAATGTTTGGGACAAAGGAACACACCACATGCAAGTGAGTCGGCATGCTTTATTATTCATCCGTAAATTACCAGGGCTGGTGAGTCCCACACAACAAGAAAGTACAGAACCTGTACTATGGTGGAGGACATGGCCATTGTCCCACTACCTGGACATATGCAGATATTATGCTGAACGTTCCAAATAACAATAGGTAAGCATGTAAGGCAACCTACTAGGAAGAACATCACACACTTGGCAAATGACAACATTGGCTTCCATGGACAATTTGTCACCCTGCCACACTCAAGATATTGTAAGACCGCAACCTCTACATACCCCTCAAATGTACTGCATCCATTTTACTGGGTTCAAGTTGTGAACCACCCTCCAGAATCCCAATTGAGGATACAGAAGCATCGGGTTCATCCTCATATACACCATGATTAGTCCCTGTAAGTTGTATCACATAATGTAAGAGCGAGTAACTCAGCTCACATTGCAAGATTTGTGACATATGTATCATATTACCCAATGTCAACTCAACATAACAAGATAACACGTTCACAATGCGCCAATGGTGTCAGCTCAGTCATGCAAATACATCATTTAGTAATTATGTTTGAACATGAACAACATGGATGTTGTGTATATCAAATGAAAAGCACATAGCTACACTTTGCTCTGCATTCAGGTTACCTCAGCCCTCTACACAATCAGAGATGTACAGTGGCACACCAAATATCAGGATGAACCATTTGCACATCCAGATATTGTCCTGCACATTTATGTAAGCACAATTCATATATGACATCTACAACTAGGCAATGAGAAAGCAAATCAACCCTGTTGTGAACTCAGTGGCCCAGAAGGTGTTCCCATAGGCAAGAAGAGAGATGACATTACAAACTTATCGTGAGTAAGCAAACGAATCACAGACACCAGTACTGCACTAGTCATGCTGGACAATACTGCTCAACATAACACAGCTAATTACAGAAATAGCAGACTGTCATGAGCACCAAAGTCATCACTCATGCTAGACCTTCTTAATGTCTAAAATTTTAAAGCCCTAGTTATCTGTTATTGGCAATGATGTGAAATATGCATTGGTTATGTTCTCAAGGAAACTGTATATTCAGGAGAGTTACTAGTATCTTTAATTTCATACATGCTAATTAGAACGGAGATGGTGCACTTGTGGTTAAAAGTTACATGTGACTAAATAATTATGGATGACAAAGATACCGATTAGTGCTTCACGGTGTAAATGCACTAAACTGTTTAAGTTACAGCATTTTAGAAATTCACGTGTTGGGACATGAACACGAGAATCAAGAAGTACACGTGAATTAGTTCAGAGCAGATGGTCATTTGCATCTCATGTGTCAACGGAAGATACATGAGCATGTGTCTCTCGCAACCGGCACAAGTAAGCGAACAGTATTTAAGTCGCCCGCGTCTTTCACACAGTGCTTGGTCTCGTCAGCGGCAGAGTCAGCACTTACCCGATTCTCCGAACCTGCTCAGCGGTCTTCGCCGGCTTCCCCTCGAGTCCTCCCGTCCTTGAATTCTATGTCAGGACCGGAGGCTCTGATTATGCTTCTCATTTTCTTTACTGAATATTCTCAGCAGCCAATAAGAAAGTAAAAAACAGGATGCACACTACAATACCCATAAACCCTAGTGGGTATGACATCACAACCATAGAGTAGACCCCTATAAAAGGTACACAAGAGAATACTACATCCTCTTTCTTTGCTGCTCCGCAGCCAGTTAAGTGCATTACTTATTACTCTTATACCATTTATATAATTGATTTTTGTATTGCTTGCCAGTATCTTTGCAGCGCTGCACGCGCTCTGAGGCTACTTATGCTGTGACCCTCACACGCTGTTCGCGCGTCTCTTTGTTCCTCATTACTGCTCTTCCTCTTGGTTGGGGGCATTTTGCTCTTGTAGGCGGCTTCCCCAGATCTGCCGGTATTTTTCTTTTTCTGGGCAGTGTTTTCCGCTTTGTTCTATGAAGGTTTCATTGGGAGCGCTCTTTCCCTCCTTCGCCGGGCGCTGTGCGCCCGTGTGTGTTCGTTAGTGGAGCGGGAGACGAGGGTGAGGATGCGCGTCGTTCCGACGCGTAGTCCTCTTTCTGGCTTCACTTCCTGGTCGTTCCGCGCATGCGCGGCGGCCATTTTGTGTGTTTATTTCCCGATTTTGCCGTTTTCGGGTTCAATGAGCGCGGGAGCAGCGCTGTATTTGCTCAGAAATACCCACCAGTGAATGCCACCCTCTCCAGACGCTCAAGTGCACTTTTTATTGACTTGGGCTGTAAACTCTTGCATAGGCTTTGCCTAGAGTGGTGTATTTAGGCAAGCCCTCCCTTCACATTTGACTATATTTGCACACAGTGAGGTTGTGTTGCTGTGGCTTGCCTGGGTTTTTTTCGCCACTCCCCCTTTCTAATATCACTGTCAGTACACGCAGTTTTATTGTGCTTTTTTCAACAAACAGTGCATATTTGCTCCTCCTTTGTTCCTCTGGTGGGTTTATCGGTCACTTTACTGTGCCATTATGACTGACTATTACGAAGAAGAGGAATACTTTGAGGAGGGCCCTTCTGGGTCTTTTGAGCATGAGCTGGTGGAAGCTCTTGATGTGGGAGTCCAGCACTCCGTCAATAAGGCCATGGTCAGGGCTATTGAACCATTAAAACGGCATTTATGTAATTATGCCAGACAGCAAGGCTGGCTTTCTGGGTCTTTTTCTCGTTCTTCCTCTGGAGGTAAAATTTCAAAAAACCCTCCTTTTTCAGACTTTGCAAAATTGGCCAAGTCCTTCAATACGGACCACTCTTATGGCACCTCTTCTAGGGATACTCCTTCTAGCTCGCCTATCAGGGATGATGGCAATTCCTCCCCTGATACGGCGTCGGAGCCGGAGGTTTCCCCTCCACCAGCTAAGAAGCTCCGCAAGGAACGTTTTGTTGATGCTCCTTCCCATCCTACCCTACTTAATTTTGAACCCACCGCCATTGTCCACCCTAACTCCTCCTCTTGGCTTCCCTCTACAGAGGTTGCAGAGTATGTACAATCACATCTGCGTCAAGCCTTTGATAAAGATGTTAGAGCGCGATTGCGTTCTGAATCTCCCATACCAGATTTGGCAGATAAGGTAGCGGACACTCCTGAAGTGGACCCATCCATGCTGACTTACTTAAAGAAATATACGAAGGACCCTAAAAAGGGTATAGATCGTGCATGGCGGTCCTGTCACGATAAACTCCTGGATTTGACAGGTCCCCTGACAAACATTTTGGACTTAGGTTATAAATCTAAAGACTCGGGCCAAATCATTAATCCAGATGATCTCATTGGATGGGCTCAATGCGCCATCTGTCAATTGGGCAACGCCAATTGCGCCATGTCCTCTGAGCGTCGCCGTTCCATTCTTTTAAAACTTGATCCCAAATTGGCGGAGTTGTCTAATTCAGAGTCCGGCCCCTTAGCGCAGGGCCTTCTCTTTGGGCAGCCTTTTCTGAAGGAGCTTACAAAATTTGTCGCTTCTTTCAGTGGCCTTGACAAGGCGCAAGGTTCCTTGAAACGGGCTTTCCGCCCGGGTTTTGGCCAGGCCGGACGACATCGGGGGCGGTCGTTCGGCCGCGGTTACCAGCAAGGCGCCCAGCGGGGATATTCCCCCAATCGTGGAAAATTTCAGGATTCCAACTCCTCAGCCTCCTTCTATCCGACCCGTGGCTCCCGCAACAACAACAGAAAAGGACGCTATGGGGGCAACCAAGGAGGTCACCGTGATGCCGCACCTTCAGGTGAGCCTGATTCCTTTTTCAGGGGTTCAGTTGGGGGGCCGCATCCAGTTTTTTCTCGCCAATTGGCGAGGAATCTCGCAGGATGCGTGGATCCTGGATTCGGTACAAGGTTACAAGACAGAATTTTTTCGGTCCCCCTCTCAAACTCTCCCCCCTCGTCCCATGAATATTTCTCATCAAGACCGACTGTTCATTTCCGGCGAGATCGAGTCTCTTCTTCAGAAAGGAGCCATAGTGCAGACTTCTCGTCACCCTCGCGGTTTTGTCAGCAACGTCTTCCTAGTTCAGAAGAAGGAGGGTGGATCACGGCTTGTTTTAAATCTCAGGGAGTTCAATGGATGGGTTGTATATCGTCACTTCAAGATCCATCTTCTTCGCGATCTTCTTCAGGAAGGGGACTGGATGGTCCGCCTCGATCTGAAAGATGCCTATCTGTCGGTGCCCATTTACAAACCACATCGCCGTTTTCTACAGTTCCAATGGCAGGGAGTCTGGTACGAGTACCAAGTCCTTCCTTTCGGCCTCTCGTCAGCACCTTGGTGCTTCACGAAACTTCTGAGGCCTGTAGTCGAAGTTCTGCGAGCCCGGGGCGTTCGGCTCATAATTTATCTGGACGACATCCTTTTAAAGGGCCAGTGTCCTCGTCTTGTCATGCAGCATCTTGCCTGGACCATAGATCTGTTACAGAATCTGGGTTTCTTGATCAACCCTCAGAAGTCTGCGTTGATTCCTTCTCAGTCTCTCGAGTTCCTGGGTTTTCTTGTCAACTTCCTCACTTGTCAACTCCTCTTGCCGCATCAAAAGATCAGATCCATCAAGAGAGAGTTGAGGTTGATTTTGAGCAAGCAGACTGTGTCCTTGAGGTCTGTAGCCCGAGTCGTGTTGTTGTTAGCTTCTTCTATTCAAGCTATTTTCCCGGGTCCCCTTCATTACCGAGCACTTCAACGGCTCAAGATATGGCATCTCCAGAACGGCCTCAAATATTCCGATCAGATTCCTCTCTCCGAGGAAGCGAGGTGGGAGATGTTGTGGTGGGTAGAACATATGGAGTCGTGGAACAGTCGAGCCCTATTCGGCACAACTCCGGAGGTGGTGATCGAGTCCGATGCCAGTCGATGGGGTTGGGGAGCCCGGTGCGGTCCAGTGTCCACGGGCGGCCGTTGGTCTCCGGAGGAGTTGAATCTCCACATCAATTGCTTAGAACTTCTGGCGGGCTCTTTTGCGATTCGGTGCCTCTCGCCCAGTCAGACAAATTGTTGCATCCTTCTCCGCATGGACAACATGTCGGCGGCTTGTTATGTCAATAAGTTGGGCGGGACTCGGTCTTGTCTCCTAGCGGAGATTGCCAAAGACTTTTGGCACTTTTGCCTTCAGAACAAACTGTTTGTGGTAGCGGAATACCTTCCAGGGTGCAGCAACCAAATTGCCCATTGGAATTCCCGACATCTTCGGGATTTCAGCGATTGGAGGCTTCACCCTCGTGTGTTCCGAATGTTGAACACATTATGGGGCCCTTGTCCAATAGATCTGTTCGCTTCCAGACTTAACAAACAGATTCCGGAGTTCTTCAGCTGGCGTTCGGATCCGGAAGCTCTAGCCACGATGCTTTTCTGCAAGTGTGGCCTCCGACACTTTGTTACGCGTTCCCTCCGTTTGTAATGATTCCGAGGGTCCTCGCACGAGCCAAACATTATCGCTCGGAATTGATTCTGATCACTCCTCTGTGGAGGGCTCAAGCGTGGTTCCCAGTTCTTCTGGAAATGTTATTTGCGGTTCCGGTTCTTCTTCCGCAACGGTGGAATCTGTTGTTAGACCCTGTCCACTTTCCACATCCGTTGATATCATCAGGTCAGCTCCTGCTGGTCGCTTGGCGAATTTCGGGGGTCGTTGGCAAGTCCCAGGTCTTTCAACAGGAGTTACCAGATTTATCAATGAGGCTTGGTCACCCAACACACACAAACGTTATGCTGCAGCATGGAAACGATGGGGTGATTGGTGCTCTCAACGGGAGGTGGATCCCGTTACAGCAGATGTCTCCTTGGTAGTAAATTTTCTTGTGTCCTTAGCCGCTTCAGGCCTTGCTTATCGTACTGTCAACAATTTCCGGTCAGCCATCTCGGCAGGTCACGGGGCCATTGACGGCAAACCTCTTGGGGATCATCCATTAATATGTAAATTACTCAGAGGTATTCGGTTGGTAAAACCACCATGTCCTAGATATTCAGAACTTCGGGATGTCTCCATTGTCTTACGTTTCTTGGACTCCTGGCCTGTAAATCAGTGTGTGTCTCGTAAACAGCTTTCTGCCAAACTAGCTATGTTACTTTGTCTGGTGTCATGCAAAAGGGTTTCTGATATTCGCGCCCTTGATCTGGCAGGTCGCAGATTCTCTCCAGAGGGTGTTACCTTTTTGATCTCTAGACGCACTAAATGTAACACCACTTCTATCACTTATCCGGCTTTTCCTGACAACCCCAAATTGTGTGTGGTTCAATGTATTCGAGATTATGAGGTGAGTACTGCAGGTTTTCGTCATGATCTGGTGGGTCAATTGTTGATTGCACTGCAGAAGCCTTTTCGTCCAGTGACTCCAGCTACACTGGCACGGTGGGTGCGTTGGCTCATGAGCTACGATGGTATTGATGTCTCCAAATTTGGTGCTCATTCTGCTCGTGGTGCTATGGCATCCAAGGCTTTGTCTGTGGGAGTCAGTTTATTAGACATCATGAATGCAGCTGACTGGTCCTCTGACTCTACATTTAAAACTTTTTATTATAAGCCTATTGTTAATGTTGCATCTGTTGTGGTGGCACAGCTTTGAACAAGCATAATCGGAGCTTCCGGCCCTGACATAGAATTAAAAATTTGCAAACATTTGTGACAAGAATTTTCAATTCTATTAAGGACACGGAGGCGAGGATTATCCCACCCATAATTCAGTACTGTAATGTCTGATTTTAATTGTTTATACTGCTCTGTATTTATGCTGTTTTACCCTTCCCTACTGTTTTTTCTCTTCCTGGGAGTGTGGTATTACGGCTTTATTTTATATTTCAGGTTCTGATCTCAAGTAAAGTATGCTGATTGTCACCATTGAAGAGGATGTTCTTCATCTCCCAGAGCCTACTGTTTTGTGGAAGCTGACTTCCAGTTTTGTTTCGTTGCTCTCCGTTGGCCTGTGGATTTCCTAGGAGGAATGGATTCTTCTTTCCGGTTGCGCCCAATTATTAGACTGTGTTTATTTTGGACTTAACGGTTTTTCACACAAAGAAAGAGGATGTAGTATTCTCTTGTGTACCTTTTATAGGGGTCTACTCTATGGTTGTGATGTCATACCCACTAGGGTTTATGGGAATTGTAGTGTGTATCCTGTTTTTTACTTTCTTATTGGCTGCTGAGAATTTTCAGTAAAGAAAATGAGAAGCATAATCCTCGCCTCCGTGTCCTTAATAGAATTGAAAATTCTTGTCACGAATGTTTGTAAATTTTTAATCCTTGTCCCTGCTTCTGGGGTTATCTCTTGGTGGTCTTCCGGCTTCCGGGGGGTAATCTTCGGAGGCGACTTCCTCTTCTGGGTCCCAGCCTTCGAGGAAACCGGATCTTCCTCTTCACCAGCATCCTTCCGGAAACCCGATCCTAAAAGGAAACAAAAGAAAGACAGCAGCTAAGTTATTTTACCCGGTATCGAGCGAAGGCAATTGTCGGTGAGTAGTTTCTTTGCTTTTAAGAAACTTAAACAACAAATATTGATAAAAACACTGGCATAATCGATCTTGAAGAAAGGATTCAAGATTACAAACAGTTTATTTTAAAAGATGCTATAAGAACTACAGGTCCACGCCGAAGGACTCTAGAAAGAGATTAATTTTCTAATTTAAAACAATAAGGACCTTTGTGGAAATCAACATTTGATTGAGACATTTGATATTTTGAACACTTGATAAAAGGTAGAGAGTCGACTCTGTGACACAAAAGTTCATTGTAAATCATGAGTTTCATGTAAGAAACAATTGAGATTATTTGACGAATGTTTATTTCCTATTACAGTGTCAAAACTCATGAGAAGTGTTACGCAGTCGCAGAAAGTCAAAAGCGAATCAGAGCGATTATTCAGGAGATATTGCGTGTTATTTTAGGTACCAATTATTATCTTGTCATGAGAGATTATATACATTGTACTTAATTCATATTGCCTTTTGACATAGTTTTACGTTTTATTTTCATCATAGAGAACCTTAAGAAGTCATCCTGAGTTCCAGAGCATGTTGCAAGAACACATCGCCCCAGCCCACATAAAGGTCTAAACGTTAAATTCGAAGATAGAGGTATTGAGCACTTCAGGAAGACTCTTCATATATATCGTCACCATCCAAGAGCAAGGAGATTCAGGTGGGTGCCTTTCTTGACAGAAGACCAAGCCCCACCACGCTCTTTTTTGGCGACAAGCCAACATGGAATTTTCCGAGGAGAAAACCCAGCTCTCTCAATTAACATAGGTTTTAGGGAATTACAAATCGAAATGCAACACTTAAAAAATGAGAACCAAGGTCTCAGAGAAGAATTAGCAAAGAGTAGAACAGGGTTCACACAATGGAGACATACAAAAAGAGATGAAACACGCCCAGTTTTGTCTGCCCTTAAGCGTAATTCATACTCTCAAACCATTCATTCACAGCAGTCTGACCAAAATATTCAAGTGACAGTGGTCTCGCCTACTCCAGTCCCTCTAGCAAATCCGGAACGGTTTACTGGAGATAGTTCCCGGTTCGCAGCCTTTATGAGCCAATGTCAACTCCATTTTCTCTGTAAACCTCAAGTGTTTAATTCTGACACTGCAAAAACAGCCTTTGTGGTTTCCTACTTAGGAGGGGTAGCAGCTAATTGGGCAATTCCTTTAGTAGATACTGACAATCCTCTTTTGCGAAATTTCAATAATTTCAACGATACAATGACACGATTATTTGCTCGCCATGTTTTTGTACAGTCTAGTGACAATGAGTTTTTAAATCTCCGTCAAGGAACCAAAGACCTACTCGCATACATTACTACATTTAATTGCCTCCTTGCTGAAAATCATTGGCCAGAGGAAAAGCGAACCTCATTTTATAGAGGTCTGAAAGATGATCTGAAAGATTCCTTGGCGCTCATTG
This sequence comes from Triturus cristatus, assembly GCF_964204655.1. Lineage (NCBI taxonomy): Eukaryota > Metazoa > Chordata > Amphibia > Caudata > Salamandridae > Triturus > Triturus cristatus. The sequence continues at coordinate 624,045,241 of NC_140594.1, read as the reverse complement.
TAGAATTACTTGATGACTATGGGGAGTTTGTTGATCTCGTTGTTAAATTGGATCACCGGTTAAGTGAAAGAAAAGGAGAAAAAACTAAGACTGACTTCCGACCCCTTTTTCTAAAATCTGAAAAGAGAGATAAGAGAGCCCAAAAGTAGAGACCCAGAACCTATGCAAATAGGTGGCATTAGAGGACCATTGTCCCTCGAAGAAAAAGAAAGAAGACGTAAAGATGTATGTATTGCGGTAAGGCATGGCATTTCGCCAAAGAATGCACAGCTAAACCCCAATCTAAGAAAACGGTTGCATTACTGAAACCAGAACATTCGGATTCTGGAAACTAGCTCTCTCGAAGAATAAGGAGATCGTCTCTTCGAGAGAAAATGTTAAAAAGATCTCTAAACAAGATTTGACTATTAATAAAAATGCACCTAGACACATGATGCTATTAATGACAATCATTATAACGATTCAAAAGAGACACATCCTGGCCATTTTATTGGATTCAGGGACAACTTGGAATTGTTTTGATATTCAACTAGCGCAAAAACTAGAGGTTTCACAAATTCTTAAAGATGAACCAGAGCCGGTAAGGGCGTTAGATGGCTCAGCCCTCTCATCAGGATTAATTCGCTTTCATACCACACCCTTGACCATTGTAAGTGAGAACGGTCACACAGAACAAATAGTTTTTGACTTAATTGATACTCCAACATTTGGAATCATACTAGGAATCCCTTGGCTAGAGAAACACAACCCTAATATAGATTGGGTTCAAAGGACAGTGAGTCTTGCGTCATCATTCTGTCAGACTCATTGTTACCAATAAGCTCAGGATCCTATTTACACGTTACATTGTGCCAGTACACAAGTGGACCAGGTTTCCTTGCCCGTTGAGTATAAAGACTATGCAGACGTATTTGACCCAGTTCAGGCAACCAGACTTCCTCCACATAGGGTATACGATTGCAGGATTGATTTAATACCTGGAGTTCCCTTGCCCTGCAGTCGTATATATGCCTTCACAGAACCTGAAAATCAGCATCTACGATGTTACCTTGATGAACTTCTTGAAAAAGGGTTTATTCGTCATTCTACTTCTACTGAGTCTTCTTCAGTCTTTTTCATAGCTAAAAAATCCGGAGATCTCAGAGCGTGTATAGATTATCACGCAGTCAATAAAGCCACCATAAAGAATCGATATCCACTTTCTCTTATTCCTGTTCTTTGGGATCAGGTTAAGGGTTCTACAATCTATACTAAGTTAGATCTTATGGGCGTGTATCATTTGATACGCATCAAAGAGGGAGATGAATGGAAGACTGCGTTTCGCACAAAATTGGGATTACTTGAATATACTGTTATGCCGTTTGGTTTATGTAATGCTCCAGCGGCATTCTAGTATTTCATAAACAAAAATTTTCATGATCTCCTGGATGTCTGTGTTATAGTATATATAAACGACATACTAATCTTTTCCAAAAAAGAAGATGAACATGTGACTCATGTAAGAACTGTGCTACAGAGTCTAAGAGAAAATTCTCTTTATGCTAAGCCTGAAAAGTATGTATTTCATGCCCGTTCTGTAGAATTCTTGGGTTATATTCTTTCCCCTAATGGTGTAACAATGGACCCCAAAAAGGTCAATGCCATTCTTAACTGGCCCACTCCTACCTCAGTGAAAGATGTCCAAAAGGTTTTAGGTTTTGCTAACTTTTACCGACGCTTTATTGCCAACTTTTCCAGAATAGTAACTCCTATTACACAGTTATTGAAAAAGAGCAAGCTTTTAATTGGACTGATGAAGCTAACACAGCATTCCTAACACTTAAAGAAGCTTTCACCACAGCCCCAGTGCTTTCTCATCCAAACCCTGATCAACCTTTCTTTGTAGAAGCAGACACATCTCAAACAGCAGTGGGAGGAGTTTTGATGAAAAAGAATCCTGAGACAGGGTATCTCCATCCCTTGGCGTATTATTCTCGTAAACTTCTACCGGCAGAGCAAAATTACACAATAGCCGAGTGAGAATTACTAGCCATCAAAGATGTCTTCTCTGAATGGAGGCATCATTTGTTGGGGGCCAAACATACAATAACCATTTATTCGGACCACAAAAATCTGCACTTTATTACATCAGGTAAGGCTCTGACACCAAGACAGATGAGGTGGTTACGCTTTTTTAGTGAATTCGATTTTCTTATCACTTACCACCCAGGGCAGAAACAATTGTTATCAGACACACTCTCCCGACTACATGAAAAGAATTCAAAAGATTCTAAAAATCTAGCTCAACACATAATACCCGCTGAACGCGTTGTGGCTGTAATTGAATCCCATACCTTCCTATCTGAAGTTAAAAATGAATCCAAAAAAGTTAATCCAAATGATTGGAAACGTAAGACACATAACTCAATACAGGATGGGTTTCTTTTCCATAAAAACAAACTATTCATTCCATCAAAAGAAAAAAGAGAACAAATCATAATGTGGCATCATGATTCTGGTTTAGCAGGGCATCCTGGTGTCCCAAAAACTTTGGAATTGTGTGAACGAAATTTTTGGTGGGATAGTTTCACGAAAAAATGTCCAAGAATATGTTAAAAGGAGTCCCGTGTGTGCGCAAAATAAGTCCACGCACATAGCTCCGGCTGCATTTTTACAGCCATTACCTATTCCATTGCTTCCTTGGCACACTATTAGTGTTGATTTTGTAACCGATCTCCCCGTCTCAAATACCTTTACTACCATAGCAGGTTTTGTGGATTTATTGTCAAAAATGGCTTATTTTGACCCTCTCCAAAACTATCAACTGCAAAAGAATTCTGTGATATATTTATTCAACAAATAGTTAGATTACATGGTTTGCCGAGTAAAATGGTTTCTGACAGAGGCCCCCAATTAATTTCTAAGTTTTGGAAAAATGTTTGTGAACAGTTAAGAATAGAAGTGGCCTTATCATCTGCCTTCCATCCTCAAACAGATGGACAGACCGTAAAAGTGAACCAGTACATGGAACAGACTTTACGATGTTTCACAACCAATCTAACTTCTCAGTGGGACAAGGCCCTTCCTTTAGCTGAATTTTCATATAACAATAGTATTCATTCGACCTTGGGATGCTCCCCATTCTATTTTTTAATAGGCTGTTTACACTAACGTGACGATCAAAACTCACAGGTTCAAAAACATCTGCTTTCATGTCCATGCCTGACACCTATGCACCCGGCTTCCCTGGGTGAGGTAACTCGAGTACTCCGGTGCTCCCGTGGGTGCTAGCCCTAGAACTTCTTAAGTCCAAAAGGGTTTGGTCCTGACTCAATTAGAAGTGTCCTTAATCTTTAAATTTCCAACCGCGACATTGCCCATAGAAGATAACGGGAACCCGCGGTTGTGTTCATACACTGCATACAGTCCCCATGGGTCCCCTGTGTCGCTACCTTGGGTGGTTCCTTGGGGTCCCAGTGATTCTACAGGCTCTAGGCCTTGTGTCTAGTTCAGTCGTGGTTCTTATACCACTTTTTTGGTATATGGTTTGGTACGCCCCTAGGGCCGAAGCGTGTATTTGTGCTATTACTGATGCTTGCTCACTTGTAAACTAAGTACTTCGAACTCCAGTCTCATAAAGAGACTAGAGGGGTGTGTTTTAACCTAAATACATATATTTTAAAAATGTACCTGGTGTGGTTGTCCTTTCATTTGATCATTCAAGAGATTATAGACTGGTAAAACAAGCTGCTTTACATTCCTTCAAGACTTAGCCTGAAGGCTGCTCTCCATAGCTACCACTAGGATAGCTTTCAATAAAGGTTGTCTTTAACCTATCATCATAAGGGCTTGTTTGGACTGATACAAGGTGCCCACTAGAACTAGTGGACAGCATATATCAGGCCACCATCTCACATTGATGTGCAGCGTGTGGGATTCCAGCTTGCTATTGTTTTACCAGATAATCTCAATTGAATTGATCAACTGAAAACCACTAAAGGTGCTTGAGGCACATATAATATCAAGTTTAGCTACAGTAAGTTCTACTGAACTTAGAGTTGTGTGTCAAGGGATAGCACACCATTTCTACAACTCTAGAGAGTTTAGTAGGCCACACTAGTGTAGGTAGTGCAATACACCACACCACATAAGTAATGTCTAACCAGCCAGGAACCAGTGGGTCCCTACCAGAAACCAGTGAGCTCCTTCCCTATAAATATGAGGATCTCTCCTTTGCTCAGCTTAGGGCCTTATGTTCCATTAGGAAGCTGAAGACAGGCAAAAGTCCATCCACCCAGCATCTCACAAAGATACTTAAGCTGGATGATATCGCAGGGCCTAGTGGGCCGGATGAGGGATAATAATTCCCCAGAACCTTACCTCCAATGCTGACCAGACTGGTGACAATGACCAAGATCTGGTGAACACAGCTCTCCAGGATGAGGAGGATGACAACAATGCTCCTTCCTTTATTCCTCCTGGTAGAGTTGAACATAGGGCTAGAAGGGATAGATCTCTGTCAAGGGGATCTGTCCAGTCTAACTACTCTATAGGGACCTCTGTTTTTTCTCACAGAGGGAGGGAAACCTCCCAGGAGAGGAGAGAGAGACTGCTGAAGTATGAGCAAGACAAGTTCAACCTCAGAAAGCAGCAGATGGCCTTAGATGGGGAAGCCCTCGAGCTCTACACAGCTAGTAAAAAGTAGGGACTAGAGTCCCTTGGCGGCAGCAATTTCCCTAGAGATAGGGAGAGGTCTTATGACCATAGAAACCCAAGTAAGATTGTCCCTCCCTACCAGAGTGGGGATGACATCCACAAATGGATAACTGCCTTGGAGAGGGCCTGTAAAGTACAGAAGGTCCCTCAAGGTCAGTGGGCAGCAATCTTATGGCTCTCCTTTGCAGACAAAGGTAGAGATAAGCTCCTCACTGTAAGAGAAGAGGATGCTGATGATTACCAGGTCTTGAAAAGCGCACTAATAGATGGGTTTGGCCTAACCACTGAACAATACAGGTTAAAGTTCAGAGACACCCAAAAAGCACAAAATCAAGACTGGGTTGACTTTGTTGACTGTGCTGCTAAGGCTCTGTAAGGTTGGTTATTGGGCAGTAAAGTGTGTGACTTCAAAGGATTGTACAATTTGATAATGAGGGAGCAGATTCTTAATAACTGTCAAAATCAGCTGTTGCACCAGTACCTGGTAGACTCTGATCTGACCTCTCCCCAAGAATTGGGAAAGAAGGCAGACAAATGGGTCAGAACCAGGGTGAGGCAGAAGGTACATAACCAAGGTGGTGACCCAAAGAAGCAAGATTCCAAAAACTCTGACAAGGGTGGGGACAAGGGTAAAGACCAGAAGTCTTCTCAAGGACCCCAAAAATCTTCTTCAGGTGGGGATTCACAGGCTAACAAAGGGAAAGACCAAAAGAAACCTTGGTGCAAAATCTGTAAACAGAAAACTTACTGGACTAGTGACTGCACCAAGGCCAAAGGAAATACTCCAGCCACCACCAATGCCCCTAAGGCACCTGCTGCCCCTTGTGCAGTTACAATTGGTGGTGGGAATATACAGAATAAGTGTGTAGTCGGGTTGACCCTGGGTTCTGAGATGGACTCTGGCCTAGTCAGAGTACCAACTCAGGCTGTGCTTGTCAGTTATGGGGGCATGGATATGACCCCCTTTGTGAGCCCCAGTAACCTGGACAAATACAGACAGCAGCCTTTGATAAATGGAGTAGAAGCTTGGGCATTCAGGGACACGGGCAAGTGTCACCATGGTGACAAAAGATCTTGTGGATCCTGGGCAGATTATACTTGGTGAAATGTACCAAGTGACCAATGCTAGCAATGTCAGAACAGACCATTCTCTGGCAGTTGTTAACTTCTCCTGGGGAGGGGTAACTGGCCTTAAGAAGGTTGTGGTAAGTGCAGACCTACCAGTATAGTGCTTGCTTGGCAATGATCTAGAGACTTCAGCTTGGGCTGAAGTGGAGCTCAGGACACATGCAGAAATGTTAGGGATCCCTGCACATGTCTTTGCGGTGACCAGGTCACAGACTAAAATGTCTAAAACTGGACAGGCCCTGGATTCTGGAATAATGGACCAGGCGCCTCACAAAAGGAGGAGAAGTAGGGTTAAGACAGAGCCTTCTCACCTGACTCAGAATGCTGATCAGTCTCCTCAGGGAGATGATCTTGAGCCTGAAGAAGGAACTGTCCCAGAGGAGCTTGAACCTGAACAGGTTGAGTTCTTGGGGACAGGGGGCCCTTCCAGGTCTGATCTGAGCCACGAGCAGAAAACCTGCCCCTCTCTTGAACCCCTCAGACAGCAAGCTGCTGATGAGGCTGCTGGGAATGCTAGTGGCACCAATAAAGTTTATTGGGATGATGGTCTCCTTTACTCAGAGAGTAGAGACCCCAAGCCTGGTGCATCCAGGAGGTTGGTTATACCTCTGAAGTTTAGGGGTTTCCTATTGACACTAGCCCATGATATTCCCCTAGCAGGACACCTGGGCCAGAACAAGACTTGGGACAGAGTTGTCCCTCACTTTCACTGGCCCCACATGTCTGAAGACACAAAGGAGTTTTGTTGCTCCTGTGTAACCTGCCAAGCCAGTGGCAAAGCAGGTGGCACTACAAAGGCCCCCTGATACCACTACCTGTGGTGGGGGTGCCCTTTGAAAGGGTAGGGATTGACATTCTTGGTCCCATGGATCCCCAAACAGCATCTGGGCACAGATTTATACTGCTGGTGGTGGATCATGCCACCAGGTACCCAGAGGCAATTCCCCTAAGGACCACTACAGCGCCTGTGGTGGCAAGAGCTCTCTTGAGTGTGTTCTCAAGAGTAGGCTTTCCTAAGGAGGTAGTATCTGACAGGGGTGCAAACTTCATGTATAGTTACTTGATTGCTATGTGGAAGGAGTGTGGAGTGAACTACAAGTTCACCACACCCTATCACCCACAATGCAATGGTTTAGTTGAGAGATTCAACAAAATCTTAAAGGGCATGATCAAAGGACTCCCAGAGAAGCTTAGGCAAAAATGGGACATGCTCTTGCCCTGCCTTTTATTTGCATACAGGGAGGTGCCTCAAAAGGGGGTTGGCTACAGCCCATTTGAACTTTTGTTTGGACACCCTGTCAGGGGTCCATTGTGTTTGGTGAAGGAAGGATGGGAGTTACCTCTCAAGCCCCCAAAGCAAGACATAGTGGACTATGTACTTGGTCTCCGCTCCAGGATGGCTGAGTACATGAAAAAGGCAAACAAAAACCTTGGGGCTAGCCAGGAACTGCAAAAAGCCTGGCATGACCAAAAGGCTGTACTGACTGTTTACCAGCCAGGACAGAAGGTGTGGGTGTTGGAGCCTGTGGCCCCAGCAGCCCTCCAGAACAAAAGGAGTGGCCCCCATAAAATTGTTGAGCAGAAAGGGGAGGTTACCTACTTGGTAGACCTTGGAACCCCTAGGAGTCTCCATAGGGTACTTCATGTCAACAAACTAAAACCATATGTTGACAGGGCAGACATGGGCTTGCTCATGGCTACTGATGAAGGACAGGAGGAAGAGAGTGACCCACTCCCTGACCTGCTTTCTCAGAACCCTGATGATGGGTCAGTTGATGGTGTAGCCTTGGCAGGCAGCCTCACTGCCCAGCAACAAACTGACTGCAGAAACCTTCTCAGCCAGTTTAGGCATATGTTTTCTCTGACTCCAAGTCAGACCACCTGGTGCACTCATGAAGTGGACACTGGGGACAGTCTACCTGTGAAGAATAAGATCTACAGGCAACCTGACCATGTCAGGGACTGTATAAGGACAGAAGTCCAAAAGATGTTGGATCTGGGTGTGATTGAACCCTCGGTTAGCCCTTGGACTAGCCCAGTAGTCCTGGTACCCAAACCTCACACCAGTGGTGGGAAAAGAGAGATGAGGTTTTGTGTAGACTACAGGGGTCTCAATGCAGTCACTAGGACTGATGCCCATCCCATCCTCAGGGCAGATGAGCTAATATATGCTTTGGCCTCAGCCAAGTTTCTAAGCACATTTGACCTAACAGCTGGCTACTGGCAGATCAGATTTGTCAAGGGGTATGGATCAATAGTGACACCCCTGAATGACTTAACTTCTAAGAAGATGCCCAAAATGTTTCAGTGGACAGCTAGCTGTCAAAAGGCATTTGATGACCTGAAGCAGGCCATGTGCACTGCTCCCATTCTTCAGAGTCCTGACTACTCCAATGTCAGGGCTCAGGGACGGAGGAGATAGCTGAGGCGCAGCGTAGGCATAGGACCGACAGGAAGACTAGAACTACACCTCCCAGGTCACGGAGGCAAGAACTACCATTCCCAGACTCCTCGTGTGAGTCGCGCGTGGCCTACATAAGCTCCGCCTACCTGTAACACGGGGCTTGTCACTTTATGTACTTCCGGGTCTCAGACGGAGATCCCTTTGACTTGCCTACCTCTAACGAAGCGAGAAGTTCGGCAAAGGAACGAACCTCTCCATTTCCAGGATACTTCGCGGGCGTCCGGCCCGTGTTCACAGCTGCCGCTCTCCCAGAGCGCGGCAAGGAGCTGATCACCCCCGAGACCATCCGTGGTGAGTGCTGCTCCCATTCCCTGAGTGAAGGGCTGGTGCGTGGTATGCACTCGCCTATCTGGTGGAGACGCGCACTACGCATTGCCAGGTTTCACGCGCTTCTCTACCGGACTACAAACAGCTATTCCCCCTTGCATCGCGGTGACGACCGCAAGCCCCCAACATACCGCGAGAGCGCAGCTCTCTGTTCCCTTCCTCCCCAACCTCTCTTGGACGCACTTACCTACCGAGCCGACTCCCCAAGGACACCCGGGATAAGCCGGTAGTTGCGCATGCCGAGACGCGTTATCCAGACTTCCTGGTGAAGTAACCAAGGAAGGATTCCGTCTTCCCTCACGGCATCAGAAACTCCCGCAGATAAGTGCTATTAACATTCCTACCGTATAGTACTGAACTATGAAGTGTGTTTCTTAACCTGCCGACCTATGAGAAAAGCAAGGACTGGCCAAAGTAAGTGTATAAGCGGGGAGGGGAGCTCAGAGAAGGGGAGATAGGTGCAGAGCGCGCGTCTGATGTGTTATGTGCTTCTGTCCCACCTGCAGGGCCTCTTGGGGTGGACCTTACCAGAGATTGAGTATCTAGCAAGGACCTCCCGTGCCTGAGCCTGCCAGCAGTAGTTTATTTTCGTTTTGGTTCTTTTCTCCCTTTTTACCCTTCCCCCTAGAGGTGTGACATACATGTGGTGTTTCATGAGCACGCAGGGGTGTCACCCCTGTGGGGAGAGGGTCTATTAGCAACGCATCGTTCCTGCTGTACCCGGCTGACCGGTGAGTCAAGACTCTTCCATCGTGATAGAGTGACAAGCCCACGTTTACGTACAGCCCGAACGATGGATACTAACACCGTACTGAGTTCGGTGTTAGAAACGTTAACAGCCTTAAGGCTGGAAGTAGACGCCTTTCGCGGAGAGAATATAGAACTCCGTAATGAGATGAGCACAATGAGGAGAGAGGTCGCAGGGATATCTCGTCAGGGGGTTAGCGACAAGCGGGGGTCCCAATACATCAAACCGTGGACGTTACCACCACCCACTCAACAAGGGATGGGAGGAGGAGCGACAGGAGGTGGTGCTAGTCCTTCGACGGTCCAGGTCCTCCATCCCCCACACCTGCCTCTGGCACCTCCAGAACGATATTACGGCGACCCAAAGAAATTCGGCATTTTCCAGGGGCAATGCAAATTACACTTTCTATGTAAGCCCGAGATCTTCCATAATGATCAAACAAAGACCGCATTCGTCATGTCCTATCTGGGTGGGAATGCTGCTAGTTGGTCCTTTCCCCTCATTGAAAGAAACGACCCAATCCTGAGAGATTTTGACACCTTCTGTGACGAGATGCGTAAACTATTTGATAGGAAGGCGCATCTCCTTTCCTTGGACAGGGAATTACTCACCTTAAAGCAAGGAAGTCAAGACTTGCTTACCTACATAACGACATTCAACAGACTCTTGTCCGAAACAGATTGGCCTATGGAAAAACGGTCCTCACTGTACTACCAAGGATTGAGAAGTGAGCTAAAGGATGTTTTGGCCCAGGTGGTACAGTTGCCCTCAGACTGTGACGAGCTAATCGATCTCACGGTACAGCTCGATCATCGACTCCTAGAGAGGAAGGGAGATAAACAGCGCCCAGAGGTTCGATTCCCAACGCCCCGCTCCCGCATTCCCAACGAGAGTACTACCCCTGGCACAGACGGAAGCGAACCCATGCAAATAGGCGGGATCAGAGGACCCCTTACCCCAGACGAAAGAGAGAAGAGAAGGAAACAACGGCTCTGTCTATATTGTGGGAAGCCTGGTCATTTCATAAAGGAATGTAAAGCAAGAGCACGACTTCCGTCCCGAGACAGCAAGGGAGACCAGAAAGTGCCTGCGATGGCCTACTCCCCCGATTTACCGGAAAACTAGAATGCCCAAACACGATTCAGACCCCTTGTTTGAGGCCCCAAGAGAAGGAGGTCTGCCATGCGGCGGTTAACACCGTCCAGAACGCTGTTGCCCATATCAACATCTACGTTACCTTGGACGTTCCTGATATCGGCCTGAGATCGGTGCATGCGTTGCTGGACTCTGGAGCAACAGGCAACTTTATCGACCAAACGTATGCAAGAGCCATAGGTCTACAAGGTGTGAAGAAGAAAATACCAGAGATGGTCAAGGCGGTGGACGGGTCTGAGCTAACATCAGGGCCCATACGATATCATACTCCTGCAATTCAGATGAGAATCGGAGCCCACCACCAAGAAGCCATCCGCTTTGATTTTATTGACGCTCCCCAGTTTACCCTGATATTAGGCATGCCTTGGTTCACGCTCCACGACCCCTTAGTGCAGTGGACCGCACGGACGGTTACTTTGAACTCTCCCTATTGTAAGGAGCATTGCACCCTAGTAACGGGACCATCACCGCCACTCACAATCAACCCCGCGGGGTTCCTGGCCAACAGTGAGGTACCCGCCAGCGTGAATTGTACGACAACTCTACCCAACGTATACCTCAAATTCCAAAATGTGTTCAGTGAACAAGAGGCGAACACTCTTCCGCCTCATCGGGAATATGATTGTGTCATTGACATTGAACCGGGAGCCAGCATTCCCTGTAGTCGCATATACGCCCTCACCGAAGCCGAAACGGAATACCTACAGCAATATCTCAAAACCCTCATGGCCAGTGGATTTATAAGACATTCTACCTCCCCAGCGTCATCTCCTCTTTTCTTTATACCAAAGCGTGAGGGAGGTTTGAGAGCGTGTATCGATTATAGAGCCCTCAACCGCATCACAAAGAAGAACAGATATCCTCTCCCCTTGATTCCGGTCCTATTAGATCAATTGAAAGGGGCTACGGTGTTCACTAAATTGGACCTCCGGGGAGCGTATCATTTGGTACGAGTGCGGCGGGGGGATGAATGGAAGACGGTCTTCAGAACCAAATTTGGCCTATATGAATATCAGGTGATGCCATTTGGTCTCTGTAACGCCCCCGCCGCCTTCCAGTATTTCATGGATGAGGTGTTGAGAGGCATATTGGACGTCTTCTGCATCGTCTACATTGACGATATTTTAGTGTATTCCACCTCCTTGACGGACCACGTTACTCATGTTTCTGCGGTATTGGAAAGACTCCAACAACATTCTCTCTATGCGAAGCTAGAAAAATGCCTGTTTCATTCCCCAGAAGTGGAGTTTCTGGGGTATGTCATAGGCCCTAAGGGACTCTGTATGGATACTAAGAAGACCTTGGCCATTCGGGAATGGGTGTCGCCGTCTTGTGTAAAGGCCCTGCAAAGCTTCTTGGGGTTTGCCAACTTTTATCGGCGCTTTATTCAAGACTTCTCGAAAATCATTCAGCCCATGACTCTTCTTTTGAAGATAGGGGCGGCGTTCCATTGGTCTCCCTTAGCAGAAAAGGCCTTTCAAGAGCTCAAACAACGCTTTGTCAGCGCCCCGGTTTTGCGACATCCGGACGCCTCGCTACCATTTGTTCTCGAAACGGATGCCTCGTATTACGCCGTAGGAGGTGTTTTGTCACAACGTCACCCAACAACCGGACAACTCCATCCAGTCGCATTCTATTCAAAGAAGCTGACTCCGTGCGAAATCAACTATACTATTTCGGACAAAGAGCTGTTGGCCATCAAAAGAGCCTGCGAAGAATGGCGTCATCATCTGTTGGGAGCCAGACACACCGTGGAAATATACACGGACCATCGAAACCTACTCTTTCTGAAAAGTGCCCGAGCCCTGACACCTCGACAACTCCGATGGTCGCTATTTTTTGCGGACTGTGATTTCGTTATTAAGTACCGGCCCGGCCTCCAGAACGGAAAGGCAGACGCCTTGTCGCGACCCCCGGCGGCAGAACCCCTGGCCCCCCAAGAAGAAGAAGAACCTCCCGTGATCATGCAAAGGGCGTCCTTTCCACCAGAGACAGTGGCAATACTGTCGTCTCACGACTTCTGTACCGAACTAAAGGAACACTCCGCCTCAGTCGATCCCAATACCTGGATCCAAGAAGCCCCCCACCAACGACATATGAAGGAGGGATACCTGTTCCATGAAAACAATATCCTGTTGCCTACCAAGAATCTCCAACAACAGGCGTTACAGTGGATCCACGACTCCCCCTTGGGGGGACATCCTGGAACACAGAAAACGGGACTGACACTAGCCAGATATTTTTGGTGGGCATCACTACAGAAGGATGTAGCCGCATATGTGGCCCGATGCTCCATTTGCTCACAAGCTAAGGCACAACACCAAAGACCCAGTGGATTACTGCGACCTATACCCACTCCTCCAACACCGTGGCACACCGTGTCAATGGATTTTATAGTAGAGATGCCACTCAGTCAGGGGTATGACACCATTCTGGTGGTGATCGACCATTTAACCAAGATGGGGCACTTCTTGGCTCTTACCAAATTACCAAATTCCAGCACCACAGCCATGGTCTTCCTACAGAACATTGTTAAATTGCACAGAGTACCATCAGTCCTCATCACCGACAGGGGAACCCAATTTACGTCAAAATTTTGGAGACACCTGTGTGACAGCATGAAGATCGATGCCCGTCTCTCTTCCAGCTATCATCCCCAGACTGATGGGAAAACGGAGAGGCTTAACCAGACACTAGAGCAATACCTTCGGTGCTTCACCCTTCAACATCAGGATGAATGGAGCAGCTTACTGTGGTCCGCCGAGTTTGCATACAATAACACTGCCCATTCCTCCTTAGGATGTTCCCCGTTTTACTGTCTCCAAGGGTTTCATCCCAACATGTTGCCTTTCGCTCAGCCCGGAACCTCCTCGCACCCTTCTATACAAGAACACCATGCACACCTCAAACAGACCTTAGACGCAGCCAAAAAACAGTTAAAAGAGGCTCAAGAGCGAGACAAGAAACAGGCAGATAAAAAGAGAAATCCTGAACCAGAATATCAAGTAGGGGACCGGGTATGGCTTAGTACCAAACATTTAAGACTCAAGGGCAACACCCGCTTACAGCCCAAATACCTAGGCCCATATCTGATTGCCAAAATCATTAATCCTGTCGCAATGAAACTCACACTGCCACCACAGTGGCGAATCCACCCAGTGTTCCACGTCTCCCTACTCAAACCCTGTCACCCAGACACACGGGTCCCGGTCCGCCCTTCAGTCATAGAAGTAGAAGGGGAAGAGGAGTACGAAGTGCAGTGTATCCTAGATTCTAAAGTCATCAGGGGACGGGTATACTACTTAGTGGACTGGAAGGGGTACGGCCCAGAGGAGCGGTAATGGGAACCCAAGTCCAATCTCCACTGCCCCTTATTGTTACGGCAGTTTCATTCCCATCACCCTCTGAAACCAGGTAGGCCGTCGAGACGCCGGACCTGGGGAGGGGGTACTGTCAGGGCTCAGGGACGGAGGAGATAGCTGAGGCGCAGCGTAGGCATAGGACCGACAAGAAGACTAGAACTACACCATCCAGGTCACGGAGGCAAGAACTACCATTCCCAGACTCCTCGTGTGAGTCGCGCGTGGCCTACATAAGCTCCGCCTACCTGTAACACGGGGCTTGTCACTTTATGTACTTCCGGGTCTCAGACGGAGATCCCTTTGACTTGCCTACCTCTAACGAAGCGAGAAGTTCGGCACCGGAACGAACCTCTCCATTTCCAGGATACTTCGCGGGCGTCCAGCCCGTGTTCACAGCTGCCGCTCTCCCAGAGCGCGGCAAGGAGCTGATCACCCCCGAGACCATCCGTGGTGAGCGCTGCTCCCATTCCCTGAGTGAAGGGCTGGTGCGTGGTACGCACTTGCCTATCTGGTGGAGACGCGCACTACGCATTGCAAGGTTTCACGCGCTTCTCTACCGGACTACAAACAGCTATTCCCCCTTGCATCGCGGTAACGACCGCAAGCCCCCAACATACCGCAAGAGCGCTGCTCTCTGTTCCCTTCCTCCCCAACCTCTCTTGGACGCACTTACCTACCGAGCCGACTCCCCAAGGACACCCGGGATAAGCCGGTAGTTGCGCATGCCGAGACGCGTTATCCAGACTTCCTGGTGAAGTAACCAAGGAAGGATTCCGTCTTCCCTCACGGCATCAGAAACTCCCGCAGATAAGTGCTATTAACATTCCTACCGTATAGTACTGAACTATGAAGTGTGTTTCTTAACCTGCCGACCTATGAGAAAAGCAAGGACTGGCCAAAGTAAGTGTATAAGCGGGGAGGGGAGCTCAGAGAAGGGGAGATAGGTGCAGAGCGCGCGTCTGATGTGTTATGTGCTTCTGTCCCACCTGCAGGGCCTCTTGGGGTGGACCTTACCAGAGATTGAGTATCTAGCAAGGACCTCCCGTGCCTGAGCCTGCCAGCAGTAGTTTATTTTCGTTTTGGTTCTTTTCTCCCTTTTTACCCTTCCCCCTAGAGGTGTGACATACATGTGGTGTTTCATGAGCACGCAGGGGTGTCACCCCTGTGGGGAGAGGGTCTATTAGCAACGCATCGTTCCTGCTGTACCCGGCTGACCGGTGAGTCAAGACTCTTCCATCGTGATATCCAAGAAGTTAATTGTTCAAACAGATGCATCTGAATTGGGGGTAGGGGCTGTACTGTCACAATTGAATGAAGAAGATCAGGATCAGCCAGTAGCTTCCATAAGCAGAAGGCTGACCCCTAGAGAGAAACATTGTTCAGCCATTGAGAGGGAGGCCTTTGCTGTGGGTTGGGCTCTGAAAAAGTTGAGGCCATACTTGTTTGGTACTCACTTCCTTGTTCAGACAGACCATAAGCCCCTCTTATGGCTAAAACAAATGAAGGGTGAAAACCCCAAACTGCTTAGGTGGTCCATTTCCCTACAGGGGATGGACTTTACAGTGGAACATAGACCTGGGAGTAACCATGCCAATGCAGATGGACTCTCTAGGTATTTCCACTCAGAACATGAAGACTCAACTGGTCATGGTTAGTTTAATGTCCCTGCTTTTTTTTGGGGGGGGGGGGGGTTGTGTAGGAGAGTAGGATCTGCTTCACATGGGTACCCCCACTTTTTGCTGTTGTTTCACTATTTTCCAACCTTAGTCTGGCTGTGGCCCTGCCAATCTGGACCACAGCCTAGCTGCTTCCTCTCTAAAATGGTTTCCATGTACATTAGGTACATATCTAATTGGATTCTGGAGTGCCTTATAAGTGCCTAGTATATGGTATACTATGTACCTAGGGCATAGGTACCTCAGAGGCCTACCAGGGGCTGAAGCATGTATTATGCCACCCCTGGGAAGCACTCCAAAATGGCACCACAGGTCTGCTACTGCAGCCTGGGTAAGGGTGTGCGTGCACCCCTTACAGTGGTATAGGCTACCTATATCCACATATATATACAGACACATATAAACCTATAAGTCACTCCTATGGCAGGCCTTGACAATCCTGAAGGCAGAGTGCTTGGTTTTATGTGAGAGGGTGCCCAAGCATGAGCCCCTCTGCAGCTTTTGGAAATACTTCCTTATGGCTGTTCTGTGATACAGCCATACCATGTACTCTTAAGTGCATTATAACCTCGCTGTAAATGCTAACTTTGGAATGGGCTGCATCAAAACATGTCGTGTTTGGTGTCAAACTCTTTGGAATACTACCCCCCCCCCCCCCGCCAGTTCTGGCAGCGGGGGTAGCATTCCACCCTTCTAGAGGGAAAGGCATGTTCACACTGGTTGAACCCAGTAGGACTTTCCTGAGCTCTGGCATCACAAAATGGATGCCTCTGCCACAGACACGGGTCTGGCCTCCTTCTGCTGATTGAAACTCCGGCAGGGGAAGCCTGGACAATAAGTTTCCTGTCGAAGGGGGGTGTAACCACCTCCCCAGACAGGCAGATGTGTATTGGGGTTGGGCGGGAGCACTCTCTGGTGCTTTGATGTCCTGCATTGGGGGAACATTTGGTGTCCCTGTACATAGTCCAGTTCAAACCGGTTGCAGGGGCTACCTGCCCCTGCTCTGGCGCGAAAGTGGACAAAGGAAATGGGTGTAACCACACCTCTTTCCAGGCCCACCCATAGGTGGGGCCTTAGGGTTAGTCCATCCCCTAAACTTACTGTAAGTATAGGAATCCAGTCCCTAGGACTTTAGATTACCCTGGACAATACTCTGCAACGTACATCCTGGACCTTCGACGTTCTATCCTGACTAGAAGACTGAAGAAATCTCCCTTGGGGTCAAGGAGTGACTCCCCTGCTTGGCAGGCACCAAAGAAGCAACTGACCGGTCTGCATCACTGAAGCTCCTGCCGGACACCGAAGTCTTTGCATCACCAGAGGTGGATTTCCAGACTTCCCCGAGGCTACCCTGAGTCCACAGCAAAGCTGAGGCCCGTGGCTATCGTGGTGATGTGGAACCTTGACCCCTGGACACCGTGATCTTTTGCAGCAACAGCATCTTCCTGGGCTTCCTCGAAGTTGTGCTTTGGGCTCTGAGTAGCCCCAGCCTTGAGCACCTCCTGCACTGAAGACTGCTGGCCTTCACTCCACGAGTGACCCGTGGGCCAGTTTCAAGTGTGACCACTCGAGGCTCCTTCGTGATCACTAGCCCGTTGGCTAGCAGGTCCCCACGAAGGCAACTCCTCTTCTGCTTGGATTTTCCTGGTTGCTCCAAACGTGCCCTGACTTACCCTCGCTGTGTGAGTCCCTCAGACCTTGCTGGTCTGCACCGCAGTCCTTTATCTAAATTCCAGTGACTTGACGTTGCCAAGGCTTGTTGGGTCCATTCTGGTCGCTGATACCGCAGCACTCGACAGACTTTGTGGAACAGCTCGAATCCGGCTCATGGACTTCGTTGACGCCTCCTGGACCTCGTGGCTGAAGAGTCAAGTCACCCATCAACTCACCTGAAGCACCGACATCTGTGGGCATTGGACCATCCTGCCCTCGGTCACTGGCAAGTGACCCAGACTCTGTCCCCTCTGCTTTCAGGTTCCTTCCTTCCTAGATCCGTGCTTGGATCTCTTCGGACACTTCTCCTCTTCACTGCAGCAGCAGTTCTTTGCAGGCTCCCATTGAAATCAACGACGCGACCGACACCAAAAGACACCTATGCACCCGGCTTCCCTGGGTGAGGTAACTCGAGTACTCCGGTGCTCCCGTGTGTGCTAACCCTAGAACTTCTTAAGTCCTAAAGAGTTTGGTCCTGACTCGATTAGAAGTGTCCCTAATCTTTAAATTTCCAACCGCGACATTGCCCATAGAAGATGACGGGAACCCGCGGTTGTGTTCACACACTGCATACAGTCCCCGTGGGTCCCCTGTGTGGTCCCCTTGGGTGGTTCCTTGGGGTCCCAGTGATTCTACAGGTTCTAGGCCTTGTGTCTAGTTCAGTCGTGGTTCTTATACCACTTTTATGGTATATGGTTTGGTATGCCCCTAGGGCCCAAACGTGTATTTGTGCTATTACTGATGCTTACTCACTTGTAAATTAAGTACTTTGAACTCCAGTCTCATAAAGAGACTAGAGGGGTGTGTTTTAACCTAAATACATATATTTTAAATATATACCTGGTGTGGTTGTCCTTTCATTTGATCATTTAAGAGATTATAGACTGGTAAAACAAGCTGCTTTACATTCCTTCAAGACTTAGCCTGAAGGCTGCTCTCCATAGCTACCACTAGGATAGCTTTCAATAAAGGTTGTCTTTAACCTATCACCATAAGGGGTCGTTTGGACTGATACAAAGTGCCCACTAGAACCAGTGGACAGCATATATCAGGCCACCTTCTCACAAAGGCATCGTTTTCAGATCTCCAAACTAAGTACCAACTAGAGCCATCTGAAAGTTTTCGCTACCTACAGATCAGCCATGCTGTTGAACCGCCCTCCCTAAGGATGCACCCCTTCCAGACTCCTCTCCCCTGGAGGACAGGCTCCTGCTGGATCCTATGAACCGCAAGGCCATCTCTCTCACATACAGGAAATTGATCAACAATCGGGATGACCCAATGTTGAAGCTGAGGGCGTCCTGGGAGGTTGAATTGGGAGAACTAGCCGATGAAGATTGGCAAGAGGCGTTGTCCTCACCCCGAGAAGTGGCCATCCCGATGCGACTTCGCCTGGTACAGCTTAAAATTCTTCACTGAGTATATTTTGATGCCACGCTGCTCCATCGGTTGGGTAGGCGGCCCGATGCATTCTGCCTCCGACACTGTAATCAGACGGGAACCTTCCTGCATATCCTATGGGGCTGCCCTCACATACAACAATACGGACGGACGTAACCAGACAACTGACTAGGACTTGTGACAAGCCTATCCACCCAACTTCCACATTGTGTCTCCTCATTATCTGGGAAGCAACAGACCTCACGCAAGCCGAACAATCATGGGCCACAATGGGGTGGTGTATAGCAAAACAGAACATTGCCCAGAAGTGGGGCGTAGACACCATACCGTTGTTGAGAGATTGGGCAAATGATATGGCTCATGTTATGATTGCCGAAAAAACAGTGTATACAGGGAGAGGTTGCCCACAGAAATGGGATCACAAGTGGGGGTGCTGGAATAAGTATAGGGGGGAGATATGTGTTTCTCCGACTACGGAACTTAGGAGGGAAAGACTCTTGGAGTGGAGGAGGGGGCTGACGATATCCTGACCCGGGGACATGTAAGTGATCTACATGCGGATTGTTATGCAATTGTTGGAATGTGCTACCTGGGCTCCTGCTGGATTGATGATGGAAGGGATCGATATGTAATTTATTGGACTTTCTTGCCTAAACTGTCAATGTAATGTCTCTATTGCTGCCTTTTGTTTCTAATAAAAACTGTTTAAAAAAAAAAATGTAACACATATATTAAAAAACATAAACAATACATTTAAAATATATACTAAAATACATAACACTAATTAAAAAATCGATCTTCTATTATATTTTTGCAATCAATATTAATGACTTCTATATTTTTGAAAACGATATTGCTTACCTTGAATTCAATATTCTTGACCACGATATTCTGCTGTCGATATTTCTGTTTCACAATATTTCCAACTCGATATTCGTGTAGGTCGACATTTCCAACTCGATATTTTGTCTAAATACCCCTGTCAAGTCCTGAGTCGCTGTCTTTCCAGGTTTTTTTTGCGTCTTTGTTATAATCGCGTTGGGTGTTTGTCTACGGGGTATATATGTTTGTTATATAGAGTTGTTAGGTATTTTATTGGGTTTTTCTTTGAATAGTTGGGTTAGTTGTGTTGTGGGAGATGTTGGGTGAGGGTAGGGATGTCAGGTTGACAGAGGAGGCATTGGGTGCTTTCCTCTGGCTGGTGAGATTTTTCTTGCCAAGGATGGTGGAGAGTGGGGGACGTGTACTGCAGGGATACGACGTCAAAGTATAGAAGTTGAGGTGAGCGGATATTCGGATTGGACAGGACTGTCCACCAGTGGATGCACAGATGGCAGGATTGCGTTGGCCGTGAGGGAGACCTTTTGGATCATATGGGGATCATTGTTGACAGGCAAAGTGGTAAGTACATGACAAAAGTGGTCTGATATCCCACTCTGTGTTCCATGGGAACAACTGTAGTCAGTGACACAATGTGATGTACGCAACAGGAGGATGCCATCCACTTTGTAAAAATAGAACCTGCCTAGCTCCTACGCAGGAACTCTAGTACCATTGGGCAAGTGTGCCTGCGTTGAAGGGAATGATTGTTCATGTGCAGGAATGTGTTACCTCCTGCACATAAACAATCAGAAATGGCATTGAAACATTTCTATGTAAGCTGCTCAATGCAGAATACATAGAATTAGCACAACATGATTTTGCTATGATGTTTGTTCATGTGCAGGAAGGGACACTTTCCTGTAAATAAGCAAATAATGGTGTTTTCCTGTGCCTATGTGTGCTGCACAACGCATCACACATGAAAAGAGGCAAAACGTGATGAAATTAATCGTCTATCCTCGTTGCGGTAGTGTTAAACCAGTTTTTAACAGTTCTTAATATAGGTGCTGGCCCATATTCCCGCCAGCCTTGTAAATATGGGCCAGCGTAAAATACAATGGGTGTTGTGGCGGAACCCCCACCACAACACCCATTGCCCAAACCCTTCACGCTAAGTATAGCATGAAAGGGTGTCTTATTCACAAGGCTGCGTTAAGCCACATCAAGGGGCTTAACACAGCCTTCGAAATAAGGTGAAGCCCCTATTGTCACCACAATGTCAAGAAAAGTGACGTTGTGAAGGCAATAGTGCCTTGTAAATTTGTCCCTCAATTTGTAGTCACTATATTATCACATATACTTGCAAGATTGTCTCGTGGTCCACAAGCCTGCATTGGTCATGTGTTGTGTGTCAGACAGTCAATTCACATCCCTTCATGTATGCCACATGACCCAAGACATGTATGTAATAGTTGCAAATTTGTATGTGGATTACTTATAGTGAACATGACAAATGACACCTCATGACTGATAAATACTCTTTTTTCTTGTGTCACAGCTGAACAACCATTATTCACTCAAGGTGACATTGATGCCTTCAGGGACCCATACGTCTCTGGCGAGTGACTTCGTCCATGTATGTTGCTTTCCGAATTAAGATGTTTTGTGATGAATGCTCCGTTACGTTGTGCCAGGGTGACTGCATTGGTGCTAGGTAGCAAAAGAGGGCACTGTTGTCTTGGAAAACTTCTGGGTGCCCCTTAATATGGCGCATTCCTTGCATCCATACATTTGCCACATGTTGGAGCAGACTGTTAACCAATTTTATATGGTACCACCCTACACCGGTCTTCTCAAAGGGTGCCCACATACTATCTTGTTATTTGATGTTCTGTCCTTTGGTATCCCTTGGGTCCATCCTTCCCATTTGCTACTGATGCTGTGAGCTGTTGGTGCTTCTACCAAGCTTAATACTGTGTGAAGTTGTTACACTATGTACCTGCAATGTGCGTAGTATTGTGAAGTCAACTGCAAATTCTTATCCACCTCACTAAGGGAATATGCCTTCTTGGTAGAGTAGCATGTGTACACGGCAGCATTAGTACACGTTGTATGGCTACAGAAACATAACATTAAAATGGGGTCGTCTGTAGTGACTCAGTGAGTCAGTGAATCTTGTGAAGTTCCTGTAGCACTCTCACTGGAGCCATATGTGGAAATTGTGTATGTTACTCCAGCCAATGCTTCTGGGTTTCACAGTGTACATACAGACAAAAAAAAGTGTGAGGGATGTTGGTGGTTTGTATGACCAGACATGGAATCCATGTACACACTGGCCTGATGAAGCAGTCACTGAGGATCGATCATTGGAGCAACACTTGTCAGTGGCAAGTATCATTCCAATGAGGCAATCTCATACGCAAGCTTAGATCTGGTGTACGTGACAATGCTGTATGAGTGGGCTAACCCAGACTTACAACTGGCTGGTATAAGTAAATTCACACTTAAGACATAATGTTGTGACTAACAACACTTTCAATCATTATTCCCTGTCTTACTTCCAATGTGCTAAATATATGACATACGATTACTCAGATGCTTCAAGTAGATGTATACAGCATGAATCCTGGATGTGTAGCTGAGGAGACACAAACAACTATGTAGTGATTTGATGATATCTGATTTTGGTGGCTTGTTGCATATGAGTAACACTTTGGTGCTTAGTGGTCTACCACATTTTCAACAAGTGCATCCTATGTCTTTGGGTAAATGTCATGCCCTGGGTCTGCAATGGGCCTGTAAATCTGTCTCCTTGGGTACATTCCCCTGGTAGACTACGTCTGAGTTTGTGTCAACGTCATCATTAAACTCAGCTAACCTTCCACTTTTGTTCCTGGACTCTCCCATTGCTATGTCCCATACCATACATGACATTTCGGTGTCAATGTCAGGTTGTGATAAGAGTTTTACTTCACATGTAACTTGCCAGATCATGTTAGAAATAGCGAACAATTGATAAGAATGTAAAGTTACTGTTTTGTACACGTATGTGGGAATTAAATGCTGGACCTTGTTCTTTGTCTTGGATCTTACATCTTTGTCATGTGTGTCTTTTATTACAGACAACTTGTCACCTGAGGCAGCCAGGGTGTTTATGTCACGGAAGGACCATTATAAACACATCTGCAGAGTTGCTAAGGGGTACCAGGCTATAGAGAGGGGGTATCATGAGGAGAGGGCAGCAAGACAGTGAAAGGCCATTCCAGAGGGTGCACAAAAAGCTGCTAAGCAGGCTGGTGTGCTGCCTGCCACTTCAGTGCACCAGAGGTGCAGTGGAAATATGCCAAACACTTCCGGCGTGCAACGTAGAGCACACTATCAGTGCCATCTTCAGCTCCACAACATCCAGCACCTGCCCCACCTGCCCCACAAACTTCGGCTTCTCAAACAGCTGCACCAGCAGTACCTGCCCTGCCAACCACAACAGCTCAACCGGCTGCAGCAGCACCACCGACACCACCTAGACAGGTTGTCACGTTCACCCAGGAGGACTTCAGCCTACTGTTGGATTTAAATGTTCGGGTGGCATCAGTGAAGTGAGACATTGCCGAGGTGTAGACTCACCTACAGGACATAAAGGCTGCCCTGGGGCTCCCTTTCTAAGCCACACCTGCTTGGACAATGCCCCCTGTACAGTCCCCCTAATCCTTAGCTTCTACTCTTGTCTTTTTTATATATATGTGTATTGTATTATGTAGTGTTAAGTCTAGTTTTAGAGTAGGTTTAGTTTAGTATTAGGTGTAGGTAAGGTTTTACATTAGCCTTTGAGTTTCACATAGTGTTTTGGCTTAAGTTTCTTTTTCCTTGGGGTGGGGGGGGGGGTTTAATATTTTTGTACTTGTTTGAAATTTGTTTACACATTTATACAACAACTTAGTTAAATTTTCCTATTGTTCCATATTGGGGCAATTTGTTTAAGCATCAGTATTTTGTTTATGTCTATTGCATACCTGCAGGGGGTGGGCCATAAATTTCCACATTGTTTGGGTGCCAATTTGATTGACAAAGGCTTCTGCGAAGCCGAATTGCGTCTCCTTAAGCCTGGGGTCAAGGGAGACCTAGTATATTAAAGGTGCCATATTCCTGCAGCTTTCGAGTATGTGCCTTCTTCTCTGGGAGCAGGATTGTTTGTTCATTGAATTCAGCGCTGGCGGTTCAAGCGCTGTTCGCGTAACACCAGTCGGTTGTGGCTCTTCCTTCTGACCGCGTCTGTTTTGAGGAGTATGGTAATGCTAAAGGTGGAGCCCCCAGAGTGAATGCCAGGAAGAGGACTAAGGATGACAGCAGTGGGGAGACTAGGATCCCGCAGCGGGGCGGTTTCCGTGACTGCCAGCACGGGGTGTGCGTTTCCCCAGCTAGAAATGCCTTGCCTGAAAGTCTGATGCCCTCTGGTGACTGGGCACCGCGGGTGCCAATGCGGAAGCGGTGAGAGCTGTGTGGCATATTCAGTTTTTGTTTATTGGTCTCCTTCGATCCTGGGTTTGTGCTTGATGCAATTGACATTTAATGCTGATCACCGAGCACGATTTTGAAACTCTCCCTTTAATGGCTCCATTTATACATTAATTTTGTTAGGTCTCGCCTGACCCAGCGCATGCGCTGGTCTGGCGAGACTTATTGAGAGGGCTCCAAAAAGTGCTACCAGGCCAGCCTAGAGCTACAGTGCATGTGCGTGGCCGCTTTGCATAGCCAATAGGTCTCGCTTTTGGAACCTTATAAGTATTTAGTTATGCAACTGTTGCATAGCTAAACACTTATAAGGTCCCAAAGGCGAGACCTATTGGCCATGCCAATGCTTGTTTTTATTCTGATTTGGGCCCTGAGGAGATGGACTAAGAACATTGACTCAGTTATCTGTCACTTCCCAAGGATTTCCGTTATTCATCGGTCCACCCAGTTGCTTTATGGGAGTTGTAGTTTCGTGGGGGTTTGAGCGTGCTCCTGCTGGCTTTCACTGGTGTTGAAAAATCACAATTATGTGTTTATTCTGGCCGTGTGGAGTTGCTTACAAACCCACTGTCTCCCAATGGACATCAACTTGGACGTTGTGAGGATATTGATTGAGCGGGTAAAATGTTTTCTTTTTATATACCCAATCCATTTACATACGTTTATATTAAAACGATTAATGAATAATTTTAATAAACTAATAGTTGATGTGTAAGGACTAAACCAACCTTATTAACCGAAAGAATACACGTGGGAATGCAAATGCATGGCTAAAAATAATAAGTGAACTAAGTGTATGCATATTAAAACGATAAATGTTGCTTGAGTAATGTTATTGTGATTTCCGCCTAAATAAACCAGCATTAACGGCTTTGGATGTTGCATATGGCTAGATAAATGCATACACATAAGGGTATTAGCAAGGGATTAACACTGTATTAATCATTTCTATGTATTAATTACGATTTTGTGTTTCTTTGCTTAAAGTTGACTATTCTGGCCTACCAAAAGATGGCCGCCGACTGAAACCTAACTAAAGTACATTACTTCATCATTTGAACAATGGTGAAAGGCGCCTGCACTGACGTTCGTGTCCCTTGTGTGACCTGTCAGACCATGCCCATGAAGACTACCCTGGGCGAGGTGCCAATGTCCCTGAACGTGAAGCAAATGATGCTATTGGAAAAATGAACTGTCTAACCCAACCTGTTTCCAACGAACTGATACATTTAGGACTAAGGATTAGTCTTTCCTATACATGTACTTTGAGACTTCTTACACATGGGAAAATTTGAAAATGTTTCCTAATGTACTGAGATGTATTTTGAATTCAGCCAATCGTTGGCCTGGGAAATGAGAAAATGTAACTTTAATATGTAAATTTTAATATAAATATTAGTAGATTAGAGAGGGAATAGGCTACTCTACGCTAGACGCCACTTTATGCCGAAGCTATTGATGGAGACTCGATGATCAGAGATCTTTATGCTGACGGAGAGGACGGAAACTTTACAACTCTGATGAATTTACTGAGGACCAGTTCTGACTTAGAAAATGACAATTAGCCAGAATAGGTAAATATGACAAAAGATGATATTGCATTATTAGGATTTAACCTGCATTTAAATTAGATAAAGAAAATCATTATTTGAATTACTGTGTCGGGCGATTATTTCCATTGAAATGTTTATTGATCTGGTTTGAGAGTTAAAGTGTCATTAAACTAAATAACAACTAAATGATTCGACCGACCTCTTGATGGAGGAATTGTTAGGGTGTTTCAGGAGAAGTGGTTTTCCTCTATCAAAAAGAACAGTTGTGGTTAGGATTTGATATCCCTTTGTAGGCACGGATAGTTTGAGAGAATGAATGTTGGTGTTATGGGCCCCACCAGCGTATGATGTGTGTATGTGCGTGTGACTGAGAAATCATTCTGTCCGTGGAAGCAGGGGGAAATTTAGTAATCCGAACTGCACCAATATCACAGGCATGAAACAGGATTGCTTTTTGCAGCATAAGGAATGTGAAGCATTTCCGGCATCTAGCAGTATGGTGCTTCAAGTAAAAGAGACTAATCGCTTGTAAAGCATTCTTTGACCCGGCCCGCTCAAGTTTCAATTTAATTTGCCTAATTAGGGGGAACTTTGCTACAAGAATGCGGTGATAATTTACGGCATTTATTTTATGATTTTAGTCTTATATTTTGGCACATATGTTTGAGCGATTGGCGGCCCAATACACATACTTCCATTGTAACCATCTATGCAGGTGACATGAATGTTGTTTACTAATGAACGTTTATATGTACACAGAAGGGGAAAGTGGTATTACATTGCCGGTTACATAGACACCGCAAATTGTAGATTTCTTCTTTTTTATTTCTTGCATTATGCAAAGTTGGTAAATATCGGATTTGTTCTAATGGCACTAGCGACACTTTCCATGTGTTTAACAACAACAACTTAGTTAAATTTTCCTATTGTTCCATATTGGTGCAATTTGTTTAAGCATCAGTATTTTGTTTATGTCTATTGCATACCTGCAGGGGGTGGGCTATAAATTTCCACATTGTTTGGGTGCCAATTTGATTGACAAAGCTTCTGCAAAGCCAAAACGCGTCTCCTTAAGCCCGGGGTCGAGGGAGACCTAGAATAATAAAGGTGCCATATTCCTGCAGCTTTCGAGTACATGCCTTCTTCTTTGGGAGCAGGATTGTTTGTGTCTATATATAATATATGAACAAAGTTCGCCGTATGGCAGAAAAAGAAGACGCACTCTCTCGATTGTAGGAATTACGGTGGATTTATTTCCAGATGGTAACTGCCATGCTCCAACGCGTCACTTGGACCTTGTTCACGTGAGCAAGGTCCAAGTGACTGGACCGAAATGCGTTGGGGCATGGCAGTTACCATCTGTAACGGCGAACTTTGTTCATATGCACCAGCGTGGCTCTGCCGGATGAAAACGCACCGCCCCTAAACTAAGAGCGCCAGGGTCAACCGACTGGGCCAGTCTGTGAAAAAAGTATATATTATCTACTGGCGGTCGCCAGTAGATAGTTATAGTTAGGACCGAGTTCCCATAGGAAATCTGAAAATTCTATTTTGAATAACTTTGGCGCCGGTTGACTTATCTTCGTGAAATTTTCAAAACTAATGGGCGCTCCGCTCAGCTCCTACCCTGAAAGTCTCGGGGTGATTCGTCAAGCGGGGGCTGAGAAAAAAGGGGGGTCCCAAAACGCGTTTTCCCCATGCATTTTCCCATAGGACCTTTAGTCGAAGGTACAGCCCGAACGGCTGAACAGAGTTACTTGAAATTTGGCAAAGAGGTAGTCCTGAGGTCAGGCATGTGCCTTTTGCACATATGGTGTCAATCTGTTCAGTAGTTCCTTAGAAAATTGCAGTTAAAAGTACATAAATATCTATAAGCGCACCGTGCGTGCACCGTGCGCGCACCAAATGTCCGCGAGCGTAATTCTGATTGGTGGTTAGAAGTCAGTCAACATTCCAATCGGTCGAAACCAGGAAGTGTCGGACGCCATTTTGTGTGTGACAGTGAAAAAGAAAGGTCGAGAACGTGAAAAGGGGGCAGGGTAGAGAGTTCCTGACCCCTTAGCCTTTGTCAGGGGGTCCCTGAAGGACCCCGAAGGGTGAAAAGTTTTTTTTATTTTTTTTCAAAAAATCGCGGGGTGCGTGCAAGGTGCGCGCACGGAGCGCGCACTGTGAAAAACCCTTACCAAAAAAAAAACATTTTAAACTGTTTATAAGTTTATAGAAGATATTAACAATGCTGTTCAACTTTATCCAAATTCAAAAAAAAATATATAAAAAATATAATAATACATACATAAATTAGCATTTAAAAATCCTTACAAATTCACTAAAAAAAACATAGGTTTCACACACGTTATAGTTAGAAATTAGCATTTAAAAAACCTTGCAAATTCACTTTAAAAACCATAGGTTTCACACACGTTATAGTTAGGAATTAGCATTTAAAAAACCTTGCAAATTCACTGAAAAAACCATAGGTTTCACACATGTTATAGTTAGCTGGACATTTCACTCGTAACAAACCATTGAAATTCCCCCGTTAGAGTTAGTTCAGCTAAATATAACTCGCGCGACCGCAATCCAATGCTGATGACGTCACATATTACATCACTGTATTCACTAAGATACTGTTAATAAGTCAGTTATACAATTAATTTTACAAAAAAAAAACATCCATTTAGACACTTATTTACCCATTTATTCTTCCATTAACCTTTAGATATACATATATAAAAAATATTTATTTTTCAGAAAGACACATATTCACTGGATGATGTCATCAGTGATGTCATCAGTGATGTCATTTGAGATGTCATCAGTGATGTCATGAGTGATGTCACTGACCATGTCATGAGTGATGTAATATGTGACGTCATCAGCAATGGATATATATGTGTATATATATATATATATATATATATATACACATATATATATGTATAATATATATATTTGTTTAGGAAATATGTTTAGTTAGTATATGTTTAGGTTAAGTTGTCTTTGTCCCGTCTCCAGAAGTGAAGGTAAGGTAGTTATTTTAGTGTTTTTTTATTATTAGCATAAATTAAATTAGTGTAGGTCAGAATAGTCTCTTAGATGAAGGTTTAGCTTAACTACTCTCTTCAGTTTAGTGCTTATTGATTTGTTTTCTCAATGATGTTTAATGTGAATCAAAGACATTTTGAGTTAGAATTATGAGTCATCAGACTCATTCCTAAATATGTTTTCAGATATGTAAAAATTGATTTATGTCATCTTCTAGGGACAAGGTATTGTCATACTGCTGTTTGATTGGGATTAACAAACATGCATGATATGTAGGCTAGCAACGGTAAGATTGGCCATTGCATAGGGATGGTGTTCTGAATAAGTTGCCATCTTCAAAAGTGCCCTCAGTAGAAACCCACTGTAGGTAATGCAGGCATTGAGCTCACACAGCATTTGTTCACTGATGTAGGGATGTTGGGTGGTACTTAGTTGCCTGCGTCTTGAACTAGGTGAATCACTCAATTTGCCTCTCACAACAAAGTTAAGTGGATCAATGTAAGAGATTCAATTTGTGTTGGACTGGCTTGTGTGTATACTTTGATGAGAATTTGACAGTTCATCAATGTAGTGTACCACTTTTCCTTAAATCAATGTATGTGAGCCATTTGTGCATATTTACAGCAACTTTGTTGTAGGCCAGCGTTAGGGAAAGAAGGCTAATGCTGCATTCCCTCACTATGGAAGCTCAGGGCTCTGCGGTAGTTCAGACATTACAGTGCTACACTGTTTTTCTCCATGGACGTATGTAACATATTGTGCATAGCGCAAATATAGGCACACTTGCACCATAATGCATGGGTGCCTGCGAAGGGTAAATTTAAGATCATATGCTGTAAGGTGCCCCTTCCTGCACATACATTGACAGTCATGGTGTTTTGCTGTCTGGATGTGTCCAGCAAAATGCTGCACAACTATGTCTATGAATAAACCTTGATTTACACAGCATTTATCCTTGTTCTGAGACATTTCTACATCATCCTTTGGCCTATGATAAAGGATCAATCTTTTAATGTGTTTTGGCTGAACACCCATCACAACACCCATTGTCAACCACATTGACACTAAGTAGAAGATTAAAGTGTGCCTTGTTAGCAGGGAAAGGTTAAGCCACTTCAAGTGGCTTTAAGCTGACTTGAATATTGACCCAAGGCCCTATCAACATATGAACATAAGGAAAAGTGATGTTCCAGTGGCAATAGTGCCTTTGAGGTTTGACCCTTTGTGTCCTTCAGACATGTTCTGTCATCTCACTGAGTATGAGGGACACAGACTCAGCAGACTAAAATCTTGTTAATGTCCTCTGTATTTATTGTACTGTCTACACGACTTAGGCATTGTTGATACCTCTCCAGTTTGATGGTCACAGACAATACATATCAGGCCAGTTTGAGTGCATTTATTTACATGTGCAATTTAGAAATTGTCAGACTGGAACAGTTATCTTGCTTACAACCCCCCAAATTGTGTACAGAGCCATGGAATGGCCAGACAGAGTCCGGGTGGGGGACATATCATGTGAGATGTCGAGGAATCAGGAAGCTTCAGTCAGGAGGCTGATTGCAGTGTCATTGAGAATCAGTGGCCAAATTGATAGTCCATAAAATTTCTAAGGTGAATGTAGCATGGTCAATGTGATGATGTTCCAAGGCATGATGGTAAGCACAGGGCTAAGCAGAAACTGACCAGTTGACACAGATGAATGCTACCACTGGCTTCTCCTTATGAGAGATGCTTCATCCCATCTTCCTCCTCTGATGTGTGTGTTGTCTCCCAGGAGGGTGATGTTGGATCAGTGGCAGGCCAGAGAGACACAGACATAACAGGGACAGAAGATGTGGATGCTGTAGGTGCAGCAGCATTCATCTGTACTACCAGATGAGGCATCACTGCAGCAAGGATGAGCTGCAAAGCTTGCAGGGCTCCTGCAACGTTACGGTGGTAGGCAGCCATGGCAGCCAAGTGAGAATCCTGCTTCCGCTACATGTTCTCCAAAATATTCCTCATTGCCCCCAACTCTTTGCCCACATTGCTGTTGCCACTCTGGCAGGACAGTTGTTGTTGCTTCTGCATCATGACACCAGCGATGTCAGACAGGGACTGCTGGAAGCCATGGAGCAGACTGTAGGTGCTTCTGATGGCAGCTGAGTGGTCCTTACTGGGAGTAAGGCACCCACGGATCCCCTCAAGTTTGGCTGCCAGGCTCCCCAACCCACCCACACCTGGTCTGCCATCTCATGCTGGACTCCCACCGCACTGCACTGAAATTGTATCAGTGGGTCTTCAGAGCCCAGGCTTATGGCTGTGGTGGTAGTTGGTGCCTGCTGAATATTTGGCGGACATGTGGAGATTCAACGACGCTGCTGTATCTCACAGGGTCTGGAGGTGGGCTGCCTATGGAGTCGGGCAGCTCTTGGAGGGTGTCCTGGTCGATTGGTTGTGAGTTCTTCCTCCACATCGTCATCATTGTTGAAGGATGGGCCAGGCTGCTGAGCATGAGGTGTGGATTTATCCTCTGCAATGTAAAGGACAGATAATGTTGTATGTGCCTGTTACATGTTACCATGTATTTTTACATTTGACAATCAGAGTTCATGACACTTTCCTTTCTCCTGTGTCACATGGTGACATGCAGCTTTGTGTATCAATGTACCAAGTCCATGACTGTTACGTTTAGGATGTTCATTGATTTGAACAGTTTCCCCGTTTGCCAACAGTGAATGTCATGTTTATAAGCCCCTACTGCTACTGTTACGTCATCTATTCAGACCTGGCTTTGGTGCTTGTTGCTTTACCTTATTTACTATGCAGCAGTAAGCTACTTCACGTGGATTCACATTGCATTGGGGATTAGGCACCCTTCCATTCTCCAGTTTCAGTATAAGTCTTGGTGTGAGAAAGTGCCATCTTTCTTGCATGGTATGCCCCCACTTTTTACTGAATTGCTGAATGTACTTTGAGTGTGCCCTGGACTCCTGCCAATCAGGTGCCTACGGCCTATGTTCCTTCCCTAAAACCTAAAATCCCAAATTGGCAAACCCTGGCCACATGTCAGCCCCTGGTAAATGGTACCCTAGGTACCCAGGGCCTTGTGACCAGGGAAGGCCTCTAAGGGCTGCAGCACTTATTGTGCCACCCTTAGAGGCCCTGTACCCTAACACAACCACACTGCCCTCAGCACATTAAACCCGCACTGATGCCAGTGTGGGATTTAATGTAGAAAGCACTACAGAGGGCATCTTAGAGATGCCCCCTGAAACCTAACCTACAATCCACGTCTGGTCTGGGAGGCTGCCTAGGCTGCCACACAGCAGACATGTTGCTGGACCCCTGGGTTGAGAGCTCCCGCTCTCCTGGGCCTGCAACAATGCACATCCTGGGCGAGGTGCTAGGTCTCCTCCCTCAGAATGGGCAGGGGGAAGCTTCAAAGGCATGCCGACTCTGTGAGCTTCTCCAGGCCACTTGCTGTACCCAGCAAACTGGCCCCCACCGGTTCTGACCCCCATTCTGGTGGGAAGACTGGCCGAAAAACCCCAAATAAGGATAGGGGGTGTGCCAGCCTGCCAACCTCACCCCTCAGGTGGGGGAGGTGAGGTGAAGCACATCTCCAAGCACTCGCCATCTTGAAGATGGGAGGCCCTGCCCAATCAGGACTAGGCTACTGCCCCCCTCCCACAGGAGAGTGGCAGGATAGGGGGTGTACCCTCTACCTACCTGTAACACCCCTAAATCTAGTATTTAGAGGCACCGTGAACCTTCCTTCTCCAGATTCCAGATTCTGAAAAGGCAAAGAAGAGCAAGAAGAAAGAAGACCCGCTGTGCAGCTGCTAAGAAGAGGAAGACACCAACTGCTTTGGCCCCAGCCCTACCGGCCTGTCGACCCTCGAAACCTGCTCCTGTTAAATCCCGGCACTTCTTGTGGCCAGCAACCTCACAAACCCCGGAGGACCTGGCTACCTTGTGACTCTGCGTATCTGGGACTCCCATGGGCAGTGGCTCTGCTCAAAACAAGTTCCTAACCCCTGGCATCAGCCCAGAACCGTGAACCCTGCACACTCTGCACCTGCCAGGCCTGTCCTGTGCCGGAGTGGACAAAGACCCCGAGGACGTCCCCCCGACGACTGTGACCCCGAATCCAGCACCCAAGGACTCACCTCGACGCTTATGACGACGCCTGCAGCCTCAGAACCAGGGACCACCCCAACCGCGATCAACAGAGGGTAAGATTTCCCGACACCAAAAGGCACCTCTGCACCCGGCGCCCTGCGGCCCCCTGTGCCTGACTCCTGGGTACCTACCTATCCTCCAACTACCCAACTTACCTCTCGAAGTGGTGGTGGCACCTGAAGCATCTTCGTCCCCGAGCTTGCAGCCTTTGTTCAACCTGAAGCTTCCCCATTGAAATCCATTGAGCGCCCGAAGGCTCAAAAGCACCCTGCACCCAGCCGCCCGAGTGGCCCTGGCAGTGTAACTTCTACTCCTACCTACTTCCCCATTTGCCCTGAGCAAGTGACCAGGAGCCCAGCTCCCACAGCCACATGGCCTGCTAGTCAGCAGCCACCAACCAACGCCCCCCTGCCTTCCATAGGATAACATTGGGCCTAACTCACTCTGCACCCGGCCGCCCCAGTGCCGCTGAGGGTGTAACCACTGTACCAACCTGACCCTGGGAGACCCCTGAGTCTATGCCCAGAACCTTAACTCTGCCAGTCGAGTACTTACCCAAAAGCTGATAACCCAATTGTCTTCCAAAGGGGAACATTGACTGGTTTCTTCTGAAATTTTTTCTAAGTGTGGAGTTTCTAAAACTTAAAATATTCACCTGGAATCACCCGAGTTACGAAAACGGAAATACTCACCTGCTATTAGGAGAGATCCCAATGCTGGATCTTGGTGCCCAGCACTGACCCTGAAAAGTACTTACAACCGTACTTACCAGTAACCCAATTTTCTTCTATAGGAAACCATTGACTGTTTTTCTGTGAAATTTCTTCTAAGGGTCGATTTTTGCAAATTACAAATATTCTTTAAAAATAATACCAACTGTGAAAACGTAATTACTTACCTGTTTTAGATAGAGGCCCCAGTACTGAGCCTAGGAGCCCAGCCCTGGATTACAAAAGTAACGAGAACATACTTTACCTGTAACTTGAATTTTCTCCCATAGGGAATCATTGACTGTTTTCTATGAAATTTATTCTAAGTGTCAACTTTTAAAATATTGCCTAAAAATCATAACAGTAACTGAAACGAATGTACTCACTTGTTTCCAAGACCTGTCCCAGGACTGAATCTAGGATCCATTCCTGGAATTAGAAAAGTAATCCTGAAAGAAATCTATTGCAAATAACTTAAAAACTCACATTGAGCTCAATGTATTATTGTGTTTGAAATTGTGTTGCCTATTGCAACAACCTGTAACTATTGTCTACAAAAGTCCATGGCATATTGCAAAAGTATTTAACTAAAGCCTCTCATTCTGAGAAAGTATATTTTAATACCTATTGTTGGTTCTAAAATAAAACAAGCATATATTTTTTATATAAACCATTGGCCTAGAGTTCAGTTCTTGAGAGTGTGAGACCATTTGCTGACTGAGTGTGTACAACAAATGCTTTACACTGTCCTCTGATACTGCCTTACTGCTCGACCAAGCTACCACTTTAGAGAGTAAGGTTATATCTAACTTTAACCTCTGCCAAACCTCTGGGGACCGTGGACTCTGTACACACTGTACCTATTTAGGAACAGTATATACAGAGCCACTTTCTCACACTTGGTCACTGAGTTTTGAGGAGGACATTCCACTGAACCCCTCCTTGATGTTGCCACTGCAACCTATTTACAAGTGTGGCTTAAGGATGAGGCCACGCATGCACTTGATGTGTCAGGATGTGTCAGCAGCACCAAAACAAGTAATGCCACTAACCTTTAGTACCACCAGCGGGGACGACGGAGTGTAGAGAAGTCCCCCTACTCCCCTGAGCACAACCACACACAGAGTAGATATAGACTACTATGCAAGGAAGCACCCCGGGGAATAGGGAAAAGGGATAAAATAATAAACTCTGCTGCTGTGCTGGAGTCTTCTTACACCTTAAGTCTGGTCTATGGCTCGGTATAACTTCAGAAGTCACCCCACAAACATAAGCTGCAGATGAAAGAACAGAGAGGGATATGAGAAATAACTCAGGGATTCATTCATATCACACAACAGGATGCTCCTATAGTCAGATACTCACAATATAACAAGCAGCAATACTCTTAGAGAAGGTTCTGAGACTATTCAATCCCAGTGAGACCATACACTGAGAGACAATGAACTGGAATGCCAGGGAGTTTATGAGCTCACCGAACCCAAGGATGATTTCAATCAACAAAGTCACGGTAAATGGTGCCTTAAGAGGACTATGAATAGCACCATAAAAGAGCATAAGAACGCTGTTAATAGCGCAGCATAAGAGCGAAGGAATAAAGTTGTGCACGCAGTAGTCACAAGCTCAAGTTCAATACCACTGAGCAATTACGCGCCAAACCACTGTTTGCAAGCACAGTGTAGATTGTAAGCACAGGCTCCAAAAGAGAAGACCAGCGTGGAAATAATTACAAAATTAAACTGTTTCAAAAAGCAGAAGGAGCACACCAGCACTTCCTTTCCAAGTGAGGCTAAATACCTTGCGTTTCCAGCGTTGGTAAAAACCAGAATCCTCTGACCTTTAAAGCAACCCTTCAAACACTTCGGAATGAAGAAATGTCAGCAACGGTGATTAATGTGAACCAGCTGGAACACTCCTCAGAGAAAGCCCGGGCCTCGGATTGCTGACGAAAGAGTTTCATGTGAACCAACTGGAAAACTCCACATAGAAAGACTGGGCTGCGGAAAGCAATTGCCTTGATTGTCGGAAGAGCTTCAGCAGGAAACAACAGATCTAAACCAGAAATCCAGTGGGGAATACCATCCACTTACTCAAATTCAAAAACAGGTGAGATTGTCAAGCCCCGACCACAGGAAGGGGAGGGGCTTTATGGGAGCAGAAATCCAGGCATCTCCTTATCCATCTATCAGCATTCCATCCCAAAGGATTCTGGGACATGTAGTCCGCTGTGCGCCATTTGCCAATAGACCTGGTAACATGCATACAGGGGAAAAGAGCCTTAACTGTAGGTGCAGGGAAACCCATCCTTCCTGACCTACGCTGAAGAATCGCGACATGATGCCAGGGATACAGAAATGTTCTGGTTGTTAAGACAAGGAGATTTATTCAGATTATCCTGATCCAAGATGTGTCTATCAGGGCCGGACTGGCCGTAGCGGTCATCGGGCAATCCCCCGGTGCGCCACACAGGTGGGGGCCGGTTTTGGACCCCTGGGGGCCGTTTTTGTTACAGAGACGTTCTTGCAGCATAGCCACATGACCTGGCCTACTGCAGGGATGTGAACTTAGCCAACATAGGCAGATAACCTGCTGTGGGCAACCAATCCCGACTGGGTGCCTCCTTTAGCACTGACCAGTGGGGCTTTGCCACAGGACCAGTGGCAAACCCACAGTGAGGCACTATTCTCAGCCCAACCCCACCATGCATCACCTACCATTGGGCTCAGTGGGAATTGCCTGCAAGATCTGTCCTTTGGGCGGACCCTAATTATTCTAATATTTTTTTAAGGGTTCAGAGACCATGGTATAGTGGTCAAGAAGACAAACAGACTCATTTTAGACCTTAAATGGGTCAGTGGACTTGGTTCCGGAGTTGTCTATCCTTCAGAAGGTCCAACATAGGTCCAAGACTCTTGCTGTGGGTTTGTGGTACCTTGGCCAGACCATGGGTGCTGTGTTAGGGGCGATGAGTCAGCGGAAAAACGTTTTGGGGGTTTAAAAAAAACTTTTTACTTAAGGGGCGGTCCCTTTGGGGCCACACCTACACCTGGGTCAGGATATGGTACCCACGTCACATTTTAGCTCTTCCCAATTTTTTTTCAGGACTCGTTGAACTATTCCCTGAATCCCCTATTGGAGGCCACAGCATTTTTTTACAGGTAATTGGAGATCTTTGGGTTCACAGACTTGAGTTTGTGATCACAGACCTGAAATGGACAAGAGGAGAAAAAGCTGAATTGTCCAATTAGATTTTAATACTTTTTTAAATTTGGATTCTGTGGAACGTCCACAAACCCAAGTTTATGGACCTTCATAGATTACTAATACCTTCCAAAGCCATCTAATGGCCCCGGTGACCCTTACGCTCGCCACAATTTGAATATATTTAGGGAGGGGAACGTTGAGCTCCCCTCCCTGAACCATCTAATGGCCCTGGAACCCCATCCCTCCGGGCCGCAGCATAACAGTGTCCAAACCCCCTTCCCCAGGACACTGTTATTCCCTGTCCGTGTACTATATTGCTTCCACCTGGCGGGAACAGAAATGTTTCTCCCTGCCAATTCTCTTACAGGTAGGAAACACAGAATGTTCTCACCTGGTGGGACAATACCAGTCAAGCTGTCTCCCATCTCAGCTGGGATGGGCGCTGGCAGGGGACGTGGTGTGGCAGAGGGAGCCATGGGCCTCCCCCCTACATTACCCAATGTTTTGAAAAGTTGTGGGTGGAACTAGGGCTCCCAGTCAATTAAACTCTTAGCTGGCCCCTGTGGCACCTGAAATGGGTGCTGGCAGGGGAGCCGCGAGGCCACAGGGCAACGAAAAAGGAAACTAGGGTGTTCTGGGTGGCACCGTGACCCCCCAAAAATTAAAGGGCAAAAAAAGAATAGTAAATGAGTGGCCGATGCCTGTCAGTTATTAGTCACTTGACATGGGAAGCAACACCCAATAATGTCCTTTGCTGACTAATTTGCAAATTCTTTTATGCTCTGTGGTGCCCTAATCGGGGCAGGAGCACCACCAACAAGTTTTTGAGTGTTGAGGGACTGTACATTGTGCACCAGCCCTACAGAAAATAATTTAATAAAATAAACCTTTCTTTTCTGTGCTCCATAGAACTTAACTCCAATGGGGAGAGGAGTTGACCTAACGGCTACTGCGGTCAACCTCGAATCTGGGGAACCGGGTTCGAGTCTCGGCAATGACGCTGAACATCCTGTGATTCTGGGCAAATCACTGAATCTCCCCGTGCCTAACAAAAACAAGCATTGGCATAGCCAATAGGTCTCGCCTTTGGGACCTTATAAGTGTTTAGCCATGCAACAGTTGCATAATTAAATACTTATAAGGTCCCAAAAGCGAGACCTATTGGCTATGCCAATGCTTGTTCTTATATGTAATTAGGCTGTTTTCCTTTATTTACCCATCCTCAGGGACTCCTTATTGGGTAACACATCCAGGATACATATACTGTGAATAGGAGGAATTATTTCTGGACACAAGATATGTGCAGTCTTAACTGTGTGCCTAACATTGGACCCTATTGAATCCCATTCGAGACGGAAATACAACCGGATTTAGGTTGGTTTCCCGGTCTGATTTGGTCACCGTAGCACAATAAACTTGCTTTTGCAGGGCTTCTATACTTAGCATATTTTTTCTTTTTTTTTACCCGTCTCTTTTCCCCTAAGATCCTCACGCATCGAGTATAGGTATTTTGTTTTTTATTACATGCCTTCGGGTACCAGGCAACATTAAGGGAGTATAGTTATGTTAAATTCACCTTAACAAAGTCACTATTGACTGTTTAGGTTCATATGTCACAACTGGACTCACAAGGAACAAGCATGCCTTAACTCCGCACAAGTTTATTTTATCGAAGAGTGTTATTATAATTTTTCTTAAAATACACTAGTTTGACACTAAACAACCCAGGTGACACATCTAAGACAGCATGGGTTTCCATAGGTTCGAGTAGGCAACACGAGCCGATCCTTCAAAGTTAGTCTGTCACAATAGGAAACTGACATTGGATGCTATTGTTGCATACCTTTTCCTTCCCAATTCTGTACTGTTGTTTGTTTCTTAGCCCTGAAGAAGTCGCTGTGCACAACCGTAAGCACGACGAAACACGTGCTGGCTTAGGCTGTTGTAAATAAACTGAAGCGCATGTTCTAGCAAAGACTCAAGCTTTTGTCACACTGTTATTGATATAATTGATACACTGTTGGCGTGTGCAGGGGACTGTTGTTCTGGAGGGCAATGGGTGTTGCTGTGGGTGTTCCACCGCAAAACCCATTGATTTTGAAGCTGCCCCATATTTACAAGGGCGGCATAAATATGGGGCAGCGTCAAAATTAAGACCAGGGGAAACCTGGTCTTACCCTGGGGAAATGCAAAATGTTTAATTTCACCTTGTATTCTGTGTTTTCATCTGTGCTGTGTTGTGCAGCACACATGGAATCAGCATAATGCCAATGATTGCTTATGTGCATTAAGGTGTCCCTTTCTGCACATAAACACTAATTTAAAAAAACGAAGTTTTGCAACTTCTATGTGTGCTGCATTGACCAATACACATAGAAGTTACAAAACGCCATTTTATGTGCAGGAAGGGACACCTTCATGCACATAAAGCAAACTTCCACTGCAACGTAGGCACCCCTGCACTATAGTACAAGGGTGCTGTGTGTTGGTTCTAGGCAGCTAAATTTAGCGCAAGTGCAGGGAGAAACACAGGGCTACAC
This sequence comes from Triturus cristatus, assembly GCF_964204655.1. NCBI lineage: Eukaryota > Metazoa > Chordata > Amphibia > Caudata > Salamandridae > Triturus > Triturus cristatus. The sequence continues at coordinate 624,006,022 of NC_140594.1, read as the reverse complement.
CACAATCTTGAAAATATGGTGCAGCCCTGCATTTCTAAAGTGATGGAGCATATTGTTAGCCTTCTTGGCTTAACGACACACTTCGCCATGTTACTGGTAAATATGCCCCATAGTCCTTCAATGCATTTGTTACTGGATGAACAATTACAGACATCAGTAGCTATGCATTTTCACCCAGCCACGTTTGACTTCACCTAAGACCCATGTTTCACACATGTCTATATGTGTCTTTGACCACCAAACCCGGGACCATGAATACAATGACATACTGCCAACGGAACATCAAATTAAGCAACTTTCTTGTGGATAAATGCATTTTGAAGAATGATAGCAAGGCAGCAGGTAGCCAAGTAACGTGCATTATTGCAACCTTGTGAATGAAGCTCCTTCTCACCCTTCACTTACCATGATAGGATTGTGGAATGTGTGGTTCAATGAGCATTGCATACACAACAGGCATGTTTATATTTGAATGAACCCATTCCTACAATGCTGGGGCAGTAAACAATACTTTAAATTTCAGAACACGTGTGCAAACATTGAAAGCAGCTTGGACCTCCTGTATGTAATTTATCATCATTATGGAATGTGCTCTTCAGCAACACAAGGTGCTTGCATGAGATGAGAGGCTTTTCATGTGAACAACAAGAGTGAGTCACCTTCAAATAGTTTTATCCAACACTTTGAAATGTGGTTATGTGTACTGCATTCACCTGCACCCATCAGACCAGCAGATGAGCAATCAATGTTAACTCCAGAAGATTTCAAAGCCCATATCACAACAGGACCATCACTCTTCTGGACGTTACTGTGTGAAACCGTGCTTCGCAATATTTACTAGGCAGTATTGACCCACCTGGTGTGGCTTGGCAACACCTTGTAGATGTGGCACACTTTCACACTGTACTTGGGGGCATATGTATAAGACTGTGACAGACCGCAGTGTTAGCCTTCTTGGCTTGACACCACGCTCAGCAACTTCTGACACACAGGTCTGAACCGTAGTTACAACAATACAGTGCAGCATGGCATTTCACCCAGCGTTGCAAAAAAATTTAGCCACATAGAGCAAACGCAGACACTCTTGCACCATTGTGCGAGAGTGCCGGCGTTGACGTTGGGCAGCTACATTTTTCAGCAGTTCATGGTAAAACACAGGACTGGGCCATATTGCTGCACATACGGCACAACCCTGCATTTCAGGAGTGGCAGAGCGCTATATTATGCCAAGGAAACTGATGCTGCACTCTTTTGACACATGACTGATCAGTTGACATTGTATGTATGCATGTGTGCTTGATTACAAATCCCTTACACCAAAATGATATGACTTGCAATGTGTTTATTAATGATACCAGCAGCCCAAGGTACATGTGAATGTCCCCCAAGTACATATGTAGCTGGCATTTGATCTGCACAGTGTGGGTGGACACTGAGACATAGGTAGATGGACGGAAAACAAATTCCACCCTCCCCCGCCCTGGTTGTTACTTACCCTGTAGCTGATGTAGCTGGTCATATTCAGCACTATCCTGTCCTTCTACTCCATCCACCGACTCTTCACAGATGACTGTAGGCACCTGTTCCTCCAAGGCACCAAGCTCCTCCTGTGGCGCTGGGCTCCCATCTCCGGTCTGCAGTGCTGCCTGTCGATTGCTGGCCAGTTACTGTTTATTCTTGCAATTGGCATCATGCCAGCGCTTTTTACTATAGGTCACTGTCCTCTTAACTTCTGCTACAGCGTTCACCTTGCTGCCAATGGACTGCCAAATTGAATTTTTGGTCCCAAATGACACCTTCGAGCTGACGAAGAACTGGTGTTGATGCTCCATCACCTCCAGAGTTCAGGATCTCATTTTCCTGCTGACTGAATCTGGTTTTCCTTTTCCTCTTCCCCTGGGACTCTGGCTGGTCCTTCTGACTGTTACGGGGATTAGGGGGGGGGTTGTTGTCTGCTGCTGCACTGGTCCCATGCAGCTCCATTTTGCATTGAGTTTTTTTTTGGGTTCTTCAAGCATTTTAGTGCACTTTTTTCCTGATAGACTCAAAAAAGTGACGTACTGCTGGCTAACATGAGTTTTCTTGCCGCTAATTGGCTGGCCGGCACTTTCTTCATGCTATCTTCAAGATTTTTATAGCTGTGATGCTTGGGTTAGCGACAACTTTTACTGCCGCTAGCTGATCCTATCACCATGTAGCGATGTATTGTAAATACGTTGCAAATATGGCAATGGATTTCGGCGATAATCAGCTGTAAAACAATTGCGGCTAAGCAACGTCAAAACTGCTATTCAGCAATTCTTCTAAATATACCCCTGTGTTTATGAGACATGCGCACACTAGGTATGTGTCTGTAAGCGTGTACTGGTCAAGCGTGCACACTGAATATGTGCCCAAGTGTGAACAGAGCCTGAAGATTTGTTCACAGTAGGTGTGTGGACAGTAAAACCAATTATAAACAGAGGGCGTGTCAGTCAGTGTGTACTGACTACGTTCTGTTCATATTTGGTAGGTGCCGGGGTGTGCGTCATCCCAACACTGCACTGATTGGGAGAATACATACAGCCACAAGAGTTGCATACAGTAGGTGGGTGCACACTGCCAATGTACTAACAAGTGCTAGGTGTGTGTCAGCAAGCATCCATTGGCGCTTGCCTGCATTACACCTGATGTGTGTCTGACTCTGCACTACCCTGCCTCTACACACATTGTGTGCCAATGGGGCAGGGGGTGAGCACTGAACACAATTATTTGTAGAGCGCATGACATGAACATCTATTTCACTCTTTGGAACACATTTCATGATTCTAGTATACATTTTTGGAAGTGGAGTGATCCCACTTGAAGTCTTCTTTCTCCTCTCAATGATTATTTATGTTCTCCATGGTGTTCAGCCTCGCACAATGGCACAAAAGTGAGCCACTAGTGCGTAGCAGAGGATTTTTACTCGCTGTACATCCTCCAGCACAAATTCCTATGTGTAGACAACAGCACAGACTTCAGACATGTAAGATGCATAATTTAGTGTAAAACGCACATTACAAAAGGTATTTCAGGCAATACCACAACACAGCTTTCCACATCATGCCACAAAATTTCACAACACACCACATAATTCAACTCCACAACATGCCAATACACAACAAACAATACCATCCCTAACTCACATTCTAACTATAAATCATTCCATTATACTTAATACTATTTAATTACTATCCACATAATTCTACTGCACATCATGCCACATGTTTCCACTACACAACTCAACACCACACAATTCCATACCACACATTTCTACTAAAAAAAATTCCAATACCACCCATCTCTCCCTCGAACTTCCACCAACCCTATCATCTCTACAAAACACACCCACTGCCTTTCTCATCTCCAAACAAAAACACATGGGTAAAAGACATCATCATTTACAACACCGATAGCTCTAACTCTTGCAAATGCGAGACCTATTGCATTGCAAATGCTTGTTTTAGCAGTTATGGGCTGGTTTATGGTCTTTTTTCCTGTTTAATTTTTTTACTGTTAATTTCCCTCAGATTACCACTTTTTAGAACGCTGCTTCGCTACTGGTGGCTACTTTTATTTTGGTGCCCAGGACTATTTTTGTGGCAGTCAACCCGGCATTGCCTTACAGCCTAAACATATGTAGGCAGGGCAAAAGTCAGGGGTACACGCAGGTACACGGCGTCCACCCACTCTTTTCACAAGGTGGACGCCGTCCCCCTGCCAAGAAGTTGGGCCCCACAGAAATGCTGAACTTGTCCCGTGTAATTTTCAGACACCGGGACACGTTCAGCAGCGCCTGCACGTTGTCTACTTTCGATTCTCAGCAGCGACATGCAGGCAGTGAGGGAGATTTTTTTCACCTCCAGCCGGGCCGAAGTTAAGGGGCCATCAGGCCTCCTTTTGTTTGAATATGCTGACTGGAGGTGGCCTGGAACCTCACACTTAAATGTAAATGCAACGGAGGGGAAACAAAGGCACAAAGCTTGTTATTTCCTCACAAGTACATAAGAGAGGCAGCTTTTACCTTTCTCCAGTCCCTATATATAATAGGTGCATGCACTGTAATAATGTCAGGTGTGTTGGTCTGTCACAGTATTTACACAAATAACAATTTCGATAGCACTATTTTATTTCTTTTATAGTGCTGTACAACCTAATGCAGGGTCAGAGCTCTTTATAAAACATACACATTATACATTGACAATGAATCATGTACATGTATAAACCAATGTACAAGATGAGTTACATGAGACAGTGAGGGTGCATTAACCATGAGAGTTATCTCACCAATATTACTATTCCGTGAGATTTACTGTGCACCTTCACAGCAGATGCCTTAACCCAATCAAATATTTCAAAATGTAGACTTTGCAACCAATTAAGCATAACAGTTCTACTACCATGCTTTTCCTTGTTGCCAATTTCTTTGTGGCAGGGTTTAAAAAAATTAATCTATTAGTTGAGACCCAGATTTTGCAACAGGATTGTGCCACTTTTTTGGCACAAACCCAATGCCAAATCTCATTTGTTAAATCTCATAATGCGCTTAAATGTACTCATGATATACCTGATAAACATATGTGTGAGGTTTTAATATCTGATGTCACTCCTTGTGATGTCACTTCCAGTGAGGTCACTTCCTGTGATGTCACGTGCAATGTCAGATGTCGTGACATCATGCGCTGTGATGGCACACGTCATGATTTCACTTGTGTACTGCCTAACTTTTGTTAGTCCCCCCACTTCTTTTTTAGGTCTCGGCTGTCGAAAGCAGCGCATGCGCTGCTCTCGGCATTCAAGAGCTTCTTAGAATCAATACAGATTACGAAGCTCTCGGAGGAGGAGTTGAAGCCCCGCCCATCTTTTTAATTGGCCAGCCTCATCTTCAAGGCAAAACGCTGGCTTCTGATTGTAAAGGAGGCTTCTTAGTCCCTCCTTGTTGCCGCCTTGTCTCCTTTTGGCCCCTCCCACTGGGATTGGATCGTTTACCGGCCGCAGTATTCAGGCTGTTTTTATTGCTTTTAAAAAGTGTGCTCTCAGATTGATGGGCACGGAGAGGATTGTAACAATGCGCTTCCCGCTGATGAGTTCAGAAGGTGCGCGTTAGTGTACATAACGTAATAGCCTCTGCTGTCTCTAGAGTTCACTGTGAACCAAGCATCCAGAATGAACTGCAGAAAGTGAAACTACAGTTGAATATAAATCGCAGGAGGCATAGGCTGGGTTCTAAATGTATTTAAAAGGCTGCTATGGAGTCGCCTAATATAACCTGTATTTGTAACGGGCGTAGCTACGGTTGGAGCAGCAGGTGCAGTGGCACCGCGGCAAAGAACCGCGATGGGCCATTGGACCCAGATAAATGCTGTATTTTATTATCCCACAGCAGTCAAAGGTGCCGTTTTGAATTGCTCGCAACAGGGCCCCTGGCATCTCTGGTTGCCCTAACTGCATTAATCAAGAAGCTTGACTAAATTAATATTTTAGAATCTGTGGTCTGCATGACAGTTCACTTCTTGTTGATTTTGCTTTACTACATTGCGCACATCTATAAACATACACACATATAGTGCAAAATACGTGTGATGTCAAGATTGGCCCCTTTTAACTTGTGATTTTTGCTGTCGGATGTAATTTGAGTGACTGCAGATTGCCTGCTTCAAACCGATCTGTTGCCCCTTTGTTAGAGGGCCCCGGTATCAGAAAGTGGCTTGGACACCTGGTAGTATTGATTTCCTGTGTCCTCCATGTCAGGCCGTATAAATGTTGGATTTAATGACATTTTAGCATGTTTTCAAATCTCTCCGTCGTGTGTGTATATTATTAAACGCTTGCTCAGCAAGTTTCTGCATCCAAATAAAAAATGTGCATCACGTGTGCAGCCATCTCTGTCTGGGAGCATTGTCGCCTGGCAGAATAACTTGTCATGAGAAAGACTTATCATCTGAGATCTAAGTAAGGATTCTCGGCAACTATCTGAACTGTTCCCTCGTCGCTCTTTAGTAGATTAGTAGAAATGTGCCTGCAGTTGTACCTTCTGAACTCTCGCCTTTGATTAAGTTAAAGCCATTTGCTTTGCTAATGGTATTGTATAGCAAAGCAAATGGCTTTAACTTAATAAAAGGCGAGACCCATGGGTATTTTCCTGCCTGCACGCACTCAGAGCCTCGTCCCAGGGCTTGGCCGGGCGGAAGGCGGGGCCAAGACGCAAATGTGGGTGGGGCCTGGAGGAGTCTCGTGAGCCTTCCGTAGCTGGGGTCAGCACCCACGTAGCCTCCGCAGCGACGGCAGCCAGCAGCTGACTGCCAGGCTGATGCAACCGCCTTGCACAACCTGTTCCGTCAGATGGACGAAGACAAAAGTGAGATACAGACAGAAATACCAAGAAACGAGAAGGAAACAGAAGAGGCAGGAAGTGGTCAGAGCAGGTGGGACAGGAGTTTGCATCTGCCACCAAGCACAGAGAAAGTAAGCACACACAGACTGAGATGAAAGGAGATACAGTACCCAAAACAAAGGCGTCAGAGATAGACAAGGTAAAGTAATACTCTATGAAGAGTATGAAAAGAACAGGGAAAATGGAAAAATAGAGATTAAAAAAAACACAGATTGATCTAATCCTATGCTTCATCTAAAGGTTTTTGCTTCAAATCTTTGTAATGTAGTTCATTTGGTTTAATACAGCACCTGCTCAGATCCAGGTTGTAGCCTGCAGATCACGTATTCTAATCCCAGGCATAAAACTCAAGGGGTAAATGCACCTGCGCCAGAGATTTCTGTATAACGTATTGATTATGGGTTATAAAGTTGGCTAATACATCTGTTCAACCGGCAGTCACTAACAGTGTGGGAAGTTATGTGACCAGTAAGTAAACAATGCCAGAGTGTCACATTTTGTGAATTTTATATGTCAGCAACCTATGCTTTAAAATCACTCAAACTATCAGTTAGCTCATGTGAAGCCCTTATATTTACAAGCAGTTTCCTGTAGGTGAAAGGTCAAGGCAGTGGTTACAGGATAATTTGTTCTTTTTAGTCTTGCCTCTCTAACCCTGCCCTCACACCCACTGGCCACAGACCCCTTTCCCTGCTCGTTTTTGCACTGCAGATGACAGTTTCCAAACTCTGCTTTTTACACTTTGACCAGCAGCTGGGGAACAGAGAGATGCACACTGTAAAACAGTTGTTCCCAAACTGAGGTCCAGAGACCCCTGGGGGTCCACCAAGCCTTCTCGGGGTCCACGGCTACTTAGAAAATTAAATAATATTCACTAATTAATAAAGTGTATATAAAGAATCTAAATGTACAAGTGAAAAATGTCAAAAGTCCTGTAAATGTGTAGGAATTTGAAATTGGAGGCTAAAAATTAAATTAGCATCCTCAGATACATTAGTGGGAGCAGTGCAGGTGCATCAAACAGACTATATTATGACGATGAGTGGCCTCAATTGAATTTAGAAAAGCTCCAACCTTTCTATTGAAATTAAAATGTTGATTTGTTTTTATTTATATGAATTTGTGAATTAAATAAAATGTGTCATCATTTGTATATTTGTTTGGTGATTGCTTTTTTCTGCATTTTTTGTGTTTTGTCTTGCAGTTCATATCAATGACAATGCTTAGGCCGGGGTTCCCAGATTGCAGTATGATTCAGTGGGGGTCCCCAGAAGTCAAAACGCTGAGAACCACTGCTGTAAAATATAAGACAGCACCAACAGTTAAAAAACATAGAGAGCTGAACCCAGACAATGTTGAAAATGCACAGAAGGCATAAGCAATGAGGGCCACGTACTAAATATATATAAAAAAAAAATCGGCTGAAAGTCTACAAAGGCTGAAAAGAGAACACAGGGTTTAGGAAACAAAGGGGACACAGCCAGTCAAAACACAAAGAGTACACTAAAGAGGGCTAAATAACACAAGGCAAAGCTGCAACCAGCAAAGTATTTCAAAAACTCATAAATTCCCATTATAGGTTGGCTGGATTTAGGAGCACAGATAGCGGTAGCAGAATCTCCGATTCCAGATGGTCTACATGCGCCTAAACCCAGGCATTATGAGTTAGAGGCTCCAGAATAGCGAACAACTTTGCAGATCCCAGAATACCGGTATAACAGTATAATGCAGCTCCAAACAAAATAGACAGTTCCAGGATAACTGCGTCTAGAATTCAAGAATAGTATGAGAGACACTTGGAGAACACAGGCAACCACAGAAAAAAAGCTCAGAAAAATCAACAGCTGCTGCCAGAGTTTTGGATACAGAAAACCTCGAGTTACAAAAGTGCACCAAGAGAATGGGTAGGAAACCTGTGAGACACTGGTATAGCTAGGCAGAATAAGTGATCCATAAAGCACGTTCACTGAGCTTACACAACTCCCAGATCAAGGTGTCTGCAGACAGATGCAAGTCACGAGGCCTTTGAGAAGTGGACTTTGGCTTCCAATATAATTACTAGCAAGACAAGCTTGGGTTTTGACTCATAGGCAGCAGGGCCAAGTCAAAAGTAATCAATAGAACAAAAGGGGATGCCGATGCTGCACTAAATTTAAGGAGAAATTTTGTCAAATGAATAGATTAAATCAAATCCATTTTAACCATTTAATGGCTGTTTTTAATCAGAAAATATATTTATGCAAATTTTTTAATTTTTTGCACGGTAGTATTTAGAACATTTAAACAATATCAGTGAAAATTAAGACAAACATTAAGAAACATTTCAAATATTTACATAACATTACATAGACACATCCATAACATCACACCACTAGCATACCTCAGACATTCAGACAATGAAACAACATAAATTTGATACTTCTATATACACAATAAGTCCATAAGTAAGAAGCATTTGCAATCTTTCTAAAGCATATTTTTTTAGATCTGTTTTGGCAGTTTTTTTAAGCTGAAGGCGAAGACAAGTCAACGTGGGTCAACGCGTTTCGAATCCCTTCACCGGGGATTCTCATCAGGACCAATACTATCTAAAATTTGGCGAAGAAAATGCTCTAATTGGATGGTGGAAGAACTTTACAACCAGGATTGTCAGATGTGTGTATAGTCATCTAAACACGTCTTAGGCCCCTTATTTTAATCAGGGTAGTGTAGAAACGCTTGAGTACGAAGTTAAGGGTCAAAGAACAATCAACGGCCGAAATCTGGTAATTCGTATTAGACCCGCGTCCTTGGAGCCGATGTGACCCGTGCACCTGGATAGGTCCAGGTGCACGGGTCACATCGGCTCCAAGGACGCGGGTCTAATACGAATTACCAGATTTCGGCCGTTGATTGTTCTTTGACCCTTAACTTCGTCTAATACACTACCCTGATTAAAATAAGGGGCCTAAGACGTGTTTAGATGACTATACACACATCTGACAATCCTGGTTGTAAAGTTCTTCCACCATCCAATTAGAGCATTTTCTTCGCCAAATTTTAGATAGTATTGGTCCTGATGAGAATCCCCGGTGAAGGGATTCGAAACGCGTTGACCCACGTTGACTTGTCTTCGCCTTCAGCTTAAAAAAACTGCCAAAACAGATCTAAAAAAATATGCTTTAGAAAGATTGCAAATGCTTCTTACTTATGGACTTATTGTGTATATAGAAGTATCAAATTTATGTTGTTTCATTGTCTGAATGTCTGAGGTATGCTAGTGGTGTGATGTTATGGATGTGTCTATGTAATGTTATGTAAATATTTGAAATGTTTCTTAATGTTTGTCTTAATTTTCACTGATATTGTTTAAATGTTCTAAATACTACCGTGCAAAAAATTAAAAAATTTGCATAAATATATTTTCTGATTAAAAACAGCCATTAAATGGTTAAAATGGATTTGATTTAATCTATTCATTTGACAAAATTTCTCCTTAAATTTAGTGCAGCATCGGCATCCCCTTTTGTTCCAATATAATTACAGCACACCAGGCTCCAAGGCATCCTTCAGCCTGAGGTGCGTGGAATGCACAAATCAACACACACATTTGCAATTCAGTTGAAAGATAGAGTTGCTGAAAGCTCAGACAGAAGAATGTATGAAAATGTGGCCTTTCCAACAGCAACGGCTGAAACGCAGAAAGAAGGGATAACCATGGGTTCCTAACTAGTGGACAAGGACATCAACATTCTACAGTATACAGATGACACTGACGGAGCAGGTAAAACAACATTTTGTATACCTCCTCTATTTTGCATGAAATTAATTACGTTATCATTCTAAGAATTAACTCGTACTTATTAGTTTGGAGTGAAAAAATATTAATCAACCCTTACACCTTGATAAACACAAGATACACGTGGGATTAAAATGTTAATTGCATGGCAGAATAACTAAATTAATTAACTGTGGTACGCAAACTAACTTTAGATTGTGGTGAAATAGAGAATTGCATGATTCATGTTGCTTTTGTGATGGTTTGTGCATTCAGTAACGCAGAATGGTGAGTATTATTGCTTCAAATATTGCTACAAGCTAGGTAAATACTAATATACATTGGGATTAGAGTGGGATTAAACATTAGAATCTTCATTTCTATATTCTAATTACTGTTATGTCTGTTTTTGCTTAAGTTGGCATTCGGGCCTGCTAGGCCGCAGTACTTAAGATGAAGCTCCTGTTGTGCCACCGTCATGTGAGCGCGATGACTACTGCGCAGAATCGGATGGCTCTGGAGATCTCCAAGTGACCTTAGCTCCCGCACCGTTGTGTTCCTTGTCAAGGATAGGAGTATGGAGGATTGCCAAGTGATGAACGGTGTGAACTACCAAGGGGACAATGACTTGTTATTACTTCGGACCTTTCGCCTGTGAACCGAAGGATACAGGACATTTTTACGCTTTGCTATGCCGAGTCTCATGAAAAGCCCATGGGTCATGTGAAAATTTTAAGAAATTACAAATTGAATTGGACTGACCAATCGGAACAGTTTCTACCCCTAAAATTGTTGCATATTGATCTGAAGAGTAAGCAGGAAAAAGGGTATAAAGACCCTCATCCGCCCAAGGGGGAGTGGTTCACTGGGCTGATCTTCCGTGGCGTTGGGTCTACGTTAAGCTGATGAAGATTTCCATGGTTTACCTTGGGTTTCTTGGATTTTCGGGAATTTATTTCATCTGATGGTTTGATCATTGCTGTGGGTGGAGAGTTCGGGAGATTGTAGCAGAGACTTTGAATAATCCTCTGTGGGATCGGAGGGTCGCCAACTTTTGCTGCCTGGTGATTATCAAGTGCATTTCTAAAGCTATGCTTATGTTCTAAGATTTGATTTTCTCTTTGAAATAAACCAAATTATGTTATAATTTGTAGTGCCTACATGCTAATGTAGAGCAAATTAATATTAGATAAACAAATTTGGATTAATACGAAATGAGTTTGTGAGTCTTTAATTGAGTACTGAAATTACTCAAATGTTTCCTGGGCTTTAATTGTGTTTTAGCTGGTTCTAAATCACCATCAACCAGTCCAACTAATTGGTCCGTCGACCAAGTGGTGGAGTGCCTTGATGTTAAGGTCAGGATTCTATAGGTGCAGATGTATATAATGTATATTATGTAAGAAATGTAAATCCTGATAGGTAATAAGGTACCCACATGTCCAGCGCTTTTTCTCCTGTGTGCAGATTCATGTAAGATGAGTGCGTGTTGGTGTTATGGGCCCCACCAATGAATGAGTGTATGGATGAGTAGTGTGATGACGAGTCTGTGACATAGGGAGAATATGTAAAATTGCCTTTTCCGCTGGAGCAACACCAATGAAACATTTCTTGACTAGTCCAACGGAAAGTTGAAATTTGATTAAGGATGCTGAACACTCTTCACATTATTTTTCCAGCAGCCATCATAAAACATAATAAACTCTCTTTCCCATGAACACTCGGAAAAAAACAGAAAGTCATAACCAGTCACAATGAAGGATGTCCTCTAGAGTCCTCTCTATACTTTCATGCCCCCTTTTCTTTGTGCGACAGATGCCCACCCATATATCCAGTTCATTCCTGTTTGGATGATTCATTCCCTGTAAGAAAAAACCTCAATTACTATCGGTGTACTGCCGAAACGTACCTCAAGACATCACAATCCTGTACAAGAAACATAACATGGGAAGTCTTTAACACCAAGAACACTATACATATGACAACCAATTAGAAAATTAATTGAAGCATAATTACCTACCCAGTACAAAATAACCGACTACCTGACGATCTAATCATAAACCTATCTGCAGGCGGGAAAACATGACTTCAGATCATCAAGTGGGATTATCCTTGCCTCTTTCTTCTTAATAGAATCGAAACTTTGTTACGATAGCCGCAAGAAACACACCTGCATGAGACAAAACATAGAGGCATAGCTAATTTCTCAGACATTTCCTTCCTGGAGAGTTACTTGCTGATCTGCCATGAGAGAAAAACCCTATTCATATCCCATAGGGTAGAGAATCTTGATTCTGAGGGGAGTGAAAGAACAATACCCATCAACAACTTTAGAACCAGGCGATGTTCCACTACTGGGTGACCCTCAGTGGGAGTGTGTCCAGCTAAATGGCCAACCTGAATGTGTTTACTAATCTGTATGCCATGCTCTCGGAATCCACACGAGCCAGGAAATTCGGGACATGAACAACATCAACCCCCAAGGGATCTAAATCCCCCTGCAAGCACCAACCCATCCATTCAGACCAGACTGATTTGTATTGCTTGACGGGCCCATCAGCAAATGCTCTGGAGAGCAAAGCATCAGTTCTCCATAAAAGCCCAGGGACTCTCCATTGTGCTCCGTAATCCTGCATAACATGTGATGTAACATGCCCTCCATGATCTGTCTGTGAGGGTTCCCCAACGGATCGCCAAGGAGATCCAGAAACAGGGAAGACGGATTGCAGTATCCCAAGATATTTCCATCAGAACTGGATACCAAACCTGAGTTTTCCATACCAGGTTCGCCACCACCTAGTCCGCCTGCTGCCTCCTTATTTAAATGGAGAGACATGTTATTATGGAGACCGGGGTAAACATGTATCCTGTTTCCTTGACTAAGCCTGAATGAAAGCATCTGTTGCTGCTGCTTGCAGGTCCGGCCTCCAACTGAATTATCTGTATAGATGGTGATCCAAAGGTGACTTGAACAGATTTGTCATGAATGGGCTCCATTTGTGTGAGATCATCTTGAAAACACTCTAATCCAATTTCCATAGGCTTGATTCCTGCATGTGTCATGAGTGCCAAACCGCCCCCTGGTTGGATTTCAGATTTTCAGCAGACACAAAAGTCTGATTCTCGAGGCAGTAGTACCAGAAGTACTAGGTCAGATCCAGGAGAATCCTGGACTTTGTCCCTCCTAGATGATTGATATAAGGCACTACTGCGATGTTGTCCATCTTCAGAAGAACACAACACTGTATCTTGTTTTTGGTCCAACACTGCTTCATGAAGGACCCCATAAGCAGTTCCAGGCAATTGATATGGAAGTCTTAACCTTGAGTTGACCACTTTCCTTCTGGCAAGACCTCTCTACATCTGACCCTCCAGCCACTTCTTCTGGCATCTGATTCTATGAGGGAAAGCTACCAGCCTATTTCTGCCTTGGCCTAGTCTGAAATAGGGACCCTCTCAGAGTACCTGAGACCCCTCCAAAGATGGAAGGCTTTTAGGTGCTGCAGGCAGGACTTTAAGTGGGCCGGGTCTCACCGGTGCTGAGCACTGGCAGTTTTTTAAAGGCGGCCTTGAAACGGTTCTTTATCGGGCACTGTTTTGTGCTCTGGCATAGGCGGTTGGGTTTTTTCTGGACTGCAGTGACAGCAGGCACATCGATGTGTGCGTGCTCACACTGCTCACTATTGGAGAATTACAGCATGACGTCATGCCAGATAAAGAGTTGTAGGGGGAGGGAAATCCTTTAAAGAGAGTAATTTTCTCTCTGGATTTCCCTTTTCTTTTTGAAACTCCAGAGCAGCAACATTGTTGTGGTGTCACATGGGCTTTAAGTGGAAGCTTTTTCAATAATTTACAAGTCATAGTTGCAACTTATTTATCTTATGTAACTAACAGCCATTGACAAAGCCAATAGTCCTGACTTGTTGTAGGTATGACATTACTTGCTGTATCCTATATCTGGCTACAATGACAGAAACAGCCACATAAAAGTCGGGTAGCACACTCTGCTAAGCACAGATTTGTAGCTTACATGTTTTAAGCCATGCCCTTAATTATGTCGGCCACGCCCCTTTGAGTGACCCCCCCAGTTTTTTCATCACACTTAAAGGCCTGGTTGCAGGGTCCTGTAGTGGAGCGAATCCAGGAAGACGGCCTGTATAGACATTGAAAGGAGGCTCACCAGACATGCAATCTGGCACAGGGATGTGTTGTGTTTGTTGAGTGTCTTGAGTAATTTGTGTTTGGTCTTGGTCATCTTTCAAGACGAGAGGCTTAAGTTAACTGTGTGGAATCTATCACATACTCTGGAAACCTGATTCTCTGTGCTGGAGGCAGGATCGATTTCCTTTCGCCGCTAACTAAACCCAAGCTCTCTAGACGGTCCTCAGTCATCTGGAGCTGTTCCCAGAGTCTCCTCCAACACTATTCCATTAATAGAATGTCATCCAGCTACAAAATAAAGTGTATGCCCCTGGATCTGAGGTGTTTCTTCTCCAGCTGCAGTACCTTGGTGAAGCACCATGGTGACGATGATCGTCTGAAAGTAAGTGTGAATTTGAATGTCTATAGGCCTCACTTGACCTGTAGGAATATGCAATTGGTTAGATAGACGAAAATCATGAGGTATGCATCTTTTAGATCAAGACTGGCCAGAGAGTCATTGGGCCTCAGAATTGCCCTTAAGAGCTGTATCCCCTTCAGTTTACAGTGGCGGAACACCAGCCACTGGTTGAACTCCTGGATACTGATGACAGGTCATTGGCCCCCAACCGTCTTTGCCATAAGAAACACACTGCTAGGAAATCCCTGGAATGGGTCACTGTGGGAGAAATGGCACCTTTGGCCAACAGGTTCGATGTCTTCCCCTCGACCAGGGAAGCGTTTCACCCTGACATTACGATAAGGTTGGGATGAAAAGTCTGGACCAGGGAGCCGTAGAACTCGATGCGAAAACCTTGGACTGTCTGTAGGACGAGTTTACTGCCTGCCACCTGTGGAGAAACTTGCCAATCTGCACACTACTCTTTACAGGGAAGAAGGATGAACACTCACCGTTAATGGTTCCTTGGTTGTTGCTGCCCCTGAAACTGCAGCTGGATCCTCGATGGAAGGGGACGCATCCGGAGGAGAAGAAACCCCTGAACCTGGCTTGGTCCTGCCATTGCACAAACCTGTATCCTTAAACTCAGGCAGGGCCTTGATAATAGAAGTGGCCAGTCAAGCAGCCCTGCCTCGACCAGCTCGAGAAACTCTTTGGGGTGACTCTGCACTTCATGGAAGCATGCGCTTTGTCTAATAAGGTGAAGGTTGACACAAAATTACTGGGTTCCCCCGATGAGACCCCCTAGGGCGATAAAACCTGCTTAAGCGGTGGCAAGATATCCTATTTTCGGATCAACCTAGATCATAAGAGACCTGCAACTCTTGGTAGTTGCTGCACACTTTGCATTGCCCAGGAAAATAACAGCACATTGTGCCCTGTTGGAGAGGATTTCTGGGGAAATTCGGGACCCAGATACCTTGGCTATTCCAAGAATTTTTATCAAGGAGCCAATTATATTTATCAGTTTGTCTTAGCACGAGCGCTAAGAGTAGTCAGTCCTTTTTTGGGGGTCACAAATGTACTTAGCAAGGAAAGTGGTCATCCTGCCGTCAATTTCTGAGGTAAGAGCCATCTTACCGTCCAGGGTCATATGGGCGCATTCTGCCCAGACACACTTTCAGATCTCTTTATCCTGGGGTTTCCTGAGCTTATTTCCCATATATGTTGATACCTTTGTACCAGGGGCCCATTACATGAAACGGGTGGAGAATATCCTCCAGGTACAGCATATCGGACCAGCAGTCAGTGGAATTTGTATTCTTGGGTATTTCTGATGTCAGAGTGGAGTTATTGAAGGAGGGGTGTCATGGCCTTCATGCCCCATGTCACTGATGAGTCTGATTGAGGATCCTCTTAGTTGTGGGGTTCTCAGGGCAGGTGTCTAAACTCTCAGTGCTAGAGGAGCCCACAATATAGGTCCCTGTACTCGGAGCAGAATTGTGCTACTCCTCTGGGAGAGAGGTATGAGACAGGAAGGCCCTTTTTAGCTTGTCAAAAGAGTTGAATTTAGCACCTGGTTTGTATCTTCTTTTCTCCCCCACCTTGTGGGGTGCAGAGGCGGGCCTCTCTTGAAGTTGGGTGACACTGGAGGGTTAGGACAGTTCCTACCTCTGTGAGAGGGGTTCAAATCACTTATGTGCAAGGTTTTTCTCAAGGACGGACACTGCGTCGGACACTATTTCATGAATAGAAGCATCTCCTGCCATCATCAAGAGGGATGTAGGAGGTATACTCTTCCTCATAAAAAGAATATGCTGATCTCTTCAGCACAACAAGATTTTAGCTTATTTTTGGGACTGGAAGTGGACCTAGTGACTGTTTTTTGTAGTACCTTAGGGCACAAGTTGTAGGGTCCTCGACACCACACGCACACGCCCTACTCTCTAAAAAGGCAAATAGAATCACTTGGTTCAGTGTCCTTGCATAATGCAACTCAATTGATTCAGCTACAGACCCCGAGGGGCATTCAGACTCCAGGCGGTGGTCTTTTAAATAGTTGAATTATTTCAGATACTGGTACTGCTCCATCACAAGTTCACAACAGGAAAAACACTGGAGCCAAAGTACGCACAGAATGCGTGATAAAGAGCAAGTCTCCCATGGAGAGTGCTTGATAGAGCACAGGCACCCTCTTGCGACCAGTGGAACCGCCCACATCATCTGCAATGTAAAACAGAAACACAACCACGTGAGGAACACGAAGAGCATTCCAGCAGAGCAGCCTACAGGGAGGAAAGCGAGTTAGCTGCAAAGCGTTAACCAAACAAGCATTTGCAATGCAATACGTCTCGCATTCACCTGACTTTGCGCTATTGGCACTGTAAATTACAATGCCTTTTATTTATGTTATGGGTGGTGGTATTGGTATTGGTGATGGTAGTATTGGTATTGGTGGTGGCGATACTGGTGTTGGTGGTATGGGTGGTGGTGGTGGTGGGATTGGTGGTGGGGTATTGGTGGTGATGGTATTGGTGGTGGTGGTGGTATTGGTGGTGGTGGTGGCCTGTGGTAGTGGTGGTGGTGGTATTGGTGGTGGTATTGGTATTGGTGGTGGCGATATTGGTATTGGTGGTGGTATTGGTATTGGTGGTGGTATTAGTGGTGGCGGTATTGGTATTGGTGGTGGTATTGGTGGTGTTATTGGTGGTGTTGGTGGTGTTGGTATTGGTGGTGGTGGTATTGGTGGTGGTGGTATTGATGGTGGTATTGGTGCTGGTGGTGGTGGTATTGGTGATGGTGGCGGTGAGATTGGTGGTGGTATTGGTGGTGCTATTGGTGGTGGTATTAGTGGTGGTATTGGTGGTGGTATTGGTGGTGGTTGAGGTGGTATTGGTGGTGATGGTGGTATTGGTGGTGGTGATGGTACTGGTGGTGGCATTGGTAGTGGTGGTGGTATTGGTGGTGGTGGTATTGGTATTGGTGGTGGAATTGGCCGTGGTATTGGTGTTGGTCGTGGTGGTATTGGATTGGTGGTGGGCGTGGTATTGGGGATGCTGGTATTGGTGGTGGTGGTCATCGTATTGGTGGGGGTATTGGTGGTAGTGGTATTGGTGGTGGTGATATTGGGGGTGGTATTGTTGGTGGTATTAGTGGTGGTATTGGTGGTGATGGTGGTATTGGTGGTGGTGATGGTACTGGTGGGGGTATTTGTAGTGGTGGTGGTAATGGTGGTATTGGTGGTGGTGGTATTGGTGGTGGAATTGGTATTGGCCGTGGTATTGGTGTTGGGGGTGGTGGTATTGGATTGGTGGTGGTGGTATTGGTGATGCTGGTGGTCTAATTGGTGGTGGTGGTGGTGGTATTGGTATTGGTGGAGGTGGTGTTGGTAGTGGTGGTATTGGTGGTGGTGGTATTGGTATTGGTGGAGGTGGTGTTGGTAGTGGTGGTATTGGTGGTGGTGGTATTGGTGGTGCTGGTGGTGGTGTTAGTAGTATTGGTTGAGTTGGTGGTATTGGTGGAGGTGGTGGTATTGATGGTGGTAGAGGTATTGTGGTGGTGAGGTATTGGTGGTGGTGGTGGTATTGGCAATGGCACTGGTGGTGGTAGTGGTGGTGATGGTAGTGGTGGTGGTATTGGTGGTGGTATTGGTAGTGGTGGTATTGGTGGTGGTATTGGTGGTTGTGGTATTGGGGTTGGTGGTATTGGCGGTGGTATTGGATTGGTGGTGGTGGTATTGGTGGTGGTGGTAGTGGTGGTGGTGGTATTGGTGGTGTCGGTGATGGTGATGTTGGTGGTATTTGTGGTGGTATTGGTGGTGGTGGTATTGTTGGTGGTGGAGGTAGTGGTATTGGTGGTGGTGGTGGTATTGATGTTAATAAAACTGGCTTTTGAAAACAACCCGTCAGGGGGCTTAGTGCAGATGACAAGTAACTCAGAAGTGCTGTTGTCAGCTTCAGCCCATTAGCACACAATTATGTGCTACCTGGAATTCACATGACTTAATTCGCTACTCATTTCTGAATCCATTTTACTTTGGAGGCGGGGGGGGGGGGGGGGTTTGAAACAGACACGAGTTAATGCCGGGTTAAAGTGATTGAAAGCAGGCGCCCGTGTTACGGTGCGACTGTGCTGCTTAATAAAACACAAGTGGTTCCAGCTGAAGTAACGCGTGTCCTGCCTGCAATAAGATAAACTCAATAAAGTAAATAGTGCTTACAGGCTAAATAGCAGGTCCTGTGTATCAACCGAAATAAAAAAGCCAGTAGCCATGGGAGGTTACAAATGAAGACATGACTGTACTAAGGAGGGACTAACAAGCCTATTAACAAATCCGAAGGCAGCATTTACGAAAGACAATGACACAAGCCAATGAAAAATATGGGAGGAGTGGGACCTGAATCTCTCCCATACTCTACTACAGCAGTCTCGCAGAGCGGCCAGTGCATGCGCGCTGCCGCTAGGCTCAACCTAAAAATACCACAAGAAAACAGATATAATTCCCAAGAACAGTCCCCAGTGAGAGAGCCCTCAGAGCACGTAACCAGGGCTGCTGGATCAGTAAAGAAAGCATGACAGCAGAAAGAGGACTATCGAGGATATCCTGTATTGTAAGTGGTTATGACTTTAGTATGTTTTTTCCCCGAGTGTTCATGGGAAAGAGAGTTTATTGTTATTTTTCAATGGTGTGCGCTGGAAAAATAAAGTGAGAAGAGGTCAGCATAATCCTCGCCTTCGGGCCTTACATAGAGTACACAGCATACACCACGGAATTAAATCATGCCCTGATGACACCTGGTTGAAGACCTATCTTGTCCCTAAAAACTACCTTCATCTATGTTAAATGTCTCCTCATCACCAATGTGAGCAAACAAGACTAAGGACTTTAGACTTTGGTGGGAAGGGACCTCATCAACAATGTGGCGGATATATTACAAGTGCCATTAACTATAATGCACTTGTAATAAAATGGACCAGATATCTGCAGTGTATGTGCCACACTAGAAGGAATTTAGGAAAGGACTTCCAGGACCAGGTATACTATTAAATAGCCTACACTTGTTTAATGATAAGTCTGGCTGGTGTATATGTGCATTTGTAACTTCATGCCTTGGGCCTATTACCCGACTCAACAATAATGATAAAAGATAACTGCAGAACACCTCAATTTCACGGATGCATTATACTATGTTAAAGCATTACTTTTGTGTATGGATCAATAAAGGTTGATATGCGCTAAGAATTAATTTACATAATGTTTCTCTCCTGGTTCGTAGTGTGGCGATGCACTCATGCAGGACAGGAGTCTGGTCAGGTGCCCACGCGCAGCACCAGATAAGCATGAGTTGATCTGGGGGTCTGTCTGTAGGGCAGTCTGGATTGGACGGACTGCACTGTCTGCCCAGCTCTACATAAGGCCCAAAATCCAAAGATGGCAGGATAAAATGTACCTGGAGGATGTTACTCAACAACTTCCCTGCAACACCAAGTATTCTGGCTTCCATACACGAGTCGACCTTGACTTAAAAACCTCACATCGCACACAAAACCTGACACCAACTTTCAATGCTCTGAAAGGTAAAACCCTTCATTCAAGAAATCTAATTCAGAACGGCCATATAAAAATTAACCCTCTCACTCCTCAACAGAAACATTGCTATGCTTGCCACTCTTCCTGAAACACAATGGGCACTCTTGAAGAATATCATCAATGCCACTCTCTTCTTCATAAAAGGCCACCTGAAGGTCAACCAGATAGTTCCCACTAGCTCCCTTTACTGGCCCACATCCTCTTCAAATCCAGTTGTATCATCAACAAGGCACTCACTCAAGGCATTCCAACGGACCTGGAGGCCTAGATCAAGACTTCAGGGGTCATTTGTGTTACTCGCAGCAACATCAGCAGAATGGAGCCCGAGAAATACAGACAAGAGAAAACAAAATGCAAAGATTTTTCACTGCGATGGCCTGGGGGGCTGGAGCTCCACCCTAGTGGAAACCCAACACATCCTTCCCTCTTTCCATTCAGGGAGGTACATAGGACCTGCACTTCAAGCAAAAAATAAAGATGGATAATTCTAATTTACTCTTCTGTAAGTACCAATAGCATTCTCATTCGAATGACCTGCCCAGGAGCCTGTCCACCTGATCCTCAATGAACGCCCTCAGCTCCATTAGGTGCCAATACACTATTCATCTGAAATGATCCAGGGCTCCGCTATATAAGTCCACATAATACATATATGAGAAAAAAGTGTTAAAAATAATCATTACTATCTGCATAACAGTTATAGGAAATACCCATTAATTAATTTAGTCAGGTGCAGTTCATTTAAGTCTATGGGGTGATGTTTGAAAGTCTTACTGGTTTGTGGTAGAGCGGGAGAACTACTTCGGCTTAGTCATACGTGGATTTATTCCGCTTCCAACAGGAAGTCATCATTTCACTTACTCCTAATCATGACACAAAAAGGAAGACATTCAAAAGAGTATAAGCCACTGTTGCTGCCTGAAGGGAGTTGCACTATGTCTGTGAGACCTGATGGAAGCAAAACACAAGAAACTACCCTGCGAGAGTAGTGCGTAGGGCTAAGAAAAGAGCATCTAATTGCCATCGTGAGGTACTCCTGGAGTCCAAAGTAAAAACACCTACAGAAAGAACAGTGTGTGTGACTACTTTTAATACATCCTCCAGCAACATTCAGAAAATCATCTTAAGGAATTGGAGAATTTTAAATTCCCAGGGACTCGATTTGGAGAAGCCACTGTTTTCATTTAAGAGGAGCCAAAATATCAAGGATATCCTGGTCCATACTAGACCGAGACTTACCAGAAAAAGGCAAGTGGAAGGAAATGAAGGGAACCAGATAGGTTTCCTTCCTCCAGTTTCAGGGCATACCAGATGTGGGATGTGTGATGTCTGCCATCTCACCACCAACACCAAAAGTAAAGAACTGGGTCTTTCTCATCCTTGGGAACAACGTAGCCATACGAATTGTAACTCTGCCTATGTAATCTATCTACTGGAGTGTCCTTGTGATCTAATATACCTTGGCATGACAACCAGACGAGTTAAGATAAGGATCATGGAGCATAGGTCTACCTTCAGATGTCAACGGACAACAAGTCGTTTGACTAACCATTTCAAAGATAAGAAGCACTCGGCAGAGGACTTCTTCTGGACAGTATTAGACAAACCAAACATCAACCTAAGTAGTGGTGATCCTGAAAGAGCCCTTTTCTTACGGGAACAGAAATGGATCTATCGAGTCGGGAGTTCAACTAGGGGACTGAATGATGATATTCCCTGGAATACTCTCCTGAATTCCTAGTTGCATTTGGAAATTGTTCCTATATGGTCCACACACCTATCTTTTTACTCCTGAGGGATCATTAGAGATATGTAATCATTAGAGATGGAATGCCAGGGTCTGTCTCTATTTGGGTCTCTGTTTTATCCCCTAATCTTTGGATGAATAAATAACAAGACCTTAAATACTCTCTGTCTGATCTTTCATTTGGGTCATATTGAGGGCCGCGTTATATGGATCTCCACGGGAGCCTCCTTTGCCCAATATCTTTACTTCAGTTTTATTGAGTCTCTGTGATATTTGTGTCATATTACAAGCAACAAATGCATTAATTACTCTGCTATTTTGCAGAATTCTTACTGTGAAGTGTTGATTGGATGAGTGGTATGAGAGGCAATGGACAACATGGCATTCTGTACGATTTTACAAAAACTCGATTTTCCAGCTGCATTGCCTCATCATGAGTTGCCACGTTATTACACACTTTAAGCATGTAATTCCATTCAAATATACTTAAAATTTTCCCTGCGTAGATATGTCTTTTAACAACCCCCTTTTGATTAGGAGGTGCCGCCATGGGGTCTCGAACCGAGATCCCGGGAGCAGGCAGGTGAGGGAAGAAGTTTCTCTATTGTACATTACGCGGTCTAGTGTTCCCACGTGATACCGCTACATGTGACGGATCACGTGGGACGACGCGCGTTGAGAGGCGTTACCGGAACGTCCTCAAAAACAAGGAGGATACGCCGCTTTGAGCACCCTGCACGGCGGTGAAGGAGGCGAAATACGTTGGCGGACAGCAGCCCTAGAAAGCAGTAAGGGGGTCCCCAAGGGGGTTAGCCTGGGAGTAGAATGCGTGAGGCTGTCAATATATACTTAAGGACGCATCATGCCAGAGGAGATAATTAATTGAGGTTTTGTAATCCTAAATATAAGGGGTTTGCCATTCCCCATTGATTTAAGTAGTCTCTGCAAATAATATCGGAGGAATCATTCTCTTTAGATCATTGTGAAAATTGTGGCGCTGTTGATTTACATTGCGGCATTTTTAAATTAAAAGCCTTTGTTTACATATAATAATATAAATATGGGCAACGAAGTTACCTCCTAGATGAAGAGAAACACATGTTCTTATGAGACAACGCCTGCACAATAATAATATATGCGCTAATATACGGTCAAGCGCTTGAGAGTTAAGGTTTCTGTACATAATACATACCTTTCTGCTTTAAAACTCAAAAACTCAATATCTAAATCTCGTTTTCTGGCATTTTCTTATTCCCAGAGAGTGCGTGTGGGCGGCTTTCCTCACTCCCCCGCCATTTCGAGTTTATAAACTCAATAAACTCGGTAAGTTGTGTACCATGAAGGGCAAGATGTTATGGTGTCTTTCGAGCAATTGTTTGTTTTTAATTATCTTTCACTGGGTATAATTACACCTCCTGATATGTACATTTACTGGAGGGAGTACATAGCCAAGAATTGCATTGGCTTTTTGTTTATAAGCAACCAACTATATCTCTATTGGGGCAAGTTTGAGTATGCTGACGTGGAGATTTTTAAATTTGTGGTTGGGCAGTAATCGCAATTTTTTATGATATTCTGTAGTATATATAGGGAGTGGTGGTGTATTATGTGTTTTTCTTTACATATCTTTTGTTTTATATACCACTACAGGTTCCTCTCGAAAGGCGAGAGACATCATTTGAGGTATTTTTTCCTTGTACTTCCCAAATTGGGAGTAGGAAGGTTTCACAACTGGGAACAACAGTGGTGAGAAGTCCTGAGGAAAGCTGGGTTAATTTTTAGTACCGGCTGAAACATGTCGACATCCATGCAGAGTGGGGGGGTTGGAACCTCATTATAAGCTCTCCAAACCCATCACCCACGTCTTTTGATTTTTCTAATTCCAAACTGGGCACCTAATATTAAAACTGGATTAAGGTTTTCCCAGTATTGGTTTTTAATCACTCTCTATCACTGGTTCTGCACTTTAAACTCACCATTGGTTCCACGTTATTTTGTACGTTGTTTGTTTGTCTCCCCTACCCTATTGCTCCACCTCCAGGCGTTTGGCTGGCGCGGAGGTGTTGTAGCAGCCCTATGATGAAGCGTGACACAGCTTGCTGTGTGTGAGGGCAGTTTTACAAATTTGGTGTATTTCCCACTCACTGATTGGTCTCTACGTATTTGGCTGTTTTTTTCCCCTCTTCTTTTTGTGATATGCTAGACCTGATGGAAGCCCTGCAAGAAGCAAACTTGAAGGAGGTGAAAAGCTCCACCCATGGAAACCTACACCTGGACGGCATATGTTGGAGTTGAAGTTACCAGTACTGTAGCTTTTCCTGATTTTTTGCTGTCTGGGTGGTTTTGCCAAACCACAGGTCAGGCAAGTATGCAGTGCTGACATTCTTGGCTGTCTCTTTAGGACTGAAAGTTTGCATGGAAAAGTCAAAGGCTGATCCTAGGTGGTTTGGAAGGCAGTTGGGGCATGAAGGCAGACATAATTGGAGGCATGAAGCTTCATTGCCTATGGTCAGGCCATAGGCTGAGCAGATTGGAGGACCTTGTCAGAATTGTACAAAATCATTTTCAAGTGTCAAGAGGAGAGGCATAGTGTTTCAGAGGATACATCGCTGTAACTGGCAAGATCACCTAAAGCCTAAAGAGGCAGATGGCCAGAATGTTAACAGAGGCAAATTTCAGGTAGCCACGGCCAACGGTGGAGGGATTTGAGTGATATACAAAGGGTCTTGGATTGAAATCTCTCTTTGATAATGTACCTGCTAGGTGAAATTAGGGACACAAGGATGTGGTTGTTGAGCTTTATGCTAAGTGTGAGATGAGCAGCATGGATGCTTGGGACCTTCTTGGGAAGCTCGATACACAAGTTTTTGCAATGGTTCATGCAGGCAGTCAATGGGGAGAAGGCCAGGCCAATAATTAGAAGAGTAGCAGCTGCAGGAGGTACAAATATCTCCTGATCAGTGGTGGCTCATCCGCTAAGGTGGAGGAGCATCGGCCAACACAAAAAATAAAATGATAGGCACATAACGTTATTATCATTTTATTTTTACAGTACTCACCCAGTTTTGTTTAAGGGGTAGGGCTGGGCTGTCAGCCAGCAGGAGAGGAGTGGTAGTTTCACTTAAGTGTGCATCACGATTTTGCCGGCCGTCTCTGGCCGGTCAAACCATCATGCAACTATGCATGTTGTCCATCCAGGCTGCATTACAGCCTGGGTGGAGAACATGCCCAGGCTCCCACTACCTGTCTGAGTGCCGAATCATGGCTCTCAGACCAATCACGACTCTGCTATCAGCAGCATCATGATTGGCTGGGAGAGGCTGGGAGCCTGGGTGCTTCCTGTTCTGATGGACGAAGAACGGAGGCGAGGCGGCGGCCAGGTACGCGATTTTCTTTCGTTTTTTCAACCCCCTACTCGCCTGCCTGCCCCACAAGCCCACCCGTCTCACCAACACAGCCCCATAGCAGCCGCCACTGCTCTTGTTTATTATGTTTATTAAGGGATGAAGGATGAGTTATTGTGAATCAGGGTGTCCATATTTTGTATGTCCAGAACTAGATCTGGGTTTAAGCTTGTGGAATCTGGCCAGGTGAAACAGAGAGGCGAGGGGCTCACCAGAGCCACAAGCATGACTGTCTTTCTTCAGGTTATTCAGGCAGAGGCAATAATGCTGCAAGTTTGATTTAATTCATATATTTCACTAAATCTGACTGTTATCAACGCACATTTGGTAGCCTGTAGCATTGGATCAGACAACATGTGTCTGTGAAACCTTGTTAACATTGAAGTGAGAAGGATGACCCTTGAGAAACCCTCCAGGTGAAGGAGTGACTTTTTCTCAGATTTTACACTACTAAGCTGCCGAACTGGATTCCTGCATCGCAAAGCTCTTGCACATCTTCCGAACTGGTCACCCAAATAGCCAAGTTGCCATAAACTGCACTTGGGTGACACTAGGAAGGAAAAGGACCTCTTCATAGCTCAGGATTGTGTTCACTTCTGAACTGAATTAACCCTAATGCGTCCTTGGATACTTTTGATTTTTGAACTCAGTGCCTATGTGTTAGACTTGGTATCTTTGGTGTGGTTTCCCTTGACTTTTTGCCTCCACCTCCTATATTTTTGATGCTGCGCTGGATTTAGTTTTTGCTGGCTTAGATGCTTTGGGCACTTTTCAACTGCTGATCAGTGTCAAAGTGCAAGTGCTCTCTGTTTAAAGTGTTATTACTATTGGTTCTCCCTGATTGGCATATTTGATTTACTCGTAAGTCCCTAGTAAAGTGCACTGAAGTGCCAGGACCCGTAAATCAAATGCTGCTAGTAGGCCTGCAGCACTGATTGTGCCACCCACATCAGTAGCCCTGAAAAGGTATCTCAGACCTGCCACTGCAGTGACTGTGCGCAGTTTGGTAACTGCCATGTCCCAGGATGCTTGTTTGCGGTCCAGGGAAGACGTGGCTTGGCAGTTCGGGCTGGACCGTTCCCATGAGGAACAGGGTCAAGACTGATTTGCATATGGCTGGGTCTGAACTGGGATGGCGAAGTGAGCTAAAGAACGAGGATGAATTTAACCCAGATCTGTGACTGGGGGTGTGTGTCTGAAAAGTTTCAGCGCCCTGTCAATCATCTCCTTGTATTTGCTATGATCTTGTACCACACACAATAATCTGGTAGTAATGTAATTGAAATTGCATTTATATAGCACCTACTACAACTGACAAGGACTGAAGAGCTTTGTAGCGAGTAGCACATTTATTTAGGACCCAAAGTTAGAGGTAATTTGGTAGTAAATTATTGGTATTTAGCTTTTTCATTGTAGGTTAGTTGGGTTAAATTCAGTGGCCGCTGGCAGGGAACAGTGGCAAGGGGCAGGGTGGGTTTAGAAAAAAAAGGGAAAAAACCCACCATCGAAAAGTAAAAAAAAGAAAACTTACCTGCTTGTCGCCAGGCGCCAGCTGGCGCCTCTCCTCTATCCTCTGCTCTTCCTTAATCCCGGCAGCACCCAGGCTTCTAGACTCCCCTAGCCAATCACAACGCTGCTGTCACCATGGCAGCAGTGTTGTGATTGGTCTGAGCACTGTGATTCTGTGCTCAGACAGGGAGTAGGAGCCTGTGCATGTTCTCCACCCAGGCTGTGCATTACAGCCTGGTGGAGAACATGCTAAGTGCGCATGATGGTTTGACTGGCCCAAGACGGCCGGCCAAACCGCCATGCACACTTAGGCACCCCTTCCACTCCTCCATCTGAAATTAGCCAAGCCCGCACCACCTTAACCTGCCTCTAGTCCATTACAGCAAAAATAAAATGTTAATGTTATTGGGGTACTTGTAGCGCACAGCTACTCAGGAAGAGAGTCCTGGCGCTAAAAGAACATCAGGGCTGGACTGTTGCTATTGCTGAAGGGAAAAAGCCTTAAGGTTGTTGCTGAAATAGCCAAGTTTTCAGCTGCTTCCTGTAGGTGAGCAAGTGACGTTTAGTTATTATCATTTTATTTTTCTTTACACTGCTGATAGAGCAATGGGGTGACGCTCATAGAGCGGTGGGAGGAGCCACCGCTGGTTAAATTTGTACTCTCTAAATCTCAAGCATTTACACCAATTTTATGAAAAAAGTAGACTGATAGAGGTAAAAATAAAAGAGGTAATGTGAGAAACTACAATGACATCTTCCCATGTTAGCTGAATGACGAGATCCAATGATCCACTTTGACAGATAGGAACACAGTAACAATAGAAAAACCTCTATTTGCATACAGAAGGAACAGAACCATCAGGAATTGAGTTGTTCGTACCTACAGTAGACCTAAACAAACATCTCAGGTTGGTATAGATAATAAGAAAATAATAGGTAACTACCCATATAACTCTTGCATTAATTGTAGTTCGGTTATGAAATAAAAAGAGATAAAACTAGATAGAATTAAACATACATTTAATGCTATGTTTAACTGCAAGACAAAAAATGTGATATACCTACTTATTTGTCCCTGTAACAAAGGCTATGCCGGAGAGACCGGTCATGAAATGCGACTACGCCTCAAAGGAACACAGGTCAGCTTTAAGAACAGGTAAAAAAAATGCACCACTAACAGAACACTGGCTAGAACATAGCCATAGGTTAGAAGATATAAAATGGTGTATACTGGGGAGAATATCTGGTACCAAAAGAGGCGGAAACATTGATAGAAAGAAGAAATGTAGGGAACAATACTATATGAGTAAATTTAAACCATACCTTTACGGGCTGAACAATAGGGAGAAATGGGAGAGAATTTTAAAATAAAGTTTCTTCCCGTTTGCTCACCCCACTCCACATGTGCGCCAATATTTTTAAATGAATAGGTTCACATACTGACTGATTGTCACCACCTAGATAGTATTGATTCTAATACAATTTATAAATTTAATCTATGTGTCAGATTATTGAAGATATGTCTCCTAACATTAGTGAATGAGCAGTAAAGACTAGCTACATGTATTTGTGGTCATCAAACTAGACCTTCTAGGATGGCAGCCATTGATACCAGCGATATACAGCGGGATTCCTTATTGGTAGTTTGGGGATTGAACCACTTTAAGCGACACACAAGTTGAGGTTTGGTTAAAATCTCATGATCAAACATGCCTCATCATTTCTAGTGTTGATATAAACAAGCTGAGTCTAATTTGGATTTTAAACCAATACTGTTAAATATCTGAGGCAATAGACCTAATCATAAGTAAATAGTCTAAGATGGCTGCCAGATTTTTGATGATGGCGTTCACGCCCTCTGGAATGAACCTGGAAGCAATTAACCCGAACATTTGGCTGGAAATGGAGCGTATATAACTAGGACGCTCAGACCACAGCTGATCTTTGCCAGAACAACTCGCATTCGAGGACACTTAAAGAATAGAAGCGGTAAGTGGATGTGACACGCAGTAAGATACTGTGATAATTTATGCCTTTTTGAGTTAGCGTGATATCATTTAGTGAATAATTTGAATCAGCAAAGTGGAGGGCTGATTCCCATAGGAACTTTTATTATCAAAAAATATGTATATATTTTTAGGATACATATTTTCTTCACGGAGTAAAAGTTGAGTTGTCTTCTTAACCAGGGACATAAATGAGTGGGACATGTATTTAAAATAGCATGTCTATAAAGCAGAGTAAATTACATGATAAACTCTAATAATATACTAGCTAGAAATGTTACACTCCTAGAAAAAGGCAATATATCATGCATCTATACTTATCTGTAATTTATATGTTACAGAGACTGCTGCCAAAAACTATGATATGTCACTGAATACGGTGACCAGAAATTTAAAATAAATGCACACTTCCTCATTGATGAAAGGAAAGTGTGTAAACAAGTGAAAATTGGAACTAATAAGGGTAAGCAAATTGTTAGAATTGTTTCCCTTTTATCAAAATAGGTACAAATGTCTTTAAATACATATCAGTAACTTCGACATGCATTCTCTTTAATTCAGATTATAATCGGAAGTAACTACTGGTACATCTATCTCCTGGGCTTTCCCTACCACAATGAGATTTATTACTTGTGGCTAAGACAACATACTTCAAGTGAGTGTCTTGATTGATATTATAGTGGCCAACAGGCTAAATGAGAAAATGTGATAATAAAAAACCCAGGATATTAATTTAATATGTATCACTTTGACAAGTGTATTTGAATTTATAGTTGTTCAATGACTCATTTTTGGAACACTAAAAGGGGATCTCTTTAGATGTTTGAGTGTTGGCTTGACTGTTGGTTTGATAAAATAGTCCTGTTTTTTGCATCAATATGTGGTCCTCTAACAGTATTTTCTGTTGTATTTGATACTTCTGCCCATAGAGAAAACCCAACTGTCTTTTAAAAATAAAAGTTGTCCTGAAGAAGGTGGTGCAGAATAAGACAAGTCCACCGAAACGCTGCGTCAACACTTAGCTTTTACTGTAGTTGTATGAACATTGGTTTGATTTACTGTTTTTGTTTTAAAAAATGCTTGAATGAGATTTTGATAATATGTGAAATGTTTATTAAGAGTTATTCATATGCAGAGATTCACAGATAAAAATCAGTGTATGAATAGTGTGATTTTTAAACAACAAGTGTACATGGGGGAATGACAAAGGAGGCCTTCTGTTTTTGTTTTACATCTTAGTATAAGATTGATCGATAAAAAAATTTATGAAATATTTATTTGGAATACTGACATTGAGTCTGTGGTTCTGTATATAAATATCAATTATTGTGATTCAGCATTACATGAATATAAAAGGAACATTTTTTAAAAAAGGAGGAGATATCTTTTGCAAAAAACAGGTTTAATGCATTTTGAGTATGTATACATGAATGTGATAATAGAAGAACAATAGCGGTGTTCCACAAGATTGATTGAATCAGCACAAGGGGGACAATAGTTTTTTTTTCGGTTATTTAAACCCAGTTCCCTTTGTTCGTATGAAGGGTTACTCTCTATTAATTTTAAAGTATAGATCCACTGAAAGACATTTGAAACTAGTTTTGAGAATCCAAGGAATTTTCAAAGGCTTTTGTTGAGTCAGCGAGTGACACAGAATGAGTTTTGGGCTAGAAGAATTGGAGTGCTTATAAGTGGATGGCAGCAACCAGGTGTTGGGGAAGCCTGCTTAGAATGTAACCATCTTTCTGTAGGTGCTGTGTTTCTTTCTTTCATCTTGGCTGAAGATGGAACTGTTCCACTGGGTATTCTCTATACTCAAATGAAAGCTAACATTTTTCTGTAGGCCTGAGACAGTGGTAAGTGTTCAAGAATCCAATCAGTGGCACACTATACCACATCAACTCTTAGCCCAGAATGACCACTTTGCGGTCCCATGTAAGTTAACCTTACTCAACAGGTTTACTCCCTTATCCAATCTGGGTGGTTGTGATTGACTTAAAGGGCTTGCTACTGGCTGAAGATCCCTGAAGGATACATTAAATAAAGCTGAAGTTAATATACCAGGCCCCGGTGCAATTATTCTTAACTTTATAAGTTGGAGGCTTGTGGGGAAGTTCAAGGATCCTAAGTGGCTGGATTTTATCAGGGGTTTTGGTATGAAATGAAATGAAAATGAAAAATTATATTTGTATAGCGCGTAACTACCCGGAGGCCTCGCAGCGCTTTGACTGATTACTGTGGCTGGCTACAGGGTAGATTAACACGCTTTTGCGAACAGATGAGTTTTCAAAGCTTTTCTGAATGCCATCCGGTTATTATTCTCTCTAAGAGCTAGGGGGAGGGAATTCCAAAGCCTCGCGGCGGTGTGGGAGAAAGAACGGCCGCCCCATCGGGCTTTGTTGATTTTAGTTGTGGTTGCTAGATGCAGTGAACCGGAGCGGAGGACTCTGGACGGGGCGTAGGGCACGACTAAGGGGAACAGGATGGAAGGGCCTGTTCGGTGGAAGGATTTGTGCACAATGCACATGGCCTTAAACTGTGCTCTAGCAGCCACTGGGAGCCAGTGTAGTTCTTTTAGGGCTTTCTTGGCTGACTGCCAACGGGGGATGTTGAACAGTAATCGGGCGGCACAGTTTTGCGTGACTTGGAGCCTGTTGGTCACTGCTGCCGGGGCTCCTAGGTATAAAGCATTTCCATAATCCAGGCGGGAGAGTATCAGGGCCTGAACCATGATTCTCCTCGCCTGGAAAGGAAGCAGAGGGAGCACTTTGCGGAGCATTTTCATTAGCCCGACACACGTGGAGGCCGTTTTGGTGGCCTGGACTGAAAAGTCTAGCGCTTTATCGAGCCAAATTCCAAGGCTCTTTATCTGAGGTTTGGGGGGGGAGGAGCGCCGAGACATGTGGGCATTGAGTTTGAGACAGGAGGATTGCATCCACTTAGCGACAGCCTCTAGACAGGGGCCCAAGGTGTTGGACGACCCCTCAGTGTGGTCCAGGGAGACCACCAGTTGGGTGTCGTCCGCGTAGGTGACAATACGCACACCGAAGGGCTGGACTATCTCTGCTAGAGGTCGCATGTAGGCATTAAAAAGTGTGGGGCTTAGGGAGGAGCCCTGGGGAACCCCACAGCTAAGTGGTTGCTTAGGGGAGACTACCTCGCCCTCGAACACCTGGAAGAATCGCTCATCCAGGAAGGAGGTCAGCCATTCCAGGGCCGCGCCGGACACGCCCATGCCTTTCAGACGATGTAATAGTGTGGCATGATTAACCGTGTTGAACGCGGCACTGAGGTCGAGTAGTATGATGGCTGCTTTTCCTCCCCGGTCCAGCACAGCTCTAGTTTCTTCCATCACTGCTAAGAGGGCAGTTTCGGTTCCGTGCTGAGGGCGGAACCCCGTCTGGGAGGCACATAGCAGATTATTAGATTCTAAATAATCTACTAGGATGTTATTGATGTGCCTCTCAAGCAGTTTGTTCATCCAGGGAAGTAGGGAAATAGGGCGAAAGTTGGCCAAGTTGTTCTGGTCTAAGGTGGGCTTTTTTAGGAGGGCTTTAACCATCGCACACTTCCATGGTGCTGGGACGGAGTTAGAGGTGATGGAGGCATTAAGGACATCCAGGATGACCGGGCGAATGGCATCAATGACCTTAGTAAGAGTCTGCGGAGGTGCTGGGTCATTGGGAGATCCCGAGGTGACTTTAGGGGTCATTCTGTCTAATGTGATGGAATCTAGGAGAGGGAATTTGTCCAGCGAGCAGGGGACAGGGAGGTCAGAATCTGTTGTGGTGGTAGACTCCGTGTCACCACTACCAGTGGTGAATGAGGAATAAATGGCCTGGATCTTCTGGGAGAAGAAAGTGGCTAGGTTGTTACAACGGGTTTGCGCGCCGTCAGATGACAGGCGCTCATGGGGGGGGAAATTAGAGATTTGGTTATTTTAAAAATTTCTTTAGGGGAATTTACAGCTAGGTTAATTTTGGATTCATAGAATTGTGCTTGTACAGATTTTATTTCATTTTTGTAGAGCTTTATTGCGGCTCTGTACTCAGCTTTCTTCGGTTGTGAGTGTTCTTGTCTCCAGGCTCTCTCTAGTTTGCGGCAGGATTGTTTCATAGTTCTAAGGGCGGGGGAGTACCAGGGGGCGACTTTGGATCTCTTTATCGAGTGCAGGGATTCCTTCGGGAGAACTTGGTCAAGGGTACTAGAAATCCAGTTGTCAAAATTGACAGTGGCTGTGTTGGGGTTAGTCACCTTCGGGGGTGGGTGTTCGGTGAGAGCCAGTTTCCACTTGGGGAGCGGGAGCGAGCCCCATTTTCTTACCCAGTGTTTATTGTGATTTTGTAGAGTGGGGGGGGGTGCATGTGGACCATGTAAAGGGTACTAAGAAGTGATCGGTCCAGGGCAGTGGTATGGGTACCTCGACAGTTAGGCTATCTAGATTACTATAAATGTGATCTAGGAGATGCCCCTTGGTGTGCGTCGATTGAAAACCTTTCTGGAGCAGGTCGATGGCCTGGAGGTTCGATCGAAGACTGTTGGCTGCTGAATCAAGCGGATCGTCTAGATGCAGATTCAGGTCGCCCAGCAGGGTGAAATTTGCCGAGGTTAGCACTAGGTTGGCAACTATGTCCGTCATATGTCCGTCATATTAGTGACGAAGTCGCTAAGGGTACCAGGTGGTCGATAAACTAAAATACCAGAGAAGGTGGTGGTGGGGGAAAATTCGAGAGTAAAGTGTAGGTTCTCACAGGCTGGCGTAGTGGAGGGAGTGACGCGGCATCTATAGTTGTCTCTATAAATGATGGCCAACCCTCCGCCTCTGCCTGTCTTGCGGTCCAGTCGCTTAAGAGTGTAGCCTTGGGGGGTGGCCCATACTGTTGCAGGATCGGTTTCTAGCTGGAGCCATGTCTCTGTTAGAAAGAGGGCTTCAGGATTGAGATCCTCTATCAGCATGGCCAGTTCAGTGTAGTGCTTCGGCAAAGATCGGCAATTGAGGAGGAACATCCTCCACTTGTGCATGGAGGGATGTTTCCCTGTATTTGGGGTGGACATACCCCAATCACATGTTTTACAACGGGCCTTCGTATTTATAGGGAGGACCGAATGTAAGCATAGTGGGTTGGTGGTAGGTCGTAGTGCGTGCAGGGAGGATGCGCTGTATGAGAGGAGGTTTCCTACCATAGTGCCGCTGGGACCGGGAGCTGGAAGCGTCTGGACGCGGACAGGCGCAGACTGGCTTCTCTTCGGCGCGTCTACGGCGCTACCGCTGCGCGTGCCGCTGCGCGGTGAAATAAGTGTTTTGTATAGATTGGGCTCGAGTAAGACTGGAGCGTCAACCCAGTAAGATGGCTGCCGAGTATTGGCACCACCAGGAAGTATGAGCGCTCTGTTCTCCCTCCACAACAAACAGCCTAAATCGCTGCGGTGGACCGGGGAGTCAGTGCACAGTTCAATTATTATCAGCAACAGCAGTATTTTAAAAGCACAACAACAATTTTTAAAGACGCATGCAGCAATACACAAACGGTGCTGTCACCTGGAGCGCTAGCGCAGGAGTGATCAGTTTCAAGATTTTACTCTGCGCGTCAGTGCTGGGAGCCTAAGTAGTCAGGGCTCGAGGAAGACTGGAGCGTCAACCCAGTAAGATGGCCGCCGAGTATTGGCACCACCAGGAAGTATGAGCACTCTGTTCTCCCTCCACAACAAACAGCCTAAATCGCTGCGGTGGACCGGGGAGCTAGTGCACAGTTCAATTATTATCAGCAACAGCAGTATGATTTGAATACATGAGACTTGGGCTACATCCAAAAGTTTCTTTATTGAAAGGTGCAAGACTTTCTTTACCCCAGGAACGGAATCATGGTTTGGAAGGTCAAAGGGAGGCCTGGTTACCTTTGTATTGCTGGCAATAAAGGGAAAGCTGAACGTGATAAACACTGGGGCTCAACATCAAGGTCCTGGGGTCGCTACTAAGGTAATTGCAGGGTACTATCTTACTCGCAGTAGAGATTGTGGTGACAGGAGATTTTAATGTACATTTGTGTGGGGATCCCAGTGTGAGGGGGGAGCAGGAGGGGGGGATGTTACTATCGGGCCCTCATTTTGAAAATTCACCCGAGGTTTGTTTCTGAATGGATTAATAAGTGAGTTTAATCTACTGTTTACCCTGGACAAGATTTCCTCTAGTGTGAACATCTTACATCCTACTTTTATAGGGCGGGGTTATGTGACATTTATGGATTTTATTTGTGTTTCTGCTTTGCTTTCCCCACTTATTATTAAGGCAGAGATACCTATGAGCCCCTTTAGTGACCTTAACCCCGTGTGTATGTGTTTAGGTTGGTGCACCTTGGTTCAAAAGTGCCCCCTGGGATCAGGTGGTATCACCACCATTATGTCGCAGGGGAAGAGATTGAGGTGGTCTCAGTTGGACCCTGATATGTTCTATAGGGCTTTGTATACTCGTGGTGAAAATGAATTTAGAGTATTTTTTCAAGATGGCAGCTTCTCCGGGGAAGTATTGTGGGCATTTGATGTTATTTCCAACATGGCAACAGTCTTCTGGACACCCAAGTATCTGGGGACACCAAGGATGCGCCAAGATGGTTTGATAAAGGATGTACCCTGGCACAAAAGCAGCTTATGAATGCCCTGAATACCAAGCCTAGAGATGCCATCCTTGTGAAGAATTGTTGCTACCAATATAAAAAAAAGAGCTTGTGTGGAGGAAGAATGTCTCAAGGGACATGCATGGAAAGATCTGATTGAAGCCCGTACCTTAAGAAATAGTTCTAAATTTTAGAAATTATTAAATAGTCCATTTCTGGCCTCTGAATCTACAGCATCTCTGGGGTCGCATATCACAGAGGATGGTTAGGTTTCTTTCTTTTAGAAGTGTTTTGAGACCTCAGATGTGGCTGAAGGAAGGGATGAGGGGTTGTTAGTTGGGACTTCTAAATTGGTATTCTCCCTTGAGGAAGTGAAGATGGCTATAGCAGGGTTAACTAGGGGAAAGGCCCAAGGACCTGATGGCATCGCACCTTATATGTACATTGGTGACACCAAATTATGTGCACCGGTTTAACCTCACTTGTATATGTGGCGTGAGGTTGAGATGCTGCTGTCATGGGCTTCGGCTATTATTATCCCTGTGTTTAAAAAGGGAGATTGGGACAACCCGATGTGTTATAAACCAATTTCCCTCCTCAATTCTGTCATGAAGGTAGTTGGGTGTATGCTCTTGGACAGACTGGGGAAGTGGGCTGAGGACAATGATGTCCTCTCATACGTGTAGTATGGTTTCATACGGGGAGGTCAACAATTGACTAGTTTTTAAATCTTTCTATGCTCTTAAGTAAATACACTATGGCTCACTCAGGTTCTATCCATTTAGGTTTTATGGACCTCTTCCCCGCATTTGACTGAGTTAATCGAGGAAAACTATGGCCACTTATGTTATCCATGGGAGTGGACTGAGATATTGTCCTTTTCTGAAATTTTACACATGAATACCACCGCTTCGGTTCGTTATGCTAGTGATTTGAAATGCTCCCATTTTTTTAAATCAAAAGGGGGGCTCACCAGGGTTGTATTTTGGCCCCATTTCTTTCTAATTTATATATCAATAGGTTGGAACAGGCCCTAATCGACACTGGAGCAGTCTGCTCGCATGTGGGAGCCTAGTGTTTGCCGGTACCCTTATATGCAGACGATGCTGTACTTATGGCAAAAACAGCACGGGGTTACAGTTCTTGTTAGATTCATTTTCCAACTTAATGGAAGATCTGGATTCGAAAGTGAACGTTCAAAAATCCTAAGTGATGGTGGTAGGTTTACGTAAGACCAGTGGGGTCTAGTGCTGTCCCAAAGACGGGAGTTTTTTCCTATCTGGGATTGCTCTTTGACTCCCAAATGAGCTGGTACCCATTGGTGAACAGGAAGAAGGATAATTTCATAAGGGCAAACTGGGTAGTGTTTAATGTTGCCTCTAGACTTGGTAGAAGACCAATTCAGGCTCTATTACAAGTGTACCGGGCTAAGAGTATCTATAAAGTAGTCTATAGAAGTGAGCTCTGGGGGTTTGCCAATAAGGTTGATGTGCAGTCTGTGGAAAATTCCTTTTAAAACAACTCCTATGTGTCCTGCACAGTGCTCCAACTTTTTTGGTGCACGACGAATTAGGGGTAGGCTACATAACAGAATTAACAGTATTTTGCCCTCTTTCGTTGTGGTTAGACATTTGGTCAAGACACACAGCGAAACTAAATAAGGAGATTATAAAAGACTGTATGTCCCTAGACAGGTCATTGAAAATTCCTTGATCAAATATATTAGGGATCTTTCTCAGAGTCTAGGAAGGTGTGAGCTATATAGTTCACCAGAGGGAATTGTGAAATCAGATTGCAGGTGGGCCAAAGATTTTGTTTTTCGTCTAAGGTCGTCTGGTAGAGAAGAGGATCTTCTACTGACGTCTACCCCTGTTATAGAGCCTTAGCGATTTTTGTTGACTAGATTTAGGCTTCGCCTCTTACATTTTATGTTGGCATACCCTGGGTGAGGAACTGGGGTTATCGTCTGGAGCCCTGCATCTGCGACGGACTGTCTCCACAGGATACCCTGCATTGTAAAATATTTTGTAAATTATATGAGGTCCTAGGAAGGCGTTTATCATACCATTGTTAAAAAAATGAACTTCGAACAAATGCGTCCCGCCCTCTTGTATTTACAAGTGCTACCCGATGAAGTCATTTTTAATGTGGTATTTTTTCTGAAAGCCGCCATCATATTGATGAAAACTTGCTATATATTTTATCAATGATGGGTTTTTATGCGCTGGTATATTTACCTGTTTTTACTAATAAGTGTATGTGGTTTGATGTCTTTGAATATTTTTATGGATTTGCTCTTTTTTCGTGATTTTTATGCAAAGAACCGACTAATGATTTGATTTAAAAGCTAACATTAGCGATATTTTGAGGGCAGCTGACCCCATAACTTCCTCCAATACATTTTAAAACGCCAAGTAAGGTGATGCCTGCATGAATAAAGGGTCGCCTTGATACATAGGTTGTGCTGGGAATCAAGAAATTAGAATGGGTTTTATGGAATTTAAGTTTGGTCTAATAATCCTTTGTGGGTTACTGGATGCTGGATTTCACGACATGAATCTCTTAGGATCTACAGATTTTGCCACAAGGGGTGGAAAACATAGGACACATGACGTTGTACAATGCATTACATTACACAATTGTAAGCAGATTATTACTGCACCTTATTTGGACATCTGTAAGTGGAGATTTGAACAAGAACCTATTTAATGAATACAAATTATTTAGCTGTAATTTGCTGGTCTTTCTTTTTTAAAGGTTTTTAAAATGAGACCTCGATTGTTTAGACTGGAAAACTTAATTGTGTAAAGTGTCTATACAGATACTAACTGTGTATAATGTAATAAATGTAAATAAAATTATATTTTACGGTCATTAGATAAAATTATCTAATAACCTTGATCCTGTTTCAAAGGAACAGCAATAGAAAGATGATGAAGTCAGTTCATCTATTTTGCACCCACAGTCTTAAAAAAGAAGAACAACAGCCTTCCCAGCTGGGCGCAAACAATTTACATCCATACACACCACAAAAAGGAAATGTGTCATTGTGGATTCAGAAAAAAAAGCAGAATCTTGCAAAACAGTTTCCTCGTCTTCAATGTCCTCTTATGTCAACCAAACATATTTTAATCAAGTGAGCACAATGTAACTGTCAAAATGCCAAAAGACAAAAAACATGACTGTGAGTGCTACAGGCAGATGGCAAACAATTCATAAATGTGTCCTGATTCCCTTTCTCCTGTACACACGCCTGTGTTGCTGTTCCTGCTACTCGCTCATAGAACTCATTCGTCTGTATATTTCCCCAATAAAACAGGGAAACCGAGGGACGAGGAGACAAATTGATTTGTAAAGGATGACACAATTTGGTCTCATGCGGAAGCCCGGATTTCAACACAGGTACTAATACTAAATTCGTCAACTTAATCACCAGCTCTCCCCCCGCCCCTCCCCCATTCCTCACACTAATTCACCCGACACCCGGTGAAGGGAAATGGAAAATGGATGAACAAACGATTTGTGGAAATCGTTTTCAGAGTGAAGTGTGCAGGGTGCCACTCACACTCCGACCAGCAATGGTTGGTTTTAATTATTTTAAATATATACTACATTTGTCGTCCCAATCTCTCTTACTGCGTCACATGAACATCCATTTGAAGCACATACACATACTGGGTGAGGCACATAAACAATATTTATAGGGCAGTGAAGGAAATAACAGTCAGATATTTAAATTGATTCTTAAGCTCCTCCTTTAGAAAAATCTAGTAAATCGATCTTTTATTCACCAATAAGATTCATAAATGGGTTTTAAAAAATACTGTTTGTTGTCCCAGACTTGCCTGATAAAAATACCCTCAGTGACACGGACCGCCCAGACGCAGATCCTGCGGCACCGTTGCCACGGGAACTCAAGCTGCGTGTCGCTGGTGGGGCCCAACAAGAATAAACCATGCTAGGAGTTAGGTTTTTTTGTTGCACATTCATATAGAGCGAACTCGACCCGAAGGTATTGGAGCGCTTTTTTACATGCAGAGACGCTTTACTCGTCCCGTCGCCCCTTCACTGTTGGATTTACTCCCCGTCTTTTGGATTACCATTTTTGGATCCTCTTCCCTCGAACATTTCACTAGATTTGATACCCCTTCTTCGAATTCCGGACCCTTACTGCCCCCGGCCATTTTCAAACTTCGGATGTTGTCCCTTAAGTGCCCAAACGATTGATCACACGCTGATTTATGTCCGTTTTTCACCAATTCAAAGGATTCCCTGTACTTTAGTTGTACTACGCCCAGCACACTTTAAAACTATGACCATAGTCCTGATGATGGCCTGAAACCAACCAGGCTGAAACGCCGTCGACAAAACCCAGCAAAGAACTTTTTGGCTTATTTGTGGTCATTGAGAAAAAATGTGTTCATAACAGATTGTATATTATTATTCCTTCGACCACATTGTTATTATCTTAATTTGCGCCGTTCACGCTGTTTTTCACTCATTGTGTCACTGCGCCGTTCACTATCACTAGCACGCTCAGTGCTCACCTATGTGTGTTTTTGGTCATTTGTACTTTTATTGTACTGTAGTGCTGTAAAAACTACCTACAATATACAATTCTTTTCTATTTTCCTTTGGTCTCCCTTTCCTTTTTTCCCCCTCCCTCTGTGATTTATATCACTAAAATATTTGTTCCTTCCAAAAATGATATCCAGCTGAGACGTTGTTGTTCTGTTATAACTATTGCCCGGTCTCTGCTGGGAAAACGGGTGTACTCCTGTTCTTTGTTCCTTTTTTACATGAGCACCAGTTACGTTACACAAGGACACATTCATTAGGTCTCGCCTGAGGTTGCAGCGCAAGGCTCTGCTTGCTCGGCGAGAGATTTTGTAGGAGAGTAGATTTGAGAAGGGGACTTGAAGCCCCGTCCCTCATTTTCATTGGCTGGTGTCACCGTTTATGCTAAACGGTGGCCTGCCATTGGAAATGAGGGTTTTTGGGTGACGCCCTTTCGCCTCCGATCCGGACTGGGTCGCCTGCTTTGCTGCTGTTGCAAAGCACTTTCTTATCTTTATAGGGCCATGTGTTTCTAATTAGCGTGGAGGAGCGCCCTGCCCTCGACCTCTCAAAGCAAAAAAATCTTGGTTTCGTGAAGATTTTTTTTTCTATGAGAGGTTGGGGGCAGTGCGTGCCTCCACGCTAATTAGAAACACATGGCCCCATAAAGATAAGTATTTTTGCCTAAGCTCCCTTGTGTTTTAATATACCGAAAACTGTCTGTCTCTCACCCTTATCCAGACCACAGAGGTAAAATGAGGCAATAGCTGCTCAAGCAGGCAGTGCCACACAGGAAACCGCTTCTTTGTCTAAAACCAGGGCGGGTTCAAATGTCCCAGAAGCAGTTTTACATAATTGTTCTCTGACACCTTCATGGAGCAGAACACCCCCAAGGTACTTCTTGAGTTTCTGCAACAGTTTAGATGGCACCCTGGTCAGAATCAATCATCCTGGCAGGCGCCGAATGCTGTCACAGCTTCTGGTATATTTTAATGTGGACGCGCACCTGAAACATCCTAGCGCCTTAGGATGTCTTCTAGCAGTGAGGCCCCACCCTTTGCTAAACTAGTGATAGTATGACCCGATAACTAGCAGGTCTACCGTTCTGTACAAGCTTGATTAACAAAGCCCATAGGTCTCACCTGCGAGTCCATAGCTCTTGGCTATGTCAATGTTGTGCCATGTTGTACAACAGCGTGGCTGCTGAGCAGCGTGCCTTAAAAAATAAAGCCTTGGCAAAGCCAATAGTTCTAGTCAACGAGAGTCACCGTTTGAGCCATGCTGCATATAGCATGGCATATCGCTTTTTTAGGTCACGCTTGAGATGCGGTTGATGTTTTCTTTATCTAAAGAATGCGTAAATCTGCACATGCCGCTGCTGACACGCCACTGCTGACACCACTGCTGACACACTTCTACTGACACATCGCTGCTGACACGCCGCTGCTGACAAGCCGCTGCTGACACGCCGCTGCAAACACCACTGCTGACATACCACTGCTGACACACCACTGCTGACACATCACTGCTGACACACCGCTGCTGACACACCATTGCTGACACACCATTGCTGACACACCACTGCTGACACACCACTGCTGACACGACGCTACTGACACATCACTGCTGACACACCACTGCTGACACACCACTGCTGACACGCTGCTGCTGACACCACTGCTGACACACTGCTGCTGACACACCCCTGTTGACACACCGCTGCTGAAACACCGCTGCTGACACATTGCTACTGACAGCGCTGCTGACACACCACTTCTGATACATCACTGCTGACGCCACTGTTGACACGCCGCTGCTGACACGCCGCTGCTGACATGCCGCTGCTGACACACCGCTGCTGACATGCCGCTGCTGACACGCGGCTGCTGACATGCCGCTGCTGACACACCGCTGCTGACACGCGGCTGCTGACCCCACTGCTGACACACCACTGCTGACATGCCGCTGCTGACATGCCGCTGCTGACACGCCGTTGCTGACACCACTGCTGACACCACTGCTGACACGCCGCTGCAGACACCACTGCTGACACACCACTGCTGACAAACCACTGCTGACACATTGCTGCTGACACGCCGCTGCTGACACGCCATTGCTGACACATTGCTGCTGACACATCGCTGCTGACACGCCACTGCTGACACGCCGCTGCAGAGACGCCGCTGCTGACACATTGCTGCTGTCACATTGCTGCTGACACGCCGCTGCTGACACGCCACTGCTGACACCACTGCTGACACACCGCTGCTGACACACCACTAAGACAAGGACGAAATCCATTTGATCCTAAAGTGGAGTCACGCGGGCGGAGGATAAGAAGGTGGGTGCAACTAAAAGAAGTGGAGTAGGAGGAGGCAAGAGGTCTGATGTAAAGAAACAACTAGGTCCGTAGAGCAGATGGACGACAAGGGGTGCTACCAGGTGAACGAGGCTTTACAGAGCAGAGTAAGGCTGCTCGGCCCTCACTAAGGATAGTCACAGGTGCAGGTAGAAGGGATGTTTGGCAAGGATTGTAGGGGGAGATGACATGGGAGAGTTACACGAATAGAACAAGCATTGAAAATGCAATAGGTCTCGCCATTGATTAATTTAAAGCCATTTGCTTTGCTAATGGGTATTGTATAGCAAAGCAAATGGCATTTAACTTAATGAAAGGCAAGACCTATTGCATTTTTAATACTTGTTTTTTGTTAGGTGCGGGGAGATTAAGTGATTTGCCCAGAATCACAGGATGCTGAGCCGACACCGAGGCTCGAGCCTCATTCCCCAGCTCCAAAGTCGACAGCTCTGCCTGTTAGGCCACAACCTCTCCCTAGCTGTGTTCTTGTTCATAGAGAATGCACTGCTGTACTGGTCCATTGGGGCCAGTCCCACTGTTTATTTGTACAAGGTGTGTTCTCAGACCAGTACGTCTGCTGAGTTCCCTTCTCATTATGTCGCTTCCAATGACGTCACAGAGGTCAGAGGTTATCCCTTGTAGCTCAGTTCACCCGCTCCATCCGCCTTAGAGTACCAGTGCATAAAACCCATCACAGCCTAGATCTATACTTATAAAGGAAAGATGTCTCTTTCTGCCATGTTGCACACACACTTGTCTGTGTGGTTTCCTGGACCTAGACGACTTATTGTGAATCCTCTGAGTAGACCTCTGCACAGATGGTGAATTATCAGGCTCAACTCCACACTAAGGCAGCAGGTCCCGTCACAACTAACCGTGGCCCCTGCACTCACCAAGAAAGCACTCTTTTTCTAAACCGAGGGAAAGCAAGCATGTCCCGTTCTACAAGCCACTATCAACCAGTTCAGGGTCGGTGCCTAGCTTTCCTTTGCCTCTTTTCATAAAAAAAAGATCAGTTTATCCTTTTTAAGTTTCCCCCATACCAAACACTCTACGGACTCTCCCAGTGAAGGGATAAACAGCAAATATATGTCAAGAATTACAAACAACTTTGTTCTCAATGGAGCAGGTGTTCCTTCAGACCCAAACAGATCTTCCAAACTTGATCTCAAATCAGTATTACTGCCAAATGCATGACTATATATATTTGCTTAAAGCATCCATTAGCAAGGTATCTGGATAAAGCAAGGTGGATTTGGTTCAATGCCCTCCACACAATTCATAAACACGGGGGTCTCAAGCCAGAGCACACCAGAGATTGGTGACATCGGCCCAACAGAGTCCTTCCCATATTAAAGGAGGACTGACTCTCAGAATCCCAGAGAGTAGAACTCTTGAGATTGACA
The DNA here is from genome assembly GCF_964204655.1 of Triturus cristatus. Classification (NCBI taxonomy): domain Eukaryota; kingdom Metazoa; phylum Chordata; class Amphibia; order Caudata; family Salamandridae; genus Triturus; species Triturus cristatus. The sequence goes on along the minus strand of NC_140594.1, from coordinate 623,962,121 downwards.
ACATCAGCCTTCTTGGAAGGCCTCTGACGTAACAGCCAGAAGGACATGGCTCTGAATCCCAGGCAGAGAATCTTATGACATCAGGAAAATATTGTGACATCACTGGTGAAGCAGTGGGGCTGAGAGACTTCAGTGAAGCACAAGAGCTGCTGTAACATCTCAGCCACAGCAATGAACCTCAAAATGACAGCATGACACTGGGGCGGATGAAGATGACGATGAATCACAATCGTCCCAGAGATGAGGGTTCTCCCCACGGGTGGTCCTGTCCTCGTGGATGCTAGCTTTCTTCCTATAATGAAGGACAGGCTCCAAGGGCTCAAAGAAGCAGACAGCTGAATGTCAGGCTTTGACCAGGCCACAGATAGCATCAAAAAGAGTGCATACACGAACAAGATCCACCTCTTACAGGAACACAAGGAGAAAGAAGAATTAACAGAGAAGGCAGGCAGAAGGCGAGCCCGTCGAGACAATCCAGAAAGGGTGGGATTGGCATTGCTGAGCAGGAACAGCACGGGTCTGAGGAGGTCCACTCTGTGCCCACTGCCCAATTCTCCTGCCAGAGAGTTCTCAGCTGGACAGGGGGCAAGGCCCAGAGCAGGCTGCCCAAGTGACCGTAAGTCAGAGCGAGAGGAAGACATCCGCTGCCCTCATTGACACCTCTCACAACATGTCCAACACATGGAGAAAGGACCCTCAACACCAACCGCGCGATTCCAGAGAAGCCGGGCGAGAAAGATCTAGAAGTCCGCTGCAGGACCACCAAGACAATGATGCAAAAGAAAGCTCCTGTAGCTTTGATGACAGGCCTTCCACTAGAGACGGGCGAGCACCACCCCGATATGTGGATAGAGAGAATGAGACTGCATTCGATGATGAAAGACAAAATTATGACCACACTGCTAGGTACAATCAACAGCAGTATGGACAAGGACTTCACAGGCTTAACAGAGGACGAGCAAGTGCGCCTCAGAGAGATAGCCCCAACACCTCGGATGAGGACAGGGGCAGCAGCCTCAAGGAAGGACCATCCACACTGCTGGATCTAATCATAGACTTGGCCAAAAAACCCGACCTGGTCTACAAGGCCTTGGAAGGACTGGCTGCTTTCTCTGAAAAATTCCAGCAAGACCCTCCTAGAAGAACTGATTACCAATGTAATATGGACACACAAACTCAGCGGATTAAGAGAAGCCAACATACTCGGGCCCATATTGACCGGTGGAGCAGCGCTGATCAGGGCGTAAGTAGCTCCTTTCAGAGGTCTCCACCACCACTGTCAGTTCTTAGAGACTGGTCTAAGGACATAACGCAAGGCTGCAACGAGATGGAAGACGAACTACAGTCCTTTTATTCTGAGGTAAGGACCAGTGAAAGAAGCAGTGGCCTCGACACAAAGAAGGGACTAGGACCAGTGGTAGCTTTACAGGACCACCAGAGTCCCTTCAACCCTAGACTTCACACAGGTACGCTGGATGTCTTAATACATGGGTTCAAAGGCCTAAACGAACACTGCAAAGAGCTTGCGGAGGGGTTGGAAATGCTCTATCATGCAGAAAAGTCCCAAAATCAATATTTAACTGTAAACCCAGAGGATGCAACAGCACAGCCCAATCACCGGGAAATGGAGCAGAAAGATTCGATGCAAGACAGTATCACTTCCGGTGAAGAGGATGCTGGTGGCATTCACTACAGATCCCCTGAGCCACAGCAGTCACCACACTCTGTACGCCAAGACACATATTTGGAAGAGAACTTTCTAGACGCGTCCTGTGAGAGCAACGATGCAAATGAAGAATATGTGCACCAACAGGAACAGGACAGGCCACCAGGAGCCACGCCACTGGAAGAACAAAGGAGCGGAAGTGGTTCCACACACCAAATCAGCAGTTCTGGCCAGCAGCAAGGCCCTCCACAAAACCAGGTCCTCCAAAAAGGCATGGACATATGCCTAGAGGAATCCCACGAAGTGGGTTTACCAAAGCACTCATTCGATTTTCCAGAAAGAGACACACTCAGGGGCAAGAGAGTCCAGCAGGAAGGGAGATTTGTTAATAGTGGCCAGGTGGGTGGCAGTAGCCAAGAAAAAGGACAAGCCACACCACAATATGCCAGGGCTCCCAGAGCAAAGACTGTACGCCAAGATCTAGAGGACGCGGAGAAGGAAGCCTGTTCCATGCACACAGGCCTGGAACAAACCACTCAGAGTAAACGGCAGGGAGGCACCAGAGTCAGGAGCACTACCAAAGTGAGAAATAACAAACTTTCGTACACCACTCAGGAAGAAACAGACAGCCGCCAGCAAAAACCACTGGTACTAAGAGAACGCAGAGTTAGTATTTTATCCCACCAGCAGGATTTGGAAGATCCGCAAATTGATATCAATTACACAGTGAAAGACCAGCAACATACTCTGATGTACAACGGAGTCCCGTTATTTTCCACACCAGGATATGGGGCAGTCAACAACACCAAACCAACATCAACACGTTCCTCACTTCTGGAAGTGCCACAACATGTGCCTGAAAACCCTCCAGAGAAAACATAAGTCATCTAATGGGCACTCTGAATAACAGTTCTCGGAAGATGACATGAAGGTAGGGTCAACAACACAGTGAGACATGGTACAAGATGGGACTTTCCTACCATGAGGAAAAGAAAAGGCTGGGAAGCCCGCCAGAATCCTTTAGAAGAACAGATATTAGCAATGACAAAGACATGTTGTCAAGTCTTCTGAATAGGTGAATGAATGAGGCCTGGCACCAACACATGGAAGAATAAAGAGCATGAGAGCAGCAAAGAGTGTGTACTCTGATTCCATCACTTTCACTTAGAAGGTCAGGGTGAACACGGGTATTGATGAGCTCCTGTGCCACAACAAAGCTCCATGAATGCATACTCCTTGGGAGCCGTGAGCAGTGTGACGTATGCAACCCTGGGCCTTGAAGGGCAACATGAGTGTACACTCCTGGGTCTCAATGGGTAATGTGTCTGATGTAGCGTTGCCTTAGTAAGTATACCCCTGGGCCTCAATGGCCAACACCAGGAGCAGATTTACAAGGAACTGACGCATCTGCATGGATGCGTCAGTTTCCTTGCGCCAGCGCCAAATGTTCTTGTGCCACCATGGATGCACTGTATTTACAATACATTGCTCCATGGCACAAGGATTAACAGATATGTCTGAAATTCTGATACATCTGTTGGCCCAAAAGTGACGCATTGCTGGAGTCTCTCATGAAAGTGACGCAACTCCAGCAATGTGCCACAACGAATAGGTGAGTCCCATACAAAAAGCCCAGCGTCATTCCTTATGGCTGGTCTGAGCAGGCATAGGGATTTTGACTCAGTGAAGGCGTAGAGTGCCGCAGTGAAATATTTTGTAAATTTCACCGCGCCAGTTCTACATGGCTTTTTGTGTTGGGACGCCTAGCCTGCATACATTATGCCTGGCGCAAGTATAATGTGACGCAGGGCTTTACAACATGACGCATCTCCCTAGATGCATCACGTTGTAAATTTGCGCCGCCGTTGCGTCAAAAAAGTGATGCAATGGCGGTGCAAAGAGGCGCAAGGGGCTTGTAAATCTGCCCCTCAGTGTGTAACCTTGGGCCCAGAGAGTGTCTATCCCTGACCACAATCCCTGCTTCTGAGTCACTGATGCCAATCTGACTGCTATATCATGGCTGACAAAAATACAGTGTGACAAGAAACCATGAGGCATATTTCACAATCCTATCATTACACCAGTGCGAATGTAAGGAATGTAACAGTTGACTCCTTAGGTCACTAAAGCCAACCTGAGCCGTGGACCCAAGAGTCACAATGGATAACCTGACAGACTGACTCCTGGGTCTCAATGTCAGTATGCTAGATCCATCCCACGGATCACAGTGTGAACTATATAGCCTGCTCAAATTTTGCGCTAAGCATCGGTTTATTCGCAGAGCGCACACTGAAGTCGCCTTGCGGCTGCACAGCATACCTGCAACTGACACTGACAAATTCTGGGCCATGATCTGACAATGTAGGAGGTTTGTAAAGGACACATCACCTAATCCAATCCAACACAGCTCCTTCTTCTTTGTTTCACTCCTCCCTACTACTAACAATAATGTAGAAGTAACTGTGAACATGGGTAACAAAAATACAACAGCAAATGCTCCGAGCTAAAACAAAGTAAAAGATATTAAGACAGTTCACACCTAAACACAATTAGGGCTCCCTGTTTTATAGTATTTATTTTTTTGCCATTTCCGTCTGTATTTATCCATATTTATTTTTTGTCAATTTATCTGTACTTATCCAAATTTATTATGTGTTTTGTGAAAAAAATAAAGCTGAAACTGGTATATTTCCACATTTATTTAAACCAATAAATATGCAGTCACGCTTGAATGCATGCCCAGTCTCAGTGAAATGAACACCCGCAGAAGATAAATCAATGCACTTATATGAAAATATGCACCTTTCAGTATCAGCCTTGCTGTTTAAGCCTCTTTACTACTTAACCCTTACCTATTAATCAACACAGTTACTGGCCTTGCAGTCATGGCAAAGTGTATTTAGAATTACTCAAAAAGCTCCCAATTTCCGTTTTTATCCACACTTAAAAATAAATACAAACAAGAAAGTAAATGTTTTCTGTCTGTATTCATCTGTAAAAATCAGTAAAACCGGAAAACAGGGGGCCTTGAACATAATCTTCAGGTTTCTTGGGACAATAATTCCTTCTCAAGGATTTTTTTGATACCTCTTCATCCTGCACCATGATCCCCTCCCCTTTATTCAGTACTGAATCAGCTGAAGCTCCTACTATATCGTTCTTGACCAAAGACCCTTCAGACTCTCCCACAAACTTGTTGAGTTCTGTTGAGCTTCTTGGTCAGAATTGTCACCTATTTCTGCATTAGTCGCAGATGTCAGTGTTTAATTTTTAGGTGTAAGGGGAACCACCGTGACAAAATCATCACCACTCTTTAAAGAAACACATAAATCAGCCTAGCTTTTTATAATAATCTCAACAAACTATCTCTTTTTAAATTTTTTAAATTTTTTAATCCGGACAGGTAAAACAGACTTTTTACAGCATGGCACCCTAGTAGTATACAGTAAACCTGCAAATTATTAACATAGACACATGTACAGGGCTACGTTAATACCATATATCGGCATCATACAGGGGACGTTCCTCAGTATTTACCCTCCAGGCGAAATGCTCAACCTCCCACTCCCGGGCACGACATTTCCTTATCCTCTTATTCTTGGTTCTGGAGTGTGCCCCCTGCATCTTTAGTAAAGATACCCCTTGTGTTCTGTGTGCGGATCGCTAGCTCCGCAAGGTTTTAACAACTCATCTGTTTGCTGGGGCATTATCCTAATGGTATTTGCTCGCATTCAGTCTCGCCCGTTTCTTTACTGACTAAATACTTTTGCAGAGGGTTCCAGTAATTTTTGGGGTGGTAACAATTAGCTATAAACATCCATCTGGGTGTTACAATATACCATGTCTGAGTACCATTCCTTTATTGTGGGGGCACGGCCCCTTGCCCAACGCATAGCCACTCTGCGCTTGGCCAAGAGTAGACCAATTGCAACCAACTTCCTGTCTTGTGCGGCTATCTCTTTATCATACCCCAGTCTGCTTCTGCTTTTTACTACACCCCTGGGAGCAATTGAAGAACTACTGCAGGGTATGAGGGATTTGCATCCCAGAGTCCCAAGTGCACATACATTTCAGTCTGTGGCTGCGCCCGGGCTGGCGCATCCGGCTGCCTCTATGCCTGTTGATGGTCTAAGCTTTTCTTTGAACAATGGAACTAATAGTAATACAACCACCAGTGCCCCTGAGCCACCTCCGCATAGCCATGCCACCGACCAGAGTACTGTGGTATGCTCGCCTCAAACTGCGAGGATGCTGACCCGGTCAATATTCTTTAGCCCCAGTTACTTATTTCTATGAACTAGTGCCGTTTAACGCCCTCTGACAGCTCTGTGGAGAATGAGATGTGGAATGGCGCTGGGGGTCTTTCTCACCAAATGACCATCAATCAGCCACCAGCTTGTTCCCCCCTACGGGGTTGTAATAGTCAATGTCCGTCCTTTGACTCATGGCACAAGTGAAATCTCAGACTAGCTGAAGAACAAGGTCATTTATTGGGATATATTTCCACTTCATAGGGCAGAGTTGTGTTCTTCTGCTTCCTGGGTCCTCGGGTGTTCTTCCGGGGCTGGTTGACTTGCTGCTTCTTCCCGGCGGGTAACATTGTTGCAAAGGAGCTTCTGTTTGGCTTAACCCTTTGCGTCCTGGTTCTGAAATAACAAGAGTTAGGTAAAGAGTTTTTTTAAAGGATCACATTATCTTTGTTTTTGGTTAATTCCAGAACTATGCTTTAAATAAGAACGGTACTTATTTGATGGTCCCGTGTTCTTGTTGCGCGTTTCTGGAGGTTCTCTTAAATTGTGGTTGCTGTAAAGAAAGAAAGTATAATCATTATTGCAAAATATTCCAGATCTTCGCTATTGCAATTCGCATAGTTTTGACCCTTGCCTTTTTGCCTTTTTTGTCCCGTGCTTCCTCCTGCTTAGGGAAATTAGTTTTTTAGTTTTTCCCTGCATGCAGGAGTAACGGGTACATTCCTATTTTTGATTAAGGGTCCTACCACTCCTACGGTGTCTCTAACCTAGGTTTGTATCTTATTGTCCTTTTCTTGTTTCAAATGCTAACTTCTGCAATCCTATTACCTATTGACCCTTGTCCGTCCTTATAGACAGTGGGGGTGTTCCATCGTCCCCGGGAGTTGTTTCCTCGCACATACTTTGCACCTTCCATTCAAGGTATCTCTTAGGAACAGGGTAGGGGTAATCCTAGTCAGCTGCCTTTTTACCCATGTATAGTACTCACCTTGTGCTTTCTCCTTTAGGGTTCTAGAAGACTCTCTCAGAAGATCCAGCGGACGTCTACCCCTTCTTCCTTCCCTTGTTTTGTTTACCTCCTACCCCACCTTCCCTCTTTTGCTATGACTTAGTTGGGCGAAGGAGGTGGGTTAGGGAAGTTGGGGTTTAGCCTCGTGTCCATCCATGTCGCCCCTGCAGTAAACTCAGGTGAGCCATTTCACTCCCTGAGTGTGGGTGACTGATATACATTAAAACTAGTGCTGTGACCTTGCTACTCATGGTGAGGGTAAAGTTGAGCTCGAGCAGTTTGCACAGCTCATGCCCTGGGTACCACTGGTACCACTTACCAGGAACTTACAAGGGGGTTCAAGTCCTTGCCAGTTGGCGTTATCAATCCACATACATCATATTTAGGGAGAAAGCACTGGGACTGGGGCCTGGTTAGCAGGCTCCAGTGCACAGCAGCTAGTAGTCCAAATGGGGGCAAAAAGTGGGGGGAAACCTGCAAAAAAAGTTTCCTTACCGGGCCCAGCACCACTGGCCCTGGAGAGACCATCACAGTCCTGGGGCTCAGCTGGTGATAATGTCCTTAGTCCATCTTTCAGAGCATCAGGTGTCTCCTCTTTCCAGCTGGCTATTCTTCCACTGTCGTCGCTACCCAGATGTAGTGTTCATAAGTGGTAGTGGAATGTTCTAGATGTCAGGCACTGCTGGCCATCCCAGGAGGCCACATCTTCCTTCCACCACTGTCCCAAGCCTCCTGCACTGCATTCTAGGACAATCTAATATGGCGCCATCAAGTTTTCTCTTAGAAGAGCTCCTATGATAGCCTCAGTCAGACCCCTAGTACCTATCATTGATCACTTAGTTGTGGAAGTAACTCCCTTGAGTACATATATACTGTGGTACAGAATTCCGAAGTGAAAATTATAAGGCTAACCGTTAATAAGAATGTACATTAAGCCTAAAGATCCAATTATCCGGGGACTAAAGTGGACTGCTGACTGGGAGGATCGCATCTCTCTATATGTGGACAATGTTCTCCTCTACCTGGCCTCCCCCAAAGCGTCGCTCAATAGAGTACTCAATATATTCACTCATTTTGGGAACTACTCTGGGTACACTGAGTATTTCCGATACCTGCAGGTGCGCCATGCTCTCAGAACAAGCATATCCAAGGGCGACTCTCCCCCAGAATCCTCGCCACTAGAGGACAGACTTCTAGACGGGTATCTGTCCACAAAAGCAATATCTCTAACCTACAAAAAAATTATTAACAACGCACCAGATCCGCTCCGGACGGTCATGAAGTGCTGGGTTAGCGATGGACTCGAACTTGATGATGAGGAATGGCAGGAGGCAGTCCCGTCACTGTGGGAGGTCGCTATTTCCTCCAGACTGCGTTTGGTCCAGCTTAAGGTCCTACATAGGGTTTATGTGTCAGGATCCCAATTAGTCAGCATGGGACGAACTGACAAGGGACAGTGTAGAAGGAACTATGGGCAACCAGGCACTTTCATGCATATACTATGGGAATGCATACACATTCAGAAATACTGGGTGGAAATACACAAATGCATAGGGGAGGTCCTGGAATGTATTATTGGTTTTGAGGCCAAATGATGCCTGTTAAATATGTGGGAACCCACAGACTTGTCGAGCAAAGACATTATATGGGTGACTCTGGGCCTAATGGTGGCCAAAAGGAACATTGCACAGCTGTGGGAAGTGGGGGTACCTCCTAAAGTTGCAGCCTGGAAGCTGGATATGTTCTGGTGCATGGCCAGGGAAAGAACGGTATATGTAGCACGAGGGTGCCCCAAAAAATGGTCCGCTATATGGGTTAAATGGAATGCCTACCGAGGATATATATGTGACCCACCTATTGTCCCCCCAAATGAAGAACTTGAGTAACTATATTTCTGTAGCATACTGATGCTGATCTATGTGTTTCACTGCCTCCACTGATATAATTCCATGTCAATTTGAATATTCTTCCATTTTCTCGTAAAGTACAATGTCAATTCTATGTTGGTTAATAAAAATATATTTTTTTTAAAACACAAATCGGTTGAATACTCCATAGGTGGGTTAATAAATTACTTTTTTGTCCCCCCCCCCCAAAAAAATTTACATTAAGGCGCAATCTCTGTTTTATTTATGATGTGTAACTTCCATATCTGTATGGGTTAGCAAGTATAGTGAAAAGATATAACTAAATGTACATGTACAGAATGTATAATCCGATTTAAAATGCCAATAAAAAGATGTTTTAAAAGAAATAAATAATCATTGCTCACTTAGCTGATATCCCTTCCCAACAAAACTTCAAAGGGGAGCATCTCTTCTGTTGCCTCCAGATGTCTGGTCTTCCTCATTTGTTCAGTGGGCCTGGGCTGATCCTTTGATAATTAGGAAACTTCTCTGAAGCAGGGCGCCTGTTGACATTTTTAACCCACTCAAGTCGCTTCCTCTGCAAACCTTTCCTTCTGGCAGCCAGGTTTCCATGGTTCTGAGTTTAGAGCAGTGTAAGTTTATTGGAGCACTTTCAACTTGTCAACAGTATTTCCCCTGTGACGCCTCATCCAAGCATGATGATAGGCACTCCTTCCCTTGTAGTCTTCTTCCTGAAAGTGTGTTCTGCTGAGGAAAGCAGCATTGCCCCAGTGTTGTACTCTTTGGGGTTCTGTGCATATTTTGAACAGCCCGTACATTTTTCCAATGGCAAACATATTTGCAGCAACTCTTTTACCTATTTTTTCACTAACGATTTATTCTATATGTTTTTAAATAAAGCATGTACTGCAATAGTCATTAAAATTAGCCGGTCCCAATAAGTGAGAAAAAGAAATTTGCCCAGGATCTGTCAGCCCCGCTCACATCCTGAGTCATCCTCTGCATGCAGAGGTGGTGGAGCGGACAGAGAGTTAAGGCTACGCTGTTTGGCAGGAAGTTGCTTGCCATACTAGTTGTCACGGCCTGCAGCTTCCTGCCATCATGTCTCTTACCTTACGTTTGGTTTCCCTCGCGGATCGCGGCGTCCTTCATCGGCTCCTCTCTTCGGGCTGGATTCCGTCTTGGTTCTTCGTGTCCGCTTTCTTGGGGAGGATGGTCCTTCGCTCTTGCCTCAATCCTAGACATTCCCTCCCCACGCTCCAGGAAAGAAAGAAAACAAACAAAGAATCAAAGCCGCTTCTGCAGTGCTTAATTTGTAAAATATTAAGTAACAGGGCTCTGACCAGGAGGACACTGCAGCTTGCACCTCCCATCGCCCTTGTCATCGCTGCCAAAACAACTACTAACCATCTCTCTTGCATGTAAATGCGTCAGTTCAGATTATTTCTGGTCCCCAATGACGGCCCCCAGGGAAAGTGAAGGTCGCAGACCAGTCTTCCCCCGGGGCTATTCGTGCAAGGCCGGAAGGACAAGGTGGGGGAGGGATTTAGTGTTTGGGAAGGGGCGGGAGTTAGGAATGCATTTAAGGTGTCAGGAGAGGAGGATCCGGCCTCTTCCTGATACCTTAGCACCACCGGGAGGGTTAGAATAAAAAGTTTGTGCTGGTTAGTGGGGGCTGTTGGGGGGTTCGCTAGGCGCAGTTCGGAGGCCGACTTTAAGGGGTTTCACTATGGGCTCACTGCGACGATCGGGGGGCACCCGGCTGGGCCGAGTACTGTGGCCGTTCTTGTCCTCGGGATACGGGGGGTCTGGGACCGTTCATTGGGTATACGGGAGCTTCGTCGGCACTTGTGCTTGGATTCTTAGGGGGGGTGTGCCCTGGCGAGTCGTTGATGCCGCCTTTGCTAGTCGTTTTGTGTGCCGCGGGGGGCGGGGCGTTTGTCGCCAGTCGGCCAGTATCTGTGGGTGGGCCTGGCGTGCGGTATTTCCTCGGTTGTGCCTGTTTGGTGGGGGTCCGGAGTCACCCGGGCTGTGTGCCGGACTCCGTGGGAGCTGTGCGCGTCTCTGCCCGCCACCGGCTGAAATATGGTGCCTGGGATTATGGCGGAGAGGGTAGGCCACGGCCCACTCCGGGGCGGGAGACATGTTCTGTGGCGGCTAGCAGAGGTGGCAGTTTTGTGGGGTGGGGCGGCCGGAACCTTCCGCCCGGCCCTCTTGCGGGATATGGTGATTTTATGCTCTGAGCTGCGGCGGATGCTGGAGGCCGGCCTGGGCCCTGCTAGCGTGCAGCCTGCCATGCGTGCGGGGGAGCCGCGGTGCGCGGCGGGGGGGAAGGGGGGGGGGTTGCGGTCTGAGCCCCGAGCCTGCTTCCAAGGGGGGGGGAGCGGGCGGGCGGCGGCGGGCGATGGATGATCATTCCCCGAGAGGTCCGTGGGAGCCGGTGCGCAGGGGGTGGTGCCTGCGGGCCCTGGTGGCAATGTGTGTCTCCGCAGTTGGACACGATGCAGGTTTCACCACCTTTATGTGCGGCAGGTCTGGGCTGGGCGTCATAGTTCTGTTAAGTGGCTGAGGGGGGGCCCCTTGTCCAGCGGGCAGGGCAGGGTGAGGTCGGGCCAGGTCAAGGCTTTTTCCTGGGGGAGGGGGGAGGGACAGGGCTTGCGGCAGGCACGGGTGCTCAGGTTGGAGGGGAGATTTGTTGGTGGTCGTGGATTTCCCATGGTAGGGGTGAGGGACTGCCAGCACGGCATGAGGCCCGGTGGTGCTGGGGACCCTCCAGGTTGGAGCAGCCTGGGGGGGGGACCAGGACCGGGCGATTGATGCCAGCAGTAATGGGGCATCGCCAGCGGGGTGCACGACGGCCCCGGGGTTGCTGGCCTGAAGCAGTGGGGGGTCCGCGGCGGCCTGCCCCTCCAACGAGGGATCGCGCAGCGAACTCTGCCATGCGATGTTACAATATGTGGAATGATTTTGTTTGGTGTGAGGCTCGGGATTGGGAGTATGTCGTGGTATGAAGGGATGGGAGCTTGGATGATAAAGGACATGTGTAGATGGCTGTGGCTGAGTGGGGTTTTTCGGGGAGGGGATGGGGGTCACTTGGTGTGGTGTGATGGGAAGTGTTGGGGAGTGTGACGTGGTGACGGAAAGGGGGTGTTGACCGAGGACATAAGTGGATCATTGTGGCGGAATGGGGTTTTACGGAGGTGGGGGGGAGTTGCGGCAATCAGCCTGTTTTAGTTTTTGCAGGAGGGGAGTATGGCTTCGGACGCATCTGTGGACAGGGTGCAGCAGCGCCGGATGGGCTGTGGAGGTCCTGGATGGACTCTCAGGTAACGGAATGCAGTGAGAGGGGACTTCAGCTGGTCGGCTGAGGTGTGTGGTGATTGCGAGGGTTGGACACGGTGGCGGGACAGCGGCGGCATCCTGCTGGAGTAAGGGGGAGCCTGGTGATTTTGTGGGGATGGTTCCGGATGGACATGGTGATACCACACGCAATGAGGGTCAACCCAAGGGATCACAGATTGGGGCAGGCCAGGCTGGAGGGGGGTATTGGAGGGGGCCGGGGATGCTCGTTTATGGAGGAGGACACCGGTCTCACTGGGCTCACACCTTATGGGGGAGTCACTGTGGCCTGATGGTTAAGGTCTCAGACTCTTGCTCTCAAGGTCAAGTGTTCAATTCCTGGTCTTTCAATGTCTCCCTTTTCTTCAATTACACATATAGACGATAGTACGTTATCGGGGCAGTTGCCCTGTGGTTTCACCATGATGGCAGCTGCGCTGCAGGCGGGCTGGGGGTTTTTGCATGACAGAGCATGGGGAGAAGAGGGCTAAGATTCGCCCTGACTCATCTACACCAGAAGGGGCCTTTATTTGTTGGCTAGCGTCTCTGCAGAGCGTGGGTCTCCTTTTGTCATCAGCGGGTTCCGTTGGGATCACGTAACTAGGGGTTGGGGACTTGAGTAGCACCCCCTTTCATAGGGGGTTACGCGGGGGCCCCTCTGGGGATCTCAAGGAGAGCGTGCGGGTGTCAGGGTGGCCTAATGGTTTGGGGTTTTAGACTCCTGTTCGCCAGGTTGAGTGTTCAATTCCTGGTGTCGATTGTATCAGTTTCTGCACTTACAGGTGTGGGCCATAGTAGTTAAGTAACAGCGGGTTTGGTGTGGGCAGGGGGTCCGTGCACGGTTCATGGAGGCCAGGGGCTTCTGTCGAGGGTCTTTTTCATATTGGCAGCCGGTGCTGCGGCACAGACAGGTGGGTTTTCAGGCGTGGGTTGGGGGGGGCACCGGGGTCGCAACGGGCGAAAGAGGCAGGTGCTTTGCACTAGGTGGCTTCTGACGAGGGATGGCGGACTATGGGGGTTTAAGGCATCGGCGGGGTTGGTGGTCCGGGGGATCGGCCCTCATGGGTGCACGTGGTCAGACTCATCGACAAGTGGCTGGGGGACGTGCCTGGGGGCTGGGCAGGTATGGGGCTCTTGACGGAAGTGTTGTTACACACTTGCTAGGCAAGCGTCATATAGTAGGGTGGGGGTGATGTATGTCTGCCTCGGCCAGGATGGGGTGGGGGACGCTGTCGGACATTGAGTTATATGATCCGGGTGGGGGTTTTCGGGGCGCCGCAGTCGTTGGTTTTCCTCTTGGATTCTATGGAGCACTAGCGAGCCCTGAAGGTATCGGAGACTTTGTCGTTGAGCTCCAGAACGGTAACACGTCCCTTCCCTCCCAGGACGTGGGGATGCATGACGATATATGGGCTGATTTCAGTCCTAGGTATGCAGTGCAGTAGAGCAGTATGCACGGGGTTGACTGTCCGATTACCATCATCCTGTGGGCCGAAGTGAGAAGGGAGTCCATTGGGTCGGGGACGCCTCGGTTGGTTTCCTTGGTCGGTAGTGTAGTGGTGAAGGGAGAGATTTCGGGTCCTTGCTGATGCGGGCGACGGAGGGGTGGTATCTGAGGTCCGTGGGGAGTGCGTTTCGCAGCCTGGGGAACGTTACCGGAGGAGATTCGGCATGGGTTGTCTTTCTCATTTGCAGTTTCGGTTGGAGGGGGAGGGAGTAGGCGATCTCGTTTTCTTTTTCCCGGTTTGTCGTTGGGCAGTTGGTGGTTGGGGTCGGGGGAGACCAGGCCTGGGCCGGGGGACCGTGAGACTGATTGAAAGGGGGCCTGGAATCTGGCAGGGGAGGTTGGTGATTAGTCAATGGCTACGTGTGTCTACGCAACAGGTACCTGTAGGGCAGGCAGTGGGCTTGGGACAAGAGTTGGTGGTGGTTGCGTTCTTTGGGATGCAGTGGACAGGTGCAGTGTTGTAGGGTCATAGCGAATGGGGTGGCATATAATGACTGATGAGCGGGGACATAATATTTGCAGGACTAATCATTCTTTTTCTGCTACAGGCAATGGGAGTAGATCGCCTAGGCATTGGACGGCACAGGAGGCGTACTAGCAGGCGTACAGTCGTCACCAGGCAGGGAACACAGTCGTCAGGCTGTGAGATGATGGGGGAAACAGTGAATGACAGTGGGGGGGAGTTGTGGCCGGTACGGCTGACATGGTGTCACATGGAACACGTGGATTGGGGATACCTGTGGGTGAACGGAGTATTCTGGGATATGGCTGGTTTGGCTTTGCACTATTGGGACATGGAAGGGGATATGGTTCACTGACATGGAAGGTGGGCTACTTTTGGGTATGTGCATGATTGTGCCTTGCGGATGTGGGGAACGGGATGCTATCGAACGGGATGGGCAGGTTAAGGCCCACTGGTGATGAGATTGTCTCGAAGGGACACAGACTGTTTGTTTCACAGGAGACAAGTATTATGGTCGAGGATTGGCCCGGTTGTTCTTTATTACACGGGCCGCAGTTAGGTGGTGGATGGTCATTCACCGCGATGGGGGGGCCCCCCACTTTGTTCACGGACAAGGATTGGTCTTACCAGGTTGCTTGTTACACAAGATGCAGGTACAGGCGGTGGATGGTCGTTCACAGCAGTGGTAGCATTTTTTCCTGAACGAGGATTGGCCTGAACGGGTTATCTGGTTTGCGCATGACGCGGGCCCAGGTGGTGGAGGTCGTTCATCGCAATGGGGGGGCACCTTGTATGGACAAGGATTGGCTCGAAATGTTAGCGGTTCCACGGGACGTACGTTGCAGTGGTGGATGGTCGTCCACTGGGAAACGCAGTGTGGGACTCTTTAGGTGCGCTGGAACTGGAGGAGCAAAGTGGTATTGCATAGGTTTGGCACCTTTCACGACCAACGACTGTCACAACGATAGTAGGTTCATGTGGGACACGAGTTTAGATGGTGGATTGGTCGTCCGCCGGGTGCCGTGAGGTCGGCTGATGGGGGGGGAAAGGTGCCCAGGACCTGGGGGGGGGGGCAGGGAACTGCCCCACAGGGGTTCCCTGGTTGGCGGTACTTGGGAGGGGTGGTGAGTCACATACGGGCGGATCCACCCCTCGGGGGGAGAACGGTACACAGGTGACTGATAGCGGCGTGCGGAAGCAATGAAGGAGATTCAACAGAGGATGCTTGGAGGGCAAGTGAAGGTGAGAATGAGGAGAGGAAGGAGGTCACCGAGTGATTGGGGAAGAGTCAAACTGGTGAGATGGTTTGGAGAAGGATGAATGGAGAATGAGTCGGTATGGGATGGGAAATTATATTTATTGCATTTATGTACTGTTTAATAAAGTTTATATGGTTGCAACCTTGTCCTAATAAAATGGCCTTTTACGCTTCAAGTAACAGCGTGGAGTGTAGTTATTGCGCGAAGCTAAAGGAATGGCTGGGGAGGCAGGTATTGTATTCCTAAACAGCCGTTGTTCTGCTCACCATGTGGTAGACTGTTCTATGTATGGTGTTGACAATTAGGTGCCGGTGCCGAGCACCGGAAACCAATTAAGTGCCGGTGCTTAGCACAAGAAAGCCCCGGCTCAAATTAAGCATTGCGCTTCTGATCTTCTCTGGGAAGTGCAGTAGCGCGCTTTTGCATACAAGAATCAAAGCCGCTTCTGATCTTCTCTGGGTAGTGCGCTTTTG
Source organism: Triturus cristatus (assembly GCF_964204655.1). NCBI lineage: Eukaryota > Metazoa > Chordata > Amphibia > Caudata > Salamandridae > Triturus > Triturus cristatus. The sequence continues at coordinate 623,946,287 of NC_140594.1, read as the reverse complement.
CATGCATAATCAAAGACTGCAGACAATGGAATCTTCCACACCCAACTCTTTCAATATTGCCCATAGCTTGGCATGTGATACACAATCGAACGCCGATGAAAGGTCCACGAACGTAAAATACAGACGTTCGCCCTTTATCCTTATATACTTTGATTGGAGGATCATTAAATTTAAACATTGTTCGAGTGTGCCAATGCCCTTTTGAAATCCATATTGCAAATCACTCATAATGTCATTTTCCTCGGCCCAGGTTTGTAATCTTGCCAAGATGATTCTCCCAAGGATTTTTATGGATGAATCCAGAAGGGAGATAGGTCTGTAACAAACACAACTTTGTCTATCTCCCTTCTTATAAATGGGTACAATGATCGAGGTGAGCCAAGACGGGTTTAAGCCCCTTGCCATTGCTGCATTAAAAAGTTGTACCAGCATTGGTCCCCAGATCTCAGTATTTGCCTTATATAGATCTACAGGGATCCCATCAGGCCCCGCGGCCTTACCACCCTTCATTGCTTTCAGGCCCACAATAACTTCCTCCAAAGTTATTACCAGTCTTTCAGCCCCAATACCCATATTATCCCTTGCTGGAGAATCTATGCTATGGCAAACATCTTGGGACTTATAGAGAAATGAAAAGTGCTCTACCCAATCTTCCTCGGCGATAGCAATCTCTATACGTGCTTTGCAATTATCGTAGGGGAACGGAGAATTGACGGCCCTCCAGAATGCAGATGCATCCTTGAGCTGTGAGGCTTCACATAAAGCTACCAGAGCCTCCTTTTTAATGGTGTTTTTCCTATTTTTTAGGGCTTCATTATATTTTTTCCTACATCCTCTAATTTCACTAGGATTTCGGGGTATCCTATGAATAGCACATTTTAGGTCAGTAAGGGACCGGGTACAGAGGTTATCGAACCAACTTTTCTTACCCTTAGCCCTCTTCCTGACCTCCACCCACAGATTATCCTTTACTGTGGAAGCTATTATATTAAAATGCTCAATTATCATCTCATGACTAGACTTTTCGTCCAGGCAAATAGAGAAACTGCTTGGGCAGGCATTCAAGAGCTTACCCAAAAACTTTTCCGGGACCACCTTACCCCACTTTAAGTTATATCCGTTCTGTCTGCCTAAAACTACATCAGGGACAGTACACATAGGGGATACATCTTCATGTCCGTCAAGGAAGGGGTTTTCAACCTCCATTATTTGGGGCAGATGATCGCTTAATGGTAAATCAAAAATATTTGAATTAATAATCTTGTGATTGTAGTTATTTGAGGCGATGATAAAATCGATTGTGGACTGTGCTCCTCTTCCAATAAATGTGGGCACAAAGGTAGTAGGTACTTGAGCAATTTCATTAACATAGCCCAAGTCATACGTAAACAGTATGTCATTTAATAAGTCCCCAAGCAATGAATGGTTAAAATGTGATAAATTTATCTCGTGCTCTATTGTTAATCCGCAGATACCCTGTTTGCCCCTAGGGCAAAGTTTACAATTAAAATCCCCTCCCCATAAAATCATAAATTCCCTGCCAGTTTTGTCTATTTCATGTTGTATATCCGCCCTTAGCATTTTTAGGATGCTAGGGATTTCTTTCCTTGGAATATTGTTATAGAAATTTATAAGAACAACACTAAATCCCTTCTTGTTTCTTAGGGTAATTAGTTGATAAAAACTAGATTTTAACGTGAACTGAATATTGGCGCATTTAAGCTGATTAGAAACCAGGGTGAGTAAACCACCCTTTGCTCTTCCGTGTTGGCCGCTGTCAAGACTTCCAGAACCATAGCCAGCATTAGATCAGTACCAGCAAAAGCTCAACAGTCATCCAAGCAGGGCTCCAAGTATCCATGTGGGCGAAGGCAGCATAGAGTCACCACATTGTTCCTGCGGCGCTGTGTACTGAACCTGAAGAAGCGAGTACCCCAACATGGCCGCCGAAGGGGATTACAAACAGCGAGGAGTGAGCGCTCTAGTCTTCGAGAGCGCGCGAGCAGCTGTGGAGATGAAGCGCACAGCTGCTCAGGAATCTGCGCACTTCAACTGACCTCTTCACCGGAGTCACAGCGCGGCTCTGAGTGAAGTTCTTGTTCTGAGGGAATTCCTGTCAGCGCTTCTGTTTTGGTAGTTCTTATCGCATGCGCAACGTGGGATTCTGGCAAGTGACTTATTTGAAGAATTCGTAGTATGTATTTAGTTGGTGCCACTCCGCGAAATTCTAGTTAATTATCTCAGGTTCCAGAATTGGGGTTAGCACCCCTTCACAGTTCAGTCAGTTCAATAGGACAATTTTAGTTTACTCATAGCTAGGGTTTTTAGTCATAGTGTCTACTTCAAAGTTCATTCCTTGAGTCGGAACTACTCCATTACCATTCCTCAAGAGTGTTGTTGTTCCATTCCCCATTGTTCCTTCGATAGACTCTTGAGAGGTTAAGCAGAACATTGCCTGTCATCAATCATCTCCAGGACTCGTACAGATCATCTTGTGGGTAAGAGACTTCGCCTGTATTTTCCAATTATTCACAGCAATTGTCCAGGGTGTACATTGAGTTCTTTTTCAGAGGTAGAGGGCATAGGAATCTGTGTCGACTCCAGTGTTACTGAAGTTCCTGACAGATTGAAGTGCCAAAAAAAACCTTTCACTCGAGTCGACATGGCTGAGGGATTTGATATGAACTCCTTGGCGGGAATCCTAGAAGGGTTACAGACCCAACTTACACGTTCCACAGAAGAGAATAGAGTCCTGAGGGATGAGGTAAATAGGTCCCAACAAGAAACTCGTCACGTTCAACAGAAATTAGAGGAACTCTTAGCGGGGACAACTCCTTTACCTAGCTTCAACTCCTCTCAGAACTCTAGTGCAGAAGTGGCCACGCAAGTAATTCACTCAGTGGCACCTATTGTCCCCTTAGCCAACCCAGAACGCTTTAGCGGGGACCCCCATAAGGCCCAGATTTTCCTGACCCAATGTTCCCTACATTTCCTGTGCAGATCAGTAGTGTTCAAAGAGGATCAAGCCAAGGTCGCATTCATGTTGTCTTACTTGAGCGGCGACGCCGCAGCTTGGTCTATGCCGTTGGTCTCTCGAGACGACGCAGTTTTGTACGATTTCAACCGTTTCAAGAAGGAATTCCTACGAATATTCGACAGAAGAACGGCCAATCAAGCCACCGACAACGAACTTCTAGACCTTAGGCAAGGCAATCGAGAATTGGTGACATATATAGCTCAGTTCAACAAACTAATCGTCGAGACAGATTGGCCCGACAGTAAACGTGCGGCGATATTCTATCGTGGTCTCAAAGATGAAATAAAAGATGCATTGGCGCAGATCCCGAAGCGTCCTCAGGAAATCTCAGAACTTATTGATTTAGTTCTTCAAATAGAGCATCGATTGTTTGAAAGAAGGTCAGAAAAGAAGCGAGACTACAAGTCGTTTGTGCCACGCCTAGACCGTATGAGACCCGAACCCTCAAAACCTGATACGGGTACCGGGGAGGAACCAATGCAAATAGGTTCCATCAGGGGCCCTCTCTCTCAAGAAGAAAAAGATAAAAGGCGAGCAAATCAGTTGTGTTTGTATTGTGGTACCTCAGGACATTTTGTGAGGGAGTGCCCGAAGAGAAACAAGAGTAACCAGGGGTTAAAAGATCGATCCCACCAGTAACAGGAGTTGCCCTGGTGGGATGTTCCAAACAGTCAACTCATGAGCCTCAGCAACAGATTAACACATTGCAGTCAGCGGCCCCCCATCTTACAGTATTTTTTACAGTCAAATTCGGAACCCAGAATTTGGAAGAAGTCTCAGTCATGATTGATTCGGGGGCCACTGGGAACTTCTGTGACCTGAGATTTGCGCAAGAAATGGGCATAAGGGCGATCAAGAAGAAGAATCTCGAAGTCGTAAAGGCAGTCGACGGCTCCAATTTAACTTCAGGACCCATAGTAGAAGAAACAGAGACCTTAGAATTGGAAGGATTGCAGGGTCATCGAGAATTTATTAGATTTAACCTCATAGACGCACCCCAGTTCCAGCTGATTTTAGGGTTACCATGGTTGACCACGCATAACCCGATTATCGATTGGGAGAGGAGAACAGTCAAGATGAACTCGGCATTTTGTCAGAGGAATTGTTTTACTAAGAAGTCAGAAGAGTGCAAGGGATCGCCGGCTACGGGGTTGGCCAAGTTGTCGCTCCACATCTGCACGGTTAGCGCAGTGGAAATACCAAAAGAATACCAAGATTTAGCGAGTGTGTTCGACAAAAGGAATGCAGAAAAATTACCACCACACAGAAGCTATGATTGCAAGATCGAATTGGAAGCCGGTGCCAACCTGCCCTGCAGTCGAGTTTACGCACTCACCGAAAAAGAGAACATCTACCTCAAAGAGTATTTGGAAGAGTTTACCAGGATGGGTTTCATAAGGCCATCACAGTCTCCAGTTTCATCTCCGCTTTTCTTCCGGCCCAAGAAGGATGGGACTCTCCGCACGTGTATCGACTACAGAGCCTTGAACCAAGTTACAGTGAAAAATCGGTACCCATTGCCACTAATCAATCAACTATTGGATCAAGTCAAAGGAGCAAAGATTTACACCAAGCTTGACCTGCGTGGAGCTTACCATTTGGTGAGAGTAGCCGAGGGTGATGAGTGGAAAACAGCCTTTCGGACCAAGTATGGGTTGTTTGAGTATCAAGTGATGCCTTATGGGTTGAGCAATGCCCCAGCAGCATTTCAAAACTTCGTTAATGATGTTCTGAGAGAATTCTTGGATCGAGTGGCTGTCGTCTACATTGATGACATATTGATTTTTTCCGACAACTTGGAAGATCATGTCAAGCATGTGCGAGCCATACTCCAGAAGCTTTTGGATAACCACTTGTACGTGAAATTGGAGAAGTGTTCTTTCCATGCCGAGAAGGTGGAGTTCTTGGGATTCATGTTGTCCGCAGCAGGGGTCGAGATGGATAATTCAAAGGTCCGTGCCATTCAGGAGTGGTCATCGCCAGGAAGTGTGAAGGAAATCCAAAGTTTTATTGGTTTTGCCAATTTTTACCGGAGGTTCATTCCTAATTTCTCGTCTAAAGTCACTCCCATCACACACCTGCTAAAGAAGGGACAAAAATTTGTGTGGACTGCAACTGCAGAACAAGCCTTCCAAGACTTAAAGACGGCCTTCATTAGCGCCCCCATTCTAATGCACCCTGATCCAGAACAAGCCTTTTTCGTTGAAACTGATGCATCAGACTTCGCAACTGGAGGAATTTTGTCACAGAGGAACAAAACGACGGGACAACTGCATCCGGTGGCCTACCGGTCCAGGAAGCTGTCGGACACGGAGCGCAATTACTCCATTGCCGACAAGGAACTACTGGCTGTTCGAGAAGCATTCCAAGATTGGCGACACTACTTACTGGGGGCCAAGCATACTGTCACTGTGTTTACAGACCATCGCAACCTCCAATTCCTAAAGTCTGCCAAAACACTTTCGCCACGTCAATTGAGATGGTCCTTGTACTTCTCAGAGTTTGACTTCGTGATCACATACAAACCAGGTGCGAAAAATGGGAAGGCCGATGCACTTTCGCGCATGAACCCAACAGCCGAAGAGAAACCTTCAGTCGAAGAACCCATAGTCCCATTGAAACAAATAATCGGAGCCATGCAAATGAAAGAATTCGATGAACAAATTCAGCAAGTCTGCTCAGAAGAGGATCTTCGTAAGTGGGCCGAGGCCGATGCTAAAAGAAAACTTGTCGAAGGACTCCCATATCATGAAGGCAAGCTATATCTTCCAACCAGAACTCTCCAAGAAGAGGCTTTGAGAGGTTGTCACGATGATCGGATGGCAGGCCACAAGGGGGTCAAGAAGACCGAAGAACTGGTCCGGCGACACTTTTGGTGGCCGGGTCTGGCAGCCCAAGTAAGACAATATGTTTCGACCTGTGAAGTCTGCATCAAAGGGAAGCCCAGTCGTCAGGCCCCACAAGGGTTATTGCAACCCTTACCTAACGCACCCTACCCCTGGCACACCGTGACATTAGATTTAATAGTGGATCTGCCCTCTAGTCAAGGTAACACAGTGATTTTGGTGGTGGTGGACTCATTTTCTAAAATGGGACATTTCATTCCTTTCAAGGCAGTACCCACAGCTTCGCAATTAGTACAGACATTCAACCAACACATCATTCGGGCACACGGAATTCCACAAGTGATCATCTCAGATAGGGGGTCACAGTTCATGTCGAAGTTTTGGAAGACCTTTATGCACAACTTAGGCGTTGACACACGTTATTCAACTAGTTACCACCCCGAGACAGACGGTCAGACCGAGAGGTTGAACCAGGAGCTAGAACAATATTTACGCCTCTATCTGTTAGAGCAGGATGTAGAATGGTCCGAATTACTGTGGACTGCAGAATTCGCATACAATAACGCAACACATGATTCCACAGGGTTCACTCCATTTTATTTGAACACAGGCAGACACCCGGCTATCACACTGGGGAGACAGATTGGGGAGGTTCCAGCCGTGGCTAGAGTAATGGGGGAGCTGCAGCGCTCTTACAAAAGAGCTTTGAGCAATTTAAGCAAGGCCAAACAATCCTATAAAAAGCAGGCAGACAAAAAGAGAAGACAAGGCCCACAGTTTAAAAAAGGTGACCAGGTGTGGCTATCCACAAGGCATTTGAGATTAAAGGGTAATCGGAAGTTTCAGCCTAGATTCATAGGGCCATTTAAAATTCAGAAGATCATAAATCCTGTAGTGGCGAAGTTACAATTACCAAAGTCACTGAAAATTCATCCGACCTTCCATGTTTCCCTTCTGAAGAAAGGTCCAGACAAGGTCAGATTAAAAAACTCTCCACCCGCCATAGTGGCAGAATCGAGCGAAGAATACGAAGTCAGCAGAATCTTAGATTCCAAGGTGACAAGAAACAAACTGTATTACTTGATAGAGTGGAAGGGGTACGGACCTGAGGAAAGGTCGTGGGAACCAGCTGTCCATGTAAATGCCCCACGACTAGTTAAGGCCTTTCATCAGGCACACCCAAACAAGCCCGCTGTGGAAGGAACATTCTTGAAAGGGGGTACTGTCAAGACTTCCAGAACCATAGCCAGCATTAGATCAGTACCAGCAAAAGCTCAACAGTCATCCAAGCAGGGCTCCAAGTATCCATGTGGGCGAAGGCAGCATAGAGTCACCACATTGTTCCTGCGGCGCTGTGTACTGAACCTGAAGAAGCGAGTACCCCAACATGGCCGCCGAAGGGGATTACAAACAGCGAGGAGTGAGCGCTCTAGTCTTCGAGAGCGCGCGAGCAGCTGTGGAGATGAAGCGCACAGCTGCTCAGGAATCTGCGCACTTCAACTGACCTCTTCACCGGAGTCACAGCGCGGCTCTGAGTGAAGTTCTTGTTCTGAGGGAATTCCTGTCAGCGCTTCTGTTTTGGTAGTTCTTATCGCATGCGCAACGTGGGATTCTGGCAAGTGACTTATTTGAAGAATTCGTAGTATGTATTTAGTTGGTGCCACTCCGCGAAATTCTAGTTAATTATCTCAGGTTCCAGAATTGGGGTTAGCACCCCTTCACAGTTCAGTCAGTTCAATAGGACAATTTTAGTTTACTCATAGCTAGGGTTTTTAGTCATAGTGTCTACTTCAAAGTTCATTCCTTGAGTCGGAACTACTCCATTACCATTCCTCAAGAGTGTTGTTGTTCCATTCCCCATTGTTCCTTCGATAGACTCTTGAGAGGTTAAGCAGAACATTGCCTGTCATCAATCATCTCCAGGACTCGTACAGATCATCTTGTGGGTAAGAGACTTCGCCTGTATTTTCCAATTATTCACAGCAATTGTCCAGGGTGTACATTGAGTTCTTTTTCAGAGGTAGAGGGCATAGGAATCTGTGTCGACTCCAGTGTTACTGAAGTTCCTGACAGCCGCTCTCTGCCGGGGTGAAAAAACTTCTGTAACCATTAATGTGTACTGGGTCTATGGTCCAGGTTTCTTGAAAAGCCATTATATCATGTCCACCTATAACAGTTTCCCAAGATGGGTTTTTAGGTCGAGGACTACCGGTCTGCCGAAGGCAGAACCGGAAGTCGGAGATTTAATGTTTTCTAGAGTGGCTATTTAGCCCGCCTCTCTTTTAGCTTCTCCTCCATTGGCTGGCTTCCTAAACGGAGGCCAGCCGTTGGAGGAGAGAGCCGTCCCTCCAAATAGGCTCCGTCTTTTTCAGATTCGGGGGCGTGTTCCTTGCTGTTCTTTCCACTTTTTAGCCACGCCCTTTTGAACAGCAGGAACACGCCCCCGAATCCGAAAAAGTTTCGAAGCTTCCATCCGCCATTTTTGAGCAATCACGCGAAGCTCCGAGTGCGTTGCGGCGGCGCCGGGCTCGGGAATCCTGTGCACAGCTCCCAGGTGCAGCCTGCTCCATGCCCGGCTGCCCTGTGCACATCACAGACCGACAGCCTCCTCCCGAGGATCCCGGTGGCTGCGCTCCACCCTCAGCCCGGCCGCTATCTTCCAGTGCCGTCCGCGCCGCGGCACACTAAGCACCTTAGTAAACATCAATTGGCTGCTAATGGCTTAGGGGGAAGACAAGGAAGGAGTGGACATTACTGAAAGGAACCAGGGGACGTGGGGTAGCAGCCTCCGTCAGTGCGATATGAACATTGGTCTGCATGAACAGAAACCACAGCAGCGAATGCTACGTAAAACCGTAGACTGGAAGCAATCGATATAGGAAGCGGAATGGAGTGTAAAAGTCGCTTGAAATGCTATGTTTACCGCTTGGGATGCGCGGGGGAAGGGCAGAGGTAGTTGTCTGTCATACTATGTATTTAGTGCTGGTTTCCGTGTCTTCTTTAAGTTTATAACACCGGCATTACCAAATGACGTAAAACAATAATTTTAGAGCTATTAAAAGCTTTTTGGGGAGTAATCTGCAGTTCGTTTAATCCGCAGGCGCGTTCACAGGAAAATCGCAACTAAATGAAAGCGGTCCCAGGAGACTGAAACCCGGAGTTTGCTTTGCCAGAATTGAAATCCGCGACACCCAGTCTCTAGAGTGAATAAACGCGTCGCTGAGTTTCCTCACTCGCTAGATGCAAGGATGTGAGGGCGGGAGTTATCGCCCCTTCACTTAATAAATGGAAATGTGACACTTCCTTGCTCGGTGTGTGTGTGTGTGTGTGTTCTGTTCTGTTTCTAAGAGCTGCTGACTTTGGCATATAATTGACACGAGAAACGGGGATGAGGTGCCCAAGAGCACACAGTTTGGTCAGTATGATGGGGAAGTAGAGATTTGGGTCCAGGTCTCGTGTTTGTGTGGTTTGCCCTAGCCTGTGCCCTTCTCAGCGGTGTTCACCTGTCGAGTCTGCGATCTGATAAAGTGAGCTCTTATGAGCGCCAGGGACACCCCGCCATTACACACACTAGACACGGAAGGTCACAAGCGATCCGTACTTGCCATGTGTGTTTGAGTACCCGCATAACACACTTGCAAGCCCCAGAAACTTAGCAAAGGCCCACGCAGGATGTGCAACCAAAGTCAGTCGTGTGCTCTCGTTTCACAAATCACTGTTAACAGATCACTTTGACCAGCTGCTTTTAGTGAAGTAACGGAATACTACAAGTCCCAGAATGCACTGATTAATGACATGAAAGCCGATGTCTCAAGGCATGGTGTCAAGTTGGCAACTCTTCCAAACCTCAGAAAACAGCATACATGGCTCCCAAGAGCTGCTGCTGGCAGCGTTGAGAGGGGGAGGGCTTCCTTGCAGTCACACCTTCATGACAATGGGGAGGGGGTGGAAATGGGAAGGGGTGTTTAACAATGACCTGTCACAGGCAGGAGCCGCGGGATTAGCTTGAAGTCCCGTGAAGAGGCCTGGCTGCTGAGGCCCCGGGAGGCAGGATGACAGATGGGGGAGGTGTGTGCCCACAGGCCGAGGCATGCCCCCCCCCTTCCAGGGAAAGGTAATGCAAAAGGCTCTCTTCACCCCCAAGGCCCTCCCAAGGATGGGTCGTATAGCCAAGCGCCGCAGCTTTCTACTCGGCACCCCATTTATTTCACCACAACTTGAGCAAAGCGAGATAAAGTAGAAAATATATATATATATATATATTGTTTGCATGTATCCGGAGAAGCCTCCCCAGCCGAACGGGCTGATGGGCTCAGCGGACACTGGGACTGTGTGTGACCCCATTGTCACAGCAGGGCCGCTCGGGCTTTCATCCTCCTGAGGCTGATCAAATGAATACGTTTGAGGTGTAATAAACATCTGTTATACTGTGCCAAGAAACCCTCAGGCGCACGTTAGAAAAACACTCTATGTGAGACCCCACGTCAACCCCGGAAGAATGCACTCACGGGGAGGGGGTGCGCAGGCCCGTGTCCAGCGCCTCCAGTCCTTGCTTTCAAGCACCCTTCTCGCCGCATGCTGTGCCAAGCTAAAAACTAGAATTAAAGGCCTCTGTGTGAGGCTGCAGATAAGGTTTTGAAAGGGGAGGATTTAATTCCTTACTTTTGGAAACTGACAGTAAAATGTTTTCTTAAGGATTAAATACCTCATTCCAAAGGGGAGCTTTTTTAAATGAGTAACGTTGACAAATGTGTGTTTAATTGATCACCCATGACTCTCCATTTCATGTAATCCATACTTCTTAGCTGGCACTTCAAGTAAATGAAAGAATTCATTTTTCACGTATAAAAAAAATAACCTTGTGATCGGACACGCAATAATAGCGTGTTTTTATGTTTTTGCAGCTGCCCGCGGCTTACGCCTCCATCTTCTCTGCTTCGGTCACTACGGCAGTGCTGGTGGTGAATTGAGAAGAACTCTCTGTATCTCCTTCACTCACATTTCTTTTCTTTTTGTGTTCATTTGTTAGACCTGGGCATTATTGGATGTACCCACAGTAGTGCTTTAAATTGGCGCACCTATTGAAATGCTGTCCATTTTAAACACAGACCATTACTGTTTCAAAAACACAGGGCCTGACGCCAGGGTTCTCAGTCACAAAACTGTCAGTGGGCATGAAGGTACCCATTATATATTGTAATTGTAAATATCCAGTTTTGGACAAACGGCAACCAAGCATTTAGTCTAATTCTAAGCGCTCACAATCGTTAAAGGCCCAAGATCACACAACCTGATCTCCCGTATACATGTCCACACACACACTGCATCTCTTGCCTGTTTGTGCTGCTGCCTTTTGGTTGGATGTGTTACCTGTTACCTGTTACCTGTTATTGTGTTACGTTCAGATATATTTTTTGTACATAGTTTTATATAGCGCAAACTTGACCCGAATCGGGTTTCAGAGCGCTTTACATAGCACCAGTTGCATTACATGAGGACACATTCATTTTTGTCTCTGGGAGATTAAGTGATTTGCCCAGAATCACAGGATGTTCTGCGTCATTGCCAAGACTCGAACCCAGATTCGAGGTCGGACGCCCTAGCCAACGCTTTATAGGGCGCTACAAGCAGCACTAGTGCCATTTCTAAGCACTGTAAATGAAAGATGTCACTATTCTGTATTGCAATACATTTAAAGTTGAAAGGATGAGTCTGCCTTCCCAGATTCGAACTCTTGATCTTCAGAACACCGCATTTGTCAGCAGGGAGCGCTCAGCTCACCGAGCCTTCCTGCAGGCTTTTTTGCAAAGATGTTGTGTATTGTGGTGATGTTATGATGGTCCAGATTTGTCACGAGATATCGTGCTATTTGTGTATTTGAGTTAAAAAAAAAATCTTTGACAGTTGGTGTGGCACTGGCACGCGGTGAAACCATTGAGAGCATATGAGTCCTTCAGTTTGTGAGCGTTCCATATATAGGAGGCGCGTGGCTTCTAGACTCCTACACAGCCGTACTGCAAACCGTGAGCATTGTATCGCAGTGTGTGATCTGCAATATTTGCCACACACACATGCAGTGGATCACACATGCGGTGGAAGCTCTTTTGATCCTATTGGAATATAGGATGCACAACCCAGGGTGTCAAGCGCAGGCCCGATCCACTGTATAGTTTCTGGATAATGTAATATGCAGGAGTTCAATATAGATTGTATATTATACGTTAGTGCTAGGTTTCCAGAGCCTGTGTTGACGGTGTTATATAGTCATTCTAGAAAAAAATTCGGGAATGTGCGTTTCATCTTCACGTGAAACACCGTTCTGGGTGCCAGTGGGCTGGGGCTGTACTCCAGGGGTGCCCTTTTACAGGTGACCATCAAGGGACGCTGACGAGCCCACCCTTTGGACTCAATTGGCTGTTGCGGAAATCCATTATAACGGTGGAATGTTCACATAAACAAATAGATGGATGCCACGCCGTGCCAACTGTGCCCACCCCAGCAGTGTGGATGACTCCACGTCCGTGGCATTCAGTTTGTGAAGTGTGTTTGTATAGCGGGCCGATCTTGCAGGCACCCAGCATTGGCACCGGATTCGCCAGGATAGGATTTCACGTACCAGTTTATCCTTTGGGGAAAAAAAGCTTTTAAACTATCACCCTGCAGACACAACATCGGCAGTCAGCACAGCTTCCCTCTGGTGTTTAATCATTCATTCATTCAAATGAGGGGAAGATGCCCAGGATACAATACGCCCCTAACCTGCGCATGCCCTGCTAAATCTGGAAGGCAGGAGTAAATCAAGTGCGCGCCCGTCTCACCCCCTCAGAGAGGAGTAAGTGCACGTCTGCCTAACCCCCACCCCCTTGAAGAGGAGTGCATGCCCGTCTCATCCCCCCTCAGAGAGAAGTAAGGGTAAGTGTACGCCCGTTTTACCCCCTCAGATAGGAGTAAGTACACTCCTGGTACATTTGATCCCCTCAGCAAAGAGTAACTGCACGTCTGCCTCACCCCCTCGAAGAGGAGTAAGTGCATGTTAGTCTCATTCCCCCAGACAGGAGTAAGTGCAGCCTGCTGCTGCGCTCCCGTCTCACCAGAACACTCAGATAAGCATGTCGGTGCTTGGGTGCGGCGTGGGATATGCTGGGCGAATGGGAGTGAGGTGGAGCTACAATAACAAAGGACGTCACAACGCAATCTGACAGGGAAAGGTTAGTGGGAGGGGGTGAGAACTGATTATTTGGAAGGGTGGCAAATTATACTGTTAGCACGCTGCTTTTTGTTTCCCACAGCTATTCTCTTTGTATTGGTTTTATTTTTCAATGCACTGAAAAAGAGGCAGCACAACTGATGGGAGAGGTTTGTGTATTTCCAAAACCCCGTGTTATCTATCGTTCTGTTTTACATATGACCACAGTTGCCTTATTTCACTAGAACACTTTTATTAAATAGCGATATGACCGCACTGTACAGTATGAAAAGGTACACGTAATACATTTCAAAAGTATGCGTACTGGGGTTGCAGCAATGGCTACAAAGCACAGCATCCAGGTGTACGCATATTATGCACGGGCAGCCAGTACACCCTGTCTGCTGAGCCTCATCGCTCCAGATGTACTCATGAACTGATATTAAAATCTGTGGGCTTCATACTACACTCAAGTCATTCTGAAAGATAAGATGAGCAATTAGTAGCTGGCATATATTCATAGTGAATAATAGGTTAGTTGTAAAATGTAATATCCAACGTGAAATAGGATTGAGTCCAATCACAAGAAAGGCCAGTCACAACATCACTCTATGCTTATATATCACTACCTCACAACATCCCTCTCCCTCACTACCTCACTCTTTCACTACCTCACTCTCTCTATCTCACTACCTCACTCTCTATCTACCTCACTCTCTATCTCACTACCTCACTCTCTATCTACCTCACTCTCCCTCACTACCTCACTCTTTCACTACCTCACTCTCTCTATCTCACTACCTCACTCTCTATCTACCTCACTCTCCATCACTACCTCACTCTTTCACTACCTCACTCTCTCTATCTCACTACCTCACTCTCTATCTACCTCACTCTCTATCTCACTACCTCACTCTCTAGCAACCTCACTCTCTCTTACTACCTCACTCTCTATTTCAATACCTCTCTCTCTCTCTCTCTCTCTCTCTCTCTCTCTCTATCTCACTACCTCACTCTCTCTCTCTGCTAATGCAATAGGTATCACATATGCAAAAAAAAAGCTAATGCCAATAGAAATGACAATGCCATTTATTTAGGGATACAATAATGATAAAAAAATTATGAGCAATACCAATAGCTCTACCTATAATATTGCCGAGACCATTGCATTGTAAATGCTTGTTTATTCTCTCCTTTAGTCCTGCCACATTCCAAAAAAGGAATGTACAGGTTTTCCTTATTTCGTTATCCCCAATATCACATAAGGGCCCTATATCCATAACTTCTTCAGATTGCTCTTGAAGAAGGACTTCATAATTTCCCCCATCATTAACGTCAGGTATGCTTGGAACCTTACAGCAATCCTTCCCAGTATCACCATGGGTCACGCTGAGGATAGTTTGAACTTGTAAACTGTCCTCATTAAGGGCCGATGACCTCTGAACATTTATATTTTCACTGAAAATATCAGCAGGCCCCACCGAACCTAGCGATAGTCTGTCACAAATATTCTTCTTGTGTCAATCCACGCATTCAAGGCCCGAGAAAACCTCAAACCAGTTATAGGTTGGTAAATTGTGGACAAAGGGGACCATGCCTCCATTATCCCACAAGAAGTTATTACCATAATTCGGGCCTCGAGTGCAGGGATAGTGCTGCCTGGGATAAAGATTAGGTGGGTTAACTGATTGCAACAAAGGGGTCTGGCTATGGTCATAATACTTAAAGGCAGACCTATTAACGGAGTGCCGTTTTACCTCCTGGTTCTTGCGATATTGGGCTGTAATATATGGATAGAAATAATTAAGGTAATGCGTAGTGATGGAATCATTGCTACATAGATCAAACCAGTCCCCGATGTGCCTAACAGCTCTGTGATCTTTGAAATTTACAATGATCACATCTCCTGTTTTATCTTTAGGCCGGGCCCCCACCCAGTTGCAGCGCCTGATGTGTAAAATTTCCCCATTTAAATGGGCAGGCAGAGGTCTATTATTGCTCAACCAATAGATGACTTTATTCCTTAGGGCTTGATGGTCTTACCTGTTTTTAGAGGGGAGCTCGGGGACGCCCGCCATAACAATCACGTAAGGGGCAGCTTCCGGCGGTAAATCTACAGGATACCGATATTTATTGATATTGATAAGATTTCCGACCTCACTATCGTTATTGGCCTTGTATTGAGAAGGTGTTGATTTTCCTTCCAAAGTCAGGTTAACCATTGTTAAGTCCCCTGCTTTACTTTGAGGTTCCAATCTGTTAAAAGACTTTACCTTCAACAAGGGCGCGGTTGAGTCCTTAATTTGAGAAGGACGATAAGGTATTTGACTATTCTGAATAGGTTTGGAGTTGGTCACGGAACAAGGTGGAACTAGTGTTACCGCGGTCAACACTTTTGCGGGTGATTTGCTAAAGTTCGTATTACCTAAATTATTCACCAAA
This sequence comes from Triturus cristatus, assembly GCF_964204655.1. Taxonomy (NCBI): domain Eukaryota; kingdom Metazoa; phylum Chordata; class Amphibia; order Caudata; family Salamandridae; genus Triturus; species Triturus cristatus. Next base: position 623,930,776 of record NC_140594.1, on the reverse strand, counting down.
CCAGAAACTAAAGATGAGTTTTCTGCCACCTTTTTCTCAATCAAATCCAGATGCGTATGAATCATCATGATGTTATCAAGGAGGGGCTGCATAGATAGTTTAACCAGGTGATCGATTTTTTCCAGAAGTTCACCCTCGTTGATAGAGTGGCAAATAGCCCCAGGGGGAATTGGTGGATCATTCACAGTACCCAGAATTAAGTGTGGGTTCCTCTGGGGATTAACTGTTTGCCGCTCTAACGAGGAGCCTCCCCCTCTTTGCTTACAATCAACTTTAGATGGAGACACATCTTTTAGGAATAAGGAGGATGCGGGTGAGAATCCCGGACAATATGATGACCCCCCTTCATCACTGCCAGTCCAGAAGCTAGGTAGGAGCTCGCAGGTATTATCAGGCGTGCTGGAGGGATGGTCAACAATGCGGGGGTTTACCAGAAATTCCCTCGCAGCCACCACAACCCCAGAATTAGGTAAGTCATATTGATCCACCAATGAAATAGTGGAGTTAATCATTGAAGGAGTCACGATCCCTGTGTCCCCCATAGAGGAGCCCTTATTATGTTCAATAATTGCTACTCTTTTTCGGTTATCAGACCTCCTATGCCTCCGAAGTGCTTTTTTGAACTTTCGTACTGATCTAGCGGGTACCGGGGCATGCTTCGAGTCAACCTTATGGTTAGCTAGTTGACCTATATGGCTCTTGGCATGCACCTGGACTATTGTAGATACGGAGTTCCCGACACTAGTGATAGAATTACTAGGCACTTGTGTGTCTGCCAAAGTGGGAGACAACTCTTCAGATAACATAATAGGAGTGTCCTTTCCCAAAGAGGCCCTTCTGGCAGTATTAATCTGGTTTACCTTTTTAATGAAATAATTGTCCAAGGTGCCCGCCCCTTGCTGGGAGATCACACTTTTACCCTTGGCCATCAGGTACTATTAGCACTATGCACTAATTACAAACAGCGTAAATACAAACTAAGCACACAATACTAAACCCAACTACACAACAATCTTAACACCTATGAGGGTGGAATGAATAATACTTGCGCAAACAAAGTCTCTGGCCCAGTCCAGTCTCTGCAGGTCTCTGAGGGCCACAGAGGGCCCGCCCTTTGCCCGGGCTTAGCCCGCGCGCGGTCCTGCGACGCGGGGTGTTGTGTTGGTTTTAAAGCGCCTCCGGGCGCTGGAAGGGTGACGCTGCTTCTGGAGTATTAGGACCGGGGAGCCTGGATGTTGAAGTCCTCTCTCACCCTCCCTCCACGCTGCGGCCACGGAGTTCTCTAACGCGGCGGCGGGAGGGGGGGGGGCACAGCAGGAGCAGCAGCGATGGTGGGACACAAAGGGAGGCAGTCCAAAAGTTCCTGCAGGGACAGACCAAGGTAGCGGCAGGGTCACACCCGCTCCACCGGGTGTTGTGTTGGTTTTAAAGCGCCTCCGGGCGCTGGAAGGGTGACGCTGCTTCGGAGTATTAGGACCGGGGAGCCTGGATGTTGAAGTCCTCTCTCACCCTCCCTCCACGCTGCGGCCACGGAGTTCTCTAACGCGGCGGCGGGAGGGGGGGGGACACAGCAGGAGCAGCAGCGATGGCGGGACACAAAGGGAGGCAGTCCAAAAGTTCCTGCAGGGACAGAACAAGGTAGCGGCAGGGTCACACCCGCTCCAACGGGTGTTGTGTTGGTTTTAAAGCGCCTCCGGGCGCTGGAAGGGTGACGCTGCTTCCGGAGTATTAGGACTGGGGAGCCTGGATGTTGAAGTCCTCTCTCACCCTCCCTCCACGCTGCGGCCACGGAGTTCTCTAACGCGGCGGCGGGAGGGGGGGGGACACAGCAGGAGCAGCAGCGATGGCGGGACACAAAGGGAGGCAGTCCAAAAGTTCCTGCAGGGACAGACCAAGGTAGCGGCAGGGTCACACCCGCTCCACCGGGTGTTGTGTTGGTTTTAAAGCGCCTCCGGGCGCTGGAAGGGTGACGCTGCTTCGGAGTATTAGGACCGGGGAGCCTGGATGTTGAAGTCCTCTCTCACCCTCCCTCCACGCTGCGGCCACGGAGTTCTCTAACGCGGCGGCGGGAGGGGGGGGGACACAGCAGGAGCAGCAGCGATGGCGGGACACAAAGGGAGGCAGTCCAAAAGTTCCTGCAGGGACAGAACAAGGTAGCGGCAGGGTCACACCCGCTCCACCGGGTGTTGTGTTGGTTTTAAAGCGCCTCCGGGCGCTGGAAGGGTGACGCTGCTTCCGGAGTATTAGGACTGGGGAGCCTGGATGTTGAAGTCCTCTCTCACCCTCCCTCCACGCTGCGGCCACGGAGTTCTCTAACGCGGCGGCGGGAGGGGGGGGGACACAGCAGGAGCAGCAGCGATGGCGGGACACAAAGGGAGGCAGTCCAAAAGTTCCTGCAGGGACAGACCAAGGTAGCGGCAGTTTTGGAGTTTCTAAACAGTGAAAGGAATGAGTGCAACCTATCGATCGCTATGTGCAGTGCACCCTAATTGTGTTAAACCGTAAAACGGGAGCAGTACGAAGCGTGAACCATCTGCCCGAAGCACGGTAAAAACACCGTTTATTTACTTTTCCAACCCACAGGAGTTTCCATCTCATCGTTACGCTCGGCAGGAGATGACACCCCGGCTGGGCGGTTGCTATGTATGTACACTGCTGACTGATAAGAGTAAGAAGCGGCCATGCTCAGAATGAACGCCCCCTACAAGTTTAGGGTGGGCATGAGACTGGGCCGGTCTTAGCGTGCCAGTTTAGGGCAGGTTGCAGGGTAGCGTCGTTGCGGTACTTTGGAGGGGTGGTGAATCACATACGGGCGGATTCACCCCTCGGGGGGGGGGGAGAACGGTACACGGGTGACTGATAGAGGGGCGCGGAAGCAATGAAGGAGATTCAACAGAGTATGCTTGGAGGGCAAGTGAAGGTGAGAATGAGGAGAGGAAGGAGGTCACCGAGTGATTGGGGAAGAGTCAAACTGGTGAGATGGTTTGGAGAAGGATGAATGGAGAATGAGTCGGTATGGGATGGGAAATTATATTTATTGCATTTATGTACTGTTTAATAAAGTTTATATGGTTGCAACCTTGTCCTAATAAAATGGCCTTTTACGCTTCAAGTAACAGCGTGGAGTGTAGTTATTGCGCAAAGCTAAAGGAATGGCTGGGGAGGCAGGTATTGTATTCCTAAACAGCCGTTGTTCTGCTCACCATGTGGTAGACTGTTCTATGTATGGTGTTGACAATTAGGTGCCGGTGCCGAGCACCGGAAACCAATTAAGTGCCGGTGCTTAGCACAAGAAAGCCCCGGCTCAAATTAAGCATTGCGCTTCTGATCTTCTCTGGGAAGTGCAGTAGCGCGCTTTTCCATACAAGAATCAAAGCCGCTTCTGATCTTCTCTGGGTAGTGCGCTTTTGCATGCATAATCAAAGACTGCCAATCACAACTATGCTTATCTTACTCTGGCTTCTACTGCATCGCTACTGTGGGTCTGGAAGGAAACATATGGTTTTCTTATCTGTAGAAAAAACACAGATACAAACATTATCACAGATTATTAAGGATTGGGTCCGTGCATAATAACACATTGAACTTTAAACAAAACGACTTGGGTTCTACGGCTTAACCACTTTATCAATGCTTGTGTTTTTTTATTGAGATGGCTGAGTATTAGGACATGATGTAATACACTGAACCTGTGTTATATATTGTTCTTTCTTTTTATTTTCATCTTCTCAGCCATACAGTGTAAGCTTAAGTTGTGAAGGCATAACAAATGCAAGAGGTATGCTGTATTGATGTACACCTAATAATTTAGGACATTCTATTGTGACCTTTAATTCCTACACACCAGTCTTTCGTCTCTTACCTTTAGATGTGTGGTATTGCCAGTTGACCTTGCTATCGCTACACTCAGACCGAAGAGGGAATTCATACAGGTATTAAGACACTTACTGGTATATACTTGTAGGAGGTGGTAGGGATACGCTTATAGGTATTTACTCTGATGCTTTTTTCATTTCTTTTATAACAGGGAAAGCCACAGGCAGGTCATGATATGCACACCTCAGGCAGCGTAGTTCTTCAGTGGAAGTTCTTTTTTTTCTCTTCCTCTCTTCCCCATTGGTGGGATTGACTTTGGCCATGTTTGGGCTTCTCCGGCGATGGGGAGGTTGGAACCTTGCATCATGGTCTTCTCTCACTCCCGCAGAAAATCCACGTGAGGTTCTGACAGAATCACACAGTTTAGTGGAACAGGGATGCAGCGATTCCTGCACAAGTCTCTGATTGCCGAACTTGGTTCCTAAAGTCAAGGCAAAGAACTCACTGTATGGAGTGTGTATGGCAGAGAGGTTATAGCTGTTAACTTGGCATTTCACGGTAGACTTAGAGAAACGGATTTTGCCAGTTGTCTGTTCACAGATACAGTCTGCCAACAAGACATTCCTTTGTGCCACTTTTTTTCCCTCCATCCTAAGACAGCCCCTCTGACTGTCTATGAAGATGTGAACCTGAATGATTCCCAGAGAGTATGGATCAGAGTGTTTGTGAGGCTTTGCAAAGCCTGCATGTAGCCTAAAATAGACCTCATTAATATCACGGACAGTAGTTGCTATATTTGGTATTTAACACTTTGTTATTGTGAAAGTGAGGCCATATTGATTGAATCATGGAATTGAGACTGTCTGGTTCCACTAAAAATCATAACATAAAATGTTTATTAGTAAATGGGCTTAATAAAGACACACTGGGGGATATTCTCAAGAACGTGTGATAACCATCGCAAAAGTAACTTAACGCAACCTCCAACATCGCAGTCCATCGCGGGAAATTTACACCGTGTTAACCAAGTAGTCACAACACGGCTGTACCATGCGATAGTCACCAGATAACGTGTCAAATGGCTGTGTTAAAATCAACGCCACGTCACAAAAGTGCGAAACACGAACACCAAAAAAGCTGCAATGAGGCCAATTGCGACACAAAAAGCAGCGAAAACCAGCGGCAGGCCTGCAAATCCAACGCGTCTGGTGGGAAAATGCACTATAAAAGCAACAAAAACAACACACCAGAAAGAATCCAATGTGCGTAGCAACATGGATGCACCCTGACCGAGCGCAGAGGTCAACGCGAACCCCACAGACCCACAGACAACCAGCAAGGACCAATGAGGTTGAGGAAGGCCAAGGAGAAGAGGGAGAGGAAGACTGGGTGCAGTCTGCAGGAAAACAAGACCAGCATCACGGAGGTGACAGAACACTACCGGCAACTGACCCACAATCAGACTACCTTGAATGCAGCCGGAGTAGCGAGGAGGCCAATGGAGGAGGCCAAGAGGCGCTGGCATGACGTGAAAACCTAAACCAGGCCCAAAGCCGCTGGCAACAGGAAGGCAGCGACAAGAGGTGGGAGTCCTGCGCCACAGGAGAAGCTGGAGGAAATGGAGGCCAGTCATCAGTGTGGAGACGGTGCAAGGAGGTGGGAGTATGGACACAGCTCGAGAGGACCTGACACAACAACAACAGGGTGAGTAACGAACAGGGACTGGAGGCACGGGGGAGATGGGCACAATGGCACACATGCACAACGATGTGTAGCACACTGCACACCCGCAATTACCCAGGGTCATGTCCCCCATCCCCGTGGCACACTGCAGCACACACACATAGCAATCACAGCACATCCCATGACAATGTGGCACAAAGTGCAACACCAACACTGCAGAACAGGGGACACAACTGGGTCCGCTCATGCGCAGAAACAGGCCAATCACATTTGACAGAGCAGGGAACTGTGAGATGCATATGTACGGGTTTACCTCACATCACTCATGTAGTCCAAATGTCCACTGTCCCCCCTCAAATTGACAGCACCGCCCAAACAGTCACAATGTACATTGTCACACAGTCTGCATGTCTACAAATACAATGCGCCAACATAAATGTCAACACAATGTCAACATGCATCTCCCCTTCACATTGCAGAGGGACAAACAACACCTCCAGCAGGTCAGACCAGACAACCCATCAGTGATGCCGGAGACAACCACCACACCTTTGACACCGACGCCCTACAACAGCCCATGGACATCCCACGCAACCCACCACTAGGACCAGGGCAGACAAGCTACATAGAGGAGAACCCAGCCCCTGCAACAGACCACACAGCATGAAGCACCCGCATGCACGGCTGGCTCACAACACTTCACTATCCCACACATGGCACCCCAATGCCAGGTGTAGGAATGCCAAAAGGAGGTGGCCGAACAGGTGCGGGTTTTGTCCGAACCCATGGAAGGTGAACTAGAACACATACGTGGGTGTCCATTACCCTTCAGGGACCTCCTACACCCCACAAAGGAGACCCACACTGCCATAGAGACACATGCAGATGCACATTCCCAGTACAGAACCACGCCCAGGGGCACGCACATATCAGCCACACACCCACGTTGGCTCTGCGTACGACGGCCCAGTCCACTTCCCTTACGAATTGAGTGGGTGACGACAAAGCTACATGTCCAAGGTCTAACCCGCTGCCTGCGGTGACATGTCTGCATCCGCTGTACACAGCGCAATGTAATGTCGTAGGGCCCAGGGCCCTCATGCCTACAACAAGACCACAGGGACACACGCAGATATTATGTTGAACTGGCTACGGTCATGTGCGCCCGGCCCCTTTATTGCCTGTGCTGGATGTGTGTGGGGTGAGTGCAAGTCAGCCCTCAGGGAGTTGGTGGTGCTGGCCACAAATACAACAGTGAACACTATGAATACGGAAACAGACAACACCAGCATCACAGGGACAACTGCGGAGCATCATGGAGGTAGCCTGACCAAGTACAGAGGACACACAATGAGCAAACATAAGTGTCCGTGAGTTGCAGTGCGCTGAGTTTGGGGCACTAGAGCTGAGCGCGCTCATATGAAGAAAATGTCTAGGATTGTGTCCCTTCTGGAAATTCCTGATGCAGCTGCAGTGAGGGGGTGCCACACCTGCATCATCTTCCTCATCATCATCCCAGGTCTCCCACACTGCCTGAGGTGACATTCCTGCGTGAGCTCTCCACAGCACATACCAAAAATAGTAATGGACGATGATTCGTGGTGCACTGAGTTAGTGGCACCTAGAGTGCTGAGCAGGGCACCAGGCAGAAGATGGCATCCACGACAGGTGTGAGCAACTTCGTCAGTCTGCCAGTATGACTGTTTCGACACTGGCAGTTGGCAGTTGGAGTAGGTCCTGGCGGTGGTGTCGTGTGCCTCCTGCGGTGATGCGACGTTCAGGCCGGTCAGGACTCGATTTGATGTGTGAGCCCTGGTGGGCCGCAGTTGAGGCTGGAGGCAGCGGACAGTGCATGGCCACAGACACATGGCGTTGATGACCCCAAGGCCATCGCCTCAGAGGCCATCCAATATCTCAGAAGAAGGGGTCCCTGACCTGACCAGCACAGAGTTAGAGGCCCCGGATGCACAGCGGCTGGCACAGGCACCCAGCCACGGGACGGTGACTTGCGGTCCACTAAGGTAGGGCCACGCAGATTGAGCGGATCCTCGATGTCGAAGGTGAATGTGGCGGAGGGTTGCGGGGGACAGTGGAAGGTGTCCTCCAGGGCATGATGCAGAGGGCAGAAGCTATACGGAAGCAGCAAATGGAGGAGTGGAAAGCGACTGCCTCGTTGCCACCACCAATTCGGTATCAGCTGCATGAGGATGAAAACTTCCCCCTAGTCCATATACTCGTCCGCCACCAATGTACGACTAGAGAGTGTCCATGAATGTCGGGGAACAGACTTAGTGGCACCGGGGCTGAGAGGGGATGCAGTCTGCAATGATGCCGGGACACTGATATGAACTCCGGAATTGCCAAATTACGACTCTGTGACCTACTGGACTGCAGTGTAGGCCGGAGGCAGCGGTCAGCAGTGGGCCACAGCCACATGTCATAGGCTCGCGATGCACAGAGTTAGTGACATCAGGGCAGTTGTCGGTAGTGTTCGATCACCTCCATAACGATGATCCTATTTTCCTCCCAAATGCAACGCGTCATCCTCTTACACCTCTCCTTGCGTGCAATGATTTGTACTCTGCCTTTGAACAATCGATGTTCAGTTCCAATTCTGTGACCTACTCAAGCGCAGCGTAGGCCGAGAGCAGTAGTCCGCGTGGGCCCACAGAATCTTGCGGCTGTGATGTAACACTAAGACCTGTTGGCACCACATCGAAGGGTGTATGTGACATACACTCAGCCATGATTTATGTGCTCTGCCATGGTGTAATCAAGACTCAGTTCCAAATGTGTGACCTGCTTGTCCGCTGTGCATGCCGGTGGAGTACGTAAAAGAGAAATGTGTACTGCGGGCCTGTGTTGTGGAGGCCGTGATGGTCTTTGGAGGCTGCCAAAGTGGCAGGCTTCAGGCTTGGTGATTGCAATGGCCCGTGGTGGGCCCTCTTTGACACACGCCGGTGCCGGTAGGTGGGCATTGAGGCCTGGGTGCCCAGCGGCGGGCAGGACTGGTTCGGGGACCAGCGTCCCAGGGTGCAGCAGGCGCACATGATTGCTGGCAACACCGCTCACGGCGTCGGCCTGAAAATTTTAAATTTCCTTCTCAGGGGTCTCACTGATACTTGGTCCATTCAAACCAATAATAAATAATTTGGCACAGAAGCTGAAATATAAAAGAACATTTTTATTAAACTCAAATGAGTGTGACTACGTCACACAGAAGCCGTAGCAACTGAATGAGGTAGTCCATAGAATGGTCTTACTTCACGTCTTATATACTCTATATCCTGCCCCAGGCATGTAAGGGAGTTGTACTAATTACATTCCTAAACAAATGGAAAATCTGGAGGGTCAGCAGGTGAGTAGCCTTTGGGGTTTTAGCAGGATATGGACAAAACATTTTAATTACATAGTTCACAAAGGTTAATCTGATTTAGATGGCACTGCAGGGCATGGCATGATTACATGTACAGTATACCAACCCAAAAGTTAATCATTAGGAATGTCCCAAATTCAATCTCCAAAAGCCGGACAAACCTATGATTGAAAGCATAACCCATGTAATGAAGAAACATAAAAAAGAAACAGTAACAGATGATGAACAAGATAAGGCATGTGCACGGAAACTAAAAGTTAACGATGTCCTGAACATTGATTAGCAATCTCAGGCAAAGATCGATCAGGGAAACTGGCTTTGCGAGGTCAGTTTCTTACAGTTCATTCCAGAGTCAGAAAGAAACCTAGTTAATGTATACATGGACTAAGAAGGCCAGGCCACTTTGTTCGCCAGGCTACCTTCACAGGCCTACGTGAGGGCAACACAAAATGGTGGCACAATATAAAATGGAGTCAGTCTCGAGAATTACAGAACCTCAGACCCTCCTTTTGCCATTACGTAGGCAATAACCTAAGACTCATGTTAATCTGAATCTAGGTCTATATCGATATTCATTAGGTCGTCAAGGTGTTGCTGTAACATCATCTTATTATTCTCTACTTCTCTCGGGACAGGTCTCCGAACACACATAGTAGCACAAAGACTCACTTCTGGTGGACCATTTTTGGATGCTAGAGGCGGAGCCACTTCCTCTTCCATGGCAATTCAGTCAAATGAGAACTTAATTAACATTTACTTTATACAATTGCACTGAAATCGCTTGTGCAACTGTGCCCAAAGTCCGTTCAAAGCCTCTCTGGCAGGCTTCTATCGTCCATCAAATCTGCTTCCATTGTCTTCTTCCGCATTGGGCCTCTCGATTCAGGCCTCTTCGTGAAAATAGTACTGCTTAGTTGGAGTGCCCTCCTGGCAAACACGCACAGCTCACTCGAAAGTCTCAATGTCTCAAGGCAGTGCACCAGTGTCTCTCCTCTGCGGCAGACACTACAAATAATGTGCTCTTCATTGGTCATGGGCACAGATCATCTTGTGCAGACCCGGGTCTATATTCTCAGGCTCCAACACTCATTATTCAGTGTCAAAGGACGCTCAGGCTGTTCTTTCATGGGCACCATAATGTAGTGCCTTTTGTCAATCTTAGATCCTCCGGTGCACTGCCCTTCCATTGGAGCAAAGAAAAGGGGGGGGTGTGGCCAAAACTCAGGCCAAGGGGTTCAAGGGACTGCACACTGTCAGAGGTTACCAGCACATGACAGGTAGAAAACTCAAGGCTCAAATCAACCCTGCCATCAACAGCTCCTCCTTCTTTTCTGATGTTCAACGCCTTCTGATGAAGCAAGCACGATGCTTTGGAGATACCATTGATGGCGCGCTGGCGATCACTGTTCAGCCTTGCTACTTTTCTGGGTGCTTGGACTGTAGGGCCAAGACCTCCGGCCCTCATCTGTAGCTGTCACTGATGGGAATTAGGCTTAAATCAGCGTTCTGCAGGTTATTATGACTTGATACCGCAGAACCTAGTGACGTAGGAAATGTGACACAGTTGTTAGCTTCCTTCAAATTCAGGCCAACACGTGCATCACGGCCAGCAGCTTTGTCTGCAGTGGGATGTTGGCTGTCCACTGTGTTGGTACCATCAGCCTGTGGGCAATGGTGGTCAGGTTGCGGAGGAGGGTTGTCCCTTTGAGCATATAGTGGGCAATGACATTCTCTGGTGTTGGGTCTGTGAGGTTGGTGCAGAATCGTGTCTCTGGTCAGCAGCAACCATAGTTTGCGGTCCGGGTCGAGAAGATTGGTACCAGGAGCTCTGAGGGCCTCCTAGAGGAGCTTTACAGTGCGTAGAATCATACCTCCTACACAGCGGGAGTATGATTCAAACATGTTTGATACCAAACATGACAGGGTTCATTACAGCCAGTTTAGAGATGGTCATCGCATCATGACGCGTGGCCACTCTATTTATCATAATGGCTGATTCACTTGCAACCCGGAGAATGGACTCCATGGATTGTAGGGGTGTCCTGCTCATGTGGGGCACCCTCACACTTAGAACCGAGCACCCTGCCTTCAGGATTGAGAGGCCTGCCTTAGAGTTGACTTATTGGTTTTAAGTGCAGTGACCTCCGATATAAGGAAATGTATATATGTTGTAAGTGGTGCTAGCACTGGCAATTGCAGGCCTGTAGTCTCAATTTGAGTAATCTCTCATGGGTGGCTAATACTTGTTCAGCACATGGGAGACCCATGTTGTACCTATGCCCTGGGTACCTCAATACCATATAAAAAGGAGTTACAAGGGTACCCCAGTAGCCAATCTGGAGTGCACCTAAGTACTCACCATGTCCAATTTAGGGGAGAAGCACAGAGCCTGGGGTCCTGATTAGCAGGATCCCAGTCAGACTAGTCAGAAAAAACATAATGACACCAGCAAAAAGTGGGTGTGACCATGAAAGCAGATTTTAAATTCCTACACTTACTTTGCCTGTCCTGCCTAAAATATGCTGTTCATGGAGACTCCGTGGTTAAGAAAGCTTGCTCTACCTCTCCCGCAGATACCGTTTAGGTAAGATTACTCTCTTTGACTTCACCTGATGCTATAGGGAAGCATGCTTTACTTGCCCTGCAGCTTAGGGAAGCCTGTGGGTCTTTGCTGCATTTAGGCAAAGTGCACTTCATATTGTGTGCTTGTCATTGAAGCCATTATACCCTGCCTACTCTGTGGATAAGAGAAGGCCTGTGGTCTTTGGCTCGAACTCTGCTCTCTCTGCACTGTTACAGGCAATAACTGTGTGTTGGCAGGCCTAGTTGGCAGAATGCCAGGCAGGGGCTGTAAATCTTGGATTCGCATGCTGCCTGTCCCATGCTCACTGTGTCACAGTACTCATGCTGTACACCAAACCTAGTCTGAAGCTATTTGTGTTCCTGTTCAGAGGGGGTACAAAAGAACACAAGGAGATGATGGACGGAGCGCTGAAACTTTCCAGACACTCACCCCCAGTCACAGATCTGGGTTGAATCCATCATCATTATTTAGCTCACTTTGCCACTCGAGTTCAAACCCAGCCATATGCAAACCAGTCTTGTCCCTGTTCCTCATAGGAACAGTCCAGCCCAAACTGACAGGCTAGGTCTTCCCTGGACCGGGAACAAGCATCCTGGGACTGGTTTCGGGGAAACACCCCTCATCAGCCAGGCTAGCTTGAATCCAGTGGCAAAGTGAGCAAGGGACCCATGCCTGGGCATACCCTGCCAACTTAGGGTGAACAAAGCAAACACAAGGAGATGATGGACGGAGTGCTGACAATTTTCAGACATTTACCCCAGTCACAGATCTGGGTTGAATCCATCATCGTTCTTTAGCTCACATAGCCACCCCAGTTCCTAAGTGTCTGAAAAGATTCAGCGCTCCGTCCGTGAACTCTTTGTGTTTGCCCTGTTCAGAGGGGACCTGGCTTGCCAATTCGTGCTAGACTGTTTGATTTGGAACAGGACCGAGACTGATTTTCATACAGATGTTTACAGTCTGGGATGGCACGTTGGGCGAAAATAATGGGACTGGAATAAGGCCTGTGCGATTGAAGTGGCTGAGACTTTCTGCTAGTATTGCACCCGTCAGTTTTGTGTTTTTCTCAGTGCAGTGCCCTAAGGCAGATGGGTAAGCCCAGGCATGGGTGACGTGCTACCTGTGTCATAGGCCTTAGCCTATATAAGACACTGAAGAAAACAAGTAGGTCGAAACACATCCAGAGTTGCTTATGTTCCTGTTCAGATGAGATGTGGCGTGGCAGTTTAGGCAAAACTTTTCGTATTAAGGCACGGCCATGGTTGATTTGCAAATAGAAGCCTGTCTCCAGCACCCCTCCTCTATTAATCTTCCACAATCTCCGTCCTGTTTTCTCCTCTGTGGGCATTATTCAAATATCCCACCATCTCACTCCCGTTTTAAAGGTATAACAGGTAGAATCCATGTCCTAACCCTCTGGTGGCTGGCACTCAGTGGGCAGAGCTGGGCAGGCCTAAATGAGACACAAAGTTGCTTGATATGCCTGAGCATCTGAAGAACTGGAATGACAGGGAGAAAGCCAGTTACATGACTTTCAGAGCCAGCATCCTTCCTTTAAGTTTTTTTTCTTCTTTGTACCCTTTAGGTAGGGTTGCTGCTGTCATAAGTGCATAGGGTTCAGTGGCACCATGATTAAGGTATACCAGGAGTTCACAACTCTGCAATTACTGTCATCCCTGACTAACCAGCTGGAGAGCCAGAGGGCCTATTTTCCTGCTTGCACCAGAGCCCATGACACCCCTGCTATGCCACTGAAGCCAAGCACTTAATTACATAGGCCACACCCGTTTTAGAGACCCCCCCCCCACTTAAGCCCTCAATACATACCCTACTCCACCCACCCATTCTACTCATATTACCCTAGCCACCCAAGCCAAGGGAGGGGTCCTGCGTGTGTGATATTTGGTAGCTTGCATGAATGTATAGGAATTGAAACGGCCTATGGGCATCATCCCTAAGGACGACAGTGACGTCACAGACAGATGGGCGGGACTACGAGTGCCAGGAAGGGGAGGTCTCAGAATTATACACCATCACAGGGAAGGATTGTGACATCGCTGATAGAGCAGTGGGGCTCAGAGCCACAGACTGGTCACAAGGGGTTATAACATCAAAGCCAGGATCATGAGGCCTAAAATGAGAGCAGGAGGCCTGGGGGGATCCTGAAAACAATGAATCGGCATGTTCCTTGTCACGGGCTCATCAAACATCAAGGCGTGGGGCCAGAGAGCCAGCGTTATCTCCAGGGGGCCAAAAAGGCAGATATGCCCATCAGATGGGAAGAGGTTGCGTTCTGTCGGACTAGGGGGTCTTCCGTAAACAGACCAAGCGGCGGTGTAAACGTGAGAGGCTGATCAAGGAAGAAACTTGGAAGTTAACATGCCCAGAAAGTCTAGCTGCTCTGCGAAACCGACGGAAGAGGACAAGTACCGAGGGTTTAACACAATCTTTCTGCCCCCTAACTTGCAGAAGACATCTGACGAGACCGAAAGTCAAGGAGGGAGGTCGCCCGCTTCAAGCACCCCTGGCACGTGCCCACGGCGCCCGCCCAGCAGTAGAAAAAGTAGTCCTCCTCCAAGGAGACACGAAGACCAGGGGGGCACAGGGACGTGTCCGGTTCACAGTGATCGCAAGAAGCGATCTCGTAAAGGCCCCTCCTCCTGCACCTGCCAAAACACATCTTCCACATCGCAGGGTGCCCCCGCCATACTCCGATCTAGGAGTCCGTCCCCAAACCGTGACAAGATGGAGGGACAGCAAGAGAAAAATGACGTTTGTAAGAGGACCCCGCCCAATAACATGCCAAAGACTCCCAGTGAGTCACCGGGACGCCCGACGGCCCCTAACGAGGGCCGAGTCTGCCCTGTAAGAAGGCCTCCCTCTCCGCCGGATACTGAGGAAACAGATAACAGTTTCTGGGATAGAATCGGTCCCCTGCGTAGCAACTTTCCAGAGGATGATAACGGCCCCCCCGCCAAGGAATGGGACACCTGCTCTCTCGCGCAAGGGCTTTTCTCCTCCCAGGGACCCCTGAAAAAGGAGAACAAAGCCCCTTCACCAAGCACACCTGATATTTTCGAATTGCCACCTACCTTCAAAGAGACTGAAAGGAGGCCCGCCAGAGACACAGCGGGACTCTTCTGTCCCAGGCCGCCGGCGCAGCAAGGAGCCACAAGAGACAGGTCCAGGAGCCCACTTAGAGACCCCGACACCAGGGACAGAGAGGATAGCCAGCAGTGCGAGAGAGACACGCAACAAAGGAGACCACCAGTTCCTAAACCCCAAAGTGTCCCAGACGCACAGCAGATTCAGACGGACGCGTCTAAAAGCCCTGAGAATATACGTGCCTTGGCACAGGAAGTCTGTAAACACCTTTACAAAACTCTAAAAAAAGGCTGGGACCAGGAAGACTTGGAAAGCAAAACTCAGGCCTCGGGTCAGGAACAGTGTGGGAGCAAGTAAGCTGGACTGGTTTGGAAAGCCTGCCATTGAGACTTACTAACTAACGGTAGGGCGAGGAAGGCCTGCGGCAGTCATAGACGGAGGGCGTGGAGAAGCCGAGTGGGCTCACGTGAGCAGAGGCAGAGAGTTGTCAGGGTGTCACTGGAACCTGTGAACCAGTGGCCTATGATTATAGTGTTGGACGAAATTAAAAGCATTTGACAAAAAACAGTGCCGAGTTTTGATATGTAAATAGTTTGAGGCCCTAAAACCAAAAGCTGCGATCATTCGCATTAAGGAATGTCCAAATCGCAAATGGCAGCCCATGCGGCTCCTCCTCCTTAGCAGCAGACAAGGGAGCCAGAGCTGCCAACTTTGGAACTGGGGAACCAAGTTCGAGTCTCGGCGTCGGCTCAACACCCTGTGATTCTGGGCAAATCACTCAATCTCCCAGGGCATACCAAAACATGAATGCGTCCTTGTGTAATGTAACTGGTGCTCATGTAAAGCTCCCCAATACCTTCGGGTCGAGTTCACTCTATATATAATACAGCAAACAAAAAGAGGAGAATGAAAACATGCCAGTAGAACCGATTCAGGGAGGAGAATGCAGAATTTTTAAGCCAAAACCTGCTTTATTTTAGCAGTCTTTCCCCCTTTAAATTGCCTTTGCGTCAATGAATGTCTATCCGGAAAATAAAGTTCCCAGATTTTAAAAAATCTTCCTCTTTCAAATTTCAAAATGTGGAATGTAAGCAGAAGGAAAGTGTGATCATGTAGTGTGTGGTTCTATAAGCGGGAGGTCGCAGAGACTAAGAAAAGGCTACAACTCAATAAGAGTGGTCAGACATGATAGAAAGATTAACTCTAGAGACCAAGGGTCTGATTTAGTGTAACCACCTGTGTGTAATTTTCACGGGCTGGCCGTGAATTCACCCTAATGTCAATTGTGTGTGAGGAAGATTTCAATGGGCAGCTTTTGTCTATAATTTTAGCCTTTGTGCCAAAAGACCCAATTTAATTACCTCAGCTCAAGTGGAAGGTCTCCTGTGCTGTGATCCTGAGGGAGGGGCAGACACATACAAAAAACAATTATAGACAAGTCCTGTGCACACGTTTATACTGAATAAGATATTCACAGAATAATCAACATAGTTCAACATCAATATTACGTGAGTGATGTTTTAATTCAAGATGAGTCCATCAATACAAAGAGCGCCAGCCGACACGTGTTTCGTCATCAGCCGAAGTGCGGCAGCAAGACATCTTGTCCTTCACGCGCCTATACCAGGCCTTAACGATACACGGTCGTACTGACCCGTGTGAACCGTTTGTTCAGACTTGAACATTCGTAATTTTTCTTGGATCCTCTAGATGCTACACTGACATCTTGCCCTGAAGAGTCACAGATCTTTATCTGATGACGAAACACGTGTCGGCTGGCGCTCTTTGTATTGATGGACTCATCTTGAATTAAAATATCACTCACATAATATTGATGTTGAACTATGTTGATTATTCTGTGAATATCTTATTCAGTATAAACGTGTGCACAGGACTTGTCTATAATTGTTCTGGCATGGGCTTTTGCCCACACCTTACACAGGGGTTTTGGGTCTTCCCCTGACCTGTTTGCACCGTGAAGCCTTTGTTCTTATTCTTTTTCATTGTACCTGTCTGTTTACCTGCCCGAGCGCCATTTATCCTGTTTTCCAAAACCCTTCACAGTGAATATACATACAAAAAACAAGCCTTCTTGCCAGGGTGCAGGCAGCGCAGTTGGTTAATCTGTAAATGTAAAGGCTGCTTGTGAGCCGGTAGAGGTGGCATTAATGGATGGAGACACTTTAAGCTTCCTGAAGACAAAGATTTATTCTTTTTGAGAGGTATTGTAGAGGGTTTGTGGAGTATGTGCTTTTAATGGACAGTTGTAAAACTGTTTGCACTAGGTGTAATATCCATATTACTAAAATGTACACTTTAAAAACACTTTTTGATTTTAACCTACATTTATGTCCACATTTTGTGGCAGCCTATCTTATATTGCGTGTAATGTAAATTTAAAATAATGATTTACATATTTACTGTGCTTTCTGTGACGGCAGGGACCTCCTAGCAATAAAAATACACAAGTCGCTATTCCCTGCTGAACCAAATAGAATTCTGCTCTATGGGCTTCTGGTTGCACACACATACATCTGCAGTGATCACATTAACCAACAAAGGTTTCATAAAATAAAATAGGGTTTTCCCACAGATTTTTTCAAACTTGCATTTACTTTTCATTTCAGGTGTGCATTATTTTATATGCAGTTACCTGATAGTGAAAGATCAAAAAATGGTCACAAAATATTTTGTTCTTTTTAGCTACGCTTTTGATTCAGTCTCCACTCTCACTGACCACATCCCCATTGCACTCAGGATCACAGTAGTCATACTTTTATTAATGCCCTTTGACCACTGAGAAAGCCAGTGATGTTAGCGTATGTTGTCCTGCTGTCCCTCACCGTTACAATGTATACCATTTTTATTTACATTGTATCAAACTAATCTGTGATCTGTATTTATTTAACACAATGTACTATTCATCTGACAGAATTGTACAAAAACACTGTCCTCTGATGCTAAAGGGGATTGAGAAAAAGAAAGTAATATAGTCAGTAGCATAATTGCAATATGAGTGATCAGGAAACTCGGGGATCAAATCATGGCTCACCTGCATGACTAAATTGGGTAATTTAAGTCAAATTAAGTTACTTCATGCGTCTAGTTTACCTGATAGTGACATCTGAGAGCAAATTCAAGAAATTCAGTTCAATATGGATCCTGTGTAAAAACCGTACATGTATAAGCTTCAATAGCCTATATGTTCTTCCATCCATAAAAATAATATTAGCCAAGTTGTGTAAGCAGCTCTACACCACCTAAGGCATGCCAAGGAGCCGTGATACACCCTCCTGGCCGTGTCCCCGCCTGCCGTTGCTCCACATGGCTGCCCCTGCTCTCCTTCTCGGGGCCATAGCGACCCGTCCGGGTTGCTGCACTGTCAAGGCCACACCAGACCTTCTTATGGCAGAGTTGTCACCGTCCCTCAACCGCATCTGGCTGGCCGCACTAGACCCTGCCATCTATTCCTCTCGGGGTCATGGAGCCACATAAAGCTCTCCCGAGCCCACATATGCTATTCCAATGCGTCGGTTCTTTAAGGTGATGCACTGGTTCTGAGTGAGATGTGCCGATTCTGCTTCTGCAACAGGGTCGATGTGCCAGTTCTGCTACACGGAGGATGGAGCTCTGTCGATTTTACTGAAGCAAGCACTTGGGTCCACTTCCAATGGACCAGGCACAGGAGCAGGTGGTGAGACTTTAATATCCCTGAGTCCCAGGAAACAGGAGACAATCCAACAAACCCTTGGAGATCACTCTGGGTTCAAAGCAGAGTCCAGCTCTCCCTCAGCAGGGTCAGAGAGCAGCAGGGCAACACAGCAGAAAATCAGTTCTTCCAGAGCAGCAGTCCAGCAGAGTAACCGTAGCAGCACAGCAGTTCTGCTTACAGAGGTTCTTTTCAGGTCCAGAAGGGTTTGATTTGGTGGGGTTAGAGACCCAGTACTTATACCTTGTTGTGCCTTTGAAGTGGGGGTGACTTCAAAGAAGTGTCTTTGAAGTACACAGAGGTCCTTTCTTTCCAGCCCTGGCTCCAGACTCACTACAGGGGGGTAATCAACAATTTGTGTGGGGTCAGGACACTGCCTATACAGGTGTGTCAGCTCCTCACTCCCATGTTGCCCAGGATGAGCCATCATGATGCAGATGGGCACTCAGACACACCTAACCTTCTTTTGTGTGCAACTGTCTGGATCGAATGCACAAAGTCAAACTGTCACCCACCCCAGATAAGTATTGGAGACAGGCTGCAGGCACAGAGCTTAAAGAGCAGAGAAATGTCCACTTCTATTCTAAAATAGTAATGTTAACTCTAACTTTACCAGTAAAGAGGATTTATTATTACAATTCCAAAGATATAAAACATGACAGTACACTCTTTCCCAATCAGAAACTACAGTTTAAAAGTGTAATAAGGAATTCCCAATGTTAACCTACAAGAGGATTAGGCTTCACAGTATTGAAAAACTAATGTAGGTGTTTTTCACTACCAGAACATGAAAACTTGAAAGTACGTTATACCTTTTACTTACACAGCACCCTGCCCTATGGGCTACCTATGGCCTCCATTAGGGATGACTTATGTGTAACAAAAGGGAAGTTTAAGGCTTCGCATGGGGTTTCAAATGCTAAGTCGCCAAGGCAGTACAACTGCACAAACAGGCTCTGCAGTGGCAAGGCTGAGACATGTTTAAAGGTCTACTTGTGTGGGTGGCACAATCAGTGATGTAGACCCACTAATAGCATTTAATATACAGGTCCTGGGCAATAGTAATGCACTCTGCTAGGGACTAACAGATACATTAAATATCCCAACTGTGGATGAACCAGTGTAACCATGTTTAGGGGAGAGAGCACATGCACTTTAGCACTAGTAAGCGGTGGTAAAGTGTTAAGAGTCCTAAAGCCAACAAAAACAAGGTCAGAAAAAGAGGAGGAGGAAGGCAAAACGTTTGGGGTGACCTTTCAGAGAGGGTCATTTTACAACAGTTCAGAACACACAGATGCAAGCAGAAATCTGGCTGGAGAATTGGTTTGGAGTGGTTTCCTTTTCAAGGGCCTCTCTATGCATTTCTATAGATACAGCCTTTGTGTAGGGTGATGCTCCTAACACCAGGGTAGTCTCCAGCCTGCAGCACCCAGGGAAGAGGCATACAGAGGTGTGAACTATCTGCACCTGGCCATGCATAGACACAATACAATGGTCAGGAAAGAAACAAAGGGTGGTTTTAGCTAAAACACCCTTCTCACTATGAACAACAGAATGCAGCACCCTTCACTCCCATCATCTACTGAGTGGCAGTGCTACAGCAAGGACCTAATTGAATTTCTATAGGAACCTTGTTTCCTTTTTCCTCACTTTACTGTCAAGGACTCCTCTCTCCTGCATCTCTTGTCATACATGTCCACTGTCTGGGAAAACATCACCCCATCTTTGCACAGGAACAGGTTCAGGACTTCCAAAATTGAACCCACAGACCTTCATCACTCTGCTTCACTTATACAAAAAAGCATCTATGTCAGACTTGTCAGCCTTAGGACTTCCTTCAAACTTTTTACCTTACTCCTCCATTTGTTGCTGATCTTGTTTTTATTGGCCTTGGGACTCTTGCACTTTGGGAAACAGCCTTTACAATGCGGCCATTACCACGCATTACCTTTACCACACATCCTAACAACGCATACATCTTTACCGTGCACGTCTTTACCACACAAAATTTTACAGCGCATATACCTTTACCACACATGCCTTTACAATGCAAATGTTAGTGTTTTTCAGATACAGGTAAGTATAAAGCCTTTTTATATTTAGCTATAGATACAAGGGACTTACATGGGCACTCGGGTGGCCCTATTCTATGCAAGTATCTTCAGGGGCAAACTAGAGGACTATATACTTGCTACTTCCAGCATCAGACCATTGGGATAGCTCTGAAGCATTGATGACATATTTGTTAATTTTTTTTTAATTAGAATTTTCAGTACTACAAAAAAAGAAAGGCAACTTCACTATCATGATATCCTGTGTGCTACATTGTCATCATGGTTTAGTGCATATAATACAGTTCAATGCATTACGTGGTGTGGCACAAGTACTGTAATACAGAATATACATATCAAATTGAAACCCAACATCAAGCATTAGAAGATACGTAGCAAATGGGCCCCATATATCTTTTGGTCTAGAGGTCCGCAGCAGTTCTTCAGTTTATACTTCAAGTCGCTCCCTACAGTACATCATCTCTTTGAGCCACTCATCGAGTTTAGGGGCTAGTCGTTATCCCCAATGGATGGTCATTCGCCTTTTTGCCAGTAGGGCTATCGACGTCAGTCTGTGGTTGGCTGGTTGTAGTGGTTTGACTAGGCCCAGAAGACACATGCGGAGGGTGCATTCCACCTTTTCCATCACCATTGCCGACAAAGCCTGTGTCACCCTGACCCAGAAGTGGTGTATGCGGGCGCATGTTCAGGCCAGATACGAGAAGCCTGCATCTTTGTCATGTCATCTGACAC
Organism: Triturus cristatus; assembly: GCF_964204655.1. Lineage (NCBI taxonomy): Eukaryota > Metazoa > Chordata > Amphibia > Caudata > Salamandridae > Triturus > Triturus cristatus. The sequence continues at coordinate 623,909,699 of NC_140594.1, read as the reverse complement.
AGGCGGTGTCCATACGGAGCCCGTATTTGTGCAGTTGCAGAGAAGTGTAGTATACTTGGTGTAGGTATTTAAAATGAATAATTCTTAGATCGCAGTTAGAAGTGAGATGCCCTGGTCTGCGCAGAAAAAAACTGCCAGTCCTCAAGCATGAGAGAGCTCTCTAACAAATTATTACATGTTTCCATCATGGCGCTAGGGGCTGTGGGTCTATCTGCCTGTGAGGTATTATATACCCTTGTAAAGAGATTATTACATGGGCTTTGTGTCAGCACAGGCGGCTCGTCTTTAAATTGTGGGTATAATGTTCTCACAGTTTCCCGCATTCTATGGTAAATAAATACCAGCAGGGGGGTACAGCGCTGGTGCTGGGATATCTCATCTAGTGTAAGACACATTACTCCTGGGCAGTGGCGGTTTATGACATTTGAAAGTGGTAAGGCGTAGAAGTTGTTGATGAGTGTTACGTCGCTAGCAAAGCGAGTGAGCCTGACTATCATAAGGCAGGTTTGGGGGGGGGGGGGGTTAAAAAGTGTGGGCAAATCATTGCTTTATCATTTGATCAGTAGAAGTTCATGATTTGTGAAAATGTAGTGGCCATTTCAATGGAAATGTGCTATCTGTGAATGACTGTGCGCTACTGCACTATCCTTTAGTAATATATTTGCGACAGTGTTCCCCAAAATACACCACCAGCAGTTACATACTACACCCTTGCCACGTTTCTGATGAACAGATGTAACTCATTTGTGACACTCGTGCTTTGTGCTACCTTTTGATTTTTGTGTTACCTTTTGATTTTTTACATTCCCTATGATTTCAGCTATGTTACATTGATGGCAGCACCCCTACCCTGAAAATTTTTCCAGCACCACTACGGCATGTAATTATGACACAGTAATCATGTCTTGCAAGTGTACCAATTATAGAGGCCTGTCCACATTCGGGTTGATTCCATCTACTATCAGACCTCTGTAGAATTGGAACAATTTAGATAGACTAGCAAAAAGGCCACTAGCATCAAACCCTCTTGGACAGCACTGGGACCTGGATGGTGCCCCACGTTTTGAGATTAGCCCATCTTCTCTTTAGACTTCAATCCAGTGATGCACGGAAATGCTTGAACTAATCAGAACTGCTGGTAATTATTACTCTGGGCGCATTCCACACTTCATTTTTAGATCATCTGTTATAAATTGCCTCTGGTCATTTTTTGCCCACAGGGGTATTTTTCATTGTTGATAAATCCCTTAATTTAAACTCCTAAAAACTGCTGTTTGTGATGTGGGAACCTTCCCACCGTATTTAAGCACCTACTTTGACCTTTCTAGAAGATTTACATGTGCTATTGCGATGGCGAAAACAACTGGAAAGTTTTTAAATACTGACAAAATTTCGACATTTCTGGGTGTTCAACCCTGAATTTAGGACTGTGGAGAAACTGGCCTCCATGCAGATGTTCTTCGGCTGTAGTTTTCCTGAGACTGAAATCGCATTTTGGGTGGTGGGATTAGAATTACAAATTGGACACTTATTGCGCACGATGCAAGAATTTGCCTGTCGCAAATTGCGGGTGTAAATCGCATGCACTTCTGATTTACATACATATGAACCAGTCAAACTGATACGCAGAATGCACGCAATTCCCGATTGCGAAGTCGTAATGTCGAATAGGGCGGAAATTACTCTTCATATAAAGACGTCAGTAATTAGCAGTTGCGCAATATACACCTGCAGTCTGCACGTGCCTTTTAATCAGGGCCATATGGGAACCAACATCCACAGATTGTAATGAATCAGAATCTTTCATTTACGGCCCCAAATATTTTTTGTCGACTGTTGCAAGTCATAATGGAGGTTTCTGCTAATACTATGACCTGCCGCACATAAGTATCACATAAGTATCACATTGACAAATCACACTTTATTGATAGAAACGGTTGCGTGGTTAGATACACAGTTATATGATTTTTTTTATAGTACAAAAGGTCACACAGAACTTATGTTTCTTTCCCATTCTCAGCATACCGCCACAATCCCGACATTTTTAATAGATCTAATTTGTGCACCCTGGCATACCACAGATAACTCGCAGCTTCATCAGACCGGCTCCTGGACGTTTAGAAATGATAGACATTTTAAAAGGCATTAATATCTGAGGGCTCACTGAGGTAATAATTGCTCGACATTCATAGCTAACGAGAGGCAGCTGTGCACAATGAAAACAGCACTGCCTTTTTCGAACATTGTCGGGGGCCATTACTGAGAGTCACTGCTGAGCGGGCTGTAATTTGGGAATCTGAGGAGAGAGAAACACAACATTAAGTTTGTGGTCGGGCCCCACAGTGAACATTTTACTTGTCAGCAGAGGAGATGGGTTTTCATAAGGCCTGAAACTCAATCTGATGACCTGTAAGCACGGTGAAATCTGTCCCCTATCCTGGAAAGATACTTTTCATCTTGTGCACAAAGTAGATATTGTAATAGAGGCCAGAAATACATGCATTACCAGACTCAACTGCGAGCAATGGGTCTCCTCGTGAAATTTCCTGGTGAGCACAGTCGCGGCCGGCATGGCTTTTGGGGGGTGGGGGGGAGGTTTAATTTAAATAAAAAAAGTTACCTTCGCCGGCCCGATCCTGCGTAATCGGTCCCGCGTCGTCCTCTGCAAGGGGAAGCAGGCAGCTTCCCTCCCCTCCCCTAATCCAATCACAACGCTGTAATGGCAGCTTTGTGATTGGCTGGGACGCCGACCGCACAGGCGTCTGTGGGGAGGCCATTTTCTCCATGTAGGCTACATGCAGCCTACATGGAGAAAACGCAGAGTGTGCATGACTGGTTTTGTCAGCACCAGAGGGCCGACCAAACAGTCAGGGCCCACAGCATTGGGCTAGCCACTCCTTCCCTGCCGTCGAGGAGGGCCGCCCGCCCACCCCAAACCAAACCCTTCTGCTTTCTCGCAGTGAGAGAAACAGAAACATAAAATGGTATTTATAATACCATTTTCTGTTTCTGCTTCTCACACTGCGAGAAGGCAGTGGGGTGAGCTTCTCTGCCCACATGGAGCTCCTGCTCCTGGGTATAAGTCTCCCATTGTTCCCAGCCCAGCCTCTGCTAGTTTGGAGAGTGGCTTAGGTTCCTGACTGACTGATATAGCAGGGTGGTGGTGTAGCGGCAGCGCAGGTGCACAGATAGGAGATTTACCTGGCCACACACTGATTGTATGCCATGCACTTGTGGAGCTATGTATAGTGTTTATTTCCAGGCGTCTTACGTCTTTGCGTTCATGAGGTAGGATGGCGCTAAGGAGCAGGGGATGAGCATCATCAGCTTCTATAGCTACGTGGGGCATGTGTTTAGGTGGAAAATACCAATAATGTGCTTGTGCACATATGTAATATAAATATAGATCAGGGGCTCCAAACCCTCCCCATTGTGTAGGAGTGTGTGAGTGTGTTCCATCCTATCCTAGGTTGTTTGCCCACCCACTTCAGTGTAACCATGTGTGATTGGAGGATGGCGAAGAAGGTTTTCATTAGAATGATGGGTATGTTGTTGAACAGGTACAGAAATTTAGGTAATTCATTCATCTTCTTGATTGCTATTCTGTCCGCAAGTGATAGAGGCAGTCTCGACCGCCTGGCCGCCTGATCTTCCAATTTTGAGATTGCCGTGCCATAATTCTGTCTAACAATGATATCTGTAACCCTATGCACCCATATTCCCAGGTATTTGAAAAGCTCCATACTCCGCTCCAGAGGGAAGTCCGATCTGCAGGGCTCAGTAGCCTGCGTGATGGGAAAAATGGTCGACTTGGACCGGTTAATACTTAGTTCAGAGTACCATGCATATCTGACATACTCTCGGAGTAGTGGGGCTAGCTGCATAGCTGGGCCTCGAACATAGAGCACCTTATCGTCAGCATAAACGGATATTGCAAGGGGGTGTTGCCGAAAGCGTAGCGTTGCAGCTGCATGTTTTTGGCTTATTAGGCATGCCAGTGGTTCTAACGCAGGCACACAAAAAGTGGTGACAGAGGGCACCAATGGTATGTCCTCTTATACATTTTGAACATGTCTGATGTGTTGCCATTTATACGCACTCGCACAGCAGGTTTAGTGTATAATAGCTTAATCCAGCGTAGACATTTTTGTGACATGCCCATGCGGTGTGAGACCTCAAACATATGCCTCCATTGTATAGAATCAAAGGCTTCCACGTCGTCCAGTAGGACCGTCTCCACATGGATTGTTGGGTCTAGCTGGTGCAGAACCGCACGAGGTGTGCACAAAGAGGTGGAGCGCGTAGCTATGAAGCCCGCTTGGTCCAGTAAGACTAGCAGGTCAAGTAGAGGCTTGATTCTCGCTGCCAAGATTTTTGCCAAAATGTTGGCATCTGTGTTAATTAGAGATAATGGGCGATAGGATTCACAGTGCTCGGGTGGCTTGTCTGGCTTGAGCAGCACTATAATTAGGCCTTCTCACAGAGAAGGTGATAGGGTCTGTTTTTCTTAAGATTCTGTGCAGGTGAGGAGTTAGCATAATAATGTACTCCTTATAAATTAACTTGGGAATTATTCTGTACATGTGGCCTTCCCATGAGGGACCTTCTGCACAGCCTCCTTTATCCCATCTATAGTGATTGGTTGCATTAAGAATTCCCTCTGCCTAGGTTTCAGCCGTGACAGGGCTGTGCCCTCCAAGTGTGTCAATGTGTCTGCGTCCGAGGTGGAGTCGCAGGCCTCACATAGCTGTGCATAAAAATCCACAAATTGCAAAAGGATGGAAGGTGAGTCGTGGAAAACGTACCCTCACACACTTCTATGCTCACTACATGGTTATGTGCCCATGGCTCTCATTTTTGCAGCTAGTCCGTGGCCCTGATCGCCATATGTTCTAGCGACCTACTGGCGAGACAAATGCCTAATCTCTTGTGTCGTTGTATTCAGTAGCATGGTCTCTATTTGCTGCAAACATGTTGGGATTAGGGTTAGACTTATATTTTTGCTCCAAATTTGTTAAAGTGGTCTCTATAGCTTGTAGTCTAGTTCAAATGGATTTTAAAACTCCTGCCTGGAGTCCGATGCAGGACCGCTTAACGTGACCTTGAATGCTTTCCACAGTGTGTTCTGTCCACCCCATCCACAGAGCCCTTGTTTTCCTCAAAATAGTTGGTAATTGCTGTACAAATGCTGTCACGGAATACTGAGTCTAAAAGTTCAGTGGCTTGAAGCCTCCATTGATATTGGGGGGGAATGTGTGTGGGGACTGCAAGGTCCAATAGCAATGTGGAATGATCTGACTGGGTCTTTGGTATATGCTTGATGTCTGTTACTCATGTGATCACCTCCCTCATGGTTAACCAGTAATCCAACTGAGACCAAGGCTTGTCCACCCTATCTCCCGGATGGCACAGTCTCCAATCATCTATATGGCCATAATCCTCCATTCCATCTTGATAACTCGGGCAAAGTGCTTGCCCTGCCAATCTTCTGAGGTGGACCGGTCCAGGCCAATCTGCTGAGGTAGACCGGTCCAGGACAGGTTCTAGATATGTGTTGAGTTCTCTGCCCCAAACCACAACGGGCAGCTGCAAGACCTGCACGCCACCAAATCGGAGTATATAACTTGGGTCATCCGTATTTGGCCCATATGTATTCAGAATAGTGACTGCAGTTCCACCCAGTGTTCCCTGGACAATAACATATCGGCCATGGTCATCTGATTCGGAGTGCGTTAGTGTGAAGGGAACTCCCTTTCTGATCAGTAATAGGACCCCCTTGGGAATAGGATGAGTATGAGGAGGCTATGCGAGTGCTGGCCCATTTTGTTCCCGCTGACCACCCGTGGAGTACGCAAGATGTGTTTCCTGCAGCAATGCAATTTGGATATGATGCCGGTCAAGGTAAGCAAACGCTCATTTAGCAGTGAGGCAATAATCGGGCCTGGTGTGGTTCTGGGTGGCGGGGAGAGCCGCCAGCGATCTGTGTGCCCTCTCCACCATGAGTGCTGGGGACTGTCCCAATGGCCCGAAGAGCTCTAGCAGCATTGTTTCCACGTAGTTTTCTAGCCGGCCAGTGTCGGTGAACTCTGGTATGCCAGTAATGCATAAATTATTTCGGCACAAGCGTCTCCAAGTGCTCGTTTTTTGCCTTGATCACCTCTAGTACTTTTTCCATATTGAGACATTTGGTGGTGACGGCCTGCATGTCATCTTTAACGGCAGATATGCTCAGCTCCGCAGTCGTGATCCTAGCTATTTGTTTATCTAGCTTTGTTTTGTTACCTTGTATTCCATTCTGAGATTCAAGGTGTATATCTTGCCATCAATGGATTGCATACTTTGCTGCATCACTAGAAGTGTGGCCTCTAAGGAGGCAGGCGGTGGAACAGGTAGGTCTTGTTCTGTGTCTGATAAGGCGTGCTGCTGGGGTCATGCTGAACGGCGCAACTCAAAGTTAAGTCTGGACTGCTGTTTATCGTTTTGTCTATGGTGAGGGTGTTACACTAGTCTTTGCATGTGGAAGCACCCGCGGAGGGCAGCAGCATTATCAACAGAGGTGGTCCAATTGGGGTGCCAAGAGGCCGAACGCTCTGCTAGCCGAACGCCCGCCTAGCAGGTCAGCGTGCACTTGTGCAGTTGTGAAACCGGGGCAGTGCTTGTGAGTCTCCCCCCTGGGGCCACAGCAATCCTCCTACGCCGTGATGCAGGTGTGTGCACACGTTTTTGGTCATTCCCTCTCATGCATATGTCACCTCACCATAGGGGGGATTCGCTGAGTACCCCCAGTATCTCCTTCAGCATGTCGGTGGGGGTGTTATCCCAGAGTGGATCTTGCTGGGGGCTCCAGAGCCACAGTTTCCCCGACGTCCGGATTCTGCCTGGCCCTTGCATATCTTTCGCCCAGTCCCTGCCACTTCCAACTCCTTCTGATCTTTTGCCATGAGGCCCGTGATGAAGGCCCCCATGCCGCCCGCCAGTCAGCAGCGCCCACCCTACAAAGCAGCCCACTCAGGGCCTGCAGCACCGTTCCAATGATATCCCACACCGGAAGGGGGGGACTGGTTTGTCTAGTCACTGTGCACGGTATCTAGTTTTCGCCTCCTCCTCCGTACCTGGGTCAGTGCACCTGGCGATGGCAGCCCATCTTCCAGTCGTCTCCCTAGCTCCTCCTACACCTGGGGCTGCACGGCTTCTTCAGTAGCCTGCCTCGCAGCTGGGTCTCGTAGTCTCACAGGGTCCTCTTAGGGCCTGGCAGTCAAATTGGGCCCCGGCGTCCCTCTTCAATTTCCGCCAGCCAGGGTCACAGTCTTTAGGGCCTCTCATTGCAGTCCACATAGCTATGGCAGCAGGTTTCTTGTTCCAGGGAGACTGGCCTCCCTCTGGGGAAACAGTGACACTCTCAGCTCCCTGCTCTGGGTCAGTACGGCCTAGTGTCTGTGCCGCTCACTTAGTGCCAGCAGGTCGCCGATGTTGTGCAGACCACGGTCATGCAGCAAGCCGGCTCCCGCAGCTCTCCTGTGTCCCACACTCCTCCCAGGCACTACTGCTGTCGATCACAGTGCCCTCCAGCTTTCCAACATGGCCTGCCCCTCTTTCTGGGGACGGATGGCAGCCAATGATTCGGATATTTGGCAGATTGTAAATCCCTGCCAGCAGAGCAACACTAAAGTGTGGCCATCTTGCCTTGGGCTGTCTAGCGCCCCATTGATGACATATTTATAGTATGGAATGCAGAAAGTAGGACACTGGAACAATTTACAGCTTATATCAGTAGTATCCATCCTACCATCAAATTTACCAGCAGCAATATAAACAGAAGCTCCATCTCTCTTTTCTGGATCTGCTACTCACCATTCATGAACAAAAAATTATAACTGATCTGTACCACAAGCCTGCAGATGCTCATTTGTATCGAAACCGGACTTTATGTTACCCACACCACGCTAAACTCAGCATCATCTACAGCCAAGCACTCCAAATAAGACGAATCTCCAGCAATGAGGACACCTGTAAAGACCATCTACAGGAGCTTGCTATATTATTTAAAAAGTGAGGATATCCTATCCATATCCCACAGCAACAAATTGACAAATCTTTGCAGTTACCCAGGGAAGTGCGTATTTGGAATACCAACAGCGGAAACAAAAGTAACAGAATTCCATTTGTGGCTGACTATGATCCACTAGCTCCCAACTACAGAAATATAATGCAAAAAATATTTCCTTAACTGTCCACTTGTGAATAATTGCAAAAGGTTTTTACAAAACTGCTAGTCATTGCTTACCGCAGAGCTCCCAATTTGCAAACTCTTACTGTGAGAGCTGAACTCAAGCAAGCTGTAACAAATGCAGGGGTTTATTGCTGTGACTCTACAAGGTGCATCACATCTGAATACCTTTTACAAACATCATTAAGTAACTAGTTCTGTTACGAGAAGGACCTATGGAATAAGACAGCATCTTACATGTTCCTCAGCATGCAATATTTATGTCATGTAGGCCAAACAGTGAATAACCTCCATACACGATTCAGGAACCACAAATCAGCAATAATTAATAAGAAGCTTTACCAGTTTGTAGTCAATCATTTTAACCTTGTGGATCATTTACTATCAGATTTGAAGATTTTTCCTGTAGAACATATCTTAAAGGAAGAACTACTGGACTTCAGGGAAAACTTCTGGATATACAGATTAAAATCACGGCATCCAACTGGACTGAACATCACTCACGATACCACCTGATTACTGCAAATTTCAAGAGATCTCAGTACTTCATGGATTCCACATTCTAAGTGGAATCTTCACTCATGATGCTTTTTGAAAATCCAGCAGTGTCATCTGTGCAGCCACTGAGTAAATCATCTTGTACTACCTGAGGAAGGCAGAAGCTGAAACATTGTAGTGGAAATATATTTTTGTTCTTTGGTGAGTCCATCTAATTGAGTCACTTCTTGCTTGGATATTTCATTTCTTTGTGACTCATAGTATCCTTTAGGAGCCAGATTTTCGCGGGACTCAGCGCGCCTCCTGTGTAACTCTGCGAATCACTCAGCAAAGATATATGTGGGGGGGCCAAGTTGAGTGTTGCAGTGGATCTGCGCATTCATGAAAAAAACAACCAAATTGGGCTTCTTCACAGGAAACATGTAAAGGGTTAAAGAAATAGTGACCATTTAGAAGTGGTATAACAAAAAGAAAGATGAAAGGAAGCCTGTCATTTGTTAACTAGAGCAGCATAAGTAAGAGCACGTGGTGAGGGGTAGCCATTTTATCTGCTTTTCTACTGATAGAGGAGGTGTTTTGCAGGAGTTCTGACTGGAGATTTCAAATTGAAACATATTTTACAGACATAGAAATAAAACTGTTAGAACAGCAAAGAGCTTTTACAGGAATGTTAATTAGGTTTTGTACATAAAAGTATATTTAGAAAAAAAAGAATGAGTTTATGTAAGGTGAAAGAACATGTGTAACTTCTAGACTGTATACAAGAAGGGAAAATAGAAGGCTGCTTAGATGAGAATATCAAATAAAAATATACTGAATGTATATTAATTTTTATTAAACTAGTATGAATTAATGCGTTTGAAATTAGAGATGGGTACTTGCTTATTGTATGTAATTTAATAGTATGTAATTTGCACACAAACACACAGTCAGGGAGGCACTTACAGACCCAGATACACTCCCACAAAAGCACTTATGTACCCATCACGTATATAGCCAGACAGTTATTGCCACACTCACTCACACACCCATTTACTCACGTGTACATCCAAGTTTAAATACTAGTTTGCCCTTAGAGCCTGGGAGGACATCCACAGAATGCAACCTGCACCAAAAGAAGAGTTTATAGGGGACTACACCAGCACTCTTGAAAAGGGAGAACCCTGATCATAGTTGACCTCAGAATCACATCCCAAAGGGTAGTGGGTTTCAGGAGGGAGAGGAGTGAAGAAATTAGTGGGTAAAGTCTCCAGAGGAGAGAGGGGTTCCCTCAGAGACAGACTTCTCTATCGGTTACAGTGTAATAAGTACTCTCTCCTCCCAAACCCAGTCCCCTGAGGACTTCATGACAGACAGGCTGAGGTGGACCTGAGGCTGCAGCTGGACCAGCTGGGTGCAGAGGAGAGAGAAGCTGAGGATAAGAGAACCTTGGACGAGAAAAGGGTCTTGCTGGCTGGAGTGTCAAGGAGGTGCACTTGAAGGCCAAATAGCTGTTCGAGCCTAGCAAGAATGGTGGGAGCACCACTGCTATGTCCAGTGCATATTTGTGGCGATGGGAGAGACAATGTATTGGCACTAGACAAGGGGAAGAGGTTGAGGTATCCCACTATAAAGGCGGCCATTGTCAATAAGTATTAATTAACCCCAGAGGAGTGCAAGTTAAAATTCAGGGTTAGTCAGAAACGTTGTCACTACTGTTAGGAGCATTTTGTAAGGGTACTTTTGAGATGTCTGTTTAAAGTACTGATGTTTTTTAAGAAGGTGTTTCTAACAGTTATATACTTTTTTTTCCCAAAGAGAACTGAGAAGAAGCAACTGTTTCAAACAACAGATGGAATACATGTGGAATATGAAAACCAGGGTCTTCAGAATATAATCTTCTTGACTGGTACTCTGAGGCAGGCATTTGCACAGGGCGGTCATCATACCGTCCGCCTAGTCCAGTTCGAAATAGTTGAGGAAAATATTGAACCTCTAAACATTTTTCCAGACAAGTATTAGAGTTATTTTAGCTTGTTTCATCTGATACAGTTCAATGGCATCCCCAACAAACTCTTTTGAATGTATTAGATGGATACTGTTCTGCCCATATATTTTTTCAGATATACTTCTGTGCACTTTTTCAAACTGTCCACTCAAAGGCAACATTTTTTCCTCCATGCAACTTCCATGTTAGACAACATCTACATCTTTATAGTACACAATATTGTCTTTAAGATATAATGTAGGTGTCTTACCCTTATTTACATCCACAAGTTCCTGTCATATTTTTTGCTTTTCGTGGGCACATCCCTAACTAGAACAAATGGTTCTCCCAGATCTCTCTCTACATTCACAGGTTCAATATTGTTTTTGCCAGCTAAAGGAAAATACACAACTCTACCTTTAAACCCTTTCTGAAGCTCAGTGGATGATATCTTTAATGTTAGAGTTTGCTTCTTTCAGAAAGTAATGTAAGTGATCCCATGGATATTCCGAACATCTCAGGGTTAGAAACCGTTGGTGTTCCTGAATTTCACAACATGCACTTAAGCTCAACATGATGACGATACCAGTACTCATTCATTCCTATATTTGCTGAAGTAAAGTAAATAGACAGCAGCACTGGAAATACATGGGTGGGGTCCTACTGTATCAATTTATTTCTGGCAAATACCAATGCACTCCCATTTATACACAGGAGCCAGTCAAAACCTACCTTGTACCTCTTCACCTATCCCTTCTTTTACATTTTTAGGAACCATCTCTTCTTTTGCAATGGGACTACTATCTTTTACTTTTAACATTGGCCGGTTGTTTCAACTGTATACACTAATTCATTCTTTTGTAGGTAGCTTTCTTCATTAAACAAAGGTTCAGCAGTAGACAAACGCTTCAATTCTCCTTTGAAAAGTTTGCAAAAGTTACTTCTATTAATAAGCCTTTTTTTCTTCACAGACAACACTGTTTTACTTAGTGTTCTCCTTCTGTTTAGTATCAAAATAAATAGTTTGCGCTTCAGAGGAAATACTTTATTAACCACACTCTCAATATATTATTTTTATTTGAGTGCTGCTCTCACCTTAGTGTCCCTCATTTTTTTAACCAAATTCTGTAGTAATCTATATCTCAAAATTTTTATTCGTATTTTTGTTGTTAATTCCATGCCCGTGTCAAATTTCATGGTTTTGTATACCATTTTTAGGTCTCGCCTGAGCCAGCGCATGCGTCACCCTGCGAGACATTTAGTATTGGGGTTTTCAAAGTGCTACCAGAGTCTTTTGCTGGCCTCAAGCTTGCGTTCACGCGAGCGTGCACGCGCGCAGTCATCCATCTGCCTCCCTTCCTGCGCAATCACTTTCACTTTTTCCTGCTGCTGCGGGCGCGCCACTTTTTCCTGCTCCCGCGCGTGCACGCATCACTAGCGTGTTCTCTTATTACAAGCTTCCCGCGTCGCGCGGCCAATGCTTGCTCTTTTGACAGTTGAGTAGCTTTCCGGTTCGCTGATCTCATCGTGGTTGTGAAAGTTGGCTTCGAAATCGCTGAAGAGATCGTGCGGGGAGAAGAGAACTTAGCATGCTTATCACGTGATTCTGCGCTTTAGCCATGAACACTAAAGCCTCTATCCCTTCTGCGCTAGACTCTACCTGTGCTTATGTGGATCGCGTTGGGTATGCACGCTAATAGAAGGTCTTACATGAGCGCACGAGATAGATGCTCTCCCTGGGAAGCATGTTGTGGTAAGAGCCATTCAAAAGCAGTTATTTAATTTTTCATAATAATAAGTTAGATTATAAAGTGAAATTCATAACGTGCTGATTTAAATACGTTCATAATACTGCGAAATGTCGGTTTGTTCCCGAACATATACAATAATAATCTTTTGAGCCGTAATACAAATAATACGATTAATTCATGATTTGCCTATATTTATTCAATTCATTTTTTTTTTATTACCAACGTTTGATCGGTCTCTAGGTTTAGGGCACAAATTTTGTCTTTCTGCTATGGCGGCCGTGTTTGTGCCGGAAAGATTAGGCGCAGTACTGCTGCGGCCCCAGTCCGTCTTCTGTTTCCTTTGGTAGTGGGTGCCTCCAGTGTGAGCCAAAAGGTACTCGCCCACAATTTCCTGCTGTCAGTTTTCAACTGCTCCCGATGTTGGTGTTTGTGCTTCTTTCTTTTAAGTTACTTGTCTAGTTCCAGACTTCTCCAGTTGCTGTTACACACACGTATTAATGTTGGAGTTGTCAGGCAAGTAATCTTTTGTCTATCCCTCTCAGAAATAGGTAAGTTCGAAAATTCAAAGAGAGTACTGAGTCAAGGATCTCTGGCTTGACTCTTAACCTACGCACGAGCCAAGCCATGAAAAGATTGGACATGTATCTGATACAACAAACGTCGTATCAAAGTACGATAAAGTATCTCAAATTAAAAAGAAATCTTTTGTTGAAGGCTTGTGTTTTACTTCAGTGCATTAGATAATATCAGTGAGTGATTTGATATCTTTAAATAGTAATCTTTTAATACAAACCTTCCCTACCCCCTCGATGCCCTGCCTCCGCTGCCGAAAGTACTTCAAGTGATGCTACTTTCTCATGTGTACTATTTATGCGTTGATTGTTGTGGTGTGTAGAGCAGCAGTATTCATATATGATATCTGCCAAATGTTTTAGGTTTCGCCTGCAGACAGCATTTAGCTGTATGTCGTTGGAAGACCTCGGTAGACAGTATCGAAAATTTACAGTGGACTTTGTGAAGCCTACTGTGAATAGTTTATTGATTAAAGTATTTAAAATGGTTACAATACATACATACCATAGGATCTAACATAAAAACTGTAGATATAAAATTGTAACATTTTCTAATTGTGAAAACAATATTGATAATACTAATAATTTTCTGCAATTCTTTAAATAAATGAAAGTCACCCCTTCAGTGATTTTCGTTATAACATTTTTACCATTCTGTTCTTTTAGAGCTGTGTGAGACCGTTCAGTCTTCATTTTATTGTCTACAATATTTATACATTTACCAAATTGTACAAGTTCTGTGGTGGTGTTTGTGGTAAAATAAAATACTAATGCACTTCTGCAAGTATTGATTGCATTTTTTTAAAACATGGGCTCACGGCGTGCAGACATAAATACAGGGCAACAGGAAAGTATATGTGCCGTTGTTTCTTTTGCGTAGTTGCAAAACCTACAGCTCCCAGTCTGTTTGTAACCTTTTTCAGCCTGCTGTACTCATGGATTGGGAAGACCATCAATCTTGGATGCATGATTTGGGTTCTGCAATATCTGCTCTTTGCATTTTTTGGTATGGCTGTATTCGATCTTTCTCATATGATTTGCAAATCTATTCAAATGGGCCCCTGGTTTGTAATTTGATTATGTCTGCTTTCCAGGATATTTTGAGCAGTTGCTTTTTTATTATTGTTTGCAGTAATGCACAGGGAGTTGTACAAAGACAGGAATCTGAAATAAAGTATAAATCCTTTATAGCTTCAGACAAGAAATTTGACCAAGGTTTTTTCTTTTGTTTAAAGGTTGCTCCGATTACAATCTTAAGTGTGTCTGAATGTGCATTCATAACCTGGTGGAAATATTTAATAAAGGATGTCTTGCGTTCCAAATCCAGTCCTAAAATGCCAAATTCTAAATCATTATTATTTATGCGTTTCTATATAGTGCGTACTTTACCTGAAGGTGTCAGAGCGTTTTACAATAGGGGAACCAGTTACATTGCATAAGGACTTCAGAGTACATTAATTATTATTATTATTAATATTAATGGAGTTTTATATAGCGCAAATTTGACCCGAATCGGGTATCAGAGCGCTTTACATAGCACCAGTTGCGTTACATGAGGACACATTCATTTTTAGGTCTCGCCTACACAGTGCGTCTGCATAGGAGACCTTTAGCCGTCGTGCAGCTCTTTTTCCAAGGACATACTTGTGCTTGTGGCAGCATACACCTTGCAGGAGTGCGCAGCGGCGCGCCACAAGCATGAGTATGTGCTTTGAAAAAGAGCTGAATGAGTGCGCACGCACACACGCGTGATTGCTTTTAGTTTCGCGGCCGCGTCGGGCGCACACGCACACACGCGTGATCGCTTTTACTTTCGTGGCTTTTCCAGTCTCCCCATTGAATTTATTGACCCATAAAATGCCCCCTTCTGCCTTTCCAGTTCTCTCCCCCTCCTCACCATCCAATCTAACTCTGCCCCCTCTGTTTCTCCCTCCCAGACCTCTTCACTGTTTCTCTCCCTGCCTATCCCCGCCCCCTCCCCACCCCTGCCTCTCTCTGTCCAGGCTCTTTCCCTTGCACTGTCTTCTTCTTTCCCTCCCCTCCTCTCGCTCCCTCGCTGTGTTTTAATGACCCGTAAAATGGCCTCTTTCATATGGATCTGAACAGTCTTTCATTGTCTGCTGCGCTAATCTAGAGTGCTGTGCCCGCTTTGGTCACTGGTCTGCCGTTTGCCTTGCCACTAGAAACCCTGTGCACATGCGCACTACTATACGATCGACGAGCCCATCATCACATGAGTCAGCCATTCAGATGAACATGAGAGGAGTTAAACTTTATCCTTGGATATTCCTCGCTTGTGAGGGCCAGTTTGTGCCTTTCCCCACCCCCCAATTGTGTGTGCTCATTATACTGGCGTTGGTGATTGACCAGTTCTTTTGCTCCCTTTGTGCGGTGGCCATGCCTCCCCTTTGTTAGTCTTGAGGACTTTGAACGTTTCTGATTGTCTTAACTCATACGTTGACAGATGCAGTCAGTGGTACCGATTTTTCTACAAGGTGCGTTCAGTTGCTTGTCACCATGTCGTGGCAGTGCAGTCACCCATTACAATAACTACCAACCTAAACCACAGACATTGCCATCGTGGCAGTAACTAGCTCTGCAGCTCAAAGTAAGGTGACAGCACCTAGCTGTCCTGATGTGTACACTGAGGCTGCCGTAGGGACAACCTTCGACTGGGGTTAAAAGCAAGTGTAAACAGCACAGCTTCGACTCTTACCCTCTAAAGCGCAGTGAAGCTGTTCTCAAACAGCACTCGGGACTTGGTTTGTTGTTTCTTCTTCCCATCTTTCTTTTATATTACCTCAAGTTATTGGGATTCAGATTCAACCACTGCTTTTGCATATGACACACGAGCGCGGTTCTCTGTACTTTTAGTCTCATTCTTTTCTGCCAGGACACCCCCACCCCAGTAACTTGGAGCAGTGTTTGATTTCAGGGTTTAATTTGACGAACATGTCCTGCGCAGCCACATGCTGGGACTGGAACAGCATCGTCCAGGAAGTTATACTGAACTTTGCAATTAAACCATTGTTGATGTGATAGGCAGTAAATCGTCCTTTCATCACCAACTCTGGAGTAGTCTTGACTGGAAAGGCGAAGAATAGTTTTTTAAAAGCTTTTTCTAATCTGTTCTGAACCTTCTCGCACTTATTTCTCCACATGGCTTCTCTTAACATTAAAAAAGGGATGTACCTAAGAACACTTATGGCTTCTGTCAGTTGTCACATGAAAGTCCTCCACCCACTTGTTTTTTTCTAACATCCGACCCTAATTTTCCCCAAAACGAGTCTTTGTTCGATCCCTGGGTACTGTCCTTTGAGTGTCAATGACGTATACAACAAGCATTGGCTCGCCTTTGGGACCTTATAAGTGTTTAGTCATGCAACAGTTGATGTTGTTGCACCAAGGATATTGTGCTGCATAACTAAATACTTATAAGGTCCCAAATGCGAGACCTATTGGCTATGCCAATGCTTGTTTTACTTTTAATTTGACTTACTCCTTCTCTGTTAGACATTTGGAGAGGTAAAGTAAATAGACAGCAGCAGTGTAAGTATATGGGTGAGTTCCTATAGTAGTTAAATCAAAAGTTCAAGTTTCAGTTTGTTTCTGCATTTGTAAACAGCTAAATAAGTTATTTCATATGTGTTTGACAATTGTTTGGTTTAAATTGTATTTTAATATGTTAATAAAATGTATGTGTAAAATTATAAATATATTTATTATTATTTTAACTCAAGGGTCACAAACATACTCATACATGTACTCACACACCTATACAGTCATTCACACAGGTACTGACACACCCACTCAAAAACCAGTGCAGTCACAGACAGACCTATTTACATATACAAACTCGTACTTACATACACAGTGTGAAGTTATCTTTTTTACTGCAATCTTTATTGTTGTTTTTTTTCTGCAACTGATCATTGGTCATTATTTCAATAGTACACCATTTGTGGTGTATGAGTACACAACTGAGAGCAGTAGAAGGAAAAATGGACCTACAGAACACATTTTTACATTTTAATCATCTCACTAAAATCTTCACAGGCAGCTGGTATTGTGATGACTGCAGCTGGTGAAGGTTCTCCCAAGGGTGTTGTAGAGGTGGAATATTCTGCTGCACCTAGTTTCTCCTGATTCATTTAGTTTGACCAGTTGTATACCCTTCCATGAATTGTTTTTAAGTGCTTCCAATTGGAACTTGTCCCAAGTGAATACTTCTTGACAGTGCTCCTGAGTAAATGTATGCCGTAAATATTACACTGCACATATTTAGCTGTACCCTTCTTTACCCCTGAAAGTATTATAAAATGATTCCAGACATCACTTTATTTTGTATTTGCTGGTGTAAATATATACCTGCATGTGCTTGAAGTGGTTGTGCACAAAACTGTATTTGTAAATAGTCAAATAAGTTGTGTTATGTTTATTTCTTTATTTGTAGTGAGCTCAATGCTCAGTGTTCCTTAATTGCAATGAGATAGTGTGCAGTTTTAGGTTATTTCCCTACAATCTTTATGATTGTTTTTCCCCACTGTTCAGTGATGACTGCTTAAAAAGTACATTCTTTACAATGAATGAGCAAAGGAGCTGAGAAAAGTAAAAAAGTGAAAATGAAATGCTTATTTATGTTAATACATACCTTTACTGAATGAGAAAAAATCTAGTTATTTCTTAGAATTATTTATTTATGCATTGTTGAAATTGTAAGTTACTTTTATAGATCTATTTAAAAAAAATCTCTTTTATTGTTTTTGTTTTATTGCAACAGTAACAGCAGCAATCAGCATTACATAAATTGCATATATAGTCCTTAGATCTCATACAGTAGGTACGTTCTGGCAACAAGAACATTACAATCATTTATTCAATGGACATGTAGACGCAACAGCTCCAAGTAAATCATACTAGATCGGTGTCGTTGTTTAGTATCCAGTTTTCCTGTTAGATAATTTACACAAACATTGCTTTCAGAAGGTTACACTAGGAGCCCAGAGCTGTATGGAGAACCATGATAAGCTGAGTATTTAATAACAAGACGGAGAAGGGGCGTAGAACTTGGAGCTGAGTTGGAGCACCTCGACCTGCCCGTGTGCATTTGTGGGTTTGTTGCCTGTTGGGCCCATTCCCCTTACAAGGACAATATTCCCCCCCATCAATATATACTTTGGGGGTATTAGTGTACCATTGTCAGGTGTAGAAGTGGTGGTTCTGGATATCTCAGGGCCTCCACATGCGCGGTGCTACTCATCCGGGTCAGGTATCAATGCAGACTGGATTGGCGGGTGTTCATATTGTTGTTGTGCTAAAAGTATCGCTTCCCAATGTGTGGTGATTGGTATTTTCCTAAGGCCTATGGTTTCTTCATGACAAATTGCTATGCCTTCTGCCCTAGCCCATGTGAGTGTGGAGTGCCTCCAAGCTTGGAAGTGCGGGAGGTCAGGCGCTTTCCAGCGTTTCGTGATTAGCCGTTTGGCTGCTATTATGCCTAGGTCTAAGAATCTGGATGTAACCTTGGTATTGCGTGTCCTGCGGAATGTGTGTAGCAAGTACGCGGGCCATTCAAAGGGGATCACCCTTTCAGTGCAGTGATGTAGCGCTTCCGCTACCTCTCTCCATTATGCACTAAGGTTGGTGCAGCTCCACAACATGTGTATCGGGTCTGCATCTAAAACAGAGCATCTAGGACAGGCAAAATCGGTACGATGAAAATATCTGTTGATTTTGGCTGGGATGTAGTACACTCTGTGTATAATGTAAAATTGGATCTGCCTGAACCTCATATTCCTAGGGATCTGAACTGGGCTGGCCAGCACTTGTCCCCATTCGTTGTCTGAGAATTGCCTGCCTAGGTCTCCCTCCCATTTATATCTGAGGGGATCTAAATTGGCCGCTACATGTTGGTGCAGTGAGGCTGCGAACCAATGCATCAGGTGCCTGCCTTGCCCCATTACGTGTAAGTATTGTATAATAAGGTAGCTTAGGACTGTGCCCCTGTCCAGAGATACTGGACGGACGTATTAAGAGGCGCTTGATCAGATGACCAGACTGCACATTCCTGACGCCCCACTTATTACCCTACTAGGATATACCAAAGATCTTGATGTCCGCTTCCGGAGCTACATATCGTTGGCACTCTTACTAGCCAAACGCAGAATGGCATGAAGATGGGGGCGGGGGGGAGCGCCCAAATTTAAAGAATGGTTAAATGATCTCACATTTTGTCAAGAACAACTGCACACATATGCTGAGCTGTTGCCACTATTGTCCCGCCCACAAGACATCTGGGGTCCTTTACAACTATACTTACTGGCACAATCAGAAACGGCTGAGGCAGGTGAGACGGGAAGTAACTGATTGCAGACTCACATGGGTGGCGCACAATGCCCTGTTAGACTTTGGGTTTATCGGAAGCACTGGGTACTCAAAACTGTAAGAATTAGCATCTTGTCTATCATTATGTAATATTTCGTAAATGTGGCAACGGGGATATTTACTATGTCTTGAGAATGATTTTCACATGTTGTGTTTTTTCTTCTGTTCTATCCACCTAATAAAAAACAGATTTTAAAAAAAAGTATTGTATAGTAAGGTGTGTGAGCAGTTCAGTAGTTAAGTCGCCCCATAGCGCCATGAGCGTGGGCATTAAGGACCGATGGAGGAGAAATTGACCCACAGGGAGTCCGTTCCCTTCTATCAGCGTTGCATAGGGAAGCAGAGCGCCATCACGGTCGAGGTCTCCTAGGGTCTGTATCACCACCACATGCCACTGTTGCAGTTCTATAGCGTTAAGGGTTCCCTGTCCTTTAGGAGCACCTTCTAGAGGGAGAGCGGGGGCATAGGGCATTGGGCTCCGAGTTATGAAGAGGCTCCTCTTGTAGCATTTGGACGCTATGTTCAGCCATAGAGATTCTAGAAGCCTCACACGCACCCTGGGGTGAAAGAGCTGGAGAATCTGGTACAGTGTGAGCGGTGGGACTGTAGTCGCAGTGCCTTCATGGCGACCTGCCATCCACCTGGCCACCCATTGGAGTTGTGCTGCCAAGAAGTAGTGTTCACAACATGGTGCCGCCAGGCCCCCTTGATCAGTGGGCAGATACAATTTTTTAATAGTCACTCTGTGCCGACTGGAGCCCCATATGAAATCTCTGACCGTCTTCTCCAACACAGCAAAAAAGGGGGCCAGCATGTGGACAAGCAGGTTGGTGAAATAGTACAGGAATCGCAGTAGAGCCATCATTTTCACCTGCGCAACCCTGCCTGTCACTGCGATAGGAAGTGTACTCCAGAATTGCATCTAGGATTTGATGCCAGTTAATGTCCTACCGAGATTGCCGTCAAAAAGATCTGTCGGCGGGGGGCGGAGCTTGGCTCTTGAAGAACATGGCCGCCTGAGCCCGGAGCTCCTCCGCACCGACACTTAATCCGGCATTTATCCTGTCACCCTTCAGCACACACCTACTTCTGGACGGCTAATTCTGGGTCCGAAAGCCTCGGCGCCCGGGATCTGAAGCCTGGGGCCCCCGAAACCCCCCCGTTCCTGGGCAGCGGAGCAGAGAGGCGAGCGGAGGGCTAGGCCCCACATCCCCGAGGTGTGCTGGACAGAGGGCGTGGCTGCGTCGCCCTGCGTGCGGCTGGGCTCCACTAAGACGTGCCGGTCTCTGGAGCGGACGCAACGAGACTCGCCCGGCCCTCAGCTGCCTAGCATCGTAGCGCTTCGGGTCCGGTGGAGATCGGGACGTCCCCTCGGGGCGGACCAGGGACCGGACCCGTCCGACAGCGGTGAGGAAGAGTGGGCCTCCGCGTCCAACCGCCTGCGCCCCGGCCAGACTTGATATCCTGAAGGGGCAGCCTGGGGCCTACAACTCGGAGGTCGGTGTGCGCATTGACGGCGGAGTCCCCTGAACGGCTCCGGCGTCGCATGGGTGGATTCGCCGCGGCCCCTGCGGCCTGCTGAGGAGGGGGGACTCGCCTGACCGGGTCGTGCTGGGCCCCCGGGCGACACTCCCTTCGCACCACCTGCTGAGGCCTGAGACACTGACCTACTGGACGTCGCCCTGGGGCCTGGTGCTGCCTCCCCCTGTGCTGCCAGGTTGGGGGAGCGCCCGCGTGGAGATCCGGCCTGAACAGTGTCCCCCCTGGGACTGCGGACCCTTGGACGCCGCGGGCGGCGGCGGTCGCACCCCACCGGTACATTGACCATCCGCTGACCTGTTGTTGAACGGCTTCACGGCCCTGGTGCTTTGGGGGCCCGGTGCTGCTTCCCGGCTCTGGTGCTTCCTGGCGTCGGGTCTGACGGTGCATCTTGGTGACCACCCTACACGCGGGACACGTCCGGGCACACCCTCGGTGCCTGCCTGGCGCCATGGGAGGGAAAGGCCACCGTGGTGGGGCGCAGGCCAAACTGGACAAATTTGCATTCCTACCGGATCGGAAGCAGTCCCCCCCCTCCGACAAACCCGTGGAGTTTACCCTGGCGGACGTCATGGCCACATTGACGCAGATGCAGGCTTCCATTTTGGTACGATCTCCACGGATGTGGCGCTCCTCCGAGCAGATGTCGCCAAAATCAACTCACGACTTAAAGAGGTCGAGGCCACCGCGACGACCCTCACGCAGGAATCGGCGGACCACCACAAGCGCATACAGACCCTGGAACTGACGCAAAAGCAATTGCTGGCCAAACTGGAGGACCAGGAAGGACGGTCCCGACGCAACAACGTGCGGGTCGTTGGTGTGCCGGAGAGTGAACGCGGCCCGGCATTAGACCTCTTCGTGGAAAAACTGATTACTGACCAACTCCAGCCTCGTGGGCTCTCCAAGTTCTTCTCGGTGGAACGGGCCCACCGGGTGCCGGGCGGGAGGCCTCGGCCGGGGGCCCCCCCGCGCCCGATTCTGGCCCGCATTTTCAACTTCCGTGACCGCGATGCAATCCTCCAGGCGGCGCGTACGGCCCCCCCACTGCGGGTGGGAAACAGTACGGTCACCCTATATCCGGACTATACAGCAACGGTGGTGCGACAGCGGAGAGACTTTATGGCGGTCAAGGCGGACCTCCGCTCTCGAGAACTTAAATACTCGATGTTATTTCCTGCAAAGCTCCGAGTGGAGGCGGAGGGGCGCACTTGGTTCTTTACATCGCCAGCTGAGGCCTCGGAGTGGCTGGAAGGATGGCGTCCTGCTAAATCGAGGGGCAGGGGGGACCATACCCCTTGCGGCCTCTCAGCCTCCTCCGGGGACGGTGTCGAGGAGTCGGGGGCAGGAGATGGAACGCCGTGAAACATGAAGGTATGGAGACGATCGGACTTGCTGTCACCCGGCGATCTGCGGCCTTGATGCTCCAGACGGCCCAAGGGGGCCTTAACTTTGCATGAGGCTGCGAACTCGGGGCCCCCGGCTAGTATCGGACATTTGACTGCTTGAAGGGACGAGCCTCTGGTGTGGGGACCGGCAGCTGAACAGTGAGCGGTTTTCCCCCCGCACGCACGTAACCAGTTTATGGGAACTAAGCACTCTGCTGAGTTGGGGTGGCGGGTAGTTTTAAATCCGCGAGGCAGGGAGGGGGGAGGAGGGCAGGGGATTTTGCTGTTATGTTGAATTGTGTTTTAGTTTAGGTTCACCTACCACTCACGGGCACTTCTGGCTGACTAGGCGAGCACAGGGGCACAGGGGTGGCATACTACAGTGGACTATCTCTATATCCCACCCAGTAGATGGCATCACATAGCTCTCCCCACGTAACCATTGACACAATGCCCGACGTCCCTACTCAGCACCGACGTCCTTCCTTTGCGGTCCTATCCTGGAACGTCAATGGTTTAGGGGACAAGATTAAACGTGGGCTGGTGCTACAATACCTCAAGCGTAGGGGGCCCGCGGTGGCACTCTTACAAGAAACGCACCTGGTGGGTTCTGCCACCAAGGCCCTGGATAGGCTTGGATTCAAGATGGCGACACACTCGGAGTTCACGACAGGTTCCAGAGGGGTAGGCATACTGATTAACAAACGTTTCCCCCTGATCCTTCTAGACTCCCGTAGGGACGAATATGGCCGCTTTGCAGCACTCACCTGCCAATGGGAGGGGAAGGTGTACAACCTAGTGACCGTCTACATCCCCCCTACACTGCACCAGGTCTCCTTTAGGGCTCTGGGTGAATTCCTGCTGGCGCTCCCGCATGGGGAACTTATCATGGGTGGGGACTTCAACGCAACCATGGATCATACACTTGATAGGTCGTCACACAGGGCACACGGAGGGGACACCTCCATTCTTACCGAATTCGCCGCCGCGCTAGGCCTGGTAGACACTTGGAGAGAATATAGGCCCAATGAGAGACAATACACCTTTCTTTCTGGCGCACACCGCACCCTCTCGCGCATAGACTACATCTTCACTTCGCCTGCCGGGTTCACTGGGGTGACCGAGGTGTCGCACCTCCCCAGGGGCATCTCGGATCACTCGCCTGTGGTTGTAACGTTTGCGACCAACGACCCGTGTAAACGCACCATGTTTCCGGTCCATCCCGGGTACCTCAAAATCCCCAAAATCAATAAGGCCCTCAAAACCGCGACCAAGCACTATTTCGCCGAAAATGCTGACTCCGTCAGCAGCTCGGCAACCCTCTGGGAAGCCTTCAAAACTGTCCTCCGTGGGCAGGCCATCTCCGTCATCTCTGATCACAAGAACACCCAGCGGCAGGCGGTGCTAGAGCTGGAGCGTTCGGTAACCGAGGCTGAAACGTCCCATACACAACAAGGGGATGAGGATTCGGCGCATACACTCCGCATGGCGCAACAGGAGTATAGGTCCCATCTATGGGAGGCAGCGCGTGCTCGGCAGGTGGCAACCCAACACACAGTCTATGAACTTGGGGACAAGGCGGGAAAACTGCTTGCATGGCTTGAGAGGGGGGACCGAGCGTCGCGATGGGTGGCTCGGATCCGGCTCAACGAGGGGGAATTTACTTCAGACCCTCAGCGCATAGCGGAGGCTTTCGCGGCCCACTACCAATCCGTTTATACGCCTGAAGCTACTTCTACCGTGGCAGAAAATGAGTTATTCCTTCGGGACATCGCGATGCCGCGATTGACTTCCTCTGAAACAGAGGCCCTCGAGGCGGACCTGTCAGACGACGAGATAACGCTGGCAATCTTGTCCCTTCGCACAGGGAAGGCGCTGGGGCCCAATGGGCTCCCGATCGAGTTCTATAAGCACAACTCCTCCCTAGTAGTCCCGCACCTGCGAGCCATGTTTAGGGATTGTCTATCTAGGGGGACCCTCCCCCTGGATCAGAGGATGGCTACAATAGTGGCGATCCCGAAACCTAACAAACCGGCGCACGAGTGCTCCTCTTATCGCCCGATTTCGCTGCTCAACGCCGAGGCTAAGATCCTGGCAAAGTTACTGGCAACACGACTGCAGCCCTACCTCTCCACCCTAATCCACCCTGACCAGTCAGGCTTTATGCCGCACCGCAACACCGCTCTAAACTTACGGCGTCTGCATAGCATTCTTGCTTGCCGCTCCACGATAGAGGAGGATGCGGCCATACTCTCGTTAGATGCTCGGATGGCGTTTGACAGGGTGGAGTGGCCTTTCCTGTTCGCCGTTCTCCGCCACATGGGGCTTGGCCCCAAGATCTGTGCGTGGATTCAGCTTCTGTACACCCAGCCGCTTGCGCAGGTGGTGGTGAACGGCCGTGTCTCTGACCCCTTCCCTCTGGGGCGGGGGACAAGGCAGGGGTGCCCCCTTTCCCTCTCCTCTTTGCCATGGCTCTCGAGCCCTTGGCGGCATGGGTGCGCCAGGATCCGGTGATCCGTGGCCTTAAATGGAGGCCAGACTGGGAGGATCGGATCTCCCTTTATGCAGACGATGTACTACTCTATCTGGCCTCGCCTGCGCGCTCTATCGTCTGTCTCCTCGACATATGTGAGTCATACGGGCGACGGTCGGGCTACGAAATCAACTGGGAAAAATCCATCTTATATATGCTCCGAGGCCCCCCGCCTCGGCCCCCGAGGGGATGCAATATTCTTGTGGCCCGGGAAGGATTCAAATACCTAGGGATATATGTTACTACAGAACGGGATAAATTTGTGGCCGAAAACCTAATGAAGCCCCTCCAACGGCTTCGTACTGATGTCAAGCACTGGCGAGCCCTGCCCCTGACCTTGCTTGGAAGGGCCTCGCTCTTTAAGATGCTCGCTCTCCCTAGATTCCTCTACGCGCTACAGAATACCCCCTTCCCGGTGGCGCCCTCTTATTTCACGGCTGTCAATGCAGAGATCACCCGTCTCCTTTGGGAGGACAAGGCACCTCGAATTGCGCTCCATAAGCTCACCAATGGCTGGTACGACGGGGGAATAGCCCTCCCAGATATTAAAACCTACTACTGGGCCTCGCACCTCATGATCATAAATCAGTGGCTCCATGTACCAAGCGACGACCCTGCCTACCGTATGGATAGGCAACTGCTTGCCCCGGGGGGAGTGCTAGGAGCCCTCTATAACCCTAGAAGAGGTCGTGTCCAGGCAGGGCCCGCAGCGCACACCCTACAGATATGGTTTGCGGCACAGCGTGCGATGGGTTGGGTGGGTAGGATCACCCAGGCAACGCCACTCTGGGACGCTAAACTGCTTGGGCTGCTGCGTACCACCAAGGGGTTCCATCAGTGGGATCTAATTGGCATTTCGAGGGTAGGGGACCTTTGGCGACGGGGAGAGGTGATCACCTTTTCCCAACTCCAGGCAGAATACGATTTGGCCAACACCGAGCATTTCCGATATCTGCAAATTCACCACGCACTTCAGACGGCGATTCCACTCGGGACTCGACTCCCTGAGTCATCGCCCTTGGAGGACCGGCTCCTCACTGAACATCTGATTCAAAAAGCGACGTCCCTAACATACCGGAAAATAATCAATAATCGCCCTGACCCCTTTTTGGTCCTTAAGGGGAAATGGGAGGCGGAACTTGGAGACTTTGACGATACTGACTGGCAGGCCGCGCTATCATCCCCCAGGGAGGTGGGCATATCGTCCAAATTGAGGCTAGTCCAGCTCAAAGTTCTGCACCGCACATACTATACCCGTACACTTCTATTCAAATTACAGCGTACGGAATCCCCACTATGCCTCAGGAACTGTGGTCACGAGGGAACCTTCCTCCACACCATATGGGACTGCCCCGTCATAGCGCTTTACTGGAAGGGGGTGTTCCGTACTCTCTCCCAAGTTACCAAAATCCCCACCCTGCCTGAACCTCGGCTATGCCTTCTTAACGTATGGGAGCAGACCGACCACGTAAGAGTGGCCCAGCTGTGGGTGACATTGGGGCTCATGCTCGCAAAACGTAACATAGCCCAGAGATGGGGTTCCGGACAGGCACCGACCCTCGCACACTGGATCCGAGACATGGACCTTGTAATGGTCACGGAAAAAGCGGTATATGTACACAGAGGGTGCCCAAAGAAATGGTCCCAGGTGTGGGGTGGCTGGAATGTTTATAGGGGGAACATTTGCGAGCCCCCACCCGATGCTCCAGAATCTGACCTCAGCGATCATGACTAGCGGCCCTATTTCGCACATTGAGTTGGGATGGAGACTAATGTGTTTGGCCCTTTGCTTGCCTATGTATATTTGTACTGCTAGTGCTGACTTGCCAAGATGTATTCAAATCTGCTTTGTCTTAAGCCTTACACCGAAAGAGTGGTTTTTATTTTCTGTTTTGTTGAATAAAACCAATAAAAAGATTTCAAAAAAAAAAAAAAAGATCTGTCGGCTGTTTGTATATCCGGATTCCAAGGTAGCGGAATGTATCTGCAATCCACCTTACCCTCAATCCATTGAGCACCAGGCCGGATCAGGGACATCTGCATTAAAGGCGTAGCGCTTTGATTTGCCGACATTTACCTTTAGTCCGGATATAGCCGCAAATTCCCTAAGATTTGGGCCAAGTTGTCCGGTACATTGTTAATGTCGTGGAGGTAAATTAATAGGTTGTCCGCGTACAGCGACACCTTATGTATGCCATTGCCCAACAGTATGCCCCATTGCGTATGCACCCTTATCGACTCCGCTAGTGGTTCCAATGCGAGAGCAAAGAGAAGGGGGGACAGTGGGCAGCCCTATCTCGTCCCTCGTTGCACTGGAATCCCCTCTAAGATGTAAGGGCCTGTCTTTACCCTTGCCACTGAATTTGTGTAAAGCAGCCAGACTATTTGCAGGAAGGCTGGTCCTAGTTTGTACTTTTCTAAAGTGGAAAACATATAGTTCCACTAGAGGGAATCAACAGCTTTTTCCAGATCAAGCACAAGGCAGCCTGCCCTCGGCCATGCATTCGTGAAGTATGTGGCTACTCGGAAAAAGCGGCGCAGGTTGAGTGAGGTGCTGCGAGCTGGTACAAAGCCATTTTGATCTGTGTGCACCAGTGTAGGAATCACCTGTGCCAGTATGTTGGCCAATATCTTCGCAAGCAACTTATAGTCGGTGTTGAGGAGGGCGAGGGGCCTGTAAAAGCCCATGTCAGTTGGGTCCCTATCGGGCTTGGGCAGTGAAATCAGGTATGCCTCACATAGCGAGGGGGGGAGCCGTCCCGCATCTACAGCGGCTGCATAGAGGGCGAGCAGCTTTGAGCCTATCAACACCCTCTAAGCTTTATAGTACTCTGCCGGGAGTCCATCTGGTCCCAGAGTCTTTCCCGTGGCCAGGGACGAGATTGCTTCCTCAACATCCTCAAGCGTTATCGGCTCATCTAGCATGTCGCTGTACGCCGACTCTACCTCAGGCAAGTGTATGCGGTCTAAAAAAGCTGTCAGAGCATGTGGCTCACAGCTGCAGTGGGATTGATACAATCAGCTAAAATGCTGCATCAGAGCCTCATGGATGTCGTGCTGTGTGTGTACTAGTGTGCCCGTGCTGGTTTGCAGTGCTTCAATGGTTTGCGGGTGTGTTCTTTGCGAATTAGCCAAGCTAAAAGCTGCCCTGCCCGGTCGGCCGTGGCGTGGGTGCGAGCTGTGTGCGCTGTATAGTTGTGGAAGCGAAGACGTTCTAGTAGCTCCGCATGCTGTGTGCGCAGTGTTTTCAGGTGTTGCTTGTCCCTGCCTTCACCTTCCCCATCTACCTCATACCGCAGCAGCTGTTTTTCTATTTTGCTTAAGTCGGAAGAAATTTGTATGTTCCAGGTCATACCCATACAGTGTCCTCTTGTTGCGACCTTGAAGGTCTCCCACTCCACCAACGCATTCTCTGCTGTGTTTTCATTGATCTCAAAATATGCGAGCAGGGCCGTGCCCAGCGAGGAACGGAATGCTGAGTCCTCCAATGCCGCAGGTTGTAGTCTCCACGTGGGGGCAGGAGGGCACTCAATATCCCAAGTTAGTTGTAGTATTTGTGGGTTGGTTTCGGAGTGTGTCTGGCCTAACTATTCTACCTGATGTACCAAAGGAAGGAGCACTGGGGATCCCACTATTCTATCGAGGCGTACATGTAGGCAGTGAACCGCTGAGTAGTACGAGTAGACCTGAGTGTCAGTGTGTCAGCCAGTTTGTGAGGGCCTGTGCATTGGACGCCGCTGTGGTCTTGGACAGGGGCGGGAACGATCTATCTAGGCCTGTGTTAAGTACGGATTTGAAGTCCCCCCCCAAGGAGCCAGGGCACTCCGCTCCACCCAGCTAATGTCTTTGTGATATTCTCCAAAAAGGTCAACTGGCCTAAGTTTGGGGCGTAGATGGAACTAAGGAGTATCGTTGGCCATTAAGCCTTCCACTGACTAATGTGTACCGGCCCTCAGGGTCAATTAGTATGCAATCACTTGTGAAGGGAATCCCAGCTCTTACCCAGATAAGCACGCCTCGCGCATGAGCTGAATAACTCGTGCCATGTATTTGGCCTCTCCATTTATTACGCAATCGCCCTAACTCCACCTGGGACATGTGTGTTTCTTGGAGTAGCGCAATACCAGCGGATCTGCGCTGCAAGTATGAGTAAATCGAGTACCTATGCACCGAGGAATGTATACCGCGTACGTTCCACGTTACTACGTTGACTTGCACCATAGTTCTTTCTTGGGATGGTCAAGTTGGCAACTGGAGGGTAAGGAATCATAGATTGTAATTGGTGTGAGTGTGCTCCAACTCAGTGTTTTCAATAGCAGTGCGTGTCTGTAAACTGAACTGTGCATAACTATCTGGGGCGAATTCCAACCGGGTATTCGTCCAAACTGGAGTGCCTAACTTGAGGATGTAACTGTGTCACTAGTGTTTACGGGGCGGACAAGTGTGACATGTGCCTGGCGTGGGTTGTGTCAACTCTCGATGTTGTGCTTACGACTGAGCGTCCTGACAGCCAATCCGTGTCCTCAGATGAGCTTTCGCGCTGCGCTTATCTTATTGTGTGTCGCTGGGTGAGCGCTGACTGTGGCTATGTGTAAGGAAACGCCTTCGCCCAGGTAGGGTAAGTACAAATAGAAAATGGGGATAGCAATGACAGTATCGAGCACAACATATTTGTTTAGGAGACAGATACTTGCGTGGGCTTGTTCCAGATGCTGTGCGACATATTGTCCAAAGTCATATAATGTCGTCCGCCATCTGCGGCGTCACATCTGGTAGTGGATACTCTTCTGGATCACCTAGTCTGGAGGGTATGGAGTAGCCAGCATCAGAGGACCTGGATGGACTCCGCTGGCATTCAGGGTTTTGCGGCGTAGTCGCTAGCGTAGCGGCAACATGGATCTCCTCTTGCCTTTCCATTCCTCTTTGCTCCAGATTGGGAGCAGTGGCGTCGGCCCTGTTAGCTGGTCGGAGTCTGCCGTGCCCTCCTCGAGTGCGTCGCCTTCTGCTGGGCTTACGTGATTCTGTCTCCGCGGAAGGTCTGACCCCTGTCCATGTCCCCGACTCCTCCAACCAGTCCCTAACGTCGGAGGACAAGTCAAAGAAACATGTCATCCCCTTCGCCACTACCCGCAGCCGCACAGGGAACATCAAAGAGTATTTTAGATCAAGTTCTCGGAGCTGCTTCTTCACCGCTGTGTACGCGCTCCTGCGCCGTTGCACTTGCACCGTGTAATCCGGGAACAACATAATCTGGTTACTGCCCAGTTTTATGTCTGGCATCTTGGGGGTCTTGCGCAATATCAAATCTCTGTCCCTGTAATTGAGAACTTTGAACATGAATGGAAGCGGATGGGCCCCCGGTGGGGGTCTCTGTGCGGGGACTCTGTGTGCTCTTTTAACTACAAACTGGGAAGACAGGATGTTGGCAGGCAGTAGGTCTCTGATCCAGCGCTAAGCAAACTCTTCTGGGTGCCGTCCTTCTTTGCCCTGTGGGACTCCCACTACCCGGACATTATTCCTGCGTGAGCGTCCCTCAGCGTCCTCCACCCTGTCCCCCAGCTCATGCACTCGATCGATGAGATCCTGCAGGGCCGCAGTGTAACTTTGCATGACGGGCTTTAATTCAGTGAGCGTTAGTTCCTGCTGTCGCACTTTGTCTCCTAACTTATGATGATCAGGTCGCAAAAGAGTGAAGTCCGAAGTCACCTTGTCAATTTTTTACTTCAGCGATGAGCGGGTCTGATTAAGAGCAGATCCGATCTTCTCAACTGTTGCTAGTAATGAGTCCAGTTTAGTTTGGCAGCAAGTGCTGTGTGCGGCGTCTGTGAGGTTGTACCAACTTCTGCTGTCCTCGGTTCTGATGCGCCAGAGCGTACATTAAGTTGTTGGGTGCTGGTGTGCAGGCGGCCCATGACTAGTTGTTGTGCTGACGGCATTCGATTTGATTCCCGATTGACAGGGCCAGTCACCTGCACCGTGGTCTCTCCGATGCAGCAGGCCCCCTCCGCGGGCCGATAAGTACCCAGGTAGGTGTTGTTGTTGTTGGTGGTGCAGGCACTTCCGGCCCCGTAGCTGTTATGACGTCGAGTAATTGAGTGAGGGGGAGTTCTGTCTGGCGGGCCTATCTGCACCCCCTCCACAGAGACCGCGGGGTCAGTGTCGAGCCCTGTGATGATCTTCTGCGTGCGTCTGGAAGAGGGGGGTCGATCTCGCCTCCTGCTTTGTCGCTTTGGCCTAGGCTCAGTCTCCTGTCATGTCCGAGTGGGATCAGGGGGAGAAGGCCATGTGCCGTTCACCCTCCTTGGTCCACTGTGTATGCTGCCGAATCGCAGGGTCAGCGGCAAGTGCTCAACTCTTGTGGTGTGTCTCCACCGCCAGGGCCCGATTCGACCTCCGGGCGCCTCGCAGGGCGAGTGTCCGTCTAATCCAACCTGGACCAACCCCAGCAAGCGGGACAGGGGAGAGGCGGAGCAGGACAGGCCGCCTGAACCCTGCAGTGAGCCCCAATCACTCGAACCAGCAGGCTGCCTGTGGGTGGACCGCCGGGCGCAGTGCAGGACGAGTGTCTGTCTGGACAGGCACTTCCCCCAAGGCCGTGCACTGATACTTTCACAGCCTGTACCAGCCGCAGTGAACGGGGCAGGGCCAAAGCAGGGGGTGGGAAAGAACGTCTGACCCCCGCAGCGCGCCTCACTCACCGGTCCGGAGATATTGTCAGAGGGTGGGTGCCACAGGACGGGCTCCATTGGCGCAGAGGGTGGGTGACAGGCGCCGTCCACTAGGAGTCCTCATGGTGTGACCTGGGCCTCACAATGGTGCACAGTTCCCCCATGCACGTACTGGTAACGCTGGTATTAATGGGGACATGGCTGCTCCTGAGGGGGGGAGAGAGAACAGAGCCCCCAGTCGCCTCCAAGGTCCTCAGCTCAGCAAAGGGGCCCTCGTACCCCCGTGGAGTGGTCTGCGCACGCGCTTTCAGGGTACCTTTGCAGCCAACAGAGTCTCACCGCCCACGAGCAGCTCACTGCCAGGCCCCGGGGGAGCTGCATAAGGCGTCCATACTGCTCTCTCCGCATTCATCTTGACTTGCTCGTGTACCACGGTGCATGCGTTCTCTTGCTTCCTCACTGCATTTGGATGGCTGTGGAAGACATGTTTATCAGGATAAACGAGGGTTACAGGACAGAGCTCTAACAGCTCAGGTCCTCCATGTTCGGCTGGTTAGCCACGCCTTACTTTTGTAGTTCTATTAATTGTAAAACTAATAAATATTTCAGTTTTTTCTTTTCATGCAGATTAATGGCACCATCTAGTAGGTAATGTACTTTACTAATTAGTTCTTGCAGTGTTGTTCCATAACTTTAGATTTTGAGGATGCACACCCAAGGACAGATTGCTGCAGTTATTAGCACACCTAGGCACACATCAGTACAGCAACTCACACACCCAGCTACACACAGAATTAGGTACTCACACACACAGGCTCACACTGATACAGCCACTGACACACATCGCTACAGTCACTGACACACTGATGTGGGCACCGACACATCCAGCCAAACACTAATGCATCCACACAGGGATATAGCTATGCAGACACTGACACAGCCAGACAAATATTAATGCAATCATTACCCACCCAGGCACACACTCACGTACACACTGAGACTTAGCAGGGCAGACACTGAAACACCCAGGCATACAGCAATCCAGACACTGACACACCCAGCCAAACACTAATGCATCCAATAGCACACCCAGGCGAATACTGATGCACACACTGAGACTTACCAGTGCAGAAAGTGGCACACCAAGGCATACAACAATGCAGACAATGGCACACCCTTCCAAACACTAATGCATCCAATAAGACACTTAGGCATATACTGATGCCTACACTGACACAACCAGGGACATACCAATACAGACACTGACACACCCAGGCAGACAGCAATGCATACACAGACACACTCAGCCAAACTGTAATGCATCCAATAACACACTCAGGCACACACTGACATACCAGGCTCATTCTTAAGCATATGCAAACACACCCAGATACATACTAATGCATTCACTAACACACCCAGGCACACACTGACGTATACGCTGACACACACAGGCACACACTGATACCTACACTGGCACATACTTGTACATGTATTCCAATGTCGTTCCAAAATGGCTGAAACATTCACCAGCCTTACATCCACCTTGTCTCTAGTTGTCTGTCCTCTATTTTGTTGTATACTTTCACTCAGAGTGAAAAAACGTTTAAAAATCGCCCAGCACCAAAACTGTTCAACCCGTAACCAAGGCGTGTTGTACACTGAAACACGCTGGGTTATTCGGCAATGCTTTTAATAAGCCATCTTTACTAAAAACCATTTCATGAGACTTCTTTTGGAGGCGAGTGCACATTTTTTGAGCAGTTTGATCGTTCGACTGTGGAACTGTTTATTCAGGGTCCCTCATTGCCCTGACATGCACCAGTGCTGTTCCTGGTTACCGGCATTCACCGAGGACTGTGGCTCTGTAACTATTTTTCTGCAGCCAGTGAACCACATAATTGCTGGAATACGTAACCATAGCAGCAAATGGATCTCTGTGGCAAGGGCTGGTAGCGAAGTGAATCGGGTAGCCAAAAAACATTGCTGTGCAGCGGTGACTCGTTGAGTCGGAGGACCCGGTGGAGGAGCCATAACATGAGGGGTAAGTACGCGTCCCTGTGACACACTCTTCAGAGACACTTATGCTCATATGGTGACCTGTATCTGTTATTCTCTTACACGCATACAACATATTCTTTTCAGCTGGGTAATTTCTACAAGATTTTCTGCATCACTATGTGGCCCCAGCACATTATCGGCATAGGGCTTTTCAGGGCCTCCAGTCACTACGTAATTAAGGGAACTGTGCATCATTGAACATTGCATTAAGCCAATATGGAGAATAATTTCGAGACACGGAGAAGGCAGAAAGGCAATGAATTATTTAATATCACCAACAATCGGGTCCCTTCATCTAGTGAAGCTGGAGTTTCAATTTGTCTCAGTCAAAAATCTTATAAATTGCAGAAATTGATAGGAAAGAAAACCTCAAAATGATGGGAAGCAATACATTTGAGAAAGTTTTGGAACAAAGCAGAGTGCCAAGAGGTCTAAGAAACCTTATTGCTCCTTCTAACGAGAAGCCAGATGCTGAATTGACCAAAAAATGGGCTACCAATTTGATGGATTGTTCCAACCAGATGTTGTGTATACTTGTTAAGTTTACATGGAAAGAGTGTGAGGTACTACTAACATCCGTTGAACAACTGAAAGAGGAAATCTTAAAAGAAGATAACATTGAAGCCTTTGAAACCAAACTGGAGGAAAATAACCAAAAGATTAAATAAATATGAGGAAGAAATTATTGAGAAAAAAACAAAGACAATTCTCCAGAGACCAACTTGACTATTAAGACGGTTGGATCTTCACGTTCAGCCGCAATCATATCCGACAAATTTCGGGGAGGAATTTCACCTACTGAATCAAGGCAAGAATCAACAATCATGGCAGAAGGATCAGGGCCAGGGAAGGGTAAGCGGACGAGGAGAAAGTGGCAAAGTCAGAGGCATAACAAGTGAAGAAAAGACAATGCCTATAACAAGAAAACAAGGGGAGGTGGATGGAGCAAAAGCAGCAGGGACCCCAGTTGGAATAGGAACAAGGGGGCAAAAGAAAGGAAAATGAAGACTCTAAATAATGTGGTGAATGTATCCAATTGTTCTCTCACTGATACTGAGACTAAAGTTTTGTAGTAGCGTTGATCTCTCTGCCCAACTAACTCTTTTAATTATGCTCAGAGCAGGAATGACTTGTTTCTATTTGTGAGAAAACTTAAACTACACAATTGGCATAAACTGAAAGTTAAAAACATTGTTGGTCCCAAGACGAAGAAAAGATCCACATCTATTGACCTAATGATTGGAAATATTCGTACATTGATTACTCTTACTGAATTGAATATGGAAATGGAAGATATCAACTAAGCCCCTATGGACGTATTATCTATGGGCCTTGAAGTCAACGAGAGTTGCCCCAGTGACTTTAAACTGAAACCCACAATCAATCCTCCTCCCCCCGTGCGATTGATACTTTGAAACGCTAGTCTCTAATGATTTCAAATGCTTGGCAAAAAAAACTAGCTTGAAGTCTTACAATCTATCAAAAAAGGTAAGCCTTGCTCTTAAGGTGTTACAGATGGACCACAGCATTGTCAGCTGTCAGTCTGATAAAGGGGCAATGTTCTGGTCCAAAATACACAAGACTATCTGGCGGAAGGTATAAAACAGTTGACTGTACCTCTATGTTACGAAAGGGTCACAACAAATCTAATACCACCAATCATCAGATGCTAGCTGTATGGAAAAGGCAAGGGCTCATCAAATGGGATGAATATGCCTTTTTGCTAAACAGCTTTCCCAAAATTTCAGTATTGCACTTATTATCCAACCTCCACAAAGACCCCATGAAACCACCAGGAAGACCTATTTTGTCCTCCATAGGCTCTCTTCTTAAACAAACTTCTAAATATATTGATTTTTTCTTGCATCCATATGTGATGGCATTACCATCATACATACAGGACAGCAAAGACTTTTTACGGATGATTCAGAATATAACTTGGCAAGATGATTTCCTTTTGATTACTCTGGATGTGTGTAGTTTGTACACCTCAATTAAACACATGGATGGGATACAAGCATGTAGACACTTACTAAAATCTCATTCTATCATCAATTTCCAACATACTGAACTGCTTATGTCAATGATTTAAATTTGTTTGGATAGCAACTGCTTTGTCTTTGATGATTCTTTCTTCAGACAAGCACAGGGGACTGCGATGGGCACCTGTTTTGCTCCCAGTTATGTCAACCTTATGATGGGCTGGTGGGAGCAACAGGTGTCCAGAACCTCTGAAGACTACAATACCCATGTTATATTGTGGACAGATATGTAAACCATCTTTTTATTGTCTGAAAGGGAAGTCATGATCATGCCACTGCATTAATTTCCACAATGAATGACAATGAATACAATCTAAAATTTGAAGGGCACATCAATTAAATCAAGGTAGAGTTTCTGGACAAACAAATTATAGTGGTGAACACTAAACTCACGTCTACACTCAATCGGAAATAAAACTGCTGGAAACACTTTATTACATGCTCAGAGTAGCCATCCCAAGAATTTGATAAACAGTATTCCATATGGTGACTTCCTGCGGGCCAACATGAACTGTAGTTCAGATCCTCATTATCAGGTAGAGTGTAGCACTATGACTGCTCACTTTAGAGACTATGGCTACAAAGGTGACATCATTGAAAAGGCACTAGCCAAAGCAGCCATTAAGAGCAGGGAATCTGAATTAACCCACAAAATTGCATCTGAAACTCAGGGTAACCCGTCACGACTTTCAATAACAAATCTATAGATGTCAGAAAATGCCTCAGTAAATACTGAAACATTTTAAAGACAGATCCAACTTTTAGTAATGAAGTTGATGATTGTACTAGCATCACTATTCAGAAAGTTAATTCATTGTGTGACAGACTATGCAAAAATGAGATAACGAACACCAAGCCTACTGTGTCTACTATACAGAGCTTTTTCACTTGTGCTTCATGCAAAGCTTGCAAATTCAGTACTAACGTAAAAAACTATTTTCTCCAGTTACCAAGACATACAGGATTATTGAGAAACATTTATCCAGTTTGTGGTAAAAACCTTTGTGGTAAAAGCATACGTGGTAAAGACGCATGCGTTGTCATGACAGCTTTGTAAAGGCATGTGTGGTTCTGTCATACATCTGTTCTTCTCTGGTGCAGCCTCTCTTTGCCAGGTCCACAGAACAGTAGGGCAGTCCTTCTTCAGTCCTCTCCCCAGTACAGATGAGATATTAGGTCTGGGTGCCAGGGGTGCTATACTTATGCCCAGAAAGTGCCCTCTGGGGATGCAGCGGTTACCAGCCAATGAAATACCAGGTCACCTCCTGCCTGATGGCGACTTCTTGTGATGGGCGGCCTCAAGCTATACCAGAATGCAATATTCTGCCCACTCACAAGATGGCAGAACCTCCATCTTGGTGTATGGAGCTTAGAAGCCCACCCTAGAGGTGTGGCTACCGAGAGCTACACGCCTACAGGAAAACCAGTTAGGCAACTGTTTTCCCCTTTCGGTCCCCAACACCAACCTGTCTACCAGGACAAGGCTGCAGCCCCTCTTGTGCGTGTCCACCATCTGGTGGCTTACCCTTTGAAGTCCGCCTTTTGGGCTCACATCCTGTGTGGCTTCCTGCCAGGGAGAGGTAACACCTCTTCCAATGGCAGGCCTCTATTGTGTCCTTTCCTGGGAGTCGTTCACACCTTGCCTTAGGAGGGCGGAAAGCTGCCTTGTGGCCAACATCTGCAAATGGCCAGTGGAAAGGTTGGGCAACAGAGTGGCAATTTTCTAAAAGTTGCTTTTATTCAAAAGTTACATTAAATTCACTTGGGCATCAAGTAGGGTTTAATGTAGCAATTATTTTGAAAGCTTGAAGTACCAAATTTAGGAATAGGACACGTTACAATGCAAACGTTTACAACGCATGTCTTTACAACGCGGTTTTTACATTGCAACATCCATTACAATGCATGATTTTACAACGCATGCCATCACAACGCATTTTTTGAAACTACACTTACAACACATTCCATTACAACACATACCATTACAACGCATACATTACAACGCATACATTACAACACATAATACATTTAGGGCAACAGTTGTGTAAGTGTTGGATAGTGTATTGGTAAACATTACTATTCCCACTTCAGTTAGTGCAACAGGAGGGTAAGTGTTGGATAGTATAGGGGCCAAAAATTACTATTCCCACTCCAGTGATTGCAACAGTAGGGTAAGTGTAGGGGTAAAAATTACTATTCCCGCTCCAGTGAGTGCAACAGTAGGGTAAGTGTTGGATAGTGTAGGGGTAAAAATTACTATTTCCCATTACTTACCTTATAATGCGTTGTAATGGCATGTGTTGTAGTGACATGCGTTGTAATGGCATGCGATGTAAAGGATGTTGTATTGTAATGACTGCGTTGTAAAGGTAGTGCATTGTAATGACTGCGTTGTAATGGTTGTTTCCCCAAATTTAGCAATCTCATTCAGAAGTTAGCACAGCTGAGTTGTCAGTATGTATCCTTGTACCCATCAAAAGAGCTACTAGCCTTTTGTTTTTTTTACTGTTAAGACATATAAAAATGCACATCCTACTTTTTATTACCCTGCTTTTAGATTCAATAGAACTAATGTAGGGGTGACATATATAATAAAAAGGGAGGTTTTAGCTTTGTCATTAGTTTGAACGTCAGGGTTGAGTTTGCAGTTTAAAGCTGCTCTATCATTCCGCAGTGGCAGGCTGGGAGGCATGTTTTCCTTTGTCACACTCATGGTTGCACATGAGTCCTGCAGTCCTGGAGAGATACTTTAACTTACAGGCCCTGGGTGCTCCTTGTACCATATAGTAGAGATTTATACCTAAATTAAGTTATTGCAATTGAGTATAGGCCAGTCACAAATATACTTTAAGGGTCAGATTACTAGCACTGCTGTCTGTTTAGAAGACCTCAGTGTAGTAAAAAAAAACAACACAGCATCAGCAACATTTTGGCAGTGATTGTGCAAAAAGGCATTTCCTTACAGAACGTCGTAGTCATCCCATTAAAGCCTACATTTTGGGGGAACTGGATTATAAGAAAAGGTTTGGTCAACTGCCTGACCCAGAAGCTTTTAGCTGGCAGTGTTCGTGGTGTTTTGTATTTATTGTGGGGTTTTTAATACAAAGTATATTTTTCCAGAAAACACGTATTTTTTATTATTTTCCAACTCTACCCCGGGTGGTGTGGCATCTATGGACTTGAGCAGAGATTGTGAAAGTATTCAGTTTTTGCAGTTTTATATAGCACGATCTGGCCCTAGGACATTAGAGCGCTTTGCATGAGAACCAGACATTAAACACTTTCTTTTGACCAGAAGAGGTAAAGTGATTTGCCCAGATTCACAGGATGTTGAGCCAAGACGGTGCTTTTAACCTGATTCTCCAGTTCCAAAATGGGCGGCTACAGCCTCTAGGCCACGTAAGAGCCACCTTTACTCAAGTCATTGTAAATGTGTATGTACTTGTATAGCACACTGCCACCCCCAACGGGGGTATCCTGGCGCTTTTACTCATACCGCTGTGGAACCCTTCCTGGCCTTTCCCTGTGAAATGTCCACTCCTGGGCACCCCCATGGTGAAGCCAGGCATCCCAGCGCTGCTGGGGCCGTTGTGGAGATTAAGCAAGCTATTGCCCAGAGTTGCAGCGTGGGACCCATGATTAGAATAGGCACCGAGGCGAGAATTATCAGGTCCGAGGAAATTGAATCCAAGACCCGCCGAGGCGGGGGATTGAACTCTGGTCCCGGGCCAGAACTCTGCATCAGGGTACCTTCAGGATCCACACTGGACTGCAAGTTCCTTCTTCCCAGCTCACATAAAACCTGAATGATAGTCTTTAATGTGGGCAGATCTCTCTGTGTGGAATTTTCTGAAGTGGGACCTGCCCAGCACTAGTTAATACACTTAAAATCAAGTTCTTGCAAATAGAGAGGTAGCTATTAGTATAATATTGCCAAGGCATGACAAAGATTTACAGCAAGTTGGTGAGAGGTGTTTATCACTAAGGGGCATATGTATCAAGCAAATTTTTAGTCGCAAACGCTGCGATTCGCAAAATACAGCGTTTGCGATTAAAAATTCGCAAAACGGGATGTATGAGCCACATCCCAACGCAAATTTAAGGAATCGCTAATTTAGCGATTTCTTAAGTTTGCGTAGGCATTTAAGAAATCGCAAATTGCGATTTCTTAAATGAAATGTAACACTCACCAAAGGATTGCGATTAATCCTTAAGAAATCGCAAATTACCACCAACTAATAGTTGGTGTTAATTTGCGATTTCTTTTAAAAATGCATGTTTTGTAATTTTACAAAGTGCCACGTGACGCACATACATGCCCTTAGGGCATGTGTGTGCGCCATATGACCACACATGCTAATTTCAGGGGTGTATCAGGGTGTCATCTTGACACCCTTGCACCTTTGAAATTATTCTCAAATAGCGATTAGCAAATTGCGATTCGCTATTTGAGAATTACTTCCCATTCATTCCTATGGGTCTCCTGGCCCATAGAAATGAATGGGCAGGTATTCCTTAATTGCGATTTCGCAATTTGCTAATCGCAATTAAGGAATTTTAAGAAATCGCAATAAGTTTGCAATTTTTTAAATACATCCCGTTTTGCAATTCTCAAATAGCGATTCCTTAAAAATCGCTATTTGAGAATCGCAAATGGTGATGTTGATACATATGCCCCTAAATGAGAAGTGGTCGCACAATAGGATCCTCAAAGTTCTTGTAGGACCAACAAGTTCTTTTGGCCAAACCCAACACTTCACTGGTTTAGCCAGGAACCTGCACAGACACATTCAAAAATAGAACAGTTCTAATACTCCACAATATTGATACTCCTATTTCTAATATAGCTCACCACACTTTCTGGGGCAACATGGCCAGCATACCTTCAAGACTCTAGGTATAAATTGGCCCTGATCATGATATCCAATAGTTCCTACTGGATGTTGATGCCAAGGTTTAAAAAATACAAATTCTGGAGGCTTCTTGCTAGATAATCAAGGCTCACAAATCTGAACCAATCCACCACCATTCATTCACAAGGTAGAGCACTTTAGATTCAGAAAATTCAGAGAACTGCTGAAAACTGAACTCTTCCGCAAAGCTTTTGTTTAGACCAGCCTGGAGTATATTTATCTATGTACACTACTGGCTAGACCCCGGCCCTCGATGGGGTACTCCCTGTGAAGCAGCATTTGGAATAAAG
This sequence comes from Triturus cristatus, assembly GCF_964204655.1. NCBI lineage: Eukaryota > Metazoa > Chordata > Amphibia > Caudata > Salamandridae > Triturus > Triturus cristatus. The sequence continues at coordinate 623,868,867 of NC_140594.1, read as the reverse complement.
GCTGGTCTTTGAATTGTCTATGTAGACTTCTCGTACCAAATAGTAGGTATATTAGCAATGGTTAACTGACATTTCCATGGAAGCTGAAGGCGAGAGTAAAACAATTATGTATTTTTTAAATAAACTTCTAATGCAGTTTAATCATTCTCAGATTAATGCTTACACCAGTAGAGAATTCATTTAATAACTTGGAACATATATCTGTTGTAAATAAGGAATCACGATGACCAGTCTACAAGTTTAGATCTGCAATACCACTTCCTCAATCAAACTCATAACATGCAAAGTCCATCAGCATGAAGCTTGCTTCCCATTGCTATTTAACATGAAGAAACGGTCTTTGGCATATTTGATTACTCGGTATCTATATGTATTCTCAACCTCATATGTCACATTTTCTTCTGAAGTAGAGAGAATTAAATGCACAGTTCTGAAACTGAGTCTGTGGTTACAGGTTATTTATTTGATTTTGTCTTATTGTCTGATTAGTCAATAGAGCTGTGAACTGTATCCTCCATCAGTGTGCACAATAAGAAACATGAGTTTGGTTTCACTCAGAACTTTCCTTCAACCACCAGATCAAAGGCGATAAAACATTTTCTGGGAATGATTCTTAGAAGGAACCTTCAGTTGAAACACAAAATTTTATTTGCAAGATTTGTAGTGCTTACACGCCTTAACTATGGTAATAGTGTCTATCTCTGCATCCCAAAGGGCATCCAAAAGCATCAGAAGATACAGATTCAAATGGGTAGAATAGCCAAAATATCAGGAAGCTTGGCGACAATACTTAGACCTTGAAAGAACTGGTTACCGGGGTAACAAAGGATAACAGTGAAAAGCCTCTGCAGCATCTGTACCTCTTCCTGTGGAAAATTACTCATGTACCTTTGAAAACTGAACCCTCACTGAAGGTCAGGTCAGAATCTCAGACCCAGCAATGCAACACTGACCAGCCTACCCAAACACAGTAGAGTGAAACATGAAGGCAAATCTAGTAGAGCTAAGGGATTGCACATTAATAAATCCTTGGGCCCTGATCTGAGGACACTACCGAATGGTTCATCAAGTGCTGTTCAAAGGGTTTTGGCGACATGTTCAGCAAGGTACAAAACCAGCAAATAAATAGATAAAACAAGGAGTGTTTTGGAATAAGTTGGCATCTCAAGATATGTTCTGCCCTCACCAAGAAAAAAAGATTCACAGTGGTTTGCAAGTTTTGAGATACAGGGCCCTTAAAGTTGGCACTCCAGAGGGGTATACTTTGGGTACCAGCCCATTCCAGCACCTTTAGTCCAGTCCCCCTGCACTGATGATGTAAGACCAGTTGACCCGTTAACTTGTCTTCCCTGAACTGTTTTTTGGTAGGGATACCAACTACTGGACCTATCGTAGACCCTTTAACTTAACATGGAGGCTTGTGAGCCACTGAAAAACCTAGGGATAAGGTCAGATTTACGAGTACTCATCACTATTGATGTTCCCTTCCTTTTTCTCATGTTCCTCTGCCTTCTTCTACTCTTCTTCCTTACGTCCTTCTGGAAATCTCTGGAAAAATTTGAGGAGGAAGTGCGGTAAAAGCAAAAAATGGAGAACATTTAGTTGAACTATGAACAGAATTATTATAAACAAACTCTGCTGTGGGAAGCATGGATTTCCAATCATGAGAAGTGGAGACATAACATCTTAAAACTTCTTTCATATATGGATATTAGGGAGGAGCTAGAGCAGCACACGATTGGTGAGGAGCTGTGCTCATCTCTGGAAAATGTCCAAAATGGGAAAAACCCAGACACAAATGAGCTTTCACCCAAGTTTTACAGATTGGCTCCCGACGTACTTATGGACAAACTTCTGCAGGTGATGGAAGAAGCCTACTGGCATGGATGTCTGCCTTATTCGACGAGTGAAGCCCTAATCGTCAGTATTACTGTGGTGGGGAAAAACCCTGAGGAGATTATATCGCCCTTTGTCCAAAACTACCCCCATTCGTGCATCCAGTCTAACGTGAGGGCTGATGACTTCCATAAGCCGTGAGGTGGAGCGATACCACAAGCTGTGAGCTGAGCTGCGCTGCCAAAGGGTGCAGCCACGACTGCCTGCCGTTACCGCTGCTGTCTGTGCCTGCCAAAGGCTGGAGTAACTGACAGTAGGTAGACGGCACCTGGGGGCGAGGCTCCTGATAGCTGCATCCGACAACAACCGCGGGGACCCAATCCACAGTGGCCCCACTTGCCCGTGGTCATAGCTCCCATGGCACCGAAGCCGAGGGCAGGAGCCGCAGACAGCAGAAGGCCCAGCCCTTGGAAGCGGCCCGATAGGTCGGTGTGGCTTGAGAGTCAGGAACTCCAAACACCGGATCAAAGCAATAAGCACCAGTAGAAGACAAGAAAAGAAATGCCCCCTGCATATCCCTACTAATCCTGCTAAAAAAAAACACCAATTCTGCAACCAGGAAGCAGGAAGCGGCAACTCCACCACCCCACTATTCGTCACTAATCTTTCCTATCCCTTCCCTGGTGACAGCTTGAGGCCTGGTGGTGCTCCTTGGTAAGAAGGGCAGAGGACAGGGGGCCAGCAAGGCCAAATGCAGCCATAGCAGCTTGCGGATCAACTTGGACAACCAGCGTGGTCATGCCCCCCCACCCCTCTGCCACTACACTGATACCAGGAAGCCTTCTGTAGGTGTGTGGCGGCGCTTTCTCTCCCGGACACAGTAAATAGAATATTCATCCTTGGAGAAAATCTTGCACCAACGGGCAAAACTCAACCCACCGCTCATGCCCCCCTCTATCCCCATTGACATGGAAACCTGTAAAGGGGGTGTGGCGGCACTCCAGAATCGACCTCCCGCATGGACCCTTGGGCAGAAGGTCAAGATAGCCACAGCAAGGGCTGATTAGACCTGGCTCGCAGAAGTAGCCCGATCAGCTGGGTGCAGCTTGCAAGCCGGGCGCAGCAACCACTACAAATAATTTTAAGCGTCGCGGATGTAAACTACGAAAGGACCTTTATTCTGTAGGCAGGACTCAAGAAACCCAACAGCACTACATACATATAGTGCTGTCTCTGACCTATAGACACCAAGATCCGGAAGCGGTCATGCCTTTGCCCCCTTCTATTACACATAGGACACATTTAAGCTCCGCTAACTCGGAGAGTGGAGGCGCCACATTGACTGATCGGCCATCACCCAGACACCAGGTACCCAGCACCTGGCACATGGATACAGGCAGGCAGGCTTGAGGCCTACACATGATGTTCGGAATGGTCAGAGGGGAGGCCCTACCAGCCGCCAAAAGGAGGCAACAAGGCAGAGTCAATAGAGACAACAGCCCCCTGCCAAGACAATGAAACGTGTGAGACCCAAAGCTAAGCTTAAACCCCGATCAAATGAAGGCCTTCTAATAGACCTCTTAAATCAAACAGAAACGATAGGTAACCAAGGACCACCAGGAAACTGCCCATTTCCTGACATCAAGTTCGCTGCCTGCCCAAACCAGCCAAAAATCTACACAAAATTCAACTTTCCAAAGGATCCTGATACCATGCGTCTTTCAAGCAACGAAAAACTAATTGGGCTACAAACCCCCTGAATATTCTTGCCTTCATCCACATCAGTCATCAACACAGAAACAGATCCGGCCCTTCTCCCCTTGCCTGTGAATCCCGACCAATTGATCATCCCAACTCCAGTCCAACTGCCAAGTGCTTTTGCAAAGCCCTTTCACAAAAGCGATGTGGGAAGCCAGAAAATCGATAGGGCTGACGTCATTTGACACCCTCCTGCGAAATACCTGGCCGGCTGACCCTGTCCACACTCACGGTTATATGAACCTTTCAAACCCAGCTGTGAAACGGGCACAATACGAACACCTCTCGGGCGGCTTGACAAACCACATCTCGATGGCTCGCACAGCCTCTGCAACATCCTTGGACATCAAATCCTCAGGAATAAGTGCAATGAATGCACCTTATTAATTAACAACGCAGCAGTTGACGTAATTTCAATCAACATTTAAACCCATCCAAAGAGCAAATCCAAAGATTGTGGGAAAATAGTGCAAGAATGAATGAGGCAGAAGAGAATGATTCCACACGCCTAATCATACCTGGGGACTTCAATTTATCCCTATTCGGCGCATCCACCAGTGACCTAGCAGCAGCTCAAACCCTGCTATGAGAGACACTGAGCAAGGTAAAAACACACTCGGGCTCCAAAAAACAATCGGAAGCCGTCTGCTGGTCGACCGTCGACATCTAAGTCTTAGGGCTTTGAACAGTAGACAACCCACCAGCGCGACTTATCACTCCAACAGAACAAGCCCAAGCCTGGAGTATACCTGTGTGTCTCTCAGTATTTCAACACGTTCATTCATTTCTAATAAAAGATAGACCTGGCAGTGACCAGCTCCGCAGGATCCAATATTCTCTCCAAACGTAACCACCCCAAAACACATCGTGGAGACAAATGGACAAAACGTACACTATAAATTACAAACGAATCCAAATCACTACTCACGCAACTGCCTGCAATCACAAGGGACATACTCCAGAACTTCAGAGGTGTAGATGCTAATGTGGTCGTTATGTGAGAGACCCTCACAGAAACCCTCCAGGCAGCATACCCAAAAGCAAACAATCTAATCTTGTCTGTAAAGCTATTAAGGAGGGCAAGGGCACAACACAAGATCAAAGGCTCTGGCAGATCAAAACAGCAACAAACAAAGCATTGCGAACTCTAAGGAAAAGACTGGGAGATTCTACCACTCTTTGGCCTTAAGACAATACAAAACTTAGACCAAGAAACTAAAATGGTCGAGAAAAAGAGCACCGGAAGATGAACTCTGGGCTAAGCTACACACTGACCTGAGCTGTAACAACAGTGCCCAATTCTGGGCCTTGGCTAACCAACTCCTTCATCCTGGTCACAGCGGCACTAGCTCTTATATTGCCGAAACCACCCGGGCACAATATTTAAAAGAACACTTCAATCACCTGATGACAGACCGCTCCCAGTAGGACTCTTGGGGAACTTCAGCTGCGAGATCAACTGAAGGACCATACAAGGTGGCCACAGAGAACATTATGAAGCAAATTGCCAAAGGGTGGAGGGAAGGAGCCCCGGGCCCCAACAGTATTCCTCAGGTGGTGTTCAAACACGACCCAGTGGACTGAGCGGAAACGTTAGCACCTGTATTTGCACAGATCAGAAGCAATGGCGTCCTGCCTGCATCATGGAGAGGCTCGATTATATCTCCAATTTTCAAGTAGGTGGGGTGGGGAGACAAATCACTTCCAACCAACTACTGTTTAATCGCTCTGAATGATCATGAGGCCAAATATTTCAGCAGAACTGTGCTTGAGGAGCTATCATCATGGGCTTCCAGCAATGCCATCATACCCTACAACCGGACAGGGTTCATTCCATTCCTCTGGCACTACCACCAACATCTTGGCAATCTCTATTCTAAGTGACACTGCCCGTGTCACATATACAACCTTATTTTTCTGCTACATCGATTTCTAAGCAGCCTTTGGCTGCGTCGACCAGGGAAGGCTGTGGCGCAAGCTAGCGAGCTGGAAAATATCACAAAGCCTGCTAAACATGTTCATCATGCTCCACGAAGGCACATGGGTGCGGGTCAAGATAGGTGCAGGAACGCACCTCTCCAGGAACATCCCAACCACTTACTGCCTAAAACTGAGGTGCATCCTCGCACCGACCCTTTTTAACCTCTCTTTGGCTGACCTGATAGAGCAACTACAATATTGCAACTCCCACACTTCCGAATTAGGCGACAAGGCAATACCTAGCTGCACTGTCTTAGGCGTGATATAAAAAGAGCCCCCTTGTTAGCGTTTCTAGCACAGGGACGATAAAAAGAAGAACAAACATAAAAGGGAATCTCTCTGCCACTGAGGAAGCTGATGGCTCTGACTGTGTTTCAGCCACTGTCGTGAATTATGCCATACTTCTCAGTAGCGCCCTTCGCCCGCACCATCCCTACCTACCAGGAATCTGTAAAAGGGTTTGTAATGCTCAAGATGAATTTCTGTTCCAGATCGTCCATATATAGAATTGCGAAATTTGGACCAAAAAACGTCCCCCATGGAAATGCTTCTACCCTGAAGGAAAAAGTTATTAATGACTTTGAAAAAATTGCATCCAAGTGCTAAATTGAGTAAGGATATTATGAATGATGTAGGTACCAGGGGCCTCATGTAGGTAGCCAAATACCGGTCGGTAACGGCCGATTTTCGGTAAATATGCCGTTACCGACCGGTATTCAGACAAGTGAGATGTAGGAGTCCAAAAACCACTTTTCGGTAAATATGAGGTGGTAAATACCGAATCATATTTACCGAATTCTAAAATACCGAATCAGATTTACCGAATACATAATTAACGATTCGGTAAACATGAAGTGGTAAATATGAAGTGGTAAAATTGAAAATGACATGTAGGAGCACTCGGTAATTAAGAAATCCAGGAAAATCGGTAAATAAGAGTCGGTAATTAACACGGATTGAAAGCAGGTGGTAACCATCAACAATGCATATAGGCAAACCCAAAATGCAACAGCGTGGACAACATGGCCGCCATGTACGTCATTGCAAGGCGCCTACGTCTACAGGCAGCAGGACTGAGGGTGTGGCGACGGGAGGAACAAATCTACAGACAGCGCATCACACTATTCCAGCTGACTGATGCAGAGATACATGAGAGGTACAGGCTACACCCCGAAACCATCATGGACTTAATCAGGGACCTTCACCCACTCCTGGACCAGCCAATAAGAAGGGCGCACGCCATACCCCCACATGTGCAGGTGCTCTGCAGCCTACATCTGTTGGCATCCGGCAGTTATCAGGTGGTGATAGCTGCGGTGGGTGGGGTATCCCAGAGTTGCCTGTCACGTTTCTTCAGGAAGTTCCTGGATGCCATGATGCAGAGAATGCACCACTACATAAGCTTCCCAAACACACAGGCTGCACTGCAGAAAACAAAAACAGACTTTTATCACATGGCACAGTTCCCCCATGTCATCGGCTGTATTGATGGTACACACATCCCAATCTGTCCACCAGCTGATACAGAGCACATCTACAGGAACAGGAAGTCCACCCACTCCATCAATGTGCAGGTGATCTGTGATGCAGGGAACATCATCACAGATATTGTTGCAAAGTTTCCTGGGAGCACCCACGACTCTTACATCTTCCAGAATAGTGGGATCTACACACGACTGAGTGCCGGAGAATTCGGAGAGGGATACCTGCTAGGTAAGTAACAGTGACGCCCCTTGAAACCTGCTAATCATAGTGTATAGAGGCATGTTACTGATGGTTCCCTTTTACTCATCCAGGCGACAGTGCATATGCATGCCGGTCATTCATCCTCACTCCCTACCTACACCCAGCAACCCAGAGTGAGAGACGATACAACGTGGCACATAAAACAACACGCAATGTGGTGGAGCGCACGTTTGGACTACTGAAGAGCAGGTTCCGCTGCCTGCACAAGAGCGGAGGCGCACGCCAGTACAAACCCATCACCTGCTGCAAGATTATTGCCACATGTGCAATGCTGCACAACCTTGCCACGAAAAAAGGTACAGATGTGGAACTAACATATTTTGAGGACAACGAGGATGAGTCAGGCCAGCCAGAGGGCAACGCAGCTAGAGTGCCAACTGCAATCGATGGGAGAGAGAGACGGGCAGAGATCACATGCAACTATTTCTGAGTAAGTGAGGGGACACAGCGAGTTGTGAGAAGTCCTGACGTAGTTTTAATGTGGCACCACGCCATGAACACATGAACAGGCCAATCAGGCAATATACCATCTATACAAGGAGTATGTCCAGGGTTACGTCACCCAATGGGAAGTGGCTTAGCAGGGCTGCATCAATGTTTGCGCATACGCGCTGCAGTGGTGGATTGCACGGCCTGTGCATCCTCACTAGAGCCAACCCCAAGCCGCCTGCTGCTCCTGCGTGCTTCTGGGACGGGGGGTGTGATGCTGCTGCTGGTGTCGATGCTCTCCGCAGCATCCCCTGCAGCAGTTGTTGACGCCTGACTAGTCAATAGCACCCCTAGTGCACTTGTCACCTGCACCATCCCCCGAGACAGGTCGCTGCAGCACTGTGTTAGGCCCTCCTGCATCGTCACAGAGCGCCGGCACAGTAGAGAAGTCGCAGTTGCCAGACGGTTGAGTGCCCTGCTGGTAGTGTCCCTTCTCTGGCGTTCCCGGCGCCGTGCTTCGATGTCAGCATCTAATTTGCTGCACAACTGCTGGATTGACTGGGACATGTCCCGAATGCCCGCAGCCATGCCGCTTATGTTACTGTCCATGTTGACTAATGTTGTCCTCATCACCCGCATGTGCCTCTGGACTGACATGACTGCCTTTGATTGCAGGCGCTGTTGCTTCAACATTTGGCCCTCGAGACCCAAGAAGACACCATGGCCGTCAGTGGGTGCTGGTGGACTCTGGACACGCGACCTGCGGCGCCCTCTTGCTCCCGTCTGTGCTGCCTGTGAGATGTGGGGCACAGTGGCATGGCTCCCTTCCTGGGGCCCGGTGCGGTCTTCTGGGCCCATGCTGTCGTCTGACGAGGTGTCTAAGGCTCGTAGCCTGGCTGCTGGACGCCTCCTCATTCTCACACCTGCAAGCGGAGATGTGGCCGGTGATTCGAACATGAGTGGCGATGCTGGCTCTGGTTGTGGTGATGCTGGCTCTGGTTGTGGTGATGCTGGCTCTCGGTGAGGTGATGCTGGCTCTGGGTGCGGCGAGGCTGGCTGTGTTGGTGGTGCGGCTGCCAGTGGGCCTGCTCCCTGGTCTGAACTTGTGCTGGCTAGAGGTGATACTTGTGGCCGGTGTGCCGTCTCTCCTGCAGCATGCCCTGTCCTGCATGATGTCACATCTGTGGACAGAAATACAACATTGGCTCAGTGTCCCCGAAGGGCTGCATTGCAAGCGTCACAATAACACATTTCACATTCCAATATGTCCTCTGTCTCCTTGTGCCTCGAGTGCGTGACATGCCTTGTTGCCCTGTAACATTTACGGCATGGTTAGTGTTGCCCTGACTACATCTCCCGGAATGCATTGCCTGTCTGCACTGACACGTGTGGACTGCAGTGTGATTCTCGTTTCACAATGGGGGATGTGGGATAGGGGTGGGGGGGGCTACATTGCTGTGCTTTCGTCTTACCTTGGTGTGTTGCGGCTCTGGCAGAGCTGTCGGCGTCCCCAAGACCCACGACGCTCTCCTGCTGGATTGTGGCCGCCACCAGCTCCTCCAGTTCGGTGAGGGCAGGTGCCCTGTTGGTTCCACCTCCGGTCTGGCTGGCCTCCTTCTGGATGTCGCCCATCTTCCTCTTGGTTACAATCCTCAGGTCATACCAGCGCTTTTTGAGGACCTCAATGTCCCTGTGGGTCACTCCCACAGCATTGACCTGCGCCTGGATGGCCAGCCATATGTTGCGCTTTTCCGCCTCAGGCACTTGCAGGGATTGCCTTCCAAACAGCTTCTGGTGCTGCTTCACCACCTCCTCCACCAGCACCTGGAGTTCCTTGGGGCTAAATTTCAGCTTCCTCCTCCTTTCCCCTCCGTCTTTCTGTGTTCTCTGGCTGGACATGCTGTTCGTTTACCCGCTCGCACATGCAACGGCTCCCTGCCTCTCCTCTGCACTCCAAGCCTCTCCAGGGTCGGCTAATTATGTACACCTGCCTGGGTGTGGCCACTTCGGCTAATTATGTACACCTGCCTGGGTGTGGGCACTTCCTGGTTGGGTGGGCTGTCGTTGCACAGGATTAGCTGTTTCGTCAAGTCATGTGATTTTATTTACCGAATCCGTACATTCCGATTCGGTAATTTTCCGATTCGGTAAATTCCACCTCGGTATTTTCCGATTCGGTAAATACCACCTCGGTATTTTCCGATTCGGTAAATACCACCTCGGTATTTACCGATTCGGTGAATTCCGATTCGTGATTACCGAATGTTACCGAATCGGTAACAGTTACCGAATTTTTACCTACATATAACTTACCGATTCTAATTTACCGATTCGGTACGGCTCGGTATTTAAGAACCGGTAAAATTTATTTACCTACATGAGGCCCCAGGTGCGGTGTTTGTCTGTGGTTAAGGACGTTACGTATGACATCAATACCTTCTCCATGTGGATTAGAGGGATTCTATGTTCAATGTGGCTAGTAGTGAGTTAGATATAGACCAGGGGTCTACAGCCTTTTCTGTAATAAGAGATACTTATGTTCAACAAACATCATCCAGAGCTACTGATGTTAGTGATGTGACAGTGAGCACCCCAACCAAGACAGTCAGCAGTGATCACATCAGTGCATTAGCCAGGGTTGCGTGCCATAAAGTAAAACAGCACTATCAATTTTGAATACATCTATATGGGTAATACATAACATCCATAGCTACAACCGCCCCAGCACAAAAATTATAATATGAGTAAAACTCTCTCCAAATCAAATAATGTCAATGAATTAATTTTGAAAATTAACAATATTTCTCCAATCATCGTCTTATGTGGTCTGAAAATATTCACATCTGGTCTCAAATACATGCTGTTAATTTTGGTTTACAAATAATAATTCAACCAAGCAGAAGCTTCTAATTTAGTAGTGTGGACTGCACACAGGAGAGCTACGCACAGGTAGGTGGAGAGCTACTGGTAGCTCACAGGCTACTTGTTGGAGATGCCTGATATAGAGAGATCCCATGACCATGCATGGCAATTTCCCTGCCTTCTCTCTTGGCTGTTCGAGGTCCATCACACTTGCCTCTGCCCCCCTGGCACCCACACTGGATCCCTATTCCCAATTTCCCTAAATTTGAAGCACTATTGTTCGCCTCTCCCCAGGGGAAACATCCATTACAACGCAGTCATTACAACGACCTACCTTTACAATGCAACTGTTACAATGTAACTGCCTTTATATCGCATGCCATTACAATGCATGTCATTATAACGCATGTCACTACAAACGCATGCCATTACAATGCATACCATTACAACGCATGCCATTACTTTTTTTTTTAAAGTTTTTATTTTTCAAAGTAATGTTACAGAGGTATGACAGTGTCAAGCCCCCCAGGATCCCCCCAACCCCCCCTTTACAACAAAGGGAGCAGAGGACACAAAAAACATCAAAAAGCAAATAATACATTGGGTAGACAAATATATTTCCCTAAGAATAAAGAAAGGAAAATAAAAATATGGCATGGTCCTAAGCCAACATGAAAAAATAAACGAAAACTAGGTAAAAGAGACCTCTTAGTCAGAAAAAAGAATGAAAAAAATAACAAAACAAAAAAAAAAGAAAAGCTTAAATTGGATAATTAGCACTATGTCACTGTGGCTTGGGCTGGTCCAGCCAACTAGTTAAAGGTTCCCAGATAACTAGTCCCTTCCTTTGCCCCTTGCGACCGTTTTTGCATAGATTGCCTTCTCAAGATGACAAGTCGTAACTAGTCTAGCAAGCCATGTGGAAAACAGAGGGGGGTCTGCATCGATCCAGGCAGAGGCGACCCAGATCCTCCAAATTGTCATTGCCACAAAAATAAGTGCCCCACCTTACATCTGCTAACCTCATCCTGTGTCCCTAACAAGATAGTCGTAGGGGTCAGTTAAAAATTCTGAGAGATAATCCTCCCAAGAAAATCCTGTATTTTAACAAGGAGTAAAGTGAGTTTCGGGCAGGTGGCAAACATGTGTACTGAATCTACACAAAACTCCGAGCACCTTGGACATAACGTCCCCTTGCTGTTCCCCATTTGGCGATTCTGCTAGGAGTAATATATAAAAAAAAAGCAGTTTTAAAAAATTGCGCCTGTAATTTGGCCAACAGTAAATCGCTCTGGGCAATTTTCAAAGTTTTATAGAAAGTACTGTGTGGCACATCCAGCTTTGCTTTCCATTTGTCTGCTATTTTGGGTAGGTCGTCAGTTGATTGACTGTTCAATGCAGCATAAATAAAACCAATCTGAGATGGAGTTGGGGCCCTTAATTTATCAATGAGGTCTATTTTTGCAAACCCTATTGGTCCACCAGCCTTTCGTGACAGAAAATCACTAATGGCTGCATGTTTAAAGGCGTCTTGGTCTCGTAGTCCATATTGGGTTTTAAAGGTCAGCGAATTACTTAATTCCTTCAGTAGTAATTAAGTCGCCCAGTTTTGTTATGCCAGCTTTATGCCAATTTAGAAGGTAAGCCCTCCCAAAGATAGCAGGCAGATTGGAGTTGTAGAGGAGCAAGATGGTGTTAGCGTGAACTCACGCTGCTTAGCCGCCTCACACCAGTCACATTGACTATCGGCTATGCGACCTGCGATGCGATGCCGGCCTCTACCCAGACTCAGAAAGCGAGCAGACCGCTTGTGACTGGACTGTACCTTCGGCCAGCAGCAAGTGAATTTCATACGGAAGTTGCCATAATCTTCAGTGACGTGCGTGTGGACTCAGCAGCTACAGGAGTGCTTTGGGAATTTTGGGCGCTGTTTCTTTTCTGGCTTGTGCGGTGTGCCGCGTCGGTGACGTTCACCCCAGCTTCCTTTAACCTGCGGATTCGCCCGTGTTTGTGTGGAGGAACGCAGCGGTACCGGCGCCGGACCTGGACCATGACTACCCGGGGTGCAAACGCAGGAAAAACTAGCAGGACCAGAGCCGCTTTTGCCAGCGCCGATCCTGGAGAAGTTGGACCATCGGAAAAGCTTCCTAAAGGCAAGCGAGCGGTTAGTGCCAAACCAAAGCACATAGGGAGGCACGGGGGGGCAGAGCACACAAAGACGTAGCAGGACTGGCAACCCTCTACAGCCAAGCTGTTCTCTGGTGCCAAGGGGCCACTTTCTGTTACAAATCACACGCCTAATCCTGCACCTCTTGCGCTTCCCCTTGATAGTAACCCTGAAGGTGTGCCGCTAGCTGAATCAATTAACCCGACCTCCCTGCAAGGAACACTTTCACCGAAGGGAAATTCTGCTGGAATGCAAACTGCAGAGCTGGGGAACTTGAGTAGATCTAATGAGGCTGTGGACAATCTGACTGTGCCCCTTTGTCCACACGTAGAGGGAGACGCTGGAGAGTTAATTGTACAGGGAAACTTGGCAGCTCTAACTCCCGTAAACCAGAAACCTGATTGTGAATCTGACCCCACACCTGACCTCCTGGAAGGCTTTTCTAAACCCCCTGCAGCTGGCATTGATAATTATATCCGAGGCATGGAAGCCATCTCGGGCCTTCAGGTCCCATGGACTCCAGAGACAGGTAATGAAAATTTCTTCTCGGTATCAGATGGCTCTGGGACCTCCACAGATGAGGGTGGGTTAAATACAAGTGATTATAACTGCGAAGAATCGCCTACAAGAATCGGAACAGTGCAACACCCTAAGAATGCAAGAAGCAAAGCTAAGAGACATAGTCAGCTTAAATTGGACTACTCAGATTCGCAGATGTCCTACCCTCTTGATGAGGATGATTCTCATACACCGATCCAGGAGAGCGCAAAGAGTGCACCAGAAGATACTGTGGAGCCCTCTTTGACATCAATCCTAACATCTATAAAAGAATTCCAAGAAGAAGTTTGGCGGACAACCGCGCACCTAAAGGGGCTGCTAAAAAATTACAAGGGGGCATGAAAAAGCTGAGTAAAATTTGTACAGACATAAGCGACTGTGTCTCCATGGTGGAAGGCCGTACCGACAGCTTGGAAACAGAAATCTCTTCCGTAAAAGATCAAGGAACCTCCAATGCTGCCTGCCTGCTCGATCTAATGACAAGAATGGAGGAACAGGAAAATCGGCAGCGCAGAAACAATCTTCGCTTACTTGGAATCCCAGAAGGAAAGGAGGGAGAAGATCCAAGACGCTATATTGTGAAGCTCCTACAAGAATCCTTTCCGGACCACATGAGTTGGAATTGTGACCACGAGGTACAGAGGGAACATCGCTTCCCTTTCAACTTGAGGCAATGGCGCGATGGCAGTAGCTTTGCTGGAGAAAAACCAAGAGCATTCTTGGTGTACTTTGGAAATTTCCTTCTCAGGCAGCTGGTATACGATCAAGCCCGCCCCAACACCCAGAAGGGATCTAATGGGGTAACTTTTTTTGCAAAACCTGGCTTTTGTCATCAGACAGTAGAGCGTAGATGGCACTTGAGTCAGCTAATTTCTCCTTTCCAAAAGACCGGAGCTCAAGTATATCTAATGAATCCTGCCAGACTAAAAGTTATCTTTAACGGGTCTTCTAAAATCTTCTTGTCTGAGATAAAGGCTGGTGAATACTTGGGAGAAATCAAGTCCAATAAGGGCCAAAGTTAAATAGAAAGAAACTACTTATACCGTTTTTAAGGCGTGGCTAGGTGGTGGTGACTCACTCTTGACTACCATCACTCAGGTTATTCCTGATTGCTCTATGATAGGGGGGGAGGGTTGGGGAGGGGAGGGTGGGAAATTGCTTTTAAATGGTTGAATTGAGGACACTTTTTTGTACACAGTTTTGTGCAGAGACACTTGCTAAAGGGATAGAATGTATAAAGTTGAGCATCTTCAAAGGCTTAAAAAATGATTTAAAAAAAGGGAAAAAATAATACACAAAAAAGAGCGCTAAGATGAAGACAATCTTGGGTTTTTTTAAGGGCTGTTTTGCACCATACTCAAAAAATACTATATGACTAAGTTAAACAATCTTAGAATTGTCTCAGTCAACATTTGTTGACTGAATGAACCTGCAAAGAGACAAAAAGTAGCACAGGGTTTACGCTTCTTTGGGGGCCGATATAGTTGGTCTCCAAGAAACACAAATAGAGGGCTCACAGAAACATTTACTGAATTCACTGGGGTATAAAATTATAGGGGGGACTACACAGGGTGCAAAAATAAAAGGTGTAGGGGTCTTGTCTGACTGCAGATTACCTTTAAGACCTGCCCGAGTAAAATCTGACTCTCTGGGCAGATGGGTAATCGCAGAGTGCCATCTGTCCCTTAACTTTTCTTTTACCTTATGCTCCTTCTATGGGAGCAACACAGACGACTCCGGGATTATCAACTGGATTTCTGGGGAACTTGCCCTCTGGCCCACTCCAATTATTATCAGCGGTGATCTTAACATCATCCTGCCTTGTAATTGGAAAACGGATAATAAGTGGACCTATAATGGCAGGAAGCCCCGTGTATACCAAGCAATAATTAATCTAGTTAAAACTCATGGGCTCAGCGATGTCTGGGTCAGCCTTAATCCTACTATGCCAGGGTACACCTACTTCTCAGCCCCACATCGGTCACTAGCTAGATTAGATTACTTCTTGATTTCATCTTCTCTACTTTGTGACTGCTCCATAGACATCGCTCCGCGTTTTATGTCGGACGACAAACCAATTATTTTAAGCATTGGGGGACTTGGGAATTGGAGAGAAGTCCCGAAATGGAGTTTCGAGAAAGCTCTCTTGCAAGATGTAGGATATCAAACACACATGCAAAATTGGGTTCAAGAATTTCTTGAGTTAAACGTGGTATCAGCTTCCATCACAACAGTCTGGGACACCTTAAAGGCGGCCATCTGGGGAGAGACCCTTAGGTTCTCAATCAGGAAAAATAAGAAAGAAAAAGCACTGAGTTGTGAACTCCAGGAAAAGCTGAGAAAGGCAAAAGAAAAACTCATTCGAACAGTTCAAGCAGGGGGGGAAACTGAGACTATTCAAATTGAAGTGACAATTGCCAAAGCTGAGATTGGGTCTGTGTTTGCAGAAAAAGCTGCAGCTAAGTGCGCTTCAACACGGGGAAAAAACTACGAGTGTAGTGAACTCATTGGCCATCATTTGGCTCTTAAAACCAGACAGCAGGTTACAGCTAGTGAGATATTATCGATCCAACTTGCAACTGGTGAAGAAACTAACGATTCGAGTAAAATCCAAGAGGGATTCTGAGAATTTTATTCTACTTTATACTCAGAAGAGAATAGGAGCCCAACAGAAGTAAGAGAGTCGGAGATCACTAAATATTTAGAAGAAGTCACCCTATCCCAACTTAGCCCGGAAAACCGTGAACAACTTGAGGATCCCCCGACCTGGGAACTAATCGCCGAAGCCTTAGCCAGCCTACCGGATGGAAAGGCTGCTGGGGTCGACTGCATTCCTACCGAATTTTATAAAATCTTCGCCCCCCCAAATAAAGGCTATCTTTACCTCTTTGGTAATATCCATCTTTAATGGGGCTTCCCCGCCCGTTTCCTGGTCCAGCGCTAACATTTCTATATTCCCTAAAAAAGATAAGTCACCACTAGAAATGGGATCCTACAGGTCGATCATGCTCCTTAACTGTGATTCGAAAATATTCTCAAAAATCCTTGCGATCAGACTATCCTCAGTAATTGAACCTCTAGTTTCAGAATGGCAACACGGGTTTATCCCCAAGAAAGGTACCACGGAACATATTCGGTGGGCTATTACCTTGTTTGACACAGCCCAGGTAACAGGAGACCCGATGTCGCTAATTTTATTAGATGCTGAAAAAGCATTTGACCGGGTCTCCTGGAAGTTTCTCTGGGGCGTTATGAGAAGAATGGGCTTTGGATCAAAATTAACCTTAGCTATACAAGCTCTCTATCTTAACCCGACAGCTAGTGTTTCAATTAATGGGAGGTTAACTAAACAATTTGAAATTTCTCGGGGCACCAGACAAGGGTGTCCCTGCTCCCTTTTGCTTTTTACCCTATACATAGATCCTCTGATTAAGAAAATAGAGAACAATCTAGCTATTCAGGCAGTAAGCAGATTTGGAAGAGATACTAAAATTATGGCTTATGCCGACGATTTGGCTGTAGTCACTCCGGAGCCTGAGAGTGCTATTTTGGCTTTGGAACAGGAGGCTCAAGAATTTGGGAAAATGTTCTGGTATGCAATGAATAAAACCAAAACACTAATTATTCTCAAAAAAGAAATAAACTAGGTAGATAGTCGGGTTGTTACTAAAACAAAATATCTGGGGGTGACCGTGACAGCAAATATAGATGAATTAGTGGCGGAAAATCTAATCCCTCTGGCTGCTGAAACAAAGAAAGCGCTTAATCGGATCAATAACCTGCATCTGACTATAGTGGGCAGATGTAACGTCATCAAGATGACTTATTTTCCAAAACTACTCTACTTCTTCCGGTCTATCCCTTTAGAGTTTAACAAAACCATGTTACAAAAGTTCCAGCAACTCTTTACACAATTCGTCTGGGCTTACTCTTAGCCCAGAAGGGCGCTCAAACCACTATCTCTTCCCAGGGAGAGCGGCGGCTGGGCTTTCCCTAATATAGTACTTTATTACTGGGCTTCGGTTCTGCAACACAGCACAGAATTGATGGGGAACATCCCATTTCTTCAACATTTGGGCTCCCCTCGCCCTTTCAGCTATTATTAGAAGAGGAGGCTTATGGCTGTTTCCTGAGGCAAACATCCTTTGGGTATTACAAACGAGTCAGATTTAAGACTCTGATGAGCGCTTTCAACGTTTTTTTCAATGTGTGTAGGATCTATGGGCTAGGGAGATTGAACTTTTACTCCCCTATTAACAACGCATGCCATTACAACGCATTATGCGGTAAGTAATGGAGATTTTTTTAGTATTAGGGTGGGTATGGGTTTTGGGGTACATGGGAATAGTAATTTTTACCCCTACACTATCCAACACTTTCCCTACTGTTGCACTCACTGGAATGGTAATAGTAATTTTTACCCCTACACTATCCAACACTTACCCTACTGTGGCCCTAAAAGTATTATGCGTTGTAATGGTATGCGTTGTAATGGAATGCGTTGTAATAGTAGTTTTAAAAAATGTGTTGTAATGGCATGCTTTGTAAAATCATGCAATGTAATCATAGTTGCGATTTAAAGACTGCATTGTAAAAGCATCCGTTGTAATTGCATGCGTTGTAATGTCATATATACCTCCCCAAGCACTCCTGCGTGACTCCTTCTCCAGGCCAGTTGAGTCTCTTCCCTTCGATTTCGCTACTCTTAGGCTAACTAAAGGCGAAGCAGCAGCGGGCCATGTGAGAGAAAGTAGAAGCCATCCGTCACACCAGCAGGAAACAGGATTGCAACCTGGAATGACAGTGAGGTGGGAGAGAGAGAGAGAGAGTTTACGTGAAGAGTTTGTATGCATATTGTGTCCTCAGCCCCCCCCCCCATGTAAAATAATAGCCTTCACTCACATGTGGTAATTCATTCTTGACAATTTATGGGCATCCATGGTATCATGCTTATTACCCAATGCAGTGAAATGCTAGCCCTGTCATAATGGTGGCGATTCTTGGTAGTTTGCGGGCATTTAAGGCATGATGTTGATTGCCACCCCTGCTAAAATGCTGGCTCGTACATAATGGTGGTATTTCTTGGCCGCTTATGGGCACCCAAAGCATGATGCTCGCCACTGGTAAAATTCTGGCCCTGGAACAATGGTGGTAATTCTTGACATCCTGTGGGCATCCATACCATAATTTACACCCTTTATAAAACATTGATCCTGGCATTATTGAAGTAATTCCTGGCATATTGGGGGTTTTTGTTACATAAAGGTGCCTTCGTCTGGCATACTGCTGGTCCTGGCAGAGTGGTGGCTGCTCATTCAAGGCATAGTGGGTCCCATCCTGGGCGGTCTTGGCAGGTTGGTGGTAATTCTTGGCATATCATGGGCATCCATTGCACAGTGGTGTCCAACCGCGGGATCCAGTGGTCGTAATTTCTGGCATAGCATGGGATCCCATGTCAGAGTGGTGTTTCTGGCAGTATGCTGCTAACTCCTAATATGTTGTGGGCATTCCTGATACCTACTCCTGCTCTACCGCTGCTTCTGTGTTGTGACAGTAATTTATAACATATAATGGACATGCATTTTTATTTTTTATTTTTATTCAGAGAGTTTTATATAGCTCTGGCAAGACCCGTGGGTATCAGAGCGCTTTACAGCGTTTATACAAGCATTAAGACAAAACAGACAGCTGTAAGTAATGGTAAAAATAACAGAGTTGAGCGTTACTGGTATTGTAGGCTTGCTAAAGAGTGCTAGGATTTACTGTCCAGAGGGTTAAGGTGCCAATCAAGGAGGAGATCCTTGAGTTTTCTCTAAAGATCATGATGCATGGCATGAGAGTGCTGACCCTGGCATAATATTAGCCCACACTCAGTGATAGTAACTCCAGCCATATTGCGGGCAGCACTGGTGTGATGGTCTCAGTGCACAAGCAGTCCCAGAGCACAGAAGTCAGTGCTTGTGCATAACATCAATAGCATGCATGCTAGTGTGCAAGCTTAGCTTACCTTCTCCAATAAAACCAAAGACAGAGACACATCTTTGCCCATGTCACTGTTATGGACAGAGGTTTGGATAAGGCGAAACCTACTGTATTTGTAAATGCAACAGTTATGTGTTTTAAGGGGAGGGGTTGGCACACTAAACCATTCCCTTTATAAAAAATATATATATTGAACATTTTTGTAGTTTTTCATATTGGTTTTATATCATATTGTGTATATCGTTGTATTAAGTATTAAAGGCAGTGTCTTGCCTGTACAGAGCACGACATGCAGATCAGCAGCGCTCCCTGGAGAAATTACGCTTTCAGTGGGAAGCGGATTTAGACACCCCGATTACGGCAAAGGACTGGGACAACATATTAGCCAGGGTACCCAAGGTCTCCAGAAATGCACGCTTCAAGCATATTAATTATTATGTCATCCATAGATCCTACCTAACCCCAGAGCACATAAGTCGATACTTTCAGATAGCTGATGTGTCCTGTCCTCGCTGCGGGGAAGAGAGAGCACACATACGCCATATATTTTGGGCCTGCCCGATATTGCATGAGTTTTGGAAAAAGGTCTTACATGTGGTGGAGGAGACTATCGAGAGAGAGGTCCCACATACTCCAGCCTACTGCTTATTAGGATGGTTCCCCCACACATCTAAGACTAAAGTCACAAGCAGATTTCAAGACCTATTGTTTGTCCTTCCGAATGTGAGATAGCGAAGAATTAGAAGACACCGGGGGGTCCCATATTACATATATGGTGGAGGGAACGGCTGAAGTGGGCAGGATGCGAGGGGCGACTATTGCTGAGAGAAGCTAGGAGGTGGATAGGGAACATAGGGGTGGCCCGAGCCTGGGAGGCTCTGGTGGAAGACTTGTCCATTCTCAATCCGAACATGCCTGGGAGATCACCTACGAGGTCCCGAAGTTTGTCCCCTGGAGAGTGTACTCCCTTGCTTACTAGGCCATGTAGACCTTTAAAAGACCACAGTGACAATAGATTCACATATGACTGCCCAAACCCTACCTGGGTATAATGGAGAAATTCTGCTTACACCACAAATTATGTTACAGCAAACAAATGATGGACGGAATGCTGACAATGCAAACATTCTCCCCCAGTCAAAAGATCTGGGTTAAATCCATTGTTCTTTTGCCCACTACGCCACCCCAGTTTGGACCCAGCTATATGCAAATCAGTCTTGACCCTGTGCCCCATGAGAACAGTCCAGACCGAACTGCCAGGCCAAGACCTCCCTGGACCAGAAACAAGCATACTGGGACCGGTTTCAGGGTATGTCACCCTTCTTCAGCCAGGCTACCTTAAATCCAGTCCCTAAGTTGGCAGGGTATGCCCAGACGTGGGTCCCTTGCTCACTTTGCCACGGGATTCAAGCTAGCCTGGCTAATGACGGCTGATTAGCCAGAAACCGGTCCCAGGGTGCTTGTTTCCGGTCCAGGGAAGACACGGATTGGCAGTTCGGGCTGGACTGTTCCCATGAGGCACAGGGTCAGACTGATTTGCATATGGCCATGTCTGAACTGGGGTGGCGGAGTGAGCTAAAGAGTGATGATGGGTTGAACCCAGATCGGTTGACTGGGGGTGAGTGCTTGCAATGTTCAACACTCCGTCCATCATCCCCTTTGGTTTTGCTTTGTTCGCCCTAAGTTGGCAGGGTATGCCCAGACGTGGGTCCCTTGCCCACTTTGCCACTGGATTCAAGCTAGCCTGGCTGATTATGGCTGATTAGCCAGAAACCGGTCACAGGATGCTTGTTTCTGGTCCAGGGAAGACATGGCGTGTTGGTTCGGGCTGGACTGTTCCCATGAGGCACAGGGTCAGACCGATTTGCATATGGTAACAGTTTCGAGATTGATGTTAAGATTGTATCACTGCAATGCCTTGATTCTATGCATATGCAGTAAAACTACTGTAGAGCCAACCTAGCTATGACAATTGTAATGATGTATGTAATGCAGAATTTATAAAACCAATAAAATCTGTTTACAAAACAAAAATCATTGTATTAAGTATTACTGTATAGTGATGTATTGTGTTTTAGATTTCTATAAAGGACAAATTGATGTAAAATAGTCTCCAACTTTATCTTCTGTTTGGGTGCTACCTAAACAATGCACAGCACAATCTTCACCT
Organism: Triturus cristatus; assembly: GCF_964204655.1. NCBI lineage: Eukaryota > Metazoa > Chordata > Amphibia > Caudata > Salamandridae > Triturus > Triturus cristatus. The sequence continues at coordinate 623,847,379 of NC_140594.1, read as the reverse complement.
TTTATGGGCCCTGCAGTTTGTCTCTGCTGACTGCCATTGGAGGAAGAGCCTCTCCAACTTCATCTCCACCCCTTATTCTTCCCCCGCCCCATGGGAATGCTAACTGCATTTTGGATGGCCTTGTCTCTACTCCTTCCGTCCTTGCCCAGCTGTCCTCTCCCCCTTGCAGATGGTACATGCAAGCAAAATGTCATTATTGCAACCGTGCATTCAAAGGCAAGATAAAGGTGAAATTGGGAAAAATACTGTGTATGCACATGCTCTCTTTGCTTCTCTTTGTTCATCCTGATGTGTAAAAGAAACACCTTCTAGCTTTGTAGTTGAGAGCACAGTCAACCGATTACGAATATGCAATCTTGTGTTATCGGTTGTTTGCTATTAAATATCCTCTCTCTGTTCCCTGGTGTCAGCTTCCAGTCTTTGCAATTGTGGTACCTCAGCCTTCTGGCCATTGACAACACATCAACTCAGGAGGGGGGTTCACAGCAAGGTCTCGGGAATTGGAGATTCTTGACTTTACCCTTTCTCATAAGAGGAGAACAGAGCACCCCTCTCCTTGAGAAGTATTTGGTAAAGCCATCTTGCTTGAGGAGACAGAGGCATCATCGCTGGTGACCTCCAGGGGGAGAGCGACCAGCAGTCCCATCGGGATGGGTATTGCGGTGTCTGAGGTTAAGGCTTTGAATTCCTGGGCTCACATCAAGATAGAAACAATAAAGTCCTTGTATTCTGACATACATACAGATCATTTCTACTCAATGCCAACATATTGAAGGCTGCTGTTGAGAAACAGTTGTAACTCAATAGCTTCTTTGGCACGCTTTTACACATTCTTTAGAAAACAGTCACCATGGCGATAAATGAATCACATGGTCACAAGATGGTTGGCTAGGAAAAAATGATCCACTCTACTGCAAATATCTGTGTGAGTCAGATTATAGGACAGGCCCTAGCACAGGCTACCCCCTCACACTCACAGCAGAGGTCTATGACAAGTCTCCTTATATCTGTTAGCTTAAGCAGTCTTTGAATTTCCACTTGTGCCCGGGCTAAGTGCTGGGTCTACTTTATTGCAAGGAGGTCAATATGTTAGAGCCGCTGCTGATCTTCTACATAGTGTTCCCACTATGCCACCAGCTGAGGCCAGCACAATGAGGACTGGGACATACATTCTCACCAGAATTAAGTGCCTGGAGCTGCAGCCATGGATGAAGGACGCCCTGGAGACAAGGAGCAGGAGTGGGTGTAACATAAACAAGCACTGGCAAAGCCAATATGTCTTGGCAATGCCCGAGCTATTGGCCTTGTCAAGGTGAATGTATTTTAGCCGTGTTGTCTAGCAGCATATCTGCTATTCAGCATGACTGAAAGACCAAAATCACAGGATGTTGAGCTGACGCTGAGTCTCTTCACCCACCCATGTTGCGTTTCTAATTGTCCTGCCCCTCCTAACTTAAAATAGCGCTATGACGTGGCCCGAGCTGGCCGCATCATAGTTCTCTTTTCAGTGACTTTCAGCCATGCTGAACAGCAGATTTGCTACTAGACAACATGGCTAAAAGACATTTACCTGGAGAAGTCCAATAGCTTGTGCATTGCAGAGATCTGTTGGTTTTGCCAATGCTTGATTGGTGTTGACGGGGTCTTGCAGAACAAATGTGGAAGGGCTAGTGAGAAACAGTTGAGAAGCTTTGAAGTGATGCACGGATGTGTTGTAACGGCCTAAGCTCCCAACAGGGCAAAGGGGAACCAGGTTTGAATCTCTGGGTCGTCTGAACAGTTGTGATTCTGGGCAAATTACTTATGCTTCCCCCTGCATTCAACAAAGCATTTGTCGTGGTGTAATGTAACTGGTGAGCACTTACAGTGCTCTAATACCATCGGCTGGTGTTAGCACCATGGCAAGATGGAGGACAGAGAAAACACTCAAATCCCATTGAATCGTGCAAAGATAAATATTTAAAGCATCAGCTATGAGGGAGGTAGTGGGAGGACGGGCCAAGCCGGGAAGCAGGATGAGATGGGGAGATTGGCAAGCAATGACGGGAGAGGGAAGGAGGAAGCAACAATGAAGGAGGAAAAAATTACCTTAATTGAAGCAGGATCAGCGACAAAAATGAATGTCTCATTGTGGAATGTAACTGGTGAGCATTTAATGCGCGGCTCGTGTTCGCGCTATGACAAGACGGAGGATGTAGAGAGCGCTCCAATACCATCGGATCATGCTACAAAAATAAACAAGTGCTGTTAATGTTTTAACAACTTTTTAAGAAATTCATTTGTTTATGTACACATACATGCATTAAGTGGTATGTGTATATGTGTACAAGGGAGACTATTTCAAGACAGAGGATGGAATGAACACTCCAATATCATCGGATTGTACAAAAAAACATAAAAGCAGCATCGATGAGGGAGGTAATGGGGGGAGAGATCAAGCAGGAAGGGATGGGAAGATGGGTTAGTAATGAAGGGAGAGAGCAGGAGGAAGAAACAAAGGAGGTGGGAAAAATGCTTTAATTGAAGCAGGACCAGCAACAAAAATGAATGTGTCATTGTGAAATGTAACTGGTGACAATGGATGCACTGTCTAGCTGAGGAGTGAATGCGCTGTCTAGCTCAGCAGCGCATGCACTGCCTAGTCGAGGCCTAAAAACGAAAGATTTTGCACAGGTGTAACCCATTGACTTTGCCAATACTTGTGTTTAGAAACTGGGAGATTAATTGATTTATTCGGAATCACAAAATGTGGGGTAGGGAGGTGATATGGGGTCCTTTTGGGAGAGGATGTGGCGTAAGGGCCAGTGCTGCCAACTGTGGAGCTGGTAAACCGTGTTCGAGTATCTGCTTAACATCCTTGATTTTGAGAAAATCGCTTAATCTCACTGTGACTACAAAAATGAATGTGTCCTTGGGTAAAGTAACTGTCACACATGTAAAGTGCTCCAATATCTCCAGGTGGTGTTGGTGCTATATAAAACTGCACAAAAATAAAAGTTGAAAAGCAGAGTCGGCAGGAGGGGATCTGTGCAACGGAGCTCAGGGTAGGTACGCAGCAAAGGGCAGAAATTGGACGGGCAACCAACAGCAAATGCGGGCTGCCACAGGGAGATTAAGTGATTAGTCCATAATCGCAAAATGTGGAACTAAGGCAGAGGCTTGAGAGACAATGTGGTGTCCTCTTGGGAGTGGATGCGGTATAAGGGCCAGAGCTGCCGCCTATGGAGCAGGGAAACAGGGTTTCAGTTTTGGCTTAACATCCTTGATTCTGGACAAATCACTTAATCTCCTCATGCCTACAAAAATGGATATGTCTTTGTGTAAAATAACTGTCGCTCATGTAAAGTGCTCCAATGCCTTTGGATAGTGTTTGACGCTATATAAACCTGCACTAAAAAAAGTAACTGGTGCTTATGTAAAGTGCTCCAATACCTCCGAGTGATGTTGGCACTACATAAAACTACACACAAAAAAGAAGAATCAGGGGAGGAGGGGATCTGGGGAAAGAGCGGATCTGTGCAACCAGAGTTCAGCTTGGGTAAACAGCGACAGGTAGGAAGTTGATGGGCAACAAACAACAAATGCGGGCTGTTAAGGGGATATTAAGCGATTTACTTAAGCTTACAGTGCCCTCGTGAAAAGTAACTAGTGTTAATGTAAAGCACTCCAATACATTCGGGTGATGTTGGTGCTATATAGAACTACAAAAAAAGTACCTGGTGGTAATGTCAAGTGCTCCACTAACTTCAGGTGGCGTTAGCGCAACTGCACACAAAAGAAAAACAGAAAGAATCACAGTGTTAGGCTGGCTTACAGTAGTGAGCATGTGGAAACACATTGATTTGGCAACCACATTAGAAGGACTATTTTGCCATGGACACTGAGAAGCAGGCGGTCTTTGATGACATCAAGCAACAATGGTGCATGGAAACACTTCACTAGTGAATGGGGAAAAAGTAAGAAAGTGTCCCGACTAGAGAAATTTGTAGAAATAGAGTCCCACCCAATGAAATGTGAAGCAACAAGGTGAGACACGAACATTTTAATAACTTCGCACAGGAGAAACGTGGCTATGCAATTACAGCAGAAGACAAAGGTACGTTAGAAGTTCTGACATGTCCTGTGATAAAGCATACCTGATTCACTTGAGGTCTGATTTTCCAGCTACAAATACCATTGCAGAACGACCACATATGCTATAAACACGCACACACCTAGTACCCACATTTGTGGTAAATAAACAGACTACACATCTGCCAAGTAATAGCAACCTTGCGCATATGTTCCAAATAGCATTTCAGCTATAAACTAACAGGATATTAAAAAGCAGGAGACCACCACTGACTAGAGCAAAACAGACTACAATGTGGGTTTAAAGCAGTGATGGGGTCAGGGAGTGATGTGTGGACCGGGCAAGCACCGGGAGATGCGAGGGAGTAAGCAGCGATGAAAGGGAGGAGGTGGGGAAAACAGAAAGTAGCAAAGATAGGAAAAGCAGTGACGGGAAAGGGGGTGATCTGTGGATGCGGCAAGCACCGAAGGTGCAATGGACCACGCAGCATAGCAGGGAGGAGGTGGGGAAAACAAAAAGCAGCAACACTAGATAAAGCAGTGATGGGGGAGTGAGTGTTCTGTGTACAGGGCATGAGGGCGGGTGGGAAGAGATGGAACTGGTAAAAGCACAAGCACTGTGTAAAGTGCTGAAAAAGAAAGAAAAAAGTAGGTCTTAAAATGGTTGTAAAAATGGGAGCAGTGGATATTTACAAGTACTTGGTCCATGATCTGGGGAATGGGATAAACACAAGAAGAGGCATGGCCATGCATGCCAGGTACAAATGGTGACAAAGAATATGAGAAATATGATGAAGCGAGCAAATGGGAAGCCTGCGGGTGGGCTGAAGCCCACAGATTAAACACAACATGTCTCTTCGAGACAGCGCAATGCTCTGTCTAGCCGAGACCTAAAAAGAAGTGACATGACCGATAGCAGAGATGCCATTTTATTATCTCAGCCCTGCTGCACTACAATCAGCAGACATGAGTGTGAAAGCTAGACTGAGATAAAAACGTTGGCCCAGGAAGACAGAAAGTCAAATCCTAGAATACAGCTAGGTCCAGGAAGTAGAGCAGCCCCGTTTTTCTACACTTCGAATGGGAATGGCAGGGGTGCACGCTGCCAGTGGTGCCACTGAAATGTTTTCCACCTATGGTGATAGCAAAGAAATGAGGTGAAAGGACTTTTACCACTGTTCGCATTATGGAGGTCGGAGGACTGCATTAGATCAGACTATGTAGTTTAAGGTGATTCAGGTATGCTAGCTGTTTGTAGATAACATTAGTCATTTTATTCTATGATTTTTTAATTTTGCAAGCTCATTATATAAGTACAATAAATCAACATTTTTGTAGTGCTGCAATTGATAAGATTTATGACGACTAGAGACTTGGAAGTCCTGAAATTTGGTAACAGTAGGAAAGTTAACCTGTTGGACGTGCAGAGCAAGGCATTCACATCCCCTGCATTACTGCCATATTGCAGAAGAAGTCAATGTTTCTTCCTCCACATATGCAGAGAAAATCCTTCTGGCTGAACATAACTGACACAACGTAAGAGCTTCCCACTTGCCCTGTGATTATTTTTTTTTTATCAGTGTGATAAGCAGTGTGCACACTGGAGTGATGTCACACTGATTGAAAGTGAACGCAGTCAACACCATAATGTGCTTGATGGCAATGCTCAGACCCCTTGAGCACTGATCTAAGAGAGATGGGTAGGCTGAAAGGAGACAATTTCCCCTTTCCAATGGAACCCCTCCCTAGTGGATCCCTGCCAAGAGATTGCCATAGGAGGATGATCCCAAGCAGGGATCCACCTACTAGACTTTGGTGAGGGTAGTGACCACCCAGGCATGGGTGGCATCAGAACAAAAAAAACAACATTCAGCCTTTTTCTAATCCGCCTGCACAGGGGGAAGAAAACCCACATATGCCAAGGAATGTTTTATTTATTAAAAACGGTTAGTGCAGTACACCCATAGCCATCCCAAATGTTTTTCTGCCCCCTTGGGGACGGATTGATGGGCTTACCTCCAATCTGACCTCCCCATGGTGAGGTGGAAATCCCACTATTTCCCAGGGATTTTATTTTTTAAAGGATGTGGTGGGGGAACAGTGGAGGCCTTACCACAGTCACCGTCCCCAGAAGGGTGGAAGACCAATTAGCCATGAGGGAATGTCTTCTTTATAAATGGCAGCACACCTTGACATTGGGCGGGGCACCCATCCCCATAACGGCATTAATGCTCACCATGGACCAGATTAAGGGGTTTACCGCCAATTTATCCTTCTTGGGGGCATAAAGCTATGTGGTGCAGGGGATTCGATTTATAAAAATGAATGAGGTGGTTGTCCACCGTGGGATTCAACGTGATGCCACCCCTAAAGGCCTCATCAGTTTTTCTGTCCCTCTGGGGACATATTTTGGGATTGGCCCATATTGAGCCCTCCAGGAAAGGGCAAATGAAGATCACGAGCCGCTAATAATTAATTATTATTTATTTTTACATGACTCGACCTCGCATTTAGCAGAGCGCTCACCCCATAATAGCCCCAACAGTCTTTTTGCTGCCACAGGGGGCAAATTGGGGAGTTGATCCCCACTCTGCCCTCAGGATAGGGGAGTGAAATACCATTATTCCAAAGGATTCTTATTTAAAAGCAAAAGTGGGTGGGGGTGGCCCGCCCTGACATTTGAATATGCCCATACCCCTTAATGACCTCAACAGTCTTTCTGGCCCCCGCCCCAGGAGTAAAAGGGGAGCTAACACCCAATCTGCCCTCCCCTGCGAGCTGGGGCAGAATTTTATAAGAAAGGAGATGGGTAGGATAAGTCCACCCAGGCATCGGACCTTAAATCCACCTCAAAGGCCCAACAGTCTTTCGGTCCAAAAGTGCAGCCACACGGGGGGTTTACCCCCTTTCTGCCAGCCGATGCGTCAAAATATCAGCCAAAGAAATCTCAACTCATGGTAAATGGCTACAATGTACAATGTACAGGCTCTTCTGAAACTTAGAAACCATGGAGAATCCAATGTGGTGTGGTTTGCAACAATCCCAGTACATTTTCTCAGACAGGACATCAGACTGTGATTCAAAAAAGGCTATCATCCCATATTGATGTGACAGAAACTGCAGGCACTCGTGGCCAGTGACCAAAGTCTTACCAACTCGAGCGCCTGGATACCCTCACGAATGACAAGCAGCACTTTGCATTACATTTACATTAGAACCTGCGTTTCCATTTTTCTCTAGATTAAAACGCTGCCTCAGTTATGTGGTTGGACCTAACGCACATCATTGGAACAGACCAAAACTATAAGCACGTGAAGCCCTCGTTCACACTCCATTGACTTTACGTGGTCCAAGGTTTGACCCGTTCCTGTCATGGGCAATTGACCCAGCCACATATTCAGGGTGACGTAGTTATTGGGAGATGTGTGTGAGAATGGTGGATTCCTGTAGATTCTGGAACTTTCCACTCAGAAATATGAGGAAGATCATCAATTTAAGCCCAAGGATCACTTTTGCTGGTTATTCTAGGTAAGAAAACCTAGTGGGATCCATGCAAGTCTAATCACCCAAAACTTTCCTGGGTGTCTAGTTTTCAGAAATATCTTGGATTTGGTAGGTTTTCCTTGGTGGTGGCATGGTTCCTGGTTGCAATACAGCAGCTATACACACTGCCTGAATAGGTAAATTTGCAAGGCAAAACTTTGTTTTTCCATTGATGTGTTTTGGAGATTTTCAGTTGTTAGTAATAGACCCAGCCACACAAGTGGTCGGAAGTTTGTGGATCCCTGCAGATTCCAGAACTTTCCCTCATAGAAATATAAGGAAAAGCTGGCTTGAGAGGAGGGCGAATCACTGTGCTGGTGTCTTGGTCGCCTTGGACAACCCACGAAAGGAGACAGATGGCTGTGACTTTGGAGAACTGATACTGTTGGCTCTGCCAGTCGCCTTCAACACAATGGCCCTTCACCTCTCGCTGGAGTCATTCAAATCTATTAGGTGCTTCGCAGCTTCGGTCTTGTTTTGTAGTGGTTTACTTCCTTCCTTGCTAAGAGGTCCCAGATTGTGTTTCTTCCCCCTTTGTCCTCCAATCCAAGAGAACTTTAATGGGAAACCCCAAAGGCTCTATTCTAGTACCACTGCTGCCTCGTAAATACATGCAGCGGCTAGCAGAACCTTTTCGTATATTGGGAGTGCAGGCCATGTGTGCGCTGATCGCATAAACATATTTTGGACTAGAGGAAAGATCGTGGAGAAAGTAGATCAATCTACACTCCTGAACACCTATCTGCCACGGTGCACTGGAGGATTTCAGCTAACTTCTTCAAACGTAACTTTTCCAAAACTGAAGCGTTACTGATTCCACCAGAAATTGCTAAGTGGACTAATCTCTCAAGGTCAAAATCAATAGGGGCTTAACTCACTCCAGGCAATTCGGCTGGCAACCAGGGATCTCATCCTGGTTTTCGTGTCGACATTTAAAATTCAGGTCACAGCGGAAGCCAGCATACACTTTTTTATATCTAAAAGCTGTATGGAGAATTCCTCCGTTTGTGAACCATCAATTGCATACAGGCATAAACATCTACCTGCTTGACTCAGACACAGTTGTAAATTTGAGCCTTAGGTTGTGCAGCATGCTTGAGCTTGATTAAGGGCAGTCCCCTAGAAATGGATCATATTTCAAGCACACTCAACTGCTTAGCTGGTATGTAATAGAATAGAAGGTCTGAAATTATCCTCAAGGCCTTGTATCATCAGTCTCCAGAATGGATCACAGTAGGGTTGAGGTGGAGTGCTCCAAGAAGGGCTCTGGGGTCTGCAGACATGGAACTGATGCACAATTTTAGGATGAGAGGTCTAGCCTTTCCAGTGGAGGCTACACTTTGGAACTCTATGCCTCTAAGCCTAAGCAGGCAACATTTCAGAAACACCCTTAAAAGTTGTCTGTATCCGCCCCTCCCTGTAAAGCTGAGGCATGTTAATCCATGGTGAGAGAATGCTATATAAATGTTGGGTTACATAACAATTTTGTAACTCAGTGATGCTCATTTAGCAGTGTAATAAGGAGTAAAGTTTGGCCGTGCCGAGATTCGCAGCAGCGTCACTCAGTGTACAGCCATCTCGCAGCAGCAAGTGCTTTACTCTGTGATCTATGTTAGTGGCTATCACTTTTTAAAACTACGTCGCACATATGAACTCCTAAGTAAAGAGTTACGAAGTCTTCCATTGACTTGTACTCTTTTGGAAATACACTGCAAGGATTAAATGAAATGGCCAGTAGTGTTGGGGAACATCAACCACATGATGTTAGGGAAGCAGCAAGTTGGTGACTGACTGTTCTCTAGCTCTTCCACCTTATAGAGTTATCAGGCGGCTAGGCCGTGGGCGAGAGCACCCCAAGAAGTTATGGACAAGCGGTAGTTGGGTGATCAAATACAAATGGGTGGGGGCATTTTGGGAGAAAACAACTTTGTGTAGAAGTAATGTTTACGTCTCATCTGGAGAGGACATGCAATGTCACTTGCAACGCATTTTGTTAGCTTACAGCAGAGGTCTTCAAACTTTTGGATGCCGAGACCCCCCTGTCAACATTTTGAGGCGTAAGGACCCCCTCCTGACAAAAAATTCTAAACCTGTAGCCAGGGCTACTGGAATTATGAGGCAGGTGAGGACCAGATTACGCGACAGGTTTGACTAAATTGTGTGGGAAGAAAATGTAAATGAGGTTATGTGATGCCGCGTATTTTGGGATAGCATTGCTTCATTATTATGACATTTTTTACACACAGTAACACTAAGGAAAGATTTCACCCAATCAGTACCCGTTTATAACCAAAATACAGCAATTATTATCAGAAACATTTCTAGTCAACCTTTGTGAAGGGGTTACCACTCCGCAGGAATACGTGCTGCCACATTAGAAGCTCACCTGCCCCCTGGCCGGGAGAAGCAGGAGTCCTTTAAAACCCTGGCGGTTTTGTGCAGAGTTAAGCAGTTTACCCATGCAGCTTTCCTCTCACCCCCTCCCCTCATCGCTCTCTCCTCTCCTAACCACGGATCCCTCTCTCACTTTGCAGGCCATTTTCTTTCACCCCTTTTTACAATTTCTGAACTCTCCCCATTCAACCTCTCACTTCACCTTTAATCACCTCTTGCGATTCTGTCTTTTCACTGCCCTCATCTCTAACAGTCTTTTGCATTTATCTAATTTCATCTTTGGCCCTGTAACCTCACGTGCCCCCCAGCACTTCTCATTCACCTCGTCTCTCCATTCAAATTTTTGTCTATTTGTATCTTACACCTCTCCAGTCCCCCCATTCATCTTTCACATCTCCCCTTTGTTCTAACAGAAGCCCTCACCTTTGGCTCACACTCACTTCTTGCGTGTCCACATTTCTCTTCGGCAATTCACATTTCTCCTCATCCCTGACCTCTTCAATCAAATTCTCTCACTCCCTTGCTGTCCTCTCTCATCCTCTCATCTCTTCGGACCCGTATGCTCCTCTCGGCATGTGCCACTCTGCTTATTGTTCCCTAATTCAAGAAGGCATGAGTTGTCTGTCTCGCTGTTTTGATGCAGGCCGCGCAGTTATGGAACATGCACCCTCCTTTGCTTTGCTCCACCAAGAATCTATTATCCTTTAGGAAGATATAAAAACCTTTCTCTATGCTCTGTAGGTCACCCCATTTGGCTGGTTCTCCTTCCCCTTCTGTGTGTTTCTCATTTGCCTTCATGCAGAAGATGGTTATTAGCCCCAGGACATCTTTTGGTAACAGTAGAGCTCTACAAATGTAAATAATAATAGGCAGAAGCAGGGGATTCACTAGACCAGACCTTCGGAGGGGGGTGCTAACACTCCCAGCCAGGGCTGGTTCTAACACTGGTCGCACACCGTGCAACAGTGTTTTTTGATGCCCCACCCCCGTTTCCTCCTTCTCCATGAATTCCTTCACTGCCACTCACCAACAATGCACCTCATCTCTCTATAGCACCTTTCTGACAAACATTTCATTTTTTTATAGCGCTACTCATAGTTTACTCACACTCATTTCTGTGATCTGCATCGTACATGTTCAATGTAGCAGGCACATTAACCCTCTGCACTGTGTGGGTGACAAGAGTGCCCATGTGAGTGCACGGTGAGTGATGCAACAGTGTGAGAGTAGGGCAAGAGGAGTGACTGCAGGGTGAGTAAGGTGGCGTATGAATTTACGTGTGGATGCAAGTTCAGAATGGGATGAATGAATGTATGATTACTGATGGGCTTGTTTGATTGAGTTGCATATTGAGCAGTGAGGGGGACAGGTGAATGAAGTGTCACATGAGTGCAGGGTGAGTAGTGTGCTCGTGTGACTGCAGGGTGAGGTATAGGGTGAACAGCGCAAGTGCATTGTGAGTGCAGAGTGATCACTGTGAGTGCAGGGTGAGCGGGTGAATGGTGTGAGTGCAGGGTGAGCGGGTGAATGGTGTGAGTGCATGGTGATCAGTGTGAGTGCATTGTGATCGCTGTGAGTGCAGGGTGAGAGTGAAAGTGAAGGGCGAGAATGAGGAATGAGTTGTCTGAATGCGGGTGCATTCCCAGACCCATGAAGTAACTCAGCATGTTATTGACGGTGGGGTAGAGTTGAAGATCTAAGTTAAACTATTGCGGCATTAATCGGGGATCTAGGGTGAAGAAAATAAATAATGTGCTGATCCTGCAACAAACTTACAGTCCTATGGTTAGGGTTGCCAGCAGATTATTTTGATGGCCAAGTCGGTACAAAAATAAGCAGTCACCTAAAGCAGTATTTTCAGCACTTATCTGTGCATACTTCGAACAGCAAATATAAATAGAAAGCACTTTTATTTGTCTTCTAGGGCTGCCTCAATGATACTGATAATTAAAGAGAACAAAGACAGAAAAGTCACATAACTAATGCATACATACTTTTTTATTTATAAGTCTATTTAGTGTCAAGAGGAGATCTTTGCAGGCTCTTTTAAACAAAACACGGCTGGCATTTTTCTTTTGGCAACCCTACTTTATATTCCTTTTCATTAAATGCATTCTCACACTACAGCAGTAAATGTAAAATACCAATGTATGGAATAGGTGGAGTGGGGACCCAGGGGGTACTGGAACCCAGAAAAAAACTAAGCCTCTGTAACTAGTTTACAAAGGCATGTAAATATGCAAATGGTCTTTAAAGACCTGTGAAAAACTCGGTGGCCGGAGATAAGACTCCAGACACTGCCCAGCCCCCAGCAGCTCGAGTTGCAATGCAGCACCCGGGCTGAGACACAGGTCTGGGGAAGAGGGGGGCTGAAGCCCTTGGGCTTGGGCAGAAGTGTGACTGGGAAGGCGCGACCCCCTTTGCATCGCTCCACGGCCCCCCTGGGGGTCGCGCCCCACAGTTTGAAGACCCCTGGCTTACAGTGAGCTTAGAGCCCACCCATTGCTGACCATGGGTTGGATTCATTGTCACTCTCATTTCCTTCTCATTTGTCAGCACGTGCTGGCTTTAGTTACTCTTTACATGTTTATCCCTCCCCTGGAGCATGGTTTAAGTACTGGAGTCCTTCCACTGCTCTTGCTTTTGGAGATACTTTTTTATTTTTGTTGAAGCACTCTATATCAGTATAGGTTTTGTTGACCATATCCCTCATTGTGCCTCTACCCCTGCTGCGGTCCGTGTTGTCACTTTCCCCCTCCCCACCATCTCCATGTTGTTGCTTGCACCCTTCCACCCTTCTGTCCCTTTAATGTTGTTGCTTGCCCCCTCCAACCCTCTCGTTCTGCCCTGTGTTGTTGCTTGCCCCCTCCCAACTCGTTCCGTCCTATTGCTTTCTATCTCCTGTCTGCCGCTCGCCCTTTCTCGTCCTGCTCTGTTGCATTGCTTACCCCCTTCCACCCTCCCGCCTCGGGTTGTTGGTTGCTCCTTACATCATCCCACCCCATGCTGCAATGTTGCTTGCCCCTTGCATTCCTGTGTTGTTGCTTGCCCCTCCCTCCCCATCCTGTGTTGTTGCTTGTCCCTTCCCAGGCCTGGCACTTATTTTTTATCATCAGACTTTGAGAGAGAAAAACACAAAAGGGGGAAAGAAGAAGGAATAGAAAGACCGAAAACTTTACAAAGAAGGCAAGAATTAAAAAAACTTGAACAAGTGTAACTTCATTTTTAAAGGTTTACTGAACCACCTGTGATTGAGATCAAATTGTTAAAGTTAAGGGTGATGCAAAGTTGGTGCCTTGTACACCCATGGTACACAGTTCAGGCACTCAAAATATGGTTAACTGGAACAAAGGAAAACAAACATTGTGAAGCCTGTACCAATAGGACCAACACAACATGTACTACACAGGCTTTCACAAATGATGTTTCCATTCATTAACAAATGCTGTTTAGCACATTAACGCTTATCCCGTTGGCTTTGGCAGTGCTCGGAAAAAAGTAGCAAAAAGGATTGTTTTAGGGAAAGCATATAGGATATACAAATTCAGGGGCCTATTTACAAGCCCCTTGAAACACTTTTGTGCCGCTGTTGCGTCACTCTTTGTGACGCAGGGGCGGCTTAAACAATGTGCCAGGTTGCGCCCTATATACAAAGTGACGCATCTAGGCAGAAGCGTCACCTTGTAAACCCCTGCACCACATTATTCCTGCATCAGGTATAATGTAGGCCGGGTGGGAGTTCCCACGCCAGAAAGCCTCGTAGAATCTTGTAGATTTCACTGCGCCACATCTAGGATGCCACTGCGTCAAAACCTTACGTCTGCTTGGAGCAGGCATAAGGAATGATGTAGTGCAATAAGAACAAGCCTCCCCTATGCATTGCTGGAGTTGCGTCAGGCTTACAACACAACTCCAGCAATGTGTGGGTTTTGTGCCAACAAATACATCAGAATTTCTGACGCATCTGTCAATCCTTGCGCCATGGTGCGCCGTATTGTAAATACGGCGCATCCATGGTGGCGCAATCGTTTCTCTCGCAGGCGCAAGGAAACTAGACCATCGCTGCTTTAATGCAGGGATGAGTCAGTTTCTTGTAAATAAGCCCCTGAATGTGACTGAAAGCGGGATGACTGAGTATGCTTTTCAGATGTAAATTAGTCCCCCATGCTGCACTCTGAAAGTACTTCACGGAAGGTGGAATAATACATCAAATATTCAATAGAATGGGGTGAGAGAGTAATACTCATCTGCATGGAATCAAAGCCCACTCTTTGTATATTTTAAAGAATTGGTAACAATACACTTTGCAGATAGCAGCACTGTCAAGGCAGTCATAAAAGCAAAGGGCATCACAGACTCCACATACCTCTTCCAGTACAGGCCAGAGGCTTCTATACCCATGAGCCCACACCGTCTCTGCCTCTGAAATGCAAGCTTGGCCTCAGTAGATAATGGTGATCTTCCTGGATCCTGTCTTGTCAAGGCTCTCTCTGTTCATCTTTCTCTTGTGCTCTCCCAAATTAATGCAAACCACATTTGACTGTTCTCTTTACAGTAGCCCAAAACCAGATGGAATGAAACTCTTCTAATTTGACACAGACATCCTAATTTGACACAGACCCTACCATCTCCTTCTCTCCTCGCCAAGGTCTACCTAGTTGATTTTCCTCAAGTCACTGATAGGAGTTCGGTCAATGGACGTGCATACATTTAACCGCAACATGGCCCGGAAGGTAAGGGGCTTCAGTGGGGCCTTGTCTCTGATGACAAATGCAGTTCAGCAACCAATGCTATTAAATGGACTTCCTTAAACACCCCCAACAGGGATCTTCAACACTATTTCTCTAGGATGGCCAGTTCTTTATCCCACCACATGGCACAGAGTTCATTCAGATCCATGTAGCCCCAAACCCCAAAACTGCCAAGAACATACAAGTAAAACAACCCTTGTACACACATTCACAGGACTGAAATGGAAAGGTCAACACAGTAAGAGAGAAAATGAAAACCTAGGCTACATCCTGATCTTTCTCATCCTAGGGACAAGCTGACAGTGGCGCCACTAAAACGCTGTGAGCCACTGGAGACAACAAAAGCATTGGGTGGCAGATTCAGTACCACTGTTGTATTCACGGAGGACAAGGACATAAGCATAAGTGTTCAGTGTACATTCTAGGATTTTTTTGTTGCACAACGATTCAGTTATGTTAATCTCATGTGAATTTATTCTAACTATATTCTTTTATTATTTCACCAAATGGCTGAACAAGTATAATAAACAGAAGCAACACAGCACTGGCCGCCCGGTACCACACACTGGTTGTCATAATTTTGAACAGACACAATGTAGGATATTGTTTTATTCTGTGAAAAACTAAAGATTAGATAGCATATAAATATGTGATGCATTGCAACTGTATATAACACACATGTAAATATGCAAATAGATAGCTAAAAAGACAGACAGATAGCTAGAGATAGATAGATAGATAGATAGATAGATAGATAGATAGATAGATAGATAGATAGATAGATAGATAGATAGATAGATAGATAGATAGATAGATAGATAGATAGATAGCTAAAAAGACAGATAGATAGCTAGATAGATAGATAGCTAGATAGACAGATAGCTAGATAGACAGACAGACAGACAGACAGACAGACAGACAGACAGACAGACAGACAGACAGACAGATAGATAGATAGATAGATAGATAGATAGACAGACAGACAGACAGACAGACAGACAGAGACAGACAGACAGACAGACATTTGGTGTGAGTAGAACCCTGAACCATAAAATCTTAGACACCCTGAAATATGTCTTTCAGAGGTTCTGCTCTGATACCCTTTATCTAGCTGTAAAGAACACCCTCTTCAATATCAGACCCAACATTAATTTAGCAGAGCAATAAATAGGTAACTGGGACCACTCAATAACAGAGTTCTAGATCAGTAAAAATGTTTTATAACAAAATCCTAATGACGTGTTACTGAGAAATATAAGATGTACGTCATGAAGGCTGAGATACAGTGAAGAAATCAGAATTATTCTAAGTTTTGCAATGCCGCGCGCAATAAAATTTGTTTTATTTATTTATTTGTTTACTTACCGCCGTTGGGCCGTATTCCATAGTTTACTACCCCCCACCCTGCTCCACCCCCACCCCGCCTCACCGCCCCGCAGCACTTCCACCACCGGCCGCTACTGTCAAACAATAACCCATACACCAGTGTATTCTACTAGGCCCACATTAGAAGTTCTGTGGAAATGTCCTTGGGGTTTGCAACATTTAATACACAAAGAAAGTTTCATTCACAATACATGCTCTCCAAGGAAAATAACAGTTATGTCATAGCATCTTGTGCATTTTAGAGGCTGTGGGAAGAGAAGACACACAGGAGGACTTGATTGGGAGGGGGAAGGAGCAAGAGGAACAGAACATCAGAACAGCATCCATTTGAATAAACATTATATCCTTATAAAATTGTGGCACAGCTAAATCATATTAATAAACACACTTCCAAATGACATATCAAAATCCTTTTAAGTGCAAAGTTAATAATTAGCCAGTTACTCCTAAAAGTCATCTTACAAATCATTCATATTCAAAGTTCATTTTCACTCACAATTGTGCATTAAACAAACTTTCCCATTTATCGTTTTATTTAACTGACATGCATGCACGAAGGGTAGAGGCACTATGCAACCCTTTAGTGGTTAGAATCTTCATGAGCGGTTTATGATCACGTTGTAGAGTAATTTTGTACCCCCAAATGTGCTGTTTGAAATGCTCCAGACCCCAGACGCAAGCTAGTGCCTCCCGCTCTATGACCGAGTATTTCTCCTCAGTAGGTGTAATAGAGCAAGACACAAAAGCAATGGTCCTCCAAGCCCTTTAAATTCTTCTGGGTCAACACTGCACCAATGCCTTTTCCACTGGCGTCAGTGGTTACCACACTATGGGCCTCATGTAGGTAGCTAAATACCGGTCGGTAACGGCCGAAATTTGGTAAATATCCCGTTACCGACCGGTATTTAGCTATTTGGGATGTAGGAGGCATAATTCAGGATTCGGTAAATTACCGAATCGGTAAAATACCGAATCGGTAAATACCGAATCCTGAATGTAGGGAGCACTCTAAAGAGTGCAAATTACTATTAAGAATTCGTTATTTACCACCAAATACAGGTTGGTGATAAATAACGAATACCTTGCAAAACGCAATATTTTGCAGATGTAAGAGTGCCATGTGGCAGACATACATGCCCTTAGGGCATGTATGTGCGCCACATGTGCACACATGCAAGAATCAGGGGTGCAACAGGGTGTCTATGTGACACCCTGCCACCCTTGTATATGCTCCCCCCATTACCGAATCGGTATTTACCGAATCGGTAATGGTGACTGGCTTCCCATTGATTCCTATGGGCCTCCAGGCCCATAGGAATCAATGGGAAGGTATGCCCCATTACCGAATCGGTAAATACCGATTGATATTTACCGAATTTTTCAGATTCGGTAAAATTTACCGAATCATTACCTACATCACATTTACCGATTCATAAATACCGAATCGGTAAAATTCGGTATTTATGAATCGGTAAATGTGATGCTACCTACATATGGCCCTATGTAAGGTGGGAAGGTGGGATACAAACCTTGCAGTGGTGGTGCATCCCAAATATCTTTTTTTGATGTCCTTATATGCCTTTTTACACAAATCAGTCCAATCAAACGTATTCTTAAATTTTAGAAGTTGCCTCAAATCATAGGTTTTAGTATAGAAATCCTGCACAAACTTGGCGTAAAACTCCACCAACCCTAAAAATGGCTGTATGTCATCATTGTTCCTTGGTGAGGGAGTATCTTTTATGGCCACAAACAATTCTTTTTTAGGTTTAATACCTTCCCCGGTAATCTCATGCCCAGGGTAAGTGTCTTTACCCTCTGCAAACTTCCACTTGCTTAACTCTGCTATAAGGCTCTTATCTTCTAGGATTTTCATAAAGTACCAATTTACTATCATGTTCCTTCCTGCTATCCCCCATTATCATGATGTCATCCTGAAATATCAACAAATCAGTCATATCTTCAAAGATCACCTGCATTAATCTCTGAAACATAGCCAAGGTCAAGGCCAAACTAGACGGTCTTAAATCTAAAACACGCAAATGGTGTCACAAACGTGGTAAGCCATTTGCTGTCAGGATCCAGTGCTATTTCTATTGGCCTTTCTATTGGCCTTTTTCACTACGGCCAAAGGCTCAATTATGACAGCTTGTTGTAACTTGAGTAGCTCTACTTCCACCTCCTCTTTAATAGAGAAAGGGATATTTTTAAGCTTGTGAATACACAGCACGACTTCTGGTCTAAGCTGTATTTTATGATGGAAACCCCTAAGCTACCCGATTTTCCCTGAAAAACTTGAGGAAATTGTTTAGCGATTTCAGTAGAAAAATCTTCCTCAGCCTGGCGAAACAAAAGACTGTTGGTATCTAAAGATGATACCCAGCTCCCCCTAATCTATCTAACCCAGAACAGATGGACCCATAGCTGGCATGTACAGCTTCCCACAGGCTTCTCTCTCCTTGAATCGAAACCATAATTATCTGTATCCAATCATATTGATAGCCTAACGTTTTGAGTGAAAAGTCAGGTTTTTCTAAATGGTTCCTGATCACCCGCACAAATGTACCACGACAAACCGTCTCATTAACTGTAGTATAGGGTAACTGTGAGTCTGCCACTATGGAGATTACAACACCCCCAATGGATATCTCACATGCAGGCTTCTTCATCTTATCCTGTACACTCAGAATGTCATCATCAACATGTAATACACATAAATTCATATCCTCCTTATTAGAAGAACTAGATTCACATTCATCAACAGGATCTACATATTTTATGCTCACTTCTTTTTTTGACTTCTTCTGGCACACTTTGAAAATATGCCCAGATGGGCTATACTTGGAACACTTCTGCTTGCCTGCAGGACAACCTTAATCATTTGCCAAATGGTATTTGTTTCCACATCTAAAACATTTTTTCCCAACCAACATCTCTGTTGCATTGTCCATATTACTAGCATTAGACTTCTCCATGGATTTGTGGGAAACGTTTTTAGAGTTTTTTACCCTGACGACAACCAAACTCTCATGTTTGTTATTTTTCACCTTCTCTTCACATAAGACAGCTTTTGCACACTTACCCGTTAACTCAGCACTCTTGACAATATCAATGACATCCTAACAGCCGCGGTCCGTGCAGGTTACAGCGGTGGGGCGGTGGGGCGGTGTAAGGCAGGATTTCGAGGGACGATGCCAAGGGAAAATTAACTATTTATTTAATTTTCCCTCCGCATCGTCCCTTGAAATCCTTTTTTTTATTGCATTTTTATATAACATGAACTCGACCCGAAGGTATTGGAGCGCTTTACACGAGCACCGTTTTTACATTACACATTCAGGCACGGGGAGATTAAGTGATTTGCCCAGAATCACAGGATATGGACGCGACCCCAAGGCTCGAACCCTGGTTTCCAGCACCAAAGTCGGCAGTCTAGCCAACAGACCACATCCCCACCTTACACGGCCCCACCGCTGTTACCTGCACGGACCGCAGCTGCATCCTAAAGAGAGGATTCACCATTGACCCGAAGTTTGCCCTGTATATTGGGATTCGCAGCCTGCATAATAATCTGATCGCAAAGTGACTCATCATGGAGTGTACCAAAACGGCAACTAAGTGTTAAATTCTGAAGTGCAGCCATAAAATCCTCAACTGATTCTTATTTTGCCTGCTTCCTATGGAAGAATTTATAACGGTCTACCGCAACACATACCGTGCGCTTGAAATAGTTAGTTAGATCCTCTAAAGCGTTCACATGCACATCACCTTGACCAGCTTGTCTAGGTTTTTTGTTGATCAAAATGTATACTTTCATACCTCGTGTACATAAACTGACGTCGTAAGATCCTCCTCATCTTCAAAAGTAGAAATGTAAATCTAGAAATACTTGCGTCACTCTTTCCACTTGAGTGATGATTCCCCTGAGGTTGGTATAGATGGTTGGTGAGGGAGCAGATTCCATACATTGCCAGACGCCATACTAGCAAGCTTGCCCTAAGAGAGTACTTTACTATGTAAAAAAGGAGACGAGAATGCACTCGTTGGACCCCAGGAGTCAAAGGTACCAGTACCCTAGCATGCATGAAAGGCTCAAAAACAGAAGAATACTAGAACCCCAAATGGTACAACTGTACCTGCATGTATAACTGAAATTAATAAATGTGGACAAACTAATAATGAGTCTACAAGATCCATGCTAAATTCCAAATGTGAAAACAGCAAAAACAACAGTTGATGGACAGAATGCAGAACAATGTCATACATTCACCCCAGTACAGAGATCTGGGCCCAAATCTATCACTGACAGATGAGGCACATCACTGAAAAGGCACCACGCATTTGCCGGAAACGCGAGGAAAGAGGATTGCCGAAGACTGAACAACCACGAATTCTTTGAATGAGATGACCGGCACCCAAATCCCAACCGAGAAAAAAGTTCCGCAGGAAGAAATCCGCCACATAAGGCAAGCTGAGTAAAGTCACGTAATCTGGATTCTTCGACCAAAGAGTTGAAAGACAAAGATGTAAAGCCACCGTTTCCTGAGCGCACGTAGAGACGTCCGACCATAACCACACAACAGCCCTGAAGACGACCTTACGAATAGAATACAGGTCCCCCCCTGTCATAGGTCGAAACGCGTCGGCTAATAGGCAGAGATCCAGATATCCCTGGGAGTGATATATCTAGACATCAGTACTTCCCAAAGAACGCGAGCAACAAACTAGTGTAACGTTCCCCTTAATCATCAAGATATAAGCATCTTACTCTGCCATAGGACCGGACCAACAGTCAGGACTTGAGGAACGAACCTGTTCTAGTTCCCAAAGATAGATCATTCGGACAACTCATTAATGTCATGCGAAAATTTATCATTTGTCTGTTTAAAGTTTTTTGAATTGTAGTAAGTCTTGTCACTAAGTCACTGTATATACATGTAAATATTTGTCACTATTTCATGTTCAGAATGTGTATATGGTAAAATGAAGGAGTGTTCGTTCAGTTACAAAAAACAAGAAAGTGCAATAATTGATGCATAAACCGCAGTCATTAAAAAGGCTAGCAGGAAAAAGAAATGTTGTGATCAATGGTGTCAGAGGCAAATGTATGTTATAAAAAAAAAAAAAAAAAAACATCACTGAAAAGGAACATGCACTCTAATGATGATTGAACCGCTCCAATGACGAATGAACCGCTGAAAGCTAACCAGCGTAAATAAATGAGTGCCCTGATTACAAGGTAGGCGTGGTATATCCTCAAAATGGTCGCCGATGTAGAGCACACTGTCCCAATTCAAAATGGACAGCTAAAGGTGCCTCAGATCATGCCGCCACAGACGCGCAGGACAACGCTCCCAGCCACCAGGTCACCAAACCTAAATTGGTGGCTGGGAGCAGGAGCCCAAATCAAATTATAATTGGGTTCCGTTTGGGCTACAAACAAAAGTAGCCCAAAACAAAGTGGAGGGCCTAAAGACCGCCCCCCTGCCCCTTCCAAACTGCGGGGGGGGCGGTCAAACCCCCCCAAACCCCCCTTCCTGTGACGTGGAACAAATAGGTTGACCAACCGTCGTAAATTTCACCGACCGTCCGTTATTTTAGTATGATGTCCACAAGACGTCCGTATTTTGGTGCCCCCAAATCACGGACGCCTTGCAGACATCATACTGAAATCGAAATGGGAAATTTCAAGAAGGTATGCTGTTTCCCTGCAAGAGGCCCCATGAGTTTAAAACATTTCACTCTGGGCCTCTCGCACATATCTTTTAAACTGAAGTGGCTGCCTGCAGTGGCCCCTCCCGGACCTCGCGCAGACTGTGGAGTGACCCAATTGTAGTGACAGCTGTAGTGTGCCTTCTCCTGCATCGGACTAGGGCAAAGCAAAGCATTCTGCTTTTGTCTTGGCACAATGCTGGGGAAAATAAAAATAAAATAACTAACAGTGTTTTCACTGTACATTTAAAAGTCAGATTTCAACATCCAAATAAAAAATACTATTTAATGTTCATTGTTATATTAGCACAAATATTGATTGCAGAAAGGGCCTGAGGTCGCTTTGCAAAGCTGCACATATACTGAAAAACTGTGACGTGCACGATTGTCTCAACCTTATATAAACTTATTTTTACTTGTATTTATTTTGGTTGTCTATTTACTTACTTATATATTATTGTGCCACCTCCTCTGATATGTCTGTAAAATGTATGCTTTGTCCCAAATTTTTGCCCTGAATTTTGACCCTTTGTCCTGAATTTTTACACTGTCCGTCCTGAAATTGCCCCCATGCCAGTTGGCCACCCCAGGAACAAAGCGCTCCCCTGACATCGAGTCTTTCAGCAAGAGACGGTTGCTGCAGTCGGTTTACCCGCACAAGGTGGCAAACAAACAAAAGTACTTACAGGCTCCTTAGATATAGCCCGCAGCAATTCTCCATATGTCATTTCACTGAAAACGTACTTGTAAATTGCAAGAGCCAGGGGCGGCTCTAGGCTCATGGTGGCCCTGTGCAGGGAGCGTAGGTAGGGGGCCCCGGAACAGGGGGCCGCCAAATCCCTGCCAGGGGCCGCCACGAATATGTATTGTATCCGATTCCTCGTGGTGGCCCCTGGGGTTTGGCGGCCCTGTGCAGGTGCACAGCTTGCACATGCCTAAGGCCGCCCCTGCAAGAGCACAACTCCAACATGCGTGTTGTTTTTACCACCAGCGACATACCGATCCGTAGTAGCATGGGTTCCGCGTGCTGTCAGGGTGAATGTAGATCGTCGCCAAATTTGGAAAGATGGTCGCAGACAGCAATTGTGCAGTAGAATTAACTTTATTTTATGCTACCCTGACACCTTATAGTGAATGAAACACTGTTCATTCAGCAAGACCTTCACCAACTGCCTGCCGCCGCCTATGCCTAGATTCTACTTAGAACCCAACTACACCACAAAGCTTTGGACATAGGAAGACGGTGTCCCCCTATGGTCATACAAAGGTCATCGTGAAAGTTAATCACAATAGGTAGTGGTATGAAATTGACCAAGAGTATTGCTGGTGAGCGTGTGTTTACAGGAATGTACAGGAGTGAAGTATATAGGAAAAGGCAGCCCAAGGAGACGTTTTCAGGGTGACTTCTAGTCCTGTGGTACGCTTGCTGGGATGCGGGCAACGAAGGATGGAATAGTAAAGAGTTGGGCCAAAGCCTTTTCCCACCCATTGTATTACTCCCTTAGTTCATATATTTATTGCGGATGGGACATAGGCAACAATGGGAGGGCAAGAGACCAATGCTGGTGATCCACGATGAATGGGGATGAGGAAGTCAAGGCTAGTGCTGTGTGGCACGCAGACAATGGAACAAGGGCAATAGGGTGAGTCTACTGCAAAAATGCAGCAGCTAGTATCCATTCAAGTATTTTACTGGCACAACAGTGGGTGTGGGAAACCAGTCAATTGCACCAGTACAGCAGTCCTTTAGCTGACTTGGCGTGAGTTAGCAGTAGACTCAATCTTGATTTAAAGGCACTTCCCTGCCAACATAATGTGCATCATACATTCTACAAAAGCTCAAAAGACCTCATACACCATGAACCACAGTCAGAGCACACACAGTCTCCTCACTGACAGCAGTAAAACTTCACAACTGGCATAATGCATGATCTTCTGATGCTTCTTCTGCTATGCAGTTACATTTGTCGTGGTCTGGTGTAAGGTAGGTCCTAACATGCCCCTCAGAGCACCACCACCTTGAAGTGGTCAAGTGGCTTGCATGTCTCAGTGACCTGGAGAGCTAAGCCAACTGGAGCTTAGTCTCCTGGCTAAGTCAACCAAGCCAGACAGGTCAAAGGGTAGAGACCAAACGAAGAGCGATCCACCGGTCATCCAAGTTGGGCACAAAGCGAACAACCTTGTCCCATTAAAACATTTGTTACGAAGCAGCAGGAAATTTGTGGCTGCCCTTTGTGCAAGTCTCGTAGTAGCATTTACCACCAATACCGCTTTAGGGTTTACATAAAATAAACTACTGTGAGAAGGTTTGCCTATGGAAATCATTTTGACAGTTCACGTCTTTAGCCGTACATATGTTTCTGTTATACAGCACATTAAACCGTGGTGCATAACAATGTACTATTTTCAGAATAATAGCAGCAAGGTGAAAACAAAAAATTGTCTGATTGACAATTATGTGTAACCAGCCGTGGGATCCAAAGTGCTATGGAAAGACGCTACGCAAAGCAGTCTATTTTTATACAAGGCTAGTCCACAATCAAAAACTGGAGATCTCTTCCGTTTGTGGGATGGCGTGGAACAAGACCATCACTAAGTTGTGGCCCGAATGACTAAGGAAGAAATGTTGAGCATTGTTGGAAAAGGGTTATTGCCATAAGTTTAATCAGAGAGTTATTAAAAAAAGAGGAAACAGTACACTGACAAGGGGAGAGGGACAAGAGAGAGAGTGACATTTGGGAAGGAGAGTATTGTTTTTAGCGAGAGTATAAAAAGTATCTAGCAGTGGCGAGAAAAGCATGTCTAATTATGTAGTATTTGCATCTGGAAGTGCAAATTGATCAAAGTATTGGATGGGGCAGTGAAATATGGAACTAGTTTCCAAGTATGCAGACATAGGGGACACAAACTAAGGGTGATGGTTGCGGAAGACATTAACTGGTTGTCAGGCAGTGTGAGAAGACTGGGTGTGAGCCACAATGGAGAAAGAGTGAGTAATTAATCTGAGAGACATCTAGCCGCAGATTCCTTACCCTTGAAATTCCAGGCATCAGGCTGGATCCGGAAGATTTTTCTTAGCAGTACCCCTGCGCGCCGGTAAGTGGGGTCGGTCGACTCCACGTGACGACGTTGGCGTCGTGTTCATCGTCACCGTGATGTCCGCGTCATCAATATAACCGCTACTCAGGTACGCTGATGTTAGTTCCTTTCTTTCTGAGCCAGCCAGCGCCTATCGGTTGAAGAGAGCTACCCCCTGTAAATTTTTTACAGACTTTTTGTACCCTTCTGTTGACTTCAGTGTGTTTATGTCGAGCAAGAGACTTCGCGGTTCAAGCAGTGTTGCGCCTGTCATCGCGCCATATCGGTCATGGACTCCCTATTTTGTTTCTCTTTGGTACCTGGAGTGTGACCACGATTCAAAGTCAGGCTCCGACTGCGGGCCCATGGCACGAAGGCTTTGGGGGAGCAGTCCCTAAAGCTACTTGCAGTCCGGCGTTGGCACCGCAGAGGTCGCCTCTTCGGTCTTGGTTGAGAAGAAGGCCCAAGCACCGTTCCAGTGATTCGAAGTCCTCTTTGTCAAAGTCAGGTAAGAGGCACCACAAAGAGCACAAGAAGCCGTAGCGTGCTTCGAGTTCACCTCACCAGTCACACGATGCGGGCAGAGGAACCTCGATGTTCAAGGCCGTGCTCCGCGGAGTGGTTGCCTGGGTCGGCTCCACGCTTCCCTGCCTTTCCAGGTCCAGGGGCGACCCCTGCCCAGCTGAAGGAGTTTTATGACGACATGTGTGCCATATTTGGGCATCCTGACCCAACCGGCGCGTCTTCGGGCCCCACAGGCTCTGAGGATGGAGTGGCCCCCATGGTTCCCACACCTGCGGCTCCGTATCCGGCTCCACAGCCTCCGATTGGACCCGTTCTTGGGTCTGGAGTGACGCAGTTCGCACCTCCACAGCGACCTTCCCCCAGTCGTCGCTCACCAGAGCCCACCGGCGGCGCCTTCGCAATCCTCATTCCTGACAACACAGAGCTGGTCGGACTTCCCCGACGCCGAGACAGGCGCAGACAGAGTCGTACGGCCCCATGCGTTCACCCTGTCCTATTCTGAAGGGTTAGGGATCGAGGACGAGGATTGGGAGGGGGAGCAGGATCCCTTAGAAATCCCGCACCAACAAGATGTAGACTGGTACGAGGAATTGGGTGATGTCAGTGGTTTGGACACCTCCACAGACTCTGGCATGCTTTCCCCTCCTACCCTGGCTACGGAGGAGGAAGCATCATTTGCCATGATGGTGCGTAGGGCTGCAGAGGTCCTGGACCAGCAGCTTCCTACAGTGGTGGTCAAGACTAATGTCTTGACATAGGTCCAGCAGCCTGAGGTCTCCAACTCGGAACCCCTACTGCCCTTTAATGAGGCCTTAACAGACGTCCATCTGGGCACCTGGTCCAAACCCAGCACAGTGGCTCCTGCCCCAGGTGACACACTTTTCCTCACAACCCACCCCACAAACCTTGGTGGTCCAGGCTTCTACTTCCAGTGGCGTGTTCCCTTCCGCACCCCCAGACAGGAAATCCAAGAGACTGTAGACCTTTGGAAAGAAAAAGATTTTTTCCACCATTCGATATGGGACACGGTTGAACAAGTGCTGCCAAGAGTCTCGGAGGAGGACTGGGCTCTACTCTCCCAACCTGTTTCAGACAGTAGAGATGCAGCTAAGTTTACCATCAGATGTGGTTTGGACACAACGGACTGGCTGGGCAGATCGATTTCCACGACGGTGGCCATTCGTCACCACGCCTGGCTGAGAACATCTGGTTTTTCGAGGGATGTCCAGGCTAACCACATGGACATGCCCTTTGATAACTCCTGTCTCTTTGGAGATAAAGCGGATGCTGCCCTTCAGCATTTGAAAGACTCGCGGGCGACAGCCAAGTCTTTGGGCCTCACTGCAACTCCAAGGGCTTCATCCACTGTTCGCTCCTTTCGTGGCTATGGAAGGGGCTATCAACTGCGCCAACCCTACTCCAGCCAGGGGGCCCTGCAAGTTCAGCAACTTCTGCGGGGCCATGTACGCGGGTCACACTGGCCCGTGGGTCAGGAAACCAGAAATTGAGCCAAGCCACGATCCCCTCCTCCACCGAAAAACCTTCCTAATCTGATCCCCCAGTATCACTCTCAGCCGGTCGCTGGCAGAGTACGCCATCATCTCCACCACTGGTGAAATATCACATCGGACAAGTGGGTATTGCAAATAGTCTGAAGGGGCTATTCCCTCTCCTGCGAGACTACCTCTCCATCTATACCTCCAGTGTACGATCGGCTGACGGAGGATCACCTTGCCTTACTCCACGAGAAAGTCAAGATTCTCTTGGCCAAGGGAGCTATAGAGAGGGTTCCCAGGCCAGAAGTAGACAGTGATTGTTATTCCCACTACTTTCTGGTCCCAAAGAAGGACGGAGGACTTCGTCCTATTCTAGACCTCAGAACCCTCAATTACTTCCTCAGAAGGCAGAAGTTCAAGATGCTCACCCTAGCGCAGGTTCTGTCTGCTCTGGACCCGGGATACTGGATGGTAGCGCTGGACTTGAAGGATGCTTATTTTCATATCCCCATCCTGCCTGCCCATCGTCGCTACCTGCGGTTTACGGTGGGCCACAAGCACTTTCAGTTTACAGTGCTCCCCTTCGGCCTCACCAGTGCCTCTCGGGTGTTCACAAAGGTGATGGCGGTGGTCGCAGCCCGCCTGCAGAGATCAGGGGTCCCAGCCTTTCCCTATCTCGACGACTGGCTGTTGAAGGCGGGTGCCCCCCAAACAGTTGTCTCCCACCTTCAGACTCCAGCCAACCCCCTGCATTCGCTGGGGTTCATTATCAACATGCCAAAGTCACACCTCTCAGATGCTCCCTTTCATTGGATTGGTTCTGGACACGGTGCAGTTTCATGCCTACCCTCTCGAAAAGGGAGTCCAGGATATTCAGGCTATGATACTGATGTTTCAGCCTCTATCCTGAATTTCGGTGAGAATGACTGAGGCTGTTTGGCCTCATTGCCGCCTGCATCCTGCTAGTGACCCATGCACGGTGGCACATGTGGGCTCTGCAGTGGGACCTGAAGTTCCAGTGGGCACAGCATCGAGGAAATCTCACCGACCTGGTTCAGATCTCAGAGGGCACAGCGAGAGACCTGCAGTGGTGGCTAACAAACCGTGGTTGGTTTAAGGGCTGACCCCTCTCCCTTCCCCACCCAGATCTCACAGTAGTGATGGATGCATCCCTTCTAGGAAGGGCCAGCCATTTGGGGGAGGTGGAGATCAGAGGACTCTGGTCTCCGGCGGAAGCCAGGTTCCATATCAATCTGTTGGAGCTTTGTGCGATCTGATTGGCACTGAAAGCCTTTTTGCCACCGATAAAGGGAAGGCTCGTGCAGGTGTTCACAGACAACACTACCGCCATGTGGTACTGCAACACAGGTCGGATTGGGGTCGTGGACTTTCTGTCAAGAGGCCCTGCATCTCTGGACTTGGCTAGACCAACAGGACATTTCCCTGGTGGTTCAACACATGGCCCGTTTTCTGAACGCGAGGGCTGATGAGCTCAGCCAAAGGTGCCTTGCTGATCACGAGTGGCGTCTCCATCCGGAGGTGGCACAAGGTCTCTTTCAGTGGTGGGGAGAACCTTGGTTAGATCTGTTCACCTCTGACGAGAACGCACAGTGTCAGCAGTTCTGCTTGTGGGAGTTCGAAGGCGGCTCTCGCTCTGCGACGCTTTTCATTGCGAGTTGAACTCAGGTCTCCTATACGCCTTTACTCCCATACCACTCCTGCTCAGAGTGCTCAAAAATATCAAGAGCGAACAGGCACTAGTTATTCTTGTAGCTCCGGACTGGACACAGAGAGTTTGGTATCCCGAACTTCTAGACATGAGCATCCATCCTCTGGTCAGGCTGCCCCTTCGGGAGAAACTTTTGACGCAGCAGGAGGGGCGGGTCCTCCACCTGAACCTGTCCACTCTACGCCTCCTTGTGTGGAGATTTAGCCGTGACAGTTGACAGCTTTCTACCTCCCTCCCGAAGTCTGTGAGGTTATTTTGGCAGCCAGGCGTCCTTCCACAAAATTGAACAAATTTTGTAAATACTGTACAGACCGGTCTATTGACCCTCTATCTCTATCTCCGTCTTTATCTGATGTCTTCCTATTCATACTTTTCCAGGTCCAGCAGGGCTCTGCTCTGGGCACCTTGAAGGGCTATCCTTTGGCCTTTTCCTCTTTCCTTTGGCTGCCTGATCAGCCTTCTCTTTCCAAATCCCCTCTGGTGCAGAAATTCTCGAAGGGGTTAACGCACTTATTTCCCCCTTCACCCTTTATTATACCACAGTGGGACCTTAATTTGGTTCTCACCTTCTTGATGTGCACACCCTTTCAGCAATTGCACAACTGCCGTCTGTGGCTGCTCACCATCAAAACAGCCTTCTTAGTGGCAATAACTTCTGCCCGGAGGGTTAGCGAACTGCAGGCACTGTCATTACAGCTTCCTTACCTGACAGTCTTCCCGGACAAAGTAGTACTCCGTACAAAGGCATCTTTTCTCCCTAAGGTGGTGACACCCTTTCACAAGGGACAGTCAGTTACCCTACCTACCTTCTATGCACCACCGCACCCTTCCAAGAAAGAGGAGCGGCTCCATTAGCTGGACCGAAAAAAAAGCGTTATCCTTCTATCTCAATCGAACTAAAGAGTTCCGGGTGGATGACCAGCTCTTTATAGGGTACGTGGGGGCAAAGAAAGGGCGTGCTGTCCAAAGGAGGACTATATCCTGCTAGGTTATCCTTTGTAAAAAGAATTGCTAAACCTTCGCGAAGAAAGATCCCCCTGTTTCTGATATTTGCCAAGCAGCCACATGGGCATCGCTGCACACGTTCGCCAGACACTGCTGCCTTGATTCCCAGGTTTGCAGAGAAGGCCTGTTTGGTCTCTCTGTTTTGCAGGATTTTCTGGTCTAAACTTTTCCGCAGTCCCTCCTCCGGGGATGGTATTGCTTGGGTATCTGTTCAATGGTAAGGAATCTGCGGCTAGATGTCTCTATCAGATGGACAAGTTACTTACCTTAGGTAACGCCTTACCTGGTAGAGACATGATCTAGCAAAGTTAATTTTCTGGGTCTGAAACAGTTGACACAATATCCATTGTGAAAAGATCAAGGTGGGCCACTACAAAGATCCGACATCCTTCACACTGTTTCTTTTGTTTAGGCTTCTGAAACGTTTATCACATCTGAGAAACTCAAAAAACATCTCAGTTTCAGTGGCTAAAGTTGGCCTGCTCATAATATTGCTGCTAAGAATTTTTTGTTGACTACATTTAGAGCCCTCCTGTTTCTCATGGTCTCCAGAGGCAAGTTCAGGAATCATAAAATCTTGTAAACTTCATATTTCAAGTCTGTTTTTAACTCTAGCTAATGGTAACTTTGATGAGGAGGGTACCTGTGTGCTAATTTTCCTAAGCCAATCCCTAGCATTCGGTGCCCACATCACTTTCATACTATCTATATTGCAATCTCAGATGGAGGCCCACACACAAAGTTTATTTGGTGGGCCAAGTATTTGTTTAGCCATGCTTAGACACAGTATATAGAGAGCCAAGTTTTTTGTATTGATCTTATTAACATTTTTCTCTTTAGTCTACTAAACTGATATGAAGACTTTTTTACTCTAGCCATTACTGTATACATTTCTCACCTGGTAATCTAAGGTTAGGGTGATACGTCGACCTGCATATTTTTGTTGTACAACTAAAACAATAAACATAAATTGAGCAAAATAGAGGGTTTTGTATCAGTCTGTGACGAGATTGTAGGAATGCGTGAGTCTGGAACATTGATGGTATAAGTTGTGGAATGGAATGTGAGTGACTGTTGTCATCTGGTGGAGCTGGTGGTGCCACTGGATGAAGGAATGTTCTTCTATTGTTGCAGTAAATCCCTTTGTGGCTATAGTTGGCAGTGTATTTTTAGTGGTGTGCAGTGTAGCTCCTGCCCGGGTGCTGGTGACTGTACAATACTTCTTACACTGACCTTGCACAAATGCAGTATCATGGTAATGGCTGGACGCCTGGAATAAAGTAAAGTAAACAATAGCGTAAGGGTTTGAGTATGTAGGAAGTAATGGTGCTCGGCAAATATGCGTGTAGTAAGGTGGGTGATCAGGTAGGGATGGTGCAAACAGGAAGGGGAGACCCTATAAAACCCCTCAATGTGAGTAGGGAAGCCCTACAGCAAAAACGTACAATGTAATCCTGCGCACACATACGAAATAAATTGCATAGATGCAACGTTTAAACATAAATAGAATGTCCAGAGTGCTTCAGTGCTACTGGGTTTTCTTTATTCCTGAAAGAAACGTGACCAGCCGGCACGTGTTTCATTGGGGAAAAGTAATCCCACGACTCTTCAGAGCTGTAAAGAGTTGCTAAAACGAGGTGTATTTCCCTAAGCCGGTGATAATTCCTATCCGGCTGGGTGCAAAGGTTATAATAAAGGATAATTGAGCAGCAATGGAAGTCTGCACGAAGTATAAATAGAGCGATGATATCAGCAAGCCGGTATTCAAGTCCAAAAGGCAATCCGCACTCGTAATACGAGAAATGGGTCAGGAAAAGTAAACTGGATCGCGAGGTTCTTAAGTGATATGCTGCAAGTAGTTCCACAAATAGTACTCGAGTTTGTATAGCCGAAAGACAACCGAATAGGGTCAAAGGAGTGTTCAGAGCGAAGGTAACAAAAGGAGCGAACACGGGTATGTGTTTCCCATGCCTATCAATAAAGAGTGATTGGTGAAACAAGTTACTGCGCGTCCTGGCGGCGTCTGTGTAATCACGTGTGTAGCTGAGTAAAGTAAAGTAACCTGATTGTTACCCAAATATTGGGTGGACGCAGGGGCTTGATCACTCAGACAGGATTCCTATTTAATGTAATTTATTGGTAACATAATTCTAGAATATATGATACTCTATATGGCCAGTCACCTACAAATATAGCAATAATTTGAATGCTCCACCTCACAATGGCCAGATGGCTTCAGGCATGAGGAGGATCTCTGGGGCCTCATTTATGAGGTGTTGCCGTAGGGCAGCGCAGCAGGCCTGCTGCGCTGCCCTACGGCAAAAGAAAAGGGCATGAATTTGCCATATCTATAAGATACGGCACATTCCTGTCCTTTTCCCCTGCACCTGTGCACAATGCAGGGCCAGACTGGGAACCAAAACCGGCCCTGACAAAGTGCTCGGCCGCCCCCCCCGGGGGGTTGGGGGTGCGGCCAAGCTCTTTGCCAGGGCCGGTTTTCGGCCGATTTTGTTACAGGGCCGATTTTGCAGCTATGCTGCAAAAATGGCCCTGTAACAAAAACGCCCCCCAGGGGCCCAAAACCGGCCCCCACCTGTGCGGCACACCGGGGGATTGCCCGGTGCCCGCTCTGGCCAGTTCGGCCCTGGCACAATGGGCTGCCGTGCACCAAGGCAGGCACCTTTGCACCATGGTGCAAGAGTGCCTGCATTGCGGGGATGATTATTTTTGAACAGGAAGGGAAACCTTTCTGTACAAAAATAATCACAAGAGGCTTTTTCCTCTTTCTATAAGTGCTGCATGCAGCACACAGAGAAAAAGGAAAAACGAGGAGAAATAAAGATATTTCTCTTCGTTGTGCCTTCCTGATGCCTCCCCTGGGGAGGCGTTGGTTTTTGGCGCCACCTCAGATTTACGATTTCTCGTAAATCTGGGGAAGTGTCAAAAGGCCATGGATGTTCTGGGAACGCCCCCAGCAACACCCATTGCACGCCCCTTAAAAGCAGAACACTGCGTTAAAGGGACTGATATTTATCAGGCAGAATTAAGCCAAAAAAATGGCTTAGTGCTGCCTGATAAACATCACGGAACGTCACAAAAAGTAATGTTCCGGAGAAGCAAGGAGTCTCATAAATGAGGCCCCTGGTATTTTTCTTTAAGACTAGATCTGGTGTTCTCCTCTGAAGAGCACAATCCTGGGAATGCCTTCCTCCTGTGACAGCCTTATGTTTGATGTTTGTCTTGAGGGCTCTAGGTTCCACATTCACCTGTTGACTCTAGGCATGAAGTTCTCCTTGAAGCCCTAAGTTTGGCACTCCCAGGACAAGAATCCTGGTGTTCTTCTAGAGCGATCCCAAACACAACATTATCCTATTGGGATCCAAAATCTGCTACACTTCCATGAGGATCATAGCCTTGGTGTTCTCCTGTGAAGCCTTGAAAATGTCCTGCAAGGATCCTAGGCCTTCCATTTTGAAGTATAGAACCTGATCCAGCCACCTCCATGAAGGGATCAAAGTCTGGTGTTCTCTTTGAGGACCCTGGGCCTTGTATTCTTGAAGAGTTCCTCGTGGCCAGGTGTTTTCCTGCAAGAACCCTACAACTGACCCTCTCCAGTGAGGATCTAAGTGCTAAACTTCTCTTGATGTGACCCTAGACCTGGTGTGCTCATGTGAGAGCCCGGCATTTAATGTTCTCCTCTCAAGGTTTCAGGGAAAGTCCGAAGTTGTGTATATAATATCGAAAATCCTACCAACATCATCATTTCACTTGCTTTATCTGCCAATCTATACTGGTGCCGCCACTTTCTGTGGTCAGATCTTGCACCACAAGTCAGACAGACGAAGGCCGAGGAGGAGCCTGTGATTGTAACATCATCTCTACAGGAAAAGCCAGTGAGGATTGGGACCAAGTAACTATGGGGCTTGGGCTTGTGACATCTTCCCTACAAGGGCTGCGGAGTGTGGAGATCCTCACATCACAATAGATGCTGCTTGTGCTTGTGACATCATGTGCCAGGGAAGGCTTGTGATGTCACAGCAGAGACAGGACACAACAAGAACAGTGACCACAGCCAGGAGCATGAGGTGTTGAGTGGCAGCGGTAGCTCCAGGAGAAAAAAATGTTTCGAGATTACCACCCCAACCCCCCCAAGGAATGGACCGGCTTCACCCCCAGACAGGTTGCCCTGAAAATTGGAATTACCTTCTCCACAGCAGAGTTCATCCTCCAGAGTCGCCGGCAACAGATGGTGGGGAGCCTGGATAGTTGCAGTCTGTCAAACAGGCCACCAAGAAGGGAAGCTTGCCCTGCCCCATCGTGGGCTCAATCCAGGAGGGGCTCGCGTGGCAGGGCAAGGACCAGCAGCAGACAGCGCTCTACCACACAAGAAGCTCAAAGATTGTCCCGAACTTCTTGCTTACAGGCATGCATGGCAGGGAGCAGCACCGGCAAGACTGTGCAGCCTCAGGGGCAAATTTTGCCTCTGAGTGAGAGCCAGACTAGCTGTGCTCTCCCTGGTACTTCCAGAGGGGGGCAGAGTCGAAGCAGGAGTGGCCTCCATCGGTCCCAGACTCACTCTCCTAGAGCAACCGCAAGAACACCATCCAAAAGTCCACCCAGGGGGAAAAAAGACCACAAAGCCCAGGAAGCATGTCTGGTTGATATAGAACAGCCCCACACCTCCAGCCAGTGCCTCCAGCCGAAACCTTCAAGCACCAATCATGCTGTAATAGACAGACCAGGAAGCCCAGAGAGTGTCAATCAAGAAAGAGTCGGTCAACCGGCAACTGGCGTATTAGATCCCCAAACCATGTGTCACACCGGAATGGAATGTATCCTGGGTTCTCTGTCACCAGAAGAAGGTCCGAATGATAGATGTAGCAGTCTCCCCAGTGAACGCGAGGACTGGAATTCGAAATATTGTGCTGAGGAAAGAGCTAGCCAAAATGCAAACAACAGAAGTTATTCCGAGACTGGAAGTCACAG
Organism: Triturus cristatus; assembly: GCF_964204655.1. Lineage (NCBI taxonomy): Eukaryota > Metazoa > Chordata > Amphibia > Caudata > Salamandridae > Triturus > Triturus cristatus. The sequence continues at coordinate 623,812,703 of NC_140594.1, read as the reverse complement.
AAGAGAGAAGGGCTTCCAGCAGAGGCCTGTGTCCCCGGACAAAGCAGTGAGACAAAGATCTAGGACTCCACTCGGGGGAAAGGAATGTGATGAAAGGGACCCAAAACAACCAAGCTCTAGAGACCACTCCAGAAGCCCAAGTTTCAATTTTGAGGTAGGGGCCCTGCAAAGACCCCCTTCTGTAGAGGACTCTCTGAGAAACAGGTCTAAAAGCCCCCAAATGAGCAGTAACGAGGAAGAAGGGCAGCCCATAATATCTCAGGAAGAAGATGAGCAACCCCTGATATCTGGAGACGAAGCTGGAGGCCCCATTTGCGTTGGAGGTGTATGCTTAATGCCGAGACCTCCATCTTCAAAGAAAGATATCAGAGACAGGTCTAAAAGCCCACATCTGAGCAGCGAAGGGGAGGAAGTGTTCCCCATGCAAAGTGATGAGAGAAGAGAAAAGCAAGGGCCACGTTCTAGAGACCTGTCTGGAGGCTCCAGTTGCATGGCTGGAACCAGCAGTCGAGACAGGTCGCGGAGCCCACACTTGGAGTATCGAGTGGAGGAGGTGTGCCTCAATTATGATAAAGAGGATAACGGCACAACATCACCCAGGGCTCGAGACCGCCTTGGAAGCTCCCATCGTGATAGAGGGTCCTATCTCCCGCGCAGGACTCCCTCTCCACAGGGATCTGTAAGGCGGAGGTCTAGGAGCCCACGCACGGGCTCAAGAAATAAGAAGCCGGGCCCCAAACGTGGCCGTTCAGCGAGGGACAGACAAGCACGGAGTAGAAGTCGCTCAAGAAGCCCTAGTTATAGGAGGAAGCGCACCTCCCCGCAGAGGTCTGCGTCGCCAAAGGGTGCCGCAAGAGGCAGGTCAGAGAGCCCACATAGAAGCTTTGAGGCGGAAGACAGGTGCCTGAAAACCAGTCCGAGGGAAAGAGACGAGCAATGTGCTAAGGATACGGGTTCCCCCAAAAAAGCCAGTTGCAAAAGAGAGGGATCCTCTAGGTCACCAAAGAGAACTGGAACCGACAAGTCGGGTAGCCCTCACAAAGACAGTGAATCAAAGCGATGTCTCAAACTCTGTAGGGAGGAAGAGGAAAGAGCTAGGCAGCTCACAAGTGCTAATGACAGTAGAAGTGAGAAGGGCCTGAAACAGCGCGATGAGGACAGAGCGAGCCAACACGGAAGGGCTAGACATCAACCCCAGAAGGAAGTGGGAGCCAAGCAGGACAGGCAGTGGGAAAGAGCTGATACAGAGCAACCTAGCACCTCCCTTCACTGCAAAGCCAACTATCTCCAGCAGAGACCTCCATCAACCAGGGAAGCTGGTCGAGACAGGTCAAGAAGCCCACACCAAGACTACAAGGAGAAAGGGCGGGAGATTGCAAGTGGTCATAAGGAAGGGGAGGCGCAATGTACACACGCAGCGGATTGTCAATACCAGGAGGTGCTGAAGGCCAGACAGTTTCAGGGAGGGACAGAAGAGAGATTTCACGCAGACAAAGCCGAGTGCTCCCTTGGCTACGAGCAGGAGACTCTTCAACCAAGATATCTGTTGCCACAGGAGTGTGCAAGAGACAGGTCGAGGAGTCCTCTCCGAGATCTGGAAGCGGATGAGAGGGTCCTCCTCAATGTCTGCCAGGACGGAAGAGATTGGCAGCATACATGGGGGAAGGGCAAACACCAGGGCTACGATCAAGGGATAGACACATATCCAAGGCCACAGCAGGCCCTGTCCAGGATGAGGAGGGGGGCAGTGGAGGGCCGACGGAGGCGGTGCATGGCGCAGGAGATGAGCGGGTGCATTAACAGGATGTTACTGAAACTGGTGAACCGCCTCATCAGCGAGTTGTAGTCAAGAATAAAGAGCAAAGAAGAATCATTAGAGAGAGCTCAATCTGTACCTCACTCTCATGTGGACTGAAGTAAACAATACCTCTGTCCCAGGGTAAAGGGTAATGCTACTTGAACCATGGTTCAACAAGCATTTGCAATGCAATAGGTATGGCATTTAGGCGAGTTTGAGCTATTGACATTTGAGCTATTGACATTTTTGTTTTCGTTTTTAAAACATAAATAAAAGGCATTGTCATTGACAATGCCAATTGCTTAAGCGCACATAAATGCGAGACCTATTGCATTGTATTATTGAATGTCATTGGCCCTTGAAAGGAAGTCTAGGTTTCCCCTGTTTTTGGGAACATTCGGGGCCATGAAAGTCTTAAGGGAAAGGGGAGGCCCCCTCGGTGTTTCTACAACAACCCTCTCCTGAGGCCCCTTCAGAAGCATTACTGAAAGTCCAGTTTCTCTCAAGATAATGTGTACATACTGGAGTGTGGCTCCTCGCTAAGCGTGCATTCAGCTGAATCGCCTCTAGGCGCATGTAAGGAGTGGAGTAGATTTGGTGCCTGAAAAAGGTAGCAGACTAAGAGCCCCAGCCCCAGGGCCCCCTAGAGTATCGCCTTTCCTCACACATGCTTTGCGCTATGAAGTTTTCTATGAATTATTCTGCCCCCTATAACAACTCCCGTAGCAGCAACAAGCTGCGCGAGGAAAGACCCAGTTGAAGGTTTCTTCTTTAAGCGGTAATTAATAAATGTTGCTGTTATTGGGCTAACTAAGTATGACTGATGAAGGTTATTTTAATGGCTGCATCAGGTGTTTTAAGTGTCCTTTAAGAAGTTTAATGTTTGCCTAATGATGTTATCTTCGATATATACACATTGATAATGTGTCACAATCGGATGCTGTATAAAACATTTGTAACTTGTCAACTGGATTTTTCACAAGTGCACTTCGCCACTCCCCCTTTCATCTATGGCTGGCTGGCCTAGCTCACGTACCATCACTTAGAGGTTCCGTGGCACGCTAGGACGGGAGCGATAGGTTCAAACAGAGGGTGAGTGACCATGTCAAGCAATAAATACAACTGGAGAGGCAGAACCAGAAATATATATTTAAAAAAAATGTGTATCTATTTCCCCACACCCCGATGGCTGTGTAAAGCCTCATGCAGTGTGACTAGGATAGCCAGAGAGCAGCAATGGATTGACGACACATACTCGTGGGTCACAGGCTGGGCCAGATGTCCCGTGCGACCTCCACCCGTTTATTTAAGCTCTCTGGCCACGCCTGGCCAGAGAGTGTTACATTGTGCAATTGCCCTTCCGGGCTATGGGTCCCTCTCGAGTGAAAAACTAGACCGTTACATCCCATCCCAAATCAGTGTCCTACCAGAATGTCAACAATGGGTCAACATGCGAAATCTGCCAGTCTCTGAATCAGCCTGGGGTTTGGTCTCAAATTGTACTGGTGCTGCGTGCCACATTGGCTTCTCACCAGGCTGGCTGCTGACGCAGTTTCCCTGATGTTATCTTGTCCACATTCTGTGGGTAGAGTCACAGGTTCATGATTCCTGCTTCGAGTGTCTTCTGTACGCAGTGGTGGGCCGCCATTGGCAAGGTCTAAATCACCTAGGCCACTGGGCTGCGACGGCTCAGCATCATCCGGTTGTACCTGCTTGAACAAGGATATGTTCCGGGTGATAGTCTCCCCTTCTTTCGTAGCGGTGACGGCAGTCCCGTTGATGTTCAGTACTGTCCACAGTCCTGGCTCATACATTGTGCGGAATTTCCCTCCGCTACGGCGGTGGCGCACTAGGATGGTGCATCCTGGTGCTATGACTCGGGGTCGTGCTCTTCTTTGGCGGCTAGCTTTGTCATTGGTCACTGTTCGTCGGGTTTGTGTGTCACCTGGATTGTACGGTTCTGGCACCCAGCCGTCTGCCACTGGAATGGTGTCTCGCCGGGGCCCAGCCAGCATCAGTGCCCACGGCGACCGTTGTGTGGTGCAGTGTGGGGTACTTCGGTACTCACCTAGAAATCCGTGAAGGGCCACTTCAGGATCAGACTGTTCTGCCACTGCTATTCACAGTATTTTGTTTAGTGTTCACATGAAGCATTCTACCTCGCCATTTGCTTGCGGCCATTGCGGGGTGATGCGGTGTTGTTTGACTCCTAGCTGTGTTAATAGTTCCTTGATCTCTCCTCCTTGGAACGGTGGTCCGTTGTCGGTTATCACTACTTGAGGCAGATCAAACAGGGTGAACGCCTTCTCCAGCACGGGCTGCAGATAGTTGAAGGATGTAGATGGTATGACTTCCACAAGAGGGTATTTTGTGTAACTGTCGACCAGGACAGCAGTCACTCTTCCGTCGGGGAAACTCCCGAAGTCTAGACTCACCCATGACCACGGAGAGGGCGCTGGATCCTCTATTATCACCGGTGCTGGCGCTTCTGGGCTGCTGGTGAGTTGACAGGCATGGCAGTTCCTAAAAACAGTGTCTACGGCCGCTTCTAAGCCAGGGAACCACACCATTTCCCTCATCCGCGACTTCATTCTCACGGTCCCTTGATGGCCCTCATGTGCCAGAACTGTCGCTCGTTCCTGGAGGCCTACAGGGATGACGATCCGTGACCCTCGTAGCACCATGCCACTGTCGGTAGCGCTTAGTTCGTCATGGACTCTCCACATGTTCCCCAGCCGGGCTCGGTCTGCTTCGTTCCATTCTGTAATGCCTTGGAGGAATCCTTCCCACGATCCATGGCTTAGGGCTTCCAGTACTTTCTGAAGTACTGCGTCGTTGTCCGTCTCTGCTTTGATCTCTTCTATGGTGAGGGCTCGTGGACAGGCCCATTGTGATAGCATGTGCATGTATTCTTCGGTACATTGTTTCTGTTCATTGTCTTCTGGGAGCTCCTCTGGCGGGTGTCGTGACAGGAAGTCGGCGGATTCTTGGCTCCGCGTCGGTACTCTATCTCCATTTGGTAATGCTGTAATTGGATCGTCCACCTTTCGATCCTGGGGGGCGAGAGCGGAGCGGTGCCTCTGAACAGAGGGAGCAGTGGATGGTGGTCGGTTACAATTTGGAAGGGGTGTCCGCTGATATAGAGATGAAAGTGGTTACAAGCCCATTTGATGGCGAGCGCTTCTCGTTAAATTTGGGGGTAACAAGCTTTGGTTGGTGTGAGCGCTTCGCTTGCAAACGCTAGTGGTGCCCACTTCCCTGGCTCTGTCTCTTGGGCAAGGAGTGCTCCTAGCCCTACAGGGCTGGCGTCCACTATTACTTCCATCCGTCGTGCAGTGTCAAAGTAGGCCATGGTGGTTTTGCTCAACAGGGTCGACTTTACTTTTTGGAACGCTTCGTCCTCTTCTTTTCCCCATTTCCATGTAACATCTTTCTTGGTGAGAGCTCTTAGAGGCTCGGCTATTGCAGCAAGGTTGGGTATGAATCGACTACAGTATGTGGCCATGCCCATGAAACTCCGGACTTCGGATACTGTGTTAGGAGCCGGTGCTTGCTGAATGGCTTGTGATTTCTTGTGGTCTACTTGTACGCCATCTTGACTGAATACATAGCCAAAGAACTCAATAGATTTTTTAAAGAATTGGCATTTGTCCCGGTGGAGTGTCACTCCATGGTCGACTAGGCGTCGTAGGGTGGCCTGGAGACGACGGTGATGTTCTTCTAGTGTTGCCAAATGTATGAGTATGTCGTCACTGATGTTGAGGACCCCTTGAAGTCCTGATAACATCTCTCTGACTGCATTTTGGAATATCTCCGCTGCTGAAGAAATACCAACATTCAACCTCTTGTAGTGACGTAGTCCTAGATGGTTTGAGAAAGTTGTAATGTACCTACATTCTTCCGCCAACTTCAGCTGGTGGTAGCCGGCATTGAGGTCGAGTTTCGAAAACCATCTGGAGCCGTTGAGATCAGCTAGAATATCATCGACCGTTGGGGTGAGATGTCGCTCACGCTTGATTGCTTGATTCAGCATGTGCATGTCGATACAGAGGCATATCTTCCCGGACTGCTTCGGTTTCTCAGCAATGACCATGAGCGACACCCATGGCGTCGGTCCGGTGACCTTTTCTATTACTCCTTGCTGTTCTAGACTCTGCAACTCTTGATCGACGAGCTGCCGGAGGTGAAAAGGTATGCGACAGTGTTGTAAGGCAACTGGTTTCACGGCCTTATCAATGTGTAGTTTCACCGAAGGCCTCTTCATGCACCCAAGGCCTTTAAAGAGTTGTGGGAACAGCTCCAGGATGTCATCATTCCGCAATGTCTTGACTGCGTTGGCGAACGCCACCAGCCCTAGATCCTCAGCCGTGTGGCGGCTTACTAAGATTTCTGCCTCTCGGTCTATGACGTGGAACATCGTAGTGGCTTTGTGAGTGTCAAACTTGACCTGTACCATCATCTTTCCTTTTAGAGGCAATGGCTTCTGACTTCCGTACGTTAGGATTTTCACGTTTGACGGGGTTAACGCTGGCTTTGGCTTCAACTATTTGTACTGTTGGCAGCCCATGGCGTTCACGGATGCCCCTGTGTCAATTAGGGCCGTCACTGGTGTTCCTGCGATCACGATGGCGCACGTCGGTTGAGGTCTCCGTCTTCTCTTAAGGTCACTTGCGAATGATATCAGATAGGCTTCCACCTCGTCATCAGTGGATGAGTCTTCTAGATACTGCTTCCGACTGGCTGTGGCTTTCATCGCTTTGGGGTTCTCCCCCTCATTGAGCGATAACTGTCGCACTGCTTTGGACGGTGGTCGTCTTCCATGCGCTCCTCTGCTTCGGGCTCCTCCCCGGCAGATGCTCACATAGCGATTGGAGATACCGCATTCGGAGCATGTCCGACCCTGTGCGGGGCATTCCTCCGGTGGGTGTTCTTCATTCCCACAGTAGCCACAGCGCGGCCCTCGCGAGTTCTTGGTTGACCATTGCCCTCGGGTGTTTCTGGATGGGGTGCGTAAGGCATCTGCTCTTTCCGTTTTGATTGTTGCTGGCTTTTCTGCTTGTTGGGCAAGCGCGGCGTCCATGACTGTTGCTCTGGCATCAGACAGTTCGTGCGACCTTGCTAGGATAAGGATGTCTTCCAGAGTGATTCCTGGCTGTCGCAGTATGAGGGTCCGAAGATGTTTGTTGCGGCACCCTTGAATTGCCTGGGCTCTCACCTCCTTATTCTGGTCATCGTCCGTGCATGTACTGGCCAGTTTGCGCAGGCGAGCGTGGAATGCGTCCATTGTTTCGCCTTCCCTCAGATGCGCCTGACGGAGCTTGAAGCACTCGTAGTCGGGGTTCAGTTGCGGGTCAAAATGGGCATTTAGTGCCCTAACGGCTGCGTCATAGTCAGTGGGAGGGCCTCTGTTCGGGAGGTGAGCGAACAGTTTGTATATTTCTTCCCCACCAAAATGGAGTAGTAGCGACCTTTTGACTTCGCCATCTGTCTTGCGTGTCACGGTGAAATAATTGTTGAGTCTGCCAAGCCACACTGTCCACCTGGGTGACGCCGTGGCAGGATCGATCAGCTCGCTGAAAGGGGGCAACGCTGTACTCTGGGAGTGCTGTGACGTGGGCTGCGCCACCTGTTGAGTAGGGGCCGCATTCTGTATGGCCGCGGGCGCTCTACCTGGGTTTGACATGGTGGTCTTTTGGAGACGTCAGCAAGGTGGTACCTGCCGCAGGGTCAGCTGAGCCGGGAAAATAACTATCTGGATCTGCCTGGTCACCGTGAACCAGCCTTCCGTTCTTCTCCCGGGATATCAGGGTGATGAGAATCACTCCCCGCTGGCTGGTATTTCCTTCACTAATGCACTGCCAGATGCGTGTGCACAACAGCCAGAGTCACTAGGAATGTGCAGGGCCAAACGAGTGAGAGCAGCAACCTCAGCGCGCTGGGGACGTGCAGTAGCATCTTCCCACCAGCAGGTGACGTAGCTCGTCTCTGTAAAGCAGAGCGGAGAACCAGAGGGCCGTGGCAGGCATTGAATGCTGTAGAGGGGAGCGCGTGTGCACGCGACGTGAAGGCTGCGTGTGGGCACAGACTCACTGTTTGCAGGCAGGTGACGATGCGTGGAGGCCGGCAGGGTGACACCGCATCTCCCCTGCGGTGACACGCGATGAATGCGGTAGCCGGATCTCGCTGCGCACTTGCGGCTGCAGTTGTGCTGCAGGACGTGACTGGAGCATGCCGGTCTTCAGTGCTGCGGCGCCATGAGCAGGTGCCACGAAGGGGCTCAGCCGGTACCAGGTGCACACCAACGGAGGCACAGCAGTGAGCAGGTATGGGCGACGCCCACCCTCATCGCCAGTGTAAAGCCTTATGCTGTGTGACTAGGATAGCCAGAGAGCAGCAATGGATTGACAACATGTAGTCGTCGGTTACAGGCTGGGCCGGAAGTCCCGTGCGACCTCCACCCGTTTATTTAAGCTCTCTGGCCACGCTATCACCACAGTCAGTGGAATTATGCAGTTGGATAGTACCCAATTATGCAACAGAGCTAAAAAAAGCAAATTATGCACTGTAATGCGACACCATTTTTGATATTATTAGTCCATTATTTTGTGATTTTAAAACATGATAATACTGCCTAGTCAAAGATTTCACCTTATTTTATCACAGGTATACCAACCAAATAAAGAAATATCTTAGTGAAAGATGACCCATCAACCTTGCCAGTGCCTTCCATTGCATGCCAATAAATTGTTTCTATGTGTGTAGTGTGGCTTTTTAATTCTTTTTTCTTTTTTTTAGAAATGTATGTTTTTCCATAGGTGGGGGTCTGCCCTTTTACCACGAGGGCCAACTCCTCTAAGAAATGTCACTTTTTTGCATTTAAAAAATATGTTTTACACCCCCAAGGAAAAAAGCAACTTCCTTTTTTTAATTATATGTCCCCAAGGAGGGTCAGCCCATTTACCACTACAGCCGACACCCCTGATCAATTACCTTAGTGGTCTAGTGGATTTCCTGGCTGTGTATCGCGGCGCGACCACTATCCACAGCCAGGAAACTGTTTCATTAAGGCCTCATTGGAACTATCCCCTTTCCAGTGAGGCCTCCTTGAAATGTTGGGAGGCCTTTTGGGGCTTTTTTTCCCACCAGAGCGAGATGAGAGCACTCACCTTGCTTCTTTTGCTGCTCCAGTAGGGAATCTGTGATGTCAGTGCGACTCATGGAGCGCTGACGTCACAAATGGATGGGAGCTGATGATGAAGCGACTCCACGTCTCCATTGGCCGACACCCACACTAAAGGGGTTAAGAGGTAATTCAGGTGTCACGTGCACTTAGTGTAGGGCCAAGATTCCTTTTATGCAAGGAGCAACATTATAATCTATTAAAACAAATGCAAGAGAAGTTTTTGTACAGCGCACATGCAGAACTCACATTTTTCAAGGTGCTTTACTAGGCTATAATGAAGAAAAAAGAAGTACTTTGAAATAAAATATTTTCCTAAGATCACATGAGTTGGTCGAGAAGGAAACTGGAATTGAACCCGGGTTTTCTAGTTTCACATACGTCAAAGGTTAATGCAATGCCTTCAATTCTGGGCACTTGTGGTTAGTGAGTCCACGGTAGGCAGAAGACACATGAAAGCTTGGTTCAATTTGGGGTCAAGCTAGCATGACATTAAGCCACGACCAAGCATCTGGCTTGAGCCTTCATTTGCTCGATTACCACTAGGAAACTTGTGGTTGGGTGACGCACAAAGAAAAGTGGGCTAGGGGTGGTGAGAGAACCCATGGTAAGCAGGTAAGGAAAGTGCTAAGGACCACCAGACTTGGAATGGGTATGTGAGGGACAGTAGAATTAAGGGAGAGGATTGCCCAGAGTTCTAAAGATTCCCAGATGAATGGGTTAATATCTGATCCAGTCCAAGTTTTTCTTTGCATTCTGCGATTTACAGTCTTTGTAATAATATTTTAAACATAGTATTGAATTCAAAGGAAAAAAGCTTCGACTGGATGAGCTTTCAGGCATGGACTTGGAAAATTTTAAATCCCAGGGTCCCTTCCAGGGAAATGGGTTTGAAAGACCTCTTCAGAACACAGGGAATAGGATGAATGGTTTATTGAAGACTCCCACATAAGGAACAGAGGGGCGAAGTGATTTCCCCTTAGACAACAGGTCATTAAATACCCTTGAGGAATATTAGGGCAATCAAAGCACTAAGGGTCAGTAAATTTGCAACATAACAGTTTTTCTGGACAACATGGTGCTCATGTGTCCCCGTGCAAAAAAGCATTTTTGATGGCCACCAAAGGATGGCCTCCCTGGTGTAAAAGTGCAGATGCCAAAGTCCCACATGGGAAGGGGTAAGGACATGAGCATTGGTCTGTAAAGGTCCTCGAGAGGGTCATGAGGCAACCTTGTGGTATCTGGTTCACAAGTGCAGGCAAGAGATTGTTCACAAGTAGGACAATCAGGGCTTTATGAGAAAGGGGTGATAAGGTTCCCCAGTGGAAAGCACGGAGGAAGACCTGAAAGGGGCTTGCTTGTGCTTCTTAATAAAGGCGTATATCAACCATGAAATGTGGGCCCAGTGCTTTAAGTGTGCAGGGCGCTGCCCCAATAAATCGACTCTGATTTGGGGAAGGTGGAATGTTTATCGTGGACATATCTGTGAACCCCCACATATGGACTTATCGTTAGAAGTGAGTAATTGATGTAACTAACACCGAATGATATGGACAGCACCAACAACCTCTATTGTCTCCCGACGGTGGACACAATGGAACCTTTCTGGTAAACTAGCAGTCATTCGCTTGATAAGTACTGTACAGACCCAACATGTATGCACTATTGAAAACTTTATTAATGATACCATGTTTTGTTAATGACAAAATGCTAATAAAAATATTTAAGAAAAAAAAAAAGGGTGCATGGCGCGCCGGAGCAGGTTGGAGAAACCATGTGCTTTTGACCGGAGGATGAAAATAGGAATACTTACAAAATAAAACTTTGTCGTACTGAGACAATGCTGTAATTACAAGACTGGCCATGGGACAACTTAGCCTCTTAAACGGTCGAGTCACTCACATGCATACAATATGAGGAACCGGATACGACTGTACCTTCTAGACGTACAAAGAACGCATTGTTCTGAACGAGATGACACTTTGCTTCTCTGCCTGGTACCAGCAAGTCACCGTGCTGTACCGATATGTATAAAGCTTTCATTGGTGTACAAGAGAACCCCCGCCCACCCTTGTGAATTACTACTTATCAGTATGGTCCTGATGAAGGTGGATGTAACTGCTATCCACCGAAACGAGTGTTGACCGACCATATGGGGGAACCCTCCTAAAACAACACAGCAGTGGATACTCTTTAGATTAAGTCAAACCAAACAATCTTAAATAGTGTATGTCATATGAAACAACAGAAGTTTTCCCCAGGAACTTCATCTGTGTGTGAGTGTGTTGCGTGTGTGAGAATGTTCTGATTGGTGAGGGTGACTGCTTGATGGTTGTTTGTGGGGTTATTGCCATTTTTTAGGATGTTATTTATTGAATTTTCTATGTCACTTTGTTATCATCTTTAGGTACATTGTATAAACAAATAATGTTTTGCTTTTGTGAAATATAAATATGCTGCTTACTTGAAAAAAATGTGAACCTGATGTATAATTCTGCTCAGCTTGAATTGTTATGAACATATTTTACAAAAAAGTTATAAAAATATTTTTTAAAAATGCATTTTATATTTAACAAAAACTGGGGCTAAAGAAAAATAAATGAATTTTGTATAATTGGTCGTTGTAAAGTGTCGTGCTGCGGATCTGCCTTGATTATGAGCCTACTTGAGGCCGTTTGAAAATTAATTTAGGTCTGACAAGAGTTCCTCTATAGTTACAGCATCAGCAAAGCCAAAAGATCAGTGTCAAGACTGGTCTCAACTAGGCCCTCTTTTCCTGTCCTCAACACCTCTCTTTAATATAGATATTGTGAGTAGCTGACTTCCAAGTGGCATATTGGTGTGTTTGTAGTTGTGCAGGATTGGAACAGCCGGAGGAACCAAGAGAAGATAAAGGAGGACCAGCAGCAGACGTCAGAGAACCAGAGAGACGATGGAAAGGCCCAGGATGAGCATGATCAGTAGGGCCTGTTCGAGATGAAACAAGAGGAGGAAGAGGACCACCAGGAGACTAGTACCCGGAGTGGAATTGGGTGGACGACCTGAAAGCGTACTAGGATAGGAAGAATGCCAGGGATAAGAAGTGGTAAAGACCACAAACAGAAAAGGGAAATCCGTGGACCAGAAAAAAGGCACCAGGATAACAACTTTCACAAAGAACATGAGTAGAACCATTAGGAATACAAAAATGTCCAGGAGGATAGTATTATAAGACCAATCAGGGGGAGTACTAGGGAGAGGGGGTGGAGGAGAACCATTGGGAGAACCGGCATTGATATAAATGTGTATGGTAACAGAGCCAGGGGTATGCACATTGCAGATACTGGAGCCCTCTAACCCATGATGGATGATTAACCCCACTGTACCTCTCCGATGAGCAGCATGGGGCAGTAGAAGCACCAGCACTGTAAATGACCCCCCATCATGCATGATTCTGTTGTCATCGTTGATGAACCCTAAGGTCCAGTTAAGCAGTCTGGCAGGTTGGTCCTGATACCTGGCTGTCGAGGGCTGGAGGATTCACATGTTTATCAGTTGGGGCTTTATGCCTGGTGGTGGGTCCACAGGTCCGACGTGAGGGTTCGGAGATATGCACATGTGGTTGACAGCAGAGGATCGCAGTAGAGAGCTAAAGACTTGCTATTGGGAACAGAATTTCAACTGGCAGGTTCTGAGGTTTGAATAGTGAGCTCTGAGTGGGTAGCAAGAACTAACTGGTGTGATGGGTTCTGACACAAAGCTGGTAGGTTCTGACATCAGGCTGGTGGGTTCTGAAGTTTGACTGAGGGGCCTGAGGTCTAAAGGTCAGTCCCCAGATGTGATTCACTTGGGGATGTCTGGAAGGGAGGGAAGAGGATCGTATTCGATACCCTGCGGGAGGAATTCCATATGGGGAGGGGAGTTTATCTGATGCCGGCAGCTATGACATGCGCTTCATAGGCATTTGAAACACGGGACCTTGATACCGGAATATTCTCCACTCGAGGACAGATTCCTCTTAGACCCCATGATTGATAAAGCAATATCCCTCACATATAAAAAGCTTATGAATAACTCTCCGGGCTGCTTGGGACCCATGAGGGAGGCCTGGGAATCGGATGTGGGTTTGCTCGAGGACGAGGATTGGGCTGAAGCTCTACAGAGTCCCAGAGAAATAGCTATCAGGGCACGCTTTAGGCTCATTCAGCTCTGCATTCTCCATAGATCCTACGCTTCGTGGGTGGTCCAGTTCCACATCGGTAATTGTATGTCCGAGGAGTGCGCAAGGGAATGTGGTGAAAATGGGTAATTCTTTCACACACTATGGTCCTGCCCTCGAATCCAGACGCACTGGGAGGGCCTGACCCAGGTAATGACAACAGTGGTGGGGGAGACGGTCCGGACAGAGCCCAGGTGGCACATCCTTGGAGTAACGGGAGAGACTACATGGCCACAGTGGGCTAAAACCTGGTTGGCCCTGGCAGGGGCCGGCCAAGAGGAATATTACCTGGGCATGGGGGGCAAGAGAGGCCCCATCCTTGGAATCCTGGAAGAGGGACATGGACTGGTGCCATAAAGCGGAACAATCGATTTATCAGAGTAGGGGCTGCCCACGCACATGGGAAAATATATGGGGTGCATGGGCGAAGTACAGAGGCTAGTGGACAGCGACATGAGGAATGTCCCAAATACTCCCACGGAGAATACGAGGGTAGTACTTCCCCGGACAGTAAGGGTCGCAGCAATGAGCAGTTGGGAATAATATACAATACGCTATGTGGTATCTGTATTATACGTCAGTCCAAAAATGTATACTCCTGTATGATGCTTATCTGAAGCTTGTTTTCATGTTTAATAAAAATAAATTTAAAAAAATGGCACCACTGGCATCCAGACCTCAGATCACATCGGAAGTGGAGAGAGAACCAAAGAAGAAGTGCCCTGCTGTTCCCTGGACCCGGGAAAGAGAGGCTGTCCCAAAGACTGGACTGCACCTGCTGAGCCTTACGCTAGCAAAGGGAGAACTGTGCCAGTGGTGCCCTGCTTGAGAAAAAATCACCCCCAAGCCCCAGACTGGAGAACTGACTCCAAGAGTCAGCTACTGACTTCCTGTTCCAGCTACAGGGCCACAAAAGCTGAAGAAACCTGCCTATGCAAATGATAGCCACAATCACTGACTGCTGAAGTGCAGCCTGTGAGAACGAGGTTTGATGCTCAAAAGTTGCACCGGAGTCTGCTGGACCCGGGAGAGTCATGGGAGTGCAGGTTGGTTGCCCAAGACTGACACTAGCCTCGTCCAAAGGGAATCTCTGGTTTTGCTGTAACCAGAGACCACTGGCAACTTTGTTTTGGCTGGACTTCAAAAGGACTTTGAGGGGCCAAAGTCGCATCACCATGACTGTGGACCAAGGAGGAATCCCAGGAAGACCTCATCGTCATCACAGCATTCTTCAGCATCTTGTATTTCTGTGTCAGGATTACTCCATTGAACCCTATTCCATGTGGTGCCTAAGTACTGGAACTTGAGACCACTTTTGTGTTAACTGTCCAAACAAGCCTTTCTGTTCCCCTTGACTTACTCTCCTGCTGGAGATGGTCGCCCAAACATAACTTATTCAAATGTTTCCAAAGTTACCACTAACCGTGGCAGTTGCCGATGCTTATTGAATCTTGAGTGAAAAGCTGTGATTTACAAATTTCTTAACTACTTATATCTTCGTAAACCTCTGGTGGATTTTGTTCATTTTGGTGCCAACAAATTCATAACAATAAGAGCTTTTATAATGAATTGGTGTTACATTTCGTCTGTGTCGTGTTTCTATATTCTTTGACTGGTTTGGTACTTCTAAATGATTTGCACTTGTTCCTTTGACAAAGCTGGACTGCTCAAAGCCAAAGGTATCCAGGGTTGAGCTAAGGTTTTCTCAAACGAGCCTCACTAGACGCAAGACAGGTTGGTAAGTATATTACACCGAGGTCACCCAACAACACTATAAAATACACCATCGTCTTCACACAGATCAACCAAGGTACCAACATCTAGACATTCATTCCTAACACACACAGTTGCACTCAGCGAAACAAAGAAGGTGATGGGTGTAATGTTTGCAAAAGTCTCAGCCATTGGCATTTACTCGAGCCAGATTCCAGTCCATTTTATATACCTACATTGTCAATGCCAGTGCCTATAACCCCAATTTAGACAGAGTCCAACCAAATGAAAGTCAGTCTTGGTCCAACTCAAGTAGAAACAGTTGAGTCCGAAAAGGCAGGCCTGTTCCCCCTTGAACGCAAACAATGACAAACTGTTTTTGACCTAGCAAACCCACAAGTTGGAATTTGGCACCCACTATTCATATGTCGTTGTTCACCAGCTAGATCTTGCCCCTACTTACCAGATCTCCTGGTCCATCAGCAGGACTTCACAATCCACAAGCCTGACCCCATTTCCATCTCGGAAGCCACTATACTAAACTTGGGATTTCTACTCTCTTCAGAAGTACCTCGGCTCCCACTAATTGAATGTCAGGATTCATAAGCCGCACCTCAGATCTTACTAGCCTGACCTTGTGGCCCACCCTCCAGCCAGACCTCACCACCTATCAGCCAGACCTCAGCAACTATAAGCCAGCATTTAAGGCGCCTCAGCAAGGCAGCAGAACAAATCAGCAAGGCTTCAGGACTCTCTAGCAAGACATAATACATCCTTAATCAATCACATATCATGAGAGGCACTTTCTCACCCACTCACCAGAGACTACCCCCATCAACCAGAACTCATCACCCATCATCCACGATTCAGTCAAATAAAATCATGAGACAAGCCTGAGCATGCACAAGCCAAATCTTCAGACCCACCAGGCAGGCCACAAGATCGTCCTCGAGCACACCCACATCCGATTCCCAGGCCTCCCTCATGCATCCCAGGTAGTCCGGAGAGTTATTCACAAGCTTTTTATAAGTGAGAGATATTGCTTTATCAATCATGGGGTCTAAGAGGAGTCTGTCCTCGAGTGGCGAATATTCCGGTATCAAGGTCCCGTGTTTCAAATGCCTATGAAGCGCATGTCGTAGCTGCCGGTATCAGAGAAACTCCCCTCCCCCATTTGGAATTCCTCCCGAATTTTATCATCTTCCCTCCCTTCCAGACATCCCCAAGTGAGTCAATCTCTAAAAGGCTCCATTTCCAGAAGCCCTCTAATTGTTCCATTCTCCCAAATAGTCTCCCTCCCATAGGGGTGTCTGCTGCGTGAGTTTAGCCTCCCAACCAGTTATTTTAGTTGCCTTATGACATATGTCAACCACTGTCTGGGTGTGTATCGGTAGGTGCATCTTGCCTCTCCTTTTCCGGTATAGCTCCGTCAGGTAGCTGCCTTTGTTCATTACCCATCGGCCCACCCTCTATGCCGGGTCCTCAAGCGGTGAAAAAACCCATCCATTAATATTGATAAGTTGCGAGGCCCAGTAGTATTTTTTGAGATCGGGAACAGCCAACCCCCCTCTTACACCCTAATATGGAGCTTCTTGAGGGCAATTCTGGTGCTGCCACCGCCCCCCCCCCAGCAACGTTCGCTGCTCGGACTCGATGGACTGAAAAAAGGTCTCCGGGATCTGGAATGGGGTGTTCTGGACTGCATATAGTATAGGTGGGATGGCCATAATTTTAAATAAGACTGCTCTACCCATAAGGGAGGCAGGTAGCCACCTCCAATGGGTCACATCATCTCTCAATCTGTCTAGTTGCGCCTGGACATTTAATTGATGAATTCGTCCTCTGACCGCATTATCCATGTGCCCAGGTATTTGAACATTTCTTTCTGCACTAGCTCCATGCATGCCGATGTCAGGGTTGGATGCTCTCCCGCCAAAGTGAACAACAGGGATTTGTCCCAATTTATACAGTAACCCAAGTATGTACAGAACTTCTGTATTATGTGAATGAGCCTATGGAATGTTTGTCGAGGTCTGTGTGCATAGAGCAGGATGTTGTCTGCATATAGGGATATGCGTTCCTCCCAACCCCCGCCTAGGTCAATGCCTCTCACCAACGGATGGCAGCCCTGCCGTGTACCTCTGTGCAGCATAAAAGCAGCATGAAAGTCCTGTTGACTCTGACTCGCACCATCGGAGCAGTATACAATAATCATATCCATTTCTGTAGGTTTGGGCCAAGACCTACCTTATTTAAGATTGCGAATAGGTATGTCCATTCGATACTATCAAATGCCATCCTCGTGTCGAGTGACCAGAGAGCCGCAGGCTCATCTGGATACTTTTGAGTCATATGCACAATACCATAGAAGCGTCTCAGATTGAGCCTGGTGCTCCGATGTGGCATAAAGCCTGATTGGTCTGGATGAATTAGGGATTGTATAACTGGACTCAAGCGAATTGCAATAACCCTGGCCAATACTTTGGCTTTGAAGTTCAGAAGAGAGATGGGTCTGTAAGAACTACAGAGATCATGGGGCTTCCTTTTTTTAAGGATGACCCCTATGGTCACCATCCTCACGTCCTCCGGCGACTGACTTTCGTCTCTCGCCCCCATGAACATATTGAGCATGTGTGGGTTAAGCTTCCCCACCACACACTTGTATAATTCCGTGGGGAGCCCATGTGGGCCCACTGCTTTCCCTGACTGCAAGTCTCGTATAGCACTTTCTACCTCAGCCTTCGTTCAAGTCAGCGTCTAACGCCTCCCTATCTTCAGTCCCTAGCATCGGCAGCGTCATGTGGGGTGCCATTTTTATGCCCTGAAAATGACCTCAGGGGATGAGGTGGCTACTAGCCAATTCCCTGCCCTCTTGATGACAACATCCTGCAAAGTGTGGCATCTAGCAATCCCAAAGTGCATTACTTCTCTCACTGCCAAGATGGAAGAACCCTTCTCTTGGTGTCTGGAGACTGGCAGCCCTCCCTAGAGGTGTGTCTACGTGAGAGCAAAACACTCACAGGAAAACTGATTTGGCAGCGGCTTCCCACTCTCTGTCCCCAACGCCAGTCTGTCAACCTAAACAAAATAGCAGTCCCTCTCATGTGTGTCCACCATTTGCCCTTCAAAGGCACCTTCCCCTCTGAGGCCTGCCTTTTGGGCTTCCACCCTGTGTTGCCTTTCCTGCCTCGAAGAGGTGACACCTCTCCCAACAGCAGGCCCTTGTTCCTTCCTGAAGACGGTCACACCTCTCCCCAGGAGAGAAGAAGACTGTCTTGTGACCAGCATCTGTAAATGGACACTGGGCACTTGGCCAACAGAGTGGCAACTTTCTAAAGTTATCAAGAATATGGTAGAATGCACACCAAAGTTAAGTCATAATTAACAACAGTTATAATGGATGCTCAAAGGCAAAGTGATAGCATGCAGCCTCAGTCGTGCTCTACCTCTGTAGAATGGATATATTGCAATTGAAGCTGGTGTGCATTGAGCACACAAGCACCAAGACGTACAGTGTAAGTCAGAAGCAATCAACCAAGTATCTAATTTAATCCAGGTAAAACCAGTCTTTTATTCATCTTTCTCCAATATTCACAAAATTCAAGCGAAGGCAACGTGTATCCAATCTTCAAATGTATGGGAAATGCCCATCCAGGCTTCTTTCCACAACATGTAGGAATTCACAAATTATTCTGTGTGACCAAGCTGATGTAAACTCAATGCATTTCGGGCTCAAAAGCCCTTCATCAGGGCTAACTACAATACCGGAAAAAAAGTCCATCAGCGACCATTGATAGCCTTGTGTCCATACACATGATTGAGCATTTGAGCAATATATTGACATGCATTTCATCAATCTATATAAGCTTTAATAAATGCATGTCAATATATTGCTCAAAGGCTCAATCATGTGTATGGTTACATACATTTGAAGACAGAGTTCTTCTGCAAAGACGTATAAAACCACGCGTCTCAAATTTTAATATATTACACCCTGCATAGGGCTTGATAGACCTGCCTTAGAGGCGACTTCTATATATTATTAAAAAGAAAGGGCTGGACGTTGTCGTTAGTTTGAATGGCAAAGTTGAGTTAACAGTTAACAAACTGCCTTGCCAGCCAGCAATCGCCGGCTGGGTGTCTTACTTTGGTTTGTCTCACTCGTGGTGGCATAATGAGTGTTGCAGTCCATGAGGAACACTTTAACAAGGGTCTTGTTAACCTCTGGCAATTGTGAGTAAACCAGTCAGACATCAACAGGGAATATTCTCAAGAACATGTGATAACTACCGCAAAACCAGCTTAACGCAACTCTCCACATCGCAGTCTATTGCTGGAAAAGAAC
The DNA here is from genome assembly GCF_964204655.1 of Triturus cristatus. NCBI lineage: Eukaryota > Metazoa > Chordata > Amphibia > Caudata > Salamandridae > Triturus > Triturus cristatus. The sequence continues at coordinate 623,793,469 of NC_140594.1, read as the reverse complement.
TCCGTGTTAACGTGGTATTCTCAACACGGCAGCACCATGCGATAGTCCCACGATAACAAGTCAAATGACCGCGATAAAGTCAACGCAACGCCGCAAAAATACGAAACACAAACGCAAAAAAAGTTGCGATGAGGCCAATCGTGATACAAAAATCAGGGAAAAACAGCCACAGGCCTGCAATTCCCACGCGTCATGCGGGAAAATGCACTATAAAAGTCGAAAAAAAAACACAGACAATAGCCAAACAACAGCGAAGCCCAATGGAGGTAGCCGGAGCAAATGCAGAGGACAACCAGAACCCCACAAACCCACAGCCTCGGACTTCGGGGTCAGGGAAGGGCAAGGACAAGAAGAGTAGGAAGAAGCGGGTCAGTCCCCAGGAAAACAGGATCCTGATAACGGAGGTGATAGAACACCATCAACTACTGTTCGTCACCTCCACTGTGTCACTGGCAACTAAAAATGGAATATGGCAGACCATCGTGGACAAGGTGAATGCAGTCGGAGTGCTGAAGAGGACAATGGAAGAGGTCAAGAGGCGCTGGAATTATGTCAAGCGCAAAACCAGGCAGAAACTCGCAAATAACGGGAAGGCAGCAATGCATACTGGAGGTGGGAGACCAGCTCCACAGGAGGAGCTGGGCGAGATGGAGGAAATGGTGTCCACAGTCATCAGTGGAGAGACGTTGGCAGGAGTTGGGGGCCCGGACACTGCTCAACATGGCAGGACACAACAGCAACAGGGTGAATAACGACCAGGGACTGTGGGGACGGGGGGGAGATGGGCACAATGGCACACATGCACAAGTATGCATAGCACATCTGCGGACAAACCATGCCCCAGGCCCCCAATTCCCACCAAGAGACCAATGCACCTAAGTATGCAACATCTCAGCACTGTATAAGCACAGAAGTCAGAGGTACACCGCATGTAAGAGATAAGGGTCAACCAAATCAGAGCTGCAGGGGCGACTCCCCTAAAATGCGGCACACACATCACATGCAGAGCACATCAACATTGACAACGATGTGGCACAATCCGCAACACTTCCACAACAGAACAGATGACACAGCTGGTGCCGCTTGTGTGCAGAAACTGGCCAATCACATATGGCATCGCAGGGAAATGTGAGTTGACAATGTACAAGTACAAACACACATCCCCGATGTTGTCGAAATGTCCACTGTCTCGCATCATATAGGCAGCTCCCCACAAACAGTCACAATGTGCACTGTCATTCAGTCGGAATGTAAACATGTACAATTCGTCAACATACATGTGAACACAATGTCAAACTGCATCTCCCCTTCACATTACAGAGGGAAATTCAACACCTTCTGCAGAGCAGCCCAAACCTCTCTTCTCTGATGACAAAGAGGACCACCACACCTTTGACTCCGATGCCCTCCAACAGCTTGAGGACAGCCTCCGCAGCCCACTTTCAGGAGCAGGTCAGCCCAGCTGCTACGAGGAGAACCCACCCCATGCACAGAACACACAGCAGGCAGCACTCACCACCACGGCTGCCTCCCAGGACCCCCACGACGAACACATGGCCTTCCAACGCTGTGTGTTGGGGTGCCAAGAGTAGCTGCCTGAACAGGTGCAGGTGGGGTTCCACCGCATGGCAGACAAAGTAGACACCATACATGGGTGTCTAAGTCCCATCAGGGACCACTCACAGTCCCTAACGGACACCCACAGTCCGCTCCATGCCCTCCAACGAACCATGGCTGACATCACCAGAGTCCTGACTCTGAGACAAGAATGACTGTCTTGTCAGAGTGGCTCCAGCAAGCTCGCACGGGAGTTGGGACTCATGTGGATGCTCATGAAGAACATGGAGCGGACGCGTGCGCAAAGAGCGACTGCCACGGTTGCACACCAGCGAGAGGTAGCTGGGTCCCTCAATGCCATAAAGACCCTCCTCATGGCATTTCTGCCACATGGCCTGGCACTGATGCATGCTGCTGCTACCACTCCATCCACATCTCCGGCCCCTGATGTGTCAATGCCACACAGTGCGGCACACATTCCACCTCCGGCCCCTGATGTGACATCCCCACACAGTGCTGGAGACAGAACACCACCACCCACATGTGAGGCACATGAAACAGCAGAGGACGAAGATGCGGATGAATCTGCCTTGGTGGTGAGAAGGAAGCTGTAGCATTCATCTCCGCCCTATGGCCTGTTTCTGCTTGGTTCTGCCCTCTGCATCATCCCCTTCCACTGTCCCCCGATGCGCTCTGCAACACTCACCTTGGACCTCGACATGGACTGCCATATTCTGTTTGGTTACCAATGACACAGCTATCAGAGTACAGACTGAACTCCTCTTCTGATGTACCTGTCATTCCCTGAAGGACTCTGGCTGGCCCTACACGGGCCAACAATGTGAATTGGGGTTTGCATGGCCCTGTACTGCTCCGGCTTCAAAACTCCACTGATTGTGCAATAAACATTCGTGGTCACACCGATGTGTCATACCTATGATCTTTCAAGTGTGGAAGTATGGATGAATGTATGGTCCGTGATTCTCCCTTACGTTCATGTTGCTCATGTTGTGGGACTTGGGTCACGGGTGACACGTTGCCGATTGCGGCACGGGTGGCGCCGACACTACAACGGGGGGACACGCATTAGTTATTTTCTTGTCCAGCCCAGGACGGAACCATGCCCAGTGCCCCGGGGTCATTGTTCACAACCTTACGCTGGACTGGCATACGCCAGGCCAGCCCACTCGGCTTACGCTCACGGGGGGAGGACAACGCGACATGTCCCAGGTCTTCCCTGTAAGGATCTGCTGCTCACAGGTCTAGTTGTCAGCATACCACAGCCACTCCCTCACGGCTGGTTTACACCCACACCAGACCCATCCGGAACAGCCTTCACAGGACATGTGACTCTGCCAATATAAAGGGCTTGGCGCACTTGCTGGACGCCATTTCCACTCTGTAACTGGGTGTCTCTGTGTGGTTCACATTTCTGCATGAGGGCCTAGGGCCCTGCCACAGCACATTACACAGTGCGGGGGGTGACATGATGGCGTCTGCACCACGAGACTCAATCATAAAGGGTCCATGGCTTGTGGTGCACAGACTTGGTGGCACCGGATACACTGGGGCAGGCACAGGCACGGGACAGTGTCTTTCGGTGCACTGAGGTAGGGGCACCTTAAGTGCTGAGCGGGTGTGCAGCCTGCGATGATGCGCCGTCCTGGCGGTCTGGACTGGCAGGATTAGTGTGAGCCCTGCTGGACCGCAGTGTAGGCCTGAGCCAGCGGGCAGTGCAGGCCTACTGACACGTGGCGTCGCCTTGCGATTCACAGAGTTAGTGGCACCTCTAGAGCTGAGCAGGTGTGCAGCCTGCGATGATGCCGTGTGCACTGATATGTTCCCTGCCATAGCGAAATCAAGACCCAGAATCAAGTGTGTGACCTGGTGTCCCGCGGTGCAAGGCTGCATGATGTGGAGGGTGCCATGGTCGCGGGCCCCAGGCTTGGAGCTCCCACTGGCACGTGGTGGGCCCTCTTGGAGACTCGCCGGTGGCGGAAGGTGAGCAGTGAGGCCTGGTTGCACATCAGGCGAATTGTTTTGTTCCGGATTTCGTACATTTGATGTGATATCTCTTTGTCTGGGGGGGGGGGGGGGCTGGGGAGATGCATGTTTAGTTGCTCCTGGGCATCTGTTGTTCTTCATGTGTGGCTCTGGGCTGTGCTCCCTTGTCTGGTGCTGGTTGTCGTCCGACTTTACACCAGGTCAGAGCAGGTTCTAAAATCCTGCAGCTAACGCGCCTTAGCGCCTGTTTTGTGTTCTTATCGCCGATCTGGCTGGTCGTTGAGAATGTTGAGGTGTGGTGTTGTTGCGGCTTTTTGCACGGGAACGCCTATTCTGCATCTCATTAGCGTTAGTTGCCCGGGTCATCTGTGGCGATGTTTTTTGCGGCTGCTATCACAGGGAAACTGGTGATATGGGCTGTTAGCACCAGCTTGTGAATGGGGCGATATATTTATTGCGACTTTGGCTGTGCTAAAGTGCCGATAACTCGGTGATAGATCCTTGAGAATATGCCCCTACGTTTTAAGAGTCAGAGCATTGGCACTGAGGCCTGTTAGGACGTGGTGCACTCTCAGAGTCAAAGAACAAACTGCATCAGTCCAAAACTTTGGGGGTGATCATGCAATAATAGGCATTTCATTACACTATGCCACAGCACTCCAGCGTTATTTCAATTATTAGATCTACTTTGGCTAAACTCGGTTTTGGGTTGTTTGTGTTCCTGCCCGGGGTGACTCATACATCTCATTTTGCGATTTTGTATTCGCAAACGCTGTTTTTTTTGCGATTCGCAGCGTTTGCGAATACAAAATCGTTTGATACATATGCCCCTTGGTCTGTCAGTGTTACCAGACTGTTCCTACTGGAACAGCCTACAAGTAATTTGCACTTGATAGGATTCTGTAGTGGCTAAGCGGATGAAATTGATGGACCAAAATTAAGCCCCGAGTGATTGCCAGTTTTCGAAATATCCCACCCAGGACTTCTGTATTTTCCTTGGTATCATGAAGCATGACTTGTGTGTCCTTAGACTTTGTTTATCCTGAGGCCTAATTCTGGCGTGTCATGAGGCTTTACAGATGTGTATTGAGGTCTGAGTACTGGGAGGAGAGGTCTGGCTGCTGGGTGGCATGACCAGACTGCTGGGTGGTATGATATGACGCCTAGGTGGTGTGATATTGACCGGTGGGTGGTGAGGACTGGCCTGTGATTGGCAAAGTCCGTTCTGAGGACTGCAGGGGGTGTGCCATGGCCCATGTGGTGGATTTTGATGTGAGGCTTTTGGGTTTCAATTTCAGACTGGCAGATTCAGAAATGAGGCTGATGAGTTTATATGTTAGCCTTATGCATCCTGAGGGCTTACCTATCAGTCTTGAAGACTGGCTCATAACCTGGAAAGTAGGGAGGTCCGGCTAAAGGGCAGGGAGGTCCGGCACAACTATGGTGATGTCTGACAGGAGTGCAAAGGCGTCTAGCTTGTGAGTAGAGTGTTCCTTTGGAGGGAGGAGTAGTCAGGCTAGGAATTTGGCGAGGTATGGGGTTGTGAATGACAAGTTCTTGTAAATGGGTGTAATTTGGTCTATCCGATGGTCTGCAAAGCTTGGCTGCCCGGTGGCGATGTCTGGCTCATGGGTGATGATGCCTGGATGCTGATTGCAGAGTCTGACTAGTGAGCTTGGACGTCTCAATAGAGAGCCAAAATCCAGCTGGTGCATTCTGATATCAGGCTTGTGGATTTTGATTTCAGGCCGGCCTGATTTGATGTGAGGTTGCAGAGTTCAGATGTCCTGCGAGTAGAACCTGAGATCTAGGTGGCATATCCTGTAACCTGGATTGGATGTCCTGAAGCCTGGTTCATGTATCCTAAGGCTTGGCCTGTGTGTCCCTGGGCCAGGCTTGTGTATCCTGAAATGCACTTTGTAGGTGGAATATTATGACGGGTAGTTGTAGTGCAATGGCTAGCGTATGGAAATACCGACTAGTGTTTGGAGTTCCAGCTGGTGGGTGAGATATCAAGCAGGTAGGTTATGAAGTCAGGCTACTTGATTGGGAATGCTGCCTGCTGGGTGGTGATGGATTGCTCATGAATGATGAAATCTGGCTCTTAGCAAGGCCATCCTGGTGGGCTGTGAGCTCTGGATATTGAGCACTACATCCTAATTATGGGTGCCAGGAATCAGTTGGTGATTCTGAAGTCAGGCTGGTATGTTTCAAAGTCAGGCTGCTAGCTTCGGTTGTCAGGTTGGTCAGTTCATGTGTTAGGCTGGCCAAATCTGCGATCTGGCTTATATGTCCTGTGACCCAATTGTGAACCCTGTTGCTTTCCTCTTGTATCCTTAGGCCTGTCTTTTTGTCTTGAAGCCTGGTTCATGTGTCCTGAGATGTGGCTGGTGGGTGGACTCATACAGCTGGTGAGTATAGAGGTTCAGCTTGTGGATGGAGATGTCGATCTGGTAGGTGGTTAAGTATGAATTTTAGGTGGTGTGGTCTGGCTGTTGAAGTCTGATATCCTTATAGTGGTTGCCAAGATGCAGCCGATGGATTCTGATGTCAGGCTGGTATGATCTGTTATAAGGTTGTCAGACCCTCTTCGGACCCTCTTTGGAGGGGCTGGTACAGGGCAGGCAGATGAATACGGGGCTTCGGCCGTGGGGGTGGTGATTGCTTGCCACTGATGTCTCTACGAAACTAGGCAAAGTATACCCTCTTTTGCCATTGGCTCACAGGGTAGTGAGAGCAAGCAGTCACAGACTTCTCAGGGAGGTATTGTGGGGTGCTTGAGCTCAGAGCTCAACTATCAACCAGCAGACACAATAATATGAATGCTCAGCCCAAAGTTCTCAGGAGTCCTCTCTGTTGCCACTATATATCCAATTAGGCTACCCGAAAGACCGCATAGGAACAGGAAGTCTGCGATGGAGTTATCGGAGCCAGGGGCAGGCCTTAGTCAACAGCCTTTCCTTGAAGTTGTGGTGCAGGTTCCTGTGGTGATGGAATTGATGGTCCGCCCAGGGCAGTATGGATGGCATTGATTGCTCCGTGGGAGCAGGTGGAGATCTTGGGATGTGTAACAGCCATTCCTGAAGGGTTGCAGTCCTGACCGGTCCCCTGTGAGTGCAGTCCCTGGGGGTGACCTCCATTGGCATTTGCAGCCCTCTTCCAGGCCAACTGGTCAGCAGATGCAGCCTAACTGTGTTAGCTATCAACAGTTGTAGTTTTGCTGCTCTTCCAGGAACCGGAGGAAGTAGTCCTGTTCTCAACTTTGTCACCCCCAGTCCTGATGGTTAATGATGCCATCCTTAAGACCACCAGCCCATTCTAATTTTCAGTTCTAAATCATGAAACATTTCACTTTCAACACTGGAGTTCTTATCTGTTTATTTTCTTCTTTCTAATTTATTCCCTTCAAATCTCAAAACTGCTGTCTCTCTTCCACTACTGAAGAAACCACCTTTAAATCCCTCAGCACCTGGAACATTACTCCTTTTTTGAGACTTTTGAATGTCACATATTCAGACTAGTAACACCCTTTCTCCATCACCTTCACTACAGGGAAAAGCTCATTTCTCAGAAGTTTATCATCTCTCCACGCCTCAATAATCTACCCTTTATTCAAATTCTACTTGGCTCCTCTGTGATCTTCAGAACTGCCAAGCACCTAACACTACCTACAACACATGGCATCAGTCACAGCACCCGGGGGTATATTTACAAGAACTAAGCAGTTGTCACGTTGCTTAGTGGCAACTTTTTTACCACTGTTGATCGCCAAATCCTAACGCAATGTTTGCGACGTATTTACAATATGTTGCTACATGGCTTTAGGATCAGCTAGCGGCCAGGAAAAGTGTCCATCACACTAGCGTCAAGGCAATAGAAAAATACACGCTAACGTGAAAAAAGAGACGGCTGGACAATTAGCGTCAAAAAAACTCATGCTAGTCAGGCCAACATCGTCACTTTTCAGGATCTAGCAGCAAAAAGAGCATACAAATACCCCTCTAAGGAAGAAAAAAAAACAGCAGAATGCACAATGGAGCAGCCAGGACCAAGTTCAGCACAGGTCAACACCCCCCCCCCCTACAGCCAGGATGACCAGCCAGAGTCCCATGGGGAAGAGGAAATGCAGATTCAGGACCTCGGTTATGAAAGGTGGCGCCACTTTTCATTGCACTATCCTTGTGACACCATGGATGCACCGTATTTACAACAATACTATGCAGCCCTGCGTTTCCCCTGCGCTGGCGCTAATTTCAACTGCCTAGCGCCAAAGCAGGCACCCGTGCACCATAGTGCAAGGGTACCTGTGTTGTGGGGAATGATTGTTTATGTGCAGGAAGGTGTCCCTTCCTTGTCTACAGGCCCCCTGGCCACCACCCACCTTTCACCGACACTGTCATAGACCTCACCGTACCCCAGGCTCTCACATACACTGATTACATCCTACTAGGAGACCTCAATTTCCACCTGGACAACCCCAGTGACCAGAACACCTCATCCCTACTGGAGAACTTCACCAACATCGGACTCAAGCAGCTAGTCACCGCACCGACCCACACAGTCGGACACAGGCGCAAACCCTTTTCTCGGCCAGCGGTAACTTCACCTACGGCCACACCACCAAACTCTTCTGGACCGACCACGACTGCGTACATCACGCCACTGTCAAGCCCACCGCACACCACCGCCCTCATCGCCTCCTCAATCTAAGCTGGAACAAGGCCACTCAAGAAAGTCTTGTCAACTTCCTCAGCACGACCACTCTGCCAACACCAACAGATACCAGCACCGCAACGCACAACCTTCACTGATGGATCTCCAACTGCACTGACACTCTGGCCCCCCCTTTAAGGAGACAGCAGGCAAGCAACACTCCAAGAAAGCCAGCTGGTTCCCTTCCTCCCTCCACAAGTCCAGATGTACCTTCAGACGACTTGAGAAGAGATGGAGGAACAACAAAACCCCGGAAGTCTACGCAACCTTCAAATTTGCCATCAACGCAGACCACCTTCTCCTCAAAACCACAAAGAAAACAGCCTTCCAAGTCAGAATCAACGCCAAAGTATACAACAGCAAAGAACTTATTGCCATCATCAAGGAGTTCTCCAGGCCAAACAGCGAGACCAGTGACGTCCCACCCTTCCAAGACCTCTGCAACAAACTCAGCACCTTCTTCCACCACAAGATCAGGCAGATCTATGACTGCTTCGACATCCAAGACCCTGCCACTATGCCCGCCACCACCACGCGCAACCACGCTGCACCCTAACAGATAGTGCTCAACTGTACTCCACTCACCACAGACTATAAAGAGCATCCACTCAGGAGCTTCATCGGATCCCTGCTCGTACCACATCTTCTATAGAGCAGCCGCCTCCATTACGCCCCAGCTTTGCCGCACCGTCAACTGCTCCATCGAAACCGCCACCTTCCCCGACAACTGGAAACACGCTAAGATCAACCACCTGCTTAAGAAACTGTCTGCCTACAGACCTCAAGAACTTCAGACCCACCTCCCTCCTTTTCTTCCCAGCCAAGGTCATCAAGAAGGCCATCAGCGCCCAACTCTCCGAGTTCATTGAAGAGTACCACGTCCTGGGCACCTCCCAATCCGGCTTCCAAAGCAATCATAGCACTGAGATTGCACTCCTCGCTGCCACTGACGACTTCCGCTCCCTCCTCGACCATGGAGAAACCACAGCCCTCATCCTACTGGACCTCTCGGCCACCTTCAACACCGCCTTAAACCGCACCCTAATCACAAGAGTCCACAACGCCGGGATCTGTGCCAAGGTACTGGACTGGATCCACTCCTTCCTGATCGGCTGAACACAGCGTGTCAAACTACCCCCGTTCCTCTCAGAACCTAAAGAGATAAGCTGCAGAGTGCCCCAGGACTCCTCCCTGAGCCCAATCCTCTTCAACGTCTGCATAGCCCCCTTCACAGCCATTTTCAGGAGCCACAAACTCAACATCGTCTCCTATGCAGACGACACCCTGCTGATTATCTCGCTCATCAACGAAACCACAGCTGTCAAAATCAACTTTCACAATGGAATGGAGGCCGTTGCTACCTGGATGAAAGACAGCTGCCTCAAGCTCAACCTGGGATCCACCCCTTCAGCCTAGGATGACTCCTGGTGGGCTGCCACACTTGGAACCCCTCCCACCCTTACGGACCACGCATGCAACCTCAGCATCATACTGGACTCCACACTCACAATGACCCACCAAATCAATGCAGTATCCTCATCCTGCTTTCACAAGCGCCTGCTTCAAAAGACATTCAGATGGATCCCCACGGAATCCAGAAAGACGGTCGATCACCCACGCACTCATACCCAGCAGACTCGATTACGACAAAGCACTCCATTCTGGCATCACCCAGAAACAGCTCAGGAAACTACAGAATGTCCAAAAAGCTGCAGCCATACTGGTCCTCGACATCCCATGCCTCAGCCACATAACACAACACCTCCCACAACTCTACTGGCTCCCAATCAACAAGATAATCACATTCAAGCACCTCACACATGCCTACAAGGCTCTACATGACACAGGAACAGTATATCTGAACCACTGCCTCGCTTTCCACACACCTGCTAGACAACTCCGCTCTGCCCAACTCGCCCTGACCTCCTTCCCACAGATCAACAATACCAGAACTGGAGGAAGATCCTTCTCCTACCTCGCAGGCAAGACCTGGAACACCGTGCCCATCCACCTCAGGCAATCCGCGTTGTTGACCTCATTCTGGAAGGACCTCAAGACCTGGCTCTTCAACTGAAACCTCCACACCCAGATGGATCAGCAGTGTCCACCTCCCCAGTGCCGTGAGACCCTCATGGGTGAGTAGCCGTGCTTTATAAACCCCTGATTGATTGATTGATTTCTGCACAAAATCAAGCAGCAGACGCCGGGCAGTGCAGCAAGATTCCTTGTGGCGCTGCCCTGTGCAAATCCTCATAAATGAGGCCCCTATTATACAAGTGAGTTAGTGTCATTTTTAAGACCGGGTAATTCCTAGCGGTAAGAAACTGCTGCTAATGTGACTTAGCGGCAGTTTTTCTTTTTTAGAGACATGCAAGTAAAGCATTGTAAATTTCGCGTTGTGTGTTTTGCCGGAGTTTTTTGCAGGAACACTTACCTTGCATCTCATTTTCGGTAAGTCACGCTAAACGAAGTGGAGCTGTGAAAAATTCATGTTAACGCTGAAAAAATACCGCTAACTGGGCTTTGCGGCAACTTGTAAATTTGGTCATTAAAAAAAAGCTGCCGTAACGTCAATAAATTGACGCTATGGTGGTGTTAACTCCTTGTAAATATGCCCCCCAACCTTTTGTACTTCCATCTCTCCAAATAACTGTTGTTAGTTTATTGGGGTTTTTCTCTCTCGCCACCATCTTGTCTACCTGTTGTTGTCCATCAAATCTCATTATTGAAGTTCTCCTCTCTGCCTTTGCTATGACGTAAGTCTATTTTCTCACACTCTTATACCTTTGACTTTCCTTTCATTCAGCAATTTACCCAGAAGCTCCATTATCTTTTTGGTTCTGACTCTGAACATGGGACACCCCAGGAAGATGGTAATGATGGTGGGATGAAGATGGTTTTCTCCCTAGGCAGATGATAACTTTTACATAGATTTAGAAGAGGTCAGTGGCCCTGACACCTCCCCTGAGGTAGTGTTTGCTTTGCCACTTGGGCCACCAACGGAAGAAAGTGCCTCTTTTTCAGTTTTGGCCATGCGGGCTGCTGAGATCCTAAATTTATAGCTACCCCCAGTTGAGACCAAAACAATTGTCCTTACAGAATTTTTTGCAGCCTGGACCAGCCACGTCTGAGTCTTTTCTCCCTTTAAATGAGGCCCGCACTGATACCTTGATGGCCACTAAGTAAACAAGCATTGGCATAGCCAATAGGTCTCGCCGTTGGGACCTTATAAGTGTTTAGCCATGCAACACTTGATGTTGTTGCACCAAGGATATTGTGCTGGGTAACTAAACACTTCTAAGGTCCCAAAGGCGAGACCTATTGGCTATGCCAATGCTTGTTTTGAAACCCGTTGTCCAAAAGTTTACAAATTACTGTTTATCACCTATCACATATACAGTAAAGGGGAAGCTAAACTAAAAAAGGACACAGTAAGTTTAATTACAATAAAAAAAAATAAGAAGTGAGGAGGTGTCTTATTTATATTTTGGGTGGTAAAGGAAAGGAAACTACAGAATGAAGTTCTCACATCTACATCATCTCTTCAGTCATTAGAATATGATTGGTAAAGGAAATGCTGCTGCATAAGAAACAGCTAATGAACACTCTTGCATAAGGCATTTTTTACCTTAAGAGATGTTTATAAGTGGCAACGAGTGCCACACACTGTTATAATAAAATAAATAAATGAATAAATAAATAAGGAAATATTTAGAAAATTCCATCCGGAGCGCTGGTTGAAATATTATGTTTTCAGACTGCTGTACCAGGAGGAAAATTGCCATTAACATTCTATGCCAGAAAATTAATACCCTTAATAATGCTGAGGCAGAAAACAGTACCTCACAAGGGAGAAATGTGCCACAAGAAATAGTGTCTATTAGTTTCTGGACAGAAATAATCTTAATTCCTTTCAATGTGATTAGAAAGGTTTGCGCAATATTCTGTAATAACATGTTGTGTACTGCAAAATATTAATGTAAAAGAATCAACTAAACCAAAGAAGCATTCCACGATGGCGCCAACTGAATATTAGAGCAGATTATGCAATATGCCACACCAGTAATTGGCAACAGGACTGTAAACCTGTTTGGGTGCAGGCTTCGGGCACCTTAAGTCTGGTCTATTACTCCTGAAAAGTAAATTCTAGTAATTTAGGAATCTTGCAATGAAATTTAGCGATCAGACTGAAAAACACGACACTGTTTTTTCACACAGCATACGATCCTGCACACAATAAAACCATACAGGGTAACACCTGCTAATGAATGCAGAAAACTACTGGGAAATGTGATTACTGTTAGTTATTTCACATTCATATGCAGAAAGACTACACTGTCGCGGCACCCACGATTTACTTTTAATGTTAAATGTAAAGCGCGTGCCGCGATTATAGCGAGAGTAAAGAAATAGAAAACAAATCTATTTCTTTACTTTTGCTATAATCGCGGCACCCGCACTTCACAAAAGTAAAGAAATAGATTTTTTTCTATTTCTTTACTTTTGCTATAATCGTGGCACCCGCGCTTTACTTTAAACGTTAAAAGTAAAGCGAGGGTGCCGCGATTATAGCAAAAGTAAAGAAATAGAAAAAAACATCGATTTCTTTACTTTTGCTATAATCGCGGCACCCGCGATTTACTTTTTATGCTAAAAGTAAAGCGCAGGTGCCCCGATTATAGCAAAAGTAAAGAAATAGAAAAAACATCGATTTCTTTACTTTTGCTACAATCGCGGCACCGGCGCTTTACTTAAAGGTAAAGCGCCGGTGCCGTGATTGTAGCAAAAGTAAAGAACAAGCAAATGGTGTGCGCGAAAGTGACAGATGACGGCTGCGCGCGTGCACGCAAGCTTGAGGCCACCAAAAGCCTTTGGTAGCACTGTGAAAACCTGCTTACAAAATGTCTCTCCGAGCAGTGCACGCGCTGGCTCAGGCGAGACCAAAATACCCTGTTTCTGCCGACCAGTGAATAAGCAAGTTTCCAGGTGCCACAGACCAGCTCCTGGTGATCCTAGTGTTCTTACCAAATATCCTACTCCAGAGATCCTTGTTGTTCTAGTTTCAACAAGTGAAGTTATCATTATTTAATTATTTAATTCTTGTAGAGCGCATGGCTACCCAGAGGGCTTCCCAGTGCTAAGCAGCAGGCAGGACAGCTTAGGAAGAGAGCTTAAAATAACCAGTTTTTTAGGTTCTTTTGAAAGGTGAGCAGAGAGGTGCAGCATCGCAGAGATTCCGGGAGCGTGTTCCATAGCTTTGATTCCAAAAGAGCGAAGGAGTGACCCACCATCCGGGTGCACCTGACTCTAAGAATGGTTAACAGAGATTGATTGCTGAAATGTAGAGTACGAGGGGTAGTAGGAAGAGGCAAGGTTTTGCAGGTCCGAAGTGGGAGTATATTTTGTGCATATAGCAGAATGCCTTGACAGTGATAAGCTTCTCCACAGTAGTGACTGCTCAGACTAAATTAGTCCAGTGGCATAACCCTCTCCCTTCCCCACTCAGAGCTCATGGTGGGGATGGATGTGTTTCTGCTACACTGAGCAGGCCAACTGGGGAAGGTGCTGTTGCTGGGATTCGGCCCAAAAACAGAACTAAGAGCAGGATTATAGGACCTTGGTGTATAGGGACCGAGTCATCCTACCACCTAGGTATCCATGAGCCCAGGACCGACTAGCTATACTATCTCACTTGCTCTCCTACTCACTCACAGAAAAACAAGTGATTAGACACCCCAGAACACAACACTCCCAGATCTCTCAGGAATTGCAATAACAAGACACACCCTTTTGATTGCCCTCTTGTACATGTCCACAATAAAATCTGACAGAGACACAAAACAGTTTAAATATTTATTTTAACCAACGTGCCCTAACATACAGTTTACGTGCCACAACAAGCAGAAAACTGCATAGTACAAATACAGTCAGCATAGCAGCTAGTTCATATATCATGAGGGAGATATCACCATGAGAAAACAATAGAGAAAAGACAATTGAGGCTAACCTCTCTCCCCTGCAAAAATAAAGTTATATAGTAACATGTGCAAAGCAGCGGGCAATCAGAAGGAAGCTCATGCCAACTTAGAGAAAACGACAATGTCCTCATGGCCCATGTGACACCCTCCCCTTGGTCAGGCCGTCAGTTCTGGGCTAAAACAAAAATCAGAGGTAAGCAGAGGCAAAGCGCCTCAGTGGTAGGCCAAAGAGCCTTTTAAATCCTAATCAGCATGAAGTTTTGGCTTCGGATCAGAGTCAACCACGAAAATAATGTTTGCCCCTGCATTGGGGACTCCGTGTTGAATTCAGTAAGCTGTAAAGGCAGCGCGGTTATGTGCCGAAATTGCAACCGCTTGTGCCATGTTTATAAAGTAGGCAACCACAAAAACCACAGTGCAATACAGGGTCAAAAACTTTTAAACTTCAAACTTGAAAATCCTATAGAACCGACATAGAGTGAACATAGCAGCCGGTTCACATGTGAAAAGTATGAACAAAGTCTTTGCAAAAATAAATGTATATAGTAATGTATGCAAAGCAGCGGGCAATCAGCAGCAAGCTCATGCCAACCTAGAGAAACAACAATGTCCCCATGGGCCATGGGACAGTGGAGATCAGAGGAGTTTGGTTTCCAACAGAACCTTGGCTCCCCATCAAGCTGGTGGAGTTGCAGGCCATTCATCTGGCTATGATGGCCGTCCTGTCATTCATCAAGGGGAGGCTGGTGCAGGGTCTCAAGGACAACACCACCGCCAAGTGGTATTGCAACAAACAGGGTGGAGTGGGGTCCTGTGCCAGGAGTCTCTGCACCTCTGGAGTTGGCTGGAGCTCCAGGACTTTTCCCTGACCATGAACCCCCAGGTAGGGACCATGAATACCAGTGGCGAGCAGATGGTGTTTGGTAGAATACGAGTGACATCTATATTCTGAGGTGCCGCAGGACATCTTCTACTAGTGGGGAGAACCCTGGCTAAATCTTTTTGCCACTTTCGATAACGTGAAATGTCAAACGTTTCACACATTGGGGTCTCTACTAGAACACTTGTTAGGAGATAAATTCCGGCACAAAGTGAAGGTGGAGCTCATGTTTGCCTTCCTGTCTCTCGGTCCGATTCACAAAGGTAAAGTTAAACTTTGGAAGGTCGGCTTCGAGGACAGAGATTCCACCCAAAGTGTGGAAACTCTGCCTCGAGTGCGGAAACCCCTCATTCATAAAGATAATACTCACAACTTACCTTTGTGAATACCAAAAAGTAGTAAAGTTCGAGTTTTGGTCTAAACTTAGACCAAAAGTCTAACTTTATCTTTGTTACTCGGACCCTCTGTCTTTCCTGTCCCAAGTTCTGAGAAAGATCAAGAACGACAGATCCCAAGTCACCCTAGTAGCTCTGAATTTAACCAAGAGGGTATAGTACCCAGAACCTCTGGGCATGATAATCTGTACTCAATCAAGCTTCCATTTTGGAAGGATCGTCTATTGCAGCAACTGAGCAGTATCCTCATCAGACTCTGCACAATCTACACCTACATGCGTGGAGATTGAGCGGCTGCAATTGACTGTGTCTGACCTACCGCCCGAGGTGCTTGATTTTATCCTTGTTACCATGGGGCCCTGCCCAAGAATCCATTTATGTTGGGTGCTTGGACAAATTTGTGCCCTAGTGTGGCACTCTTGAGATTTAACCCTGACAAGCAAAACTGTCTAGCATCTTCTTGTTTGGTTTATCTTTAGGCCAGCAAGGCCTTGCAGTGGGCACTATTAAAGGTTATTTGCTGGTCCTTTCGGCCTTTCTGCATTTAGGTTTGAAAAATATTTTCCCTTCCCAGCCATTTGTGATATCACAGTGGTAACTTAATTTGGTCTTGATGTTTCTCTTTTGTCAGCCCTTCAAGCTGATGCATAGTTGTTTGCTGCATCACCTGACTATGAAGACTGTCTTCTTCATCTTGAATATGTTAGCTTGTCCAGTGAGGGAACTCAAAGCACTTTTAATGCAACCACCATACACCATCTCTTTCCCCAGACAAATGGGTGCTGATGAGTGGGATGGCATTCTTGCCGAAAGTTATAACTCCCTTTCACGTAAGCCATCACCTACATTCCTTGTTCCCCTTCACCCCACCCCCAAGCTCTCTAAAAGAGTAGGAAAGGCTCCATTGGTTACACCCTAGAAGGAATTTAAGATTTTGAATAGATCGTAACAAGGAACACTATGGGAATGATCAGGTTTTTGTGGGGTTGTCCTAGGGTGAAGACAGGGAAGGCTGTGCAAAAGAAGCTCCTGTTGAGGCGCAAAGTCCTCTGCATCAAGATCTGATACAGACTGGCCAAGAAGCAGCCCCTGGAAGATCTGACAGCCAATTGCACCAGGGATAAGACTGCTCCAGCTGCACTGGCTTGTGGAATGCTGTCCTTGATATCTGCCAGATTGCGGTGTGAGCGTCAGACGTACTTTCACTAAGCACTACTGCCTTGAACATCAGGTAGAGCAGGAAGAACTCTTCCCTGCTTGGTCCTGTAAGACTTTTTGGTTTGACTCCACTCCACAGACCCTCTGCCTGAGGAGGTACATTTTTGGTATCTATTCCAAGGTGAGGAATCATTAGTTAGAAGTATCCATCAAAAGAACTAGTTACTTATTTTGATAAGGCTATTTCTAGTCGATACTCTATTTAACCACATATTCTTCACTACCCACCGGCCTCTCCATTTGATGATGTGGTCTCTTTTTAACATCTAAAAATTTCCCAAGGGGCGTGTCTAAGATGGTGAATGGATGAGACGTAATTCTCTGTCTCTCCGGCCCTCCGCCACTATAGCGCCACATAGATGCATTCCAACCCTTCACTGCGAGTCCACTCTGTGCTCCTCTTCCGGTAGAAAGAAGGGGGCATGTGCTGAGCCCGAAGCAGAGGCCTGTCGCACTCAGAATCTCCGTGAGTGCAGAGGAATGAGTAAAGAGCTTGTGGACACCGACCTGTGAGGCGGCCAGCGGCAAAGACACAGACCAGTGGTAAGGCCTCGTCCTAGCTAGGGCTGCTTCCTGGGAGAGGTGGAGCTGGGCATGTGCTGGGCCCCTAGCGGAGCCCTGTAGCATCCTGAAGCCCCGGGAGTGCTGCAGATCGAGGAGCTCACAGCCGCCGGCCTGTGAGGCGGCCGGCAGTGAATACGTAGGCTCGCGGCGAGGCCTCGACCTGCCTATGGCTGCGCCCAGAGGACGACGATGCCAGGCAGAACTGACGTGGCCCACGAAACACGGGGATCCCCAGGTGTAAAGGAGCTCCCCTGGCCCCAGCGCAGAGGCCTCCCATGTATGTGAGAAGCTGGGGTCCAGCCTTGAGCATCCTGACAGCTGGGCCTAGCAAGACCCAAGAGGTGAGGCGATTGGGCGATTGAAGGGGGGAGTGGGCATCTGGAAACCCTACAACATACCTGGCACAGCATGCAGCCTGGTGGGAAGGGAGAGACACATTTGAGTTGCCTGGATACCCTGTGATTGGAAATGGAAATGGAAATGGAAATGGAAGTATATTTATAGAGCGCGAATTGCTGCCCAGAGGCGTCCAAGCGCTAATAGATACTGGAGAGGAACCTGATAAGGTGGCTGAGAGGGAATAGTAGGGAAGGTTAAAAAGGAAGGTTTTTAACTCCTTACGGAATGACGAATGGTTGGAGTTGGCTCTGAGATGCAGAGGGAGAGCATTCCAGGACTTAGCGGCGTTATATGTGAACGTCCTGCCGCCTGACCTGGTCTTTTTTATTCTAGGAGGTGTCGCCAGGAAAGTTTGGCTAGAACGGAGGTTTCTGGTAGGTATGTAGTGGGTGACAAGGTCGCGGGTGATCAAGGGGCCTGTGTCCCAAAAAGAATGGTGAGCAATGCACATGGCTTTAAAACGAATTCTTTGGCGAACTGGCAGCCAGTGCAGTTTAACCAACCCGGCCCTCACAGATTGACAGCGAGGGAGTTCGAGTAGTAGTCTGGCCGCGCAGTTCTGCACTATCTGAAGTCTGCGTAGGGTGTAGTCTGGTGCGCCGAGGTATAACACATTGTTAAAATCCAAGCGGGACTGTATCAGACACTGTGTGACTACCTGCTTGGCTTCCATAGGGAGGAGAGGCAGGATTTTCCTCAGCATTTTGAGGAGGCCGAAGCAGGATGCCGAGAGCTTAGTGGCTTGAGTCTTAAATGAAAGGGAACTGTCCAACCAAACCCCAAGGCTTTTGATGTTATCTTTAGATTCTGGGGGGGGGGCCTAGGGCGGATGGCCAGAGGGAATTGAAGAGGAGGGGGTCGGAAGGGCCCAGGAGCATCAGTTCCGTCTTGTCCCCATTCAGTTTTAGGGACGATGAGGACATCCAGTTTTTTACTTCTATTAGGCAGTCTCTGAGTCCGCTTGACGTGAGAGGGTTGGCTCCCTGTGCCAGTGAGACCACTAGCTGCGTGTCGTCCGCGTAAGAGATGATCTTAATCCCAAAAGGGCGGACGACGTCGGCCAGTGGCCTCATATAGATGTTGAAAGGGCAGGACTTAGAGAGGAGCCCTGAGGGACTCCACACCCCAGAGGTCTGCTGGTGGAAACGGCCTCGCCGTCAAAGACTCGGAAGGATCTGTCCTCCAGGAAAGGTTTAAACCAGCGCCAGGCTTTGTTCTTGATTCCGACGCTGGACAGACGATGCAGCAGGGTGTCATGGCTGACCGTATCGAAGGCTGCGCTGAGGTCAAGGAGGATCACTGCCACTGATCCTCCCTGATCCAGGATTTTTCTCGATTCCTCCGTGACCATGAGGAGGGCGGTCTCAGTCCCGTGTTTAGGTCTGAAGCCCGTCTGGGTGGCGTCTAACAATTGGGCATTTTCTAAGAAATTTACCAGGTGGGAGTTGACATATTTTTCTAAGATTTTAGTCACCCACGGGAGCAGGGAGATGGGCCGGTAGTTACTAAGATCTGACGGGTCGAGATTGGGCTTTTTTAGTAGTGCACAAACCATGGCTTGTTTCCATGCCAGAGGAACTGAGCCAGAGATGATCGATGCGTTCAGTACATCCCTGATGATTGGCAGTGTGATTAGAGATGCAGACATTAAGATGTCTGGAGGGGCTGGATCTTCTGGAGAACCAGTTTTTACTTTCCGAGCTATGGCTTCCAGGGTGGGGATATCCAGGAGAGGGAAATGGTCCAAAGTAGAATGAAGCTGAGGGAGGGGGGTGGTTGAAAATGCGTTGGACTGAGCTAGGGATGATTGCACAGGAGAGGCAGAGTAGCGGCGACTGGGCAACAGAGGACTGCAAGAGCGGGGAGCGCAGGGGACTGCGGTGCTCCTCTGTCCTATGCACATGGCTCACCCTTGAATGGCCTGAGGTGTGGTGGGTGGTTCCGGATAGCGCCCTGCCCACTGGGACCTGCCCTGAAGCCACGGGCTGCAATACGAAGAGCTTGAGTGCTCGGAGGGAGAAGGGGGTTGCTCGGGGCTCCCCTCCCTCCAACACTCCTCTTTACTGCCGACCCCGAGGTGAGGGGAGATCCCCAGAGTACTGTGTGAACATTGCAGCAGCATCAAGGAGTACTGACTATCATGGCAGGGGACCTGTGTGATTTTCCCCCTTGACATCATGCATGGAACGTCTTGGAAGCTAGTGGAGTCTCGGCTCTCCCCCCCCCCTGCACCACACTGGGCCTCGCCCCTGGTCGGAGGGGGTGGGCTGTAGGTTTCACGTGGACTGTGACAAGGAAGAGAGGACATGCGAACCTTTGGCAGAGACCAGGGCTAAAGCTATGCAGTAGGCCAGACAAGAAGTGAAGACCCCTGGCCCTCCCCCACTGCACCTGCATAGGATCCCCAGTGCAAGGCTGCCACGAGGAGAGAGCTGGAGGGAAGGGCCAGTGATGGACAGGCACGGACCCTCAGGCCTCTCGTGGTGCACAAACTCCTGGGGTGCTTGCTTGTACTCCTGTGGCCCTGAGACCTCCTTTGTAGGCCTGATGAGAAGGGTCCTGCACTCTGGTGCCCTGCCTTGAACCACAACTGAACTCCTGTGGTGAGAGTTATTTATGCTGGCTCATCGGGGTCGACAGCCTTGAACCCTCTACTATGCTGGCTATTCGAACCAGCCAGTACTACAGCCCCATGCCATGTCTGTGAACAGGGTTAAACAGGACTGCTCCCTTAAAGATCTGTTTGTTAGGCATTAGGAAGCAGCCATAGACAATCAGCCGACTGGGAATGCAGGAGACCCCCGGGCGGACCCTGACGATGGAGAGGCCCTGTCACCAAGTCCTTCTTAGAATCTCTCTTTGCATCTCTCAGAGGAGACCTGCAGAACATGAAGGCAGAGCTCGCTGTGGACCTCCGAGAGGTTCACCGCGACCTAGAAGAGGTGGGAGATAGAGTGGCTGCTATGAAGGAGCGAGAAACCAGCCGGCAGGAGGAAATAGAGTGGCTGCAGCAAGAGGTCCTGCCTCTCAAGGAAAAACACTTGGACCTGCAGGCCCACAATGAAGATCTGGAAAATCGTTCCCGCAGAAATAACGTACGCATCAGGGGAGTGCCGACACAGGCTGAGGGGACGGACCTCCAGGAAACCGTGGAGGCACTCTTTCAGCACATCTTGGGCATCTCAGAGGAAACGAAACTGCAACTTGACCACGTACACAGGGTGGGACCCCCCCCCCCCCCGACCCAAAAATAACTCACCTACTGATATCTTGGTCTGCATCCACAACTTTCAAATAAAAGAGGACGTTCAAAGGAAGGCTCGAGATGCACACCCTCTCCATTTCTGGGACCGCTCCCTGGTTCTGTACCAGGACCTCTCCCGATCACTCTGCAAAAACAAAGAGAATTTCACCCGGTCACTGACCAGGTGATAACCTATGCAGGCATAACATATTCTTGGGGACATCCCTTCAGGATCATCTTTCGCCGCGATGGAACGCGACACCAACTGAGATCCCTCAAAGAAGCATGTTCCATGCTTAATATTGATGAACCCCCGGAGACACAATGATGGGCCCTCTCACCCGACCGCAGGAAGCAGAGCAGATTGGGATGGTGATGTGCCAAGGGAGCCCCCATTAGAGCAAAGCCAGACTCACACACCATAAATAAGGAGCGACAATCTGTACTTCAGGCTCTTTCTGGGGAATCCACCCTCTCGGAAGCCACTTGAAGCGGAAGGGACCACCCGGAATCGCATACAGTTGCTAGGTTGGAGGAGGATAAGGCAGCCGGCTTGGGGAGACCGGGTGCCACAGGATTGGCTTTGCTGATGCCCAGTTTCACCTGGGACAGTACACTTTCAGGGGAGCTGCCCTGGCGACTGTGGGGAACGCATCTGGAAGACGCTCTACAACAGTTATACCACACTGACAAACTTTTGTCATCTCATGTTCTATTCAATGTTCTTAGTTTGTATTTCCTCTGGGTCTTTTCTATCTTCTTCTCTTTTCACTCCACCGCACCCACAGCAGTCCTGCAGAGACATATGCCCGCTACAGGAGACCCACCTGCTCACCAATGATACCCCCACATTCAATCACGCTGGTTCACCCGGCAGTATTGGTCCTCCGGCCCTGTGACGAAGAATGGGATAGCTATTCTTCTTGCTCAGAAGTTCAATGGTAATCTAATATCCTCAATTACGGAACTAAAGGGGAGGGTGTTTGTGGTTAGGTACTGTGGGGTGCCCTCACTTTCACTCTGGATAACGTATACACACCAAATGAGTGGCAAGAACCCTATATCTTTAATGCACTTGTGACAGTCCTCGCTTCCTCTGGCAAGGCCCTTCTGATCAAAGCGGACTTCAACCTGGTGATTGACCCCGAACTGTATCGTTCTAGCCAACGCTGATCCCATATAGGAGCCTTTACCGCTGCCGGCCTTAGGTGGCTAGCAGACGGTGCGCTTAGCGATATATGGAGGCATCTCCACCCCTCCTTGAGGGACTACACCTTTTATTTAGCTGCCCACAAGTCATACGCTAGCATTGATCACTTTCTCACGTCTCCAGCCCCCCAGCTTGTGTCAGAGAGGTGAGCATAGAACCTCAATCTCTTTCGGATCATGCCTGATCGCTTTAACTATGCAGCTGAATGTTGCAGAGCCCCGTTCTTCACACTGGCGACATCGAGATGCCATGCTCCAATCCCCTTCCATGGTTGAGGTGATAAGTACTGCACTAGGAGGATATATCTCCGTAATAATGACCTTGAAGGGGCCTGCCTCTCTTAGGTATGGGAGGCACTAAAACTCGTTATAAGTGAAAAAACGTATCGCTATTGCAGCTGCCGAGAGTCGGCTGCATCAGGAAAAGCGCCGACAACTGGAACAAGCGGTCTCTGAGCTAGAGTCCATTCACAAATGCACAGTTGCTCCAAGAATCTGCGGGAGCTGGAGAAACAGAGGCTCCTGCTAAAGCGCCTTGATCTTGACCGAGCAGACTATGCCCTCTTGCGACTCAAACATAAATTTTAATTAAGCAGTGACCGTTGCGGATGCATGCTGGTGCACAGGCTTTGTGGGAAAGGTCTCTCCGGCTCCATGGGCTCTGTTTGAACCCCCAGGGTGGGGAGGACCACAGGGACGACAAAATAGCTGAAGCCTTTTAAAGATTTCTATAGCGCCCTATACTCTGGCTTAGATGACCCTGCCGGAGACATAGAGGCTTATCTTCAGAGAGTTCCTTTGACATGCATTCCTCCAGAGCTCTTGTCCCAATTGGATCAATCTATTTGGGTGGAGAAGGTGATCGCAGCTATCGCTCGCCTCAAACCCTCTAAGGCACGAGGGCCAGACAGCTTCTCCGCCCTACTTTATAAAAGCTTATGTTAAGAGATAGCCCCACTGCTGACCCAGCTTTTTACTTCCTATTTTGAATCTGGTTCCCTGACCGATTCAATGCTGGAGGCGTCCATTTCGGTGATTCTTACGCCACTAAAAGTCCCCAGAGACTGTGGGTCATACAGACCCATCTCCCTTCTCAATATAAATGCCAAACATTTGCAGGTATTCTAGCTGCGAGTCTAAGCCTCATTATGGCGGGCTTGGTCGATCCCGACCAATCCGGCTTCATTCCAATGAGGCAATGCAGAGATAACACAAAACCCTTGTCAATCTCACTGATCTCATCCAGCGATCACAGAAAGAGGCCCTCTTCCTTTTCATTGATGTGGAAAAGGCATTTGATCGCATCCACTGGCCATACCTTCTTTCACCCTCCATCGGTTTGGATTTGGAGATAGATTTATTGCATGGATACACTGTATCTGTGGCACCCCCAGGGCCTCCGTTCGGGTCAATGAGACCTCATCTTTCATGCTTCATATAGCGCGGGGAACCCGACCAGGCTGCCCCCTCTCTCAGCTCCTTTTGCGCTATACATGGAGCCAATGGCACAGAGAGTCAGGGACAATCCGCGGGTCTCAGGGATCCACCTCAGAGTTGACGATCAGCCTCTATGCAGATGATATTTTCCTGTCCTTGACGGACCCAATGACCTCGTTGCTGTCCTTGCTCGATGATTTGAGGGCATTTAGTGAGGTGTCAGGGTACAAAGTCAATCACTAAAAATCCCAGATTCTAAACCTTTCAGTTGTCTCGCCCCAGGTGACTGTGCTGCAGGTCAGGTTCCCATTTGAGTGAGCATCATACTGTACCTGGGCATTCTGCTGGCTCTTACGCTGGCAAGGACATCGGCAGCCAAGTATGGCCCCCTTCTGGCTCAGACCAATAAGACACTTTCCTCATGGAGACGGCTGGAGTTGTCCTGGTCCGGGCACATTGCGGCAGTCAAAATGACGGTACTTCCATGTATCCTTTTTATATTTCAGACCGTTCCATTGACTAAGTCGCCTTCTGTCTTGCGCAACCTGCAAATTGCTATCAACCGGTTTATAAGGAATAGCAAGAAGCCACGCATCTGCCATCAACAACTTACTCGCCCAAAAACAGACGGAGGTCTAGGGCTCCCCCTGCTCCTACGGCATTTCCAGGCATCACAATTGTGCTTCATCATGGAGTGGAACCGCCCACTCTTTCAGGAAGCACTGGTCATCTATGGACCAGACGATAGATAGCGCCAGTATATGGCAAGAGGTCTGGTTGCCACGTAAGCATAGAGCATGGGGGTTTTATTCCTCTCCGGTGACTACCACGACCCTGAAGATATGGGACGCGGTTGCTCTTAAGCATGGACTGACGACGTTTCCCTTCCCAATGACACCGATTATTGATAATCCTGATTTTCCCCTGGGGATCAGTTCTGAGGTGTTAAATTGCTGGCGTGATTGGGACTGCAAGTGCCTGGGCTCGCTTTTCGATCCCTCTGGGATCATACCTTTCCATCAGCTGCAACAGGACTATTCCATTCCTGCTGCAGATCTGTTCCATTATGTGCAGCTGAGACAGTGGTTGACTTCCCCAGATTATGAGCCTGGGTCCTCCCGCCCACTCACTCGCGTTGAGAAATGGCTGGTGTGTAAAGATTGAGCTAAGCGTCTTATTTCTGAACTCTATGCTCTCCTCTATGACAGGAACTCCACTTCCAAGACCAGGGGCCAAATACGCGGGGAAGATCAACTAGGACACCCCCTATCCAACAAAGAATGGAGTGACATTTACTATAGGGTACATCACAGAGCGCACGACATGTCCAGTACGGAGTCTGTCTACAAAATTGCCTCCTACTGGTACCTTACACCTGCACGCATACATAGCTGGAAAAAGGGGCGTTCTGAAAAATGCTGGTGGGGTTGTTGCCAAATGGGTTCCCTCCTTCACCTCTTGTAGCATTGTCCTAAGCTGGCCTGGTCATGGGACCAGGTCTTGAACAACATTCATTTATCATTTGACACGACTATACCTCGCTTCCCTGCATACGCTATCTTAGGGTGACCCAACGCCCTGACCCTTTCCCTGCGGTCGATTTGGGGCAGACAAATGGCACTAGCATTGAATGCTGGGCGTCAAGTACTCCTCGCACGCTGGGGGACAGAGGAAGTACTGAACCACACAACATGGCTGCACAGATTATGGGTTAACCTGGCGATAGAGCGTATTTCACTGATGGCTGAAAAAAGGGCATCAGTGTATCCAGATCTAGGGGCCCCCTTTATTAGGATCTTATCTGTAGAGTTCTGAGAGGTGACCTGCCCGAAATACCTGCAGATATTGCGATTGCTCCACCGAGATTAAGGTGAGGACACTGAGACCTAGCATGGGGCGGGACGCCGATCCTGGCCCTCACTAAATATCTTACTGCCGAATGTGCGACACTGGGTGTACTGGTGCGGAGGAGTTGGAGTGGCTGGATGGGATCTTTCCTTCTACTGGTTTATTTTCCATTTTCTTGACCCTCCTCTTTAATTGTTTACTGTATCCGCTGATCGCTACTCGCCTCCTGGTAGTTGGCTCAGAGCTGTGTAACATTCTCCACATCTTGCTAAAACTGGCAGACACTTGTTGTAGGCAGTGGTACCCACAATTGTTCACGTATCAAGTCTAAGGGCATGGACCAGGTAATCTGAACTGATAAATGCGTGTCTGCTCCATCACTTCCAGGGCAGTACCTGGCCAAAGTGTGCTAAGGGCAGAGATCAATGCTCTCGCCCAACCCTGAAAAGACAGATCATAGCTGTGTGACCCCAGATGAATGTGGGTACAATAAAGAAGCTACCAGGAAGACTGCTATGCAGAAACATGAATTGCCGGAGTCTTTTCTTCCCTTTTGCATTACTAGACTGCCTCCTGTGCTGTCCTATGAACGTGGCCTGTCAACATTGGCTTCTGAGGTTTGTGATTTGATTGGATCCCAACCACCCCCAGCAATGACCGCCCCAAAGACCAGGCATGCTTAAATATGCCTGTTCCTTTGGAATCGTAATTACTATGAGGATTTTAAAGTAAGAGGGCTTGACTCCCCAGATTGTCTCTGTCCCCCCTCTGACGGTGCACTCTTGGACAGTAAAAGAACTGCAGGCTTCCCAGGGCTGTACCCAGCTTCCTCGCTCTCTGCTTTGTTACAGCGCCAAAAAGACTGCAAGACTGACACTGGAGGGGAGGAGCCAAGATGGCGGACGGACAGGACGTCTGAGCTCCCGGCTCCGCAGCCCGTCTGCTGTTTACATGACATCCTGATTTTTAATCCTGCCTACGGCACGAGCAAATGTACCCACGAATGCGCTGATACTTTCTGCATTCCTCCGATGTTCCCGCCGGCCTTTTTGATCGAGGATTCATAGAGTTTGCCGACTTTGGACTTTGCCCACGCATTCTGGCCCGACCACCACCGCCGGACACCGCTTATCACGTACGGTGAGACGACCTGGGGCTGGACCGGCGCCGGGGGAAATGTGACCGGACGTGGAGTGGGCGGCCTGGCGGAGCCTTCTTCGCGGCGGAGAGAATTCCTGTACGATTGGGTCCGGGCTGGCGAATCTTCCTTCGTCCTCCTACCAGCGGTCAGAGCGGTGACCGTTTGAGAGCGCCCACCACCCACATCGCAGTACAGCCGAGGGCTCTCCCATCGTGTGAGCCCCGTATAGCGAGCAGCAACTCCTCTTGCCCTCACTATTGTTCCTCCGTCCTATGGAGTCGCCCTCGCCCCTCCGAGGCGGGCTGGCGGCGGCAATGGCGTCGGTGTCGGTCTGCTTCGCCGGAGGGGCGGAGGCCGCCATGTCCCTGCCGCAGGTTTCACTGCCTGCTATTGAGCTGGAGGGTGTCCCGATGGCGCCTTTACATACAGTCGGCATGCTGCAGCAGGGAGCAGACCTGACCTATGGTGATATCCTTCTAGCCCTGGGGGACTTGCGGACGACATGGTGCCGACGCACTCGAGAACTGGAGTGGAAGATCGATGCTGCTATGCCATCCAGGGAACTACTGCGGTTGTCTGACCCCCCAATGCCTCTCATTCCCTTTGAGGCGGATACAAATTGGCGGCAGGGGGATACTATGGATCGTCCTCTCCCTGGTTACAGTGTCGAGGGTTTTTCTAATGCCCAAGTTGCAGATACAAAGCTCCCTTCCACTTTACAAACTGAGACTCTGCCTCTGCGGGTGTTGCCGTGCCCGCCTCAACATCGCCGGAGTGTGTGCCGTTCGGTGGGGAAAACTGTGTTTGTCACTATCGATGTGGTGATGGTCTATGACTGGGAACTCTCGCTTCTTCTCCCCCTGCGTCTTCTTTGCCGTGAGCGGCCATCTTGCTCCTTTGTTCTGCCTGAGGTACACTCCCAGCGGCGGCCATGTTTGGTGGGGTCTCCGCGTTCAGGCCAGGGTTGATGTCGCCTCCCTTGATGATCCTGCTTGACCGCCTGGCATGACCCGGACTAGAATATTTGCTTATGTATCGGTTGTGCCGCATGTGTGTAAATTGCTACTGTTTACCGCGGGGGTGGATCTGTGGGGCCGCTCAGGATCGGGCCGGGGCTGGGCGCTTTTCTTTAGTTTGCTGTACGTATTGGCGGGCGGGGACTAGGATGAGGCTGCTAATTATTTGCCTTGCTCGCATATTTGGAATGGAGTCTCCCCACCTGCCGCTTTGCTTGCTTCTTCAGTTGTGCTGATGATTATCAGGGTGGGGGATGCTTAATGGGCTGCGGTGACCGGGAGTATGTAACATTTCCTCCTCCTGCCTTCTCTGGGAGTCGGAGACTGGGAGGTTATTTCCCACTCTCCGGACTCTCTTTCCTACTTGGGGTTCATTTGGGGCGACAGGCATGCCTATTGGGGGGGGGTGGGCCATGGCCTTCCGCTGGTATGCAGGGTGGGGGGATGGGATGTGTTCTATGTCTTTTTCGTCTCTATGGCCCTCTTTCTCTTTCTTTCTCCCTTCCTCTTTGGTTTCCTTTTCTTTTATGTTTCTTTGTTTCTTCGGGGTCGGGGTTCAGTGTTAGTAAGGAGCTTATTGTGTTTTATCATTCTGTGGTATAGTGTATGCTTTTAGTCCCTGGATGGTGGCCACCTGTCTCCTTACCAATGCCTTCCTATACAACGCTTCCTTCTGGGTGCTCCGTGAACGGGGATGTCTCTCCTGGTCAGTGATTAGCTTCGACTCCTTTCGATGTACACTACGTTGTACTCGATAAAACCATAAAATTAAACCTTTTCTTATCCTGACATTACTGTTCTATGTTCTCCAATGTCATAGCGGCCGGCCCCGAGGGGTTGTAGGCAGACGCTGTGTATTGTGCATCTACCGAAATAAAGGTTTTTAAAAAAAAAAAAAAAAAAAAAAAAAGACTGACACTGAACGCTTGTATTATCCTGGTAAAACAGATCCTGTGCATGGCTGGTCAGGAGTTCGTAAAACTCACATAGGTGAGTTCGAAAATTTCGCAGAGAGACAATTTAAAGCAAGAGGTGTTGCTAACTACTTATTTGCACTGCATACAGCATTAACATATTGTGTACTGATGTCTGTTATTGCGCTTTTACACTTAACAGAATTAAAGTCTCATTTTAATTATAAATATGATATAACACCAGCGAGAGCCAGGAAACTATATCTGCAGTTTCGTTATGGCACTCTTCCACTGTTCTCCTTCACATCAGGCTGGGCTCGCCCGCATGAGCAGGATAGTTGGGATTGTCCAACCTGTGGTGCCATTTTTAGGTCTCGCGCCTGCGTTGTAGTGCGCAGCACTGCTCACGCAACGAGAGACCTCTTGTAGTGGTTTTCAAAATGGAGCCAGGAATCGCACACTGCGTTGCGTGTGCTTTTCCTTTTGTGCTACGCTATGGGCCTTTGCGTGCGTGTTTTTTACCAAGAGAGCACGCAATAGGCCAAAGGCGGGCGCATTGCTCTGCCCATGGCCTATTGGTGTCTATCACACGCACCAAAGGCCATGTGGTTTCAATTATCGTGCCCAGGCATGGGCGCGATAATTGAAACCACATGTTTCGCTGTGGCGTGCTCGCACACACCACTCGTGGGCGTGTTTTTTTTTTTTACAATAGCGATCGCTTTCACTGCCGCTTGTTGATAAAGGAAACTGCATACAATGTAAGTATTATTGTTAACCTATATTCACACCATCTGATATGGTTTGGAATTAGGCTTGTACATCAAATACTGTGCTGGACAATACGAATTACTCCTTGTTGACATAGTGTGTAACAATAAAAATCTGAAGCTGTTTGTATAAGATGTCCTTCTGCACAATTGTATGCTTTGTTTCAAGAAAGTCACCTTAATTTCTCTCTTTCCGGTAACACCAAGGTGCCAGATAAATCCAAGGAGTCACCCCCAGCGCCACATAAAGCGCTTCCCAGGACATTCATTGAGTTATTTGCAGTCGCGGGAGACACCAAAATGGCTTCCCACCATTTGATGTTCAGTTGTTACAACCCTAGTGTCAGGTTCTATCTGGTGATAGGGATTATAGTTTTGGGGGTGCAGCTTGGTCAAATAATAATTGTTTAAGAGAAAACCAAGTATTAAAATGTCATTAATGGGGCGAAAAGCAGCGCAATCGTACGTCCCTTTTTATTGCAGGTGCTTTCTTATAGGACCTGCTTGACTGAAGCTGGGCAGCACAAGGCACTATACTCAAGCCAGGTCTCGTCACCTTATGCTGACTTTATGTTGGCATAGCAACATCTTGGATTGGTGATGCAGGGGGCCGGGTTGCAGGAAGAATAACGCAGGTGTTGAATGCTCCTAGAAGGCCTTTACGGGTAGCTTTGTAAAGCACCCAAAAACGTTAGACGGAATTACTGTTAGTACTGTTAAAACGGTGAGATCTGCTTGGCGCCAAACTCCCTCTTTGAGCACCTCTCGGTGCCCACTGTAATCAAATTGCGAGATAAGCGAACCAGAAATATAAAGTACCGATGACAGGAACCAAGTCCCAGAGGAGGGGAAGCCAGCGGCAGTGGGGCAGTTACCGCCAGGGGGGCGATCAGGGCTGTGAGGAGTAGAGCGTCTGACTGGGGACCAGGGATGAGAAGAGCAGGGCAGCCTGAGCCTGGCGGCGACTAGGTTGATAAGCGGTAACCCCGAACTGCAAGTTGGCCAGTGACGTGAGATGGCGTAATCTTGTGGGACATGTCGTCTGACCTCCATCTCACCTTGTACAGGACTAAGCCAAGCACCTTTCGTAGAAATTCTGAGCTCATGTTACTTTGTGACACAGCCACTATCGGTTGACATCATCACCTCCCTCCCAAGGGCTGTGCATTGGGTCACGTGGTGTTGGTTACTTCACTATCGCTATGTGGTCCACCCTCCATTTCAATTTGTAAATGAAAGTACGCCGTTGCCTGAACCTCCTGGTCAGACGTACGCGGCTGGTGCAATCAAACGTCGGCCTCTTTAATTCACTTCTAGACTGCGCCTTTTCCTGACCGTTGCACGTTCGTGTTTTCTCCATTTGTTACGCATCACTCCCACTCTTGATATCTACCATGAAGGTTTCTCTTATTTACCCATCAACTCCTCGCCCCATTACCGCAAGTGGCCCCATAAAGAACCCAGGACCGCGCATCATGTCATAGACAAACCCCACCCCCCACCTGCGCCACACATCACAGGCGCTGGAGCTGTGTTCATATTGTGGGCTGAAATGTCATGATTTTTTACACTTCGAATAGTAACGCAGTTATTGCAGCGCTCAGAAAACATAAACACGGGGGAACCTGGGCACCCTTAGCTCGAGCTCCTCCTATTACCAAAGATGAAAGGAGAGACCTGCAGGGTTGGTGTCTGTGGTTTGGAGGCGTGCAGCCTGTGTGTTGTGAGGCATGGGGGGGTCTTGCAGTGGGATTAACGGAACAGGAGCAGTGGGACCCGTGGGAGTAGAACTGTTACCAGCAGCTGGAAATTATTACATGCAGTGCTTAAGGGAAGCTCCTGGGGTTGAGGAGCTGTATGAGTTGTTTAGGGTGTTCATCTTGCTCCATGTACTACTCACTAACGCTGTTTTTCCGGGACTGGCCTTTCCTGTGACTTCCTGATGCATTCTGGGTGTTGTAGGTTTGGTTTACTTACACTGATTTTTCAACAACTATACTTTGTGTAGGAATGAACTGGATGTAAAAGGCCCACACCAGATGCAGGGGTCTGTGTTGAACATGGCGTGAGTTATGTGGTCACCCAAGGTGAGGGGCTGTGATGGTACCAGGTGGGCGGAAGGTGGGTTGGTAATCTGCAGATTATGTGGGTGAAGATAATTAAGAGAGCTGCTCTTGTAGGTGAACCAAAGGAAGCTGTGTTTTTTCTATGTCATGTGTCAAGTCAAGTCAAGATACTTTATTTCGAATTTAGTATATAAATTCATAAAAAGTCGCATACATACAAAATTTGAGGTACACAGACAAAATTTAAAAAAGGTCAGGTTCCTTTGACAGGTTTAACAATCCATATCCGCTCTTGATTTCAATATAGATTTTAAAAAACGGACAATAAAATATATACAATCCATATGCAATAATTGTAAAAACATTAAGGCAGGTTTAACTTGGGTAAAATTAATTTTCTTTAAAATTGGAATCAGATAGGTTTTCCTTGGAACTGAATAAAATTTACAAAAAAACATAAAATGTTCTAAGTTTTGTGGTGAATGACCATCACAACCACATACTGGTAACATCTGTCCCAAATGACCCACTTTAGGTCTAGCCACTAGGAGATGGTATGTGTTGCATCTAAACCTAGTTAATAAAAATTTTTCGTGGGTAGTGAGAGTAGACAGTAAGTAAGGCTCAGCAGTAGGGGTAGTTATTAAAGTGAGATATGACCAGACACTGGGTTTGGTAAGCTCAATCCCTTCCCTTTCTTGCATTCTATAGTTCAGAAAAAAGGTTTTAAACAATGGGATATCCTTTTTAAGGATCTCTTCAGGCTTGGTAAATAGAGAACCCCTTCCAGTTAATTAAAATCCCCTTTTGATGTAAGTAAACCAAGGGATTCGTGCCATGTTCTCTAAAGCCAAGCAATCCCTAAGTATATGTTGTGTCAAGGGTATGTCCGGGTTGAGCCAGCACTGTAGCCAAAAAATCATGGGGCTCATCGCTAACTGGTCGGCTATGTAGGGTACTCCCAGTTCTTCATGAGCCACCAAGTTTGGAGTACTTTGCGGAACACATAGAAGTCTTTTTAAGAACTTGTTTTCCTCGACCTGTATAGGTTTTGTCACACCATGTCCCCACAACTCGCTACCGTAGGATGCTATGGCAATACTCTTTGCTCTATAAACCTGAAGCATAGCCCCCGTCGGTTTCTTCCCTATTTTGGAAGTAAAATTTAAGATTGCAGCGTTTGCCCGAGCCAACTCCCCCCTTTTTTTGTGTATCACGGCATCCCACTTAAGTTTGTCGTCGAATAAAACTCCTAGATAAGAGAACACCTTAGTGCTGGGGATAAAATCTCCCCCCGTTTTAAATAAAAATGTCTTACTAGAGCGTTTACCCAAACTCATAGTATAAGACTTTGTACTATTAATTTTTAAATCTAGCTTATTCATAAATCCGTAAAAAGAATTTAACAAGGTCTGAAGCCCGATTTCAGTTCTAGCTAATAGTACAGCGTCATCCGCGTATAGCAAAACGGGAATACCCCGTCCAGCTATACGCGGGAAATCTGATCCGGTCTCTAACAGGGTCCTCTCAAGATCATTAATGTAAAAATTAAATAAAAACGGAGCCATGATGCATCCCTGCCTTACACCTTTCTTGATAGAGAAGTCATTTGTGACTTTCAAATCTTTACCATACCTAACATTTGCTCGGGTTGAGGAGTGTAAGTCCCGTAGGAAATTCATCAACCCCGCATCTACCCCTCTCACCTCCATGGCCTGCCAAAGCTTTGACCTGTTGACGCAGTCAAAAGCTGATGAGAGGTCCATGAAGGCGAGATGAATTGAGCCGGAGTACACCACAGTGTATTTGTTAAGCAGTAGGTACAGGTTAAGGCACTATGTGATGGTAGAACGCCCTGCATGGAAACCATACTGACAGTCTGTTAAAATCTTGTTATCAACTGCCCATTCCTTCAGCCTATTTAAAATAGCCCGCCCCATTACCTTCACGACCGAATCAATTAGTGATATTGGTCTATAGCAGCTGGTGTCGTTTCTATTACCTTTCTTGAAGACCGGCACTATAGTTGACAGTGCCCAGCTATTCAAACAACCTTCAATGGCAGCCGCATTAAAAACCGAACAAAGAATAGATGCCCAAAATTGGGGGTCTGACTTGTATAGATCTGGTGGAATCCCATCAGGTCCCGGGGCTTTATTACTTGTCAGACCCATAATTCCATCTAAAATCTCCAGTTCAGTAAAGGTTATAGCTGGAACATCTCCACGACTCACTGTTTTGGTATTAAATTCAACCGGGCTATCAAACATTACTTTAAAATGATGAACCCAGTCATCTTCACCGATGTGAGCCACCAAACCATCCCCTCCCACCTGATGGAATAAAGGACCGTTGACAGCTTTCCAAAATCTAGCACTATCTTTTAGGGTGCTGCTATCTACTAGTTCTTCCCAGGCTTCTTCTTTTAAAGAAGCCTTGCGGAAAGCTAAAGCGTCCCTATACGACCTTCTCAAGGAGCGCACTACCAACGGATCTCTGTTTTTTTTTTCCAGTGCTTCTCTTAACAATTTGGCCGCTTTTGAACATTTTTTATCGAACCATTTAGGACCCTGATCAACAGTATGTCCTGAATTTGTTAACAATAGTTCGGTTATTTTCACGGGCAGATTGGAAAAAGCGTCCAAGACGCATTTAGCATTTGATCCGGCGGTTGTGCAGGTGACTATTTCTCCCAAACAATGGGTCTTTACATTTTCATTAAAAGCACTGGGTAATATTTGGGTCCACCTTAACCTCCTTTTCCCATCTGTGGGTCTTAAAACTCCTGTGGCCGGTTTGTTGCAGATGGGATCAGACAGGATACCTCCAAGGT
The DNA here is from genome assembly GCF_964204655.1 of Triturus cristatus. NCBI lineage: Eukaryota > Metazoa > Chordata > Amphibia > Caudata > Salamandridae > Triturus > Triturus cristatus. The sequence goes on along the minus strand of NC_140594.1, from coordinate 623,759,283 downwards.
AAACCGTCAGCGGATTATGGTCGCTAAATTCGTTAGTTAGAATGTAAAAGTCCCCTAAAAGGGGAACTAAGGATGATGAAATAAAAATATAATCAATAAAAGTGCCAACCCCTTTACCTATGAAAGTTGGGATTGTAAACAGTGTGGATGAGCTCATATAAGACATAACTGACCCCAAGTCATATTCGCACAGGAAATCAATAAGATCCTCTCCCTTCAATGTATGTTCAAAGTGTAAACCAGATATTAACGGGCAACTTAGGTTTGCTAAACAAGTGGTAAGAGGATTACCACATGGGTGGATATTAAAATCCCCTGTAATTATCAAACTGTGCAGGTTATTGGCCATATATTTGTTTATAAATGTAGCCAAAGACTTAATGTTTCCTCCTTCTGCAAGAATAGATGGGGAGTTATAAAAATGTATTATCCCCCATTCAACGTGCCCCTTCCTTAATATGATTGCTAGAATTCCAGGATGGGAATGAGTGATCAAACGTACGTCGCAATTGATATCTAGTGAGACATATGTTGCGAGGCCTCCCTTAGGCCTGCTACTGGCCGAGGGGGAGGCCGGAACAAAGAAGGCCTTATATCCATCTAAGTAATAGTTATTGTCCATGTCCCACGTTTCCTGAAGATTTATGATCTTATACTGGTTAACAAACGCAATCCAGCGTGGATCGCTACTTTTCCTAGCCAACCCTGCAATATTCCAAGATAGAATGTTATTTCTAGGGGACAGTGGGCTATCCATTACACTATCTTTACTAGGATCCTGTATGGGAATTTGAGAACTTATTTCACTAGATATCTGAGGGGGTAGTCAGTCGCACTCATCTATATCTGATAATGGCAAATATCTGTTCTTTAGTTCTAGTCCTGGGGGATGAAGAGGATTAACCATATTCCTCGGGGATTGAAATCGAGTAGGTGGTCGGTGACGAGGGTTCTGTCTCATAGTGTCCCTTGGATGTATATGATCTATCCTGGTAGTATCAGGTTTATTCAACCAAGGTTCTTGGGCGTAAAAATGACTAAGGGACTGAATGACTATATTAGAACCCGAGCCCGGATAACACTTATGGAATTCCTGTAATATTTTCTCAGCAGTGTATGGGTTATCAAAATTCACAACAATACAGTCACCATTATATGATTTGGTCCTTTTGCCAATCCATTTAGTTCTGCAAGCCATTATTATGAATCTATTAACATCCTGTCCCCTATATAAATTGTTGGTAAACCATTGATTCAGTTTATTTTTAAGTTGACCAAAGTCCTCTGTAAACCCGTCCTTCAGTTGGGGGACATTGCACAGGATTACAGTATAACGTGTGGATTCCAATGGGAGATCAATCGAATGGGTTTCCTGTAGGTGTTGATCAGGGAAATTCCGTTCCCGATTGATCATTGGTCTATCAATAGTACTATTGGGCTTTCTAGGTTCCTGTGGCCCCTGAGTGGATTTTGTTTCAATTAATGGAAGGGGCTGAGCAACTATATTGGCCGGGGCCTCTCTTCTCTTTAATGTGTCATCGTTGTGTGCCTTAGGAATGCCACTTTGCGACATTTCTGCTGTATTGTTTTGTGAAGTGAATGATCTGGTGTCAGGTTTCCACCCACGGATCCCCTCTATAAGTGCTAGTCTATCTTCTATACTTGTAAGCTTTTTTAGGATCGGATCCAATAACTTAGTTAGTAAAATTTCAAGCTTTTCTAGATTGCACTTGTGTACCTGGCCCTCAACTGAAGCACTCTTAGATACCTGTCTCACCCTGGTGCTATTAACAATATCTATATTATCTGAATTTTGGGTATTAATTGTTATCCCAACCTCGCTTTCTTGTGCACCCACTAGCTTACATTCCCTTTTTCCCTTCTTTCTAGGATTTGTAACCTTGGCTGCTTTATTTTTACCCTGTTTCCCCCTAGTGATCATCCCTTTATCCACAGCCGTTGGTTCCTCAACAGATGGAATAATCATCTCCTCAGAGGGATGAGAAGTTGATATAATAATGGGAGAACCTTCAATGACACCTGGTTCTGGTAGTGAGAGAAATTCCGGTGTTACCGATAACCTGTTCCTAGAACTTTGGAAATCTAGGGAAAGTCTGCGTTCAGTGTCCAGTATCTCTTGAGTCAATACAGAGTTGGCCCTAGTTAAAAAAGCATCCAAAGTGCCCGCCACCCTGTTTCCCAAGTTACCCTTGACCTTATTCATTGTCGACAATTTAGGGGAGTTAATTCGATAAGCAAGGCTTCCTATATGTGCATACACACAGGGTGTGGACCAAAGATTCCCGCAAGTCTAGTGACAATACCTTAGTTCTTGTAAGTCCACTCCACTGACCCCTATAGGGGAAAACACATGCCAAATAACGTTGTCCAGCCCAGCCTACTCCGGGCTATGATGGGCAAGGACGGGCCCGCCCTTGGCCCGGGCTTTGCCCGGGCGCGGCCCGCGCGCGTCCCGCACAGCGGAGCACCTGTGGGGCTTTTATCTGAGCTAGGCGCAGCCGGATGTTGTCAGCGGTGTGCGCCCAGCACCAAGGCTTTTGGGGGTTGTAGTCCTGGCCGTTCCCCTCACGGCGTCGTCAGAACTATTGGCCGGCTAAATTCACCCCCGCGATGGCCGTTCCCCTCACGGCAGGCAGCGAAAGCAGAGTGTCAGGTGAGTTCCTCTAGTAGCGCTTCCCGCGCAGCGGAGCACCTGTGGGGCTTTTATCTGAGCTAGGCGCAGCCGGATGTTGTCAGCGGCGTGCGCCGAGCACCAAGGCTTCTGGGGGTTGCAGTCCTGGCCGTTCCCCTCACGGCGTCGTCAGAACCATTGGCCGGCTAAATTCACCCCCGCGATGGCCGTTCCCCTCACGACAGGCAGCGAAAGCAGAGTGTCAGGTGAGTTCCTCTAGTAGCGCTTCCCGCGCAGCGGAGCACCTGTGGGGCTTTTATCTGAGCTAGGCGCAGCCGTATGTTGTCAGCGGCGTGCGCCCAGCACCAAGGCCTCTGGGGGCCGTAGTCCCGGCCGTTCCCCCCCACGGCATCGCCAGAACTATTGGCCGGCTAAATCCACCCCCGCGACGGCCGTTCCCCCCACGGCAGGCAGCGAAAGCAGAGTGTCAGGTGAGTTCCTCTAGTAGCGCTTCCCGCGCAGCGGAGCACCTGTGGGGCTTTTATCTGAGCTAGGCGCAGCCGGATGTTGTCAGCGGCATGCGCCCAGCACCAAGGCTTCTGGGGGTTGTAGTCCTGGCCGTTCCCCTCACGGCGTCGTCAGAACTATTGGCCGGCTAAATTCACCCCCGCGATGGCCGTTCCCCTCACGGCAGGCAGCGAAAGCAGAGTGTCAGGTGAGTTCCTCTAGTAGCGCTTCCCGCGCAGCGGAGCACCTGTGGGGCTTTTATCTGAGCTAGGCGCAGCCGGATGTTGTCAGCGGCGTGCGCCCAGCACCAAGGCTTCTGGGGGTTGTAGTCCTGGCCGTTTCCCTCACGGCGTCGTCAGAACTATTGGCCGGCTAAATTCACCCCCGCGATGGCCGTTCCCCTCACGGCAGGCAGCGAAAGCAGAGTGTCAGGTGAGTTCCTCTAGTAGCGCTTCATTAAATGAGTTTTTGTGGATGAACGTTACTGATGCAGGTTGAGTGAAGTTCATTTAGTGATGTGTTCTGGTTGTACTGTATTGGTGCAATGCAATAGGTCTCGCATTCACTCGAGTTTGAGCTAGTGGCATTGTAAATGACAATGCCTTTTATTTATGTTTGGGTTTTAAAACATAAATAAAAGGCATTGTCATTTACAATACTAATAGCTTAAACTCTCGAAAATGCGAGACCTATTGCATTGCAAATGCTTGTACTGTCCTGCCTATGTCAAGTGGAGGAGAAATGTATCCTTCCAGTAAGTCGAATACTAGGGGCGGGAAAGCATGTAGACGCCCTTGGCATCTTAAGGAATGACACAAAACGATGCATTCTCTTTGCCGTTTCTCACTACCCTCTGGAGATGGAGAAAACCAGGCATTGATCCTTTTTTTTCTTCAAAACTTTATTTAAGATTTTACATATAACAACACGTGTGCATTTCAATACCTACAAGAAAAGATCATATTATCATGCATTTCGGTGGTTACAGGTCAAGGCTTTTGAGTAATCCACGCCCCCCTCCCGGCTCCAATGTCTATGGCCAATTGATAAGGCATTTAATCCCCCTCCCCTTCGGCACCCAGGGCACGCCCCCCAGGCGGGGAGCCTGCCCGAAGGCCGTCGGCCAGTAGGTCATGACAAAGCTCCCTGCAAAGCCCTAGGTCTAGTGACCACACCGTCATCCGCTCCACTCAACACACATGCACAGACGTCACCCATAGATTACACCGACACTTTCATTGTGGGTGAAGAACTGCTGCAGGTTTATTTCATACAACATAAGTATGACGATAAGTGGGTTATCTTACGGGCGATCCAGGGCAAGCAGCCCCTCGCTGCTCCGCCCGCCTGGCGAGCCAGCACGCACGGTGGGTTGATGCCCTGCAGTGCGGCACATATTTTCAGATCATCCTTTGGATCACGTGATCTGTCGCATACTCCCGCCCCTTTTGACAGGGGCGGAGCGTGTTGTGGCACACCCCCGGTTGGTTCAGGCCCCCCAACCGCCCGAAGGACTAACGGGGCGCCGTCGCGGTCTTCGCAGAACCTCCTTTGGCTCCCGGACCTTGGCTCGGGCACCCTTACTGTGCCGGACAGGGGTACCCTTACTGTACCGCCTGTCGCAGAGGTACCCTTACTGTACCCTTCTGCCTCCAGATCGCCCTGTAACTCCACCTGCAACGCAAGAAAAAAAAAAAACCATTAAAACGTTCCAATAGCGCGCTACCTCCGCTGCGCAGGGTAAGCGGAAAGGGTGGGAATACGCGTGGCCAGGAGGAGCGCGCAGGAAGCAGAGGAAGATCAGAGGGGGTGAGGCGCCTAAAAAGGGGGGGCTAGCCTCGCCCACCCTAGTGGCACGCCTCCCCCAGACAATCCCATTGGGGGCCTCCCCTCCCCGAGGTGCGGCCTCACGCGAGGCGGAGCAAGGGGGGGAGGCTCCGATGGGCGGCCACTAGAAGGCTGCCCTGCTGATGTCCCCCTGCGTGGGACGCGGGCAGCGGCATAGTGACCACACCGTCATCCGCTCCACTCAACACACATGCACAGACGTCACCCATAGATTACACCAACACATTCAAGGTGGGTGAAGAATTGCTGCAGGTTTATTTCATACAACATAAGTATGACGATAAGTGGGTTATCTTACGGGCGATCCAGGGCAAGCAGCCCCTCGCTGCTCCGCCCGCCTGGCGAGCCAGCACGCACGGTGGGTCGATGCCCTGCAGTGCGGCACATATTTTCAGATCATCCTTTGGATCACGTGCTCTGTCGCATACTCCCGCCCCTTTTGACAGGGGCGGAGCATGTTGTGGCACACCCCCGGTTGGTTCAGGCCCCCCAACCGCCCGAAGGACTAACGGGGCGCCGTCGCGGTCTTCGCAGAACCTCCTTTGGCTCCCGGACCTTGGCTCGGGCACCCTTACTGTGCCGGACAGGGGTACCCTTACTGTACCGCCTGTCGCAGAGGTACCCTTACTGTACCCTTCTGCCTCCAGATCGCCCTGTAACTCCGCCACAGCTCTGGGGAGGCTTCCGTCGCTGCCAGAGCCCCCCCTTCCTCCCTTTGCTGTTATAGGTGCCCTGCCCCTACGAGCTAGCTTTGGCGTATATGGCATGAAATCCTATTGTGATTTTCAATTGGGCCAACTGGGGTCATTCTGGCTCGGAAGTGTGTTTCCAACAGCTAAGCCCCAGTAAAGCAGGATGGAGGTAACGTGTGAGTTAACTGCCTTCCCTACGTTTATCCACACAAGCTGACATCACGGGTGTCGAATGATGGGATGGGCACTAAAAGCTGTGAACATCAGACGGTATGGGGGCAACAGCCTCTGTCTTTGTACTCTCACCCAGCACACAGGAAACATACGCTGACTGTCCCTGGCTGCTTCACGTCACTGCCCCTGAATGGTTAATGCCACAAACTTAGCTAGTGACAGCATTATTGGCAAGGGATTCGTTGAGACAATCTCGCCTCCCTGCAGCATGCTAATACACTTCAATTTAACAGGTTAACTGCTAACTGCCGTATTACCTTTTTGGCTATTAACCTTACATTTTCTTTCTCTCACGTTGTATTATTATCCTATTGTTTACTTTCAATGACCAATCTCAGCAACATCTCCCTGGATTGGCCTCCCCACTGCCAATAATGACCCAGCCTTCTGGGGATCATCTTAACTACCAAATAATACAGGTTTCATTAAATATTTTTGCAAGTGAAGTTACATTAACTTAGATGATGGAGTCTTATTCTAGCCTTGTTCTTTAATTGGGCATATAAAATCAAACTAAGATAAATATTATTGAAATATTTCGGTTCATTCCTACTTTTAATTCCTTAAAATTGAAGCTTCGTTCCAGAAGACGACATGTAATTTGCACCAAATTTATTTTTTTTTTTTTGGTCAAAGACAAATCAGTTATAAAATTCAAAACCTAATGCTAACCACAACAATCGGGGACAAATGTGCAAATGTCTTTTTAACAGGCACTGAAAATATTTACCGTTTTATGTAATGTTCGTTATATGATGTTGCTAGTTAATGTTATTGACTGAAACAACTTGCACTGCAATTTCACCTTTTACCATAACTATTGGTCCAAGATATCGTTAAACTTGTTGACGTCAGTTAAAATAATTTCAGCATTAATTTCTTTTTTTTTTTTTTTATTGTTTATTTCAACAGTATGTCACCTTGTGGAACATCCTGTGTGGTTCCACCAGCTCTGTTTTCGAATCTCTCAGTAGGGCACAGACACATTATGTTCCTCCCCTGAAAGATTATGAAATGCAATCCCACATTTGTTATGTCATGGTATACTAAATTTGTAGGGCACACGTATCAGAATGCTTTCCTGGCGCTACTCTGAAACCGGTTAGGGTGGTATGTTACTCATTTACCTGTCTGACTAGCCATGTTTAGGAGTTTGCAGGAAGTCATGGTGTCTGTGCAGGACCTAATCTCTGGAGGTTCAAATATCTGGGACCTAGTGTGAAAAACCTTGTTCCCCCAAAGTGTTTCCATTTACAGGATCCCTGGGGAACACCACATGTAGTTTAATCATGGGGTCGTGACGTGGCCAAGGTGAACCCTTCACATCGCCACATTCATATCGTAGAATGGATGAAGAGAGCAGTATTTGTATTTTTTTTTTTTATTCCAAAACCAAATTACTTTCGAGATTTTCACCATAACCACTTGATGTGCCATTGGCTTGACTATTAGGCAATGTCCTTTTCGAAGGAGTACAGCTCTCAGATATAATCCACCCAACACAGGGCATCTGTGAGTGACACAAAATATTTATACCTCCTTGCGCTTACTAAAATGGACCCGCTCCTCAGTTTCCAGCACACAATGCCCTTTAATGTCATCTGTCCCTGGTGCCTATCAAACTACTGTGACAGCCTCTGTCACCTTCATACAATAAATAAACGAACTTCAAAAGGTCGGTAGCCCATGTCACTCTGGGCTTTCCCTTGCCTCCCTGTGGAACAGGGAGAATAAACTTAAAGATGTTTAGTTTGACACACAAACCCAGGCCTTCCGCCCATCAAACTACTGTGACGGCCTCTGTCACTTTCATACAATAAATAAACGAACTTCAAAAGGTCGGTAGCCCATGTCACTCTGGGCTTTCCCAGATGTTTAGTTTGACACACAAACCCAGGCCTTCCGCATGTCACAAAACAGCTCAGGCTGCTGACTGTCCTGTATAGACTAAGCTGCCACTATGACTGAGTTGCAGAAAACCTTACACCAGCTGTTTCCGACTAGCAAGGCAAATAGGAAAGGCAGCAGCATCTCTTGACTTAAGCGTGGAACTCGCACTAATAAATACCTTCAAGATGTTATGTAAGACACACAGACCCCGGCCTTCAGCTTGTCTCAAAACAGCTCAGGCTGCTGACTTGTCTGTATGCACTAAGCTGCCACTGTGACTGTGATTTGAAAGAAACATTACACCAGCTGTTTCGAATACAAAGATGAAAGACAGCAGCATCTCTTGACTCTAGCGTGGCACTCACAATAATCACATTGGTAGATCAATTTCCGTGTTACACCTTTCTACAAGCTGACCATTGCATTATGGTTGAGACTGGGATTTAGGCTATACCTTTGTCATTTCATTTGTACTCCTGCTACCAAGATAACATATATATATATATATATATATATATATATATATATATATATATATATATATATATATATATACCCTCCCTTATCCTGTTGCCCCACTCGGGACACATAACTTTGTCACTTCGTGAGAATAACTTTACGGATGGTATGTATGACACACAAACCCAGGCCTTCCGCTTGTCTCAAAACAGCTCAGGCTGCTGGCTTTCCTGTATAGACTAAGCTGCCACTATGACTGTGAGTTGAAGAAAACATTACACCAGCTGTTTCCGAATAGCAAGGCTAAAGATGAAAGGCAGCAGCATCTCTTGACCTAAGCGTGGAACTCACAATAATAAATCAGTATTCCGAATCCAAACATTTAATCAATATTTGATCTCATGTGACTATCTTATTCACCATCAGCCAGGCCTAATTCCTTATTAAAATCGCGAGTGGCTGGCAAAGGGGGTACGATAGAAATATCCAAGCCATGCATGTTCAACATGAACCCAGGAAACGAAGGAAAGCTTGGGTGCGATAGCGTGAATAGTGATGGTGGCATCTGGTTCACGGCTTTCAGGAATGAAACAGCCTTCAAGTTAAATATTCAACGGAGCTGAGGGAGCCCTGAGCAAGCTTCAAGGATTGTTTAAGAGAGAAAACTAATCTGCCGGGCTACCCAGCTTGCTCAGGCAATGACTATGGCATTCAGACCGGCCACCGGCACACCGCGCATTTACTAAGTCTTTCGCTCCGTGGAAAGCCTGACCGCTCCGCCATTCCTAGCATTAATCTAACGCACATTGTGAATTACATATCTAATATACAAATGTAACGTGTCTGTGGATGCCAAGGCATTGAAACGCTACACATGAGTGCCAGGTACATTACATATTCCTCGAAGCCATGCATCCCTATATTTACTACAAAAGGGGGGGCACTACCTACAACCAGCCCAACTATTGGCTGATCAGTGGTTCTATGTGCATAAGGTGAAGTAACCACGGTTGTAGATCAGTTGCCTACCCACCCGCGAGCTGTCCGCTACCATCCATGGCTGCTCAGGTTTCAGATTTCTATGTGTGGCATTTCCATCATTTCAGTGCAACTGTGAGTGACATTCAAAAGGCTATAAATTATAGAATGGTACGTTATAGGTTGACCACATACCAAAACTGTATTGTATTGAAACCCTTCCAATTTGCTGCTAGCCTTTGTGCTTGGTTGTTTTGTTTGATTATGTGCAAGCTAGACCTTTTATTGGTGGTTGCCTAAGCTTATTTGGTGTTAGCAGGCCTTGGGTGCTCAGGTATGTTTTCCGTATGTTACGGCAGGTGTGTATGGTCTTAGTTCAGACAGATCTTGGGACCTTGGTGCACAGTCCATGCAATAAATGATCAATACTACGACAGTGTAGAGTAAGCTCTGTTAAGGCATAGATGTACAAGGCAAGAGAACAATTCAATAGCTACTGGCGTATAGTGATTGCATTTGGGGCTCAAACCGGTATTGGGAACAGTCAGCACTGTATTGCTTTCCAGAGTGTCGGATATTATTTAAGTATTCAGTGTCCTCATTTGCATAGGTAGGTTTGCTCCGAAGTTTAACTGCCTGAATAGAGGAAGCTGCTCCACCCTTTTAGTGTCTCCTAAACACATTACGTCTAGATAGATCTGAGGCTACGCCATGTTTGGTGGGCTTGGAGCTTTTGTTCCGGGATGAGGGTGCACTACGACACAATGTGCAGCGCAGTTTGTCCTAAATAAAATTAATCTGAGTACTGAGAGCCCTTGCAGAGGTTGTAAGGCAAGAGAAATGATCAAGGATGGCGGTGGAGAACTGGACTGGCTCCTATATTATGGGAATGCCAAGGTCCTCCTTGAGATGTTCTTTAGAAACCTGCAGGGATCTGAAAGATGTTGGAAAATTTGCCTTACCCACAACTTGTGGCATGGTTCATCATAGGCAATTCTCCACATCTCTCTATGTAAATACCCCCCCTGCGGACCCTGGCAATGCCCAGGGTTCTTACATAAATAAAGACTAGATCATGGCAGAGACCCGGACAAATCATAACAATACCTTCAGCTATAACCAAAGGGCTGGCCTTTATTGTGGGTGACCCAGATATGACTAAAAACGACATATAACTTATCTGATGAGATGCAATAACTCGTCTACCTGAAAACCCGTGGCAACCTATTCCGTTTGTTTTTAAACCCGGTACGGATGTCCTCCGGATCCCTGCCATAATCCTGTCTCTCCAGGCATGTCCGAGTCCACCGAGGAGCCACCCACCCACAGAGGTGTGGAGAGGTGCGAAAACCGGCACCATAGGCGCCCAACGGCTGAAAATTGTTGCACTCCTATACGGCGCGAACTCTACCCGAAGGCAGCGGAGCGCTTCACACGAGCACCGCATCTAAAGACACCATCAGGCACAGAGAGACCGAGCGGCCCGCCCCAGAATCACAGGAGCGGAAGCGACCCCGAGGTTCGAACCCTGGCACTCAGCCCCAAAGTCGGCAGGCCAGTCGAGGCACCACATCCCCTCTCCGATCCATCCACGGGTCTGATCGCCAGACATAAAGCGCGACTCTGCCGAACACAGCCCCGGCGCGCACCAAAGCACCAAACGCTAGCACCCCGATCCGTTGCCCCAAAGGCGGCTGCGCCGTCGATGGGGGGACACGCTGTAAACAATTGCTGTAGACTTTGCCCGTCAGGGATGACCTTGCCTCCACTGCTGGGGATTGAACCCCTGCTTTTTTGGGACCTGCAACACCAAAGGCTGACAACAATGCCGCTGAGCTACGGCTTCTGCTAAAAAGCACTCTGTGCCCCTGTGCTGCAGGGGCTCTTAGACGAGGTAAAACAGCGAGGCCTCATTAACATGCAATTGGTCTTTTAGAGACCTGTGAAGTGCTCGGGTGCGGCCGGGTGTGTGCCCAGAAGCTGTCTCCCCGGGCTGCCAAACACGACGGGGGGGGGCAGAAGCCCTTGGAGTGCAATGGGTGTTGCGCGGTTTGGAGCCTAACCCTGCATTGGAAGCAGAACGGCCCGTATCTAGAGCACCCCGGACTGTGCGTGGAGGCGACACCAGTGCCACGTAGCGCTGTACAAGGACAGTCCTGAGCGCGCTGTGGAGTTGTGCGTACGTGCTCTGCGGTGTAAAACTGTGACGCGTCTTTGCACCCAGACTTTACAGCGCTTGCATAGCTCCTCTGCCTTGTTAAGGGTGTGCTGTAGCTGAGTGTGCAGGCGCCTGCTTCGCAGCGCTGTCTGCAGCGTTAGCACCAGTGCATTAAGAACTATATTATTTAACAACTCTTCACGTCTTCTGCACGCCAGTGAGAAGTCCGTTTATGGTCGTTGGAAGTAAATGCCCTCTCTGAGGACCGAACTCAAGACCTTCTAATTATGAGACTGACGCGCTGCCTACTGCGCTACTACACGCCTCTGCATGTATTCGACTGTGTTTCTATATGTTAAGTTGCAGTCTCACTGCAGCTGTATGTTGCGTGCAGGGTATATCGTTCTCTGAGTGTGAATGCGGCTTGTCGTCATCACGAGCTGGAGTCTACCCGTGTGACACGCTAGATAAATTCTGTGTGAGGCCGATGTGTGCGATGGACTGCACTGCTAACACCACTAGTTTGCCGCTGCCCATGTCCCCCGCAATGGTACCGCCACAGCATTAGCGCCTACACCATGGTCGCGGGGTTACGCAGCTGTTCCTGCATGGCGCGAAACTCCTCGCATGGCTCGTCGCGGTTTGCTCTGTATCCCGTGTAAACCTGCGATAACTACGGACCATTCCGCTAACCCCACACTACTCTTCGGCTGGGCGGGTGCCGCTGCCGAATTAGCAAGCCGGGTGACTGGTTGGTGCAAGGGGAGCGTTCGGTCGTGGGGATTTCGTGGTGAACGCCTTTCAGTTTTTTGGCGGGAAAGAACGGGCGCGATATCACACGACGGCCCAGCGAGTCAAGCCACCCCACGCGGCCAGCGTTGCCGGGCGATGCCACTTCCTTCCAAATAGCCATCCCTCCTTCTAGGCCTCCCTGCGGCCCGGTAGCGTCAAATCCCGCCGCGATTATTTCTAAAATTCCGCCACATTATCCCTCAGAGGCGCGGGGCTCCACTTGCGCCCCCCCCACCCGTGGCATCCGAGCCACAGGGCCCCGTCAACCTGGTCATGCCCAGGGACAGGGCCGGGGTGGGAGGGGGGGTTGCAAGACTCACCGATGCTCGATGGTAAGAACGCACGACGACGCAGGGGACCCCGATCGTAACCGCGTGGAATGGTCGAAACCGTCGATGTCAATACGCGTGGCCAGGAGGAGCGCGCAGGAAGCAGAGGAAGATCAGAGGGGGTGAGGCGCCTAAAAAGGGGGGGCTAGCCTCGCCCACCCTAGTGGCACGCCTCCCCCGGACAATCCCATTGGGGGCCTCCCCTCCCCGAGGTGCGGCCTCACGCGAGGCAGAGCAAGGGGAGGAGGCTCCGACGGGCGGCCACTAGAAGGCTGCCCTGCTGATGTCCCCCTGCGTGGGACGCGGGCAGCGGTATTCCTGTAGTAGGCATTTGTTCCTTAAATCAAACACGGGGCCTGATACATTGATAGCATCGGGAGCTTCTAATGCTTCTGTCACCCCACCCCCATCAGAAACCTGTGAGGCTGTGGCTTAAGAGTATAAATGCCCAAAACTAGCAGAGAGCGGTCACGATTCATGCCGCTTTTGCACATACAGGGAATGAGCAGGGCTGCATTTAGTTCTCGACTGTTCCCACACACCCTGACACTTGATGTATATATGGATTAAGATTGCATTTGCATAGCCTTGTGATTTTATAAATCGAATTTACAAAAGTTCTGATAATATAGATTGCATGATGTTGTTTTATGTTGGTTTTACGTATCTAAGGTGTGCAATAGGCACCATTTTAATATTTTACATTGATGAAATTGTCTTCTGTACTTATATGGCTTGTAGCTGAAATGCCGCTGACCGCGGCCCCCGCAGGGGGCCAATTGGCGGTCGGCGCCTTAGTGCCCCCGGGGCACTGGTCACCCCTGCCCACCCCCTCCCACAGGGGGGGGGGGGGCGGGGACGCCGACAGGAGCCCCCCTCCTTGGGCTGGCCGGAAGTGACGCGCAATGCGTGTCACTTCCTGGCCCTGGTGTGAGGGGGAGGCTATTTAGCCTTTCCCCACCCTCCTGGCGACCTCTTTGTCACCCACCTCGCCATTTCCCTCCCTACCACTTACCCGGCGTAGGCGTTGGGTGGGGGGGGTTTCTGAGCGTTGTAATATTTTCTTTTTTCGTTGCAGGCGGAGTTACAGGGCGATCTGGAAGCAGGCCGGTACAAAGGGTACCTCTGCGTGGCACCATAGGGGGTGCCTGAGCCAAAACCGAGGAGCCTCAGGGGAGGGTCCCGGAAGCCGTGTCGGCGCCCCGCTAGTCCTGCGGGCGGTTGGGGGCGTGAGTAGAAGTTACCAACGGCACGTGATCGTAGAAAGAATCACCTGGATGTCAGCAACGGCGGGCATCGCTCCCGCGCTGCCCGGCTCATCAGGCGGGCAAGCGACCCAGTTGGTTGCCTGCCTTTGGATCGCCCGTAAGATAACCCACCCATTACATATTCTGGAATTATGTAATAAACCTGCAGCATTGTAACCCAACACCAACTGTCTTGTGTGTGTCATTTGGGTAACCTACTATGGGGGAGGGGGGACAGCGGGGTGCCCCTGGGGGTACTATAAAGTATTCTTGAATTGAATTTAATATAACACTGCCAGAGTATGTAAGTAGTTGTAGACTATATATGTACTGCCTGAAACTAAGAGTAAGCCTTGCCAGTTCTAACCTGCCATGCAAAAGTAATAACCTAAAAATAAAGTACTTGGCCAATCATTGTGCTTGCAGCGGTGTCTGTCTCCTGTGGTTGCAATGGTAAAGGCATCATTTGTCACAAGGATTATCTAGATTCCCTGAATACCCTGGCCTTAGATGACTAACCTGAGAGCACCCCAGGCAGTCCAGCTCCTTCTCTCCGATTTGATGGTTAATTTAAAAAGCAAGACAACTCCCCTGAGGGCTTTATGGTGCTGTAGGAAAAACAAATCTGCTGAATGATGACATCAGTTTTGGTACACAAGGTTACAGATATTAATTGAGTTTACACACCTTCCCTGAATTTCAAGATTTCACACCCCCTAGAGGGAGAGAGGAAGCATATTCCCCAACACTGCAAGTAGTGTGGAAAATGCTCTCCACTTAAGCCTTACCTGTTTAAACAAGCATTTGCAATGCAATAGGTCTCACATTGCAAATAACAATGCCTTTTATTTTTGTTTTCGTTTTTAAAACAGAAATGAAAGGCATTGTCATTTACAATGCCAATAGCTTAAACTCGCGTAAATGTGAGACCTATTACTTTGCAAATGCTTGTTGTAAATGTGACGCAGGAGGTCAGTAGGGAAGTTGTAGCAATCCTAGTCACTCTGATGGGGGTCATAGTTTATGGCCCCTGAGTTATAGACAGGGCCGGACTGGGACCCAAAACCGGCCCTGGCAAAGTGCTCGGCCGGCCCCCCCCGGACTTGAGGGTGCCGCCGAGCTCTTTGCCAAGGCCGGTTTTCGGCCGATTTTGTTACAGGGTCGATTTTGCAGCTATGCTACAAAAACGGCCCTGTAACAAAAACGGCCCCCAGGGGGCCAAAACCAGCCCCCACCCGTGCGGCCCACCGGGGATTGCCCGGTGCCCGCTACGGCCAGTCCGGCCCTGGTTATAGATGAACATACAGAAGTTGTGTTAGCTCCTCACCTCCAGTTTTGCCGTCTCCTGGTCTTGACCTGCCTGTCTGACCAGAGCCCTAAGGATCCCTGTGTTGATGGGACTTCCAGAGTTGGGAGAATCTATCCTTAAATTCCTTCGACTGCCGCTTGAAAACTCCTATTCCTTAGCAGGGGTCCTAGTTCAGGCCTATTAGTTTAGGATACACATGTCTGGTTATCTCTGCCTGCTTGCTCAGCTGCCCATCACCACAATGTGCTCAGGGCTGTTACACCGGTCCCTGAGGCACAGAGGGCCCGACCCTTCACGTGGCCCTTTGTCTTTCAAGTGAGTCGCATTCAGACTAAGGCCAGTGAATATCTGTGAGATATGGGGGAGTCATGACATTTTGCAGAGGGCCCCGTTGTTTTGCATTGCGCTACTGATTGGATCTACGCCCTGTGGGTCAACATGTTCCAAGCCATGCCCCTATTGGCTCTTGGTCAGGACCATAGGCACCTAGTTCCTTTCGGAACCACTCCTTAATGTCCTAAATAGAAACACATTTACCTTGCATGCCATGCAGAGCCACACAACATACATACAATATTACTGAATGGTGTTACGTCGCTGCGTATATTATAGACACCGTATTAGTGCGTCATGATCTCTCTGGGGAGCAGGAGGGCCTGTAGTCACACCTTCGTCAAGGCTGTCCTCTGCCTCTGCGCCTAATCAGCTCACCCGGGGACCGCAAGATGTATGTTGTGTGACTCTGCATGGCATGCATGGCATGCAAGGTAACTAGGTTCCTATGGTCCTGACGAAGAACCAATAGGGGCAAGGCTCGAAACATGTTGACCTGGAAAAATAGACTCATTAAAACCTATTGTTTCCACACTATTTCCCTGATTTTAACCATACCGACTAGAGGCAGGAATAGAGTAGTGTGACCTACTAGTCAGGTATTTTTAAAACTTGCTTAACACCTACACTTCACTCCCCTCCCACACCATCGCCTTTATCATGGAAAATACCAATAAGTGCTTCCGCGTATTCATCTGGTTGCATCACGCCCCAATCCGTAGCGTATCGGGAAGCATCCCAATGATGAAGCATGCCACCAAGGGGCAACTCTGGTAGTTGAGGGTTTTTTAAGAAAAAGTTTTTCTCTCATTTCTTTCACTGTGGAGTGTTTGTTTATCTCTAGTTTTTCTCCTTCCTGGGTTCCTTTTTTATTCATAAAGTATCATTGAGGAGGGTGAACCAAGTTTTTCCTCTTCCTCCCCCCTTTTTTTTATTGCACTATGTAATAAACCATTGAAATAAAGTGAAATGTTCTCAGACCCTAGTGTGCAGGACCCCCAAGAGGTCCAGAGTGGGCTTCGAGCTGCACAGCTGAGGGGTGGATAGAGTGAAGCTTATGACAGGTCTTGGTGCACTCTTTCTTACTGCTGCCAATCTATCTTTGATCTATATCCTGGCCACAGGTCATCGTGAGGAACCACCCTGAAGGGGTACGGCAGACCCGTCATATCTGATTACTTCGGAGGAGCCTCCGGCACACCAATCAGTAATGAGGATTGGGGGGGAGGGTGCAATTAATGAAAGGAGAGTTTTTTGTTAGCTACAGAGTAAGGGAGTGCTTATAAAGTACACTATCACAATGAGTGCAACAACTTGTAGCAGAAACAAACTGTGGAAGATCTGATGGAACCAGAAATTACTGGATAAGGAAACATTACCCACAATATTGTGGCAGGCTTTATCATGGGTAACCTTACCTGCCTTCTCCTGGTAAGATAGTGCTGCCAGGGAGACTCTTTCTCCTTTATTAAGTAAATCTTGATAGAGATACTGGTTATAATCGGGGACCTGGGCTTTATAAAATGAAATCAAAGTAATTAGAATACATTTCTTTGGGTTTAAGTGTATCCCTGGTAAGGTTAAAAGTAAGAGAGGGCTGTCTAATGAGTACTATATTAACTCATATATCCATGTAATTGGCAACATGTTTCAGCCTATTGCATGTCATATGTGTTAGAGGCCTTCATAGGGGTAATAAACATCCCCATCTAAGTTCATGTACTCATGCACACAGTTGTCCAAATAAGGAAAATGTTTTCATGCCTCACGAGGTCGAAAGCAACGTAACTTGAGTGTGTAGATATAAGCATTGAAATCAGGGCATCCTAATTGTACGGACACCACTAGTGTGAGAATAAAAAAACATGAATGTGAAGATGCTGAATTGAAAAATACACAATTACTGCAAATTAACGGCACTCGTGGGAAAGGTGAGTACACAGACTCTCGCTCATTCCACTTACCGCAACTACAGGATATCCAGTCATCATGGTCGTAACGGGGGTGACACTCTCTGTAGTCACACACTTATACGGGAACAGGACATTAGTCCATTCTTCATCTGACTTTTGAGAGTCAAAATATCACCTACATGCTCCTCTCTGCCATTTTGTAAATGCCACGTATTACACCTCATCCATCATATGTAGGGATAGGATTTGCAAAGTTTATTTTGCTTACGACCAATCCGCGATGAATATGACAATTTTAATAATCATCAACACACTTCTTTACATTATTCACTTACTGATAATGTCTCCTATCATTGCTTATGTGCAATTATTTGGGTTTAAGTTAATTGTGGGCAAATAAATTACTATTTGTTCCAATTGCTACTCAAAGGTTCCCTCGTATTACATCCATCTTCAATGCGGAGTGTTGTAACTATTCGCACGTGACCACGGTCCCACATTCACCTGTTCTCCCAGTAGTCAGGCCATCACAGTACCACTTCACACATCTCTCTCTCAAACCAGTTTCTCAAGAAGTTGTGTCCTTATTTGTATCTGGTCTCCGCCCACCCTCTGCCGTAATAATGTTTGGTGTTGGGGCAGGATGAGCATTTTATATGCGATCGGTGTTGCCATGTCCCCCTTGAGGTGTGGTGTATATCATATGTCATGCTGTACGCCTGGAAGTCAGGCGTGTGATGTCATTACAATATCTCAGCCGCGTAGGACCCTGGGAATCACAGCTCAGTGCTACTGTGTTTGGAGGTCCTTGCTGGTCTTTAAGCCACCCAAGAGGATACAGGAAATGTTTACTGATGAAAAAATGTATCTAAGATGACCAGAAAAAACCTAGGAGGAAAGAAGGCGTGCCAATGCCAGGATATTGTTAGCAACTTCCTATTTCAGCACAGAAAACCGCTGGCAATTGTAAGGTAAACAAGCATTTGCAATGCAATCGGTCTTGCCTTTGGGACCTTATATGTATTTAGCTATGCAGCACATTAGCCTGGGTGCTGAAACATCTACTGTTCTCTAACATGGAGGAAAAATAAGCACCAAACTGCGTGGTATGGGCACACATGGAGAGAAACATTGACTTTCGGCGGGAAATGGTATAGTTCAAAGCTCTGTTTTTTATATAAAATCAGGGCTTTGGGTGGTCATATCACTGAAAATACAAGATTTGAAAAAAATATTATTGTCTACGGGTGCTCATGGGTGACAATTTCTATGGACTGGAATCTAGAGCATGCTAAATTGATCCTGGTATTTTACTGACCTGTGCTGGTAGCTGCTATCAAGAAAGTTAAATCGAGGCAGTTGCCAGAAAAATAAAAAAAATAAAGTCCCTAAGCAGAAAGCAATTCTGGTATTTTACTGACCTCTGCTGGTCGTTTTCTATCAAGACAGTTAAACTGAAAAAAAAGTCCCCAAGCAGAAGCAGACAAGTTCTAGGGCTGATCTCCAGAGTCCACAAAGTACATACACATATAAGTATATACTAAAGTATATACACAAGGTCTCGAATGCTCGACCTAAAAAACAGTTGGACCTCAGTTCACAGCCTTGCAGCACCTCTTAATCTGAATGGATGGCGATTCGGACAGAGAATAGAGCTTTATGGGCCAGGCATAGTGACTTGAATTCGATTTGCTAATTCACACACATCAAATGTAGTGATTTTAAAGCTTGTGTAATGTGCGCACAGCAAGGGAGATGCAATATGAGTCTATCAGCCACGTTTTGTACTAGTATAAGTCTGATGTAAAGGTGTCCACAAAGAGTTATTTTATTAGGAAAGCTAAAGTTGATCAGCACCTACATTCAATGTCCATAAATGAAAAATACAAGAAGTAATAACTACGATAATTAGAGATTGAAAGTTTAGTTTGTGGTCAATTTTCTCACCCAGATTTTTCAGACTCTGAACGTGGGAGGAAGGATTTATTAGTTAATGTGGGCAGAATTAACTGTGGCCTTAGCAATCAATCACTGCAAACGAGCAACCAAGAGCATGTTGGTCTGTGCTTACATGTGATGCACATAACCATGCATAAAGAATGTCACCTGAAAAATCTAACCCATAAATGTTTTGTACATCCATCCATCAGGCACAGCCACCATGTGATTCAAAACAACAAACAAAGAAAACACAGAGAAAGATGGTCCAAAACAACGTTTATTTAGAGTGAAGAGGTGAAAAACCCATGCTGATAGAAACTGCTAGCAATAAGCTTAAAATCCAAACAGTTAAAGCTTGAAACTGGAAACGTGTGGTACTATATTTACAGACTAAGAAAATGGCATGGACATACACTTTCAAGAACTACAAAAGCACATGTACCAACACCCCACCACAAAAGGGAGGATGAGATGCATTAACCTCTTTAACCCAGATATTTGCAGGAAAAGCTTGGAATCATAGAGTCTGGGGTTCAGTCTTAACCTGCTGAGGGATGTCAAGAACCAAAGAAGTGATCATGTTGAGATGTTGGCGTTGGGATCTGAGCAAGGTGATGAATTCATCCGTGGGGTATAGGGCCCTCTGTTGCTACGGATGCTGCTTTTGTCCCACTCAAAACATTTGATGCCAAAACTGAAGACTTCAGTGGGAGTTAGATAACAAAGTGTCCCAATTTGAGGGGCTATAGCAGCTTCAGCACCCTGTCATGCCTTGCTGAAGTATTTTCAGGACCAAGAAAGTGCCAGGGTAAAGTCTTAGATCAGCGTGATCCTCTGGGTTAGCCACTGCACCATTGTAGTTGGCCTGAAATTGCAGTATTTACAATCATTGGTAGTGCAAGCTGCCTTGAGAAGGAGCCACCAGCCCTGACGGTAGCAGTCATCAGCTACAGCAATGCAGTCACCAGCTATGGCTGTAGTAACTTCCCATTAATTGTTGTCTGCAATAAGCAACCAAAGTGGTACAAGCCGCCCTAGGAGTAGAATTCCCCAACTTAAAACGCTCCACAGGGCGAGTTTGCACACATATCACCTCAGACCACGCCCCCTACCTTCACCACTGTGCAAACGCGCCTCATGGTGCGTTTTAAGTTGGGGGATTAAGTCCCCTTGAATCCTGAGGTCCCCTGGCGGTCAACTAGCCCACCAGGTACCTCCAGTAAGCGCCACGGAGTTGCGTTGCAGAGAGGTGTAAAAAGGGGCGTGGCCTCTGAACACCTCTCTGCAACGCAGCCCCCTGGTGCATACTGGAGGTTCCTGATGGGCTAGTTGGCCCCCAGGGACCCCCAGTATTCAAGGGGAATTAGTTCCCCCTCTGCAAACGTGCCAGGGGGCACGTGGGGGGGCGTGGCCTCCGGCCAGATCCAGTTTTTTTTTTAAGAAGGGGGGCTGTGTAGCCCTCCTTCTTTTTCTAATTTATTGGCCCTGGGGACCCCATCCCCCAGGGCCTGCCCCCAACTTTTTAAAAAAAAATATAAAAATCGGGAAGGGGGCCGCGTGGCGCCCCTCCCGAGGCCATAATTTGCCCCGGTGACCCCATCCCCTAGGGCATGGCCCTTTTTTTATTTTTTTATTTTGGAGGGAGGCTGCTTTGCCCCCCTCCTGTGGCCACCTATGGCCCCGGGGACCCCATTCCCCGGGGCTGCTTCTTTTTTTCTTTCTTTGAGGAGGGGGGCCACGTGGCCCCCCTTCCGGGCCACTACTAGCCCGGGGACCCCATCCCCCGTGGCTGGCCTTTCTTCGTTGGGGGCCTTGGGGGGTCCCCAATCCCCCCACGGTCCCAGCCGGCTCCCTGCATCCTGCCGGAGCCGGCATTGCTTTTCCACATGGGGAGCAGCTAACATGCTGCTCCCCCTGTGGAAAAGCAATCTTCTTTCCTATTTGGAAGAGAGAGCAGGTTTCCTGCTCTCTCTTCCAAATAGGAAAGCAGTTTGCAATGACAGGGTGGGAGCCGCGAGGCTCCCGCCCTGTCATTGCAAACTACAGTGTCCCGGGGGTGGGCACCCCGGGACACTGCAGGAGACGGCCCTGGGGGGTGGCGGTCCCCAGGGCCTAGACAAGGCCCAGAAGGGGGGCCACGCGGCCCCCTTCCCACATTTTGAAGAAGCCCCGGGGGGTGGTGGTCCCTGGGGCTGGGGGGGCCTGAGAGCCCCCCCACCCAATTTTAGTAAGCCCCGGGGGGGTGGCGGTCCCCAGGGCTGGGGGGCCTGAGAGCCCCCCCAGAAAGCTGCGATCATTGAATAAACATCGGGGGACGTTAAGGCAGCACGCTGCAATGTGGACCCTCCCTGGTCGAAAATAAAGCAACGAATACGTAAACACTGAATCATTTCAAATAAACAAATCAAGTGACATGTAAAGGCCTCTGTCCAGATTAAAATGTTTCTGGAAGTCCCAAAGCAGAGTAGTTTGTTAAAGTGAAACTAATGATGAAAATAACGCACACATACAAACCACACGGCTCTCATAACAAGCTACAACTTGTGCTTAAAAGGGGCACTCAAGCACAAACCAACCAAACATCTTCTCCAAGCGTTTTTTCCAAGTTTTATTGATTTTTTTACGTTTATCCATGATGTATTGAAAATCACATTTTTATTATGTCTTTTTATTGTCCGTCGACATTTTTCTTACAACATACAATCCGGTAAGTACACACCAACTTCCCACATTATTACCGACTCCCCACATTAATAAATACCGACACCGGCGCAATTTTATTATTTTACCACCTTGAAAACACGCTATGGGTTCATGTGTTTCTAAATTAAAAACACGTCTGCCTTATTTTAATACTACAATATAACCAGCGCGCAAAAGTAACTGATTGGAGACAGTAGCCTATAGACGAAATATGTCCTAGGTATTCTAAAATCGTGTCGAAATATTACGAAGAAAAACGCACATGAATCTAAAAAGACACAACGGCGCGTTGAAAATTCTGTCCTAAAAATGATTTTTTTCTTCAATGTTTATTATTAATTATTAACCATTAAAACACCTGTCAAACGTGATCTATTCAGAGAAATTTTTCTTGATTTAGAACACCACAGAGGTTGCGCTGCATGTAGCTGATTGCACCTTTAGTCTAATTTAATTAGTACTCACGCATCATTACATGCTCATAATGTAGAAGGTCTTTGTTAATGCGAGTTGTACCATTAAAAATATTACATTTTATTATTCTGGTCAAATGAACACAAATGGATCAAATAAAACATCCATAACCTTGGATTCAAGAGAGGATTAAACGTGTATTGTGTACCATGTAGTGGTATTGTTGTTGTTTTAGCACTAGCATTAATTGAAAATACGAGCAAACATAACGATATTCTAATAATTCAGCGACCAAACTTTAGGTCACTTTCTCGACAAGAATGGAGTGCTTTATTAGCTTGGTGATTGAGTAGGGTGCTTGTGTGGAGCGCCGAAGTAGCTGGGTGGGCTCTTGGGGCACTGGTAAAGGGGTCATTGCTGGGTGGCGTGGTCCCAGACCACTTGTTACTCTTGCTTTTCACTTCTTTTTTTGCTGTCCTGCGTTGAGTGTTTGCCCGCTTGCTCCTGTGACCCTCTTGTCTAACCTCGAGTTCCCCATTTCACTTCAGTCGGTAGAGTTATTGGCCTTTTGCACCAGGTGTTCTTGTTGGCCCTCTTGCCTTTAGTTATACCTGTTGCCTTGTTGCCTGATCACTAACACCTTCTGGCGTTGGCGTGTGTTTAGTGTTTGCCTTAATCCCCTGTTGCCCTCTCACACTTCCCATTCACCTCCTCTTGCGCTGGTACTTGTTGTGGTATTGTTCAGCACCGAGTGCTTGAGTTGTCTCTGTTTCTCTTCTCCCTGTAGCCCTCTCATTGGCTTGTATTGTCTTGTGTAATTGCTTTCTTGCTTTTTTTAGGTCTCGCCTGGCGTAAGACTGCACAGACATGCGCAGTCTCGCTGGCGAGATTTAATGTTTTAGGTTCTATTTCTCTAGTGGGCTTTAAGCCCCGCCCCTCCTTTCCATTGGCTGGCGTCACCATTTATACTAAACGATGGCCAGCCATTGGGAAGGAGCATCTCGTGACGTACACTTTTCTCTTTTAGAGCCGTCCCAGTTGGACTGGCTGCCCCGACTTACTGCTGGCGTAAAAGGTTATTTTATCTTTATGGGGCCAAACACATGGCCCCATAAAGATAAGAAACCAGCCATGCGAGACAGTCCAACTGGAACGGCTCGCGAGCCAGTCCAACTGGGACAGTTCTAAAAGAGGAAAGAGGAAAACAATGTAATTGCGAGCGCTTGTTCACTTTACATCAGTGCTTTATCACAGCATAGCAGCCGATTGGGAAGGCAGCACGCATTTCTTTTTTTCCTGCGCTGCGTCCGCACCAAAAACAGAGCAGGCTGCCTAAAATGGCTTCCATCTGCTGCCAGCAATGGATCAAGTGCTTTCACTTTTAATTTACAGCCGCCCTTCATCACAGTATGGCGGCCGCTTCGGGAGGCTGTGCATCTTTAGTTTTTTTCTGCATTGCACTTGCAGCTAAACTCGAGCAGGCTGTCTTCAATGGCTTCCATCGGAAACGGAACAATCGCTTTCACTTTTAATTTTCAGCCGCGTTTCATCACAGCATGGCAGCTGCTTGCGATGGTCGCATGCCTTTTTTTCCCAGCATGGCACCCGCAGCTAAAACAGAGCAAGCTGCCTAAAATGGCTTCTGCTCACTGCTGGCAACAATCAAGCGCTTTAACGTTTAATTTACACAGCTTCATAGCGGATGAGCTGAGCGCCGAGCAGAAGAAGCAGCCGTGCTTGTTTCCTACTGCAGGCAGGATAATGTGTCAACATACTTTATCAGCACTGCGCCCGTTTCACGAGCGCAGCGCTGGTTTCACTTTCATTGTTGTGTATTTTATCTGTTCTTTCCTCCTCTCCCCTAATTAGTCAGCAGGCTCCAGCACAGCCCTCCCTCTCCATCCGGCTGGCTCCTCAGCTCTGCTGTGAGACAGTAGAGGCTGGAGCCCCATGACTGATTGGAAGGGAGAGCTAACAAAATGCACAACAATTAAAGCGAAAGAAGCGCTGATAAAGTATGTTAACAATTGTTTAAAAAAATGCAGCTGCTCCGGCCGTTAACTGGATTTGATCTCCGTGGAGTACTGCAGGTATTTGCTCTATCAGCGCGGTGCCCTTTCATGAGTGTCGCGCTGGTTTTACTTTTGTTGTCTTGCCTTTACCCCAGCTCCTCCACCCAACTCTCTTTTCTCCCTCCCTTCTCTCCTCCCTCCCCCTCCCTTCTCTCCTCCCTCCCCCTCCTTTCCAAACAGTGAGCGAGCTCCACTGTTTTCGTCGGAGTAGACCAAAGTGGACACAAGTTTTTTTATTTTTGCTGGCTCGTTCTTCACTTTCTCCCATTAAAAGCCAAGTATAAAATTCCTCTGCTTCGAAATAATCCTGTTGCTTTTTGCTGCCTTGGTCCTGCTTTCTAAAGGCACTGTGGGAGCGAAGGCACGCCAGCTCGATTCACAAGAAACGTGAATCTGAACTCACCAAGAAGCCTTTAGGCAGCTTCCACTACATGCGTTTAGTCATGTACATACATAAACTGCCAGGCGCACGCACATACAATCCATCCCTTCATACAGGGCAGCAGACAGCACGAGGTAGGCTTCAGAAAAAACACAGGGGAGTGGAAATGGATTCTCTTCAGAGATATTCGAGAACTCTACTTTGCAGGAACAGTAAGAGATTTGGCAAGGGGATGTAACCAGGGTGTCAGTGGGACTGAAAGGGTGCAATCTCTACAAAAGGTTTGCTACTGTGTGCTATCTGTGGTGGTATCCACTGTATAAAAATTCTAATGCAAGGGGCACTTTGTTCAATTTAAAACGCCTGTCAAGCATACAATCAGCTGCCAGCTCTATGCTGTTAACAATGCTGAAAACTGACTGGGGCGAAGAGAAAGAAATATTGCATTTGAAATACTTGGGGCAGAACAGCTCAAAGGAGAAAATGGTGGGTGTGCAGCACAGACGCGATGGTGTCCTGGAGCTATAGATTTATATCTTTCGTTTGTGTGCCAATTCTTAGGAATTCATTGCAAAATAGATTGGCATCTGTGGGGATTGATAGATTTAGGAAGGTGCTTTTACAACATCATGAAATCTCGTCTACTGGAACATGGAATGTGCGTGTAGCTGCTGTGCAAATGTATACCCAATACTTTATTACCTGCACTGGAGAAACGGAGACTAACATGTTGTGTGTGGGATTTACTATCAGATTAGTTGCTGCGTATACACTTTTATCATCTGTGGATAGATGAAAGGCTGAATCAACCACTCCACAATGCAACATATGGCTTGCAAAATATACGCTATGTTTCAGCAACATAAATGACAAATATGCAAACAAGCATTAAAAATGCAATAGGTCCCGCCTTTCATTAAGTTAAAGCCATTTGTTTTGCTATACAATACCATTAGCAAAGCAAATGGCTTTAACTTAATCAAAGGCGAGACCTGTTGCATTTTCAATGCTTGTTTACTACTGGTTCTGGCCCTTCTTGTGTTTGCTTGTGCTGTGTAATTGCCCACATGCCGTTGTTGCCTCTATTATTCGCTCTCTTGCTCCTGCCTCTGTTTCGAAGCCTTTCTTGTGTTAGCACGGATTCTGTGCTTGAGGTCTGGTTTACTGTGCCTTCGGTGTTGATATGAGTTCTGCAGTTGTACCCCTGTCTCAGGAGTCCCTTGTTGTGCTGGCTTGTGTTGTGTGATTGCCCCCTTCTCTCTAGCTCAAAGCTTCTCTGGTGTTTGCATGTGTGGTGTGTTGCGCTCTTTCCTCTTGTTTGAAGCCACACTAGTTCTGGCTTGTGTTGTGTGATTCCCTCTTTTTAGGTGAGCCTGAGCCACAGTCTCTTGCCTCTTATGTTGCAGTCTCTTCAGCGACATTCTCTTGAATAATAATCTCTGGTCTTTTGAGCTGCAATTTCATGAGCCAGTTTTCTGTAATTTTTGAGCCACATTCCCTTGTCTCGAGTTGCAGTCTCCAGCACCTTCGTTTTCCATGGTGCAGTCTCCCGAACTGCAGTACCTGAGATCACCAAGCTCTGCATAAATAATTAGAACAATTGGGTTCTCTGATTTTCAAATAAATTAGCGAAGGGCCGTGTATTTTATTTGGTGAAACATTACAATAAGAAACAAAATTTGCATTTTCAATGCAATGGGTCTCGCCTTTACGAGAGTTTGAGCTATTGGCATTGTAAATGACAATGACTTTTATTTATATGTTTTGGAAACCTGTTGCATTGCATAAACATACAATTTGTACTAATAGTCGTTGCTTACTAGAAACAAGGCTGGCAGTAACTGTGCCTGTTTTACTGCCAGCCTTGCTTCGCGTAAGCAAGGACTAGAAGTACAAAGTGTGTGTTTACACACGCTTACAGGTTTTCAAAACACATCAAAAGTCATTGTAATTTACAATGCCAATAGCTCAAACTCTCTCAAATGCGAGACCTATTGCATTGCAAATGCTTGGTTTTTTTTTGCCTCCTCTGCCTTTGTTTTCTTGTTTCATTTTTCTCCTCGTTTGTTTTTCCCTAGGTTTACTACTTTACGTACATTCAAGTATTACTCCTCCCACTCATTTTCTCTTTGTTTTCCTCTTTGATTCGTGGAGGATTTTCTGTATTTCTCTCAAGCCTTTTGTCAGACTCTTTTTGTCAGAAATGAAATGGACCCCTGACAAAGCTGCATTATTTACTAGGCTCTGTGCCCATGATACATCCACTTCCAGTGAACAGCCGAAAATGAAAAGTGAAACTGTTTCCGAATTCTGCGTTAGAAAGAGCTTAGCTTGACCCCGGAAGTGAGGTGCGTGTTTGAGAGGGTGCTGCATTTTCAGAAACAACCAATCGGAAACAGCTCTCAGCCAATCCGATCCTGCGCCCCGAGAGCGTATCTCAAGGCAAAAACAATCGATCCTGCAACTTTCCACTTCTAGGTGTGCCTGCCTGTACGCTACGTGTATAGGAGACCCCCTACCCAGAATCCTCCAGTTTTGTCTCTCTCCCGTGGGAGGCAGTTGACTTTGCTTGCTGTCTTTGGACAAGGAATCTTGCTTACCCTTAAGGCCCTGTTTAAGCCCTTTCTTCAGTGCTTTGTTGCTGCTGAGTTTATTATTGCTTTTTCAGTTGCTTCCTGGGCGCCTGCGAGATTGAAAGTTCGAGTTTTACAAGTTTTGTTTGCAGCCATACCACCCAGCTCCACTTGTTTATTTAATTTTATTTTTTAATGCAGTTTTCTATAGCGCAAACTTTACCCAAAGGTGTCCGAGCGCTTTATAAAAGACCCAGGTAAGTTATAAAATGTACACAAGATAGGCTGATCACGCTAACAAGTTACATATATGCAGTTTTAACGCTACCAAGTTACATATTTATATAGTTAAAAATAAAAGGTGTCAGCGTTAGGTTAAAACAGGAGTAAAATACATATTTACAAAGTTGACCTCATGTGAGTGTTAGATAGCCGTAATGGCCAAGAAATGGGTTGAATTATTCCAGGAAGTGTCTTTGGAGGAGGAGAGTTTTAAGATGTGTTTGAAGGTCCGGAAAGAGGTGGTGGTTCGGAGGGATGGAGGAAGTGAGTTCCAGATTCTTGCCGCATTACCAGAGAAGGATTGAGCCATAAATCTTTACCTTTTGAAGGTAGGAGGTTCGAGCAGTAAGTTTTCAGCATTGCAGGAAGGTCTAGAGCAGCCTGAGATTTTGAGTTTATTAGCCAGATAGCGTGGGATGGAGGTGTGCAAGGCTCAGGAAAGAAGCTCCGAACTCCCCAGAGAAGGCACAGTTGGTAGCTTGCACTCTTGGCGATGGTATTGATATGGGACTGTTAGTTGAGCCTTTTATCTAGGATGACGCCTAGAGATTTGGCACTGTCTACAATGATAGGATTGTTGTTGAGAATGTTCAGATTGTTCATCCAAGACTGGATAGGAGGAGGAGATAGTGAAGTTGAAAGGAGAAGGACTTCTGTTTTGGAAGGATTCAGTATTAGTTGATGAGTTGACTGCCAGGAGTGGATGGAGTTGAGAGTGGTGTTGAGGATTGAAATGTCATGAGTGGAAGATACCATAGTTTCTCAAGGTTCCTCATGTGTTTTCTTTGTAGAGCGATTTATTGAACCACGGAGCAGAAGGAGTAGGTCTTGTTGGCGGTTCCTTGTCCGTGGTGCCGGCTCTGATGGTTGGAAAGCTGTGTCTTGGGTCCCCTGCTGGGAATGGGCTTCAAGTTGAGCTTGCTTTCCTTGCACAGCAGTGGGAGCCGACCATATACAGATTTCCACCCATGAGGCACTGGAGCAATATGTGCGCTTCCCACTTGTGTTTCTCATGGACCAGTGTACCTTTCTTGTGTCCCCATGGTTTTTGTGGGACATGGTGCCTGACTGGATTTCCCATGGTATTTGTCTTATCTTTTTTCCTATGCAGTGCTGTGGCCTCTGGCCTTGAATTGCCTCATGGCTGCCCTGTTCGGTTTATCTCTTTCCATATAATGGCCCACTTCCTAATGTGGGACTTGGAGGACCTATTCACCC
This sequence comes from Triturus cristatus, assembly GCF_964204655.1. NCBI lineage: Eukaryota > Metazoa > Chordata > Amphibia > Caudata > Salamandridae > Triturus > Triturus cristatus. Next base: position 623,730,377 of record NC_140594.1, on the reverse strand, counting down.
TGTGCTCCCAATTATGCCTGCTCTGTTGGGACACCGGTGGCTGTCATCTCCTGGTCTTCATGCTGCTGCCTAGCATTTCCACCCCTAGCCCTTCTGTCATGTCTACGCACATACTTTTGTGACAAAATACAATTGCATCATCAACAAAACAGTCCACACACTTTTTTGTGGGAAAACTGTTGCAAGTTTATTCATTTTCTGTTATGCAGTACACAGGTAGGGTTAACTTTACGGGTCATCATACAAGTGCAGCGCCGTTTAGGACTAACCGCTGACATCCAACCTGAAAGTCACCAGCCGTCGGGCATTACATTGCCGTCTTCTTATTCATCCGGTGCTGTACATTTTGCATTGGGGCTTCGGCCCAATGATTTTAATGGTTGCTGCACCTGTGCCAACACGGAGCAAGGTAAGGCCAACCACCAGCTGTCAGGATACCAACAGTCCCTTAGGGGATGAAGGGTTCACTGTTGCATTTTATGCATGGCCCCCTATGGTCTGAGGATCTCATATTTAGCGACCCCATCTCCACCTGATGGGGTATTCATCGCTTTTTGCATTAGGATCGCCCGTAAGACCCACCATGGCTCAGGGTGGCCTACCGCGACGCTGAAATCCCCACATGTGTAGCTCTAGGGTTCATTTGTCGCCACTAAATGGCTTTAAACTAGTTGGGTAATAACGAGGATGGCCTTTGCCCCTTTGGTAATATCGCTCCTTTAGTCATAACCTGCATACTCATCCACCACCCTCATTTTTACAAAGTGAATTTGCATGCTGTTATAATTTGCTGCAAGGATGTGATAGCAACTCTTGTAACCGACCCCCCTCTTTTAGTTAAAGTTATTGCTGACGGGTCGCTACTGCTTTAGGCTTCTGAAGTACTGCCATCCTTGAGTCGAGCAGATACCAAAAGAACACTATGAGAGTTGAACATCTCACTATCTGTGCGAGCTGTTAGCAAGCTACTATTGCAGACTTTCCTTATATGTTACCGTCTGCCCACTTGTGGTATAGTTGACACTCTGTACCTGTACAATGTCAGTTGGCGCTCCTTTGCACACCTTTAGGGCCTCTAGTAGAGCTGTGGCCTTGCAGCCTAGACTTTTATCACCTTCTATTGCGCTCATGCAGTTAAAGTGATGCCAGTTACAGCTTAGCATAGCAGCATGTCTATTCTGTCTGCTGGGGTGGCATGGTGGCTCTGACTTGCTTCTTTTTCTTTTCCGTTTAGCCCGCTTGAAGCAACTACAACCCAAAATTATGCTCTTTACTAAGCAGATAAAGTTCTTTCAGCCAAATATGGGACACCCTCCTGCATGGCTCTGACCTCCCTTATGTGTTTTGGCTTATATGTCAAGACCACTCGCAATTGTCTTCTTCCTCCTCTGTGATTAGGCCCCATGTCCCGGCCTGCATTGGTCATTCCAAAGTGTAGGAGGGGGACCCTGCAAGCAGCAGCCTGCGGGGACATTCCTTACCCCTGGCTTATTTGTTGCGCTAATAAGTTGACCCTCTTCCTCCGCCCATAATCACTGCTTCCTCCGTTTTTTTTCTTTTTACTTATTGCCAGCTATTGAATCTTTTGGGATTGCATCTTGTCACTGCCCTAAGTGTGAAACAAGCCTACCTGCTATATGTGTGTTGCTATTTATCGCATGGCTGCAGATACCTGCTGATTCTTAAATATTTTTTGCTTGATGTCAGCATGGTGCCCTAGTGGGGTTGGGGTTGGATGATGGGTTCATGCGGGGTACCGCCGTGTCCATTGTTAATTTATGGGCTCTGGACTATTGAAGCCTCGAAAGGTGTGACTGCCATATCTGCAATGTGAAATTCTGTGGTTGCCTGCCTACGCGCATCTAAACCTATGGAGTGCTACTGCTGGCTTTCATTCCGAGACCATGAATCCTGCGTGGCCTGCAGGGCGGACCTGGCTAAATGCGATTCGTAGATTACCAATCTGCATGCCCCCCAGTTATGATAGCATGCCTTTTCATTGATCAATTTTTGTATCTTTGGTGCTAATCACTCCGGTTCTGTTCACAGGTCAGGTTTAGCAATCCCTGTAATGCCTCTGGGAGAACTCCTTTTGAAGAGGCTTTGAATCAGGTCATATACAAAATAGTGCAGCTCCTTGAGAACAGAATGACCACTGAAGTGTCACTCTGGGGTTATGAACCAAAAAGCAATGTATATACGGGGGGGGGGGGTTGTTACCTCTCTGGCGCTGTGGATTCAACGTAAGGGAACATAGCCACAAATGACGCCCCTGTCTTACTGAGTTGCGGTTGGACTGACTAGATGCACATTGACAGAAATTATGTTTCTGTAAGCTGCGGGGATGGGACACAGCATATACTGACCCAACGTGGTTTAGCACGTGGTTTTACATTAATTGTTTTCCAGTGATTGCAATCTAGAATCTTGCAACGCATTGCATTGGCTCAATGAGCAGATGCCATTGCAAATGGCAATTCAATGAGTTTCACTACTTTACTTAATATGTGATATTATTTGTATTTATTTTTATTGGATCTTATTAAGCGCAGACATTTCACCCTGTAAAGGTCTCATGGCGCCGCTGCAAGGGTTCCAACAAATATTGGTGATGGAGTTAGGAGCAATTAGAACATGCATGTTTTTAGTCCTTTTTTAATATTATGTAGTCTGTACATGCATGCAAAATGTGGTATGTTTGTACAGGCATGCAAAATGTGTTCTAGTAATTGTCAGCATTCGTGCTCCAAGCCCATCTATCTGAACACTATTGGAGCTACAGCATACTTTTTGTAATGGCAAACTAATAAAACCCACCTGGCTGAATGGCGGCATTTTTGTAAGCTAAAATGCAGGAACCTGTTACCCACACTCATCTTCACAGAGAGCACATCTTCTATACAAATGGCGAAGAGGAAAACCTATTTAAAGCCCACTCTATTTCCATGGATTCCTGCAAATGCTTCATTTCATGTCCTCATTGCCTGCAGGCCCATCACCGTCTGACTGCGATCTTTATATGCTGTGTTACCATGCTGATGTTCCCACCCTAGCGTAAGTAGCCCAGTGCTAGACTTCGGTCAATGTATACCAGAATGCAGACAAGTGGATGGAAAAGCTTCTGGGATGGTGAGAACAGGAGGAGAACAATATGTACAGATCACCTGCCCTTTCTTAAATTATGGAAATGCTGAATGTCTTCTAATAATTGTCGCCTTTGTGCTCTAACCCAGTGTTTCCCAAAACTTTGGACCCACACAACAGTTTTTAGAATGACAAACTTACGCAACCCGCCTAGATACAATGGCGATAAGGCGGACACATTTTGGCCTAACTGAAGCATCCTGTAACACAGACTCTTTTTCAGAGAGCAAATTTTCCACTGAAATGACCAATACATTTGCACAGACAGTTTTATTGATAAAACCAGTGCGAACAAATTAATAATGTGTCCAATCTGTTTTCAGTGAATGTTTGTTCCAGTACCTAGATTTGATTTGTGTGTGTAAAAATTGTTGCTTCTGTCACACTTCAGTATTCAAGAAATGTGCTTGGTATTTTGCTTTCTTTTTTTTTAATAAACGTATTTTAATATGTCAATTGTTGCACCACAGTCGGAGCTCCCTATCCCGGGAAGCTGTCGACAAACAACATGGTAGTGATGTTGACATCTTGTATACAATTGTCATATTTTAGAAACGTACATAACAAACTTTTACCATTGCGGAACCCCCCCTCATGTGCTGCAACTAACCTGTGTACCATAACTTTGAAGCTGCCCCACCAACCCTATTGAACCACATAGTATCTCTTCACATGTCCTACCGTCTCGTCCCGTCCCCCCTGGTATCTATGTAAAAGCATCATTCCCCTCTGGGCTCCAACCAAAGGCCCCGGATATTTTGCTTTCTTGACTGCTGAGTGTGTCCAGTCCATTCACAGATGTTTCTTTACATTTTCCTTTTCTAACCTGCAAAATGGAAGGAGATTGCAAGCACCAATCCCAGTGCAAATAGATACATTTTAGCTTATTCTGCCAGTGGACATAGCCTTGTATTCGCCCTCTGTGGTGTGATCTGGACTGCTCTGACTATGCGGCAATGAAGGCCTCTGTAAATCCTGTGTACCCTGTTCCATCTAGTGATACACATACCCTAAAGGGATAACTACTATTCTCCCTTTCCATGGTACTTTGACGTTATTCAATGACGTTATCAACAAGGGCTTTGCTGGATTTTGAGAATATTCACATGCATGGCACTTTAACCCCACATGAGGGTTATCCCACACTACGTGCTAACCAGCTGTGACCCTTGTTGCTTAATCCAGAAATTAGACCTCGTTCCATTGCTTTATCTCCGGGATTAATTGCCCTCACCAGAATCAAAGACCTGCCTGTATCGGCTTACCTTCTAGTAACATTGTAATTAATTATATGAAACATTTTACACAGCATAAGAATGACAGTCTTGCGTTGACGTAGCCATCCTGTGCCCTTTAAAATCACAATCTATCCTCCCTGTGCAAGTGGTCATTTGGTTAAGAACCTGGTCACCTGTAGGCATGTTGGCGCTGAATAACAGAAATGTATTGATAGCCCACTCAATAATACTAATTTTAACAACCTCAGAAGGATGAAAGGCTGGGTGAACCCAACAGGGATTGATCCTATGACCAAAAGGTCGAACCCAGGCCCCCACAGTAGATGCTATAGTCCGCTGAGCCACCAGAACCAGCAGATAAATGAGTCCTGATTGGCTGCTGGTAAAACCTGTGTTGGTTAACAGCTAAGAGCAAAAGTCCTTGTTTTCAGAATTTTATACACTATAGAGGCACCAGTATGTGTAAAGTGTGTGTCAATCTCATGCCAAGGCAGACCCAACAGCCCGTTCTACGTTGCTGACTATACCCACTATGATGTATGATGGCTCAACTTCAGATGAGCTTAGAAATGTGTGATCCAATTACAAATGCTAGCAGTGTGGGCCATCCAATGTCGCACTAGTATAAATTTCTAATCAGTGTATCGATCATCTGTGCTCTACTTTTGTTGGCCCCACTGCTTTGAAATCACAAGTAACACAAACATTGATAAAAGTGAAAAGGAGCATATTATTTCTATATGTATTACTTAATTGTAAGTACAATAAGATACATTCATCAATTATACATTTTCAAAACACAGAACAGCTGCTCGTTACTTGGAATTCTGACTCGGATGAGGCAGATCACACCAGAGGGTTTTATACCTTGAAAACACATTGGAACTGGAACGTGTTTGGTTTTCTATTCACCATAATTTTTCTACTACATGAAAACACTTTGTTTATTTGACGAACATATCCAACCCAGATGAAGTCCTGTTGGACGAAACGCATAGGCTGGGCTGAGGTTTGCTTGTAATGTGACTTCAATCAAGACGATCAGGATTCCTTAAATAGAATTGGATATGATTCATTAATGTATCTTATTGTACTTACAATTAAGTAATGCATATAGAATTATGCTCCTTTTTGCTTTTGTTTAGAAATGTGTGACATTAAGCAAAGGGTGTCCTTATGTAATTGTCATGTGTCCCTCCTTTCTTACAAGAATTTTGTATGTGCAGTTTAATCTGTGGTGTTTTGCCCACTATCTTCCCAGGCTGCTTAACTGTTAACAATGTTAGTGGTTGCTTACATTAATGGGGGAATCTAATGGTTGCAACTTGAAATTTCACCCCCACCTTAATGTGCTTTGTAGTAAGTAATTAACTTAATTAATATCTCCCCCACTCCCCCGAAAAGATACAACAATCTGCTTTGATCATGAAACATTAATAAGCACAAAATGTAACCTGGACATCCCTCTAGATGTCTCTGAGGTGGGCCAATTGATGAACAAAGACACAGGCAGTATGCAAAATTAGAATGGCTTTACTCGGCCATAATGGCCAGAAAGACACATCAGACCAGCAGAGACACCTTTGAGGTCTGCTGACCTGTCTCAAAATCTGCTTCCCCTGGTCATGAACTGGGAACATTTCGCCTGGAGGTAATAACCACTCAACCTCTGAAACTCCCAATGAGATCAGCCGGCTGAAGCTACGACTAAAAGCATTACAATTGTTTGCCCAGGCCTGTAGAAAGTACAATTTTATTCCATTATTCGGGGCCTGGGTGATAATGTGGGTGGAGGAGTGGGACTAATACCTGCATCCGAAAACATGCATAGCTGGTGCGGAGGTGCATGTGCCGCACTGCCACTAATGTGCCTGCCCCATGTTAAGACTTTAAAAGGCAGGCTCCGGCTGGGTGGAGTCTGTGATACCTAATGGAAGGGTTGAAAATTCCCAGGAGCTGTAAGGAATCTTGTCCCCTTCATGTGGCAATAATGGCCCATGGCAGGCAACTTAACTGAAGCATCCTGTGACCTGCACTCATTTCATGAGGGACCACTTACATGAAAAGACCACTAAATCTGCACAGACATGCAGTTTTGCTGCTGCCATTATATTGTCTCTGAGGTGAGGCAGCTACAGAACACAAGACAGAGGCAATTTGCAAGAAACTTAGGATGGCTTTAAGCGGCCGTGATGAGCAGAAGAGAACATCAAACCCAAAAACAACACCTTGAAGGTATGCTAAGCTGCTCCCAAGCTCAACTTCCACCTGGTCCTTCTCTGGGATGTTATTGCATGGAGGGTAAACGTGGTAACAACCAGTCAGCCACCGAACCCCTACATGAGATTAGCCAGCTGCACATAAAAAGAAATTTAAAATTGTTTGTCCAAGCATGGTCAAAGGACAATAGAATGTTATTATTCAGCATCCTGGGTGATACCAGACCTGGAGGGCGGTACCCGGAAGCAGCCTCATTGATTTAACTTATTTTGGGGACCTAGGCTGCATAAAATGCCCCTTCTGATTACTGTTTCCAGCCAAATATTGAAGCATAAAATTGTGGCAATTGCCAAAAGAACCATATGAAAAGAAAGAAGCCAACTGGCGCCTTATGGGAACCTGGAAAGAGCAACAAATTGGGGACCAATATGCGCTCTTCTATGTCTATAGGGACTAGCCCCCAAACATCCAGCTGTAGTTCAAAACAGTCTTAATGTAAAATCATATCACCAAGCATGTTGAACGATATGGTCGTACTGTAGTCTAGGGGAACATGTATCTACAAGCAGTCCAGTTGCTTTACTTAGTTCAGAATAAATACATGTGGCGAAATTAAAATATACATACGCAATAACATAATAATGAAAACGAGTTCAATTAATGCCAGTGCTGGGGTTCGAACCGGTGGAGTGCTGCTGACCTACTGACAAATGAATTCGCCCATGCTCCGTCTAAGCTTTCCTAAGCACAAGATTTACACACCTTGTGATATACCTTTAATTTTTATCAGAATTGCCGCACAAATAGGTAAATTCAGCCCCACTTTACTGTCCGTTTACCTGTAGAGACAAGGTGTTATTAAATTAACGGCACGCTTAATAGTGCTTGACGTGCAGTTAAAATAAAGGTCGAAAATCAGTCCTTCGCATATCCTGACCAGATGCCACAACCCCGACAGTGAGAAAGATGAATCCATACTCGCCGGGTCAGGGCCAGAACAGACGAATGGTTTGCTCCATCTGTCAGCAGTAGCAACATTCATTCAATGAGTAAATGAAAGAGCAACATGCATTCACCAATGGTGGCACAAGCACCTTGTTGGCCAAGCAGTGAAGTATTCGACCAATGCAATAAAATAACCCTTACTCTTCCCAGCATCTATCCCTTGTGGCAGGCGGCAGGTAGTGTGTATGCCTCGCTATTCGTCTGCATAAGTCACCGAACAGCACAAGTTGGCCCTCATAAACCCAGTGTTCTGGCACCAGTTTTGGAAACTGCCCATGTTACAGCGTAAAAATTGTCCGCATCTGAAGAGGACCGGAGCGGCGTTCTCCTAATGACGACTTTATTAATTATCCCTTTCACTGTAACTGCCGGAGTGCAATGCCCCATGCGGTGCCGGCGATAGTTTATTGAGGATTGACGGTCTCATGTCCCAGCTGCACGCTCAGGTATGATTTCATAGGGACCATTCTCAAACTACCACATCCACTCCAAAGCCAGTGAAAATAGTTATTGAAAGACAACACCGAACGATTAGCTCATCACAACAAAACAAAGAGCATACCGAAACGCTCTATCCACGTTCAGTCAAAGTAAGCAACAGTGCCACCAAGAGGCCTTAGCACCTTATGGCACCAGCGCAGTACAAACTTGGTTCAAAATGACTAATATTCACCCTTATGTCGAAACCATGCAGCAGGGCCGGTTTTAGGGCAGTGCAACTGGTGCGGCCGCACTGGGCGCTGACCTGTGGAGGGGGCGCCGACCACAGGGTTGGGCGCTGTGTTTAGCAAAAATGTATGATTGGAGAGATGGGGTGCACTTATGCCCGGTCATAGTGAGAGAATCCGAAGAGGCATTCATGTGGTGTGGGGGCACCAAACACGATTCTCGCACCCGGTGCCACCAGTCCCGCAGCCGGCCCAGCGCAGTGGCCCCACCCAAGCTACCACGTCTGGTAAACAATCAGCCTGAAATGCAACATGGAAACAAACCCCGTCCACACAACGAACTGCAGAGCACTCCTCTGCCCTGGACACACTATCAGACAATCAACCCTCGCTGAATCAAAGCTAGTTCCTAGAGTGAGAACAAACCCACAACATGAGTGAATCCGCCTGCCCACCTAGCCATCTGCAAGCCTCCGCTCCCTTGAGCCGTACTCTTGGGTGAGGGTGGGATCAAATGTACCCTGGGTCGGACTTGACCAAGGCAGCCGAACTGCGCACAACGGGGCGCAACTCCTGAGGGTATCCGTGTGACCGGGCTGTCATAGCGGAATCCCCAAATGTATTTTTTATGTTGCACATGCATGAAATGAAAAAGAGGCAAATGCAATCCTCGAATGCATCCCGTTGCCGATGCACAAGGCTGTCTCCTCCCGAAGTCATAGCCTCAGAAAGCATAAACCCTGGCCTGAAGCACAGCTCCCAAGCCACTCACATTGTTCCCCCATAAATTGCTAGACCAGGCATGTGCCAACAACCGGGGCAGGACCAACAAGACGCACCACCAATACTGGATATGTGCAGACAACCACGAGCGATTTTCACACCGTTATTTAACGCCTCCGGTCCGAGCCCGGGCCGGAAGATTGATTGCGATACAATGTATTTAGGCTTTCCTGTTTTCAGTTTCTATTTTTGGTAAATTCTGGTGGTGTTTTTTCAGTGTTTTCAAGTGCTTTTAATACCTTAAAAAAAAAGCGGTTATCAGTGGTTACACATTTTCGCACCATTAAAAACAACAGAAACAGCGTTTTTCCGGTGTTTATGGAACTTTTTGCTTTAATTATTGCTTGCTCTCTGCAATGATAGTACATGGTATATAGACAGCATACGTACAGTGTATATGAGGTCCAAATACATTTTTACAAAACAAACTTATCGTAGTACACCATATAATTCTTCTTTAGTGAGTCTTTGATCAGGCACACTCGCTCTTTCCTTGCCATGTAAACTTTTATCTGTGAAAAGGCCCTCTTCAACATTGGCACTTGAGACAGACAACCCCAAAATAGCCAGTACGCAATTTGCTAACTCTGGCCACTGACATAGATTTCCATGCTAATACTGGTGCACCTGAAGACTGTGATTCTCTGCGAAAGGTTCTGCAAAATATGCGTTGAACTGGGCGCATATGCCCTCAGAGTTATTGAAGCGATCAAAAATGAGACAGCACTTTTGAAACTCCAGAAAAAATTTCCCTTTACGGAAGGCATCTATAACTTGTGCAGAGTACCACAGTGAGGCTTCATTGACTTCAAATGCCATGGTTGGTGAAGGGCTATTTCTCATACATTGAAAAATAAAAGTTCCTGATTTGCTCCTCAAAATTTCTTTGCTTACCAAGTGGCAAGCACTCTAACATGGAACATGTTGCAGTGCCAAAGTCACTAAAAGTGTCGCCCAGCGTACCCTCAAGGAGATGTTTCACATCTACACCAATTATGCTGAACGCTTGTTAGACAAGGGTGTTTGTAGACTCTATCGTTTTTTTTATTATGTCCACTACAGCAGTCATGCTTTCCTGTAAAAATGTAAAAATGCAGCAGGGTGCACTTTATTTCATATCACTATCACTATGTGACCAAAGATCCTCAAATTTCTTGCCTTTGGCATCATCACTCAGCAAAAGTTCCGTAAACGGTCGCCACAAGGATAATATAGCATTCATGGCCTCCAGGACTGAGAACCACCAGCTAAATGACACAGTTGGGATGACTCTTACTTTGATGCCACACAATAAGAAATATTAGCGTTTTAGTTTCCACGCATAACAAAACAGTGCACCAGAATGGACTAAAAAGTCAATAGCATTCTTCATTAACTCTGAAGATTGTAACAATGCTTTCAGCATATCATCTAACAAGTGGCAAGGACCTCCTACAGGGAAGCATTTCAGCTCAGGTATCGATTTTGACAGGTTATCACACAACTTTTTCATATACGTAGCTGAATCGCTCTAAATACAAACAATATCACTCAATCTTCGTTGAACTTGGTAAGAACTTTTTGCACCAGCATTCCAAGTTACGCTTCGTTCCATGTTTTCCAAAAGTCTGGTGTCATGTTTTCACCAGTATCCCAGATGCTTTGTGACTGCACTCTTTTCAAATATACCCGTCACTATACCTTGCATTGAATGTTTAAAGCCTGGGGCATTTGGCAATTCACCTACTATCAACACTGACTCACTAGAAAAGGGGGCTCATGTATCAATGTTTTTTACCCATTCTCTGTGGGTAAATGTGATGGTACATATTGGCAAAGATTCCTATGAAAGCTACATTTTTCCTATCTTTTTTTTTTTTTTTGATTTTTTTTTTATTGAAAATACATGAGTCAGTACATCCGAGATAGTCAATATAGAACATAATGTACATACAAACCGTACGTATATGGTCCTTTTAAAAAACAAATAGCATATACAATGGCAGAATAATATACAATTAAAGAAAATGTTACCACTTCATACACCAAAAAAAAAAAAAAAAAATCGTGATTATAAACACTGAATAGAATTTATATTCAGAGATCTGAAGACAAACATTGCTCAACTGAGCCCCAAATTTGACATCCCAGTTTCCTCTTACGCTGGCCTTTAATAGCATATAAACTATACTCCATATTATAAACCTGATAGAACTGAGCCCGCCATGCCTCGAATGTGGGCGGTTCTTTCTGGAGCCAGTACGAAGCTATACTTAACCTAAGAACTGCAGTAGCAAGAAATATTAGATAGGGGGGGCGTGGCTAGGCGCCGATGTGAATGGCCGCCTGATCCCGGAGCTCCGCCGGGACCGTAGATGTCCCATTGAAATCCGGACCTAATCCGCGCCGTGGGGAGCCCCCGTGGAACCCCCCCGGCTCCCCCTGACCAAGTGCCCGTAGGGGCGGCTCGGTGGCCCCAGGTGACGCCCACACGACCAAGGTGGGTGGCTGCGGAGGTCGACGGCGGCCGGACGCCCTGACTCCGGAACTCTGCAGCGGCTCCTGAGGATACGTGAGGCCCCGGCGAGGGCCTACGCGCTGACGCGCACAAAGCAACGCGGTTTGGAAAAAGCGGCTGACGTCGCGGATCGGAGCCGGAAACCATCGGCTGCACCGGAGCAGTTGTGTATCGCGACTGGGGCCGCGACGGACTACATCCCTGGCCGTGTGGAGGGCGCCATTTATCGACCGCAAGGGAGCGGAGGAAGGCCTGTAGCCGAGGGACGCCCTGCCCTGCCCTCCGGTGAGACTTCGGAGCGCGCCTTTGATTGCGCACCGCCTGGCTGGGAGGAGAGACGGAAGCTCTACCCTTCCTCGGACCCGACTGGTGGCGACGGGGACCCTCTTCCCCCTGTCGCTCCCTGGCAGACTACCTTAAGCTCCAGCCTCTGGCCATCGACCCAATCCGGAGCCGGGGGCGCCTGGGCGCTGTGGAGGGGGCCCCTGGCTGTCCTTGAGAAGGAGCACGCCCGTGACTGGGGCTGCGGAGGAGTGGTCCCCGGGCAGAGGAGGGGACGCTAATTTGGGGCCACAGCCGAGCAGTAGGTTGTCTGCTGCCTGGAAACGCCCGGCCCACACACCCGGTAAGGCCGCAGCCGCGACTGGAACTGCACACCGCCTGGCTGACCCGGAGCGAGACGGGGTACTGAGCGGATCCTGGGCCTCTCTGGTGGCGGCGGAGGTCTCCTTCCTCTTTTAATCCCGGGGCGCAAGCGGGGCCCAGGGGCTGTGACTGTGAGCGCTGATCGGACCGCGGGACGCCTCGGAGCTGCGGAGGGCGGTGCCGCCTGCGGCCCGCAGGGTGCCCGGACCGCCATGCGACCCAAGAGCGGAGCCGCAACTCAGGCCAACAAGCTAGACCAATACACAGTAGTCAAGGCGCCACCTCCGGCGGAGAGGGCCCCGAAGGAAGACGCGGACCCCGCGGACCCTTCCCTGAAGTCCATCATGGCTGCGATTCAGACCCTGGGCACGAACTTGGAAACCAAGATGGATAAGATCACTATCGAAGTGGCCCTGCTACGAGCGGACCTCGGGAAAACCACTGACCGCTCCAAGACTAACGAAGTCGATATTAAGGCCCTACAGGACTCGGAGAAGCGACTTGAGGGACGGGTGAACGAACTAATACACCAGCACCGCCTTATGGCCCTGCGGCTCGATGATCAAGAAGGGAGGGCTCGGAGAAGTAATATCCGCGTCGTGGGTGTGGCGGAAGGCCTTGAAGGAGACAGTGTGGAGCTATTCCTGGAGGATCTGATCCTACGGCATCTTAAACCCAAGCGTCTCTCGAAACTCTTCACCATTGAGCGGGCGCACAGGGCCCCTATCCCACGACCCAAGCCTGGAGCCATGCCACGTACGATCATTGCCAAAATCCTGAATTTCCGGGACCGAGACGCAATACTTCAGGCGGCGAGACAGCACGGTGACCTGCGATATGAGGGGGCCACAATCCGATTCTTTCCCGATTTCACGCTCCATGTCCAGCGGGAAAGGCGCTCCTTCCAAGGGGTTAAGTTGGCGCTCCGCGAGCGTGGGATCAAATATATGATGTTTTTCCCCGCCAAACTGAAGGTCATCACCGGTGGGAGATCCCTCTTTTTCACCACGCCGGAAGCGGTGCAGGAGTGGCTGGATGGGGGAGAGGCGACGCAGGACTCCCGTGGTGGCGAATTACAGCGGCAAGAAGCGGACCAGCCCGTCACGGAATCGGCGTCAGGCCGGCCCGAGGGTGGTGCGCCGAGTCAGCGGTCCTGGCGTTCCAGGTCCAACAGTCCCCGCTGGGGCTCGTCCAGAGAAGGGACGCCGCGCTGAGGCCTTGAGTAATAGGCTGAAGATACCAGACAGTATGTATACCTCACGTGCCTCTATTTTGAGACTTGTTAATAACTCTGGGGTGCCTTGGCCGCCTCACTGCCTACATGGGTGACTTCCCTCTATGGGTGACTCCGTAATAAGGGGGTTGCACGAACTGGGACACTACGGAAGGGCGACCATAGGGGACTAGCCCACGAACTTCCCAAGTTGAGTTTCTCGGTGGGTTCACCGGGGGGGGGTGGGGCGACAGGCGCTCTGCTAATTGGGGTGGTGGGCAGTTCTAGACCCGCGGAGCAGGGGGCAGGGTGGGGGGAGTTGGGTTTGAGTGGGGGAGCTGGGAGGTTGGGGCCAGCCCCGGGAGGGAGGGAGTTCAACGTCAGACTTGTTGGGATTGTTGTTATATGTCTGATTTATTATTGGGGGGTGGGACTCAGGGAGGGGTGGGAGTTGGGGATCCTTTACGGTCACGCACATTGCTATCACACGACGGTTGCCCGGGTGGTGGGACAAGACACCCTCTTACGACACGGCCATGACTAGACGGTGGGAAAAAAGCCTCAAGATTCTCAGCTGGAACGTCAACGGTCTAGGGGACAAACTCAAGCGTACTATAGTATTGCAGTTCCTCAAACGGCACCAGCCAGACGTGGTGCTTCTGCAGGAAACCCACCTATTGGGGAATGTCTGTCACGCTCTAAATAGATATGGGTACACTCTAGTAGTGCACTCCGGTTTCACCACTGGATCGCGAGGAGTAGGTATACTCCTGCGCCGCTCCCTGCCTCTCCACGTAGACACCACCAAGACCGACCCGCAGGGCCGCTTCGCGGCAGTGTCGGGGCGCTGGGAGGGCCAGGCGCTCAATCTCCTTTCAGTCTATATCCCCCCAGGCCTACAGGCCCGGGCCTTCGAAGACCTGGGCTCACTCCTACTATCGCTACCCGATGGTCGGCTCGTTCTGGGAGGGGACCTGAATGCTGTGGCATCGGGAACACAAGACAGATTGCCACCTAGAGACCTGCCCCAGGGGCAACGGTGGCTGCCGGACTTCCTCGAGTCCTTCGGGCTGACGGACGTCTGGCGCCTACTCCACCCCACTGACAGTAGCTTCAGTTTCTTCTCCGGCGCACACCACTCCTTCTCGCGGCTGGACTACATCCTCACCCTGCTCCAAAACGACATGGCGATATTAGAGGCCGAACTCCTACCCCGGGGTATTTCCGATCATTCACCGCTCCTTGCACAGATTATATTCGGGAATAGACGGGAGGGCTGCACTGCGCCCATTAATCCCTGGCACCTAAAACACGAGGTCACTAGTAAACACATATCCACCTCAATCTCGCGCTACTTTATGGAGAACGATGGGTCGGTCGCCTCCCCTGCCACCCTGTGGGAGGCGTTTAAGACTGTGGTGCGAGGCGAGGCTCTGTCGGCTATCGCGGCTCGGCGCCGGGAACGTAGCCAGCAGACCGTAGCGCTAGAGGAGCAACTCGGGGAACTTGAAAGGGAGGCACCGACCAGCGGCGACCGGGAACTCAGGCACGCGATGCAGCTAAAGGCGGCGGAGTACAGAGAGCTGGTGTCTCAGGAGGCCCAGACGGTGGCTCGTCATAGGATCGGCAGGATATATGACCAGGGCGATAAAGCCGGGAAACTTATCGCCTGGCTTGAGCGGAAACAACAAGCCAGCAGGGTGGTGCCGGAGTTGCGCACTGACTCGGGGAGAGTGCTCACGGAACCCCGGGAAATAGTACAACAGTTCGCTGACTACTACCGGCAGGTGTACAGGCGAGAGTCGGACAGGCCGGAGGAGGACTCCATGGACCTCCTCGCGGACATACGACTGCCTACTCTCTCGGACACGGATCGGGAGGCTCTTGACAGCCCGCTCACCGAGACTGAGCTCCAGCAGGCGATCGGTAACCTCCGTCCTGGTAAAGCGCTCGGACCGAACGGCATACCTATAGAGCTCTACAAACTCCAGCCAGACGTCACCAGTAGGCACCTCAAACTCATGTTCGATAGCTGTAAAACACAAGGGCGGCTGCCCCGGGACCAGCGGTTGGCGACCATAGTCGCGATTCCGAAAGAAGGTAAACCTAAAGACGCTTGCGCATCATACAGACCCATCTCGCTTCTCAACGCGGAACCTAAAATACTTGCCAAAACGCTGGCCAACCGGCTCAAGCCGGTGCTCTCGTCGCTAATACACCCTGACCAATCGGGATTCATGCCCCACCGCAACACGGCCCTCAATATCAGAAGATTGCATGGGGTGCTGGGGCAGTGCCACAGTCTGCAAGAGGACGCGGTGGTGGTCTCGTTGGATGCCACCATGGCCTTCGACACCCTAGAGTGGCCCTACATGTTCGCAGTTCTGCGCAAGTTGGGCTTTGGACCCCAGTTTATCGCTTGGGTGCGTCTACTCTACGCGGAACCCCTGGCGCAGGTGCTTGTAAATAATAAGGTGTCTGAAGTATTCAAGCTGGCCAGAGGAACTCGACAGGGCTGTCCCCTGTCCCCCCTCCTATTCGCCCTCTCCCTTGAACCGCTCGCGGCCTGGATAAGACAGGTAGCCACCGTGCAGGGCATAACATGGACGGAGGGATGGGAGGATAAGATATCTTTATATGCCGACGACATACTTCTTTACCTCTCAAAGCCGCGCGGGTCATTGATCGCGGCGCTGAATATATTGGACAGTTTCGGCCGCAATTCTGGCTTCCGAGTCAACTGGGCCAAATCGCATTTATACGTCCTCCGTGGGGACCCTCCCAGGCTCCCTGCCTCTTGCCCTATTCGGGTGGCAGAGGACGGGTTTAAATATCTCGGAGTGTATATTACCCTTGATAAAGCTCTGCTCTACGAACACAACCTCAAGCCGCCGCTCCTTCGGCTTCAACGGGAGGCGAAGTCCTGGCAGCATCTGCCCCTGTCATTGCTGGGCAGGGCAGCCCTATTTAAGATGCTCTCGCTCCCGCGGTTTCTATATGCGCTTCAAAATTACCCGCACCTGGTCCCAAACAGCTACTTTCTGGCAATCGAAGCGGCGCTCCGCGAACTCCTCTGGGCCGGGCAGCCACGAATCTCACTGGCCAAACTAACACTGGGGTGGTACGACGGCGGCATCGCTCTCCCCGACATTCGTAAGTACTACTGGGCGGCCCACCTAGCCGCAATCAACCAAGGGACTTACGGGGACGGGAATGACCCGGCTTACGGGATGGATAGATGGCTGCTGCCCGGAGGCAATTACGAAATAGCGCTCTACTCCAGGCGGGGGGCGCGCACACTCACCGGCCCGACGCTGCACTCGGTACAGCTGTGGCACATCGCGCAGAAAAAGCTCGGATGGTCCGGAGTCCTCACGATGGCCACGCCACTATGGGCCTCGGACGCGTTGGGTAACCTGCGGCGCACCAAAGGATTCCGTGAGTGGGACCTTATCGGCATCTCTCAAATCAAAGATATGTGGGGACCCACCGGGGTCCGCTCATTCGCCCAAATGCAGGAAGCCTACGAATTGGCAGATGCCGAACATTATAGATACTTGCAGGTGCGCCACTCATTGCAGGCAAATATCCCACCGGCGGTCAAGCTGCCGCCAGCCTCCCCGCTCGAGGATAGATTACTTGACGGGCTCCTCGCGGAACATGCCATATCCCTCACCTATAAAAAGCTTATTAACAACCCCCCAGACCTGCTCCTCCCCCTCAGAGACAAGTGGATCGCCGAAGGGCTGGAAATAGATGACGAGGAGTGGACGCACGCTTTGGCCTCTCCGCGTGAGGTCGCGATATCGGCCAGATTGCGGCTCATCCAATTGAAGATCCTGCACAGAGTTTATATATCTTGCACTAGATTACATATGATGGGCAGGGCTGACACAACGCTATGTAGGAGGGGGTGCGGGGGTGTTGGAACCTTTTTCCACGTGCTGTGGGACTGCCCCAAGATTCAGAGGTACTGGAGGAGGGTGGTGCGGGAGATGGAAGAGGTGTGAGAGGTGGGGATACGCCCGGAGGCCAAGAGGTGCCTCCTCAACATATGGGAACCAACTGACCTGTCGCCAAAAGGGAGGATCTGGGTCACACTTGGGCAAATGATAGCAAAACGGAATATTGCCAGGCTCTGGGGTAGTGCTGTTCCACCGAAACTTTCCGACTGGGCCAGCGACATGGACTGGTGCATGCTGCACGAAAAGACAGTGTATGTGGCTAGGGGGTGCCCGCGCAAGTGGATCGAGGTATGGTCCAAGTGGAATGACTTTAGGGGAGGAATCTGCGAGCCTCCCTCCATTGTGCAGGATGATCCGGGAGACGTTTAGACCCGTCTCACCGCAACTTATGGAGCTGGAGAGGGGATGGAGAGCGCTGGCTCGCCAAGGGCGCATATAAAAACGCAGTGCTGATCGACGTTTCGGGGGGGGGGGGGGGGGGGAGTCGGTAAATCCCTGCACTGTATACCTCCTGGCAATCTGCCTTCCGCCGTGATTGTTTGCTAAGTCTGAGACGAATAACACTCTTTCTTACCTCACGGTACCTGTGCATTCCGTAACGCCGCCGTACCTCCGGGTTGACGGCATAGGGCTGTGTGATCAGATATTCATCCAAATGTGTTTTTCGCGGCCGGCCCGATGGGTTGTTGGCTCTTTGCTGTGTATCGTAATAGCTCAATAAAGGTTTTCAAAACTTAAAAAAAAAAAAAAAAAAAAAAAAGAAATATTAGATATATCTGCTTCTTTGGTATCCCTTCTACCTCCGTTCCCATTTCCACCCCCAACAAAATCTGCACAACTGTTAATTGTATAGGAGCACCAACAATTTTTGTTAAAAGCTGCTGCACCTGATGTAAAAGTCTAGCTAAAGAAGAACAAGAAAAAAAGATATGTATATCATCTGCGGGAGAATGCCCACATCGGAAGCATTGCCCTATATGAGCCCCACTCCATTTTGAGGTTTTATCTGGAGTATAGTATAAATTAAAGAGTGATTTGAAGTGTTGAGCCGACAATTTAGCAGATAAAAATAGTTGGATTGCCAAATTAATAGAGACCTCTAAATTTATGTCGGATCTTCCCAATCTGTTCCCCCATTTTTGATTTTGCTCTTCTAAATCATCCAACTTCGTGCTAAGCATTAAGCTATATAAAGTGCCTATTCTTGCCGATTTCCGATTTGCTTCCACCAAAGGATTAATCATTATATTACCAGGCAGCTGCATTAAATACTGTCTGATTTGTAAATACTTGTAAAAAAAATCTGCCCTAGGCAAGTGATAATGCTCACACAATTGATCGAATGACTTCAGCCCCTCTGTAGAATATAAATCGCCCACCAAACGTATACCTTTAATTCTCCAATTATAAACAACCCGGTCCCAAAACACCGTTGGGAAAAAAGTTGTAGCAGCTAGTGGTGTATACCAAGAAATTTTCCCAAAATTATACATTTTCCTAACGGCTTTCCACACTTTATAGGCTGCCCCTAGGACCTTAAATCTAGTACGCTTGTAATAGCTCCAATCCAAATTTAAAAAGAGATAATTTTTTGCTTTAACACCCAAGAGCATCTCATAAATAGAAGGACACTCCGCCATATCTAAGGATCCCACCCCTATAAGAAGTATATTCATTCTTTGTAGCATACATGCATAATAGTACAAGGTAAAATCCGGTACCGACCACCCTCCTACCGACCGTGGCAAAACCATATATCTCATAGCCCGCCGGGCCTTTCCCCTAGACCATAAAAAACGCATACAGATAGATTGTAATTGCATTAAACTTATATGGGAGATTTCTAAAGGTAAGCATCTAAACAGGTATAAAATTTTAGGGAGAATCATCATTTTAAGTAAATTACATCTCCCTACAAGGGAGAGGTGTAAACATTCGGCTCTATCTAATTGTTTCTGTACACCAACTATAATACCATCCCAATTTGCCTTAACAAGATCTGTCGATGAAGCTCTGATCTTAACACCCAAATAATTAACCTCTTCATAAACCCTCGAGTCAGAGTAATCCGGTAAGTTAGTGCACAAGATCTGAGTTTTGGCTGTATTCAACTTATATCCGGAGACTGCGCCGAATTCCGAAGCTAAGTATTCAATTTCCTGCATTGCGGCCAGCGGTCTAGGGGAAACAATAGCTACATCGTCCGCATATGCTAGGACTTTAAACTGATAATTTTGAATATTTACTGGCTGTATCTTGACACTTAAATCAAGCATCTTCAAAAACGGATCAATATATAAAGAAAAAAGTAAAGGAGAGCATGGGCACCCCTGCCTAGTACCGCGTTGAATCTGTACAACCTCCGACTCGAGTCCCATGGTGCTAATTCAAGCCACAGGTTGGCGATATAAAGTCTGTATCGAAGCAATGAACTCCTGGCCAAAACCCCGTAGCTTCAATAGTTCCCATAAAAAATTCCATGAGACTCGGTCGAAGGCCTTCTCGGCATCTAGCAAAATTAAAGATAGCGGTTCTCTTGATACATTAGCATAGTCAAAGAGTGTAATTACTCGATTAACATGATTAGTCGTACCCCGGTGTGGAATAAATCCATGTTGAATATTAGAGACTAATGGGGTAATGACTGATGATAGCCGAGCGGCCAATATCTTTGAATAGATTTTCCCATCTACATTTAAAAGTGATATTGGGCGGTACGAGCCAGGGAAATTTTTCGGCTTATCCTTTTTATGAAACACAACAATTCCGGCTTTGTCCCAAGACTTAGGGGCACCCTGCTTCTGGGCGGCTATAATTGTAGCAAGGAAATCAAATTTCAGTACACAAAAAAAACTTTTATAGACTTCCAGTGGTATTTTATCTGGACCTGCCGCCTTTCCATTAGCCAACCCATTCACCCCTGTTTCTAATTCCTCAAGTGTGATTGGAGCGTCTAATCTTGCTGCCTCTTCATGAGAAAGCTCTGATATGCAGTATTGTCGAAGAAGGTTATTCGCTTTGTCATCATCATGAGCCTCGCCTTGGTAAAGGTTACTATAAAATTGTCTAAACACTTCTAAAATACCACTTGCATCTTCAACCAAGATTCCATTCTGATCTATGATATTATCAATTTTTTGGGCGGCTATTCTTGCTCTAAGTTTTAGGGCGAGGCACCTGCCACTTGCCTCCCCATACTCATATTGCAATTGTCGTTTAATCATAAACTTTTTTGCAGCTTCCTGAGACCACTGGAGATTGATTTTTGCTTTATAACGAGCTACCTCTGCTGTAAATTGACTTATATCACTCCCAGTACGGACCCCCTGCATTAGCGATTCCTCAGCCCCAATCAAGGCCTTATAAAGGGCTTGAAATTTCGCCGCCTGTTGCTTTTGATTGTATAACCCGTAGCTCAAGACTTCTCCCCTACATTTTTCCTATCAGTGAAAGACTCAAACGTAGCCAAAAAATCAAATATGATTTTGATATTTCCTGATTCTCTACAGTTTATAAAAATAAATAAACAACACCTAAAACATGCTTCTAACCCCTGTACTCGGTGAGCACCCAGTTGTGCTTTGGGCTGTTTGCTGATATGCCCTTTGGAACCGATACAGGCATCCCTCCTGCTCAAACTGCTAGTCCACATCAATCCTCAGTGTCTTATTGAGAGTTTGCATGAGCCTTTCAACCTCCCCATTGGCTTGGGGCCACTGAAGGGGGGGGGGGGGGGTCACTCTCTTGTGCCTGACGTTGCGATGGTGCAAGTACTCTCGAAACTCCATTCCGTGGAAGGGCGGGCCATTGTCTTTTCGGTTCTCGTCTGGTAGTCCTAGTATTGCAACAGTTTTCTCTATCACCGGTTTTATACACTCATACGCCGTGGATTGCACTACCTCCACAATGGGAAACTTTGAGTAGCTGTCTATCATTACCAGCGTTCAACGTCCATCAGGAAACTTTCTGAAGTCCATGTTTATGGATGACCAAGGTCTGCTGCTGGGAGCTTCGATTATTATCGGGGGAACTGGGGGTCGCCTCCCATGATCAGGCAGGAGTGGCACCCTCTCATTAGCACCTTGATCATCCGGTCTACCCCAGGGAACCATACTTTGGCTCGCAACCTCGCTTTTGGTTTCGCTATTCCCTGGTGTGCGAGTTCCACTGTCCTTCTCCATAGCTTCCGGGGTACCACGATCTGTGTTCCTCTCAGCACTAAACCTTCCTCACTTTCACTGAGCTCATCTCTACACCTCCACAATCCTGTTTTCTCCTCTCTCTCTTCATCAGTTAACCTCTTCACCCCGTCCAAAAAGTTCTACCAGTGGTGGTGACGCAGCACCTTCTTGACTGCCATCAAACAGTCCTCCTCTTTGGTGACCTCCACCAGCTCAGTCAACGACAGTGCCGGTGGGCAGTTATAATCCAGCAACAAAGACCTGGCAAAAGGCGGCACTTTTCATCAATTCTAACTATAAATACATAGGATCGCTCAAAGGCTAATGTATGTATCTATTTCCCCTAAATCAGTAATTCTTTTCATGAACTCTGAAATGATCCCCTGTGCCTTACAGATTAATTTTTAATAAATCCCACAACGTGAAGAGAAACCAGCCAGGGATTAAATCACTCAACCAGCACCCATCAATTTCGAAAAGTGTAATATCACAGAAATTATGATGTGTCAGAAAAATGTGTGGAGAAATGAGAAAGTATCTCACGTGCACACCACAAGAGGAGCTACTGGCAGGTACTCACCAGTTTGCCCTCATACTTATCATCATTGATAACTTTCTCATGAAAAGAAAAAATATGTCCAGTGTAAGAGAAGTGTACAAGTAATTTGAAAAATAAGCAAAAACCCCAAAGAAAGAAGAGGCAGATATAGTCTCAAACATGTTTCATTGCCTATTTCAAAAGTAACGGCAAATTCATCAGGGCATCTGAGGTCAGCATTCACCTCCCTGGACCTTTCTACTTAAAAGAGTGACTGCAAACAGACAGAAAAAACAAGGCTGGTAATTCATAAGAGACACCGTCCATTCATGTCCAGTAATTCAAGACACGTGGTCGTTAAAGCAAGTCATATCAACAAGCTGAATTAAAATGGTAACCATATGACATAAGTTTACTAAACATATTTACCTAGTGAGAGCCACGGGCCCACATACCAGCTCTCACTTAGTTGCGGGAGGTGTATTATGTATACTTTTCTCCCCTTCTGCAAGCACCTCTGTTGCTCACACCTTCATCTGTGGAGACAGACACACAGACTAAAACAAAGAATGCGACAAACTGAAATTCCATACAGTCGTCACAAATCCATCTTTCATATCTTACGTCACGACAGCGTGTAGGATTGAGTTTATGAATGGCCAAACAGAGAATTGCCAACCATCCTAAACTGTTTAAAACTCCCGTTCAGTTCAACCCAATTGGTATCAAGAACGAATCTTCCCCTTTCTATTTCGTTTACTCCCTGGAGTCCGAAATCATTCATCTCCATTTACTGTGGAAAGTGCACAGATCTCTGCCCATAGCTTAAGCATACACACAACCCCGCCGAGCCACAACATAACGTCACACATACTCTCACCGTTTATGCTGAAATACGAACGGTAACTTGTCCCAGCTTCAAACCCGGGGGATGCGTGTATTCCATTTTAAAGCTTAGCACGTCCTTCTACTTCCGGTTCCCATCAGTAGCACAACCGGGATCACGGACGAGGCGGCTATTTAGATTTAGCTAATTGGGCGGCTATCTTAGAAATGTCACAATGGTTAAAGAAACTAGGCCAATAAACCCAAGGCACGATTTCCTTTTACACCACAGCCACCTGAATATATAAATAGAACGTGACTAAGTGAAACTATACCTTGCACTCTGGCACACTTTGGCAAAATGGCCTGCTCTTCCACATTTCATACACGATTTTCCATAGGCAAGGCAGCCCCTTGGCGGGTGATTCCACAGTTGCTGCACCCCCGCCTTCCCGGGCGAGCGTTAGTGCTGCTTCTCCCTTGTTCGGCTCCTTTCTGTATTGCTTCGATTCTCTCCTCCTTAATGGTGATGGGGAGTGTTTGTGGTGCCCCTGACGACTGCCATGCCAGTGCTGACCCAATCTCACCTGATCTGACGTCCGCAAGCTTGTGCAACCGTCCCAAAATCAGTATGTCATCCAACGTGATACCTGGCTGGCGTAGGATGAGCTTCCTCCGGGCGGATGACCTGCAGCCCTGTATGAGTTGGGCCCGAATCTCAAATGGTTTGTTGATGCCCGTGCATGAACTCGCCAGTCTGCGGAGTTGTGCGAATAACATATCTACGGTCTCTCCTTCCTGTTGCTTCTCCTGCCGTAGCTTGACGTGTTCAAAATCGGGGTTCAGTTGTGGGTCGAAGTGTTGGTTGAGGGCTGCTACCGCTGCCTCATGGTCATTCTGGTATCCTGTGTTGTGCAGATCCTGGAATAGTTCATACAGTTCATCTCCACCGATGTGAAGCATCTTCGATCACTTGACTGCCCCATTTGTCTCATGTGCTGCCCGAAAGTAGTCTTACAGGCGTCCAATATACGTCTTCCACTGTGGTGCAGCTGTGGCTAGGTCTGCTAGTTGACTGAATGGGGGCAGGCTGGCTAGCGTAGAGTGAGAATGATGTTCCACTGTGCCTCCTGCACCCCCTCTTGCACCATCTCCGGCCTGGGCAGACATTACTTTCTGTGCTCCACACAGGTAAGATGTCCCGGAGTTCCTTTGGTCTCCTGGCACTCTGTGTTACCTCTCTGGCATGTGAGCGTTCTTCTTTCACTCCTCATAAGGTTGTGCTGTCTGGTAAGTATAGGTTTTGCTCAGTCTGACTCTTTTGTTCTCTTACTTTGTGTCTTTTTTTTTCTTCACCGAGTAACGATTTATTTGGTCAGTGTTACACTTTAGTCTTTCTGTTTTTAGGTCTCGGCTGCGAAGGCTGCGCTTGCGCAGTCTCGCTCCGAGATTTAATGACTTTGAGAAGAGGGGCTTGCACCCGCCCCTCTTCTCTCCTGTTCTCCATTGGCTGGCCTCTTAAATGCTGGCCAGCCACTGGAGAAGAGGTCCAGTCACTCCGTTGAAGCCCCGTCCTTTTCGGATCGGGGGGCGTGTTTTTTACGAGAAGTCTCAGGGAGGAGACAACAGCAAAACACGCCCCCAAATCCGAAAAGGATGTGGCGTTTCCCTGAGGCATTTTCTGCTGTGCCTCGGAGAAAGGCGGTGGTGTCCCGGCGTTGCTCCCTCACCTGATCTCCTTCGTCATCAACGATTACCAGCCCGGAGGCTGCATCGTCTCGCACCTGGACCCCATCCACATCTTCGAAAGGCCCATCGTTTCTGTGTCCGTCTTCAGCGACTCGGCGCTGTGCTTCGGCTGCAAGTTCCAGTTCAAGCCGATCCGGGTGTCCGAGCCAGTGGTGTTTTTGCCTGTGCGGAGGGGTAGCGTCACCATCCTCAGGTAAGGAAAGTTGGGGCTACTGCCATGCTGGGGGAGGGAAGATACCCCCGTGTAGGGCTACAGTGATAGGTTATGTCATTTTAAGTGCAAAAAGGCTAAGCATCTTGTCCGGCAGCGAGGCCCCATGCACTCCGCCATGTTGAAGCTTTCCAGTCGCTATTGAGCTGAGGGGCCTGTCTCTGGACCCTGCCATGGCTGGGGAGCAGCAGCTGCAGGAACCAGTGAGTACGGGCCTGGCTTTCCTTTACCAGTGGCGAGCGGGCCTCGAGACGTTCACTTGCACCCAGGGACATTTTAAATTTTCGGGGGTCCTGGGCCACTCGTATTTTGTGAGGCCTCGTTTGTAAGTTTTGAAACGTATGATATAATTTCAGCACTTTAATGCCGTCCTTGGCCATGTTGCTCACAGTGCACAGGCACACCTCGAAATTCAAAATGTATCAAACCAGTCTCCTACTGAATTCTCATGTGCTTCTTGTACAAAAAGCATGCCCTCACGTCCAACTTTTACTCAAGATACGGAGCCAACTCTTTGCAAACATTACTTGCATTCTGGAAAAAAAAAAGCAATTGTGGCCACTACTAACCCCCATGTAACATTATACTATGTATACTAAATACTACTCAATGCCAGAATGTAAAATATATTTTGTACATTTCTAGTCAAATAGTGCAACGTGTTATTATCCTTGCAATACTAAATAAAAATTAAAAAAACAGACTACTATTAAGATGTATTTACTAATGTGACATGCACTTTTCTTCGTCTTTGGAAAGCAAACCGCTTTCCAGAATATTTTCATACCGATAATAGCTTTCTTTTTCTGCTTTTGTTGTAATGGGAGCCCTGGGTGGCTACATCTGCTGTTTATATCACATTTGGGATCACTGCTATTTTAAACCTACGCCAGGACACCTTATGTAGCCCATGTGACTGGTTATTAAGATGAAAGCGAAACCACGAGAAGCAACAACGAAATAAACTAGACGGAAACCAGCAAAACTATAAATGTCTATAGGAAGGTGGATATCTGACTATGGTTACCCCCAACTTTTTGCCTAGTGTCTAGCTGGTTTTTCGACTTAGTTGGCCTGAGATCCTGCCATTCAGGGTCTCAGGCTGTCTGCTCTCTCTTTAAAATGGACTCCATGTACCCTAGGTACATTCCCAATTGGTAAGGATCACCTTATTGGACCCTGTACAGTGTACCCTAGGTACCCAGGGCATAGGTGTACCCTAGGCCTCCCAGGGGCTGCAGCATGTATTATGCCACCCCTGGTCTGGCCTTCCAATCAGACACAACTGGCTGATCACTCAGCTGGGGCAAGGTCGTGTAATCACCCCTTGCTTAGATATAGTATGCCTATATCTACCCTTATATATAGACACATGTGTACCTATCAGTCACTCCTATGGCAGGCCTTAACAATCCTGGAGGCAGAGTGCTTGGTAACATGTGAGATGGTGCTCTAGCATGAGCTGAGCCTGTCTGCAGCTTTCGGAACCATGTCCTCATAGCTGTTCTATGATATAGCCTACCATATACTCTTAAAGTGCCTTATAATCTTAAACGGTTATGGTAACTATGGTTTGGCTTTATCAAAACATGTCGTGTAAGGTGTCTAACACTTTGGAATAATACCCCCATACCATTTCTGGTGATGAGGATATTATTCCTCCCTTCTAGAGGGAGAGACATGTTAAAATCCTACTTTGCTGTTTATCTCTAACCAAATCCTCAGCATCACAAAATGGATGCTGCTGCCACAGACACAAGTCTGACCTCCTGCTGCTGGGAGTGATCCCAGCCAGGGAGGCCTGGACAATAGGTTTCCTGCTTGGGGAGGTGCTAGCACCTCCCCAGACAGCCTTTAGTGTATTGGGGCAGGGTGGGCTGAAAGGAATGAGACATGCCTGGGGCACACAAGGTGTTCCTTGCATAGTCCAGTTCAAACCGGCGCTGGGGCACTCCAGCCCCAGCTCTGGCGCGAAACTGGACAAAGGGAAGTGGGTGTAACCACCCCCTCCCAGGTCCCACCCATAAGGCGTGACCTAGCAGGTATCCCAGCCCCCCAGATTAGTATAAGAGTGGGAGTTGGGCCTCAAGACTGAAGAAGACTGAAGAATCTCCCTTGTAGCCAAGGAGTGGCTACCCTGTGCAAACAGGCACCATCAAGAGACTACCCTTTGCTTTGCCCACGTTCTACGAGGAACCGACTGCAGAGCCTGACCAGAGCCTTGACTTCCAGACTTCTCCGACCCTGATCCACATCTACAGCAGAGCTGAGATCCGTGGAGGCGACGAGCGACGTGGGACCGGCTACCTGGAAAAAGTGGCTAGTAACTTAAAGCGCAGCTTCTGAGGTACCCTCGAAGTTGTGCACCGGGGATTGAGAAGCCCCAACCCCAAGCACCATCTGCACCGAAGATCAGCCCCCCACACTCCACGAGTCCTGCGTGGGGTCCTTCAGCATTTCCCTGCTTGCCGCGTCTGTCCGGTTGCTTGCCCGCTGGCTAGTGGCCTTTGTGACGACGCACCCTGAAATCTTCTGCGCTGGTTTGGCTCCTCCAGACTGGCTCCCGCTTCTCTGCAAAGAAGAAGCACCCCAGACCTTCCTGGTCTGCACCAGAAGCAAGTCCTTCGTTCTTCGTGGGTTCCGCTTGCCAAGGCTTGGTGAGTCCTAGTCCAACTTCGACGCCGCCGACAGCAAGAGCCTTCGTGGGACAGCTCGCCTCCTGGTCCTGGTCGTCTTCGACGCTTCCTGGTCCTCCTGGCTGCAGCGACAAGCTTCACCTTCACCTTCACCTGCAATCTTCACGACATCGCCTGGTTCCTTCCTGGTTCCACGTGGTCACTGGCTAGTGACCTTGACTCTGTCCCTTCTGCTTGCAGGTTTCTTCTCTTCTTGATCCCAGCCTTGGGATCCACCGGACACTCTTCACTGACTGCCTGTCAGCATCTTTCTTCAGGCATCCATAGGAGTCGACGACGAAAACGACGTATCTTCACCCCTATGCACCCGCAGCCTGTGGGCTAGGTAACTTGGGTACTCCGGTGCTCATCAGGATAGTGACTATCCTAGTGTCTAGTTTTCAAGTCTCAACTTCCTAGCTACTCCGGAAGTGTCCTAAATCTACCGTTTTCTAAACTGTACTATTGCTATTGACTTTTACGCATTACGCGCGAGTGTTTCCACTCTGCACACGAATCCCGTGGGCCTCCCACTCCCTAACTAACGCTAGTGTAGTGTAGCCCCAGCGATTCCCTAGGCCTAGGCCTATTCTATTTCCGTGACAGTGGTTCTTATACCACTTACTTAGTATATGGTTTGCGTGGCCCCTAGGGCCTAACTGTATTACTTACCTGTGTGACTTAATGTATGCTTAAATAAGACTGTGTTGTACTTACCTCTAATCTCATAAAGAGTGCTGAGGGTTTGACTAGAATAAATACACTTTATTTTATATGTATATCTGTTGTGGTGTCCTTTCATTTGGTATTCAAGGGATTATATATGGTATCACAGCTGGCTTCACATGCCATTCAGAGTTTAGCCTAAGACTGCTCTTGTCCATGCTACCACTAGGATAGCTGGTCTATAAGGTTGACTTTACAACCAATCACCATAAGGGTATTTGGACTGATATAAGGTGTACACTAGAACTAGTGACATCATACATCAGGCCAACTTCTCACATTGGTGAGCAGCGGTTGGGATCTGAGCTTGCTGTTGTAATACCATTGTAATCTTGAGATACTAAATTGAAAGATCACACAGATATTGTCTAGGTACATATAACATAGATTATAATACTTAAGTTCTACTGGACTTTGTAGTTGTAGGTTGAAGGGAGTAACACACCCTGACTACAACTACTAGAGAGGTTTAGTAGATACAACTAGTGTAGGTAGGTGCACACACCACACCCTCACTAGATCATGTCTCTGAGAGGAGATCAAGTAGATGCTCCCTCAGGAGGATCAGGTCTGCAAAAGACCCCCTCTAGATATGATACCTTAACATTCCAGGAGATGAGACACTTGTGTACCTCCAGAGGAATAAAACAGGGTGCAAACCCTACCCTCCTTCAGTTAAGACAACTCCTAGAGGAGTATGACATTATTAGGGCATCTCAGGCAGGTACCCTAGGTACAGAGGAGGGTCTACCCACCACAGAGGAGTCAGAGGAGACTTCAGATGAAGAGGTAGACAGCCAGGGCCAAGTAGGAAGACTTAGCCAGGCTAACCTAAGCTTACATGGGAGTTGGCATGGGGCCCCCCCTTACAGACCCCCATGTAGGCTTACACAGAGAAGCAGGAGGGACAGATCCCCTTCAAGGGAATCCATCCACTCCCATGTCTCTAACATCTCTAATGCTTCCTCTCACAGGGGAATGACTTCCCATGAGAGAAAGGAGCATGAAGCCAGAATGAGGGAAGCTAATCTGAGGATTGAGAGGGAAGAACTTGCCCTTGCCAAAGAGAAGCTTGCTCTGGCTAGAGAACAAAAGTTAAGTGGGTTAGAACCCACTGGTGGCAGCAACATTCCTAGAGATAGGGATAGGTCTTATGACCATAGAAACCTAAGCAAGATAGTCCCCCCATATCAGAATGGGGATGACATCCACAAGTGGATGACTGCTTTGGAGAGGGCCTGCAAAGTACAGCAGGTTCCCCAGAGTCAGTGGGCAGCTATCTTGTGGCTCTCCTTTTCTGACAAAGGTAGAGACAAGCTCCTCACAGTCAGTGATGAGGATGCAAACAATTACAAAGTCCTGAAGAGTGCTCTGATAGATGGGTTTGGCTTAACCACTGAGCAATATAGGTTGTTGTTCAGAGACACCCAGAAGACACAGACACAGGACTGGTCTGATTTTGTGGATTGTGCCACTAAGGCTTTGGAAGGTTGGTTAAATGGCAGCAAGGTGCAGGACTATACAGGATTGTACAACTTGATTATGAGGGAGCAGATCCTTAGTAATTGTCAGAACCAGCTTCTCCATCAACACCTGGTAGACTCAGATTTGACCTCTCCCCAAGAATTGGGAAAGAGGGCAGATAAATGGGTCAGGACCAGGATTAGGCCTAAAAATCAGGGTGGTGACCAAAAGAAAGATACCACCAAGCCTCAAGAGAAGGGTGGGGATAAAACAAAAGAGAAATCTTCCTCAGGGCCCCAAAACTCCACACAGGGTGGTGGGTCCCAAGCTCCCTCCTCTACCACAGTTAAAAAGCCTTACTGCCATGTGTGTAAAACACCTGGGCATTGGAAAACTGACAGCAGTTGTCCACAGGCTAAAACCAAAACTGTTCCTCCAACTACTCCTGTCACACCACCTATTACTGTCAGCAGTAATCCCCCAGGTGGTGGGAGTGGCCCCAAAAATTTGGTTGGGTTTTCTTGGGGAACACAGGGGGACTCTGGCTTAGCCAATTCCCCTACAGCAGCTACTCTTGTCTGTGATGGTGGCATGGGGTTTGCCAACTTCACTGCCTGTCCCAACACTTTGGGTAGGTACAGACAGGAACCCTACATCAATGGTAGAAAAGCTGAGGCCTACAGAGACACTGGAGCTAGCATCACTATGGTGGCCCATAGGCTAGTTCCCTCTGAGCAGCTTTTGCCTGGTTTCTCATACCAGGTAACTAACCTTGATGGCAACCAGAACAGTCATCCCATGGCAGAGGTATGTCTCAGCTGGGGAGGTGTCACTGGCCCCAAAAGGGTGGCAGTGTCTCCAACCTTGCCTGTGGACTGCTTACTGGGGAATGACTTAGAACTCTCAGCTTGGGCTGGAGTTGAACAAGACACCCATTCTAAAATGGTAGGCCTTTCACAAAAGGGTAGTGGGGTTGTGCCAGTCACAACCCCTGTCCAAGTAGATTTCCTCCCTGAAAAGGTTGGGAGGGCAGTGGTAGCCACAGCCCAGGCAAAGACAGACTTCCCTGTAGAGATTGGCAGAGCTGTGACAGTCACAGCTCAAACACAAACTGAGTGCCTTCCTGAAAAGGTTGGCAAGGCTGTAATGGTCTCAGCCCATACTCAGACTGACTTAGGTGTAGTGAAGCCTGAAACTATGGATCACTCCACACAAACAGAGAGTAGTGGGGAGGAAGAAAAGTCTCCCTCTCCCCAGACATTAGGAAAAGGTCAGCCTCCTCAGGGATCTGACCTCACCCCTTGTGAAGGAACTGCCCCAGAGGTAGCCAGGCCTGGCCTGGCAGAGCCTCTGATGTCAGTGGCCCCTTCCAAGGTGGGACCCAGTCTGGTGCAGGTAGCCTGCCTCTCTCTACCCTGCCTCAGTCAGCCCAGGGCTGCAGAGGGCAGGGAGGCCAGTGGACCCCCAGAGGGCCCCTGTCCACAAGAACCCCCCAATCAAAAGAATGAGGATTGCCTGGCTAGTAGCCCTAGCCAGGTGATGGGTAAAAACATTCCTGAGGGATCCCCTTTACAGGTAGTTAGGGACCTCCCCCAGAGGGATTCTGTTGGGCACAGGCAAACCTGGGACCTTAGGGCCCCAAACCTGACCTGTCCCTCCAGTAAGCCCACAAAAGGGACCCAGCCTCCAGCTTTAGGTAGCCAGAGGCTGACCCTGAGAGCACAGTGCAACTCAGTTAAAGAAAGAAAGGCATCCATGGTGGAGAATGATTGGAGGAAGCTGAGGCCTCACTTTGAGGACACTCACTTCAGTACTCCATCTCAACACCAGCCTTTTACTTTGCAAAGACACACCCAAGGTAGAGATTCCCTATGGTGGAGACCCTATGATACCTTTAGGATGAGGGATTGCTTAGTGGACCATGAGACAGGGGGTAACCATGCCAGTGCTGGTTCTTCCTTATATGGCCACTTAGGCAATAGAGGCTTACCTTGTCAAGGCCAGCCTTATCTCCTTTCGTTTGGGGGGGGGGGTTGTGTAGGAAGGTGGATATCTGACTATGGTTACCCCCAACTTTTTGCCTAGTGTCTAGCTGGTTTTTCGACTTAGTTGGCCTGAGATCCTGCCATTCAGGGTCTCAGGCCGTCTGCTCTCTCTTTAAAATGGACTCCATGTACCCTAGGTACATTCCCAATTGGTAAGGATCACCTTATTGGACCCTGTACAGTGTACCCTAGGTACCCAGGGCATAGGTGTACCCTAGGCCTCCCAGGGGCTGCAGCATGTATTATGCCACCCCTGGTCTGGCCTTCCAATCAGACACAACTGGCTGATCACTCAGCTGGGGCAAGGTTGTGTACTCACCCCTTGCTTAGATATAGTATGCCTATATCTACCCTTATATATAGACACATGTGTACCTATCAGTCACTCCTATGGCAGGCCTTAACAATCCTGGAGGCAGAGTGCTTGGTAACATGTGAGATGGTGCTCTAGCATGAGCTGAGCCTGTCTGCAGCTTTCGGAACCATGTCCTCATAGCTGTTCTATGATATAGCCTACCATATACTCTTAAAGTGCCTTATAATCTTAAACGGTTATGGTAACTATGGTTTGGCTTTATCAAAACATGTCGTGTAAGGTGTCTAACACTTTGGAATCATACCCCCATACCATTTCTGGTGATGAGGATATTATTCCTCCCTTCTAGAGGGAGAGACATGTTAAAATCCTACTTTGCTGTTTATCTCTAACCAAAGCCTCAGCATCACAAAATGGATGCTGCTGCCACAGACACAAGTCTGACCGCCTGCTGCTGGGAGTGATCCCAGCCAGGGAGGCCTGGACAATAGGTTTCCTGCTTGGGGAGGTGCTAGCACCTCCCCAGACAGCCTTTAGTGTATTGGGGCAGGGTGGGCTGCAAGGAATGAGACATGCCTGGGGCACACAAGGTGTTCCTTGCATAGTCCAGTTCAAACCGGCGCTGGGGCACTCCAGCCCCAGCTCTGGCGCGAAACTGGACAAAGGGAAGTGGGTGTAACCACCCCCTCCCAGGTCCCACCCATAAGGCGTGACCTAGCAGGTATCCCAGCCCCCCAGATTAGTATAAGAGTGGGAGTTGGGCCTCAAGACTTTAGATTATCCTGAACCTGCAAAACTGAACAGAAACTCTGGACCTTCGACATTCGACGAAAGAAGAAGACTGAAGAATCTCCCTTGTAGCCAAGGAGTGGCTACCCTGTGCAAACAGGCACCATCAAGAGACTACCCTTTGCTTTGCCCACGTTCTACGAGGAACCGACTGCAGAGCCTGACCAGAGCCTTGACTTCCAGACTTCTCCGACCCTGATCCACATCTACAGCAGAGCTGAGATCCGTGGAGGCGACGAGCGACGTGGGACCGGCTACCTGGAAAAAGTGGCTAGTAACTTAAAGCGCAGCTTCTGAGGTACCCTCGAAGTTGTGCACCGGGGATTGAGAAGCCCCAACCCCAAGCACCATCTGCACCGAAGATCAGCCCCCCACACTCCACGAGTCCTGCGTGGGGCCCTTCAGCATTTCCCTGCTTGCCGCGTCTGTCCGGTTGCTTGCCCGCTGGCTAGTGGCCTTTGTGACGACGCACCCTGAAATCTTCTGCGATGGTTTGGCTCCTCCAGACTGGCTCCCGCTTCTCTGCAAAGAAGAAGCACCCCAGACCTTCCTGGTCTGCACCAGAAGCAAATCCTTCGTTCTTCGTGGGTTCCGCTTGCCAAGGCTTGGTGAGTCCTAGTCCAACTTCGACGCCGCCGACAGCAAGAGCCTTCGTGGGACAGCTCGCCTCCTGGTCCTGGTCGTCTTCGACGCTTCCTGGTCCTCCTGGCTGCAGCGACAAGCTTCACCTTCACCTTCACCTGCAATCTTCACGACATCGCCTGGTTCCTTCCTGGTTCCACGTGGTCACTGGCTAGTGACCTTGACTCTGTCCCTTCTGCTTGCAGGTTTCTTCTCTTCTTGATCCCAGCCTTGGGATCCACCGGACACTCTTCACTGACTGCCTGTCAGCATCTTTCTTCAGGCATCCATAGGAGTCGACGACGAAAACGACGCATCTTCACCCCTATGCACCCGCAGCCTGTGGGCTAGGTAACTTGGGTACTCCGGTGCTCATCAGGATAGTGACTATCCTAGTGTCTAGTTTTCAAGTCTCAACTTCCTAGCTACTCCGGAAGTGTCCTAAATCTACCGTTTTCTAAACTGTACTATTGCCTTTTACGCATTACGCGTGAGTGTTTCCACTCTGCACACGAATCCCGTGGGCCTCCCACTCCCTAACTAACGCTAGTGTAGTGTAGCCCCAGCGATTCCCTAGGCCTAGGCCTATTCTATTTCCGTGACAGTGGTTCTTATACCACTTACTTAGTATATGGTTTGCGTGGCCCCTAGGGCCTAACTGTATTACTTACCTGTGTGACTTAATGTATGCTTAGATAAGACTGTGTTGTACTTACCTCTAATCTCATAAAGAGGGCTGAGGGTTTGACTAGAATAAATACACTTTATTTTATATGTATATCTGTTGTGGTGTCCTTTCATTTGGTATTCAAGGGATTATATATGGTATCACAGCTGGCTTCACATGCCATTCAGAGTTTAGCCTAAGACTGCTCTTGTCCATGCTACCACTAGGATAGCTGGTCTATAAGGTTGACTTTACAACCAATCACCATAAGGGTATTTGGACTGATATAAGGTGTACACTAGAACTAGTGACATCATACATCAGGCCAACTTCTCACAATGTCTCTCAGACTTCAATCGGGATGAGTGACCCTTGGCCCACCTGCAATGAGTGACTCTTGGCCCACCTGCTGTAGCCCAGCCTACCCCTCTTACGGCCACTGACGGAGGGGTGGGTGTTGCGCTCCTGACCCAATCCAGGTTGAAGTTGTGTGCACAAGTGTTATACACATTCATTAAGGGACGGGATGTGACGTGATTTCTTTTCCAGTTAAGCTTAGGAGAAAGGTGAGCGGGAACTCCAAGCCCTACACCTGGCTGACCACGATTATCTTAGCTGTGGACGCCTCCCCTCTCAAATGGGGTGAAGGATGGAGGCAGATACCAGGCGTATGCTGATTAGCTACAGCCGGGGAAAGCGTTGCCTTCCCGCCCCTGCAGCGCTCCCTCCCGTCTGGTGCTTCTGTAAACAAGTGAGCAATCAGCTGCTGGGGGAAGTGAGAGCTAGTGTGTAGCTTGTAGAAGCCTAATACACCGAGCACCCCGAAAACAGTCAGGTTTCATTTTAAGTGCAAAAAGGCTAAGCATCTTGTCCGGCAGCGAGGCCCCATGCACTCCGCCATGTTGAAGCTTTCCAGTCGCTATTGAGCTGAGGGGCCTGTCTCTGGACCCTGCCATGGCTGGGGAGCAGCAGCTGCAGGAACCAGTGAGTACGGGCCTGGCTTTCCTTTAGCAGTGGCGAGCGGGCCTCGAGACGTTCGCTTGCACCCAGGGACATTTTAAATTTTCGGGGGTCCTGGGCCACTCGTATTTTGTGAGGCCTCGTTTGTAAGTTTTGAAACGTATGATATAATTTCAGCACTTTAATGCCGTCCTTGGCCATGTTGCTCACAGTGCACAGGCACACCTCGAAATTCAAAATGTATTTACATCTAATATTCATGAACAGTGACGTGTGCTTTCAGGATTATAATTCAGCAGCAGTTCACTAACATGATTGTTTATAATCTGTGAGACCTCCTGCGATTGCTGATATGTGAGGTCCTGTTTTGGTCTAAAAGAAACTGGTTTTATGGCTGTCACATGGGGTTGAAAAACAAACCATTTTGTGCCATGTCTGCAACAGACTCCAATACATCACCCACGCTAAAA
Source organism: Triturus cristatus (assembly GCF_964204655.1). NCBI lineage: Eukaryota > Metazoa > Chordata > Amphibia > Caudata > Salamandridae > Triturus > Triturus cristatus. The sequence continues at coordinate 623,694,762 of NC_140594.1, read as the reverse complement.
ATAAATTAAAGAAAACTTATTTTAAAAAATGGATTAAGAATTATTTAGGGTCTTCAGAGCAAAAGCAAAGCTGGCTCTATCAGGGAAAATATACAATGACTAATGCTTTACAGGTAATTCCATTTGTGTCTGCCACCCTGCAGGGTGGAGGGTGACGCCACACCACATTTGAAGCAGTCCCTGCTCGCTGGCCGCGTGTGCACGCTCACGTGACCGTTGTGCCCAAAACCTGACAGGCCCGGGTGAGTACGGGCACTCTCCTCAGGCCTGGAGAAGTTCCGGTACTCAGAAGAACAAGCATTTACAATGCAATGGTCTCGGCATTGGTAAAGTTAGAGCTATTGGCATTGCTCATGACAATGCCGTTTCTTTACATGTTTTAAAAACAAAAACATAAACAAAAATAATGTCATGAGCAATGCCAATAGCTCTAACTTTACCAATGCCGAGACCATTGTATTGTAAATGCTTGTTCAGCCTTGCAGGCGTGCCTCCTCTCTTCTTGGTGCACTCCAGGCTCGCTGTGCGGAGCCCTCTGCTGTGCCCTTCCTAGCTTTGTGTACGCCCTCCCACACGCTCACACTGTGCGCTACGTGGAGGGCGGGGGTGGAGAAACTCTACAGTGGCGGCTGGCTGGGTCTCTCGGCAGTCGCACGTGCCGCCGCACCCACGCTCCAGAGCCTGCCCCTAGACCCAGGCAGCAACCTGCTCCAGCTAGGGTGACCAGACGTCCCGGTTTTCCCCGGACGGTCCCCGTTTTTGGAGAAGTGTCCCCGTGTCCCGACACTTTTCTCCAATTCAATGAAATGTCCGGGTTTTTAAACAGTGTCCGGGTTAAACATACAAATGTCCCGGTTTTTCATTTGTTTCGGTTGTTTGAGCATGCGCGTGCATGCTCTCTTTGCACTGATTAAAGCGTGACGTTTAGGTGAGCGTTGTAGCAGGAACGGAAATCGGGCTTTGAATGGGATGGGGGGGTGGGGAGAGGTGCTCCTTTCATTCCACAGCGCGAGGTTCAGCGCTTTGAATGTGACCTCTGTCTCCAGGCCGAGAAGTCAAAGGATGCAATCTGCATACATTCACACCTGAATGCCGGTCACTTAGGGTGCTTCCAGAGATACCTTTGTTTTGTTAATGCAGCGCTCCTGCTCCAACAGCTACTGATGGCAGTGCGTCTTTGAATGTCTTTATTTTGTAAAAGCCTACTTGCAGGACCTGCTTATATCCTTGTTTAGAAACAGTAACCTGTTTGTACTTCGTGTCCAGGGCCGGCTTTAGGGCGGTGCGAGTGCCACCGCACCGGGTGCTGGCTTCCTGGGGGCGCCGTGTTTTAAAGTTTATTATGCTTTTGAAGCACCTGCTGCAGCGTTTCTTTACCCCCAGCAATTACCAGGCCTCACATAAATGTCAAGATAACTCGTGTGATTAATAATCTTCCTGGAGAGAGATCAGCATTTTGTATAGTTGAGGTTTTGACTTCGGTGAAGTTAGTGTAGAAGGTTAACATGCCTGCTGCAAAGAACCTGTACCAAGTAGATTACAGAGTGCGTATGATGTAAACAGATCAGCAGATTACTGCTTTCAAAAGAGATATCCTTTTGTTACTTGCAATTTATAACTTAAAGTCCTGATATAGAATAGTGAGCTATTAACTTTCATCCTAGAACTGCATACACACTGCAAAGTATACATTATTAGAGCATTGATTAATGTTGCAAAAAGGGATAATTTGGCTAGAAATCGTTTCTTATTATTAAAGAAAACTCCCAACTATGCTGTTTCTTTTTCGACTCTGCGTTTGTGCTTCTCCACACAAAGCACTCTTAAAACTATACTGCCTACCAGTATGGATGACATGTGACTCCCTACACTTTTAGTCCTTTGGCTTCTGTAACATTTCCTATACACTGATTACACATGCATGATTGATTGTCTCTGTGTAATGTGTGTGTGATGCGAAGTGCTCGGACACCCTACACTGGTATGAGTGGCGCTATATAACTAATTCAATGCATCTGAGAGAGTGTGGTTATGGAGACTTGGTCACTGTTAAAGGGTGCTAGTGAGAGAATCCGTGGTGGAGGTGGTCTTGGGGGGGCGCCAACAAACACTGTCGCACAGGGCGCCACCAGCACTAAAGCCGTGGTCACCAACTATAGCAAATGTTGAGGCAAAGTCTGTTTAAATGGAATTAATGGTTACAGCCAATAAAAGACCTCTGATTTGTCGTCTGTAATGCTTCATCTCGGTCTGTGGAGGGAGCTGTCATTATAGTCCTTTTTCTATGTCCATGGCAGCTGTCAAATAGTCCTACCTTTATGTCGATGGTTACTGCAAACCGTTGTCCTACTTCTATGTCTATGACCTGTCCCCGTTTTTAGGTCTCGGCTGCGAAAGGCTGCGCTTGCGCAGTCTCGCTCCGAGATTTAATGAGTTTGAGTGACTTTGAGAAGAGGGGCTTGCACCCGCCCCTCTTCTCTCCTGTTCTCCATTGGCTGGTCTCTTAAATGCTGGCCAGCCACTGGAGAAGAGGTCCAGTCACTCCGTTGAAGCCCCGTCCTTTTCGGATCGGGGGGCGTGTTTTTTGCGAGAAGTCTCAGGGAGGAGACAACAGCAAAACACGCCCACAAATCCGAAAAGGACGTGGCGTTTCTCCGAGGCATTTTCTGCTGTGCCTCGGAGAAAGGCGGTGGTGTCCCGGCGTTGCTCCCTCACCTGATCTCCTGTGATCAGCAACCCAAGACGTTACATCAGTGGTGCCTGCGAGAAAGGCACAGCAGAACTTGACGGGTTTACGGGGATTCCAAATGTATTCTCCAACAGATGCGTTTCGACAGAGCATGTCTTTCTCATTACATCAGTGGTGCCTGCGAGAAAGGCACAGCAGAACTCGACGGGTTTACGGGGATTCCAAATGTATTCTCCAACAGATGCGTTTTGACAGAGCATGTCTTTCTCAGTGTTGGTTTTTATCTGTTAAACGGGTGTCTATGAAGACAGCAAACAACTTGTGCACGAGACGAAATGCAGTACTGTGAGTGAAACACTCCTGCACTCCTCAGGCCCCTGGCAAGATACGCTCCGCACAGCGGAAGAGGGAAGAGGTGTGAGGAGAGGAGGCGGGCTGTGGAGCTGCTGCTCGGTTTGTTTGTTCAGCCTGCATTTTGAAACGGAGCAGGAGTTAATTCTTAACTTGCTCCCAGTGGCGTCACGTGCCAAGGGCATGTGAGCTGGGAGACGGAGGGCAGCGGAGCTCAGCTCGGCTCCTCCATCTGGGAATTCCGGGGTCCGGCGGGCACGCGGAGGGAGGCTCCGGCGCGGGCACGCAGATTAACACACTCCGCACCAGGGCGGCAACTACACCAAACTTTGAGGGGGGGCGGTGGGGCTATGGTTTTCAGTAGTGGGGGTGCTGCGCTTGCCACAGTATGTCACAATTATTCGTTGGTCTCTCTTCTCTGGTAAATGGTGCTTATTTATATATTTTTTCTAAAGTAGTCCAGTACTACAGGGTGTAAGGTATGTTTTTTAAGATATTTATCCCCAGATGTTTTAGGAAATTGGTGGCCAGTGCTGGGGTGTAGCTCGAGGGAGGGCGTTTGGGATGTCGTTCCCAACCACCCCCGGTGAGCGGATTCTGGTGTGTGTAATTGGGCACAGGGACCTCTAGTCGAGCTGGCTGTGTCTGTGGCCAGGTTTCCACTCGGATCATAGCACTGGAACACCTTACAGAGCTTGGATACATCCACCCCTTTCCCTCTCACACAAAAACAAGCCAAGGCTAAACAAAGGACTGGCTGGCTGTTAGGTGGTGCAGAGAAGCATTGTTTACCTGCACACAGCACCTTTACAATATTTACAGGACAGGAGGTCAGCACACAAGCCCGCTCTCTCAGGATGCCTCATGTCCAGGCTCTGTAACATATAGAATGCTGAAATTGCACTGTATTCAACGGAGGCTGGAGCGTAGGGTTACCCCAAGTTCATGCTGCCATAAACTTTTGTTAATGTTGGCACTCTAAAAAACTGCAATCAACGTTTAAAAGAGCCATAAATGACAACAGCCTCACCCCTGGCAGCAGTGCTAAGCCAACAGGAAATACTGTGTGGCATCAGCCCAGGAACCACAGAAGCCCATCCCCTGGCAGCAGTGTTAATCCAGCAGAAAATAGTACGTGGAACTAACCCAGGAGCAACTGATGGCTCCACTGAATTATTTATATACCACTTGCCTTGCGAGTTCATGAAGTGTACCAATTTTTATGTGGTTTCCAGGGCTTTAAGTGGGATGAAAAGTGTTGGGGGGGGGGGGGGGGTTGTCTCTAAACGGGACATGGTCTATGTAATTAAGGGCGTTGGTTAAACATTTAAACTACATTTCTGTGATTCCCATGGTGTGTTACCGGACTGGTATTTTAGTTCGTTTCTGGGTTTTCTGTTACTGCATCCAGATATTTAGGACACCTCAAATACACCTAAAACTATCCAGAACTATTTACAATGCAACGGTCTCGGCATTGTTAAAGTTAGAGCTATTAACATTGCTCATGACAATGCCGTTTCTTTAAATGTTTTAAAAACAAAAATAATGTCATGAGCAATGCCAATAGCTCTAACTTTACCAATGCCGAGACCATTGCATTGTAAATGCTTGTTTGTTTTGAGAATCTGGTCACCCTAGCTCCAGCCTCCTCAGTCGTTCGGCGGACCGCCTCCCCAGACAATGCAGGGGCAGCGGGAGCGCCTGCCTTGTCTGCCCACCACGGGCTCAGGCTGGGTGTCGGCACACCACTACCTGCTTGCGGGTGCCACGCCCTTGTACCTGGGGATGTTTCTGCTGCCTCTTCGCCACAGCCACGGTCAGCACCTCCGTGTTGCCGCTCCTTCCGCCTCACAGCCACCCCCCAGGCGGTAAGCACGCCACTTCATCAGCCACAGGTGCCAGGTTGCAGCACATGGCGTTGGCTCAGGCCGACCTTGTCCCCAATGTGGAGAGGTGATTATGGTGGTAACCGGCCGACAAAGGGGAAGCACATACCAACGAGACGCACCACCAATACTGGGTACGTGCAGACAACCACAAGCGATTGTCCCACCTATATTTATTGCCTCCGGTCCGAGCCCGGGCCAGAAGGCTGAATGCGATACAATGTATTGCAGTGGTCGGATGGCTTACTATACCCTCCTCCGCCACCATCCCCGGACAGGGCAGGCCATACATGGCAGCCTGCAGCCACCACCTGGCCTCCCCTCTGGCACTCCGTACCATCGGTACCGTGCACAGGTGCAGAAACAATACCCTACGATGCCTCCCAGTCGGGATCGACGCGCAGCGAGACAGCCCAAAGCCCCCCTGCCAAATTGAAGCAGCGTGATTTCATGATGGTAGGTGCCATGGCCTGCCCTAACCTCCTCAAAACCGGCGACCTCGATCTTCACTGTAGTCAGATGGAGTGACAACCAGCCCGCGATCCGCTATGACAATGCGACCAACCACCTGACTCTGTGTCCAGCAGGGGAACCAAAAGAGGAATATCCAGGTGTGACACCCACCTAAATACCCCGCTGACCTCCTGGAAGTGACATCATGCTATGGGTCACGGGGGAGGCGAGATCTCTCACTCGCAGTGGCCTACTTCAAGGCCAGGAGCCCACAGAAAAAAATACTACCCTGGTGAGTGAGGAAACATTAAGGGGCTGTCCCCTCTAGTGTCCCCGAAGGGGACGTGGCCATCCACCTTGTTGTTCTTCCTGACATTTACGTTTTAGGTTTAAATTTGCATTCAGCCAAACAATGGACTTTGCATACTTTAATTTACAATGGTAAGGGGATAAAAGGGAAGAGTAAAACGATAAGAAAAACATACTTTGTGTAATGGAGCATAACGATAAAAACATTAAGCTAGTGCCAATTTAATTAGCAAACTTTGCAGGAAGGATTTCTAATCTTTGCCTTGAGGGCGGTGTCTAGATAAAAGGCATTGGAAATTGTTCTTGAATTGATACATGGGCACTTGGCGTGTTCATGCTGGAGCTTTTCAAGCGTAGATTCGGCTACTAGCAGGTCGTTCTTGCACCACTCTTATTCTTCTTTCACGTGACCCTGGCCTGGCTGAGGGAAAGGGATGAGTTCAAACATTCTGTGAATGATTCCAAGTCCAAGATGCTGGTGTACACTCATCTCAAATGAAGGGTAACATTATGCCACCGGCATGGTCTTGAGAGTTTGTGGCGTATGTCTTTCTCTTGCTGAGCCGGGTTTCAGCTGTACGGTACACTAATACGCCCAAAATTGTGTTGGGCTAGGGGCACAAGGGTAGCGTAACTCCATATTTGTAAAAGAAATGTCTTGTTGCTGTGGTCATCCCCCGTACAGGCACACTAAAAAGGCTGATTTGCACAACTCGCATCCTCGCACCAAGGTGCGCTGTCTAGCTTTGGGTTTGTATTGGAAGTTTACCCTATCTGTACAAATTCCAAAGTGCCCTACGGGTGCAGCAGGCATTTGCGCCCGAAATGTGCGTCTTGGGGCACTTTGGTAGTACATAAGGGACTTGAGTGGCCCCTTCTGTAATACAGATAGCACTGGCGCATATGTTGCACCAGTGCTATCTCAAGAGGGGGTTCCCACATTTGCATGGAGACATGACCCCATGCAAATGAGGGAATCCCTTTACCAATGCACCAGCGCTGTTTATGCACACGGGCTCAGAGGTTAAAAAGCTGTCAGGAGGTGCATTGACAGTGCACCACAAATGGATGATGCACTGTCTGAGCACCCCCTGATGGCAGCCCTCTGGACGGTTCCCAGACATCCCCATTAAGGCTGATGAGGTCACTCACTGCACCCGCCTGCAAGGCGATCGCTGCCAACACAGTGAAACATGGAGCAGCTTTGAAGCAACTGCTATGTATTGTACTTGCAGGCGCTGCACCAGGGAAAGCACTAGTTCATGGCTGCTCTGAGAACAATGCGTTCAACCTAAGAGGGCCACTTTCCCGGTTTGCGACCGGTGCACCTGTTTGAAGGTGCACCATGGCTCAAACAGGGAACGTATTCCCTATACGTAATAGGGCTTCTGGAGTATTAGAAGGAAGAACATTTCATGAGTTTTGTACCAGTACAAACCTTCTATATAAACAGAGAAATCATCTTTCTCTGGACTCTGGTAATCGAGTCTGCTGGTCATAGACTCAGACACAACAGTGTGGTCAACCCAGCTGCTGGCTAATTTATTTTTAGGGGGGGGTCAGATGCAGTTAGGGAGAATCAGGTGGACTAAGAACGGGTGCTCAGCAGCAAAAAACAGAGTCAAGCAGACCACTGTGATAACAAAGAGGTTCAAGGTTTACTCTAGCACTGGATCGTAGCTAGCATGCAAAAATGAGAGGGTTAAAGATTTTGAAAATGTAAAAAGTATTTTGCACGACTCCTTTAACTCGAACCTAGGCATCTAGCATACCTGCAGTACAAGTTACTTACCTTCGGTAACGATATATGTGTAAGAAACGTTAGTTATAGATTACTTACTTTAGAATTACCCCCAGGCGTCAGACTGGATCCGGAAAGTTTTTCGTCAGTAGTACCTCTGCCCGTCGGAAGGTGGCATCGTTCGGCTCCACGTTCGTTGTTGGCGTTGTGTCGCCTGGATGACGTTGCGGTAGCTACTTAGACGCCGCCCTTACCCGCTGACGATAGTTCTGTACACGACTTTGAGCGCCAGAAACACAGAGCCATGCAAGACACTGATCACTGGTGCACAAAACTAGGGCCCTGAAAGGATAGCCTGAACCCTAGATATCAGTTCACAGAACGGGGAGTATGGGTGAGGCGTTAAGAATCTCTAACTAACAAATGTTTCTTACAGATATATCATTACCGAAGGTAAGTAACTTCTTCATCTGAAAGAAACACGTTAGTTATAGATTCCTTACCTTAGACTAGATATCCCAGCAATACCAAGCCCAGAGGTGGGTCTGCGAACCAAGATCACACCAGAAAGTCCTGGAGAACAGAACGGCCAAAAAAGCCGTCCCTCCAGACTTGGCTGTCAAGGCAGTAGTGTTTCCTAAAGGTGTGCAATGAAGCCCACGTAGCCACCTGACAGATGTCATTCAGAGGAACGCCTCTTCCCAGAGCACTAGTTACTGCCGTCACCCTGGTGGAATGGGGGCGTAGCCCCACTGGAGGCTCCTTTGCCAAAGAATAGCAGGCTTTGATACACAAGACGACCCATCGGGAGATAGTCCGCTTGTGTGCGGCCTGACCTTTCTTGGCGCCCACGTACCCAACAAAGAGCTGGACATCCACCGGAAACTGTTTGGTGCGATCCAAATAAAATGAAAGTGCACGTTTTGTGACCAGACAGAGCCTCTCTTCCTCCTTCGAAGGATGCAGAGGTGGAAAGAAGGTGGGCAAAGTGATGGTCTGCCTGATGTGGAAGGCAGTGACAACCTTGGGCAGGAAGGATGGACGAGTCCTGAGGACAACTTTGTCTAGATGCACAAATAGAAAAGGAGGCTTAGAAGAAAGCACCTGGTGTTCACTCAATCGTCTGGCAGAGGTGATGGCCACCAGGACTGCAGTTTTGAGAGTTAACAGCCTCAAAGGACAGTTGTGAAGTGGCTCAAAGGGAGCGCACATTAAATACGTTAAAACCAGGTTCAAGTCCCACTGAGGCATAACGAAGGGAATAGGAGGAAAGAGATGAGTTAAGCCTTTCAGGAAATGATTTACCACCAGGGACTTGAAAAAGGAAGGCCAATCTGAAAACCGAAGGAAGGCAGAGATGGCCGAGAGATAGCCCTTGATAGTGCCCAGAGCAGAGCCCTGCTGGGCTAAAGAAAGAAGGAACAAAAGAACCTCAGACAGAGGGGCAGAGAGGGGATCCACAGCCTTTGCTGTGCACCATGTCACAAATGTGTTCCACCGGCAGGCGTATACCATCTTAGTGGAGGGACGCCTGGCTGCCAGAATTACATTGCAGACTTCGGGAAGCAGGTCGAATGACATCAACTGCCGCCGCTCAATCTCCATGCAAGGAGGTGGAGGTTGGACAGGTTCGGGTGGAGGACCGTCCCCTGTTGCTGCGACAGAAGATTCTCCCGAAGAGGCAGACGGGTCAGAGGATCGATGGCCATGTTGAGCAGCTCGAGATGACCGACTCTTCGTGCCCAATCCGGAGCCACAAGAATGACTTGGACCCGGTCGCACCTGATCTTCTTCAGCACTCTGGGCAGAAGTGGTATAGGCAGAAAGGCGTACAACAGACCGCAACTCCACTCGCGACGAAAAGCGTTGCCTAGCGAGTGCAGCCTTGGAAATTCCAACGCTCAGAATTGCTGACATTGCACTTTCTCTTAGGTGGCGATTAGATCTAACCAAGGCTCTCCCCACTGTTGAAGGAGACCTTGCATCACCTCCGAGTGAAGACGCTATTCGTGATCCATCATGCACCTGCCACTGAGTTAGTCGGCCCTGGCGTTCAGTGAACCTGCCAGGTGTTGAACCACCAGAGATATGCCCTGATGTTCCAGCCATGTCCAGAGGCGAAGGGCCTCCTGACATAGGGTCCACTACCCCATCCCGCCCTATTTGTTGCAGTACCATATGGCGGTGGTGTTGTCCATGAACACCCGCACTACTCTTTCCTCAACAGAGGGAAGGAATGCTTTGAGTGCAAGATGAATCGCCCGAAGCTCTGGAAGGTTGATGTGGAACCCAGACTCCGCCGGACACCAGAGGCCTCTGATCTCCGCCTCCCCCATGTGGCCACCCCATCCCAGAAGGGATGCGTCCGTCACTACTGTGTGTTCTGGATGGGGAAGGGAGAGGGATCTGCCGTTGACCCAATCCTGGTTCGTGAGCCACCAGTATAATTGTCGTGCAGTGCCCTCCGAGATCTGGACGCAAACGGACAGATTCCCCTGATTCTGCGCCCACTGGAACTTCAGGTCCCACTGCAGAGCCTGCATATGCCACCTGGCATGATCGACCAGCAGTATGCAGGAGGCCATGAGGCCCAGCAGTCTCAGGGTCATTCTGACTGAAACCCGGGATAGAGGCTGAAAGATCGGAATCATAGCCTGAATATCCCGGACTCGCTGTTTGGGAGGATAGACCCGAAACTGCGTCGTGTCCAGAACCGCTCCGATGAAGAGGAGCTTTGAGAGGGAATCAGGTGTGACTTCAGCACATTGATGGAGAACCCCAGCGAATGCAGGTCCCCCTAGTCTGGAGGTGGGAGACGACTGCCTGGGGCGAGCCTGCCTTCAACAGCCAGTGTCGAGATAGGGGGAAGACTGAAACCCCTGATCTGCGCAGATGAACTTTGACCACCGCCATCACTTTCGTGAACACCCGAGGGGCGCTGGTAAGGCCAAAGGGAAGCACAGTAAATTGGAAATGCTCGTGGCCTACCGTGAACCACAGGTAACGCCGGTGGGCCGACAGGACGGGGATGTGGAAATAAGCGCCCTGCAAGTCCAACGCTACTATCCAGTCTTCCGGGTCGAGGGCAGACAAGACCTGAGCAAGCGTCAACATCTTTAACTTCTCCTTCCGGAGGAAGCGGTTGACGTTCCTGAAATCCAAGATAGGATGCAGGCCCTTGTCCTTCTTGGGGACCAGAAAGTAGTGGAAGTAACAACCACAACCTAATTCTGGGACAGGAATGCCCTCGATGGCTCCCTTGGCCAAGAGAGCAGTAACTTCCTGCTGGAGAAGGGCCGGGTGATCCTCCGACATGCGGTGGTATTGCAGTGGCATGGCTGGAGGGGTAGCCTCGAAAGGGAAGGAGTAGCCCTTTTGGACTATCTGCAAAACCCACCTGTCTGACGTGATGGTGCACCAGTGGGGAAGGTGATGGCAAATCCTGCCGCCCACTGGCGTTTGATGGGCCCGAGATGTCGGACTAGGAAGGATTGGAGGCGGCTGCAGAGGGGGTTTGGTGGACTGGCCCACCTGCTGGGCCCCGGAACCACGACGGTTGTTCCCACGTCCCCGGCCGCGCGAAGGTTGGGTAACTTGCTGCGGCCTGTGGCTCTGAGTGGGACGTAGCGGGGCACCCCTTCCGTAGCCACAAAAGGGGCGAAAAGCAGACTGTGCTGGGCGGCTGGAGAGGCCCAAGGACTTGGCTGTAGCCTGTGAGTCCTTGAAACGCTCTAAAGCGTTGTATGCTTTGTCGCCAAAAAGGCGACAGCCATCAAAGGGCATGTCCATGAGGGTATTCTGGACAGCCCCAGAAAAGCCAGTCGATCTCATCCAGGCGTAGCGTCGGAGAGCTACCGACGTGGAAATCGTCCTACCCAGAGAGTCGGCGGTATAAACCCCACAGCGGATGGTAAACTTTGCCGCATCCTTCCCGGCGGCAATAGCCTGGGAGAGCTCTGTCTGGGCCTCCTCCGGACACTGAGGCTGCACCTGCGCAACAGAGTCCCACACAGAGTGGGAGTAACGGCCCAATAGACTTGCAGTGTTTACCGACCGCAGTCCCAAGCTGGCGGAAGAGATAGGAATATGCTACTTACCAGTATGCATCTGTTCTTGGCATGTAGAGCTGCAGATCTACACACTTTTGCATAGATCGCCATCTGGTGTTGGGCCCGGATGTTGGCAGTTTGTTTTTCCTCTTGGAAAGTCTTTGGAAGTCATGTGGTCGGTGACTCCTCCTTTGGATCGTATTGCGCATGGGCTTCGGCTCCATCCTCAGATTGTTTTTCGCCAACAGGGAAAGATGGAGCGTAGTAATAACTGTGAAGAAACCCATGTGTGTTGTATCTAAATAAGATAGACTGGAACAGATACAGGTAGCCGGGGAGACGGGTGGGCGTGTGTAGATCTGCAGCTCTACATACCAAGAACAGATGCATACTGGTAAGTAGCATATTCCGTTCGAGGCATATGAGCTGCAGATTACACACTTTTGCATAGACTATATAGCAGTTCCCAACCTTAGCGGCGACCACCGGTATCTGTTGCAGTGGTTTGAAATAGTGTTTTTATTACAGCCTGGCCCACACTAGCTTGTTGCTTGGTTTGCACATCTACACAGTAGTGTTTAGTGAAAGTGTGCGGTGTTGACCATGTAGCTGCTTTGCAGATATCATCTAATGGGATGTTCCCTAGAAACGCCATATCTTTTGTGTAGAATGGGCTCTAGGGGGAACGGATAGCGTTCGTTTTGCTTTGTGGTAGCAAATCTGTATGCATTTTACAATCCACCTAGCTATCCCTAATTTTGAGATGGGGTTGCCCTTGTGTGGTGGAGAGAAAGACAAACAGTTGTTTGGTCTTTCTGAAAGGTTGTGTTCTTTGGATATAGTAAAGTAAGGCTCCTTTGACATCTAGCGTGTGTAGAGCCCTTTCTGCAACAGTTTGAGGTTGCCAGAAAAATACCGGTAATTCTACAGATTGGTTTAGGTGAAAAGGGGAAATGACTTTAGGTAGGAATTTTGGGTTGGTACGGAGAACAACCTTGTTCTGGTGCATTTGAAGAAAAGGTTCTTGTATGGTAAGTGCTTGTATCTCACTGACCCTTCTAAGGGAAGTGATGGCTACAAGAAAAGCTGTTTTCCATGTGAGAAATTGCAGTTCGCATTTATGCAAAGGTTCGAAGGGCGGCCCCATTAGCCTTGTGAGAACGATATTTAAGTTCCACACAGGTGAGGGTGGTACTCTGGGGGGAATTATTCGTTTTAGGCCTTCCATGAAGGCTTTAATGGCAGGTACTCTGAAAAGTGATAGGTGCTGCCTGTTTTGTAGGTAAGCTGCAATTGCTGCGAGGTGTAGCCGAATGGAGGTATATGCTAGGTTACACCTTTGTAGATGGAGTAAGCAGCATATAATGTGTTGTATAGACACGTCTAGAGGATTGATTGTGTTGTTATGGCAATAAACAACAAATCTTTTCCACTTGGCAGCGTAGCAGGCTCTAGTGGTAGGGCGTCTAGCTTCTCTGCTGACGTTCATACACTCAGGGGGAAGCTTTAGCTATCCGAATTCTAGGATTTTAGGAGCCAGATCGCAAGGTTGAGCTGAGCTGGGTCCGGGTGCCTGATCTCTCCATGGTTCTGGGTTAGGAGGCACTACCGAGAGTTCCAGCAGTGTGGTGTACCACGGTTTTCTGGTCCATGTTGGAGCTACTAGGATTAGTGTGAGGGAATGCTGTTGTAGCTTTCGCACCACTAATGGAACTAGTGGGAGAGGTGGAAAAGCGTACGCAAATGTGTCTGACCAGTTCATCCATATCGCATTGCCTTTGGACAATGGGTGTGGATATCTGGCTGGATTTTAGGGCTAGAGAGATTGCTAGTAACTCCATATAGTTGATATGGAGTAACTTTTGTTGCGGCGTCCATGTGCCCTGCACTGTAAGGTGTAATAGATGAGCTCCCCAGCCGGAGAGCAATGCGTCTGTTAGTATTATTTGTGGAACCGGGTCCAGGAACGGTCGACCTTTGGAAAGGTTTGTGGTGTTCCACCACTGCAGAGAGTGATGGGTGCGACCGTCTACCAACACCAGATCCGTCAGTTGCCCCTGGGCCTGGTTCCATTGGTGCGCTAAGCACTCTTGGAGTGGACGCATCTGGAGTCTTGCGTGGGGCACTATGAAAATGCAAGAGGCCATCATCCCTATCAGTTGCATAAACACCCTTGCTGGGAGGGAGTGTTGAAGTATGAATCTTTGACGCAAAGCCTGAATGCTTGCAATCCTGGCCGGATTTTGAGGTGTCTATGGTGGCACCGAGGTATTGCTTTATGTGGGATGGTGTTAGCTGGGACTTTTGGTGGTTCACCGTGAAGCCTAGTTGGTGAAGTAGTTGGATTGTAGTGGCGGTGTGGTGTACACATTGGTTGTAGGACGTGGCTTTTATCAGCCAGTTGTCCAAATATGGGAAGACGTGAACGTGCTGTCTTCTGAGATGTGCCGCCACTACCGCTAGGCACTTGGTGAATACCCTTGGTGCTGTTGTGACTCCGAATGGGAGCACCTTGAACTGGTAGTGTTGCCCGTCCACTACAAATCTGAGGTACTTTCTGTGAGCATGGTGTACCGGAATGTGAAATTATGCGTCTTTCAAGTTCAGTGTGGTGAGGAAGTCGTTCTGGGAGAGGAGCGGAAGCACCTGCTGAAGCGTTACCATGTGAAAATGGTCTGAATGTATGTATGTGTTTAGGGGCCGGAGATCTAGAATAGGTCGTAGAGTCTCGTCCCTTTTTGGTATTAGAAAATATAGGGAGTAGACCCCTAAATTTTGCTGATTGGCAGGAACTTGTTCTATTGCCTGTTTTTGTAGGAGGGAGATTACCTCCTGTTTTAGTAATGTGGAATGTTCTTGTGACATTGGGCGTTGCCTGGGTGGAATGTTTGGGGTGTTAGATGTTAATTCTAGGCAGTACCCTGACCGAATAATTTGGGTCACCCATTTGTCTGAGGTGATGGTTTCCCAGACCTGAAGGAAATTTTGTAGTCTGCCCCGGACCGGAGTGGGATGGTCTGGAGGGAGCGGGGGGAAGTCATTGGGTAGGCGGTGTGGCAGAGCAGGCGGTATTTGTTTTGCCTCTGCCTTTATTGTTATTGCCCCTATAGCCGCCTCTTTGATAACCCCTTGTGAAGGTGGAATGAGTGGGGGATTTGTAGGAAGTGGACACGCTATCTGAGGAGTAGCCTCTAGACGTACTCCGAAAGGAAGAGCGGCGAAAGGAGCGCCTAGGAGGGTGTGACTGCAGGGCTCCCATAGATTTCGCCGTATCAGTGTCCTCCTTCATTTTTTCGAGGGCCTCAACTACCTTTGGGCCGAATAGGCGTTCTTGGTCAAAGGGATGATTTAGGATGGAGGCCTGTACCTCAGGTTTGAAACCTGATATTCTCAGCCAAGCATGGCGACGGAGGAAGACGCTAGTATTAATGGCCCTGGAGGCTGTGTCTGCTGCATCTAAGGTACAGCGTATGGAGGTGTTAGTTATTGTCTTACCCTCTTGAATTAATTCATTGGCCCTATTTTTGTATCTTTCCGGGAGGTGGTGCATTATGGTTTCTAATTCATCATAATGCGCCCTATCGTATCTGGCCAATAGCGCTTGGGTGTTGGCGATGCGCCATATATTGGCTGCCTGTGACGCAGTGCGCTTTCCTGACGCGTCCAGTAGCTTTGACTCTTTGTCAGGTGGTGGTGCTTCGCCTGACGCCTGGGAATTTGACCTCTTTCGTGCAGTGGAAACCACTAGGGAATCTAGTGGCACCGACCCTTTGATATAGGCAGGATCTGTGGGGGCAGCTTTGTACTTTTTTTCTATGCGTGGGTTAATGACCCTGGCCCTGACTGGGTCATTAAAAACCTCTGGCGCATGTTTTACCACCCCTTTGACAATAGGTAGTATGGAGGTAGACCAATGTGCGGTATCAAATGTGTCGAGGAGGAAATCCTCCTCCACTGGGTCAGTGTGTAACTCTACCCCGTGATAATGTGCTGCCCTCTGAAGTAGGTGGTGGAAACCTAATGTGTCTTCCGGTGGAGATGGCCTGGAAGGGCAAAGGTCATCCTGTGGGACGTCTGGAATATCTGGGTTATGTAGTTGTCCCATGGGTCTGGGGATCCTGTAGGGGTGGGGTCTTGGGGCACATCCCCTGGATCGTGATATGGGTCCCCCTGATCATCATCGTCTGGAGACGGGGTCAGAGAGCGATGAGGTGGGGGCGGAGGGGCGGAGGTGGAGAGGGTGGAGTAGGTGGGGAAGGTATTCTGAAAGGGGAGGTAGCAGAGTCCTTCCTCTTTGGAGGTTTGTCCAAATGTCTCTTCTTGGAAGAGAGTGCCAAATGTCCAGTTTTTGGATCCTTGGTAAGAGTTTTTTGTAAGGGATCCGGTGTAAACAGTTCCTGTGACAATGTTTGTTCCGTCGGCGCCGAAGTCTTCGGGGCGATGACTTTTTAGGTTTGTCCGTGCCGTGCTTAGCACTGGGCTTGGGAACCTCCGATTTCTTGGTCGGTGCCTAGGTGGGCTTCGGCGTGGAAGTGTCGGTGCCGGGGGCCTTATGGGGTTTGGTCGGTACCGAAGATGGGTTTGGTCGGTACGTAAGCGCTGGGTTTCGACACCGAGGACTTCGGTGCGGAGCTCGTTGTCGAGGTAGAGGCCGGTTTCTTTTTTGGTGCCGAAGTGTGTTTGTCGGCACCGCTGGAAGGCTGGCTCGAGCCAGAGCCGCCGGAAGGCTTATTTGGCTTCTTCACCGGGTCCGAAGGTGGGGTGTGTGAAGCAGTGTCTCTGGTCTTGGCTAGGCCCGGAGGCGAAGGCGTGACCAAAGCCTTTTTGGGTGTCGGCGCGGGTGTGGGGGGGGGTATATATTACTCACGACCCTCTGCGCCGGGGTGATGTCCTCTACATCTGAGTCGTCGGCTTCGGAAGCACTGACGAGGTCCTCTTCGGTGTGCTGCTGTCCCGGATCTTCGACGTAGTCTCCGAAGATGTCGACTGGAACGGAGGTCGAGGAGTGTGCCATGTTTCGTCTGGCTCTTCAGTCCCGAATAGTCTTTTTCGATCTGAAAGACTTACAGGCCGGACAATCTCGAGCCTCGTGTTCAGGGAAGAGTCAGAGGTTGCACACCTCATGAAGATCGGTGTGGGGGAATTTGGACCCACATCGAGGGCACTTCTCGAATGGAGTTCTTTCCATCAGCCGGGACCGGAGCTTGGGTAGGCCCGAAGGCCGCCGTCGACGACTGGAACCGAAGATTTGTAGATGAGAAGGTGATTGAGGAGATCGCGATCGAAACAATACCGCAATGTGTGTGAGGATTCCGCTTCGATCGTCGAACTGGAAATGTTCGGAACCGGAGCGCGAAGATCACATCCGAGCCCGATGGCGGAAAAAAACAATCTGAGGATGGAGCCGAAGCCCATGCGCAATACGATCCAAAGGAGGAGTCACCGACCTCGTGACTTCCAAAGGCTTTCCAAGAAGAAAAACAAACTGCAAACATCCGGGCCCAACACCAGATGGCGATCTATGCAAAAGTGTGTAATCTGCAGCTCATATGCCTCGAACATCTTCTTCCTAAGGTGGTCCAGCTTCTTGTATTCCCTTTCCAGGGGAGCCATAGGGAATGAGCTCTTGGAAGTAGAGGCTTGGACCACCAAGCTCTCAGGGGTGGGGTGTTGGGAGAGGAAAGTGGGGTTGCCCGGAGCCGGGCGGTGGCGTCGGGCAATCATCCTATTTACAGGAGCCCCCGTGTTGCGCCTGGATCAGGTGCCCAAAAGGACGTCGGTAAGGGCCTCATTGAACAGAAGCAGAGGCTCTGAAGAGCTCGCCGCCGGCTGAAGCACCTGTCAGGAGGTTAGTCCTGACTACCACTGTAGGGAGTTTGAGGTTGAAAGCTTCGGCTGCCCTACGCAACACCACTGCGTATGACGCTCCCTCTTCCGTAGCCACGGTAGGAGGACACAACATGCCAAGGTCAGGAGATGTGTCAAGACCACTGCCATCTCCCAGTTCCTCTCTCCAGTCCTGCTCAGATTCCATTTGATCAGTTAAAGGATCTCCTGACCCCTCCCAGTCCTCCTCCTTAACCTCTGGGTGCCAATCTGGCTGAAAAGGGACTCCAGGAGTGAACAGGGGCACAAAAACCCCTCTCGCCGCCGGGTCCGGCGTTGGGCGATGCTGGTCCGGCTCTGGGTCCACATCAGGATGGAGGCCGGGGTCGATGCCGGCCGGGGGGCCGTAATCCGGTCAACCGGCGCTGATCCGGATTCAGGCCTGGATCCAAGGGGGGCCTGCGGCACCGAGGCCGTTGACGGAGAAGGCCTAGGCCCCCCAACCGAGACCGTGGGGCCCGCAGGCGGGTTCGGGCCGCCCAAAGATGGCGCGCATCGCCTCGTACAACATATGATGCTGGGTGAGAGTCGCTCCGGGTCCCGGGAAGGGAGGGAAACGCAGAGTCGACTCTTCAGGCTCCGCATGCGGAGCCGCGGGAGGGGCACCACCCGCATCCCTCGTCGGGTCGGCCGACGGACCGACAAGGAGAAGTCGAAGAGCGACGATGCTTCTTCGACTTATTCTTATGCTTCGACTTACCTGACCACGAGTGCAAAGACTTCGATGATTGGACGAATGGTGATGGCTCCGCGACCGGTCCCTCGACCTCCCTTGCGACCGAGACCTCGAACAGCGCGGAGCCGACTGCTCAAGCGGCTTTCAGGACTGCTCCCGCAAAGCCTTCGGCGCCATCGACCGGCAGTCGGAGCACGACTTGGGGTCGTGGTAGTACTCAAGGCAGAAGAGGCACACACGGAACCGCATGCCTTGAATCCGGGCATCCCTTATGCACCAGGAGTCGATGGACTCAAAAAAGAAGTCGACAAAGTCGAGAAAAAAGTCAGCCAAAAAGTGACTGGAGGTCCCGCTCTCTCCGGATCTGCGCTGGCTGGTGCGAAAAAAAAAAAAAAAGAACTGATGTCAGCGCTCGAGAGCGGCATCCCAGTAGCTACCGCGACATCATCTCGGCGAGACGACGCCAACGACGAACGCTTAGCTGACCGACGCCACCTTTCGACGCGCAGAGGTACTGCTGACGAAAAACTTTCCGGATCCAGTCTGACACCTGGGGGTAATTCTAAGGTAAGGAATCTATAACTAAAGTGTTTCTTTCAGATGCACAGCATGTGAATCCAGAAAACATTCATGCTGCAAAAATGTATTTTACTACTCCTTCCTTTAGATTCAATTTGTGTATGTTTGTCCATCTGCTTCAGTGTTGAACTCCCCTGATAATTACATCACAACCAGCGATAGCCTCTTCTCTATTTCGCATTTCCATGTGTTCTGAGCAAGTTTGGTTAGCATTCGAGATTGTATTTCCCATTTGTTGAGGAAGACCATTGTTATGTTGTCAGTTTTTCTTAAGACTGCCCACACTTCAGGTGTTTTAACAGGCTATTAGGGCTAGAAAAGAAAGTGTCTTAAGTTCCAACAGATTTACGTGCAGAAAGAAGTCAATACCGAGCACTCTGAAACAAATCAGAAATCCACTCCTCTGTGAACAGTCTTCTTGTGTGCTTTATTCAGAAACCAAAATCAGCATATATTCGTTCAGATTTCCACCACACACTAGCCAACAAGTGTTTCATCTCTGGACAATTATATTCCAGTTGACTTCCGCAGGGATAGAACAGTAACTGATATAATAAAATACAAATCAATCTTACTTTCAAATACTACACAAAAACCCTCCACCATATTCCCTGTGACTAAGATAATACGCAGGGGAGCGTAAAGTGAAAAAGACAAATTAAGAATTGGAAATTGCCATGAATTTTATTATCTCTCCTAGGGGTCTAGAGTCCCCTGATGCTCAGGTTTAGTATGTGTGCACCCCATCTCCTGTGGGACGAGTCAGTTGTAATGGTGACTATGGGGGTTGGTGGTTTGGAAGGTTTTCCCACTGTAATGTTTGAATTCCACCATTCAACTGTACCTGGCCTGTGAAAACTACTAGATCATCTCAACTCCCTGTTGCTTGTGAGCATTGTTGGTGTAGCCACTTCTGTAGTGGTCTTGTGTTATCTCACCTAGGATACTAAGGGAATACAGGAGACCATCATGTTCAGCATTTTCTCCACTGTCAGATGTTGATCCTTCAGGTAAAAGCGAGGTTGTTCCACTATCAACGTTAGTCTTTTTGGTTACAATTAGGATAGGGATATGCGTGTATTCCTTTTCTTCGAGATGCACATTCTTGGTGCAGAATTTATTTAAAAGGGTACTACCTTGAATTGGTATATTGTATAAAAAGAACTCTGAATAGAACTCAAGCATTAAGTACAGCACAAGGTAAGCTCTATAGTAATAGCTACCTCTCTAAACAAAAGAGTAAGAATGAAAACAAGCATTGGCATAGCCAATAGGTCTCGCTTTTGGGACCTTATAAGTATTTAGTTATGCAGCACAATATCCTTGGTGCAATAACATCAACTGTTGCATGGCTAAAAACATATAAGGTCCCAAAGGCGAGACCTATTGGCTATGCCAAAGCTTGTTTTTAGAGGCCTGGCATGCAGTTTTAAATTTAGGCTGGTAAGAAAGGTTTCAACCCGAGGGGCAAGGTCTAGAGAGAAATAAGATAGGAAGAGAGGCGAGTTATAATGAGATAGCACAAATAGAAAGGTGAAGCACAGAATGACAGGTCAGGTAAACAAAGTAGCGAGGCAGGTAGAGCCGGTGGGATGGAAAATAGAAAGCTACGAGAAGTAGAGAGTAAAGAGGTGCAGATGAGGTAGAGAGATGAGGCTAATACAAAGGAAGGGCGAGGGATAAGTAGAGAATGGTGAAATAGGGAGAGAGACACAGAGGTAAGACAGTATTAAACAAGCGAGACATTGGAAGCAGAAAGAGTGAACGGAAACAGTGAAGGAGATAGAAAGAGATGAAAGCAAAGGGAGTGATAGATGCAGTGGAAGAGGTAGAGAGAGCATTGTAGAGAGAAAGAAATAAAATAATGGGAAAGGTGAGGGAAAGAGGACATCAATAAAAAGAGACATAGAAGGCCAATAGGTGAGGTAAATTGAGAGGCTAGAAAGTGTATGAGAGGTGGGAAAGAGAGATGAGGCAGTGTGTTGTGAGGCAGAGAGAAAAATGAAAGAGAATGGTGAGGTAGAAAGAGGGATGCGAGAGGTAGAGAAAGGTACGGTATAGATGGCAAAAACGATAGAAAGGGTAAGATAAAGAGATGAAATTAAGGGGGAGGTGAAGTAAATGGAAGAGAAATGAAAGGGAGATGAGATGCAAACAGAGCAGCAAGATGCAGAAAGAAGAGAAAGTAGAGAGAGAGATAGGGGCACTTGAGGAGAAGAGAGGGGCAGAGAGCTGACCTAGAGCTAGAGATAGGATCGGAGAGAGGTGGAAAGTTGAGGTCATGAGTGGTAAGTGCTGTGGGGCACTGAGGTTTATTGAAAGAGGTGTGACGTACACAGAGAGTTTAAAGGTAGAGCAATAGTGTGGTAGGTACGTAGCCATGTATAAATAGACAGATAAAAAGGGAGTGTTTAGGTAAAGGAATGAGACATGGGACAGAAAGGTGCGACAGAGAAAGAAATGTATTGGGTGGTATAGAGAAGTGACAGCTAGTCACAGAGTGTGGTATGTAGAGAAGTAAGTTAGAGAGAAGGGCAGGGATTTAGTCTGGTCAGGTAAAGAGAGTTAACTTACAACAAGAGAGGGAGAGATGAAGGAGGGAAATATGAGTAGAGGAGGGAGGTAGAGAGGCAAAACAAACAGGAGCTAAGAGCAAGTTAATGGGAGGAAGACAGAAAGTAGAGAGGTAAAGAGTTAGCAAGACAGGGAAATGGATGATAGAGCAAGATGTAGGTGAGGTAGAGAAAGAGGTTGAGAAGTATGGGATAGGTAGAGAAAGGACGAGTCAGAAGGGGTAAGGGGAAGATAGTAACACAGAGAGAGAGAGAGAGAGAACAAGAAAGAGCAAGAGATAGTCTTCTGTTTTGATCACTTCAACAGGGTGGGCCTTCGGCAATTGGTCAAGAAGCCCGCCCATGCCTTAAAACAGGCTTAAAGGTCATTACCTCTAAAGGGGAATTTAACAGCACAAATATATTTTGGGAAAAAGCCATATGTTTTTATTTCCTTTAAGTTTTCCCAACATTGAATAAAATCAAGTCACTGGCTTATATGACATTTCACATAGAAGAAAGATATACCTACATAGTGACATAGTGACAAGACACTTCCCACCCTCCACTCACGGATTGCAAAATACGTCAGTAACAATAAACAGAGAGAATAAATGTGTGCATAGCTGAGGACAACCTGTCTCCTTCATCTGTGCCCAAATACATCTCTTACAACTCAGAATCCTCTCAGATTTATGCATCTGCCTATTCCTACTATCAAAGGGCCAAGTGACCTGGGACAAGCCAAGGCTACTGATCCCTCCTTTGAATGTAGAAGTAGAGATTTCCACAGTCCGATTTACTATCCCGACACCTCAAGTCCCATGACAGTCTTTCCATAGGAAACAGCTTCAGTAGAACAAGTGTGAGAGGAAAAGAGGAAGTGCGAGCAAAGAAAGCTAGAGAGAGAAAGAAACAGAGATTGGAAAGTAGGCAGAGAAAAGGAAGTGAGAGAGACAGAGGCGGAGAGAACGACAGATAAGAGGAAAGACAGAGACAGAGAAAGAGACAGGAAGAAGACATACGCAGAGACGAAAGAAATAGAGAGGGAAAGTGAAAGAGGACGAGAGTGAGAGGGGTGAAACGGAAGCTCAGAGAGACAAGTGCGCACGCCTCACGCTGAAAGTTAAAAAAAAAAAAAAAGCCGTGCAGGCTGCAGCGGGAGAGAGAGGCGGAGGGGTGCACCCGCGAGTGGTGCGTGTGCGCTGGGGAGAGCTCTTTTTCAAAGCACATACTCGTGCTTGTGGCGCGCCGCTGCGCACTCCCGCAAGCTGTATGCCGCCACAAGCACGAGTATGTGCTTTGAAAAAGAGCTGCACGACGGCTTAAGGTCTCCTATGCAGCGGAAGAGGCACCTACCTACGCACAACGCACAATGCATTTTCCAATTAGAAATGCCACTAACATAATTGTAAAATTATGCCTACAGCCATACAACCCTGAAAGCACCTAATCTCGTAGAGTCTGAGAAGATAAATTGACATTTCTTATTGGAAAATGCATTCTGGATTGTGTGTAGTTAGGTGTCTCGTCCATTTGTTTGTTTGACCCTGAATTAGTAGTGAATTTTGTCCACTGCGAATCAGAGAAATTTTCTATGTAACTGGTACACTGCTATGTGCAGGTATTCGTGTTTGAAATCTAAGGTAGCCATGTAGTCTCCTTTCCCTATAAAAGGGGATGACCTCCAGGATTACTGTAATCTTGGACTTTTGTGTCTTGATTAACTGGTTGAACCCCATGCAATCTAAGATAGGCCTTGGGGTCTTGTCTAGGGGCTGTCTCTCCAAGAAGTAGGTTGCGTAGACCCCTTGATGTCTTTCCCGTTGTGGTACCAGTTCTATTGCCTCTTTGATTAAAGGGTCCTTGACTTCTTAGTGTTAGCGAAGTTGCTCTACCCTGTTGGTACTCTTTTTTTCTGGATCTATTGTGTGAGTTGTGTTTAATTCTATACGATAAACATGTTGGATGATATTTAGTATACATTTCCTAGATGTGACCGTTCCCCATTCCTATATTAAGTTTCAAATGTTTCTTCCCACAGGTTACTTGTTTAGTAAGGTGATCTCTGTGCAATCACTTGAAGGTGGATGGTTCTCCTCTTAAGATGGCTCCTCTCCCTTGAAAGGCATGCCATAAGGGAGACCAGTACTGCCCTTGTAATGTAGCTGTTGTGGGAGTACCTTGTGTGGATGCAGCATGCATGGTAGATGGCTGCATTACTCCCCTTGCAGCGTTTTTTTAATCCTCTGTGCCATAACTCCTGGAAAAGACCCTTTATTTTGTAAGGTCAACACAGCCTTTGCAGTGTCAAAATCTCTTTTCAAGCACTGCAGCACTTCATCCACAGTCTCCCTCAAAAGGCTGTGAACGGCATATTGATAATAGAAGCTTGAACTTCCTGTCCAAAATTCAGGTACTTTTATCCAGGAATGTCAATGTAGGGTTGTGTCTGTACACAATTGCCTGCTGGCTCTGTTAGCAGCGTCCTACGCAGTTTTCAGACAGATGCTAGCAATGGTGTTGCAAGATTTATTTTTCGTCCCATTGGTGGTGGGTGTATCAGTGGAGAACATTGTAATTTGCTTTACACCACTGTGCTGCTGCGGACTTCTCCGTTTTCCTGCCCACCATGTCTACCCACTCACCCTCCGGTGGTGGACCAGTTGAAGAGGGGATATTAGTTATTTTTGCAAGCTGTGCCTATGATTAGGCAGCTGCCATATTTCCCCTGATGTAAGGGGAAGAAAGTGTACTTATTTTCTACTCTTGGGGTGATTGACTTCACGACTGCTTGATCTTTACCCCCTCTTCTGCCATTCTTCCATCAATTCTCACGTCTGTGATGGATCAGGTTTGATTAATTGTTCCTCTTCTTCAAAGTGAAAGAGCTCCTCCTTAAATGCCTTTTGTGGTTCTGGTATTTTTTCTGCAAGTTGTCAAACTAGTGTTTGTTATGCAGGAAGGCTTCCATTTCGGCTTTGAGGAGACATCTTTTTCTCTCAGTGTCAGGAGCCTTTTGTTAGGCGTCAACAACTTAATTACTGAACACTGAGCAGTTCTGCCCTGAAGTAGTCTTTGTCCCTCCCACACTCCCATTCCATTCAAGGCCGAGGATGTTTCAGAGGGTTTGTCTCCAGCTGTATCCTTTGTCTTAGATTTGTCTTTCAGCCCAGCCACCGTGAGCCTCTGCTGACTTATCCCGCAATTTGTCTGAATGTATTTTGACAGTTGTGTTTCTTTTTGAGTTATATTTTGACTACCCCTTTGGGGATGGGATCTCCCCCCTGTGCCTTGGTGTCCTCTGGCACTTGCAAAACCTAAAGGGGGCATTTTACAAGCCCCTTGCTCATTGTCCAACCCACGTGGTCATAGTGGGTGTCGATCTTCTTACGTCGAAGATTGTTGGTATTTTTTAGTATCCCCTTCTTTGACATCCGTCATGAGACTTGTTCTCGTCAATGCAGTCTTCAGGGTTTTTCAACGAAAATGGCCTTCGTCAGTGCACTGTCTACCTCCTCGACTCCGGAGGACTCTCCCATGCCTCCAGACCAAAATACGGGAAAAGAAATTGAGGATGGCGACTAGGTCAAAGGGTTTCCAGGGCGTGGGTCTGACATCTTGTAGGGAGGGACAAGACACCAAAGGGTTGACAACGTCACAACACCCACTCAAGGAAGAAAGAAAAAAACTATTCTGGACTCAGCTACTCTATAGTGGAATAATGCACAGCATGTGAATCAGAAAAGATTTATGCTGTAAAACCACTTTAAGGTCCAAATCATAGTTGTCTTCCAGGCTCACCCTGTCCCCAAGACTGCTCCAAGGCAGCTATCTCTTATTCCTCAGAATAACCCCATTTACTCCACAGATGGATCGTTTTGTCTACACCAACATGATTGCTCTGGACCAGCGTGTCAACAATATTGCTTTTTAATAAGTTTCGGTTTTAAAAGCAAACATGCCTAACAGTCTTCTGACTTATCGTCTCTTAGTAGGCAGGACACGCATAACATACAGATGTTTATTGAACAGTGTGCTTAAGTTACTAGATGGTGTTATGGACTGCATCTCTACTATAAACCATTCTCTGCCTACGTAGAACTCTGTAAAAAAAAAAAAAAAAAAACCAGAATACTCAATTCAGCGTTCATCTCAGTTATCATATCTCATCTCATCTCAATGTCTTCAGTGAACTTTTTTTGCCCTCATACATTTTCAGGGGCTCTTGCGAAACCTCTGAACCCACTGGCAAAACATATTCTAAAATGGAAGTCTTGTTAGGGTTATTGTGGGCTTTGGTCAAGACCATATTGAGTCTTACTGACTAACCCTAGTTCTCCGAGTAGTAAAGGATACAACCATATGATGGCAAGGTAATGCATAACCTGGGAATCTAGAAGAGATGTACACTGCAAAATAAGTGAACTGTCTTTACTGCTTCCCCTCATCTTGGGGTAACAGTACACTCCAACCAAGGACTCTTCACTAATTTATTTCACCTTTCTAGTGTCCATTGACGTTGGTTATACACGTTCATTTAATCAGCTAAAAAAAATGTACGGAAGATGTGATTCAGTGAAGGTGTACGGAAAAAGACAGCTGAACATGGAGAAGAGGGGAATTGAAGGAATAGAGAGAAATGACATTAGCAGAAATGTGTGGGTTTGACGGTTTGAAAACAAAACTGGTTGTGTTGTGGGCAACGCATGCAGGCTTACTAGATGTAAGTATTGGGATACTTTTATGTGGGAACATGGTAAGGAAATGAAGGGGACAGAATAGCCCTATGGATCGGAAGTGGCAAATGAAGGAGGAGGCGGTTCTGAGAGCGATGTGGTTGTCCCTCTAACCCACTTAACATTTTCTTTATGTTCGCATCAGAGTAATTTTGCAACAAGTGTGTGATAGCCTTATCATCATTTAACAATGTTTACGTGTAGAAACAAACCCGTGCTACAATAGTTCCTGTTCATACAGGCATATGTATATTTTTACACATTGATTCCATAATTAGAAATATCATTGATATATACAAATTATGTGCAAAAGGGAACCAGAAACAACATCAGCCTCTGGGAAATGACTTGAAGATGTAAAGCAGTGCTATGCCGCACATCTGATTATCTACTATCCAATGTCCATCAGTCTGAGAAGGCCCTCCGTAGCAGTGCTGTAACAATTTTTTGACGATCATTAAAAACGGAGGTCTGACTCATCCCAGGTTTATCAACTCCATCTTGCCCTTGTGTTGTATGGTCAGTGCTGTTCCTCGCTTATCTTTTTGTGACCCATTTTAACATGTCAGATAGCAAGAGCCAAACTGACCCAATAGGACTAATCAATGCTTACAGCTGAGTAAGGTTCAAATATTTAGATCTGTGAATTGCAACACTTGGTATTGTTGTCATTTGTAAAAGCAGAATGAGAAAGTGTGAGGTGCAGAAAGTAGGGACTTTAAGGTTCAGGAGGCGTGTTTTCAATGACAACGTGATATAATAGAGTCCTTGTAGTAGCTACCTCATGGCCAAGTGTAAGAATGCGGAGTGCTTGTATGTATGTTTTAAAGTTTGTGTGTTACATGTAATAAGCATATCAAGTGCTTTGAGCTTGGGAACAGCCAGTCATAGCATGGAACCTCATATCAAGCTACTAATTCTTTGGTTTGCAGCCACTATACAGATGGTTGACCTTACACAAACAGAGGCAAAGCAACGCCAAAGATAGTTAACATTTGCATTTATTATAATGTGTTCCCTTACATTATAAAAATGAACACAGACCATGCAGAGGGCACACGGAATTGGAGAGAGGGGCAACTTGTGGATGGTTGTGCGTTGCATTTCTTAAGTCTGTAACATATCCCCTTATGATGCTTCTTTGCTGTCACAGTAACAAGGCTCCACAGGAGGGTGCACTCCAGACACTGCAAATGTTCCTCATCAGCTTTTCTGGGAATAGAGCAAATCTTACTGAGTGTCACCCGATCAAAGCCATAATCCCTGAAAGGCATGATAGTACCCTGCTACGCAGCTGCAGGCAGTAAGTGCATAGACAGTGCTCCAGACCCCCAACAGAGGCAGTGATGCACACAGTGCCTAGCCCCACTGTGTGCACAGTCTGGGACGCATGCCAGAATATGGCTCATTCCACAGGAAGTTGTGTAAAAACACAGCTCTGACCTAATACATTTTCAGCTACATCTTCAGAAGCTGAGTGTACCAAAGCTCCAGCCTGAATTATACAAGAAACTCAGAATGTGGACAATACCCAGGCCCAAAATCACACACAATGTGCAAATAAGATGTTCCAATCTCTGAAACTCGGTGTATAAACAGAGCTTAATTCTCTCCCCTCAAGATTACCGTCCATAGAGCTCATGTGATACTTACCAAACGCTCAGTTGCACACAGAACTCCAGCCTCATCTCATCAGAAACTCAGCCTGCACAATGCTCAGGTCTTGTTACACATTCAGTTTTGTGTAGACATAGCTTAGGTCTTCCTCTGCATACAGCTTAGTGTACACAAAGTTCCAGTCTTCCTCCACAAGACATTTCAGATACACACATTGCTCCAGATTTTCTATGTCTACAGCTAGGTCTACAGAGAGCATGTGTGACTGCACACGGGTCACCGTGTACACACCATGCTCAGGCCATACTCTGCAATAAGTCCAGAATACAGAGCTCAAGCCTCACTGTACAAGCATTCCATGTACAGAGAGCTCCAAACATCCTCCCTAAAGCACTGTAAATGAATGGCAGCATCTGCCCTTGCAGTCCCTCTACTAGCATTGGGCACACAGCATGTATGATCCTGCAAAGGGCTTTATTGTAGCAAGAATGGATACAGGTGGACTCCCCAGAGCAGTTTCTGCTGCCCACATGGGGCAGAGACTGATGTCCGAGAACACTCATCAGGAGGTACTACTGGGGGTCTCCTGTGGGCTGGGTAGTGGCATAGAATCAGTGTCCGAGGATCAGGAACGGCTGCGGTCTTCGTGGTTTCCGGAGATCATTTTGCTATAGAGTTTCTGCTGCTCCTCTTTGTAAACCTCCTTCACTTTTTCCCTCTTCAGACCTCCGTCCCTGAAAGGGAAGCAGAAGATGGGTTAGAGGCATAAACCAAGCTTCCTCCTAACCTGCGGCATAAAGATAATCTTCCCCAGTCCAATAATAGTCATATTCAACCTCCTCCTGAACTGCATCATCAGGCTTTCTCCCAACAGGTAGCCCACAAATAATAGCAGCATTATCCTTCAATTCCTGGTTGCTATAAAGGGCATGCAAATTGGGCCACTGAACTGTCCTACAGCACCCCTTGCTAATTCAATACTGGAACATACAAAATTCTGACAGTGAACCTCAATTCTCATTTACCTGTGCTGAACAGGAGTGCAAATCCATCATGACACATTGCATCAGTGCGAGGAACATCACACCCCACAAATAATTTTCAGAACAGGGTCCCTGGAATTAGACGTAGATCTATGAATCTTAATGGCCCATGGGCAAACATGTATGGCTCTTCACAGCCAATGAAACTGTCCTCTCAGATTCAATTTAAGTCTGCAAACCAGTTTGTGGACCCAGGTGTGTTAGATTTAGAAGGAACAGTTACAGATCTGTAATATTAGTATACCATCTTTGGAAGCTATGTTGCATGTATTATCCCCTGACTCTCTGGTAGTTCATACAGCCAGGAAACACGTTAGTACCCAAGGCACAGTTGATGCATCCCTTACCAGGAGAGCAAGAAGACAGATGCCGTGGGCAAAAGAGAGGAGGTGTAGTCGACGACACACTGGCGCATCGCCACTTTCATCAGCTTACCCTCCTGGTATGATCATGCCCACTAGGACTTGGTAGAACATATCTCTGATCAGTACCACAAGAAGGTGTAGCAGCTGGTAGAAAACAGAAAGGTAATTTCCAATACCAATATCCGCTGCAACTTGGAAGGTGCGGATACAGCCGCTTGCGGCATTAACGCCAGCATCCTCTTGCGCCGCCAAGCGTGGCTGGGTGTTTTGGGATTTAGCCCAGAAGTCCAGCAGCATCTCCTGAATGTACCTTTTGATGGTCTTTGGCCTTCAGGTAAATGAGATGCTCGAAATTAAGAAAAAAAAAAAACACCAATACAGCCAAGGCTATGGGAGCCCTCTAAACACTCTATCCCCAAGGTTTCTTTTGGCACCTTCAACTTCGTGGCACACCCAAGACCCCAGCTCCAGACACCTCTTCCACCTTCACTAGGCCAACGCAACAATCCCCCCCTCGCAGGGTTACTACAGGGGTGGATACAGAGGCAAAAATAGCAAGGGTAGAGGCAAGGGTGCAGCCCCCAAAAGGGACTGCCCCCTAAAACAGCAATGCACTTCGACTTTCCCACAGTCACAAAACACCTACTGGGGGAAGATTGCAGAGGTTTCTATCCTGCTGGTCTGAAAGCACTTCAAATAGTTGGGTTCTAGATATCATAAAGGAGGGGAATTGTCTGCAACTCACACAAACACCACCAAATATACCCCCTCAATAACACATATTGTCTGAAGAGCATTTGCGATTACTTCACAAGGAGATGTAGGATCTCCTGGACAAGGGGGCCGTAGAGTTGGGCCCACTTCAACACTGCCGAAAGGCTATATATTCCCTATACTTTCTTATCCCCAAAAACGACGGCTCTCTCAGCCCATCTTTGGTCTTATCCCTCTCAACAAATATATTGTCAGAGCACTTCCACATGGTGACACTACAGGACGTCATAGTATTGCAGAAAGGCGACTTCATGACCGCTCTAGATCTGATGGACATCTACTTACACATACCCATCTACCCAGCACATTGAAGATACCGGAGGGTTTTGGTAAATGGCATCATTATCAATTCAAAGTGCTTCCCTTCAGGGTTACCACAGATCCAAAGGTTTTTACCAAATGTCAGTCAGTGGTGGCAGCTCACCTCAGGAAGGAGCGACAACCACGTGTTCCCTTATATAGACGGCAGGCTGATTCAAGAGCGGCACGCAGCAACACTGCCTAGCGCACACCCAAACCACAAGTGACAACCTGCACAGTTTGAGCTTCATCATCAACCTGACCAAATATCTCCTCCAGCCCCTTCAGTTACGGCTCTTCCTTGCGGTCGTCCTAGATGCGAGTGTGGGAAGGGCTTAAGCCAGCTCAGCAAAAGTACAAGCCTTCCAAAACCGGTTACCTCTCTTTCAGCCAGATAGTCAGGTGACAGTCAGAACTGTGATGCATTTATTAGGCATGATGTCCTCTTGTATACTTGTATTCACAGGCTGTATTGTGAGATGTATAACTCTGTTTCTTAAAAAAACAATATAAAATCTGTTTAAAAAACAAACAAAACAAAAAAAATGATGTCCTCTTGTATAGTAATAGTCCGTCATTCCAGGCTCCACATGCACCTGTTATAGGATTACCTAGCGCACACAGTGGTCTCAAGCGGAGGGTCATCTAGAGGCCCTGGTGTTGGTTTGGTGCCACACATTTCTCTTTGCAGTGGTAGAACGCAAACAACCTGTTACATAGGCAGCCTTTCCTGGACCCAGCTCCGCTATAAACCATCACCACGGATGCCTCACTCAAGCTGGGGAGCGCATCTCATTCATCTCACTGTTCAGGGTCAGTGGACTCCTGCCCAGCAAACTTTTTACCTCAATTACTTGGGGCTGCTGGCCATCCATCTCGCTCGCCAGGCTTTTAATCCAGGGCAATACAGTCCTGTTATGCACGGACAACACAACTGCCTTATTCTACTTACAGAGACAAGGGGACACTCCTTCACCACAAATGTCCAGTTAGCACATAGCATCTGGCGGTGGACGATACATGGTTTAGAAATTCTACTACTCTTGGAAGGCAAGTATTACATTTTCCAACTAACATACCCAGAAGCACTCAAGGTTACCACTCCACCAGTCTTGAAAGGAAAACCAAAACCAAATGATACAATCCAAATGTAATCTTGTATTAAAACATTTTTTTTTTGCTCATACATGTGTATACAAAAAGAATTAAAAACAAAATAAATAATTATTTCACACAATATTAAAGAGAGAGACACAAAAAAAGACATTGATTCCTTCAAACTAACCATGATGAAATGGCAAATCAATCACAGTATTAACATGATATCATCATTTTACATGCAACACCTCGTTTCTCAAATGTAACCCTAAAAAACAAGGGTTACATTTGAGGAACAGGTGTTGCATGTAAAACGATGATATTATGTTAATACTGTGATTGATTCCTTCAAACTAACCATGATGGTTCTACTGCGGTACTTTTGGTGTTGGGGGCTCCCACAGGTAGATCTGTAAACCACCACTGAAAATGCAAAATGCCCAAACTTCAACGCCAGACTGCCACACCCATAGTCCATGTGCAATGCACTACAGAGGAGTTGGTAAGCGATATTTGCCTACGCTTTTCAACCTCGCCCACACCATTCATGGTCAGGAGGCTGAGCCAGACATCCCTCATGCTCATCTTAGTGGCACCAAATAGGGCACGCCAGCAGTGATATTGCACGCTGTTATGACTTTCTCTAGTCCCACACGAGAAGCTCCACAATAGGTCAGGTCTTCTCACACAATACCACAGCACTCTCAGACACCCCAACCCTCAGCAGCTCAACCTTGTGATATGGCATCTGAGGTCTCAGAGTTTAGCTACCTTAATCTACTAGAAGAGTGTATGTCTAGTCTCAAAGAGGCATGTAGGCCTACTACCAGGTCTGTTAGGCAACCAAGTGGAAACGTTTCATGCACTATTGTCTTCCTAAAAATATCAATCCTCTCACCGCGTCTGTACAAGACTGTCTGTTACCTCCTTTACTTACAGATGTCAGGCCTCATCAACAAGTCTATTCGTTTACACCTGGCTGCTGAAGCTGCCTACTTATAGAATTAAGGTGTTCATGGAAGGCTTCAAAAGGGTTATTCCACCCCCGACGCCTCATGCTCCTGTCTGGAACCTTATCATAGTCCTCACTAGGCTCATGGGCCCTCCTTTTGCACCCCTCTCTATGCTCTGCACGGATCATTCCTTCATCTCTCTACAACTTGGTTTAGAAGGCCCCCCACTGCAATCTTCTCGCCCGCCTTCAATGAAGCGCCCATGGCACAAATTAGACCCGACTACCTTTACAGCCCCTCTAAACTCTCATCGCCCAAAATGGCCAATAGATTTAGAGTCAGCTGATGCTGCCTCTTGGGGATGGGTGAATAAAGCATTAGATTGCTATATCCCGGCAAAAATGACCGATGCCAAGCGTACTCAAACCCTGGTGGGGGGTATGGACATTACTTTGCACTATCACGGACAGGGAGATTGAATTTGGTATGGGCCCGCGTTTGTTGCACTGGTTCTCCCACACCTCCAAGAATAAAATAACCAGCAAATTTATAGAGCTAGGGCTGG
Source organism: Triturus cristatus (assembly GCF_964204655.1). Lineage (NCBI taxonomy): Eukaryota > Metazoa > Chordata > Amphibia > Caudata > Salamandridae > Triturus > Triturus cristatus. The sequence goes on along the minus strand of NC_140594.1, from coordinate 623,662,134 downwards.
TATTAGCCAAGCGGGAAATCACTGCTAACTGGAAGTTGCAACGGGGGCCACGATTGCAGAAGTGGGGGGCAGAATTTTCTCGGTGGGCAGATTGCGTAGCGGTCCTTCGCGTGCAGTCGGCTACCCGTGCTCATAGTGATAGGGCGTTGGAATCAGCCCGAGCTTGGGGTGTACTGGCGGAACTCTTAAAAGCTGCTGACACTGAAATGGACGGGGCCTCTGAACCGGAGGTGGTGCGGGTCCCGCCCTCCCCTGAATCTGGTTAGAGGAGAGCTGAGGGGTTAGGTAATAGCACACTTGGGTTGTTGGTGGTCCTGTGTTGGGAAAGTCTATGGAGTAGAGTGAAAGACTCGAGTGCCTTGACATGTATCCAGTCAATAAGTCATGCCGGTAGGGGTAGAGGGTGGTGGTTGGGGGCAGGGACGTAGCATGGGGGTAGCTGTTCAGTTTTAGATTAGTTGTTCCAATTGCACTGCGGAACCTTCTGAGTGGAGTCTCCGCGGCCTATACGCGCACGATCTGCCAGCATGTGGACTCTGGATGGTGGACTTCCAAGGGTTTACTCCGCAAGGTTGGCTGGGGAGGCACCGAATCAATCAGTATATCATGGAACCACGATAGGGATGATAGTGCAAGGGAAGTTGTACTTTGGTATGACTCATGTAAGTGCTGGATATTGATTGTACTGTTTTTGAGTGATTTAAATGCAAATAAACATATTTAAAAAAAAAAAAAGAAGTTCATTGTTCAAACAGATGCTTCAGAGCTGGGTGTGGGAGCTGTACTGTCTCAACTTAATGATGAAGGTCAAGACCAGCCAGTAGCTTTCATAAGCAGAAGGCTGGCCCCTAGAGAGAAACGTTGGTCAGCTATTGAGAGAGAGGCCTTTGCTGTGGTGTGGGCCCTGAAGAAGCTGAGGCCATACTTGTTTGGCACTCACTTCATAGTTCAGACTGACCACAAGCCCCTCCTATGGCTCAAACAGATGAAAGGTGAAAATCCTAAACTGCTCAGGTGGTCCATTTCCCTACAGGGGATGGACTATACAGTGGAACATAGACCTGGGACCCAACATGCCAATGCAGATGGACTCTCGAGGTATTTCCACTTAGAACATGAAGACTCAACTGGTCAAGGTTAGTTTAATGTCCCTGCGCTTGGGAGGGGGGGGGTTGTGTAGGAGAGTAGGATCTGCACTTATGTTGCCCCCACTTTTTTCTGATGTATGCACTGGTTTCTGACTATAGTCTGGCTGGGTCCCTGCTAATCAGGGCCCCAGTCTCACTGATCTCTCTAAAACAACTTGGTGTGCATATTAGATGCACTAGTGATTGTATACTGTGGTACCTTATGAGCCCCTAGTATATGGTACCTTAGGTACCTAGGGCATTGGTACTTCACAGGCCTACCAGGGGCTGCAGCATGTATTATGCCACCCCTGGGAAGTATTCACAATCTGACACCACGGGCCTGCTACTGCAGCCTGTGTGAGGTAGTGTTAGCACTCCTCACTGAGGTATAGGTTTCAATATCTCACCATACACACACATATAAACCTATCAGTCACCCCTCTTGCAGGCCCTAACAATCCTGAGGGCAGGGTGCTTGGTTTACTATGTGAGGGGGTGCTTCTGCCTGAGCAGGCTCCTCTGCAGCTGGCTGAGTCTATTCTCTGCTGCTGTTTGTTGATGCGGTTAAACCATATACTCTTAAGTGCATTCTAACCTTGCGGTAAATGCTAACTTTGGAATGACTGCATCAAAACATGTTGTGTTTGGTGTCAAACAACTTGGAATCATACCCCCACACTAGTAACTGGTGTGGGAGTATGATCCCACCCTTCTAGAGGGGACGACATGTACCCACTGTACTAAACGGTAGAAATCTTCTAGAGCCCTAGCATCACAAAATGGATGCCACCAGCACAGACACCGGGCTGCTCTCCTGCTGCGGACCGAAACTCACAGTGGAGGAAGCCCAACAAAAGGTATCCTGTCACAGGGAGGTGTCACCACCTCCCAGACAGGATTTAGTGTATTGGAGCTGGGTGGGTGCACTCCTAGAGTGCTTTGAAGTCCTGCACTGGGGGAGCAGTAGGCTCCTCTGTGCAAAAGCCAGCTGAAACCGGTTCAGGGGCTACCTGCCCCTGCTCTGGCGCGAAACTGGACAAAGGGAAGTGGGTGTAACCACCCACTACCCTGACCCTCCTAGAGGAGTGGTCATAGAGCTAGTCCCTCCCCTATCTTCACTATAAGATACCAAGCATTGCCAATGCAATTCAGATTATCCCTGGACGACGCTCTACAAAGTAGAATCCTGGCCCTTCGACGTTCCACTATCTCTGGAAGACTGAAGAATCTCCCTTGGAGTCAAGGAGTGACTCCCCTGCTTGGCAGGCACCAGTAACTTTGATCAATGGTTGCAAACTTCACCGCTCCCGCCGGAGTCCGAAGTCCCTGCGTCCCCTGAAGCGGATTTCCTGACCTCTCGACTGCCATTTTGAGTCCCCAGCGAAGCTGTGGCATCTGGACCCCACGAGTGACGAGAAACAGCAATACCAGGGAACCGTGCACTGATTTCGAGTGCAAACCCTAAACAACGTTCTACGAACTAGTGCTTTGGACCATCTGTAGTCCAAGTCCCTAGCAGGTCTGGTACCGAAAATCAGCGGCCTACCCCGTCCCGAGTGACCGTGGGCTCCTGTGGAACTTTTCCTGCAAAGGCGTCTTCGCGGTTGCTTGCCCGTTGGCTAGTGACTCACCCGAAGACTTTCTCATCAACTTCAAGGGCTCTCCTGGTTGCTCCGGGCCTGCCCTTACTTACCATCGCTGGGTAAGTCCATCAGTCCTTGCTGGTCTGCATCATCTTCAATCTTCACTCCACACGAGACTTGCAGTTGCCAAGGTTTGTTGGCTCCAATCCGGTTGCCGACACCGTCATCAGCTGCAGACGTCGTGGGACCCTCCGAATCCAGCTGCTGGTCATCGTCGATCTCTCCTGGCCTCGTGAGCGAAGAGACAAATCACCATGGATGACCTGAAACGACGCGACATCAGTGGTCATCCATCCTGCTGGCCACCGGTCACTGGCAAGTGACTTTGAACACTGTCCCCTCAATTTTCAGGTCCTCCTCAACTCCAATCCATCTTCGGATTCCAGCGGACACCTCTCCAGTCATCACAAGCAGCAAGTCTTCAGTGATCTCCATTGAAAACAGCATCACGACCCGACACCAAAAGACACCTATATGCACCCGGCTTCCGTGGGTGAGGTAACTCGTGCACTCCGGTGCCCAAGTGTGTGTTGCCCCTCGAAATACTTACCCTGTAAGTGGCTTGCTTGTTGACTTCTCCGAAGTGCCCTAAAACTTTAAATTACAAACCGCTACTTGTGGCATTGAAACCAATAGGAAACCCGCGGCTGTGTTTGGACACTGCACGCGTCTCCCGTGGGCTGATTACTTACCTGCTAACACTGCAGAAGTGAAGCCCCAGCGATTCCCAAGGCCCTAGGCCTTTTCATTTTGCAAGTCGAGTTTGTTAAACCATTTTCTTAGTATATGGTCTGGTACGCCCCTAGGGCTACAGCCATATTTGTGCTTAATTTATTGAGAAGTGTTGACATTTGAATGTGTATCTGGGTTCTAATCTCATAAAGAGATTAGTAGAGTGTATCTAAGAATAAATACATATATATTTGATATATATACCTGTGTGGTGTCCTTTTCATTTGGTAATTCAAGAGATTATAAGGTAAAACAAGCTGCTTTACAATCCTCAGAGACTTAGCCTGAAGGCTGCTCTCCACAGCGATCACTAGGATAGCTTTCTTTAAAAGGTTGTCTTAAACCTATCTACCATAAGAGTCGAATTGGACTGGTGCAAGGTGGCCACTATAACTAGTGACCAGCATATGCCAGGCCAACTTCTCACAGGCGTGATAACTGTAGAGAGCGTGTCCTCCCCGCGGTCTGAGTATGTTGTAGGCACAGCTGATGCATACTGGTTTTGACTAGCCCATCATCCAGATACGGGAATACATGAATGCTGTCTGCGTAGATGTGCTGCAACTACCGCCAGACATTTGGTGATGAATCGGGGTGCAGTAGTGACCCCAAATGGAAGCACTTTGAATTGATCATGTGTTCCTATGAGGAACAGGAGGTATTTTCGGTGAAATGGATATATTGATATCTTAAAGTAAGCGCCCTTTAAATCTAGGTAAGCCCTGTTGTAAAGTGTTCTGACTGTGCTGCCACCCTTTTCCCTAAAGCATCAATGAGTTTAGATTCTGTCAGGTGGAGAGGCATCTGCTTAAGTTTGAGAATTTGCTGGCACATGCATCAAGGAAGGCTTTTGCGATTCCGTAATTGCGATTATTAAGGAATCGCAATTAAGGAATCGCAAAAGCCTATGCATGTAGGAATCGCTATAAAAATAGCGATTCCTAAACATTCCTTAATTGCGACTCGCAAATTGCGAGTCACAATTAAGGAATGCCTTCCTATTCATTCCTATGGGCCTATAGGCCCCATAGAAATGAATGGGAGATTGCATGCGCAATTTGCGAGTACCAGTAGGTACTCGCAAATTGCTCATGCAATTTCAAGGGTGCAAGGGTGTCAAAATGACACCCTGTTGCACCCCTGAAATTGTGATGTGCACCCATGTTGCGCACACCCATGCCCCAAGGGCATATGTGTGTGTGTAACCTAAAACTTAAAAAAATGCATTTTAGTGCATTTTTCAAAGTTTTTGCAGATTACAGACAAGTTTGATTTGTCTGTAATTTGCGGTCTCAAAAAGCAAAATTGCTAATTGAAAGTGCTTCTAGCATTCCATTTAAGGAATCGCAAATTGCGATTTCTTAAATGCAATCGCAATTTAGAAATTCACAAATAATTGCGAATTCTTAAATTGCGCATAGGAAACACTTTCATGCATCTCCAAAGGCTAATTTGCGATCGCAAACGGCCGATTTTTGCGATTCGCACCGTTTGCGATCGCAAAAACCTTTGATGCATGTGCCCCTTGCTCTTTTGCGGGCATTAGACACCATCAGGGAGTCTGGGGGAAGTTGTCCTTTAATATAAGGTGGATCTGTGGTTGCAGCTTTGTATTTTTTATCTACACGTGGTGTAATGATGCGTACTTGTACTGGATCTTTAAAGAGGTCATCTGAGTGACGGAGCATCCCTTTTAGCACGGGCAGATACTGACATGCTCTATTAGTAAAGCAGAGTGTTTCAAAAGAGGAAATCATCCTCGATGGGGTCTTTGTGCAAGGGGACCTAGTGATACACAGCTGCCCTAGCTATAAGCACTTAAAAAGATGTTGCATCATCCGGGGGTGATGGTTTAGCTTGGTAAAGGTCTGGGTCATTCGCCCCAGGAGGGTCTATGTCATAGTTTTCCCATGGATCTGCGGGCTGCTGACAGTCAGAGAACCCTGTGGAGAAATTAGTCCTGTTTCACTCTGATGTGAGGGTGATGGTGGTGAGGGAGGTGGTGGAGGTGGAGAGTAATGACGCAAAGGTGGCTGCAAACGACAGGTTGCAATGACCTTTTTCTGTTTCTTAGGCAGTATGGGTATATCAATAGCCTCCTCAAAAGAAAGCTGACGTTTTGATGAAACAGGTGCTGACTGAACTGCATTTACCAAAATCCAATCAGTAGAAGGCTAAATATGTAACTACTTCTGCTTCGGATCGAGACTCTTCTTCATAGTTTCAAGGATCAGTTCCGGTGCCGAAATGGATAGTTTTGGTGCCAAACTTGATATTTGTTTCGGTGCCGGAGTGCTCGGAGCCAAAGAGGTGGAAGAGGGGGCACTCAGTGCCGATGTGGCAGCTGGTTTAATCAGCATTGAGATTGGTCAGCTCAAAGTAGTACATTTCGGCTTGGCTTTTGGTGCTGGGCCCAGGGGCAGAGCCTCCTTAGCAGATTCTCGTGCCAACCATGGCCTGATGGCAGTGGTGGCCTGGGAGCAGTCATTTCGGTGGAAACCGAATTTCCTAGCTAATTGGGCAGGGACATAGGTACTAACTACGTGCCTGTAGAGTCCATCTCAGGTCCGAATGCCGAGTCCATAAGGGAAAAGGCATTTTCCTCTGCTGCCAAAGCCTTGTGTGGTTCCTCCTCCATGTGTTCAACATCGTGCTTATCAAAGATGTTAGGTGTATCCTCCAGATTTCGGTGCTACATCTCTTTCAGACATGCCAGGCAGCCCCGCAACGTTTTCGCACAATCGAAAAGATAGACTGGCCTCAAAATTTTCTTTGTTGAGTTCAGAAGAGAGACAAAGGTTGCAAACCTGATGATGGTCTGTATGTGGGTATTGGGACGGAACCAAAATGGAGTTCGGTCCATCAGAACCACATTGCTGGTCAAATCCAATGAGATAGGAAAACAAGGCCCAAATATGGGAGGCCCGAAGGCCGCGACTGGTGAACGTCGAATTGACGATAAAGTACGACGGATTGCTTCTATTTTCAAAAGGTAACGCAATCAAAAACAATACTGATGAGTTAAGAAGTGAGCAACTAACTAAAGGTAGCCTGAAAGAGGTTTCCAAACGGAGCGCTGAAAAACATGCCTGAACCAGATGGCAGAAAGAAAACAATCTAACAGTGGAGTTGATTCCCATGCGCAATATCACCAAGAGGAAAGGTCACTTTACCTCGTGACTCGAAAGACTTCTTAGAAGGAAAACAATTTGCACACATCCAAACCCCACACGAGATGAAAGGCGTATGCAAAGCATGTGTATATACAGCCACACATGCCATCAAACATATTATTTACCCTCTAAGCATCGGTTTGTGGCGTGTAGTGTTGAAGGTTCACATGGGCCCACCCTCCTACCCGGTCGCCAGAGCTTGTTGCAGATATTTTTTCTGTTATCTTTCATTTCTTTGCCATGCATGGTCATCTTTACTGTATTCACTATGCTCCATCTCCAATCTCTCTGTGCGGATAGAAGCAATCTAACAACGGAGCCAATGCTTATGTGCAATACCACAGATAGGTGGGGTCACATGGTCCCGTGATTCGAAAATACTTCTTTAGAAGAAAAACAAGTTGTACACATCCAAACCCAACACTAGGTGGCAGCATTATGCACAAGCAAGGGGGGGGGGGGGTTATCTAGTCCCGGTTAGCAGGGGTAAAGTGCACAGAGTTCTAATGCCAGCAAAGAAGATGGGCAAAAATCTGAGGGGGCATGCAAAAGATGGTAATTTTCTACACGCCACATAAGAAGCCTGTGGATCCCATCCAAGCATGTTGCAGAAGCACTATGCTTACGCAACTGTTGTGTTCAAGCAGTCAGTAGTGTCCAGCCCTGACAGGATGATATATTTAGCAGCATCCCCACCATCCTGGATGGTTTGAGCTAGGTTGGCCGGAAATTCCCCTGGACTGCCGGCCAACCTTGCACCAACCATGTCCCATAAAGCATGTGAGTATCTCCCCAGCAAACAGCTGGTATTGACAGATTGGAGGGCTAGGCTGGCTAAGGTAAACATCCACTTCCTGAATGCCTCGATTTTTTCTGACTCTCTTCCTGTGGGTGGGGGAGAGGGGAGTGGTAGGGTATAAGCTGCAGTTCATCATTATAGTGGAAGCCTGAACCACCAAATCTTCTGGTGTAGGGTGCTGTTTCACAAAGTCAGTGCTGCCTAGCAACCTGCCTGTTCACTGGATGACAGGAACAAAGCTTAGACCATCTTCCCATAAGATATTTACACTCTTAGCAAAATAATCTCTTACAAACAATTCTATATAAATAATTTGCTTTGAAGATCATTTTCGACAAAGCAAATTCATGAATATAACTTCATTAAATGGGGGCAAGGATTCGGATTAAGTTTGTGGAGGTTACAAAACCTCTGCCAGTATGTTAGTTTTGACTTCTATAGTTTTCTAAATGCAATATCACCGCTGCCGGTCTCATTAAAATCACAAAGGAAGTCCTCTCTGTTGATGGTTCAGGGGCAGAACAGTCTAGTGTATGGAGAAGTATCCAAGCCCCATGCCTCCTGCAAGTCCATATATAAACGGTCATCATAGTCTGGGAGGGAACTGTACCCCTTCATCTCATGTGTCAACTCCAAAGACTGATCAGAGTCTGGACTGAAAAGGTACTGGAGCACTAGGGTGCAGCATCACAGCAAAGGAATGGTTCTGTTAGAGTCTGAAAAAGTTTGGACTGGGTGCATTGGTGCGACTTTGTGATGTGACCTTGGTCGGGGTAAAAAGGACTTGAGTCAGAAAGCGCACCTGGGGCAGAACCCTCCTCTGTCGGAGATGGTGTCTGTGTTAAAGGGACTGGTGTGAATTTAGGTGCTGGAGTGAAAGTGTTCTCTGGTGTCAGAGCAGAATCAGAGACAGAACTAGAGGCACAGATGGCGCCTGCTGGCAGTGAGACAACTGGAGGTTCTATGGATCCTTCAGGATACCAGGTGTGTCAAAGAGAGCCAGAAGAATGCTAAAGATGCGCAACATGGCCTCTTTAGTTAAGAGACCGCAATCTGCCGTGACATCCCCTATGGTCCCGGACACTAGGGTGCATGGGGACCACCTTCGGAATAAGCTCTTCAGTAGGAAACCGGGAACAACACTGAGATGCACCCTGACCTCAATACGACTTCTCTGAGTGGTAGAATTGGGACTAATCTTATTTAGCCTTCTTGTGCTTCTACTTCGACTTATCAGAGGGCTTGGACCATAAAGACCTGTCACAGGAATGACCCGAGAGAAGGAACAGGTCCGAACCCTCGACTTCAGGTCTGAAACCTCGACTTCAAACAGGAATGTGTGTGTTTAGTGACATACAGCTTTGCTTCATGATCTCGAATAACCTTTGGGTTCTTAAGGGCACACTCCTCGCAGGACCGAGTTGTGCCCTGAATCTAGACACCAGAAACACCCATCGTGGGGGTCTGTCACAGACATCCATTTGCAAAAGTCAGTACAAGGCTTAAACCCTATAGTATTCAGAGGGGACAGGATTCCCCTGCAAACTGGGCCAAAATATTTTTTGAGTAAAATACTTCTCAACTAAAGAGGAAATAGTTGGCAACCAGCTCTTGAGTCATGTACAAATGCGCAGAAAGGAAGGAACAGATGTTGACACGCAGAAGTGGCACTTGTATGTGGCCCCATTGTCCCTCCCAGGGCAGAACAAAGTCAACGCCCAGACGTACAGCACCAACTACTCGCACGCAGGAGCTATGCTGTTAAAATCTGTCTGATACAGTCTGGTCCCTGGTGATATTCTAAAGGCGAGGAACCTGCAGTTAGAAGTATCCATCAGGAATCTACTAGCAATTTTAGGTTCCTTACAGCGCCATATGAAGTTGTTAATTACAAACTGGAATAGTCAAGTAAATTAGTGGCCTGTTATGAATGGTATGGCCTGAAACCTGTAAGGGGAGAATTGACATTTTTACGGTGGCTACTTTGCCTACCCAGGAGAAATGGCTCAAGTGCCATCTATGCAAGCCTTGCTTCACTTTGTTTAAAAGTGGGGGTAAATTAAACAAACATTTGGGCTGTGGAATGAGCTAATTGCGTACAGAGGTAAAGTCATTGCTTTGCTGGGTCAGGTAACAGGCAGAAGTGTTCGAGGTTCTCTAAGTCAGTGAGTGCATCGAGTAATTTGCCCCGAATTTGGTGACACTTATTTTGAAGGTAGACACTGCCTGACATTTAATGTTTGCGGGACTGGTGGGGGGATGCTTCAGGGGATTGGGTAGTTTGTTGCCCTTGTGGAGCTGGATGCTGTCAGCTGGATCCCTGACCCTTACCTCGAAAGGACAAGGGGATATGTTGCTGCGGAGGCAAAGTTTTCTGTGGCTTCTGCTGCAATTCTCTTCTAAAGGCTCAAAAGGGGTGATATTGTTGGGGAAACTGCTTTATGGGTGGTGTAAGGCCAAGAGGGAATGCTGATGCTCTGCTTTCTTTGAAGCACTCCTCTGCAGAGTGTCTTGTTTCCAAAGAGATGGATGACATCAAATAGCATGTCCATTAAGGGCTGTTGGACACTGCTGGAGAAGTAAGTTTATTGTATCCATACATGGTATGGAAGTCAATAGGGTCCAAATCTGCTCTAATGGTGGCTCACTTTGCCACGACTTGACCATTCTGTTCCATTTGTTGGAGGTTAGCACAAAGGTAATCTGGGACTGTGGGCAAGATGTTGCTCACTATGTCCCACAACGTGAGTGTAGGTAATCTTTTTCTGCGTGGTCATTCTGGATTTTTCATCTTTTGCTGGACCCTATATTTTTATGGTTTAAAAACTCTGTGCACTTTACCCCGGCTAGCCAGTATTCAAGTGCCTGTGCTCCCACTTTAAACACAATCAAATTGGTATTATACTCATCAAATATGTTGAGATAGACCGTGAATTGATCCTAAAAGAAATTGACAAAACTGTTGGTCTCCTTGATGGATTAGGACTTGAACATAAAGATGCAGTGTCTAAAGGGTGAATCGAAATTGATGCAAGAATCAAAAAGCATGAAGAGGTCATCAAAGCCAGAAAGGTGTTCACGTTCGCCAGAGATCAGAACGATTATGAGACCGGTCGCGTCTTCACTTTTGTGAAAAGATTTCACGCCACCAAGGCACAATCACTAGCAAATAATGTAGTAGCTTTGCAAGCAACATCACAGGCAATCAATGCAGCGGTCAATCTTGAATCTGATATGAGTTCCCTTACTAGCAATAGTGACTCTGAAGATAGTTTGGCTTCCTCATCTGATATGCAGGGTACAGAAACCACCAGCCCGACACCGGCAGAAGAGTTGAGTTTTTTGCACCAGGACTGACGCCAAACCCTACAACCTCGGAATCCCCAATTGAGAACAGGCGAAAAGTGAATCAACGCAGGAGGCAGAAGAGGAGGAGTAAACAACAACAACTCAAACAGAGGAACTCGAGCCAAAAAGTGGAAGTGGTAAAAGGTGATATGGACAATACTGTCAATCTTACGGATACCCTACAGACAGCTGCTGAATTGCAATTGCTTTCTTTGGGGCTCACCTATTGCCCTGAAAACAATTTCAGTTACAATCAGTCACGTGTGGAATTTTTCAAATGTATCCATAAGTTAAAATTGATCAACCAATTGAAAGATTCCAAATCAAGCACGAAATCTGATTCTATCCCTGGCATGGTTGCTTCGAATTTGCTTGCTACGGATGTTAGCACATTAAGGCTTCTACACTCCTTGGCCAATGATTAGGATCTAACCGACTCTACACAAGTGGATCTCGCTGGCGCTGGTATTATCATCAATAAACCAGCCAGTAGTCCTTTTCGTCCTCCTTCCAAATTCGTACCTAATCATGCCCAAAGATGCCATTGATGTTTTCAGTGACATTGTAATTGAAGATCTTAACCTCTTCAGTGCCCCGCCCTTTCCACGCCCTGTGCCGGGCGTTTCATTAGCGGGCGGGGTTCATGACGAGATAGTCTCGTCATGGGCACAGCGCAACCGCGCTCCATGACGAGACTATCTCGTCATGGGCACTGAAGGAGTTAAAAAACTCAATATCACTATGAATTACAAAACACAACGAACAAAGTAGCTACATCATCAATACCTAAACCTTATGAAAAAACTTGGTGATAATCACGAAATCATCATCAACAAGGCAGATAAGGGAGGCTGAAACATTGGAAGCGATCTGGGCTCCTTACGATAAATGAGGCAAACTCAGAAATTCGTATCCGATTACTCCAGTTTTATACTTCCTCCCAAAAGTCCACAAAGGGATCACTCCTATCCCTGGGAGGCCAAACATATCTGCTAAAAGAGTTTGCTGGAATCAATGTCTAAATATATAGACTATTTCTTACAGGAGTTGGTCTCATTAATGGCGAGTACATTTGTATCAGAGTTCCTAATGAATTTTATAACAGCGTGTTTATCTTATTTATTTGGATTATACCAATTTTGTAAGTAATTCTCTCTGCACTTGCACTTTGAGAATCCAGCACTTGCACTTTATAAAACGGTGACATTTTTCCATCTATGTGCGTATTCAAGTTGTTATTTGTTTATTAGTATGTTCTCTGATCCACAGTCATCATGTTTCGGTTTTTTGGGACCTTATTAGCTTGTTGTTTTTCAACTACCGCAATACAGATTTTTTCTGTTATGTTCGCATATGTGCCCCATAGTATGTCTACTATGTCTATAAGCCTTATTGGCTGTGTTGCACTTTGGTTGCACTATTTAAATGATGGAATTTTTGCCAGTGTGTCATGTGCTCAAGACTGTGTTCCTAACGGTTGAAATGCCTCATGGCAGGCACTAGCCTGAACAATACGATACGTTGTGATTTAATTAACGCACTTTTCTGAAATTGAAACCAGACGTCTTGGTGGTATATATATGTATATATATATGTACATATACACATACATATACACACATACATATATACATATACACATACACACATATACATACATATATACATACACATATATTGGTATCTGGTACAAAAAGTTAACCAGGGCCTGTTAGTTAAATGTCACTAGCAGACTACAGCACCTACTGTGCCATTCGCTACAGTGACAGTGTAAAACATGGCTTCATGCCTACCATTGTAACCCGATTGTAGCAGTGTAAAAACTGCATTTCAAGTTGTCAAAATAAACACAAGACTGGTCAAAACCACCCTTTAAGATATTAATAAGTCACTGGTGTGTAGGCCTAGTGACCAACAATTTAGTGTGCATAGTATTTTAAAGTAGGTCATGTAGAAATTTTATATGAACATGTCCGTAAAATAACTAGCTCCCAAGAGCTTTTTTCACTGTGGAAGGCCTACCTCTTACTTACTTTTAAGCATCTGTTTATTGACATTTTTGTTCAAAAACATTGGTTATAAACATGGCTCAACCTCACAGTTGATGTGGCATTATTTCAAAAATTATATTGTAGCTAGAAATATCCACAGGTGAATATTCAAAGGGTACTACTTACTAGTAGACACATTATTGACAATTAATTATTACAGAGGTGAGTTACAGCGGAAATGTTCAATACATAAATCCGGATCCAATACCAATTCCCACTTCTCACCCCTTGCCACATCGTATCATAGGTGCAACCCAAAATATATATTCATTCAAAAGACACTGCCTATGTCTCCCAGGTCTCATTGTCGTTAAGACTGTCTCAGAAATAAGAAAAAAGACAAAGGAGAATCACAGATGCCAGCAGACAAGAAACTAAGAACAAGAACCGAAAAGAAAACTAGCTGTCCCGTGAGTCACCCACACCCCAAAAGGAGAGGGAAAAAAGACAAAGCTTGTAAGGAAGAGAAAATGAAGAACAACAAAGCTCACAGAGCGGCCAATGGAAGACCCTGGTTTGGTGGAACATGATAGGGTTTGTGACAGGAGGTAGGGATTCCGGCGAGCCGAGCTACCCCTACCCTCATCCAATCTGTCCTCCCTGTCTGGGCTGCCCTCAGATACACCCTCTGGGTGCTCCCAAGTCTCTAGCACCTCCGACCACAACTCTGCTATAGGGTTCTTCTGCACTCCCCTAGTGTTTTGGCGGATAAGGGCTCTCTTCAGCCCTAGCCAATACAGTGATGTCATTTGTCCAGGCACCCACGGTCCCACTGCTGACTTACAAGACATGGCGATTTGTCGTCTCGCCAGAACTAAAGCCAGGTCTAGGAAGCAGGAGCCAACCTTGCGTTTACGGGGCCTAGGAAACAGTCCCAGTAAGCATACCTCCAGATCACATGAGAGAGACCGATTCAGGGTGGCATTGAGGGCCCGATCCCGAAATTCCAGAACAGCCACAACTGGGGGCATCCCAAGGTCATGTGGCAGAAATCTGCATCCAATAGATAACATCTGGGGAAGCTGCGTGGCTCGGCCCCATAGATTACTCAAAGTCTATGGGAAATCCGATATCTCCTATGGACCTAGTTAAAATTGAGTATACCTATGCCGGCCTCCGTCCCATATCAGTTCCCTCAGCAATTAAACCAACTGTCGGAACCAAGAGAGGGGCACTCCAACAGGGAGACCAGCATGCTCTTGTACCTGGGAAAAATAAGTGGACTCCAAGGGACATAAGGCTGACCTCCTGTTCAAACTACAGGAATACAAAAAGCTACAAGAGGCTTTTCTTGCACCTACCCAGCTGGAGCCGGACTGGACTCTCTTCGCCTCTACCTGACACCGTGTGAACCTCTAACAGCCTCCCCTGAGGTACTGGAGCTTTTGATGTGCATACTCCTGTAGAGTACTGGGACTTACAGGACTAAAGTCAGAAGGTAAAATCTTTGACCAGGGCAAACCTTGTTGGTGTATCTGACCCATGCTCCATCGTGGTCAGAATCAATTTGCACCTAGGTACCAGTCTACTGTAACCATTAACTGTCATTGGCACGTTATGATTCTTGGTGCTATTCTTTCTTCAAACTTAAAAAATTCATACCCCCGATTCACCTTATTGGATTTAGTCATTTTGGGGTCATTTTATTTGTTTTATTTTACTCAATTATTCTAATTGGATTTGAGACTTCTATTGCTCTGTATTTCAAACGTATTATTGTTTTAGTATTGCATAAATACTTTAGACATTGCCCTAAATTGTATACAAGCATGCCAGAGGTTAAAGAGCATGTGTCAATTACGCAAATCTTCATTGGATTGTTCACGATCTTCAGCAACATTTGAAAAAATGCAGAGTAGTGTTCTGATTCGCAGAAATATCCTAATGTTTGACAACATTATAGAAATCAACTTAAGTGTCTGGCTCACAATCCTCAGAAAATTTATTAGAGGGCAGTCATCTTATTTACCTCACATTTTATCCGAGTCATCATACTAAAGAGCCTCTTCTTTCAGAACTAAAAAGAAAAACGCTTGCCAACCCACTCCAGGTCATGCCACAAACAAGGTAAAAGAAATGGTTACTAACCAGCAGGAGTAGTTTTGCAGCTTGAAAAGTTTTTTGGATTCCCATGCTGTGCATCTATGCCGCCATCCTGTGGTTGGGTCTGAAATCGTACCTTGTTGTTTTTTTTTTGCTTTTCTTTTGTGCGTCACCCACCACCATTTGGTGGCAGGTACATCCCATGTGTGAGGTCAGACATGCACTCTGGAAGTTCCTGTGTGTGGCTGCCATCGTCAGATTCTTTTATTCCTCCTTGACGACTTTGGTAGTTGGAAACGTACTCCTCCTTGTTTGTTCCCCCACATTTTTGGTGAGGCAGGTGGGTCGCATGTGAATCCAGAAAACTCTTCAACCTGCAAAACTACTCTTACTGGTAAGTAATCATTTTATTTTGCAGCATGATTCCTTTTCTGGATTCACAAGCTATGCATTGATTACGTAGGGGTACTTGACTCCTTGAGGAGGGCAGGCTGGAATGTGCTTGAGCTAGCAAACAGGTGTTTTAGTAGTTTCTGTCCCACCTGTGCTTTCTTGTTTATCTGGATGTCCACACAATAGTGTTTAGAGAAGGTGTGGATGACCATGTCGCAGCCATACAAACGTCGCCGATGGGCACGTTTGGCAGGAATGCACCCTTCATTCTTATTGAGTGCACCCTGGGCAATGTAGGCAAAGTTTTCCCTGCCCTTGTGTAGCAAGTTTGGATTGCCCTACTATCCACCATGCGATAGTCCCTTTTGTTACTAGTATACTTTTGCTTGCCAAGGCAACGGAGACAAAGAGTTGGTCCCCTTTCTAGTCTTTGTCTCTTGTAAGTAGTACAAGAGTGCTCTCTGGACGTCCAGGGTGTGTTGCGCCCTTTCAGCCTGAGTTTTTGGTTCTTGGAAGAAGGACGGTAGTCGGATGCTCTGGGTGACGTAGAATTGTGATACTACCTTGGCTAGAAAGTGTGGGATTGTTCTGAGCACCACCTTGACCTTGTGGATTTGAAGGAATGGTTCTAGGAAGGTGAGTGCTTGTAGCTTGCCCACTCTGCGGACTGACGTGATCGCTACTAGAAAGGACGTTTTTAGGGTTAGGAACTTCAGTTCTGCCTTGTGCATAGGCTCAAACAAATCTGCCGTCAGCTATGTGAGTACTATGTTTGAATGCCACCTTCTTTGATCCTTCCAGGAATCTTTTCACCACCGGTAATGTAAAGAAGCAATTCCCCATTGTTCCGCTGGGTTATGGCAGCAGAGTGGACCTTCAAGGATCTATAGGTCAGGCCATTGTACAGTAGTAGTTGGTGAGGTATGGTAGTACCATGCTGAACTCTGTCCTCATCTCTAGCTTCTCGTGGTCCCTATACCAACTGATTTATCTGATCCACTTGGCTGTGAGTGCGGCACTGCCTCCCTAAGGATTTCTATTATCCTGAGGGCACTAGATTGAAAGTGGCTGGCTCCAGATGGCACATCCTTCCATTTTCCATAGTTAGCAGGTCCTGCAATGCCCTTATGGGTATGGTCTGTCCTCTGGACGTGTCTAGTAGGTATGAGTACCATCTGTCTGGCACACACTGAGGCCATGAGTACGAGTAACATCCTTGACTGTTTGAATTTGTCTCATACTCTTGGGATCAGGGGGAATCTGGGAAAAGGTGTATGCAAACTCCCTACCAGTTTATTGACACAGCATTCCCTTAGGGCTGGTGGTGTGGAAGTCTGAACGCGAAGTCTAAGCATTTTGCATTCTTTGGGCTTGCTAATTGGTCTATGCTTGGAGTGCCCCATTGTCTAAACACGTCGGTCAGTACCTCTTGTTTTATCTCCAACTCATGGGAGGTGTTTGCGTGTCTGCTTAGTCTGTCTGCTTCTGTGTTCTGTTCTCCTGGAAGGTGTATCGCCACTGGAGTCATGTTCCATTGGAGCGACCACTTCCATATCTCCTGTGCCAGTTTTGATGGTAGGAACAACTTAGTTTCTCCTGGTTTGTAAAGTTAGAACAATCTTATTGTGTTGACCTTCTGGATCAGCACTGTGTCATATTACGTGTGCCCAGAAGGCTTTCAATGCTAGGAAGACAGTCTTGAGTTCCAGTAGGTTTATGTGTTTTACTGGGTCCACTAGGCTCCAGAGACCCCTGACCTTCAGGTTGCCTATGAGTGGTCCCTAACCCTTGTGAGATGCCTCCATTGTTCTGGTCACTGTGGGAGCTGGTAGTTTGAAAGTGCTCTTTACAGTTACATTCCTGGTGTTCCATGATTCCACTTCCTACTGAACCCCTGGAGTGACAAACACTAAATCCTCTCAGATCCTCGTGGCTTGTGACCATCTGTAGCAGAGCCATTCCTGTATGGGTCACATGTGCAGTCTTGTATGTGGGATGCATGATGCGATGCAATCATACACATTAATTTTATAACAGTCCTCACTGTCAGAGAGTGACCCTTCTTGTAGAGGCAAGTTTGCTCTCCTATTACCTTTGCATGTGCTCTCCTTGGGTTCAGTGTTGCCACCAGAAATGCTTACTTCTGTTCTGGGTGTGGATATGAGTTCTCTTGGTTTACAGTGAAGCAGAGTTGTTGCGGCATGGAGATGACCCTTTGTATGTCTTGTTGGCCCTTATCTTGAGTTTGCTTTCACCAGCTAGCCATCCAGATAAGAGTAGACGTATATAAACCGTCTTCTCAGGTGTGCCACTAGGCATTTGGTGACCACTCTTGGTTCTGTTTTTCCCGAAGGATAGAACTCTGAACTGGTAGTGTTCTAAGCCTAATCAGAGGTAACGTCAGAGTCTTTGGTACATTGGTATGTGCAGGTAGGCATCCTTTAGAGGTCTATGGTGGCCTATATAAGCAGTACCAAAAGACCATTTACATTCCCCGACTAGAGGCAGACAGTGCCTCCTGCAACCTAGTTATCGGTTGGCCCTGTGCCTAAATAGGTGGCATTATGAAGTACCAGAGAAAAAGGCACTCTGTTCTCAGGGTCGGTCACAGGATGGTGTAATGAATATGCTACTTACCAGTATGCATCTGTTCTTGGCATGTAGGGCTGCTGACATTCATATCTGTGCATAGATCGCCGCCTAGTGTTGGGTCCGGATGATTGCACATTGTTATCCTGGAAGAGTCTTCGAAGTATCCTGAGATGGGTGACTCCTCCCCTGGACCACAGTGCGCATGGGCATCCTCTCCATCCTCAGATTGTTTTTTTCCGCCATTGGGTTCGGATGCAACTATCTTAGCTCAACTTCGGAATACTTAGTTTTAGGCCAAAAGGCCTATAGTTTTCGTCGGTACAGTTACCGTTCGGTGTCTACTACTAGTTCTAGTGCTCCACACCCTCTTCACAATTGCGGACCGAATTGGTCCAAACTTCGACGCTCGATCGACGATGGAATCGAGAACTCCGTTCAAGAGGTGTCCGTTGTGCCACGCCAAGTACCCTCACATCGACGTCCACCCGGTCTGTAACAGATGTCTCTCGCCGGATCACGACGAATCGAAATGCATGGCCTGCGCGCGGTTCCGATCCAAGAAAACTCTACGGAACCGACGGGCAGCGAGGCTCGATGCGCAGCAGGCAGCGCCCGCACCCACCAACATATTCAGCACCGAGGACGAGGACGCCGAGAGCGTGGAAGAAATACTATCTAGCCCCGCTTCAGAGCATGGTTCCCGATCAGAAGAAGATGACGAAGAGCTCTTTCGCCGTGAAGAAGCCGTCGACGAGGTAGGGGACTTCAACGAAGCCTATGGGGCTGAAGAAGACAGCTCTCCCGAGGAGCTAGGCCTATCCGTCGAAACGGAGGCCGAAATTAGTCGTCAGGCTCCGGTCGAGGGATCGCCTTCGGGCCTTACCCAAGACCTAATCCATGGTTCCTCGGCCCCGCCTTCCGGCCCGGCATCGGACACTATGCAAGAGCCAATATTACCCAAGACGACCGGGTCGTGATCCGGCGAGAGACATTTGTTACAGACCGGGTGGACGTCGATGTGAGGGTACTTGGCGTGGCACAACGGACACCTCTTGAACGGAGTTCTCGATTCCATCGTCGATCGAGCGTCGAAGTTTGGACCAATTCGGTCCGAAATTGTGAAGAGGGTGTGGAGCACTAGAACTAGTAGTCGACACCGAACGGTAACTGTACCGACGAAAACTATAGGCCTTTTGGCCTCATACTAAGTATTCCGAAGTTGAGCTAAGAGTTGCATCCGAACCCAATGGCGGAAAAAAACTATCTGAGGATGGAGAGGATGCCCATGCGCACTGTGGTCCAGGGGAGGAGTCACCCATCTCAGGATACTTCGAAGACTCTTCCAGGACAACAATGTGCAATCATCCGGACCCAACACTAGGCGGCGATCTATGCACAGATATGAATTCAGCAGCCCACATGCCTCGAACTGGAGTCTAACGTAAGCGTGCACGGATAGAGGAAAAACAGCAACCACAGTCCCACCCGTCCCGTATACATCTGAAACATGAAGTAGGTTTGGGCACAAGGGATCTATGTGCCCTTTCTACTGCGGAACACAGGGACATCTCGTCTTTTGGAATATCAGATTTTAACCAGGTCATTACAAACCGAGTTGGGGACCTCCCTTCTGACCCCTCCAGGACCCACACAATTCTAATGCTATTTCTGTGAAAGTGCCCCTCTACATCTCCAACCCAATTTTCGAGATGGTGAGCGGTCTTCTGAAGCCCAGAGATTGTGGCCTGTGGGGTGGCAATGCATCCTCTGTTTACAAAATGCAGCCCTCCGCTTTGGTGACCCTCGCCACTATATCGTGTAGATCTTGGCACAGTAAGGAAACAACCACTTTTAGTGCACCAATTTTTCCCTCTAGCAAGGATCTGGACTACTGTATTCCTTGAAGAATAGAGGCAGATTGGTCTGAGGTGGAGGAGTGCTGGGCAGGAGGGTGCCCTTTATCGGGGTAGTTGGTGGTCTTTTAAATTTGTCTGTCTGTCCCTGTTATGCCTGGGCCCAGGTTGTTTATCCTTCCTCATACTTCCTCATGCCCTTGTCTGGTGGGAGAACTCCAATCAATCAATGTTTCATAGGTTAGCAGTGTAGTCATTGGCTGTTGTCGTCAGCAGTCACAGGAGCGCTCTGTTGTGCGTGAATCCAGCTTCCGCAGAGCAAGGAGCAGCCTCCCAGCTCCGTAGCATCTTCAGGCTCACCGTGAAGCTGCGTTCGCTGTTGGACTGTGAAATCCAGTCAGTGGGGCTGGCACGTCACGTTGACCCTCTCAATCAGCCTGTGGGTGCCCATGAACCTGTAGAACCCACAGAAAATCACCAATTTTTCTGCTCTGCCCTAACAGTTGCTTGGCTCCCACAGCACACAATAGATCAGGAAACCACATGATTGTAATTTAGCCTCCAGGGGGCAGCGCAGGAGTCTCTGGGAGCCTACAGTTCCGTTCACATCTTATACCTCCCCAGTCAGAAGCCCCAGTGTGTGTCTTGGCGGCAGAGTCTATGTGCCTGTACACTCCTCCACACTTGCCTTCCTGTGCGAGGCGCAGCAATGCACGTCCTGGATACCCCCCACCAATTTTTGGCTTTAGGCAGCAGGTCGTTGTCTCCAAGCCCCCGGGGTGTCTTCAGGGGACAGATGCGAGCCCCACCAGCCTCCATCCCTCTGGCCTTGGTAGCACGAGGAGACGGGAGAGGGGAGCGAGTCACGCCTCGGCTCGGCTCCCCGGTGCCTGCGCCACTGCACATGTTGTAATGGCGGGGGAGTGTCTCTGGGCATTTGCTGCACTCCACTGGGTGGCAGTGAAGTATCACAGATGCCCTCTATCCCGCATGCGGCAGCGCAAGAAGAGAGGGGCGGGTGTCCTCCCAGTTGCTTTGTAGTGAGTTCTCCCTGAATACGTACATACATTGTTAAGTTAGCCTAACCACGTTAGAGGTTAGAAAGCCATCTTGCTGCTTTTGCGCACGACACTGCGTTTACATGTTATTTCTTAAACAAACTGCTGACTCGAGACTTGCTTCACACGAGAGCAATCTGTTGTTACCATCCCAAGCTCTGCGCAGCGACCTTGGTCTGTACATGGTGTGACAAACAATCTGGATTATTACACAATGCATGTTTTCCACTCTAGGTTGATCGACCCACTATTTAGCCATAACACACGCGCAGCTGCAAATACCTGAAAGTTGGTGCTTTTAATATCACAGACATCATGTTTATTATTCAGACCGAAGACGAGCCTTCCTGCGAGAAGACTCCTGATGCTCCTGTGATGTGATTTCACTAAGCTGATCTTTGAGGTATGGGGTCCCCTATTCAAGCCTAAGAGACCTTCTATTAGCATAATAATATTAGCTTCTTAGTAAAGGGAAGGTGGTAGTATCCACTGTCATTATAACATGATCACCCCTTTTATATTCTATGGAATTGTAACTAGCTGATGGTTTTGATTTTAATCATTTGTCTGCTTGTATTAGCCAAAGTACTGCATCTTAGGACACGTGGTCTATAAAAATAAACTCTTTATTTTCACCGTGTCTCTGTTGATTCTTGTTGTGGACTAATGTGAGAATAATATACGAACAGGTATTTCCGATTCCCACCATTCCTGAGTATGTACTGAGTCGCTTGTTCTGGGTTGTCTTTTCATTGGGACCGCCAAGCTAAATCTCGGATAACGAATGGGACACTTATGCTAGCCGGATACTGGGTTCTGGGTTCTGAGGTGAGTTTCTGGTACACCACAATTCACTGAGGTCCTGGGGTTCTACGCATAGTTCTGTGTATAAGCAGAATCCCTGCAACAGCTTCTTTGGTATGTGGTGTGCAGACCATTTTATCGCCAGAGCCACTTCAGGTTCTTCGAGCCAGGGAAGGGGAAATTTTGAGCCTTGGGGCCCCCGGTAAGCCAGCCGGCAAGCAGGAGACAGCAGTCAGCTCGGGGACTTCTGGATCCCTATGATTTGCGGATTACAAGCTGGGCAGCGGCAGAGCTCAGACAAGATCGACCACGATGTACAGCGTATTAACCACTTATGGCTCGTTGTTGATGAGTTCTTGGGCTTTCTGATCCAGTTGCAGTTCTTGTTCCCTTAATGGTCTTCTTTTTGAGGGGGAACGGAAGGGGGGGGGCTTGAGTTATATGCAGTAGCCATGCTTTATTATATTTAATATCCAATTGTCTGAGGTGATTGACCTCCACTCCAGGATGAATCTTCCTTTATTGCCCGCCACTGTTACTTGGCGGGGTTGTGCAGTGAGTCACTGGCTTGCTTGCCTCCCCCCTCCCTCACTTGTGGCCTGACCGCTTCCTCTAATTTTCCCATGAAAGGGTGGGCCTGACAGGAATTGCAACTGTTGTGAGAGCTGGTGTGCGACTTGCTGGCTGAAACCATGCTGTTGTGAGGCTGGTGGGAATCCTCCTCTGACTGCTGGTCTCCTGGTGGGCATCCCTCATCTCCTGAAGGATCCCGTGAACTGCAGTGCTCCCACTGCCTTCACGGTTTTGTTGTCCTTTTTTATGTGTTGTGGTGCCTCATCCACAGCTGTTGCAAAGAGGCGTGAAAGGCATGTTGATCACCGATGCCTGCACCTCTGCTTTGAATCCTGAGACTCCTAGCAAAGTGTACCTTCTGTGAATAGTGCGTGTGAACATATGCCAACTGACAGTGTGTGCTGTGTCAACACTGATTCGAGAAAGACGCTGGCAATGTTCTTGCCCTTCTTGATCATTGCCTTGGCTCGCTTTTTAAACTCCTATTAGGTACTGCAAGAGAACTTCCATTTCCTTCCATTGCTGGTGGCCACAGCGGCTGAGTGTTACAATTGGCAACTCTCGATTGCTTGGCCATTTCCCTTTCCATTTTCTTTCCCACGAGATCTCCTTTTCGGAGCTGGACTGGTTAATGTGGGTGCATTGTTTCTCTTCCTGGTTGTTGTCACGATTACGGAATCCACTGGCACACTTCACTTAATGTATTGAGGATCTTGTGTGGAGTGTTGTGAACTTCTCCACTCATAGGGTTACAGTTCTTGCTGTGGCTGGCTCTTGAAACCTCTTTACCTTGGGTGCAGGCTGCTGGAGAGCACAGGCCAATACTGGTTTGCCTTCTGAGACGGCGGCAGTGTTTTGAGGAGGAAGCATGAGTCCTTCCTCTTTTCATCGATCTGGACTCCAGGTGTCTGCCACCCTCTTGATGAGTCTACTGGACATGGACAGATCATCCAGCGAATTCGGAGTCGAGATCCTGCCACAAGTCGTCGAGCTGCACCCGGCATTTGAGCGTGGCGGACTCATCTTCATCATAGAATTCTTCCTGCTTCTCCTCATGTGGTTCCGGCGTAGAGGGTGCCTTGATGTCTGTTTGCTCAGCCTCCGATTCTCTCTGTTTCGAGGGCTTCGACGGGATATGAAAACCCTTTAAGGAGATTAACTTCTTTCTTTGCAGGAGAGCCACTATTTCGGCTTTGAGCTGGTGTTTTTCCTCCTTGACTTTGGTCATCGAAGAAGCCTTTCTTCTCGTGAGCAGCAGCTCTTCGGCCTTTGGCTCCTTGCCATTCACTCGTCTAGTGTTTTGACATGAATACTGGGGGTAGCCTTCTCGGGCCTAGATTCCACGTCTTTCGGCAGCTTGTTTACTTTGTTTCTTTTCGGCATCTTTCACCACCCTTCTCATGGCCTCTACCCGTTCTACGTCAATGACGTTCTCCTCGGCATAGAGGGGCCCAGATCCTTCAAGGACTCTTGTGTTCTCAGAGTATCTGGAATGGCACAGTGTGCTAGATGCTGCTCCAGTCTTGCTTTCAGTGTTTTCTGGACAAAGTTAGTGCAGGCTTCACAGCTTTTGGAGCTGTGATCCTTAAATAGGTACAAATTGCAAACCTCTGCGCAAACTTGTGGTGGCAGTTGGGGTAGAATTTAAAGGGGGTGTTCTCCATGTCCCTTTGCTGCCTCCCCTGCCTCTGCATTCTCCGGCTGTGGTGCCCACCGGCGAGGTCCCCCATCAGGGCTGAGAAGGCTCCCCTTCGTCCGTTTTCTCGTGGCCTCCAGTGATCTTTGGTGCTTTTGTGAGGACAAACTATATTTTAATTATTTTCCAAGAATTTGTTAGAGCTGCTTTGTCGTGCTTCTAGAGCCAGTGGTGGGAAAAAAGAATCTGAAGATGGAGACCACGCACAGGAACTTACAGGGCGCGCATCTGATGTCACACAGGGGATGGATTACCGCCAAAGAGGAGACAGACAAGACACTATTGCGACCCAACCACTAGATGGTGGAATAGATGCCCAGCATGTAAATTCAGAAAAGGATTCTTGCTTCAAAACGGTACTTAGTCTCTTTCCGTCACTTTTAAAGAATATATATTTTTTTTAAATGTAGAAAAACTAAAACCTTTGATTCATCATTACACACACGCTGACAGGATGTGCAGAGACACACTTAAGAAGATTTTGGGGGTTCGTTTTTTATATCTCGTCAATGCCTGGAAAGACAAAAAAGGGTTCTCACACCAGTTAATACAGGCTTCATTGGGATAACAGAGGACTAGGAGACTAAATGAGAGATCATCCTGGTTTGTTAAGTTTAGGATGGGCTTTATCATGGGGTGACAGGCCATTAAGTGGAATTATTTCATAGATCTGGCTAGGGAAAATTATGATGCCAACAGAGTGTGATTGATACAGGCACCCAATATAACGATAGAGGACTTCAAAGTAATGAGTAGAAATAAACATGGTTTGGTACTTACCACAAAAGGTCCACAAGGCCTCCCTTCCGTGCGATAGCCGACTTCACCCTGTTAGCAAACTGGACGGCGTCTTCACCCTCCTGTGAATGGAGAAACAGGGAAGCGGACTCTGAGCCATATTGTTGAACTCCTGACAAGTGTTTCAATATTGCAGTAAGTGGAAAGAGACTAATCTATCTTTTTCATCATAGTGGATCGTAGAGATCTGTACCTCTCCCTTTATGATTTCCCACATCCTTTCCCCACCAGAATGAATGGCCTATCCCTTTGCTATCACTAGTCTCTTCCTGACCATCTCCGAGGATGGGAGGTCCTGTACTACTCCCATTTCAAAGAATAGTGCAGTACTTTCTTTCCGTCACTAAGATGGGCCTATCTCAAATATACCCTTCCTGCTACCTGGGAATTTGAGTTTTTTTTTTTTAAAGTCTTTTTATTGAACAGTTGCTCAGTGTACATTAAGCATAAGTGCATTATCCTATGCAGAATAGATATTGCAAAAGAAAATGTTATGGTGCAGGCAGCATGACCATTAGGATACATTGAAATAAGAGATGTGCAAACAGCTGTAATCCATATACTAGGACATAGGTTCTGTAGTATTCCCAGGTCTATACCCAAAGCACCGGTCAACTGATTCCCAACGGCCTCTACTATTCCCTATATCTGTGCCAATTGTCCCAGACCTTTTCCCATTTTGTGGGCAGCCACGGATCTGATACATCACATGTTCAGCCCTTTGGCACCAGTATAAATCAGATTCCCAATCCGTAATCTGTGGCAGCCTGCTCGCTCCCAAGGCCCGAGCTATATTTCTTTTAGCTATTCCATAGGCCAATGCAAGCCATATTTTTGGGTATTTAGGCCACTCCTCTTCGTCAGTTATGCATAACAGGTGCCAACTGGCCGTCAGCGGCACGCGAGTCCATTGATTCTGGTCATGATTTGTATCACACCTTTCCAATAGTACTGTATTTCTGGATATTCCCAGAGTACATGTAAAAAGGACCCCACCTCACTGCACATGGGGCGTTGCCACACTTCCCAAGGCGATGCAAAAGCGTTCTTGAATAGCATAATCTACTGAGTATTTGCAACTGGATTCGACGGAACCGGGCCCATATGGCTAGCTCCCTGGGGGCTCTGTACAGAATCTGCCCGATCCCCCACTTATACAAGTCCAAGATCTCCATCCCACACTTCCTGCAGCTTCAGTAGGGGGTCAGAGGAATTTTTTATCAGTTTCTGGTAAATTAATTACAGCTCCCTATCCATCACAGGATCGAGAAGGAGCGGATCTTCCAAAGGAGTTGATTCTGGGATTTGCTCACCCTCCCGTATGTGGCGCTTAGAGCATGACCCAACTACAAATATTAAAAATGTTTTGATTCATCATCTCATTGTCTTGCTGTAGGACCTCGAATTTGATTAATGCTTGCCCTCACCAAACATCCCCCTGGTGTTCAATGCCTACCAGTTCCCATTTGGAGAATCCTTTCAGGCCACAAGCTTCACGCAGGAGGTCACTGTCCCATAGAGGGCCTGTCCGTTAGGTTGTCTTCCAACCCCAGAAACCTAGTGGCTTCTTGCCATGCCCCCACCGTTGACTGGGTATGGAATGGCATGGCGCCTCAAGGGAATGAGAGCTATTTGTTCGTTTCCCTCGTGCAATGAATGACAAAGTATTTTCTTCTCCCCATCAGTGGACAGTCAAGTCATGCACTTTCTCAGGTCTAGAGGCTCACTCTCCACCCATGCAGTCCATACAAGAACTTTTCTTTAAATACAGGATATGAGATTTTTTTTTTTTTGCCACCTGGCCTTTACTAATCATGAAGTCTTAAAACTCCTGGAACCACTCTTCCTCAAAGCTGCCACGTTATGGCACCTACCTCTCTATTCATGGGTGGAAGGTACCACACGCTGCACACAATGGCCCAGCTCGTCATCATCCTGAGCAGGTAGTTCACCATTCCATACTTGCTGCTGTTCCAGAAAGCGTCTCCAAATCGCGGGTCATACTGTGGAAGCAACAGTATATACTTATCAAGAAAGATCCATTCATCCACTAAGGGAAGATAAGATTGCAGCTAACAATCACGAACAGCAAAACACACACTCAGAGTAGATTTAAGCATCACTGCCCACAAAGTACTTGAGAAGTCCAGACAGTGACTGCCTTCAATACAGTCCCATGCATGTGAAGCTGACAAGTGCTCCTCCCACAATAACCTATAGTCTAGTCATCTATACCTTTTCTCCAGTGTATAAGGCATATACAAACAATGTAGGCCTCTCTTTCAGTCCCACAAGTGTATGTCATGAATGTGCACCTCTCTTCCACTTCTAGTTGTGTGAAGGTAATATGCATATGTCCTCCAGTGCTAGGTGAGTGCAAGCAATGTAAGACGTCTTCAGTGCTAAATGACTGCAGGCAAAGTGTGCCTCACCTCCAGTGCTAGGCATGTGAAGGTAAATGCATAGCTTTATCCTCTAGTGCTTGGCAGTACATGTAAGATGTGCACCTTCTTCGATTAAAGAAATGAGCATGTGCATTGTGCCTCTTTCAGTGCTGTGTGTTATGTCAAGCGTCTGCTGCTGCACCGTGATTGGTTGCATGAGTAATGTGTCTCTCCACCAACACTAGGTGCATGCCAGCAATGTGTGCCTCTACTCTTGTTTTAAGTATGTGCAGACAACAACTGCTTCTTCAGTTTACGGCATGTGCGGGTAATATGCACCTCTACTCCACTGCAATGATGTACAAGTGTGTCCTACAGAATTAATCATGTACAAATAACATGTTGCTTTCCGTTCCGCTAGAACTAAGCCTGTGCAAAATCATGTCTCCCCTTCAGGACAAAGTATGTACACGCTATGGGGATCCTTCCTCTACTACATAGAGTACACTCTCTCCTGAGGCCTTACCTTGATGGCAACAGGGTAAACTGTGGTTCCTATTTCAAAACTTCCCTTCTTGAACATCATCACTGAGGTGTTATTGATGCAGGTACCTTGGGAAAGAGCAAAACACAAATTAGAATGATTTGCTTCCTTCATGACTCCTTTTAATATAAATTTTATAGAAAAAAGGCCACCCTCATATCGGTGTGTGGGGTGTCCTATAGTCTGATGAACCAAACCCCCACCCGTATATTTCAGACAACAGGTTCAGCTGAAAGCGCTCTCTTCCCTTCTGTGCCTTCAGTACTTGATCCTGTGCGCATTCTAGTGATCTCTGACCCCATCTCTATACAACTGTTGCTGTAGGGTACCAAGGAGAGGGTTACCTACAGTTGGTATTGGAAGTGAAAGAGGCGACGATCTGGGGCTAGGTGGTAAGAGAGAAAGTGAATGGGGTTGGTGGGAAGTTGGGCTTTTCGTGACCTCCGTAAGGAGAAGATATAAGAAAAGGGGACCAGCAGAAGGAGTAACTGAGGAAGAGGCTGACCTGCAAGAGAGGAAAGGTAACTTACAGATGGTTGAATCTCTTGGTAGCAGTGGTTTACAACATTGAATACACCTAATCAGAGCATCCGGGCAAGGTAACTAAGCACATATGAAAAAAGTATATGCATACCAATACTGTGCTCATGTAAAATCCTGACACTATGCTACCAATACAGTGTATATTGTTTGTGAATTGGAAAATCCACAAAGCCGATTTCTGATGTTGATACAGAAAACAAACGTCAAAATACTGTGCAAAATAATTACATTGATCAGTCCTTAAGTAGATATTAAAAACTGGACATGTTTTTATTGAGAACAAAGCAAAGTCCCACGAATTCTTAATTCATAGTTCACGGGTTGCAGTTTTGAACAGTCCCGCAAATTTTGTTAGACGGCTAATTATTGAGTTGCTCTAGCAGCTGGCAAGTGTATTGTCTATATGCAACTTATCCATAAGGTAGATGGTCGACATTATCTGACACAGGAAAGTCCCTCTTCTCACAAAGCCAAAAACTAAAACTCTATTGTATATCCGTGTCATCAAAATGGGGAGTTCTCTCAAGAGTATAGGGTAGCTTGTTTAATTAGGACGGTAACTCAAATTAAGCAGTGTCTGTCCATCGGACAGATAGCCCACAGACATCTCAGTTAAAAGGCTTATCGTAGCCTCCACGTAACTATATGGCACAACGACCTTCTGGCCACTGATAGACAGTGACTATAATAGGAGATTACTATAGCTTCTACCTGTGTTCGCAATCACTACTTCATTCAAGTTAACGTCCTAATAAACCACGCTACCCTTCAATCTGGAGACAACTTCCCATTTTGTTGGCACAGATATGCAGACACATTTAATTTTTGACTTTGTATGAGGTGGGACTTTCCAGTCTCAGATGATGCTGGTCTTCTCCCTTACAGATCATATGAAGCCTTGAAAAAGTTGCAAATAGACAAAACATGTGTCGGTTGCTAGTGCAACTCAATAACTGGACGTCTAACAAGATTAGAGGGACTGTTCAAAAATGCAATCCATGAACTATGAATCAAGGCATGTGGGTCTTTGTCTGCTTTGCTTTCAATAAAAACACGACCAGTTTATAATATCCACTTAAGAAAAACTGATCAATGTAACTATTTTACACAATATTTTGATGTGTGCTTTGGTATCAACACATCAGAATTTGACTGACAGATTGACAAGTGAGCGTGACTTGCAATTCAAGTGTCATGAAGAATATGAGCCCACTGTGGTAAGGAGACTTGAGGTAACAGGGCATTTTGCAATGACAGTGTATGACCTACAGAGGCCAGAGTAAGTAAGTGCTCTCAGTCTCATCTCCCCACAGCCCTATTACGCACGGTCAGCCATTATGGCGTTAGGCACAGACTGGCACATCGAGAGATTGTGCTACTTCACAAAACAATGCCTGTTTGACAATAATGTTATCCTTACTTTTTAAGCTGAACAAACAACGTACTAGAGTGAAGACCCTAGGAGCATATCTGGATCCAATGTATCCAAGTGAACAAAGTGGTCAGTTGTGATACAATCAAAGTACGTGTTGAGGAGTCACCATGGTTTCTTTTTTCTTAAGCTTAGTTGATAATAGCTCAGGCCCCATAGGAGCAAAACTTTTCTATTCTAATGACCTTTTACCCACACATTTCCGGAGTTTGTTCAGACTCAGGCCTTTGGGGTCGATTTCCGGAGTTTGTTCAGACTCAGGC
The DNA here is from genome assembly GCF_964204655.1 of Triturus cristatus. Classification (NCBI taxonomy): domain Eukaryota; kingdom Metazoa; phylum Chordata; class Amphibia; order Caudata; family Salamandridae; genus Triturus; species Triturus cristatus. The sequence continues at coordinate 623,632,282 of NC_140594.1, read as the reverse complement.
CTTTGGGATCGTTACAAAGTCTATTTGTGGAATACAAATCCAGCCAGTCTTGGGGCAGCTTTACTCCTTACCTAGTGTTTTGTTTATCTTCAGCAGTGGGTCTAGGCCACGGGTACTCATAGTACGGCCCGCGGGCCGGCGGCGGACCGGCAAGCCTTCCGTGGTGGCCCGCGGACCTTACAGACATCATACCTGTGTGTTTTTTACATCGCCGGTTGCAGCAGCGTGGAGCTTCTGGGGCCCGGGCGATTTCTTTTAAAGACCATTAACTTGTAAATGAGGCTTTGTTGAATTTCACCTCTTCTTAGCGCCCCTGATGCAGGGGCGCTAAGAAGAGGTGAAATACAATAAAGCCTCATTAACAAGTGAATGGTTTTTAAAACACCCGTTAAGTACTTGGGTGCGGCGGCGGCTGTGTGTGTTCTCGGAAGCTGTCTCTGCGCAGGTGAGGTGTCAAAGGGTGAGGAGGACAGCAGGGTGAGGTGACGGAGGGCAGCAGGGAGTGAGAGCAGCAGGTGAGGTGACAGGGGGAGGAAGACAGAGGGAGAGGGGGAAGACAGAGGGAGACAGATAGGGAGACAGACAGGGAGACAGAGGGAGAGGGAGGGAGACAGAGGGGAGGGAGGGAGAGCGAAAGGGAGACAAACAGTGATTCAGAGAGACAGAGAGAGGGAGGGAGACAGAGAGAGGGAGGGAGACAGAGAGAGGGAGGGAGACAGAGAGAGGGAGGGAGACAGAGAGAGGGAGGGAGACAGAGAGAGGGAGGGAGACAGAGAGAGGCAGGGAGACAGAGAGAGGCAGGGAGACAGAGAGGCAGGGAGACAGAGAGAGGCAGGGAGACAGAGAGAGGCAGGGAGACAGGGAGAGGGAGGGAGACAGGGAGAGGGAGGGAGACAGGGAGAGGGAGGGAGACAGGGAGAGGGAGGGAGACAGGGAGAGGGAGACAGACGGAGGGAGAAAGATGGAGAGAGGGAGGGAGACAGACGGAGAGAGAGAGAGGGAGACAGGGAGACAGAGAGGGAGACAGAGAAAGGGAGACAAACAGAGTGAGTGAGACAGAGGGGGAGAGAGAGAGTGATAGAGAGAGGGAGGGAGACGGAGAGAGAGTGGGAGGGAGACCGAGATAGAGAGGGAGGGAGACGGAGAGAGAGAGGGAGACAGAGAGAAAGGGAGACAGAGTGAGTGAGACAGAGTGAGACAGATGGAGGGAGACGGAGAGAGGGAGACAGAGGGAGGGAGGGAGACAGAGGGAGGGAGACAGACGGTGAGAGAGATAGAGAAGGAGACAGAGGGAGACAGGGAGGGATAGGGAGGGAGGGAGGGAGAGAGAGAGAGAGGGAGAGAGGGAGGGAGAGAGAGGGAGGGAGGGAGACAGAGAAAGGGAGACAAACACAGAGAGGGAGACAGAGGGAGAGAGAGAGAGAGATAGAGGGAGGGAGGGAGGGAGAGGTAGGGAGACAGACAGACAGACAAGAGGGAGACAGAGGGAGGGAGAGGGAGGGAGACAGAGAGAGGGAGAGGGAGGGAGACAGAGAGAGGGAGGGTGACAGGGAGGGAGACGGAGAGAGAGGGAGGGAGACAGAGAGAGGGAGACAGAGGGAGAGAGAGAGAGGGAGGGAGACGGAGCGTGAGATAGATAGATAGATAGATAGATAGATAGATAGATAGATAGATAAAGATGTGTGAATGCCGGGTCTGGTGGCTCAGTGGACGAAGGCGTCCGCTGCAGGGGCCTGTGTTCAACCTCATGGTCATAGGTTTTTTTTTGCTCTAGCCCCGCCTCCTCCCCCACTGCCCCCGCCCCCACCGGTGCGGCCCTCAGCCACAAACCACACTGTAAATTTGGCCCCCGAGAGAAAGTTTGTGAGTACCCATGGTCTAGGCTATACATGGAAATGTGTCAACACTACAGCATTTTTGAACTAGCTCTACATCACATCCTCCCCCTCGTGGTGTTAGTTGCTCTTTTAAGACAAGCTGCTGCTAGTGGCCCTAAATGCAAAAATACAAGCAGTTGGAGGAATTTCGTATGAAGGTCCTAATCTCTTTATTTCCCCTCCACATTAGGGAGTCATTTAGGATCTGCATACAGTCCGGAGGAAGGCCTAAATGTCTAAAAGGGCTGCAGGTGCCATGATGCCAAATTCAGCAATGTAGGAAATTTCACCATATAGTCTAATATCCTAGAGATGTGGTCTGATCTGCACAACTCCAATTTGATGTCTGCGGAGGATCCAGGTACCAGCTTGGGCAAGGTCACATGTAGGCACTCAAAATCCATCTAGTTATGAACTGGTTCAACTACTGCATTATCTCGAGCTCGGAAGGAATAGCATAATGAAACTGCCATGACAGGAAATTAATGAGCCATTCTCCAGAATCTTGGATGTGAAGTCTCCACGTTTTGCATCATCTGCTGTAGCGAACAGTACCATTTGTGAAGGCAGCATTCGACATGTCAGATTTCAAAAACAATGCATGCTTGTCCTAGGGCGTTGAAGAGTGGCTCCCTTGGAATGCATGAAATAGTTCAGAAGTGCTTGCTTCTGGGCTAGGTGTCTAGATCTTGTTTCTCTCCAATTACTAATAGAATACATTAATGTATTGTATATCTGGGTCGATGTCTTTCTGTTGAATTAAAGGAATAACAGGGAAACAGCCTTTACAGCAGGAAGGACTATTCAGAGTTCCAGAATGTTTATGTGTAACATCTTTTGGGCAGAGGACCACAAAATTAAGAATGTACTATTGCTCTGGGTGGCTCCCTTGGCCTGAAAGGATGAGTCAGAAATGACCACTTCTCAATCGTGCTCCTGAAAAGGCATACTTTGTGACCTTGATTCTGCTGTATCACCACTGCAAGGCATCTTGGACATTATGCGATGAAAATACGGTCTTCCTAGAACCACAAGATTGAGAAGAGTCAATACAGGCATTCCTTTTACTTCTCATCCGAAGTTTAATATGACGAATGAGGAAGATGGAGGAAGCCATGGTCTATAGTAGTTTAGACAATTGGCATACAAATCTTGAGAAACATTTTTTCCCCTCTGAAGAAGAGACAATTATCTATTTTTTTTAATTTTCTTTTTAAATCAATGATGGTTCCTGCAATGTATACAAACAAGTCACAGAAAGCTAACAGCCATGAATTGTTCCTTCCAAATGCTTGACCTTTCAACCAGTCATCCAGAGGAGAGGAAGGATGGCCTGTTATTTAAGCTGAGTACCTAGTACAAAAATGCATCTGAAAGATAGTCAGGACACACCTGACGAGCCAAAAGGGAACTCTAAGGAGAGACAAATTTGCTAGCCTTACATGCTGTTTGAATAGAGGTATGGTTTAAGATCAGGAGAGGGGTATTTCAATTTTCTAGCTCTTGCCTTGGTTTATATTATGGTGTTCAGATACACATGAAAGAAATTTAGAATGTCCAGCCTCACTGTCCTTTAATTGCCACACTTGGCACTGTTGCTTAAACAGATTTGTCGTTCTTTTAATTCCAAAATACATTTCTCCTCAAGATCTAAAGCAGAAGCTGGTTCACAGTTGCTCAAAAAAGGTGAACAACTGTTAGGCACAATAAAGCCCAAATGAAGACCCGTAAGTATTCTCAAATTCCTATTGATCCGATAGAAAATAAAATTAGGAGACTGGACTGCAGTAGGACACGGTGGGTGCAGGAGGTCTGTTAATTGTTATTTGAGGGTACAATCCAATTCACTGTACTCTTTGCTGGCACTTCAATCTTTAAAAAAGTGAACTTAGTATTTTCTTGATTTAGGTTTTTGATTTAACAAAATGTTTCATTAAACACAATTTTGAAAATGTTTCAGGATCCCAGAGGAACAGCCTAAAACCAATGGAAGCGCCGATTCCATGTTGGAACATGTTGTTTAACTTCTATGTAGTACAATCCATAACCAGCTGCCCAGATTTTCAATGCAAAGGAAACAAGCTATTTAAGGCTTTCTGTCAAACAGCAATATTTGAAGCTTTGAAGCTTGTAGTATCTGCCAATGAATGTTAGCTAAGTTGAGGTGATGAAAGACTGGGACGTCTGGATTAATGGCATTATTGTATGATCTTTACAGGGGAAGGGCACCTCAAATTTTGTACCTTAAATTCCTGTGTTACTGTAAGTTCTACAGATCAGGGAGTTGGCCCTAGTTGTGAATCTCGATTACCAGTATTCTAGAAATGTAATGATGTATCAAGCTCTCTTTTGTCGTCTGTGAAAACAACTTGGTTCGTGGAATGTGTAGCTGTTGATACACATACTGTACATACACCTGTCATCTAATGTTGGGCTCTGACATGTGCAGCTTATTTTTCTTTGAAGACGACTTGGAGTTACAAGGTATAGTGACTCCATCCATTACTGTGGTACATTTTTTTGCTCTTTTGGATTCGGTCATGTTTGAACAGCTCTCTGGGCCGACAACGCTAGGTGTTAGTCTTGCTTGCCTTCAAACTTCTCCATACCAATAGGAAAAGAGATACTGTCATCTGCAAACTCTTCATTGACGTTGCAACCTCAGTCGGGCTCGGCGGCCAGACTCTTCACGTCGCCCCTTCGGGCCCATGCCCCCTGGGGATTTCCATCTTTGGTCTTCAAGAATGCATTTATCTTGATGGTAAAAACCCTTTCCAGTATTGCCTACAGTGTAGAGCAAAGCGCCCTTGGAGAGACCACTATCAGGTTTACAACCTGTCTCTCTCGGAAACACGTGGAAGCTTCCTGCGCTGCATGTCTCGCCTTACAATCTAAAATGATGAGGTACTGACGTGAGCGGCAGTTGCTTGACGCTCCATGGCGCAGCAAGCTGGAGATGATACCGGACATCTTCTAGGGCTACGACATTGATGAGAAAAAAACAACCAGGCCCCTCCGACAAGCAGGTCATCTACTTCAAAGATGAGCCAAGCTCACTCTGCGTCAAAGGAATCACAGGTCATTCAGGTCCATCAGAAAAAGACATCCACTGTATCACCACTGCCGTCCCAACACCGCTCTCAGGCCAAACACTGCCCTCGAGGATGTCAGCATCAAGCCCAGAAGCCAAACGCCAAGCTTCTGACCCACCACTGCCCTGGTCTGCATCAGCACAAAGCTTCGGATTTGGCAACAACCCGCCCTCAGCATCGAAACTGCTGCCAAAGCGTTCACACCTATACACTCGGCTCCAACGCCAAAAAGGGTCTGGAGGAAGATCACAGGCCCGCCAACTTCATCAGTTCTGAAAATGCCATCGGTTTCGGCAGGCCAGAAACCATCTTAGTCCCTGAAGAGCCTGACACCAAAAGCTCCATCCTCTGTGGCTTCCAAAGAACATGAGTAGGGGACCCGCAGAACTATCTTGGCTGTACAGGGGCTACCTGTCCCACTATACACAGCATCAGGAGGCGCTTGCCAATCATCACCGCATTAAGCTGTTGCCACTTGAGAGGGGGAGGGGAGAAACCCCAAGGTGCTTATAACACAGCTCCATATCCTGCAGGACTGTCCTGACTGAACGGGGAATACTTGTCCCACTACACATCGCACCAGGAAGTGCTTGCTAATCATCATTGACGCAAATTGTTGGCACCTGAGAGGGGGAGGAGAGAAACCCCCCAAAGCACTTATACCGAGGCTTCATATCCCGCAGTTCATGCCGCGCCCAGGCCATGGACGGGCCCACCTGCGCCCGGAAAGGGGCTGAGTTACCCCTCTTTCATCTCCGATTCAGCTGCCAGTATGGGAAAGCGAAAATCCACATGTACGATTGGTCCAGCTGACTTAAAGGTCGCTCATAAGTGCCCATCCATTTTTTCATTTCTGACCTCAGCGAGAGGGGTGGAGTGGAGGGTGGGGCCTTAAATGAGGAGATTCAACGTGTTGAAGAACTACTGGATATGGGAATAGTCACCCATACATTGAGTCCAGCACAAATGAACAGCATTGAGGGAAGAAGGGGGGGGGCACAAGAGGTGAAAGTTGCCCCCAATTAACAAGAAGCAGCTCAAGGGGTGACAACTACCAGAGGCCCTGTGATAGTAGAGTTCCAACCGACTGGTGGAGTGACAGTTGTGGATTGGGTCCCTCCAGCTAAGAGAAAGGGTGAACAAGGACTTGGCGACAAAGACTAAAACAAGATCGGTGAAACACACTAAACATTTAGACCCTAATTTAGCCCAGCCAACTGTGGACCTCCCTACTGACTCTACTTGTGTGGACATTGAGCCCTCTCTGTCTTTGGTAAGAAATATATAGTTAATACAGGAGCCTTTCTTCCAAAATTTGCTGGATAATGTTGCCTCTTTAATTCCAAATCCTACGGGGAACGCTCTCGAGAAATTAGCAACTCAAGAGGCTACTGTTAGCAAGCTGAGTCAGGCAGCAACCGGGCACTCGAGTTCTATGACTGAGCACCCGACTAAAGTCCCACAAGAGTCCAATGTATACAAAAGGTGCATGGTACGACACAGTTACATTCCTCACAGATCATTTATGGACCTGGCTGGCCCTGTATTAACATTAAGAGGCTTGGAGATATTCAGGAGTGTTTGCCTGTAAAATCTCAGTCCCCAAGAAGTAAAAGGATAGTAGACTTTAAACAGGGGACAGGGGAGGGATCTAACCCGCTCCTCACCCAAGCCGGGTCTTCTCATAAAGTCGGTCCCTCTTCTGCTCTAGCAGTTTGGAATGTAATAGGTAGTTGCTGATCAATCATGGACAGTACGAGGGAAAATAATGGCAAACTTCAGCTTCCCCCCGAATCCACCCCTTTGGTGGCAATCATGGTGGATGTTCCGCCATTGAAGTCGGGTATGATTGAGAACACTCCTGAGCTAATTCTTTAAGTCACAAATGGGAGTAACGCTCGTGTGGGAAAGAGTACATTTGTGACTAGTCATATTATAATGGACACAAGAGTGAGATGGGTGGGGACCAAGGAGAAATGGGATTAAAGTGTTATTAATGTTAACCAACCCAACCTTGCAGGAATTAAAAAATATACGGAGCAGAACCTTCTAGCACCATTACAATGGGGATAAAAGTGTTACCACTGGGCTTTCTCTATCCACCAGAGGGTACACTCAGGGCTAGGATCCCTGGATACTTGGGAAAAGGGCAGGGAGCCCGAGTTGTAGAAGCCCAGGGAGGCCCATTTCAGCTGACCAATAGATGTTCTCCTTCGAGTGCATTAGACAGTAATGATTGACAGGTCTCAATGCCCCTTAGTATCCCTCATCCGGAGGTCAGTTTACAGTGTTCTCCTGTCATCACGATGGGAGTCTGGCATCTATAAGAGGTGCAGAGATCAGTAATACCCCGCAGGGGAGGTTAACCCAGAAAAGAGGGGTGTTGGTCCAATAGGGAATGTATCAGTTACACATTGTTTTGGCTTGAGGTTGTTGAGTTGGAACATAGCAGGCCTGAATAATAAAAGAAAGGATGAGAGATGGCTTAATATATTGAAGGAACAGCATATTGCAGGCCTACAAGAAACATGGTGCATGGGAAACTCTCTTTACATGGATGGTTCCTCTTTCTTTTTTTCCAGCATTGCCATCACCCCATGGTAGAGCTAAAGGGGGGCTAGTTACTTTAGTATCTATAAAACTCCTGTGCAAGTCTATACAGTTAGACACGGGTTCTGACTATTTGCTGGCAACGCAGAGAAAGTTTAAGCAAGCCCCTCCTCTTCTGCTGGTTAATATTTATAACTATTTTACCCAGGTGGAGCCTGCAGAACATCTGCTGGTCTTGAAGCGTTTTTTAGAATTCTATATGGATAATCAGGGCCATCCATTTGTGTTATTTGTATTAGGGTATCTTAACATTCATCTATGTTATCCCACATCATCTTAACGAGGATTCATTTTCTGACTGTTTTAATCAAATTCACTTTGAGTACATGGGCAAGGATACTGACATTTTAGCTGAATTCAATTAGGTAGACATTAACCTGATCAAGAAAGATGGGGACACCCCCACTTTTGTAGGGAATGGGATCATTTCTATAATCGATTATATCTTTGTCTCAGCCCCATTAGCACAGTCTGTCCTACAATTTGAGGTTATATGGAACAAATTTAGCTATCACAACCCGCTATATTTGGCCTTGGATTGGAGAATGAGGGAAGAAGGCAAACTTCTTGCAGGTCCTAAACTACTTTGACATCACTTCACAGGATCAGGCTCGCAGATTGAAGTGGACAAAGTCCTTTCAGATCCCTTTTTAGGTCTCACCTGCGTTGCAGTGCATGCGCTGCTCGCTTGCGAGATCTATGGTCATTGGTTTTCTGTCAGGTTGCTTTGGAAGTGGGGTGGAAGCTCCACCCAGCCTCGCTTTCCATTGAAAGTAAGGCTTTTGTGTTCCCTCCCTGTCTCCTTTAGGCCCCGTCCATCCGGACTCCTCTTTGCCGTGCCTTCGCGAACAGCTGATTGTGCACGCGCAGGTCGTCTCGCCGCGTCTCTTCCACCTTGTTATGACTCAACTCATGCACGGGCTCTTAGAACCCAGCTAGACATTTGGCCCGGCTCCCCCTGTTAATTTGTTGGCTCGCCTACCCGGTTCCCTAGTGCTCCAGTCTAAGGGATCATCTTATACGTACGCGCCACCCGCGCGCCCTTACATGCTCACACGGTTCCTCGGAATACACCTTTATAACCCCTCAAGCAGTTTCCAGGCCTTCAGGCAGCCTCTGCCCGGGCTGTGATGAGGCAGCTGAAATTAAAAACAAGAATGATGATCTTTGCATTTTTATTAAAAAAACAATCCGAGCAGCGTGTACTCCTGCGCCTCCGCCGCTGCTCCCCGAGTGACGGCAGCAGGGCATCAATATTGCACGGCACTTTGTTGGTTTATAATGATTTCTCCGCTCCGAGAGCTGAGCAGGGCTGATGCATTGCAGAGGTGCGTGTAAACTGATCATAGACCGGGGTCCTGACAGGCTAGTCTGGCAGGATAGCTCCTCGAGGCACGTGGATGTGTTGTGTTTAGGGCCTCGCAAATAGCACGTGGTTCTCGCCAAGTCACATGTGGTCCTCGTGTCCGCGATTGTGGTCAACTTCCACTTGAGACCCCGCAGCATATTGAAGACGGCATGGTGGGCTACTCAACCTGCCGCACGGGGCTGTATGCGCTCTGCTGAGCGCCGACTCGCATCGTGACAGGGCTGACCACGACTTTCTCAGTACCAGGGTTGATCAAAAAAGTAATGTTGAGTGGGGCAGCACACCGGTCGCTGAACAGCTGAGGCACAGTTGGGGTTGTGGTGTGCGCGCCGTGTAAATGGTGCATTTTCTTGATGAATAATGTTCATTTTTTAAGTCCGCGCCTGTGGTTTGTGCAGCAGGGCTTGGGTTTTCCCCAGGAGTGCTGGGGACGCCAGAGCGGCAGCGGCTCAGTGCCAGTTGTGTCCATGAACACACAGGCTTCTGTGTTCAGGAACTTGAGGGAGCGGGGGAAAGGGGGGGTGAAATGATGACATTGCCAGTGTTTGGCAGCAGTGTAGAGGGAACCTGCTTCTCCGGAATATGGTGGAGCGTAGACGCCGTCCTTTGGTTTCCGCTTTTCAAGGGCAGGCATGGTGCCTTAAGGAACCGGACAGTTCGAAGATCTATATTTCTTTCTCTCACTTCCCCACTCACTGTTTTCTTTATTTTTGACATCCCTGAAGCCTTTTTTTAAAATTGAATTTGTTACTTTGTTCATATATTTTTCTTTCTTGATTTCAGTCTACGTTCTCTTGCTATACCTCTTTTTCCCTGGCCCATTTCTCGTTTAAACCAGACGTGCTCTGAAGCCCCTCATGTCAGCATTTTTAAAGTTATGATATCGACGGTTCCCAGTGAAGTTTCCCTCCCCGTTGAATTTGCAAGGTAGAAGAAAACATACATTATCTCCAGATGCAGAAGGGAGTTTTTTTCTGTTCGCACTTCGCCCACTGAAGTCTGCACTCTGGTGCAAGGGCAGCCGTGTAACAAAATACATACATGCTCAGAAGACACTGCCCTGTGCTGGCCCCACCGAACTTATCTGTATGTCCCACGCATGCATGACTGATCTCTGGTATACATACACAGTCCAGAGGATGTCACCCTTGTGCCCGCTTTTATTGTGTTTAATGCTCTTATTACAGTCCTGTGCACATGCTTCTGAGAATCGCGACGTGCCCTGTGTGGAAATGTGTTTTGAACCCCTCCTGCACGTGACCCGGCGTGTCGCGAGGAAGATCGCCTGTGCCTTCCCCTAGCAGCATTGTAAATAGTATTTCAATGATGTACACGTGGTTACTGATAAACCAAGTTGCCCGGTACTATAGTTCTGTGGACTTATGCACCTGTGGCATAGGATAGATTTCTGCTGTTGACAGGTTTGAAACAGCACAAGCTGAGCCAGCATTTAATCTGTCAGATGCAGAGTATGTCTGAGAGTGGTTTGAAACAACACAGGCAGAGCCAGCATTTCATCTGTCGGATGCTGAGCGGTTTGAAACCGCACAAGCCGAACCAGCATTTCATCTGTGGGATGCTGAGTGGTTTGAAATCGGACAAGCCGAGCCAGCATTTCATCTGTCAGATGTGGAGTATGTCAGAGTGGTTTGAAACAGCGCAGGCCAACACAGATGCGGAGTATGGCTGAGAGTGGTTTGAATCTGCGCAGGGTTGACCTAAGCCTTTCATCTGTTAGACTTTGAGTACTTTGAGGTTGCTTGTAGTGTGACGTTTCCTAGAAGCAGCCTGTTTTAAATAGTGTTTAAACTTATAGTCCGTGCTTATGAGAAGCAAGGGTGGCAGTAAAAGAGGTGTAGTTACTGCCAGCCTAGCTTCTCCTAAGCAACGACTATATGTACAACATGTGTGTCTACGCTCCTCTTACAGGTTTGCAAAACACATAAATAAAAGGCATTGTCATTTACAATGCCAATACTTCAAATGTTCGTAAATGTGAGACCTATTGCATTGCAAATGCATGTTAATGAATTTGCAAGTGGCCTGCAGGCAAGACATTAGCCTGTGTTTAGATGATACCTTGCAACCCGACATCCTAATGAGGTCCTTTAGCAGGATCGGCAATTATTTTTCTAATATTTTATTTAGGGTGGGCAGTAAATACAAGCATGAAAGGTAAATATGGTTTGATTACAATTGGTCCAAAGCTAATTAAACTTTGCTCTTAGCCTAAAAGGTTGTAACTAGGAATAAGGCGTTGATAACCTCTTGTAGGAAGATTAATAAGCTAGTACTGTCAGTTAGGAGAAACAAAATCCAAAAAGATGCTTGAGACCAATTGCTCCAGACTGATGCCCTAAAAAACAGTGCTAGAATCTGGGAGATTGTAAACCAGCTTTTCTTTAGTGGAGAGTTCAATTGTGTTTTAGATTGGGTAACACGTTTTAAGGTGATGTATGGAAGTGGTACAATGGATGCCTCAAGTAGCCAGAGTGAACATCTAGGAAGAGCTTGCAGGCTGAGGTTATATAAGGAGGAAGTAATAGAGGCTATCTCTACATTATCCAACAATAAGGCGACATAGCCTGATGGGGTACCAGATCTCTACAAGACAGACTCAAGTACTGGGCCAAAGTTGACTAATGTTTTAAACGTGGCCTGTATTATTGGTACCCCAACGTGCTGGTCTAGGTCCATATCATTCCAGTCTCTAAGAAAAGGCACTGGAGATGACCTGTGATGTTTTAGGCTAATCTCCCTCTGTGATTCAGTGATGAAGGTGATGGGGAGCGCAATTCTCTCGAGGCTATCTTTCTGGCTAAAACAATGATCTCCACCCTGCACCTGGGATCCAGGCCAGGGAGGAGCATGCAAGATCAATGTTTGAATCAACAGTTAGTCATCAGGAAAAACACTCTAGCAAAGAGGGGTAGCTTACACGTAGCCTTTATAGACCTACGGTCTGCCTTTGATAGAGTTAATAGAGCAGGCAAAGTTATGGTTAATCCCGGTCAATATGGGTATAGATCATAACACCGTGAATCTTTTGTATGATTTTCATGTGAGCCTGGCTGTAGTTGTAGGATCTGATCAGGAAGGGAGCCTCTCCCAGCCCTTCAGGGTGAATAGGGGGGCCCGACAAGGCTGTATCATAGCACAACTTTTATTTACACTATGTATTAACCATCTAGGCCCCACATTGACTGCAGCTTGCAAAGACATGCGCAGGGTCACAGGCCATCGCAGCACTTTTACACACAGACGATGCTGTGTTGCTAGCCAGAACAGCGGTAAGACTCCAGCAAACTCTTAACTCCTTTGTGGGTTTCATGAACACCCTAGACTTGGCTACTAATTATACCAAGTCCCACACCATTATGACTGGACAGTTTACCAATCCAAATGCATTTCATTGGCGAGCTATGGGAGCAATATCTGGGGATACAAAGAAGTTAGGGACTTACAGAGAGTAGAGAATACATTTCATAGACCTCTCTGTCCTGCAATCTACCGCAACAGACATTATCATTCAAGAGCTGGGTGTGGGGTACATCTCGGACTTCTAACTCTACGGTCCTTGCTGAGATGGACTGGGATGTGGATAAACCCTGAATTCAAATTAACTGTGACAATCATGAGGGATTGCTCGTCTTTGGAAAGGGCTAATTCGATCTAGTGGTTAAATTATATTAAAACTGCAGTAGATATGTTGTGAATGTCAGAACTATTTAGATCCCCAGAAGGGATTAGAAAGGAGGATCCAGGCTGGGTGAAAAAACACTTTCTCCTTGTTGCTCAAGCAGAGAGGGGCATGTGAGCTTAGTAAACCCTTGGTACGCTTCCATATTTTACTGTAGATATGCCCCTCTACAGAACCCTACTGTCACAAAGCCCTGCCATCGCTCTTTGTTAACAAGGTTTAGGCTAAACCTAGCGCATTAGTTACTGAGAGATACCCAGAGGTGGAACAAAGTTAACAACATGAGTCTGTGCAGTTGTGACAGCGTTACAGAGCAAGACTCTAAGAACTTTATCATGTTTTGTGACCATTTATAGTGATCTGAGACAACATGTTTGTATCTGGCTAAAAAGGATTGGCTTGTCACACTTCTGGGATGATCCATCCACATTAACTCAAAACTCGAAAAAGGTTTTGAAATCATCATTTTGGGCATACATTTAATACAGGATGTTAAATGAAAGAGCGAGTGGAACCTTAACAAGTAAGTTTCTTACGTCCAAAGATAGTGCTTACTTCGAGCAATTTTTGGATGAAGTATACCCACCACTTGCTAAAACTTTATATATGAAATATAGATATGGAGTACTGAGTATAAATACTAATGTAGCAAGGTGGTCAAACGCTCACATTGAGAAGAAAGATGATTTATGTACTCTATGCCCAGGCAAAGCCAGAGAAGATGAGTCGCACATCCTGTTTTTTTGTCCTGCTTATGCTGTAGCCAGAAAAAGATGGATCAAACCGCTCTGTCTAAATTTAGGTGAGAGATCACACAAAGAGGCGGAAAGGATCTTAAGAACCGACACTAGCCAGGTTATTAGCTTTGGTATCAGTAAGTTTTTTCTAGCAACATATTATGTCCGAACAAAAGTGGGATTGAAACTTTAAAGAAATATTGCATTGTGATGTAAATGATTAAAACAGTAGAGCAGCTTCAAATGAAATGATATTGCTAATTGTACTGCTTAAGATCTAAAAGTATATATATATATATATATGAGAAAGCAAAATGCCCTGTAGCATTTGAAAGGCACTCGACAGTGCCCCGCCCTCCAGCTTAATTCACGCAGCAATCCTCTTTGCTCCGCTTGTCTATTAGCACTGCCGACGCGTTTCAAGGCCTGACGGCCCCTTCTTCCTGGGCAAAAAAACATCACACCTGAGGCTTTCATTTCAATTTCCGGCATTTTATTGTATCCATGGCCCACCAGGGGGCGAGTGCTGAGTGCTTCGTTCCCGTTGATTTGTGGGGCATGGAGTCCGTAAATGAAGGCAATTATTTGCTTTGAGTAAGTTCATGCGTGAGTTTCAAATTATAAGTCCATTAAAACCTTAAGTAGGTAGCGGAGCGCAGATCTTGCTCATTAGGCGTATGGAGCACTGTGCCAGTGACAGCTTCGATTCGTTCAAAGCGCTGGCCTCTTAAACAGGTAAACAGTTCTCCCCTGCTGCTGATGGTGCTCTTTCCACGGCCAGGCTGCCGTGTAGAAATTTGAGAAAGCAAAATGCCCTGTAGCATTTGAAAGGCACTCGACAGTGCCCCGCCCTCCAGCTTAATTCACGCAGCAATCCTCTTTGCTCCGCTTGTCTATTAGCACTGCCGACGCGTTTCAAGGCCTGACGGCCCCTTCTTCCTGGGCAAAAAAACATCACACCTGAGGCTTTCATTTCAATTTCCGGCATTTTATTGTATCCATGGCCCACCAGGGGGCGAGTGCTGAGTGCTTCGTTCCCGTTGATTTGTGGGGCATGGAGTCCGTAAATGAAGGCAATTATTTGCTTTGAGTAAGTTCATGCGTGAGTTTCAAATTATAAGTCCATTAAAACCTTAAGTAGGTAGCGGAGCGCAGATCTTGCTCATTAGGCGTATGGAGCACTGTGCCAGTGACAGCTTCGATTCGTTCAAAGCGCTGGCCTCTTAAACAGGTAAACAGTTCTCCCCTGCTGCTGATGGTGCTCTTTCCACGGCCAGGCTGCCGTGTAGAAATTTGAGAAAGCAAAATGCCCTGTAGCATTTGAAAGGCACTCGACAGTGCCCCGCCCTCCAGCTTAATTCACGCAGCAATCCTCTTTGCTCCGCTTGTCTATTAGCACTGCCGACGCGTTTAAGGCCTGACGGCCCCTTCTTCCTGGGCAAAAAAACATCACACCTGAGGCTTTCATTTCAATTTCCGGCATTTTATTGTATCCATGGCCCACCAGGGGGCGAGTGCTGAGTGCTTCGTTCCCGTTGATTTGTGGGGCATGGAGTCCGTAAAGGAAGGCAATTATTTGCTTTGAGTAAGTTCATGCGTGAGTTTCAAATTATAAGTCCATTAAAACCTTAAGTAGGTAGCGGAGCGCAGATCTTGCTCATTAGGCGTATGGAGCACTGTGCCAGTGACAGCTTCGATTCGTTCAAAGCGCTGGCCTCTTAAACAGGTAAACAGTTCTCCCCTGCTGCTGATGGTGCTCTTTCCACGGCCAGGCTGCCGTGTAGAAATTTGAGAAAGCAAAATGCCCTGTAGCATTTGAAAGGCACTCGACAGTGCCCCGCCCTCCAGCTTAATTCACGCAGCAATCCTCTTTGCTCCGCTTGTCTATTAGCACTGCCGACGCGTTTCAAGGCCTGACGGCCCCTTCTTCCTGGGCAAAAAAACATCACACCTGAGGCTTTCATTTCAATTTCCGGCATTTTATTGTATCCATGGCCCACCAGGGGGCGAGTGCTGAGTGCTTCGTTCCCGTTGATTTGTGGGGCATGGAGTCCGTAAATGAAGGCAATTATTTGCTTTGAGTAAGTTCATGCGTGAGTTTCAAATTATAAGTCCATTAAATTGCCTTCATTTACGGACTCCATGCCCCACAAATCAACGGGAACGAAGCACTCAGCACTCGCCCCCTGGTGGGACATGGATACAATAAAATGCCGGAAATTGAAATGAAAGCCTCAGGTGTGATGTTTTTTTGCCCAGGAAGAAGGGGCCGCTAATAGACAAGCGGAGCAAAGAGGATTGCTGCGTGAATTAAGCTGGAGGGCGGGGCACTGTCGAGTGCCTTTCAAATGCTACAGGGCATTTTGCTTTCTCAAATTTCTACACGGCAGCCTGGCCGTGGAAAGAGCACCATCAGCAGCAGGGGAGAACTGTTTACCTGTTTAAGAGGCCAGCGCTTTGAACGAATCGAAGCTGTCACTGGCACAGTGCTCCATACGCCTAATGAGCAAGATCTGCGCTCCGCTACCTACTTAAGGTTTTAATGGACTTATAATTTGAAACTCACGCATGAACTTACTCAAAGCAAATAATTGCCTTCATTTACGGACTCCATGCCCCACAAATCAACGGGAACGAAGCACTCAGCACTCGCCCCCTGGTGGGACATGGATACAATAAAATGCCGGAAATTGAAATGAAAGCCTCAGGTGTGATGTTTTTTTGCCCAGGAAGAAGGGGCCGTCAGGCCTTGAAACGCGTCGGCAGTGCTAATAGACAAGCGGAGCAAAGAGGATTGCTGCGTGAATTAAGCTGGAGGGCGGGGCACTGTCGAGTGCCTTTCAAATGCTACAGGGCATTTTGCTTTCTCAAATTTCTACACGGCAGCCTGGCCGTGGAAAGAGCACCATCAGCAGCAGGGGAGAACTGTTTACCTGTTTAAGAGGCCAGCGCTTTGAACGAATCGAAGCTGTCACTGGCACAGTGCTCCATACGCCTAATGAGCAAGATCTGCGCTCCGCTACCTACTTAAGGTTTTAATGGACTTATAATTTGAAACTCACGCATGAACTTACTCAAAGCAAATAATTGCCTTCATTTACGGACTCCATGCCCCACAAATCAACGGGAACGAAGCACTCAGCACTCGCCCCCTGGTGGGACATGGATACAATAAAATGCCGGAAATTGAAATGAAAGCCTCAGGTGTGATGTTTTTTTGCCCAGGAAGAAGGGGCCGTCAGGCCTTGAAACGCGTCGGCAGTGCTAATAGACAAGCGGAGCAAAGAGGATTGCTGCGTGAATTAAGCTGGAGGGCGGGGCACTGTCGAGTGCCTTTCAAATGCTACAGGGCATTTTGCTTTCTCAAATTTCTACACGGCAGCCTGGCCGTGGAAAGAGCACCATCAGCAGCAGGGGAGAACTGTTTACCTGTTTAAGAGGCCAGCGCTTTGAACGAATCGAAGCTGTCACTGGCACAGTGCTCCATACGCCTAATGAGCAAGATCTGCGCTCCGCTACCTACTTAAGGTTTTAATGGACTTATAATTTGAAACTCACGCATGAACTTACTCAAAGCAAATAATTGCCTTCATTTACGGACTCCATGCCCCACAAATCAACGGGAACGAAGCACTCAGCACTCGCCCCCTGGTGGGACATGGATACAATAAAATGCCGGAAATTGAAATGAAAGCCTCAGGTGTGATGTTTTTTTGCCCAGGAAGAAGGGGCCGTCAGGCCTTGAAACGCGTCGGCAGTGCTAATAGACAAGCGGAGCAAAGAGGATTGCTGCGTGAATTAAGCTGGAGGGCGGGGCACTGTCGAGTGCCTTTCAAATGCTACAGGGCATTTTGCTTTCATATATATATATATATATATATATATATATATATATATATATATATATATATATATATATATATATATATATATATATATATATATTAATTGTCTAAACGTTTTATCTTTGACTGACTGTGGATTTAATCTCGAATACCACATGTATATTTATTCATTATGCATTTTTAACAATTTAAGTTAAGGTTTTAAATGGAAGGATTATAAACCCTCACTGTGTCTCCTTTTAAAAATTACTTGATTGAACTTCTACTTGGCACTAGTAATAATATCAGTCTGTTTTTTTCCATCTGTAAATGTTTTTATGCATCTTTTATGGTTCTAATGTACCGAAATAAAGATTTTGAAATGAAAAATGAATGATAACAATGCATTGTGCCGTTGCTCGCAGAGAAACAATTTGCACATGGCAGGCCAGCTTTTTTTATACTAGCAAATGTTGCCTAATTCTCAAGTTTGTTTTCATAAGGCTAGCTTTTAAAGGGGGCTGTCAGAAGCAGAAAGCAATGAATTGCAGCAAAATAGGGTGTGGAAGGACATTATTGCTCGTTGCTGTTATTTCAAAGATGATTGTTAACATATATCATGTTCTATGAACTTTTCTTTTTGTAAAATGTGTCTAACATTTAGGGTTTTTATTAACCGAATAAAGTATATTTGTCTGACTGACGGAGGTGCAACTGATCTTGCAGCATCTGCAAGAAGAACGCAACGCCAAAAAGAAATGGCTCCAGATCCAGCCTCAGACCAGCAGGACCCTCACAAAGCCTCCTCGGTTCCACCATTCCTCACAAATGGAAGCAGACTTGAGGAGGCTGTTGCCCTGGAGTTCGGAACCAACACCCAAGGCTAGAAAGATCCATGAACAGGCCACCAGTCTGATCACACCTAGATACCATTGTCCGCCTTCTACCCCAACCCCTCCACCACCATCCTTCATTCACCCTCCTCTCACCAGCAGGGTCACCCCTAACCACACACACCTCGGTGTTCCCAACATTCATCACTTTGGGATGCGGTGGGGTGGGTGTTGTCCTCCTATTCTGTAGATCCTTATGAGGCCCCTTTTGACCGGAAGCCTCAGGGTTGTCACGTGGCTAGGTTAGGCCCGGGAAGAAATACTGCCATTTTACATGTACACATTTTTTAAGTTGCCTTCTTTTCTGCACGATGACTTCTGACACATTTGCTTGCGTGACGGTGCAGGATTTGTTTCTCTGAAACCACATTGCTTACAATTCCCCTTCGTATGTACACTATCACGGCACCCTGAACATTTAGTACAAGGCCTGTACACAAATGTTGTTGTTTGTTATTCGCGTACGATTGCTCCGTGGTCTCAGAAAATTATTACCAGTGCTACCTTTACATGCTGAATTATTAATTGCTCGGAGTATCAAACGTACTATTGCAATGCACTTCTTCTTGGTGCTCCTGACTACCTGGCCTAGAGATTGCTAAGAGTCCAGGTTGCTACTGCTAAACTGACACGAAACAGATCCTGAATATCCCCGGCATCTAGTGCCCTCAGGGAACTCCATTGGCACCTCATGGATCAGAGGATTATATTTAAGTCCACGTGCATTGTGTTCAGGGCCCATAAGCAACCTATAATGTTGCAGCGTAGACTAAAAAGACATGCTCCCATAAGGCCACTGTGTTCTGCCACTTCTAACCTCATTCAGGAAAATAGATTCCAAAAGGTTCGACACGTGGAAGAGCCTTCTCAGTCAAAGCCGGACAACTGTGGAATAAACTCCTGCACTCTCTCAGAGCACATATAGACTTGCTGAAGTTTCAAATAGCATTAAAAACTTGGCTGTTCCCAAAATAATAAATTATGCCTGGTTTTTGCGTACCATTCTCGTCTCTCTCTCTCTCTCTTCTATACAACTCTTGCATTAGCACCAGGATACCAGTCTGGTCACAATGTGCCATAAAAAAATACATAACTAAATAAAATGAGGTGACATTACTATCACAAAGATAATAAACAATGTTGGCCCGGCTGAAGCATCGACGCGGAAGCTCGAATGACGTTATAAAAACACGCATTTCCATGCTCAAATTAGAGGAGCACTCTGCTGTCATTGAGAGGTCGACGCTGTGTCGGCGTCTCAGCCCAGCTGATTCCTGTTTACCCTCTGGGAGGAGGGATGTCCAACTGGTGACCAAGACAGGGACCTACATATGACTTCAGGTAATGGGGAGTTAGATCATCCAGTAGGGAATTCTTGGCAGAACACCCATCCTAGACAGCCAGGTTAGGGAGCGCATAGGAGTACTATACCCAGTACTTAAATGCATGCATATATACACTATTTTAGCACAAAAGTGGAATTGTTTATCCTTTCACTGTTCCTATACTGCTGGTCACTTATCTGCTTCTGTCTATTAATCATTGCAGCACATATATTTTATACAAGAATCCCAATGGATAAATAAATATTGAAATAACCCTTTTTGTATTTGAGTGTCTTTCTGAGTATGCACGAGTGACTGAGCGAAAAGGTTCTAGATCTGTTACCACGATTCCTTGGAGACTTGGGCTTGTCATGTTCTGAGGTTGCCCAATTCATTTGTTACCTTACCAGGTTTAGGGGTGCCTATGGGGGCACTGTGAGCTAGCAGGTCTATAGACCAGCATACCCTGAGGAGGTGCATAGAATCAGTCTGGCATCATCCCAGCGTTTTTGTTGTCCAACAAATACCAGTTCCTACTTAGAAAGCGGAAACTGTACGAAAGGGTGACTCCGGGGTGATTATTTTGATCCCACTAGGTATACTGACCCAGGCCTCTATTGTGCCAAACCATCCCCTCCAGGTGACACCACCTCTTAATACGAGGTCCTTATTCAAGCCAGAGCCTTTCACAAGTGGACTTACACAAGGCCCAAGAGAATGAGGATTTCCTGGTGTAAAAGCTCTCCTCCACACAGCGACCCCTCCAATTATTACCATGCCTACAGGCATGCTGAAGTCTGCTCCTGAAACATTCATGGAGCCGCTCAAAGTCAAGGTGGGGACTCCTTACATCAGAGGTAAGCTTCCCCAAGACTCCCTGGCAGTGCACACAGCCCGTAAGCGTGCCAATGCTCAGGGTACCGGTGATGCTCCACCCCTGGACAAGAAGAGCAGGACGATTGACGCAGCAAAAACGTGTCGCCGCCCAATTAGCCACCCATTGGTGTATCACTAATTCAATCGGACTGCTCTCCAGGTACAACTGGGCCCCCTGCGATGAAATGAAGGAGCCCATCCAATATATTCAGGGAGGGTATCGGAAACAAGGCCATGACCTTGACACAGAGAGAAAAATCATTCCCAACACAACTATTTGCTGTGCCCTAGCTGCCGCAGATGCTGTAAGCCACTAAATTAACTTGAGCTTACTGATCCGTCGCCATGCCTCATTAAGTATCTTTGGCTTTAAGCCAGAATTGCAACAGCGCCTTCTCAAACTGCACTTTGATGGGGAGCACCTCTTCAGACCGTAGGTTGACCAGATGCTCGAAAAAAAAGTCAAGAAAGACAGCCAGAGCCATGGGGTGCTCCAGACAGTATCCCTGCAGCTTCTATCGCAGGACCCAGTACAGTAGAAGTGCCATGTCCACATCCCCTGAAGGCTCTACCTCTTTCCAGAGCCAGCAGAGCAGGAAACCCCTTCACGGAGCTATGCTGGGGGAGAGGGGGTGCAGGGTTAGAGGAGTAACAAATCACATGGTAGAGGGTAGGGTGGTGGCACTAAAGCAGCCGCCCCCACTAAACACAAACTCGCTCACACTTCCCCTGACCACACTACACCTGTCGGGGGCGGACTACAGGGGTTTCTTCCGCGGTGGGTGGTAGTCACCTCAGATCAATGGGCCCTCACCATCGTAGAACAGGGTCACTGATGAACTTCACCACAACCCCACCAAGCTAACACACCCTCTCCCCTCTTTTCTGAACATCCGCATGTCCTCCAAGAGAAAGTAGAGGCACTCATTCAAAAGGGAGCCATTCACCCAGTGCCGCCACACCAGCGTGGCAAGGGAGTGTTCTCCCTCTACTTTCTCATTGTTAAGAAGGATGGGTCGATCAGGCCATTACTCTACCTCAGGCCCCTCAACAAGTACATCCTCTCACAGAACTTGCATATGGCGACGCTCCAGGATGTCACCCCACTGCTACAGCAAGGTGACTTCCTTCAACCTGAAGAACGCCAACTTTCACATCCTGATCCACCCTGCACATGGCCTATACCTTCAGTTTGTGGTAAATGGCCTGCATTTCCAGTTCAAATTGCTGCCTTTGTGGGTTTCCATGGCATCCAAGGGGTCACAGAGTGTCTTGCCATGGAGGCTACTCATCTCAGGAGGAACGCCGTCTAAGTGTTTCCTTATTTGGACAACTGGCTGATTAGCAGAGAAACCGAACAGCAGTGCTTAGCTGATACCCAGACAACCATAGACCTCCTATATGGCCTAGGGTTCACCATCAATACCAGAAAATCCCATTTCCAACCCATTCAAATCCAGCCCTTCATACAGGCAGTGCTCAACTCAGTCACCAGGAAAGCTTATGCCAGCCCTGCACAGGTCCAAGCTTTCCAATTGTTGCTCCCCCTTTTTCAGCCAGATTGCCAAATAACGAACTGCTATGCACCTTCTCGACATGATCGCCTCTTGTATTCCCATAGTTCCTGTGAGAAAGTGCCATCTTTCTTGCATGGTATGCCCCCACTTTTTGCTAAATTGCTGAATGTACTTCGATTGAGTGTACCCTGGGTTCCTGCCAATCAGGTGCCCAGGGCCTATGTTCCTTCCTTAAACCACACAAACTCCAAATTGGCAAACCCTAGCCACATGTCAGCCCCTAGTAAATGGTACCCTAGGTACCCAGGGCCTTGTGACCAGGGAAGGCCTCTAAGGGCTGCAGCACTCATTGTGCCACCCTCAGAGGCCCTGTACCCTTACACACACACACTGCCCTTGCAGGCTGAGTGTCTGGGTGCAGGACAAAACAAAGAGTCGACATGGCACACATCACTGTGTACCATGCCCATCACCTACACTGCCAAGGCATATGCCAGCCACCCCTCTAGCTGGGTGCATTACGCCTATGGTGTGGGCACAGGAGCAGGAGCCCTGTGCCCCTACAGTACCCGGGTCCATTCCTGGGCACTGTAAGTGCAGTGCTGTCATTTAAGGATACATGGTGCTGAGAGCTTGTCAAACACGAGCTCCACAGCACCATACTGGCAACACTGAAGCCTGGGAAGTTTGGTATCAAACTTCTCAGCACATTGAACCCACACTGATGCCAGTGTGGGATTTAATGTACTAAGCACCCCAGAGGGCATCTTAGAAGATGCCCCCTTACAGCTAACTTGCAATCCACGTCTGCTCTGAGGCTGCCCAGGCTGCCACACAGCAGACACGTTGCTGGACCCCTGGGTGGGAGAGCCCCTGCTCTCCCGGGCCTGCAACAATGCACATCCTGGGTGAGGTGAGAAATCTCCTCCCCCAGGATGAGCAAAGGGAAGCTTCAAAGGCATGCCGCCAGTTGGAGTTTCCCCAGGCCACTGCAACCCCCCACTCTGGCGGGAAGCTTGGCCGGAAACCCCATACAAGGACAGGGGATGTGCCAGCCTGCCCACCCCACCCCTCAGGTGGGGGAGGCGAGGTGAAGCACATCTCCGGGCTCTCGCCATCTTGAAGATGGGAGGCCCTACCCTATCAGGATTAGGCTACTGCCCCCCTCCCACAGGAGAGAGGCAGGATAGGGGGTGTACCCACCCCAGGACAAGGACCCATTGGTCCCTGGCCTTCACCTACCTGTAACGCCCCTAAATCTAGTATTTAGGGGCCCCCTGAACCTTCCTTCCCCAGATTCCAGATAGAAAAACGACAAGAAGAGCAAGAAGAACAAAGACCTGCCCTGCAGCTGCTAAAAAGAGAAGAAGACACCAACTGCTTTGGCCCCAGCCCTACCGGCCTGTCGACTCTCGAACCTGCACCAGCGCGGCATCCCACGTGGCCAGCAACCTCACCAACCCCGGAGGACCTGGCTACCCTTTAGCTCTAAGCCCCTGGGACTCCCACGAGTAGAGGCTCTACTCAAGAAACCTACTTGCTATCCCTGGCACCAGCCCGGGACCGCGGACCCAACACACTCTGCACCAGCCAAGCCTGGCCAGTGCCGGAGTGGACAAAGACCCTGAGGACGACCCCACGGCGACTGTGACCCCGAGTCCGGCACCCAAGGACCCCCCTCGACATCCCGGAAGAAGCCTGCAGCCTCAGAACCAAGTGCCACCCCAACCGCGATCAACCAGAGGGTAAGATTCCCGACGTCAAAAGGCACCCCTGCACCCGGCGCCCTGCGACCCCCTGTGCCCAATCCCGGGGTACCCACCTAACCTACAACTACCCAACTTACCTCTCGAAGTGGTGGTGGCACCTGAAACATCCTCGTCCCCGAGCCTGCAGCCTCTTTCCAAACCGGAACATTCCCATTGATTTCCATTGAGCGCCCTAAGGCTCAAAAGCACCCTGCACCCAGCCGCCCGAGTGGCCCTGGCAGTGCCCTCTCTACTCTAACCTACTTCCCCACTTGCCCTGAGTAAGTGACCAGGAGCCCAGCTCCCACAGCCGCGTGGCTTGCCAGACAGCAGCCACCAACCAAGGCCCCCCTATCCCTCATAGGATAACATTGGGCCCAACTCTCTCTGCACCCGGCCGTCCTGAAACCGCTGAGGGTGAACCAACTGTGCTTACCTGACACTGGGGGACCCCTGAGTCCATGCCCGGAATTTCAACATTACCAGTCAAGTACTTACCCTTAAACCGCTAACTTCATTTTCCTCATAGGGTAACATTGACTGGCTTTTTCTTCAAAAATCTTCTAAGTGTGAACTTTTCAAAACTGCAAAAATTCACCAAAAATCAGCCAAGTGACAAAAACGAATTTACTCACCTGCTCCTAGGTGAGCTCCCAGTGCTGGATCTTGGTGCCCAGCCCTGACTCTGAAAAGTGTTCACAACTATACTTACTTCTAACTCATTTTTCTCCCATAGGAAACCATTGTCTGCTTTTCTGTGAAATTTCTTCTAAGTGTCTACTTTTGCAAATTTGAAATATTCTTTTAAAATCGTACCATTTCTGCAAACGAAATTACTTACCTGCTTTTGATAAGGACCCCAGTCCTGGGTCTAGGCACCCAGTCCTGGATTACTAAAGTAACGATAAAGTACTCTACCTGCAATTTGAATTTCTTGCCATAGAGATCCATTGAATGTTTTCTGTGAAATATTTTCTAAGTGCTAACTTTTGAAATAGCTAAATATTATCTAAAAATCCTTACAGTTATTAAGTCGACTTTCCT
The DNA here is from genome assembly GCF_964204655.1 of Triturus cristatus. Taxonomy (NCBI): domain Eukaryota; kingdom Metazoa; phylum Chordata; class Amphibia; order Caudata; family Salamandridae; genus Triturus; species Triturus cristatus. Next base: position 623,607,670 of record NC_140594.1, on the reverse strand, counting down.
CACTTGATTCTGAATACTGACCCCAGGCTGGTTCTAGGATCCAGACCTGGAATTCCAAAAGTAATCTGAAAAGTAATTTATTACAAATAACCTGAATTTACCATTGAGCTCAATGCATTGTTATGTTTAGGAAATAGGATTGTTTATTGCAACCAACTGTGACTGTTTTACAAATTTATTGCTTGAAACAAAAGTATTTATATTCAACCTCTCATCCTGAGAAAGTATATTTTTATCCCCTTGTGGTTCTAAAAATAAAACAAGCATATATTTTATATATACAAATCATTGGCCTAGAGTTCAGTTATTGAGTGTGTGAAACCATTTGCTGACTGAGTGTGTACAATAAATGCTTTACACTGTCCTCTGGTACTGCCTTACTGCTCGACCAAGCTACCACTTTTGAGAGTAAGGTCATACCTAACTTTGACCTCTATCAGCCTCTGGGGGACTGTGGACTCTGTACACCCTGTACCTATTAGGGAACAGTATATACAGAGCCACTTTCTCACATTGGTGGATCAGCGGTGGGATACAAACTTGCATTTGTTGGACTACTTGGTTACCATCTGATCACACGACAGAACTCTTAAAAATTGCCTTTAGAATTCTGATTGGTTTCTCCAAAATTACTAAAAGTCTTGCTAGGGCCTTGCTTAAGTCCCATTAGAATTTTAGAAAAATAAAAGTCACTATAGTCAGGGTAGAGGGTTAGAACTGTCAGGTTAGAATGTCTCAAACAAACCCAGCTATTAGTGATAATAATAACATGGACCTGGTGGAGGAGCTCGACCTCACACCTTACTTACACTTGTCTTTCAAGGAATTGAGGTCCTTATGTAAACTCAAAAATTTACAAATGGGTCAGCATCCATCCAAACAAGGGCTCCAGGAGCTCCTGGCTGAGTATGCTAAAGACCACCCATCTGAACATGGTGATGGCCAGTCAGATGAGGAAAGGGAAACAGGGGAGGAGGACAGCAACCTCCCCATACTATTCCCTAGGGAGGAGATGGCACCCATACCCTCCAACTCAAGACATAGCATCTGGGCACCTAGAGACCACACAGGTGGCTCTGGTCCCAGAGACAACACTGGGGGACCCCCCAGTGAAGAGGACAGCCTTGTGAGGCTGGCCAAAAGAATAGATCTAGAGTCCAGGCTGCTGGCTCTAGAAAAGGAAAGGAGAGAGATGGGTTTAGCACCCATCAATGGTGGCAGCAATAATAAAAACAAGGATAGGGAGGAAACTTCTGACCTTAAAATCCCCAAAGGGATTGTCCCTAAATTTGAGGAAGGTGATGATATCACCAAATGGTTCACAGCCTTTGAGAGGGCTTGTGATATCAGGAAAGTAAAGAAACCTCTCTGGGGGGCACTCCTGTGGGAACTGTTCTCTGGTAACTGCAGGGACAGGCTTCTGACCCTCTCTGGGCCAGAAGCAGGATCCTATGACCTCATGAAGAAAGCTCTGATTGAGGGATTTGGATTCACCACTGAGGAGTATAGAATTAGGTTCAGGGGGGCTCACAAAACCCAGACCCAGTCCTGGATTGATTTTGTAGATTTCTCAGTGAAGACACTGGATGGTTGGTTAGCTGGACATGGTGTGCAGGATTTTACTGGATTGTACAATTTATTCATGAAGGAACATATTTTGAGTAACTGCACAAATGAAAAGTTGCATCAGCATTTGGTAGACCTAGGTCTAATTTCTCCCCAAGAATTGGGAAAGAAGGCGGACCACTGGGTCAAGACTAGGGTGACCAAGACAACCACTGGGGGTGACCAAAAGAAGGTGGTCACAAAACCTCCCCAGGGGAAAGGTGGTGAGAATCCCCAAGATAAAAAGTCTGAGTCTTCCAAAGGGCCCCAAAAACCTGTTCAGGTGGGTGGGACCCAAACTACTCCCTATGTGCCCCAACCATATAGGGGGAAGAACTTTGATCCCTTAAAGGCCTTTTGTAATACCTGTAAGAAGCAGGGACACCTAACTGTATCTTGCCCCCAAAACAAAGCCCCTAAGGCACCCAGTACAGCCACTCCTGGGGCAGCAAGTATACAAATGGGATCAGAGGTGTACCCTGAGCAAATCTGGGAACACACTGAAGCAAGTTTAGTCTCCTTGGGAGAAGTGGAGTTTGCCACTGTGGCTGTGTGGCCCCCCAACTTGAAGAAATACTTACAGTACCCCTGGGTGAATGGAACTAGGGTAGAAGCTCTGAGGGATACAGGTGCCAGTGTCACTATGGTGAAAGACACACTGGTTTCCCCTGAGCAATACTTGATTGGGAAGTCTTACCCAGTCACCAACGCTGACAGTGTCACCACTAGTCATCCCATGGCCATGGTAACATTAGGCTGGGGGGGGTTACTGGCCTGAAACAGGTAGTGGTCTCTCCAAAGTTGCCAGCTGCATGTCTGCTTGGAAATGATCTGGAAACCTCAGCCTGGGCTGAGGTTGAGTTAAAGGCCCATGCAGCCATGCTGGGCATCCCTGAATTGGTGTGTGTGCAAACCAGAGCACAGAGCAAGAGGAAGGGTGAAAAAGTAGGTTTGGAGCCTGGAATAATGGCCCAACCAACCAAGAGGAAGGACAAGAAGACTGGGGGACCAGCTTCTGTACAGCCCAACACTCAGAACCCCTCTCCCCCTGGAGAGGATGTAGATACCTCTGAGGGAACTGAGTCCATGGAGCTTGACCCTTACCAGGTTGAACTCTTGGGCCCAGGGGGACCCTCTAGGGAAGAGCTGTGCCAGGGTCAGCGAGACTGTCCCACTCTTGAAAGCCTGAGACAACAAGCTGCTTCAGAAGCCAGGGGGGATGTCAGTGGTACCCACAGAGCTTATTGGGAAGAGGGATTACTGTATGCTGAGGCAAGAGACCCCACTCCTGGAGCCACCAGGAGGGTGGTAGTGCCACAGAAGTACAGAGAGTTCCTCCTAACTTTGGCTCATGACATCCCCCTAGCTGGACATCTGGGGCAATCCAAAACTTGGGAAAGGTTAGTGAGTCACTTTTACTGGCCCCAGATGCACCAAAAGGTGAAGGAGTTTGTCAGCTCCTGTGTTACCTGTCAGGCCAGTGGCAAGACAGGTGGCCACCCAAAGGCCCCCCTCATTCCACTACCAGTGGTGGGGGTCCCCTTTGAAAGGGTAGGCGTGGACATTGTGGGTCCACTCGAACCTCCCACAGCCTCAGGGAACAAATTCATTCTAGTAGTAGTGGATCATGCTACTAGGTACCCTGAAGCAATTCCACTTAGGACTACTACAGCTCCTGCAGTAGCCAAGGCCCTCCTGGGTGTCTTCACCAGGGTGGGTTTTCCTAAGGAGGTGGTTTCAGACAGAGGTTCCAACTTCATGTCTGCTTACCTAACACACATGTGGAAAGAGTGTGGAGTGCAGTACAAGTTTACTACACCCTACCACCCACAAACCAATGGCCTTGTTGAGAGGTTCAACAAGACATTGAAAGGTATGATCATGGGACTCCCTGAGAAACTCAAAAGGAGGTGGGATGTCCTATTACCATGCTTGCTTTTCGCCTACAGGGAAGTGCCACAGAAGGGAGTAGGTTTCTCACCCTTTGAACTTCTGTTTGGTCATCCTGTAAGGGGACCACTGTGTCTTGTAAAGGAGGGCTGGGAGAGGCCTCTTCAAGAACCCAAACAGGACATAGTGGACTATGTGCTTGGCCTAAGGTCCAGAATGGCTGAGTATATGGAAAAAGCATCCAAGAACCTTGAGGCCAGCCAGGAGCTCCAGAAGCACTGGTATGACCAAAAAGCTGCACTGGTTGAATTTCAACCAGGGCAACAGGTGTGGGTTTTGGAGCCAGTGGCACCAAGGGCTCTCCAAGACAAATGGAGTGGCCCTTACCCTATCCTAGAGAGAAAGAGTGAGGTCACCTATCTAGTTGACCTGGGCACTAGCAGGACACCCAAAAGGGTCATCCATGTGAACCGCCTTAAACTCTACAATGATAGGGCTGACATCACCATGCTGATGGTGACTGATGAAGAACAGGAAGCAGAGAGTGAGCCACTCCCTGACCTCCTATCCTACAGCCCAAAAGATGGGTCAGTAGATGGTGTGATTTTCTCAGACACCCTCTCTGCCCAACAGCAGACTGACTGCAAGCAAGTCTTGCAACGATATGCTAGCCTCTTTTCCCTGACCCCTGGTCTGACAAGCTGGTGTACCCATGATGTGGACACTGGTGACAGTGCACCTGTCAAGAACAAAATCTATCGACAGTCAGATCAAGTCAAGGAAAGCATCAAAGCTGAGGTCAGCAAGATGCTGGAGTTAGGGGTCATTGAGCCTTCAGAGAGCCCCTGGGCTAGCCCAGTGGTTCTGGTCCCCAAACCTCATCAACAGGGTGAAAAGAGAGAGATGAGGTTCTGTGTGGACTATAGAGGGCTCAACTCTGTCACCAAGACAGATGCTCACCCTATCCCAAGAGCAGATGAACTGATAGACAAATTGGGGGCTGCCAAATTTCTCAGTACCTTTGACTTAACTGCAGGGTACTGGCAGATTGGCATGGCCCCAGGAGCAAAAGAAAAGACAGCATTCTCCACCCCTGATGGGCATTATCAGTTTACTGTGATGCCCTTTGGGTTAAAGAATGCCCCTGCCACCTTCCAGAGGTTGGTGAACCATGTCCTGGCTGGGTTGGAGTCCTTTAGTGCAGCTTATCTTGATGATATTGCTGTCTTTAGCTCCACCTGGCAGGATCACCTGATCCACCTTGGGAAGGTTTTAGAGGCTCTGCAGAGTGCAGGTCTCACTATCAAGGCATCCAAATGCCAGATAGGGCAGGGCACTGTGGTGTACTTGGGCCACCTTGTAGGTGGAGGCCAGGTACAGCCCTTACAACCCAAAATCCAGGCCATCATGGACTGGATAGCTCCAACAACCCAGACCCAAGTCAGGGCATTCCTTGGCTTGACTGGGTACTACAGGAGGTTTGTGAAGGGGTATGGGTCCATTGTGACCCCCCTCACAGAACTCACCTCCAAGAAAATGCCCAAGAAAGTTAACTGGACAGTTAGTTGTCAAAAGGCTTTTGACACCCTAAAAGAAGCAATGTGCTCAGCACCAATTCTAAAAGCTCCAGATTATGCCAGGCAGTTCATAGTGCAGACTGATGCCTCTGAGCTAGGGATAGGAGCGGTCCTATCCCAGACCAATGATGAAGGCCAAGACCAACCTGTTGCTTTTATAAGCAGAAGACTACTCCCTAGAGAGCAGCGTTGGAGTGCCATTGAGAGGGAGGCCTTTGCTGTGGTTTGGTCCCTGAAAAAGCTGAGGCCATACTTGTTTGGCACTCACTTCCTAGTTCAAACTGACCACAGACCTCTCAGATGGCTAATGCAGATGAAAGGGGAAAATCCAAAACTACTGAGGTGGTCCATCTCCCTACAGGGAATGGACTTTGAAGTGGAACACAGACCAGGGACTGCCCATGCCAATGCAGATGGACTTTCCAGGTTCTTCCACTTAGACAATGAAGACTCCATAGGACAAGGTTAGTCTCATCACCTTTCGTTTGGGGGGGGGGTTGTGTGAGAAAGTGCCATCTTTCTTGCATGGTATGCCCCCACTTTTTGCTAAATTGCTGAATGTACTTCGATTGAGTGTACCCTGGGTTCCTGCCAATCAGGTGCCCAGGGCCTATGTTCCTTCCTTAAACCACACAAACTCCAAATTGGCAAACCCTAGCCACATGTCAGCCCCTAGTAAATGGTACCCTAGGTACCCAGGGCCTTGTGACCAGGGAAGGCCTCTAAGGGCTGCAGCACTCATTGTGCCACCCTCAGAGGCCCTGTACCCTTACACACACACACTGCCCTTGCAGGCTGAGTGTCTGGGTGCAGGACAAAACAAAGAGTCGACATGGCACACATCACTGTGTACCATGCCCATCACCTACACTGCCAAGGCATATGCCAGCCACCCCTCTAGCTGGGTGCATTACGCCTATGGTGTGGGCACAGGAGCAGGAGCCCTGTGCCCCTACAGTACCCGGGTCCATTCCTGGGCACTGTAAGTGCAGTGCTGTCATTTAAGGATACATGGTGCTGAGAGCTTGTCAAACACGAGCTCCACAGCACCATACTGGCAACACTGAAGCCTGGGAAGTTTGGTATCAAACTTCTCAGCACATTGAACCCACACTGATGCCAGTGTGGGATTTAATGTACTAAGCACCCCAGAGGGCATCTTAGAAGATGCCCCCTTACAGCTAACTTGCAATCCACGTCTGCTCTGAGGCTGCCCAGGCTGCCACACAGCAGACACGTTGCTGGACCCCTGGGTGGGAGAGCCCCTGCTCTCCCGGGCCTGCAACAATGCACATCCTGGGTGAGGTGAGAAATCTCCTCCCCCAGGATGAGCAAAGGGAAGCTTCAAAGGCATGCCGCCAGTTGGAGTTTCCCCAGGCCACTGCAACCCCCCACTCTGGCGGGAAGCTTGGCCGGAAACCCCATACAAGGACAGGGGATGTGCCAGCCTGCCCACCCCACCCCTCAGGTGGGGGAGGCGAGGTGAAGCACATCTCCGGGCTCTCGCCATCTTGAAGATGGGAGGCCCTACCCTATCAGGATTAGGCTACTGCCCCCCTCCCACAGGAGAGAGGCAGGATAGGGGGTGTACCCACCCCAGGACAAGGACCCATTGGTCCCTGGCCTTCACCTACCTGTAACGCCCCTAAATCTAGTATTTAGGGGCCCCCTGAACCTTCCTTCCCCAGATTCCAGATAGAAAAACGACAAGAAGAGCAAGAAGAACAAAGACCTGCCCTGCAGCTGCTAAAAAGAGAAGAAGACACCAACTGCTTTGGCCCCAGCCCTACCGGCCTGTCGACTCTCGAACCTGCACCAGCGCGGCATCCCACGTGGCCAGCAACCTCACCAACCCCGGAGGACCTGGCTACCCTTTAGCTCTAAGCCCCTGGGACTCCCACGAGTAGAGGCTCTACTCAAGAAACCTACTTGCTATCCCTGGCACCAGCCCGGGACCGCGGACCCAACACACTCTGCACCAGCCAAGCCTGGCCAGTGCCGGAGTGGACAAAGACCCTGAGGACGACCCCACGGCGACTGTGACCCCGAGTCCGGCACCCAAGGACCCCCCTCGACATCCCGGAAGAAGCCTGCAGCCTCAGAACCAAGTGCCACCCCAACCGCGATCAACCAGAGGGTAAGATTCCCGACGTCAAAAGGCACCCCTGCACCCGGCGCCCTGCGACCCCCTGTGCCCAATCCCGGGGTACCCACCTAACCTACAACTACCCAACTTACCTCTCGAAGTGGTGGTGGCACCTGAAACATCCTCGTCCCCGAGCCTGCAGCCTCTTTCCAAACCGGAACATTCCCATTGATTTCCATTGAGCGCCCTAAGGCTCAAAAGCACCCTGCACCCAGCCGCCCGAGTGGCCCTGGCAGTGCCCTCTCTACTCTAACCTACTTCCCCACTTGCCCTGAGTAAGTGACCAGGAGCCCAGCTCCCACAGCCGCGTGGCTTGCCAGACAGCAGCCACCAACCAAGGCCCCCCTATCCCTCATAGGATAACATTGGGCCCAACTCTCTCTGCACCCGGCCGTCCTGAAACCGCTGAGGGTGAACCAACTGTGCTTACCTGACACTGGGGGACCCCTGAGTCCATGCCCGGAATTTCAACATTACCAGTCAAGTACTTACCCTTAAACCGCTAACTTCATTTTCCTCATAGGGTAACATTGACTGGCTTTTTCTTCAAAAATCTTCTAAGTGTGAACTTTTCAAAACTGCAAAAATTCACCAAAAATCAGCCAAGTGACAAAAACGAATTTACTCACCTGCTCCTAGGTGAGCTCCCAGTGCTGGATCTTGGTGCCCAGCCCTGACTCTGAAAAGTGTTCACAACTATACTTACTTCTAACTCATTTTTCTCCCATAGGAAACCATTGTCTGCTTTTCTGTGAAATTTCTTCTAAGTGTCTACTTTTGCAAATTTGAAATATTCTTTTAAAATCGTACCATTTCTGCAAACGAAATTACTTACCTGCTTTTGATAAGGACCCCAGTCCTGGGTCTAGGCACCCAGTCCTGGATTACTAAAGTAACGATAAAGTACTCTACCTGCAATTTGAATTTCTTGCCATAGAGATCCATTGAATGTTTTCTGTGAAATATTTTCTAAGTGCTAACTTTTGAAATAGCTAAATATTATCTAAAAATCCTTACAGTTATTAAGTCGACTTTCCTCACTTGATTCTGAATACTGACCCCAGGCTGGTTCTAGGATCCAGACCTGGAATTCCAAAAGTAATCTGAAAAGTAATTTATTACAAATAACCTGAATTTACCATTGAGCTCAATGCATTGTTATGTTTAGGAAATAGGATTGTTTATTGCAACCAACTGTGACTGTTTTACAAATTTATTGCTTGAAACAAAAGTATTTATATTCAACCTCTCATCCTGAGAAAGTATATTTTTATCCCCTTGTGGTTCTAAAAATAAAACAAGCATATATTTTATATATACAAATCATTGGCCTAGAGTTCAGTTATTGAGTGTGTGAAACCATTTGCTGACTGAGTGTGTACAATAAATGCTTTACACTGTCCTCTGGTACTGCCTTACTGCTCGACCAAGCTACCACTTTTGAGAGTAAGGTCATACCTAACTTTGACCTCTATCAGCCTCTGGGGGACTGTGGACTCTGTACACCCTGTACCTATTAGGGAACAGTATATACAGAGCCACTTTCTCACAGTTCCCCATACCAGGTCACATGTGCGCCTGTTACAAGAGTGCCTAGCTTCACAATGGTCTCAAGCCGAGGGTCACTGGAAAGATGTAGAGTTGATCTGGGGCCGCAAGCACTGCTCGCTGAAGTAGTGGAACAGCAACAATTTGTTACAGGGACGTCATTTTATCAACCTAGTTATGCAAGTGACCATCGCAACGGACTCTCCCTCACATGGTGGGAGGCGAATTTGCAGGAGTTGATGGTTCAGTGTATGTGGCCACCCTATCAAAAGGATCTCCACATCAACTACCTGGAGCTGATGGCCATTTAGTTGGCAAAGCATTCGTCTGTCACCTACAACACAAAGTGGTCCTCATTCGCACGGACATCACAGCCATATTTTTCAAGCAGAAGTATTGAGGACACACTCACCACAATTGTTAGCATTAGCACAAGGCATCTGGCAGTAGCCACTCCAACACAGAGTCAATCTACTAGCACAAGACTCACCGGTAGTGGAAAACGACTTTGCAGACCTACTCAGTATGATGCAGCGACAAGTCCAGGAGTGGGCACTCCACCCCCAAGTCCTACTCCCATACTTCCATGGTTTGAGGTTTCCCAGAAGTAGACCTCTTTGCCACTGTCAGAAATGCAAAATGCTCAAGCTTCACATCTAGGTACCAACACCCACACTCCATGAGCAAAGCACTGTGAACTGGCCTGCGATATTTGCCTACCCTTTTCCAACTCTCCCGTTTGTGGTTTGGAGTCAAAGTCTTCTTCGAAGAAAAACAAGTTTTACTCATCCCAGCCCAACACTAAATGGCAGGAATATGGACAGCATGTAAATCTAATGCACTACATGCCACAAACCGATGTGTACAGTGCAAGTAACATTTTCTCTTTTACCATTTCTCACTTCCCGGGTCCACAGTTACATCGTTTTGCGTTATTTAACAGCTCCAGGCATTAAGGCGCAGAGTCGATAGTCAAACTTTATTCACTCTTTGGGAGTCTAAAATACTGCTCTCCAAAATACAACACAGCACTCAAACACCCCTGCCCCTCCTTTCACAGGTTGCGGACATTGGAAAATGCATTTCATTATACACCTCTTACCTTCTGGAAAGATAAGGATGGGCAGTTTGCTTTTGTCTTCAACGTGATCGGTCAACCTGCAGAGTACAGGGAGGAACACAGCTGGATGAGATCAGATATGTGTCAACTACTTGCCAAAGCAATATCAGTAGAATCACCAGAATCACTAGATTTTTGCTGCTAGTTCACCCACCTGCTGACCGTGAGAACTGAATAAAAGACAACGCAAGTCCCTAATATTCTACACACTCATCAACCACGGTTTGATTTTAAATCCCCAGAAGCTTCACTACGAGTTTTGTTAGTGATTAGCATAAGCGAGTGTTGGAAAAACTTTGGAAATTATGGAGGAAGAGATGATCAGAGTAGAGATCTGGCAGAAACAGCGACGTAAAACTGCTATTTAACAGTAGGACTCGACGGGTGACAAGCAAGCACCCCACTATGGCTAGAGTTGTTGGTCTGAAGTAGACTGAGGCAAGATTTTCGCTACGCCATCATAACATTGTGTAGTTCAGAGTATTCCTTAATTAAGCGAATATCCAATGTGTGTACAAGTTTTAGCACAGGAGCAAGGGAAAAATGCAAAGGACCAGGACATGAGTGACTTCTACGCAGCACTTTTTATGGCGTTTTTTTAAAAGCATTACATGTATGCATGTGTTGTGCATTTTGTGTTAAACAGCATTAAATGCCTTGTTTGTATTTCGTGTAATTTCACAGAACGTTTGACGAATTTCAAATATTTACATAAAAGGAAAAACACACCATTTTCACACAGTCCTTGGAAGTACAAAGAGTTTAAGCTTTGCACGTGCACCTCTGACTGCTGCTATCTACCCAACATAGGCTGCACAACCATGAAAAACACATTCTCAAAAGGACTGATGTTGAGTTGGCTCCGTTACCTTTTGGCCACAAGATGGCGATCTTTCACTTCGGAACGTTCGAACCAAACATGGGGACAGGCCTTCACCATGGCTCGCTGGATCACCCCCATCAGCCCACCATGAATCTGACCCACCTAAAGCCAGAAGGAAATAAAACCTTAGACACAAGAGAAAATAAAAAGGCGGCACACTCAATCCGTATTTCAGGAGCGTTTGTCATAAAATGAGGGAGACACCTTCGCCTGCTTGAAAGAAACAAGTTTGCACATTGGGAAGGGTTTTAAGACTAACTTGTAAAAGGTTCTTGCGTGCACAGCTTCTGTGGAAATCATAAGGGCCACACAGTAACAACTAGAAGTTAAGTGCTTAATGTTTGATTTGGAAACAGCATTTATCACAGCCATTACCACGCAAATTGTTACCAGGCATATACCTTTACCACGCATGCCTTTACAACGAAAATGTAAGTTTCACAGGTAAGGGTGTGTGTTTGTAAATATATATCAATATCACTGAAAAAAACCAAAGGTTACAAGGACGTTAAAGTTAGGTTCATGTCTTACCCACACAAATCCATAGAAATTAAGCAGTTATAGTTTAACGTAAGTATAACTATAACTCGTGGCGTACAGTTACTTAACTGCATGAGTTCTAGTTTCTTCAGATAAGTAGAAATAGAACTGCTGAATTTCTATGGTTTTGTGTGGGCAAAATGTGAACTTAACTAGAAAAGTCCCTGTAATCTTTGGATTTTCTGTGACGTTCTATGGCTTTTCTAACGTAAAGTAATATATAATTACTGTACGTTAATCCAACCACCACATGCAGTAAACTGGGAGGGGGATTTGAATTTGAACGGGTGTATTCTTTTTTTTTTCCATTGTGCCTCAGTTGTTTGATTTGTTCAACATTCCGTCCAGCATTTGTTTGTGCAGCATTTTTCGCCCTAAGTGGGATGGGTCTGCCCAGACATGGTTCCTTTGCTCGCTGTGTCACTCGATTCAAGCTAGCCTGGATGATGAGGGATGATACCCCAAAACCGGTCCTAAGATGCTTGTTTCCGGGCCAGGGAGGACCTGGCTTGGCAGTTCAAAATGGACAGTTCCCATGAGGAGCAGGGTCAAGACTGATTTGCATATGGCTGGGTTCAAACTGGGGTGGCATGGTGAGCAAAAGAACGATGGATTTAACCCAGATCTCTTGACTGGGAGTGAATGTTTCATTTGTTCAGCATCCCACCCATCATGTGTTTGCGCAGCATTTGTAAAGTTACTTAACGGCATGAGTTATAGTTGATTTAGATACGTATAACTATAATTGCTGAGTTTCTACCTTTCTGCAAAATTTGCTGTAAATCCATTCAGTGGTTCAGGCTGTAGTCGTGTTCAAAAACTGCAATATCCCCAGACATATTCCATGGGGAAGAAGGGTCCCTTTGTTCTTTGCCTCCGCTTGACAAATCGCCCCAAAACTTTCCAGACAGCAGCTTAACTGGTGTACTGGTTTTAAAAATTTCGTCAAATGGCACCAAAGTTATTAGCAAAGTAAAAAAATGTTTCGTATATAAGAAAAGTTAGTCTAAACTATAACTACCTATCGCCAGCAGGATTGAGGGGGATATATATATATATATATATATATATATATATATATATATATACATATACATCCATCAAAGTTTTGCGTGAACCTCTGCTCATTCCGCGGCGGCAGGCTTCTGGCGAGGTCACAAGCCTCTCAACACACACACTGTCAAGAATTCCTGTCATGCGAGGGGAGGAAAACGGTAACCAGCGTAAACGGACTACATCTCCCAGGATGCTTAGCGGTTGAGAGGTTATGTAAACAGGAGAGCTGTTACATAACTCAAGGAAAACACGCCCTTATGTAAACAGGAGAGCTGTTACATAACTCAAGGGAAAACACGCCCTTATGTAAACAGGAGAGCTGTTACATAACTCAAGGAAAACACGCCCTATAAAGGGAGGAACCGGGAGGTACAAGGCTGTCGGATATTGTGTTTACACTGACGTACCTGCTTCGTGAAGAGCAGTGTTCCGGAGTGGTGCTCCAGTAAGGCAAGAACGGAGGTAGGTCGAGTCGTTACTCCCTGGGCCGTGTCTTGCCCCATCGTCACCTGTGAAGGACCCGGAAGCTCTACCGGTCAACCATTGAGCTTCGCTTTTTGACTCGGCTGAGTCAAAGCGCAGTGGCGCTTTTGCTGGTTGGAGTCGTAACTCCCAGCCCGACCAGAGATACAGGGACTGCCAGCTGTAACGCACACCAGGAGGTGTTTGCCGCGTTACAGACTCGGAAGTCCACAGGATCGATCGAGCGGCTGCTCTCGGTTCAGTCTTCTTGCTTTTGATTGGGGTATCGGTGACGCATCACCAGGAGGTGACTCCGCGTCCCGGTGCAGTCTGAGGAAGAGGTTGAGCGGCTGCTCCCTTCAGGTAGAGACCCCGGCTGGGTGTTTCCCTGACTCCTCGATTCTCCCCAACACTCGTCGTGCCCCTCACAGCCTACCGATTGGCATTGTCGGCCATTTCATTTCTGCCCTCTGTTGGCATACGCCGGGATCGGCGTATATGCAGAGGACGGTTAGGACCATCCGTGCTGTGGGCTGGTAACGTACTTAGCCTGGAGGATTCCAGTGACTATAACTTTTGTTTATTCGTTGTATTGTTTTGCCTTCATTAAAATAACTAACCCTTCACAAGTGGTTGCGTCCTCATTATCGTGTCTGTTAAACGATCCTGGGACGTTCAGGGCGTTACAAAATATCCGACCGTAATAACACTAACTGTCTCCCGGTCGATAACAGACATGGCAACACTTGATGATGTGCTGGCTGCTTTAGCGACCGTGCAAGTTGAAGTGGCTGCCTCTAGGCAAGAAACAGCCGATGTAAAAGCCAGACTGGATGCTATCCAATTGGACCCGCTCACGCCCAGCACCTCCCTCACGAACCAGACCCCTGCGGTAGTAGTGGAAATGCCGGTAGCCATCCCCTTGGCAACACCAGAGAGGTACAGTGGGGATCCTAACACAGTGCAGGTATTCCTCACACAAGTGGCGCTACATTTATCGTGCAAACCAAAGGCGTTCCCCACGAGTCAGGCTCGTGTGGCTTTCCTTATTTCCTATTTGGCTGGAAACGCGGCACAATGGGCCGTACCTCTGGTGAGCAGGGACGACCCCATCTTATGTGATTGGGGTGCTTTTCGCGAGGAATTCCTGAAGGTATTCGACAGAAGGGCTGACTCGTACACGGCGGACCGTGAAATGCTTGAGTTGAGACAGGGATCCAACGACCTGGTGCAGTATCTCAACGCGTTCCGACGGCTAGTTGCGGAAACCAAGTGGCCTGTTGCTAAACAGACGGCGCTCTTCCATCACGGGCTGTGCGATGAGCTCAAAGACGCCGTGGCTCATATTGACCCTCAACCCAAGACATGTGAGGGCCTTATCAACCTGGTATTACGGCTGGAACATAGGCTGAGTGAAAGAAAAGGGGATCATGGGAGAAAAGGAAAATCCCTTCCATCCTATGTGACGGTGGGAAGTCCTGAAACTTCCACCGCATCCAAGGGAGAACCCATGGACATCGGCGCAATACGAGCGAGCCTCACAGCCACGGAGAAAGAGTCACGCCGTAAACAAGGATTGTGCCTATATTGTGGCAAAAAAGGCCACTACGTACGTGAATGCCCTGCCAAACCGAAGACGTCACGTTATCGGGCCAACCGGTCGGTAACAGCCGTGGTGGACATACCGGCGGAAAACTAGAGGACTCCCAGACCAAAGAAGGGGCATCTCGGAGTCACTCATCCATCCCTTCACTCTCCAACTCGGTCACTAAGGGACACCGACACCTGTTTCTCACGGTGCACGTGGGAGTGCATGACCAGTGGATACCCGTTGTGGCCATGGTGGATTCAGGGGCCACTGGCATGTTTATGGACCACAACGAGGCATGCAGGCTAGGGCTAGTGCTTCTTCCCAAAGCTGTACCCGAAGACGTCTATGCTGTAGACGGAAGGCGATTGGTGACGGGGCCCATCGGGCAGCACACGGGGGTCCTTCCGATGAGATATGGGAGGAACCATTTGGAACAAATCGATTTTAACATCATCCGAGCGCCCCAATATGGCGTCATATTGGGATTGCCGTGGCTACAGAAAAACAACCCCTCTGTGGATTGGCCAACACATCGCGTCGAAATGACGTCACCGTATTGCATCCTGCATTGTGGAAAAAGAACGGAATCCCTTGACGCAGATGAGAGCGGGAGTCAGACGGTGGCTACAGCGGCAGAAAAAGATGTGGCTCTCCCCCAGGCTTATCACAGTTTTGAGGATGTATTTGATGAGGTGAAGGCGGACGTGCTACCACCACATAGACAGTTTGACTGCCAGATCGACCTGGTGCCAGGGGCCAGCGTTCCCAGCGGCAGGCTGTATGCCCTGACGGAGCCTGAAAACGTGCATCTCCGGGGGTACCTGGATAAACTCCTCAAGCTAGGATTCATCCGCCCGTCCAAGTCTCCGGCCGCCTCGCCACTCTTCTTCATCCCGAAAGCTAATGGGGAGCTGAGAGCCTGTGTGGACTTTAGGGAATTGAATGCGATAACCATAAAGAATCGGTACCCCTTGCCTCTCATCAGTGTACTGCTGGAACAGGTCAAGAAAGCTCGTATCTACACCAAGTTGGATTTGAAAGGGGCATACCATCTGGTGCGCATGAGGGACGGAGACGAGTGGAAGACCGCCTTTAAGACCAGGTTCGGCCTTTTTGAGTACCTCGTCATGCCGTTCGGTCTGTGCAACGCCCCGGCAGCCTTTCAGTACTTTTTGAATGAGGTATTCAGAGAGGAGTTGGATATCTACGTGGTCGTATATATCGACGACATCCTCATCTACTCGTCCAGTGTGGAGGAGCACGTACACCACGTCAATGCTGTGCTCCAAAAGCTGAGGGAAAACAAGCTGTTTTGTAAACTCAGCAAGTGTGACTTCCACGTCACGTCCGTGGAATTCCTCGGAGTGATGCTGAGTCCAGAGGGACAGGAGATGGCAGAACGAAAGATCAAGGCGGTGAAAGAATGGCCGGTGCCCCAAAGCGTGAAGGACGTCCAAAGTTTCATTGGCTTCGCCAACTTTTACAGGCGGTTTATAGATGGATTTTCAGGATTGGTGGCCCCAATCACACAGCTACTGAGGAAGTCCAAGGAGTTTGTCTGGTCCCCTGAAGCGAACACAGCCTTTGAGGCCCTGAAAAGCGCCTTTGGTAAGGCGCCGGTGTTGGCTCACCCCGATCCGGATCTCCCCTACGTGGTGGAAGCGGACGCTTCGGATGTGGCGCTGGGGGCTATCTTGTCCCAACGCAACCACGACACAGGGGTGCTTCATCCCGTTGCGTACATGTCCCGCAAACTCAACGACGCCGAACGCAACTACCATATTGCGGAGAAGGAGCTTCTCGCAATCAAGGACGCCTTCACCGAATGGAGGCATTGGTTGATGGGGGCAAGACATGTGGTATTGGTGTACACGGACCATCGGAATCTACAGTTCATGACGGCCACAAGACACCTTTCTCCCAGGCAGCTGCGGTGGATGATCTTCTTTGCGGGGTTCAACTTCCGCATCACATATCGGCCGGGGACGGAAAACCGGAAGGCGGACGCCCTGTCCCGTCAATCTGCAGTTAAGGAACCATTGCCTGCGACCGAGCGTTCCATCATTTCCCCGAGGATGGTATTGGGGGTTATCCAACCGGATACTTTCCTGAGGGGAATAAAGAGAGGGATCAGGTCATTCGCATGGCGGAGGTGGCTCCTCCGTCACAGAGAATGGCAGCTGAAGGACGGGATACCCCTGAAGGGCAGGTGCCTCTTGATACCCACGCCTAGGCTAAGGAAACAAGCATTCATCTGGTGCCATGACTCTCCATGCGCAGGTCATTTGGGCTTTGAAAAAACGGTGGCTAGCATGGGACGGCATTTCTGGTGGCCAACCATGAGAGTGGATGTCAGGAGGTGGGGACAGGAGTGTCCTACGTGTGCTACCATGAAGGCCGACCATGGCCGAACCCAAGGGCTCTTACATCCACTTCCGACCCCGGATAGACCATGGGATAGCATATCACTGGACTTCGTGGTGGGCCTACCGGTAGACCAGGGGATGACGGCAATACTGGTGGTGGTGGATTACTTGACGAAAATGGGGCACTTCATCCCCTGCAAGAGAGTCCCTACGGCCGGGGAATTGGCGTCACTACTCCTAAAGAATGTGGTACGACTGCATGGATTACCTGGGGTGATCGTGTCGGACCGGGGGTCGCAGTTTACTGCGCAATTCTGGAAGACTTGGTGCACTGCGCTGCATGTTAAGACCGCCCTGTCCACCAGCTACCACCCTCAAACGGACGGCCAAACCGAGCGCCTGAACCAAACGCTCAAACAGTATCTGCAATGTTTTGTGGACCAGGGAAGGGAAGAATGGGTCGACTTGCTATGGGTTGCAGAGATAGCCTATAACAACGCCACTCACAGCTCCACACAGTCATCTCCGTTCTATAGCAACTATGGCCAACATCCCAGGTTCTTGCCATTTCTACATCCGTTCAGAGAGGACAGGATTCCCGCCACAGCGGACAGGGTGGCACACATAAAAGACACGTTGATGCGCTCAAGGGCTGTCCTAATAGAGGCCAAGAGACGATACAAGGCTGCGGCCGACAGGAAGAGAAGGCCCGGGCCACTGTACCGCACTGGAGACTACGTCTGGATATCCACAAGAAACATGAGGTTTCGAAAGAACAGTGTGTTCCATCCCAAGTACATGGGCCCCTATCGCATTACCAAGTGTTTGGGTCCCGTGAACGTGAAGGTGTGCTTGCCCCAGTCATTGCGGATACACCCTGTCTTTCATGTATCATTACTCAAACCAGCACCCTCCAAGCCGTCTGGGACACCTAGGCCGGTATGCGTGGAGTCGGAGGTGGAGTATGAAGTGTCGGGCATACGGGCGTCCAAATGGCGCAGGGGGAAGCTGTGGTACCTGGTTGCGTGGAAAGGCTATGGCCCGGAGGAGCAATCATGGGAACCGGCTGAAGGGGTTCATGCTCCGCGCTTGGTCTCCTTGTTCCATCGGCGTTTTCCTGCCAGCGCTGGACCCGTGGGGAGCCGCTGAGAGGGAGGATGTACTGTCAAGAATTCCTGTCATGCGAGGGGAGGAAAACGGTAACCAGCGTAAACGGACTACATCTCCCAGGATGCTTAGCGGTTGAGAGGTTATGTAAACAGGAGAGCTGTTACATAACTCAAGGAAAACACGCCCTTATGTAAACAGGAGAGCTGTTACATAACTCAAGGGAAAACACGCCCTTATGTAAACAGGAGAGCTGTTACATAACTCAAGGGAAAACACGCCCTTATGTAAACAGGAGAGCTGTTACATAACTCAAGGAAAACACGCCCTATAAAGGGAGGAACCGGGAGGTACAAGGCTGTCGGATATTGTGTTTACACCGACGTACCTGCTTCGTGAAGAGCAGTGTTCCGGAGTGGTGCTCCAGTAAGGCAAGAACGGAGGTAGGTCGAGTCGTTACTCCCTGGGCCGTGTCTTGCCCCATCGTCACCTGTGAAGGACCCGGAAGCTCTACCGGTCAACCATTGAGCTTCGCTTTTTGACTCGGCTGAGTCAAAGCGCAGTGGCGCTTTTGCTGGTTGGAGTCGTAACTCCCAGCCCGACCAGAGATACAGGGACTGCCAGCTGTAACGCACACCAGGAGGTGTTTGCCGCGTTACAGACTCGGAAGTCCACAGGATCGATCGAGCGGCTGCTCTCGGTTCAGTCTTCTTGCTTTTGATTGGGGTATCGGTGACGCATCACCAGGAGGTGACTCCGCGTCCCGGTGCAGTCTGAGGAAGAGGTTGAGCGGCTGCTCCCTTCAGGTAGAGACCCCGGCTGGGTGTTTCCCTGACTCCTCGATTCTCCCCAACACTCGTCGTGCCCCTCACAGCCTACCGATTGGCATTGTCGGCCATTTCATTTCTGCCCTCTGTTGGCATACGCCGGGATCGGCGTATATGCAGAGGACGGTTAGGACCATCCGTGCTGTGGGCTGGTAACGTACTTAGCCTGGAGGATTCCAGTGACTATAACTTTTGTTTATTCGTTGTATTGTTTTGCCTTCATTAAAATAACTAACCCTTCACAAGTGGTTGCGTCCTCATTATCGTGTCTGTTAAACGATCCTGGGACGTTCAGGGCGTTACACACTCCAATCCTTGTGAAAATCCACAAATTGGGCAAAGGAGCAGGTGGCAAGTAACATCGAAGCATTTAACCACCATGTCGTCCTCTGGGCCAGGTACATTGACAATGTATTTTGTGTTTGGAAAGGGAATGAGAATGAAGCCTTGTCGAATCCTTGAATGACAACAATCTGAATTTAAAATTGACATGTACAATGGACAGGAGTGTTATTGAATTCCTGGATGTAGAAGTGAAAGTGAGTGGTAGCCAGTTGGAAAGCAGATTGTTTTGCAAAAAAACAGCTGGCAACAGCTTGTTACACGCTGAGAGTTGTCACCCCATTAACCTTATAAATAGCATACCTTATGGGGAGCTATTGGGGGCGAGAAGAAATTGTAGCTCAGATTTAGCTTTCCAAGAAGAAATGATATCAATGAAAGCTAGATTTGCGGAGAGGGGTTATTCTCAGAAAGTAATTAAACAAGCATGTGAAAAATGTAAAAGTATCAAACGGGAAGAATTGTTGAAACCCAAATGTAAAGCTAGAGACGAGAAGGAATCAATAAGATTTATAATGTCATATAGCAATCAGTCTTGGGAAGTGAAAAAATGCGGAAATTCTGGGAGGTATTGGGCACGGATGATACATTAGCTAAATTTGTAGGTGAGAAACCTAAGATTACATTTCGGAGATTTACAGCTTTAAAAGATATGTTATGTAAGAGGACATTACCAAACAGCTACAAATTTACAAATGACAGCACAAGGTTTCTTTACATGCAGGTCATGCAAAGCATGCCAGAACAGTACCAATTGTAAGCAGATAGAGCTATCTAAAACCCAGAAACCATTTGTGATACAAAACATTTAACATGTGAATCCGATTTCTATGTGTATGCTTTAATCTGTCCACGCCCATTGGTGTAAATTGGTAGTATAATCCATCAAGTTAAAAACGCATCTTGGAGCATATGAGAGCAATTACAAATGAAGATAGACAATATCCCATTGCTCGACATTTTGAGAAGTTTCACAATGAAAATGCAAATTTGTTGAAATATTGTGCCCTAGAAAGAATTCCTGTATCTGAAAGAGAGGGAAACAGGGTTCGTGAATCGAGGCGTTTGGAGTCTAGAATGATCATAAGATATAAAACCATGTATCTAGCAGGCATGAACAAAGATGAGTTATCGGCACATTTAGGCTAAAGAATTACAAGGTTTGATCATTTAATGAGAGAAAAGACACCAACAATGGCTAGTAACACGGGATCTCGCGTGTTAACCTCTTATGTATAATGTTTCTATTTTTATAGTTATAGAAGGATCATTATTGATGAGTGGACTTGTTGTTTTTATCTTACAGGAGACGGAGTCAATACCTTGTTATAAAGAGAAATGCAAAAGAGCCACTATATGGGGTGTACAAAATGAAAATGAAGCATTATATGTTTATGCTTGGAGTTTGCCCACTAGGGCTGGAGTGTAAGGTGTGATCTACTGGAGTAGTCACATGTTCGATGGCGTTTATTAATTAGCACATGCCCACTGGGGCAGAATTGTAACATTCCTGTTAACTATCAGGAAAGCGATAGTATAAACATTAATATGTTGGGTTACGTCCACTTGGGCTGAATTTACAAATACCAGCATGAGCGCTATGACAGAGAAATGACATTAATGAAATATGAGTTTATTCATGTTTCATCAGTATATGTTGGTCACCAGTCTTATATTCCACGCTAAACATGTGGATATATTGCAGGAAATTACCCTCCAAAATTGATGCAGTTTTTGCACAATATTTGCGGTGACAAAGTAGTCCTTTTTTATGGTTTACACTACGATTGCACTATATGTCTATGGTAGAAACAAATGTTTACTGACCCGTGAGAAAGGAGTGGCTGCAGGTGACTACTATATAGCATTTATAAAGCAAGAAACCCCTAAAATCCGCCCATCATTTCCATATTTTAAAGTGCTTCTGCGGGCTCTGTCTAATCGTCGCTCTCTAGGGGACCCAGTTCTGTCTGCCATTTCTCCCGAAGTGAATCTAAAGTCGTGGAAAGGTTTGTCACTAATGTTTGGTAGATCTTTGCGATTTTATGATCTCCTAAATCCCCCATAAAAACCTTCGCCTCAATAGGGTTAAACTCTGGAAGGGATTCTAGGTGTGTAATATATGGGGATAGGGCATGTCTCAATTGCAAGTATTTATAAAATTGTGTATGTGGCATGGCATATTCATGTCCGAGCTCCTGAAAGGATCTTATCGTGGTGCCATGCATGACATTTCTCAACATGGATATACCTATAGTGTCCCATTGTTTAAACCCTACTAATGCGGACGCTTGCAGCATAAGGCCACTCTGCCAAAGGTGGGTCTCCCTTGTCAACCGCCTCCACCACCCCATCTTGCGCAGTGAGTCTGTCCACACTCTGAAAACCGCACGTGTAGCAGGTGGTAGCATCCGCAGCTCTTTTAACGTTTATAGTAGTTTGTGTGGCAATACATCTCCCATAAGCCATCTCTCTACCCGATAGGCCGGGTCATTGCTAATCCCATACCATCAGTCGTTCAAGACCAAGAGGTGGGATGCTGCATGATATGATTGAGTATCAGTGGTCGCCATAACTCCACAATAGGTTGATTGAAAGCACGTTTTAAGTGGTACTCTAGTGGCCTGATCATGCCACAGAAAGCGGCTCAACCTGGAGTTAAACTGCCGGAACCAGGAGATTGCTATCTGAAAAGGGTGGTTCTGCAGTTGATAGAGAAGGCGAGGGAGAGACACCATTTTGAAGATTGCTGATCTACCCAGTAGGGAAAGAGGCATATATACCCAAGACTCCATCTCTGTCTGAGTGCACATCCAGATGGGGGCAATGTTCTTATCCACAACACCGATTGAGTGTCCGAGATATAAACCCAGAGGTATTACAGTCCAGTTGTGGCCAGTGTTACTTCCGCTGTCCAGGTGCCCATATCTGAGTCACCATGGATGGGCCAAAGAATTGATTTCTTAGCTTTCATATAGAGGCCAGAATGCGGACCGAAAATCTGCATAATAGGGAGAATACAAGTTCCCCTCCAATGTGGATCCAGGAGAAAAAACGGGACATCATCCGCATTAAGGGCGATCTGGTACGACCCCCCCCCCCCCCCCACCCGATCCCCGGCCATTCAAAGCCCCTCACCTTTGCGTCGATTCGAACCCATGAGGGTAGCGGTTCCATAGCTAAGGCAAATAGATAGGGGGAGAGGCCCTATTGAGAAGGGATCTGATATCGCACCGGACACTTTAACCGAGGCCGAGAGGGGGTAGTAAGGGTATTTTTATGGTTTGTGTGTGTAATGGTATTTGGGTGGCAAGGATGTTTTTAGGGTATAGGTGGGATAAGGGTATTTTGGTGATAAGGCTATTTTTAGGGCTAAGAGTATTTGGGTGGCAAGGGCAATTTTAGAGTTTAGGGTGGGAAGGGTATTTGGGTGGTAAGGTTTTTTTTAGGGTTTAGGTTATTTGGGTGGCAAGGCTAATTCTAGGGTTTAGGGTGGCTAGGAGTACTTGGGTGGTAAGGGTATTTTTAGGGTGGGTAAGAGTATCTAGGTGGCAAGGGCGTTTTTTTGGTTTATGGTGGATAGGGGTATTGGGTGGCAAGGGCATATTTAGGGCTGGTTGAGTTTAGGGTCGATAAGGTTATATACATACACACACACACACAGATATATGTATATAAAGGTTTTATACGTACCTGCAAAATATGTACATTTTAGTTGTAAAGGCATGCACGTGGTAAAAATGTGCGTGGTGATAGACGCCTTGGAAAGGCATGCATGGTAATGGCATGCATAGTAATGGCATGCGTGGTTCCGTTCATTTATCCTGTTTGAGCTCTCGGCCTGAATGACTCGAGTCTAAGGTAACAAGAGTGGTCTGAAAGGCTTATCCTGAATACCAAGGATACCGGGCACGAAGCTCTTACCATGGCATAGTACCCGTCACTCGCCAGGACAATGACATCGATAGGAGAGGTGTGATTTGCCACGCAGATCCCACCCTTTTGGGGTCTGTTTTCACTGAAATTAAAGAGCAGCACATAAGTCTAGCAACAGACAAAGATAAATACAACTATATATGTAACATGCCATCCTCAGCCTTCCTCTCTGCACCCTCACAAGCCATGCTTTGACTTGGCACACATGGGTCATTCGGGCAGCGCCTTAACCCTACATCATTCAGAAGGATAAGCTCCTGAAGTAGAACAGTTGCACCTATCACTCACCACCTTGAGCGCATGGCTTATGGCCCGACCACTTCAGTGGTCAAGAATAGAGAAGGCAGAGTAGAAATACAAGGCTTAAACATGCCACAGTCTCTATGAATCATGCACTGGTTTGAAAGTCTCATTGTTATGCAGATCTCTCAGAATTGTCTGAAGAACGTATATTGAAGTCCGCGCAGGTTCTGTATGGGCCTGTGGGATAGCGATCCCAAATCGCACTCCTAGTAGCTTATACTCAAGTTTTACTTTGTGAAAGCTGCTCACAAGGGCATGGTAACAGACTCAGGAAGGGATGGCTACTTGTGATTATACATAAAGACTTCCTGTTGCAGGGCCATCATTACTGGGAAATCATATTTAAGGATAAATTACACTGACTACATTAGATTAGAAAGATTACATTGATTACATTAAATCAGCCAGATTAAACGGATTATGATAGACAGGGAAAATGTAACTTACACTGTAAGCCTCTGTTTTTGTAGCTTGTAGTGCTGTACTCATATGCTCTACATACTCCTGCCATCTATTGTTGGGCTTGGACATTGCAAGTTGTTTTTGTTCAAATAAGTCTTTTCAAGTCCTGTGACTCCTGCCTTGGCTGGCAAAACGCATGGGCACAACTCTATTGTTAGACTGTTTTTTTCACACAGCAGTTGAGCATAAGTATGGAGTGGTAAGTCACGAGAACATTGTGACCATGCGAATTTGTGTATGCGAAAGGAAGTATCAATAATTCAGAGACCTGTAACAGGACACTGACTCCAGGGAGGAAGTGGGTGCATGTGAATCTACAGCTACAAATAGATACTTACAGGGTACGTGGCATTTTCCATTTTTAGTGGCTGTAGATGCACATGCTCTACATAGACTGTAAAGCAGTACTCCCAAAACGGTGGCTAGTCATTGGATGATGCAGATGTCTGTAATAAAGTCCTTTCCTTTAGACTGTAGAGCCAACTTTATCCTGATGACACACCAGAATATCAACATAGTAATGCTTTATAAAGGGGTGTGTGACCATGAAGATGCTTTACAGATGTAAGCTATGGGAACATTACATAAAAAGGCCATGGTTGCCCCCTTCTTCCTAGTCCAGTGTGTTCTAGAGGGTGTAGAGAGCACTCTTTTTGCTTTAATTTTTAATACACTTAACGATCCATTTAGCTAAGCCAGCTTATAAAATCAGTTGACCTTTACAATGTTTAGCAACCGAGACAAGAAGCTACAGAGTTTTATGAAAAGGTCAATGTAGTACATTAAAGCTCGCTTTACATCCAAGATGTAAGGAGCCCGCTCCGCTGCCGAATCTAGCTGAGGTAAAAAGACTGGTAGCACAACTGTTTGATTGAGATGGAAGAGAGAGACCACTTTAGGAAGGAACTTATGGTTTGTTCTTAGGACAACCGTATCTGCATGAACCTCTCTGAAGGTCTCTTGTAAAATGGGGCCATTATTCACTTATGCATCTTAGTGAGGTAATAGCTATGAGGAAAGCTACCTTCCAAGAGAGCAATGCAAAGAGTAGGAATGCAGTGGCTTGAACGGCAGACTAGCAAGTCTTGTGAGGACTACATTGAGATTCCAGCGAGGGATGGTTGGAACCCTGGGTGGAATAACCAGTTAAACTCTTCCATGAAGGATTTAATAACAAGAATTCTAATAAGTGAAAAATGTAGTCTATATAGCTCAGATGATGCAATAGCCACTGATTGTTGTAAGTAAAACAAATAGAAGACAATGTCCTGGACCTCCTGTTTAAGGGGGTCCTAATTTTTAGAATTGCAGTAGTAGAATAATTTATAACACTTCACAGCATAATAGACCCTAGTAGTGAACCTGCAGATTTCTTTGCGGATGTCCATGCGTTCTTGTGTTGGACTTAAATAACCGAACTCGAAGACCTCAGGTGCTAAATTGAATTGCCTGGCTGCCCCGCTTTTACCCTGCTTTTGAGTGAGAAAGACTGTTGTCTGTTAGGGAGCTTTTAATGAAAAGTAAGAGACATCTCAAGTAGAGCTGAGAGCCATGGTTGTCAGGCCCATGTATGAGCCACCGGGGGAGGGGGGGGGGATGTTTACCATAGTATCTGTATCCATTATGGTAGAAGTGAGAGAAGAGGAAAAGCATAGGCAGATATCCCTGACCATTTCATCCACTGTGCATTGTCGATGGACTGTGAAAGTCAAGAGGCAAAGTTTTGGCATTTTATTTTTTCATGAGTGGCGAATAGATCTATTTGTAGAAACCCTCAAAGTTGGTAAGTAGTAGACTCAAGGGTGGCGCTCCCAGTTTGTTGAGTGTGTTGATGCATCCTGCAGACCAAGTCCGCTATGCCATTGCCCACTCTTAGCAAGTACCCTGCAAGGAGGTGAATGTGACAGTGAATCGCTAATGCCAAATATTTTGCACCAGTGCTAAGAGGTGTGGTGAGCGAGATCCACCCAGTTTCTGCAGGTAGTACATATAGGTAATATTGTCGGTTTTTCTAAGTACTACTTTGCTCTGAATGTTCTGAAGAAAGGATTTGAGGACTAGGTGATTTGCAAGAAGCTCCACGAAGTTGATTTAGAACGTCAGTTGCGGGGGAGACCATAGACCCCAAACTACCATGTTATTGAGATGAGCCCCTCAGCCAACAAGAGATGCGTCCATGGGGTTGGTCACTTGAAGAATGGGTTCCATGAAGGGCCTGCCCTGCAACAGACTTTTGCTGTATCACCACTGCAGAGATTCGGTAGGTGACCCTTTGTGCTCAGAGGTATACCCGCAATGGATGCATGTGCAATTTGACATGGGGAACTATGGCAATACAGGAAGCCATCGCCCCAAGAGGAGCATCACTATTCTTACTGGAAGTCGACGATTTTGAATGAAAAAGCAGTTATGCTGAAAGGCTAGCACTCTTTGGTGGATGCCCTGCCGGTGATGGCATTGAGAATTGACCCTAGTACGGCTGATGGTGAGACTTGGAGGCATTTATTGCAGATCCCAAGCTATGAAACGGGGAGAAAGCAACTTGAGTGTGTACACTGTGGTCTGCCCATACTCTTAATCAGCCAATCATCTAGATAGGGAAATACATGCAAGTCCTCCATTTCTGAGGTGGGAGGCTATGGCTGCTAGACATTGTGTGAACACCCTTGGGCTGTGGTAACCCCGAAGGAAGAGGCTTGAATTGGTTGTTTTGACCACTTACTGTGAAGGGGAGGTAGCGCCAGTGAGCAGTATGCATAGGTATGTGGAAGGAGTTTGCCTTCAGATCTAGAGTGGTCATTAGGTCGCCTTGAAGTAGCAGTGGAATAACATTATATAGGGTTGACATATACAAATGTTCAGAGGATGTATTTGTTGAGGGCCTGAGGCTGAGGATTGGTTTGAGAGCCAACCTTTTTTGTGAATATTGAGAATAGGAAGTTTACTCCTCCCACCCCCCACACATTGTAAGGGTATTGACTCTATAGCCACTTTGTGGAGAAGTGAGTGTACTTCATCTTGGAGAAGACAGAAGTATTCTGAGCTTTGGCTGTGTGAACAGGGAGGAATGTTTGGTAGGGCTGAGAGAAGCTCTAAGCAATACCCCTGTATATAATCCCTTGAACCAAATGATATGAGGTGATTTTCTCCCAAAGCAATACCCATGTTATAGAATCCCTAGAACCAAATGGTATGAGGTGATTTCCTCCCACCAGCATGATAATCCTGCAATCTCCTTTCACCTCTCTGCCCCCCAATGCTAGACATAAGACCAGTGTTTTGAGGTGGAGGCTCCCCTGGTGGGAGTACCTCTACCTCAGCCCTGTTGTAACTATTACCCTAATAGGACACTTGTGTGTAACCCCTGCCTCCCTGTTGGTGGTAGGACTGCTGCAGCCTTTGATATGCTTCCAGTCTATAGTGCAATCTATGAAAAGAGCCCCTAATAAATGGCTTCTGAAGTGCACCTATAGCTTTTGCTATTTGTGTCTTTAAAAAGAATTCTACCATGTCATCTACCTGAAGGCTGAAGAGGTGTTTACCATCAAAGGTAAATTGATAAAGTGTTACTGTACCACTGGCATAAAGCCCGAGACGCATAGCCATGAGTGACTAAGGTGGAAAATGTAGGTGGTTACTCTGTGGTAAACATTTCATTACCGGTACTATTTTTTATGCGGTAAAGTCTAGTAAGAATAACTCAGTATATATAAGAGGCAGAATCCGTGGTATTAGAGGTTCTAAAAGGCTTTATTCCTCTACAAAGGAATTACAGTTCGAACTGCAGGCTTCAAATTCCATCACCATGAAGGTTCAGGAAGGGAAGGCAATACATTATTGACAAGTAATGGTATTTATATGGAAAGCATTACATTAAGACAGATGCAAGAGGCGTAACAGCTGATAATACAGATATAATACACATACGTAATGGAAAAAGGAGTAAACATAGGCGTAACTAGAAACGTCATTAAACATGATGTCACAAGTGGGTGGATCCATAAGAGAATCCTGCAATGTCAGCAGAAATACTTGGCAGAGATGCGCGCGCAGCTGCATGACGTGTGATTGACGTGCAACTAGAGGGTGAAGGGGACTTGACATTTAGCTCTACATGTGGAGACAGAAGTCTGAGGGGTCATGTCAACCTAATCCCAAATCATATCTAATATCTTACGTTTAAAGAACTGTATTATCCAAAAGGAAAAGTCTCTCGGACGGAATCTATTCTATACTGACTGTTAGTGCGTGTACAAGCGTCTAAGTGTCTACATGAGATGCGAGGGGGCAGGAATCTTCCATGGTAACAGGGGCTATGAATTACTTGCATGAGGACAGTGAGGCCTGGTCCTTTGCACGGTAGCTGGAAGAATGTTTACCTAAACTACTAGACAGGAATGCATCGGATGAGGAGCGGAGCAGATAATCTTGAAGGTGAAATACAGTTTTTGGCAGGCAACAGGCTGGATCAGGCACCGTTAGCCGCGCAGGGAGTAGGACAAAGTTCAGGGATACAGATGCAGGTTCGGACTGGAGCTGTCAGAGGCAGAAGGCAGGAAAAGGCTTGATGACAGAATTCAGGGCCTACTCGCCTGAATCTGTAAAATGTGGAAAGTGAACCACATAAAGTCGGTGGCCTTTCATACTTAGGAATGGAATATCTGACCCATTGATGGCGGCTCTGAAAGAGGACATGTTGACGGTGGACGCACATGTATTTGCGTCTTCATAACTGGAACTGGAGGGAACATACATGTACTTATAGCATGCACATGGAGCCGTTGGGGTCTACGATAGGGGACATAACTGATCACAAAATTCCTATTTCCTCATTCCCTCCTTGTCCCCTACTGACCCTCAGGAGATATCGATCTTCATCAATCCATCGATCTGTTCATATAGCATCATTTGTTCTTCTTTCTTCTTCCGGGATCTTGAATGAAAACTTAGATGCGGGATACACGATGTGGCACACAGACCACAAATCGCTGGCCCACATTGTAGACATAGGCAGCAACTGAATAGTATGAGAAAGCCAATACCTAGGAAGGATAGGATCCTCCATCCCCAGGCTGACAACGCGCTCCAGAACCAACCGGACCAAGTCCAGGTGCCTGGACTCTGGTGTATCTGGCTTATAATCTTATGAAGGCGAGTTATGGCTTTATATACTGACGGCGAGTTTTCTGGTATGAAAACACAGCAACTTGATCCGATGACCCTACAAGCTCCGCCCCTATCGGCCAGGATGACGTCAAGGACAAGACGATTTTGAAGCACAACAATCCGCATAGCAGACTGCTCTTCTGTTAAATTGCCTAAGGCGGAAGTAGTCTCGTTCACTACTGCTTCAAGGGTTCTAGTTAATCTGCGTATCAGCTTACTATTAGTGACTGTACCTATATAGGGAAAGAAACCTTTATTAAAATCTGTATATTGCTCCCATGCCGTTTCAGTGTAATCGACAATCGGGAGATCTCTCTGCTGTCTATTGTGTACTAAATGGGTATTTCTGTGATAATCAGGAGGGGCTAGGAAAACAGGTGGCAGAAGGAATGCTATGTAACAGGTACCATCCCAATCTAGAGGTAGACGTATATATGCGGTCTGGCCACATATGAAGTAGGAATGACGGGAAGCTCTAAATGTAGACTTGCCTTGATCACTGAATCTTATTACAGTGGTACATTTACTATGGCCCATGTGTATGGAACCATTCTTTCTTACACATAATTCCCCTTTTACTGGGAATACTGACATGGCGGGCAAGATTGGCGTAGCTTCGGATTCAACATTCAGAATCAGGAGGTTAAGTGTAAAATTACCTAATCCATATACTTCATTTTCTAGATCAGTTCCTGTTCTTTTGGGAAGTCCCTCCTTGTTAGGGTAGCAGACTTTAAGCAAAACTAGGTTCAGGTTTCCCCATACCCAGTTGTCTTGATAAACTACGGGATTTGAATCTAGAGAATTAATCAAACTAAACCATGCTCCACAGGAGCCATTGTGTGTGAACGGATATGGAAAGAGGGGCAAAACTCCCTTATAGTTCTGATAGGGAGGGAGTCGGCCACATATCCAACAATTTGTAGCATTGCTGGTCTGATGGGAATGATGTAACATACTAATGAATGTGTTGTTGCGCAGCGCAAATCTATAAGACAACTCATGCGGAGGTAATTCGCTAAAAGAATGTTCTGCGGTAATATTGTAAGCATGTTTAGAAATAGGGTAATACATATGCAGCAATATACTAGAAATGATGATCAGAAGACTTAGAAAAAACAAAATTAATAATGTTACTGTGCAGTGACTACGAAGTGATTTACAATACGCATGCTTTTTAAGCTGCATCTGTCGATTTTTCTCTCTATTTCGGTCTAGAGGATACATGTCGGAGACAAATTCAACCGATTCACCTTGGAGAGGACTTAAACAATCAAATTGTCTGACTTGCTAGACCTTAATTTCAGTTTATAAAGTTCCGTTTTCGTTTGTTCAACCAAGGGGAGCTTTGAGTCTGTCTGTGACGGAATGCAGGGCTGATTGTTCACATCGGACGGTAGTCCATAAAATTTTTTGATATGACTCGAGTGCAACCACCCTTTACGTCCCTCGATCTTCACGGCTGTCCTTGTTGTTAGTAGAACGAGTTTAGGCGATTTCCACCTAGGCTCCAGTTGGGTCTTCCGGTCGAAATTCCGCACCAGAACCAGGTCACCTGGAACCACGTCATGGGGCTTCACCTCAGTGTTATCGGGAAAAGCTGCTGCTACCTGTGAACGACAAGATTGTAGTGCAGACATCAAGGAAGCCAGGTAATCTGTCAGCATATTACAGTCAACATCAGTGATTTTACGAGGTATAGGCGTCCCCCACATATTTGGTGGTCTACCGAAGATCACCTCGTACGGGGATAGCCCTGTTCGAGAATGTGCTACCATTCTCATGTAAAAGAGCGCAACTGGTAAGGCTATTATCCAATCGACACCTTTTTCTCTACATATTTTGGACAATCTGATTTTCAGAGTTTGATTATGACGTTCCACAAGACCTGCTGCCTCGGGATGTCGAACACAGTGGAATTTCCATTGGTAACCTAACAGAAGTGAAACGTGTTTCATTAGTTCGGATGAGAATGGCTGGCCGTTATCTGAGTATACAACACGTGGTAAACCGAATCGTGGGAAGAATTCTCGAACTAGCTGTTTGGCAGTAGTCGGAGCAGTGTAATCTGAAACCGGGTAGGCTTCTGTCCAACGGGAAAGAGCACAGACAACTACGAGAACATATTTGAATCCTCGACATCGTTCCATCTGGATATAATCCATCTGGAGGACTTCAAAAGCATGATCGGGAGGTTGAAATCCACCCTGCTCTACGGGGATGCTTTTACCTGGATTATACTGACAACATATCATACAGGTACGTACTTTCTGTTTGGCTGCTGCTCGCAAGTGTTTGTTGAACCAAATGTGTTGAATACTGTCTAGCATAGCTTTTTCTCCTAGGTGCGCTGGACTATGTATTGTGTTAATGATGACTTGAACCATGGAGTCGGGAAGAAACCATATAGATTTTTCCTTCGTCATCCATCCTTGATCCGTTTGGATCCCTCCTAATTCAGTCCATTTCTTTATTTCTTCTGGTGTAGCATGTGTCTGTATGTCAATTATATCAAGGGCGGGATCCTTAACTGTCATGCAATGTGTTGGTGTCGAAACTATTGTTTTTGTCGTGTCAGTTGAATGAGTCTGGTTCTGAGCAGTCTGTTTAGCTGTTCTGTCAGCTAGGTCATTACCCTGAGAAATGATATCGGTAACTTTTGTATGAGCTTTGCATTTCATAATCGATATTGCAGTAGGTAGATGAATCGCGTCTAATAGAGCTTGAATGAGGGGTCCGTGTTGGATGTGGGCACCATGAGAAGTTAAATAACCTCTCTCTCGCCACAGCACGCCGAAGTCATGGACGACTCCGAATGCATAACGTGAATCTGTGTATATGTTGACTTTCTTATTTTTGGCTTGAATACAGGCTTGTGTCAGAGTGATGAGCTCTGCTGCTTGAGCTGACAAAGTGTTAATACAATTTGTTTCAATGACTTCAGTGTCTGTTGTGACTGCGTAAGCGGCCACTAACTCTCCTGTACTTGTTCTCATACATGAACCATCTACATATAATGTCAAGTCTGGATCTGATAAAGGGATATCTGTCAAGTCTTGTCTGGGTTTTGTCGTGATAGTAATGACTTCAATACAATCATGTGCTAATGGATCTGTTCCATTTACGGGCAAAAGTGTGGCAGGATTTAACGTATTACAACGTCTGATTTCTATATGTGGCTGAAACAATGTTAATTCATAACCGGTGAGTCTCGCTATAGTCAAGTGTTGTGTTTGTGTGCGGTTCAAGAGAACCTCTACTGCGTGTGGTACTTGTACTGTCAATTGATGTCCTAACACTATGGCATCGCTTTGTCTGATTGCTAAAGCTGTTGCTGCCACTGATTTCAGGCACGCAGGAAGAGCCTGAGCTACTGGATCTAATGTACTAGAGAAATAAGCACATGGTTTGTGTGATCCTGCTTGTTCCTGAGTGAGTACTGACAAGGCAGTACCTTCGCGTTCTGTAACAAAGAGTGTAAACTGTTTACTGTAACATGGTGTTGCTAAAACAGGTGCTTGACATAAAGCTTTCTTTAAGCTTTCAAAGGCATGTGTATGTTCTTGAGTCCAAGGGAGAACAGTCGATGTGGCTGCCTCCTGTGTTGTCACCTGGATGAGTGGTTTTGCTAAAAATGCATATTGAGGGATCCACTGCCTACAGTATGAAGTGAGACCTATAAAAGCCCGCACCTCATTTTGTGTCTTGGGTGGTGCCATGTTAGCGATTAACTGGATGCGATCAGGTGTAAGCTGTCTTCCCTCCTTGGACAGCGAGTGCCCAAGGTAAACAACTTGCTGGACACAGAATTGCAGCTTAGAAGGGGACACCTTGTGCCCCTTGTCGGCCAGAAATCTTAAAACCGTCAGTGACGCTTTTTCACATTCCGATTCGCTTCGGGCGGTGATCAGCAAATCATCGACATATTGAAGCAAGGCAGTGTTAACTGGCATGTGGATACTGTCAAGTTCTCGTTTCAGTGCTTGGCTATAGATGCTGGGGCTTTCTGTAAATCCTTGAGGTGCGCGTGTGAATTTAAAACTTCGTCCATTTAAACTGAATCCGAACAAATATTGACTTTCCGGATCTGTTGGGACGCTAAAGAAAGCATTCTTGAGATCAATTACAGTGAAGAACGTTGCTTCTGAGTCAATAGCTGTTAGTAATGAAGAGATATCTGGGACCACAGGGTATTGTGGTACAATACATTTATTTAATTCGCGCAGATCAATAACTAATCGATATACTGGTGATGCTTTTGGATCCGTTCTTTTAAGAATCGGAATTATCGGGGAATTACATACATTGGAGTCGGTTTCTACAACCACTCCTTGTGCAATGAGCTCGTCAATGATTTGCAGTAAAGCCACAACAGCATCTGGTGGTAACTTGTATTGTCGCATTCGTGGTAGTACTACTCCTGTTTTTAGTGTGACTCGATATGGTGTAATGTTCATGCAACCAACATCAGTCGGGCCTTGTGCCCATAAATGTGTAGGTAAATTCTGCAGCCGGTGATCCATGTCTCTAGACACGTAGTGACCTTTGAAATCACGTAAAAATAATCGTACTCCTTCCGGAGAACAACATATTATAGCTCCTAGAGCTTTCAATGTTTTTATACCTAACAAGTTTTCTGGACATGATTTAGTAAGCAATAAATCTGTAGTACGTGTTAATGGACCAACCGTAAGTGGAAGGGGTTGCGTTACTTCATTAATGATAGGCTTTCCTGAGAATCCAAGGGAAATATTCTGTGAGCCTGAGAGGGGTGCCCCTGGAACTTCACTGCGTCGTATAGTTGTTCTGCTTGCCCCTGTATCAAGTAAAAACTTTCTGTCTTCCCCTAATAGTTCACTATGTACATAAGGTCCCTCTTGATCTACAGGAACCTCGATAAGGGGTAAGCCAACTTCCCTCTCTAGGCTATTTCATGTGTATCGCTGATAATCGGGATAGTCATTTTGTGCATACTGGTACATCTGTTGCGTTGTTGCTTGTGTGGCAGCAATAGGCTGCATTTGTGGTGGTGCTACGGTCTGTTGTAGAGCTGCCTGTTGCGGAGCTAGTTGTTGCGGAGCTGACCTAGATTGTGCATGCTGAGGGACTTGTTGTTGATTCTGATCCTGTCTAGGTGGACGTGGTCTTTCCTGGGTTCTACCTGTGGCAATATTATGTTTCAAGACTGGGCAATCGTGTATATAATGACCTTGTTGTTTACAATAGTTGCATGTCCCTTTCGTCGGACCTGCGGAATCACCTTTTTTATGACCATCAGCTGGAACTGACTGAGCAACAAGCATTTTCATTTTCGTATCTTTCATACGCCTTTGTTCATGTTCTTGTTCTTCTCTAATTCTATTGTGGTGATATTGTAACATCTGTAACATCTGTGACGGGGTGTTACCTTGCCAGGTACTCTCAAATTTCAATACTCTATTCTTAACTTGCGGCAGGGAATTTTCAACTAATTTTGTCACAAATAGATGTGGATATGACTCGCTACTTGCTTTTATGCCACTATTGATACCAAAACATTTTTCAAATCGGGAATAGAAATCACTAGTGTCTTCATCTTGCTTTTGTTTACAGGCTGAGATTGCACCCCAGTCCTCCTTTTTCGTAGTTAATAAACGTGGCAGTACCTGTACTAGTAGTCCTGGTAGTGCTGTAGTCTTTTCCCCAAGCCCTGATCCTGCAGCTCGGGCCTTTTCTTCGTTTTCTAATGCTGTCCAGTCTATCTTTTGGTCTCCCACCTCCCATTCCTTTTCTTTGAGTTTCTCGTAAACACCGGCAGGCATTAACACTTTCAATATTTTCATGATGTCGGGGTAGGTATACTCTCCCATGAGTAACATGTCTTTTATCTCACGGTGGAAACCTGCTGGATCCTTGTCATGGCTGGGTACTACTTTCTTCATCTCTAATAATTCAATTTTAGTTATAGGCGTGTACACAAACACGCGTGTAAAGTTATTATCTTCACCTCTGATTGGGTGTACTTCGCGTAACGGGTTCTGTCTATCTATGTGATATATTTTTCTTCCCATAGTGGGAATTGGA
Source organism: Triturus cristatus (assembly GCF_964204655.1). Classification (NCBI taxonomy): domain Eukaryota; kingdom Metazoa; phylum Chordata; class Amphibia; order Caudata; family Salamandridae; genus Triturus; species Triturus cristatus. The sequence goes on along the minus strand of NC_140594.1, from coordinate 623,572,680 downwards.
ACGTGTTCTGGGTATGCGAAAACTATATACTGGTTTCGAAATTCTAGAATTTCTTTAATTAGATCAGTACCTGAACCTCTCCATTTATTCGTGAGTAATTCGGTCAATATGTCAGGTAAGGGTCCAGGATCGGAGTGTTGACTTTTATATAATATAAGGAGGTGTTGAATCATGTATATACTAGCTAAACGCTGTTCGTATGGGGTAAGATTCAGAAATGTGTGTGCTAATGCATCTTCACTGTATTTGTCGGGACAGTCGGCCCATTGTACTGCTGACCTGGCTAATTCTTGTTCATCCATGGAATCGAGCATATGGTACCCCCTTCGATCTCGGAGTAATTTATCAGCGGCTTGGAATAGGTGTTCAGGGGACCTTGTATTTAACATAGGGGTTTGAAAATGTCTGTTACATTCTGGACGTATCGGACGTATCGGATCATTAAAGCCTCTAGTATCATTATGGGGTCTTCCTCTACCTACGTAAGCTATCGTATCTAATTGTTCTGATTCTTGCTCCTCCTCTCCCTCTGATTCAATTCTGTCTGCTTCTCGTCTTTCTTTATGTATTCGTTCTACTTCTTTGCGGATCTTTCGGCACATAACTACTATGCATGACTGTTTATCATGTTTCTCGTCTGATATGTTCTGACCCCATTTGGCAAGTTTTTGCATGGTATCATGATCTGCCTCAGGCCTGTCTTGGTTCCTGATCACGCAGTTTATGAAAAAACGTAGTAGTTGTCTTTGTACATCCACTTTCTGGTATTCCATAGGTTCGTTAATACTTTCTGTGCCTCGCCCTGTTTGGACAAAGTGATATATATTGTCTAGGTGTTCAACCATTCCTGGTATCGTCATTAAATACAATGTAGCTCGTCGTATACGTAGTGATGATAGTAGCAATCTGTCCTGTTTACCTGGCACTGGATCGTATCTACAATCCACAAGATGTTCTTTAAACATGTCGGATGTCGCTAGTTGGGGTGTACGTTGGAGTGCTAAATCTCTAAGGGTCTGTTTATTTCGTGGCGGGGTGGCAAACATGTCTGTCGTACCTCCTGTGGCACCATCTGAGGTGCTGGGCAAGAAAGGATTCGTTGGACGTAAGATAGAAATTGTAGATGCGGGAAAAACAGTAGAAACGGACGGACCTGTGGGAATGGGCGTAGGAGTTTGTTGTTGCGGGGATACAGACGGATGATCTTGACGTTGAACACCATCGTCATGCGGTGTGTGTGGTGTGGCATTAGTATATTCGGGAGCTACGTCATCTAAATAGGAGGAAAGGAAAACATCTTTTGCTGTTTTGGGATGTGCTTTTATCGGGAGCAATGGAGGTGTCAAGTTTTTCGGTATTTCCGGGGTGGCCTGAGGTAACCCTTCGGCCAAAAGAGGATACATACCATTCATAAGGGTATTTCTTTGTCTATCTATTTGTTCTGATTTTACTCGGGTACCTTCCTCAATTAATAGATTTTCTCGGGCTTTATTTGAATTCTCCCTACCTTTCTCTTCCTGTCTGAGCGCTTTTTCTGTACGTCTATATGATTCTTTACGCCATAATTCAATGGCATCTTTCTGTGACTGTCTGGCTTTCTTTTTCCATAATTCTTCTTCTACTCTCATGATGCAATCTGCATCCCAGGTCCCCGCTGCGGGCCACCTCTGACTTTCTGGCAACTCTTTGGTGTAGTCCACCCATAAATCAAGAAATAACACGGCATCTAGTCCATGCTTATGATACATAAAGTACCCTGGAGTGTCCCTAGGTGGGATGGGAACAGCTTCTTCGTGTACACCTTTTCTGGTTTTGATCTGTCTTAATTTCGAAAAGAGCGGCATTTTTAGACCTTATTACTTGAATACACTTAATACAATAAACACAATAATGAACAATCATTCACACCACAATATGTAGAACGTATAAAACATTTAACATTTAACAGTTTAACGAACGATGATAACTAATAGAAAACTAGTTACTGACATAATACTAACACTAAATAATACTTAATTATATGCAAGACATACTAGATATACTGCTAAACAGTACAGATACACTGCTAAAACAGTGCAGACCGGATTTGTGTACCCAAACCCGTCTTGACCGGCACAACCTATGTGCACGTTTAAATGCCTCCCCGGCAATGGTACTCACCGGGTAGCGCGGAACGGAAGGCCTCGGAACTGAACTGAAACTGGACCGGACTGGACTCGACTCGACTGGACTCGGAACTTCGGAATCTGGTGGGCCTCTGTATACCTCGGATCTTGCTCTCTCAGCTAGGCTCTGGTCGGGATACTTCGCACTTCTCACCGCCTCGTCTGGGTGTTGATCGCAGCCTCAGTCGCCCCCGCTTGGCCGGAGGGAGATACAGGAAATCCTGCAGGTACGCGTTTTTGTCCGTTCAGCTGTGGCAGGAGACCGGGCCTGCAACGCACCTCCGGCGCGTGAGATGAGAAAGTGTCCCTATTCGGGCGCCAATTTATGTGGTAAATATTTCATTACCGGTACTATTTTTTATGCGGTAAAGTCTAGTAAGAATAACTCAGTAAATATAAGAGGCAGAATCCGTGGTATTAGAGGTTCTAAAAGGCTTTATTCCTCTACAAAGGAATTACAGTTCGAACTGCAGGCTTCAAATTCCATCACCATGAAGGTTCAGGAAGGGAAGGCAATACATTATTGACAAGTAATGGTATTTATATGGAAAGCATTACATTAAGACAGATGCAAGAGGCGTAACAGCTGATAATACAGATATAATACACATACGTAATGGAAAAAGGAGTAAACATAGGCGTAACTAGAAACGTCATTAAACATGATGTCACAAGTGGGTGGATCCATAAGAGAATCCTGCAATGTCAGCAGAAATACTTGGCAGAGATGCGCGCGCAGCTGCATGACGTGTGATTGACGTGCAACTAGAGGGTGAAGGGGACTTGACATTTAGCTCTACATGTGGAGACAGAAGTCTGAGGGGTCATGTCAACCTAATCCCAAATCATATCTAATATCTTACGTTTAAAGAACTGTATTATCCAAAAGGAAAAGTCTCTCGGACGGAATCTATTCTATACTGACTGTTAGTGCGTGTACAAGCGTCTAAGTGTCTACATGAGATGCGAGGGGGCAGGAATCTTCCATGGTAACAGGGGCTATGAATTACTTGCATGAGGACAGTGAGGCCTGGCCCTTTGCACGGTAGCTGGAAGAATGTTTACCTAAACTACTAGACAGGAATGCATCGGATGAGGAGCGGAGCAGATAATCTTGAAGGTGAAATACAGTTTTTGGCAGGCAACAGGCTGGATCAGGCACCGTTAGCCGCGCAGGGAGTAGGACAAAGTTCAGGGATACAGATGCAGGTTCGGACTGGAGCTGTCAGAGGCAGAAGGCAGGAAAAGGCTTGATGACAGAATTCAGGGCCTACTCGCCTAAATCTGTAAAATGTGGAAAGTGAACCACAAAGTCGGTGGCCTTTCATACTTAGGAATGGAATATCTGACCCATTCATG